>NC_085048.1:12576685-14020249 GCF_963662255.1 Cinclus cinclus | reverse complement strand
AATGCCACATTTGCAGAGTCAAGACAAATCCTTCAGTTCTAGGAAGATGATGAGTGGGGAAGAAGGAAAATAACTTTAAAATGCAATAAAAATAACCAGATTGCATATAATTAAACTAATACTGAAAATTTAACTTAAAGGCAATTTTTAAAAAATGGCTTTACAAAACTTAACATTTTAGTAGTAGGATTTTTTTTTAAAGTGCAGTTATTTTCAGATCTCCCCATCAGACCTATAGCTCAGTTCAGGTGCTTGTAATACCAGCATGGATGCATGTCTTAAGTTTAACAGAATTATTATTTTGTGCTCACAGAGAAAAACAATTAACATAGAATAATGTTAATAATAATCTCATTAATTAATAGCAGCAGCTGCAACGCAATAATAAACTGTCAGTACCTCCTTGCCAGATGAGTAATTCAAGCAGTTGTTCTCAGTCACTTTTCATATAAAAGAACATAAAAATGGGGGGGGGGGGGGGGAGGGGGTATTTTATGATCCAGGTTTATACACCTAAAGAGGTCATTAAATTGAACAGGCCAAGAAATAAAAACTACAGCTTAATGCCTAAATGGGCTAACTTTTACTGTTGGAGAAGGAGGACCCAAGATGTTCCCTAAAGGAAGCAGATTGTGCATGCATACCCCTGGCATTGGAAAGGTTTTCATTACTCATTAAACCAAAAACTTCCAGTTATTATTTCCTGCTCTTCTCCATTTTCCTAAACCATTCGAATGAATAATTCTATTCCTAAATTGAGAGACTTCATGGTTATTTTATCAAAAAAGTTTAAAATTCCACCAAAAAAACCCTAATTCAGAAGTCAAGCATAGTTACAAAATTGTGCAAGGGCTGCAACCAATATGAAGCAACACTACAAGATCTTTTATCTATTTACTGCAGCTTGTTTCCAATGACTTTAGCTCCACAGTCTAGAAGCCACCATATAGAGCCTTCGCTATATAACAGATGGTGATAAAAATAGTTTACAAATAAAAATCTGTGTCCTAAACATGAAACAAATGACAAGGCTTTTCTCCCTAATCTTGCACTTAACATAATCAGCACTAAACTGAAAACAGAGACTAGTACAAACCAGTTTCAGAAACCACAAGGAAAACCAGTTTAAAACTATTTTCTGTATGAAACAGAATATTTTCATAGCACAGGCAAGCCAAATGTTTGTATACCCCTCAACCAAAACCCATGCTATTAGTATTTCTAGAGCACAATCTCTTTGAAAGCATGCACATACACAGTACTGTGAATTTATCAATGCAGCACTCTTCATTTCAAACAAAAGAAAAATAAAGAAGGCCAATCAAGTTGTACAGTACCAACAAACACAAGCAGATTTCCAAATTCAGAGCCCATTCAATAAAAAGAATTCCTAAACACCTGAAGGTCCTTCTCTCTATATATTCCATACAAGGGTAAATCTATGCTGTAAAGAGAACTATGTTTGATATTTAATCAACAATTAAGCTATAGACTTTGGACGTCTACATGTAAAAGCAGTGACATGGACAAAGAACAATGAAGTGCTACAGCCTTTAAATAGTAATCAAGATTTTAGTTAACCTTTAAATAGCATTTGCAAGAAAGTGTGGAGGCATTTTTTTCCCAGTTATTTATTTATCTGGTCACAGTAACAGTCAACATTATGTGTTTTGAGATTAAAAAAATAAGAGTATTTGCTAAAGCTTAGGTTTCCTTTTTTCATAGTTGTTCAAGCCTACTTTCATGTCTGTATGTGACCTCCTCTTCATTTCCTCCTGAAGAAAAGTACAAGAAAATTCTTGTGTTTGGATGAGTCATCCAAACTTCATCTTGCTTTATGTAGGATCCTGTAATTCTGTACTTTAAATACAGACTAATAAAATCAGTACCCATGATTTAGAATAGTCAAAAGGCAATAGAGAATCACTTGATTACCTGAATCTTCAAGGTCTGGAATCAAACACTTGGGCATAGCTTGCTTATGATCATCTTTTTTAATCACATAAGTCTATTCTAAATATTTAATTATTCTCCAGTACATCTTAAAAATAAAGCTTCATCATCTCCATTTCATATAGCTGGAAATGAAGAAAGATTTGTCGGAAGCCATAAAGTGATAGCAGTAAATCAGGGTTCAGACCCTCCCGCACACCATTTTTAATTTTTTTTTATTCTCTGTACCATCTGAACAAGACTACCCTAAAAAAAAGATAATAATAATAAAAAAGGAGATGAAATTACTATACGGAATTAAAGTAACAATGCTGAACACTAACACCATAACTCATTAGTCTCCATCTGGACACACAGAAAACACAAACTATGTGATTGGTTACTTTTTGCAAAAGATTTCACATAGGTAGGTCATTCTACATGAAATAAAATTAAAGACAAGCATAAACGAAAACCCACTGTATGTGGCACCCAGATTGTCTTTCTTCTCAGGTCTATCACCTTCTCCACCCTACAACAAATAAAGCAGAGACTGAACAGGAGGCATGTTCCACATGACAATGAAATCTGTGTCCAACCAACAACAAAACTCCACACTTCACAGACAAAAAAAAAGCTCCTCTCTCAATAGCTGCAACAGTAGCAGACAAACACAGAGAAAATGCTAAATCCATACCACATAAAGCACTGTTACAAACTGAAACTATCCAACAAAATGAAATCTAGACAAAATTCAAATATCACAGTCTTCCAAATATTCCAACTCCTCTGCACATTAGGAGCCCAATCACTGGTTCAAGCATACAGTCTTAAAACTCTGCTAGCAGGTAATGAATACAATGCTGCCAGTGAAGGATGCAGCTAGCTGGCAGGCGGCCGGGCACAGGGGTGGCCACGCGGAGCTGCTTGGACACTGCGCTGCTGCAGCAGCTTCACACACAGTAGGTAAGGCTGGGGAGCCGAGCGCTGCATTCAACCTGTGTTTACATTGCGAACAGCTCATTAAAATAGGTTTATTACTAGCCAAGTCTGCCAATATAAACACTGTATTCTTGTTCTTAACCAATGGGATGTACCAAGAAAAAAGTATTTTAAATAAATTTGTTACCAGAAACATTTGCTGCTTTTCAGTGTAACAGTTTAGAAGAAACCTTAGACACAATATAACATTCTTCCCCCCATAACTCCCCATGCTTATGAATTATAAAAATACACAGGCTTAATTTTTTGTATCCTTCATCATGTAAAACTCTACTACCAAATTTCAATTACTTTAATCTTTAAAATCCAAAGTCAGCTCCTCTGTGACACTGATACATATTTCGTAGATCAAACACTGGCAAGAAATCATCAACTGATTGCTGTGGAGATTGGCTACTGAGGTAGCACTTTTCTTTCTTTTTAAATTAGGCAGCTTTTGTTACAGATTGCATTACTAGACAAAGAGCCAATTGCTTGGGCACTGCTCCGCCATTAGTTAAAACTGAAAATGTGCTTTAAAAAACAGGTTCTAAAGATTATTTGCACACATTACAACTGAAACTGAGACTACTAATATTTGGAAAAGTGAACAGCCCCTGAATTTTTATTCCAGCATATACAAAGCAGAAGAAAACGCTGCTAACTTGATAGTGTAGGTGTATTTATGTTTCTCTTAAATTGTTACAGAGATTGAACAATTAAAGGATACTAATGACACACTCTGCAATCCGATAAACAGAGATGAAATACTGGGAGTGAACATGGCTATTGTGAATACACACACAAAATCTGCATGCATCTCATGTGGCAGTAAAAAGGCCTGAAGCTGAGCAAAATGCTCATTTTGCTTACTCAAACCAGAAGTGAAACACTTCAATCCTAGTGTAGAATAAGACAGAATATAAAAACACATAAAACTGTCAGAAAAACAGCTAACTATATTGCTATATATAAATCCATCAGAGGGGAACAATTAACAAAAGACAGTTCTGTTTCCTTAAGGATCATAATTCTTAACTCTGCAATTTTTATTCTAAATTAATTTACTCTAATTTTTACTCTAAAATTACAGATCAAAAATAGAACATTTATAGAAAGAGTTGGAAACTAAGAGAGAAATAACAGCACAGGAAATATAATAAGCAAGAAAATCTTCAAGAAAACAGAATCATCTGGCCTTCCAGTTACTTAGTGGGCAGTGAATTTTATATCAGATCCTGCTAACTGCTACATTTCCATCTCTTCCCTGTACTCACTGGCTCAAATTAACACAACATATTGTTCTTGCTGATTTAAAATTATATGTGGCAATAAATTCAGGAAAGCGAAACAACTTTCATATTAAATATTAAATACTTAGAAAGTTTCTAAGGCTAAAATCCTGCAAAGGGATACCTTGTATCTGCCATGATGACCTGAAGACCCTGAATTAACAGAGCTCAGCCTAGTGATCTGCTCAATTAACACTCTTGGTATAAGGTTGGCATCTACTCAATTGATGAGATCTTTACGGACAGATGCACTTATTGAAAGCATGGGAGTCACAGCTGTATCTCCAATCCACTTTTCATTAAGAGAATTCCAGGGTCTTGATGGCAATGATCCATGTCGATGAACATCTATTCATGTTCAAAGTAGTGTAAATACACAATTTACCGGTCAGCTTTATTAAAAAAATAAAGGGCAAATTAATTCAGTTTTGGTTTGTGGGTTTGGGTTTTTTGGGTTCTAAGGCATGTGTTTTCTGAGACACTTGAGCACTCTCCTGCTAATCATCTCTCCAATTTTCAGTCCACTATGCTTGCATTTCAGCATAGTCCAGCATTGTGATCACAATTTCACTGCTGCACTGCCTAATTAACAGTTTTAAGAGTTCCTTCTTTCAAAAGCTGATGCAACCATAGCAGAGCAGGCAGAATATACTCCGCAACATTTTACACCTCCAATGTAATGTCAAACTTCAAGCTTAATGCCACAATCCTGAGGCTTGCACTGAACAAGTAAGTCCAAGGGCAAACACCAGCACTCTTCCCTGGACAATTGCACACGAGCAGCTCCAGGCGAAGCACTGCAGGAAGAGGATGGCAAGATTTACCAGAGCTGTTCATCACTACCACTCAACTCAAGAGTTCAGCATGTGCTGAAGTGATACAATTACACAGGGCAAGGAAGCAGAGGTCTGGATTAGTTTTACACAGCCTACAGCGACCTATCTGCTCTTGCTTTCGAGCAGGGAACACTTGCCAACGCACCCCTAGATAACATGTACCAAATACTACCAAAAATAACTCAGTTCATACTGTAGATAGAGCTTATATGCAAAATCATAAATGCACAAATGTATTCGAGCACTGTTAAGCTCTCCTTAAATTTAGCTGTCAACTCGGAACCATTCAGTAGGAATGTATTTATAGAAGGGTTTCTTATGGATCACCCAAGGTCAAATGCCATTAAGTGCTATCATCTATGTGTACATGTGGTACACATAAAAATGTCACTTTGTTAAATTAGTGGATGACACAACTGGCAGAGAAGATACTGTAGCTTTACAAAGTAATCTGCATGATCTAAATGCAATACAGAAAACAGGTTTTCATAACCACTAATGCACTCTTCCATGCCCAAAAAGAGTAAGACCATAGAAAAGCTGTGACAATACCAAAATTATTTATCTTAGCATAGGCAACCTAACAACAGGCTTTCAACAAGATGCAACGAGAGAAAAGAGCACTCAGCCAACGCCTCAATGAGGCTGCAATAACCACTTCCCTTTGTGGATGTCTTTGCTGACACCACGGCACTGAGTACACAGTTCTAGCATTCCTCTTTCCATTCTTTATCAGACCAAAACCAGGAGAACCCCACCAAGTGCTGGCTGAACAGCTCATCTATGCTAATGAGTAGAAAGTCCTCCATTATTTTTTTCTTAATTTAGCAGGAAAAGGGTGGTAATAACTATGCCACACATTTCAGTTGGTTGGTTGTTTTCTGGGATGTTTTATTTTGCCTTCATAACTGCCTGTGAGAACAAACTAAATGCGAAGTTCTCCA
This sequence comes from Cinclus cinclus, assembly GCF_963662255.1. Taxonomy (NCBI): domain Eukaryota; kingdom Metazoa; phylum Chordata; class Aves; order Passeriformes; family Cinclidae; genus Cinclus; species Cinclus cinclus. The sequence goes on along the minus strand of NC_085048.1, from coordinate 14,014,264 downwards.
TCTTGTTATGCCTCAGAATTAAGAACTCATAGGTCTTTTTGGAAGATATGCTTTAATCAAATACAAATAGTTATGTTCAACAAAGGCATTAATAACAACTGTGAAGGCACACAAGATAGGAAAAATCCCATTAGAAAATCTAACAGTCTCTCCTGAGCCCCCGAAGGGAGGTGGGAGGAACATCATCAATCAATGTATTTGGCTTCATAGATTCTCCTGCTGAAGAAACAGATGGATTTGGTCAGCCATCCTGTGGTCAGGAAGGTACGCAAAGAAAGTCTCTTCATCTAGAGCCACTGAATAAAACATCTCTTGATGACAGTGGAATTGCTATCTAGAGAAAGACACCTTATTACCTCAGCTTCTCACGTCTTTCAAATTTACACCATGTGTTACAGATTAACAGCTACTTTTTCTGCTTTTTACAGCTTCCCTAAAATAAAGCATGCACACAAAATGCAGAATAGCAGCTGTTTATGACTTCTTACACTGTAAGGAAATGAATTCCATTTTGAATTCCATTCCACATTTTTAGTTTTGGTTATGTTATTTTTGGAGGATGGAATAGTGCCATTCCAGCTAGTCTTTTTAAGATGCTTTCCCTGACTCTCAGTTCATGTTGCTGTATTTCCACTTTTAACTGAAAACACATTTCCACTTTTGATAATTTGCACTGAGAGTGGGCTGTTTAGTAAACAAGTAAATTTTTCAATATGAATATGACGTTTTCATACTCAGACTATTTAGCAGCACACCAATGGAAAATTAATACCAAACTGCATAAAGCAACAATACCAGAGACCAAAAGAAAGCTCTTTTAAAAATTTTATTTAGGAAATCTGTCGCAAATTTCCTAAATAAGAATAATAAATAGTCCATTATTTCATACACAGATAGGTAGACTGCACAAGATAGGAAATTTGATTGATTAGCATTATATTTTACTTGCTGCTAGTTTTTTAAACAATACTTACAGAGTGCAGAGAACAGTGATTACCCTTACTGCAAAAAAAAATGCATTAACAATCCAGCTGACAGTCTCCCATGGTTAGCTTTCTCAATGTGCTACATGAAGCAATCTACACTGCTAGCAGATAAAACAAACAAGCAAAAAAATCAAGTTCTAAGCAGCCCAGTCTCAATTTTGTAGCTAGGATTTCTCTTCAGACACATAAACATATTTTAGTGTATTCAATCTGTGTCCAAAGCATGGGAGGTGAGAGAATAAAAGAATCATGCTGTTGAGTATAAAAGCAGAGTGTGAAAAAGTCTACTGGGGTTAAGTATTAACCTGATGCATTTTTCAGAACGACTGTACTATTTTTAACTGTTCTTTTTTGGCCACAGGTCAAAGTTTTCCTAGCAAAATACCAAAGTGAAAATGCTGGGAGCAAAGCCCAGAGGCAGCTCTCTTTGCTTTGGCCTAGGCAAAAACTTATCTGAATCCAGTCAGATATGTAGCACTCTTCCCCTCTCCCCTCCATTGACTATGGCTGTCATGCCTCTGAACATCTATGAGAGGAGTAACACAGCACCACAGCCTCGGGAAGAACATTTTTCAGATGTTATAGGAAATTCCTATATTCTCCACACAGCACAGGCAAACATTCTGTTCAGTCAGTTCCTGTATTTTTGGCCAAACAGAACTGAGTCATTTGAAAGCACAAAAAAAGACACAGTGTAAGCGCCTTGAGCAACTCCTGGAAGGACTGGGATTTTCTCCCTATTTTTCGATTCCTCATAACTGGGAAACATTGGAAATCTTTGGGGCAGCCTGGAATTAAAAGATTTGAAGACACTAAAGTTCAGTTAAAATACTAATCATTGTAATACTAATAATGATAATAATGATAATAATATTGATAGCAATAATGACAATCTGTCTCTTGGCTGCCTTTCTAGAGTTTAGATGGTTAAATGGGGAAATCTAGCCCCTTTCACGCTTCTTCCCGAGGGCACAGATTTCTCACTAAAGTAAACTGTATTTCATACACTCACGCGGAAAAATGCTATTTGAAAAAACAGGATACAGACGAATCAGTTTGCCTCAATGAAAAATAAATGTAACCCTACTGGACCCCCCAGTTACAGTTCTCCCTTAGGCGTGTCCCCTTTTCCTGAATCATTTCCACATCACACAGCAACCTCAGCTTCACCAGGGGACGTTTCCCAGGGGGTGAGCGATGGGTGCCCGGCAGCGCACACAAAGGCAGGTACTTCGGGCACCGACACGCTGTGATTACGAGGCGCGAAAGCGAACGGTGTGAACGATGCTGGGAGAGAAAGCAAGGCGCTTTCCTCTCCGTGGATCAGATCTCGCCAGGGACGCTTCTCACTTTCCCCCCAAATAAGATGCAGCTAATAGGGAGCACTCGCTCTCCTCTCACAGCGCCGTGCGCGTCCCCTCGCTCAGCACGGTCCTGGGGGCGAGGGCCGCTCCCGCCACCTCCCCGCTGCCGGTGGCCCGGCCGGGGGCGTGGAGACGATCCTTCGTCCTCCCCCAGGAAAGCACTTTAAGGACGCGGGAGCCCTTTCCTTCCTTCCCGTTCCCTCCCGCCCGCCTGAGGCGAGGGCAGCTCTCCCTTTGTTCCCCCGCCGAGCGCTCGCCCCGGGCGCGGCCGCCCCTCACCAGCAGGCTCTCCACGTTGACCGGGGAACGCGGGTCGCGGATCATGGACTCCAGCTTCCTCTGGCGGCCCTCGAGCATCCCCGCTGCCGGTTCCAGGGCTTCGGCCGCCAGGGTAGCCGCCGACATCTTCCCCACCGGCTGCTGGCTCATCCTCCGGCCCGCCTAGTGCCGGGCCCGCGGAAGGCACTGCGCGGGGCCGCCCGGCGGGCCTAGCGCGGCGGCGAGCCCGGGAAGGGCGGGGGCGGCGAGGCGGGAGCGGAGGGCAGCGCCACCGGTGGCCGCCGCCCGGGCATGAAGGGCGAGGGAAAACGGCCGCTGCTCCGCCCGGCGCGGGGAGAGGGAGGGGAGAGAGCTGGAAGGGAGGGACGGACGGAGCGCTTCCCGCCGTTCCCCCGCCTCTCCCCGCTCAGGGCGTCCCTCGGCAGCCGCCGCCTTACTGCCCGCTCCGCCGGGACATCGCTCCGAGGGCGGGGGGAGGCGGGCAGCGAAGGAGGAGCGGCCGCCGCGGGGTCGGGCTCAGAGCGCGGCTCCCTCTGCAGCTCTGACCGGCTGTTGGGGCGGGAGCGGCGATCCCCGCCGGCCCCGCTTTCTCTCGCCACTCTCTCCGCGTTCCGCCCACTCCGGCCCGGCCTCCCGCTCCCCGGCCCCGCGCAGGCCGCCTCCCCTACCCACAAGGCCCCGCTGCGGGCGGCGCATTGTTCGGCGCTCGATCAGCGCTACCCTGCGCTCGGCGGGGCCGTGCCGGGCCTGGGGAAGGCTGCCGCTCGGGGACGGGGCTGTGTGCGACTTGGCGTGGGACATCTCAGCCTGCCCGCACGGCGCCAAGCACACAGGGGAAAAAAGTGAAAAATATTTGAGAAGGTGGGCGGGCAGCGTTTCAGATTTTCAACAGTGCTCGTGGCATGAATTCATGGAATGGTTTCGGTTGGAAAGGACCTTAAATTCGATTAATTCTAAGCCCCCTGCCATGGGCAGTGGCACCTTTCACTCGGCCAGACTGCTCAGAGCTCCGTCCAGCCTTGCCGGCCCGTGTCAGTGATGGGGCATCCACAATTCCTCTGGGCAACGTATTCCAGTGCCTCACCACCCTCATGGTAAAGATTTTTTTTCCCCCATATCTAATCTAAGCCTACACTTCTTGAATTTGAAACTATTCACCCTTGTTTTATCGCTACATGCTCTTGTCAATAGTCTTGCCCTATCTTTTCTATAAATTCTCTTCAGGTATTGAAAGGCCAGAGTAAGGTCACCTCAAAGCCTTCTCTTTTCCAGGCTGAATAGTCCAAATTCTCTCATAGGAGAGGTACTCCTGTGTGTATATCCTACATGTGTGAGAGGGAGGATGGAGCTGTGCTGGGGAAGGTACAGGCCACACTCTCGCCCCCTGAGGAAGATGACCCTCCACACTGTGCTGGAGATGGGCACAGCCACCTTGCAGCACTCCGTGGGAGCTTTGAGAGGACAGGATGCTGTTTATCACACCCAGGCAAGAGAGGATACAGAAGGGAGGGTGTCACTTCTGCCTGAGCTGTCCCCACAGGGATGGAGGTAGGGAGTTGGATGGTAGGGATGCTCCATGGAGTGGCATGTGAGCTGTGGCCAAACTATGGTTCCAGCAGACCTGAGGTGTGGCTGCTGGGCAGATGTTACAGGGCAGAACAACAGAGACTGTGGAAGTGTCATTCACTGAGGTGGAGGGACCTCAGGGAGGAAAGGTTAACATTTCACTGTGTTGACTTTCAGTTGATAGCTGGATGGCAGTCAGCTGATGTCAGAAAAGTGGCCCAGTATTTTAACTTTAAAGGAAGAGGAGAGAGAATCGGAGAAGTAAATATGTGAGTCACTTGCATGACTTTGAACGAGATCATTCTCGGTGATATTCTGAGTCAGGGCTCTGGTGCTGAACAACTCCCAGCTTGAAGGAAGGTCTGCTCTGAATATCCACCCAAACCCCATAACTGGATTCTGCTTTTATAGTCCACTGAGTCAAAATACTCAAGCCTGACAGAAACACGCACACACATGAACATTTTGAAAAGCCAAATTGGATGTTATCACTCAAGATTTGCAGTGAACCACATTCAGTTTGTGAGTTTTCTGAAGGAATTGGTGAAATCTGTTTGGGAGAGGCACTAGTTATTTATATTTTAGGACTACTTCATCTTCAAAACAGATTACAATCTGCTTAACTGCAGCACCACCAGGAAAAAAAAAATAATCACACAGTCTCCTTGAGTGGTTTACTTTGCCAGGAGATAAAAGAAGTAAGTGTGACAATGAGTTGGCTTGCTACTAGGATTATATGTGGGTACTAGCTGGATCATGAAGTTGCACAGCCTCACAAAACAACAGCTCAAAACTCTAAATTACGGAAATTATTTCACTTGCAGCCTATTCACTGGCTAATTTTTGTAAGTGGCACAACAAAAATGTTTTGACTTTTTAAAAGAATTTAAAACAGGTTTGGTCAACAGACCAAACATGAGGAGTATGTCTAGTGATCAATAAGCAGCTCGTGTTAAGTTCTGTTCTGTGAACAGAAAATTTGAGGGTGATTTCAATGAGCTTGGAGTTGAGCACCAGCTGTTGTGATGATCTAAGCTCTTAGTTTCCTCTTGGCTATGGGCAAGGTGCTGCTCTTTCCTCCAGTTTTTCTTATCTATAAGCTTTGTAAAAACTGATCTTTAGCTTATGTGATTTAATGACATTGTTCAGGGTGCTATCTAAACAAAGGTAACAAGGAAAATATTAAGTAAGCATAACAGCCCTTTTTATGTAGGAAAAAAGTGTGACTTCAAAAGCAAGTGTGTAGAAACAATACCTTCTTGAAATTCTTGCCCAATAGATCTGTTCTTCCACCCTTCAAGACATATCTGTTTACTGACTAAACAAGTTTTACGCTGTTACAGGGACAATTTGACAATGGTTGTCAGCTGAATTCCTTTGTATGACATGAATCCTCAACAAAATCAGCAGAAGATTTATTGCTGGTTATAAGTGACTAAGTGACAAAAATAGTACTCAGAAAGTCAGATTCTTCTCCCAGTGTTTGCAAAAACCACTGTTTTAACATGCCCTAGAGGAAAAATAATATCACCTTCTGTGGTCATTTTACAGTTCCTACCTTTTCTGCCCAGTGCTATAAATCTCTCAGGGTATCACCTATTCCTACAGTGACCATCTAAGGAAGAACTGTTCCTACCCACTCTGTGTATGCTAGTGTCCTAGTTTGAAAGACAGGTGTTTGCTAAGAAAGGCAGAAGCCTCCCTTTGAACTGAAAAATGTGATCCCTCCTCCCTACAGATTATTATGATTTTGAAATTAAGGGAGCTCTCAGGCAAAGATATGGGGGTAGGAATAACAGTTCTTTACTAGTATATCTAACAAGACAAACTAGAACAACAACAGCTATGAAATTACCCACAAACAGAACAGTAACTCAGTCCCAGTGTTCTTTGGCTGCAGGCACCTTTTCCCTGAGCTGCAGTTCCCGGTGCTGGGGGCGGGCGGGTCCCGCAGAGCCGCAGGAGGGCTGGGGGTGATGGCAGCGCTGTCCCAGGGGGAGAGAGAGATGGAGAGAGAGCTCTCCGCTCACGGTGTGGGTCCTGGTGCTCAGCAGAGTGCTGGATGGTGGCAGGTTACAGCGAGAAGGGAGCAGGGCAGGGTCTGACAGCAGTGAGGATGGCTCCTGGTGCTGGGATGGCAGGGATGGGTCAGAGGCGGTGATTGTCCTTCTCGTCCGAACTCTGCAGGGGAAATGGGGACAGCCAGAGCCTTCTGTCTGCTCTTCTGGCTATTTGGATATCCAGGGGTTTCCCTCTTCCCTCCCCTCCCCGCTTTCCCCTGTCATTAGGGCCTAATCAACAGGTATTTTAGCATGACAATGGGGAAAATTCCACAGAGGGAAAAGGGAAAGAAACCAATCCCCAACAGCTAGTTTTGAAGTCCTATGCAGTGAATTGTCAAATGATGTTTACTATGTTTTGTAAGGCAAAGTCCAAGCCTTCCAGTGTGCCTGCTGTGGCTTTAAGCGTATGAGTTCATAGCTGGATCCTTCATCTCTCTGTCTGCTTCCTGAAATGCTGCTGAACTCTTTAGATATCTACAGTCCAAAAATGTTTTAGGTGTCCCAAGGCAGGGAATTTGCTGTTGACCATTTTCAGAACTGGCTACATTTATAGAAACAGATTTGTAAGAAGCTGGTAAATGGGGCTTATTGGTTAAAAGCCATCTGCTTCAGGTTGTTCTGCTTCAGGTTGTTCCTTCAGGGTATTCCATAGGGCTCAGGCCTACTCAGGGAGAAGAGGGATTTGGCTTTGGACCTCAGGCATGCTTTCACTACTATTGCAAAAGAAGCAAAAGGAGACAAACTACCCATGTGTGCATCTGTTTTAAAAGAAGGGGCTGTGCTTTTAGCACCTGCTGCTGGCTAAGTAAGGCTTTTGCAAATCCTCTTTTCAGGCTCCCACTCTGCAAGTATTTGAAGAACTTAAGAGCACTACCAACAGAGGAGTTGATTCTCCTAATACCTAGGGTTTCTAAAATTTACATTTAGCATCTTGTGGATCCAGTCCATTTTTGTGTTTTGCATATGGGAGAACAGATATAAAAGCTAAGTGAATTGCCAGTGAAATCATGAACTATCTTTGTCCAGTTACACGAATCAACTCTATCCCAAATAAGAACCAAATTATGGTGACAGAGTAAGAAGGAGAAAACACCTGTCAATAGTCTAAGCAAATACAGTCTTTGAAAGCTGCCAAAATTAAACCATATCAGACTGCTACAGGCAAAGGTGCATAACTGTCGTCACTCGCTCAGGACGCTGCACTGACGTGGATCAGTGTTGTTGTGATGGAAATAGGACAAGAAGTCAGTTTTTAGGTAATGAGGTCTTGAGACTTTGGAGGGCATAGCTGAAGATCATTATTCTACCTCCAGAAAATAATGTAGATTTATGTCATTAGTGCAGGGGTTTCTTTACTTATAGATTCATAAATATGAAATGGTGTGAAAAGGAATATAAGTTTACTGTGAGCTTTGTTTGCTTGTTTGTTTTAATTTTCCTTTCTTGCATGCTAATGTTCAATCAGCCTAAAGGTTAATAAATTATTTTTTCTGGATTAAAAATAAACTTCTTCATTTTTGGTTAATGAAAACAGACAGGAAGAAAGGTACACAACTTGTGTATATAGGAATTATGTTTTTGAAGGACTTGCAAAGTCAGCCACAATATTCATCATTGATATACTGATTCCAGTGTTGTCTTGAGACAAATAGTACAGTTATGTAAAGTCCACCAAGAAACCCCAACATTGTTTAACATTCTTTCATTTAATTCATCTCTTGCATTGTAACTAGAGGCTTTAAATACAACCCCATGCATTTCCAAACCAGCCTCAGTAAGACTGACACTACCACATCAATTACTAGCACAGGTCAGCTATAAAATTACAAAACCACTCAGCCATCTGTATAATTAAATGCAAACCAAAGTAATCAAGCAAATGTTAAAGAAAATGTCTTCATCTGGTAAGCTTTGTAGGCAAAGGCCTATATCTACTGTTCTGCTTGGGAAGGGATGTGCCTTTGTCTCTGAAGGTGTGCCAGGTAGCTGCTTCCCATTTTTTCAAACAGCATATATAGTTGATAAATACAGATCTATTAGCTGGTACTGTCTGTTGCTGTGTTAAAATCAGTCTCTTAAGCACAAATACCAGAGAAACAAGAAAAGGAGGTGTGAATCAAAAGTGCCTGCATAATATTAGCCTGGGTGTGTCTGATAACACAGGACTTGGTCTCTGCCTGGCTCTTAATTGCTTACATAATTCTCCCCAGCTAAATAACACTGCTGTTGTAAATAAGGTAGTTTTGTAGTTTCTTGGATGCATTGGGAAGACAGAGGTGAAGTTGTGAATTTAGGTTAACTGAAATGCTTACGTGATGGTGATGTGCCAGATTCTTTGCTGTAGGTCTCAGGAGGAAATTGCAGTAAGTGTATCTTGGAGAGTAAGGACAAAGTGACCTTGAGTTTTCCTTTGCTGCTTTGTGCATTTAGGTGAAGCTTATGGCTCTGTGGCCCTTAGGTGTAAATCACAGCAGTTTGAGACCCTGCTGTGATTTATGAAATCCTTGCTGTTATGCTGTCAGTAGACTGTTTATACCTCACAGTACCTTGGAGCAGAAGAGGGTTTCTGCCACTATTCTTTCTGCTGTGAGCATTATCTCCAGCACTTCCTTTACTTGACACCTCATAAAAGTTGAAATATTGGAAATATGCAGGAGTACAACGCTGCTGGTCCTTTGGAAGTGCTGGCCAGCGTTTCTCAAAGCTGTCTCTGCTCCTTTTAATTCAGCAAGGGGACTAGACATTGATTCAGACCTGTCAGTTGAATGCCTGTAACAAACTCTTCCAGTGAATGCAGATCTGTAAAAACAAAAACATTTCTGATAGTTTATTCTATATTTAAGATCAAACATTTAAACATTAGCTTCTCAAAATGAAACACAAAATATAGAATTGGGGAAATAGGCTCCTTATAGAAAATCTGAGGAGAATGAGACATGTTAGAAAGGGCGCCCAACTTGATACTGAATGGAAATTATGAGAAATGTGGTCAAAGCCCCATGTTTTCCTAGATGAGACATAATCTGAAGCAGCATGTTCATCCTGATCTGATCCAGAATTCTTTAGCATAACAAGAACCTACAGACATGTTCTCCTTTCTCCATCCTGTGGCAATTCATGTTGCACAGTACACCTCCAAATAAATTTTCTAGACACTGTCTTGCAGGCTGGTGTGTAGTTTTGCAGAAAATTGCATTAATAAGAAATGGGATGCTGGGAAGAAAAGGCTCTGTAGCCTTTCGATGAGAGCACTCAGCAGGATGGAGGCAGAGAGGTAGGTAGCAAACTTAGTGACCTTCACAGTTAGACAGCTATTGAGTATTTTTTAAATTGCCATCTTGGATTTTAGTGTAAGAACCACTGTAGGCACCTAATCAGTCCTTCTTTTGATTTGGCCTTTTGCCATAAATATGCAGGAACTGGCTTGGAAAATGACAGTAAAACCCCAGGCATTGAATGCTCCTTGCAATTAGGGGGAAATGCCAGTAGAAGATGACTTGGACAGAACAAGCTAAAAAAAGATTATTAGTGGAGAGGTTCTGTGTGCATCTCTGAATACCCACATTATGTGTCTCTGCATCAGCACTGTCATTCCTGTGATCTGCTTTTCATCGAGACAGCTACTGTTAATTGTGAGGAAACCAAGGCAGTCTAGCTGATACTGGGGTGTAAACAACTACAGCTGCTGTGCCTGCTCTCAGGGAACTTGCAAGGTCTGTTAGATATGAACAAGAACAGTTGTGAGTGCACGAGTGGAGATGTAGCTTTGTATATTAAGGGTTTACAGTTTTTGAGAAATGACACCAATTTGTATTTAAACAGCATCAGAGTTAAGGAGGGAGGAAGGGAGGGAGGAAGGGAGGGAGGAAGGAAGGAAGGAAGGAAGGAAGGAAGGAAGGAAGGAAGGAAGGAAGGAAATTTGTTACTGCTTGGAAAAAGTATGACTTTTCCATCTTTTGTCCAACACAGTATGTTTACTGTTATTTCTATATTTAACTGTCAAATAGTAAATGGGATGACTGTGAAGAGGCTGACATAGAGATGATCTCAGTTTTTCCCCAAATTTGGTGATGGGGGACAATATTAAAATGAAATATCACATGGATAAGAAAAATTAAGGTATTAGAAGAGGTAATTGCAACCAAACGGGAAGAAAACTTGGAAGATTTTTATGTGAGAAAGTTGAAGTTAGTGGGAATTATTAGGGGATGTTTTCATGTACATTCTTTGTGTTATTCCCAAACTAAAAAGAACTAACTGCATGTAGGATAGCAATGCCTTATGGGGTGAAATAGGGAGGTAGGTATTAGTTGAATCCTTGAAGATTTGGATTGGTAGGAACTACAAGGACCAGTCCTGGTCCCTCTTGTTTAACTTTATGAAATTGGAAATTTTTTGTTTGCCAGCATGAAATCCAGAACTGTGCTGCTGATGCTGGCTGTTTGCAGAAGACAACATCAGTAGAGAGTTGAGGGTTAGGATATTGGTCAGAAGATCTGGATCTTCTCGATGGGAATGATAGAAGCAGGACATTATTAAATGGTACAGTCTATAACAGAGGGAGTGCCCCTGGGGACTAGTAAGAAATTCTGATGTAATGTGAGAACTTACCATTTGGAAATCGATGAGGAGAAGTACTTAAGGCTTCTGTTAGCTAATGAAAATGTGGAATTAAAAAGTATAAATGGTATTGTAAATTTAACAAAGATATTCAAGTGAGATAGGATAGAGTAAGATAAAGTGAAAACACCGGGACATAAATAGTTCTATTCATCTGATTGAAAAAGAGGAACCGAAAATGGGAATTTGGCAGGGATAAAGGAACAAAGCAGCCTGTTTTATGTGAGGTGGCTTGAATAACTCAGTCTTCTAGATCCAGCAGAGAGGTGAATGAAAGTATGGTAGTGTCTAAAGATACACCAAAGACAGCAACCAAGGAGTTTAAGAGCTGTACATTACAGAACAATGCTGGCAGAAGAGCACATGTGAGTAAACACCATGAATAAGCTTAGCTGGGAAATAAGACTGTTTCTAGCTATTCACAGTGTGGGGTTAGTACAACCTTCATCCAAGTAAAGGCAGCCAGAAAATACCTACCTGCAGTGTATCAGTGTACTTTACTTTAAAAGGGCTGTAAGATAGGGTGTCTGGCACCACAGGGACTGGTCAGGACCTCTCAATGTCATTTGCAGTTCTTATGTGGCTGCAGGCCAAGGGTTTGTAAGAAGCATAGGGTAGTCTGGATGAAGGTTATCAAACTATTTCATGATCAGTTAAAGACTTTGAAGTTCCATTTTTGTTCAAGAACTGCAGTGAATGTAATAAAAATCAGCACAGTTTGGACAAAACCAAATTGGCTGCTTCTCCTTGCTGAAACAAAATAACCTGAAGGTTATTTCTTTGCGTGAACCATTAAATATTCTGTTTTAATCTGATGTAGAATATTTTTTTTGGATGCTTCAAAGAATATCATAGCATGGACTTATTTAGGATGAGGAAATCCTACTTTTGTCCAAGGGAACTTGATGCAGAATTCTACTTCTTAGAAAGCTGTCCAAGGACTTGGTATCCATGAAGCACAACACAGGGGAAGCTGCTGACCTGCACAAAGGCATCAAGTGTGTTGTGTCAGTGAGGGGGAGCATGAGAATCACAGCTTCCTACTCTGGGAACCAGCCTGCTCCTTTGGGAGGTGTGTCCCCATCCCTCACAACTGAGAGAAAATCAAAGTAGTCACAGGAAGGATTGAGCATAGTCCACCTCAACAGAGCCTCTGTTAAGGGGGTCTCTGCTACCTAAGTAAATGATCATTTAGACCATTGAGCTGTTGGGCAATTGGGGACTTTCCTCCAGCACAGTTTATCCTGTTCTTTGTTGTTTTTCCAGCCAAAACTATTCAGCAAATTTGAAGCAAATAGTCTAGACATAACTGAAACCGCATTTTCTGGGGAATGAACTGTTTAAATAAATAAATAAATAATCCAACTTTAACTATTACCTCTTTTAAAATCCATGATGCTTCTTTTCCACATAAATTAAAACATTTTTTTTAATTAGTAAATTTAATTGAATGTAACAGTTTGACCCATCGAACCAGCCAGGACAGTAAATTAGGGCTCCTTACTTATGCAGTTCTGGAGTGCACAAGCTGTCTTACAGCACTTACAACTAATACTTATTTCTTCAATTTACTCATAGTTTCCTTTTTTGCAGCCCCTTTCGTCCTGTCAGTTCCAACAGTTGATCCCTGTAGGAGAGGGAACTCTTATTACACTCTCATGCTTTTCTACTCAACTAATTAAAACTAGTAAATTAAACACTTTGCAGTGAGCCTACTGCTAACTTGTTGATAGTTTAAATAGATTATGCTATTCTACTAGATACAAGTTAAACTATTGGAAACAAATGAAGAAAAAAAGGATATAACTAGATGTAGTTTTTAATAATGTTAAAACTATTCAACCAGAACAAGGAGGGTTGGAATTAGATTATTGTCAAGGTCCTTTGTAACCTAAACCATTATGTGAATCCATGACTGTATGATTTCTGGTCAGCTCTCTAGGACCTTGTAGCACTCCAGCATTGCATCTCATCTTCCCAACTGGTAGTGTCCAAATACTCTCCCTGGGCCACGGCGAGCAGCCCTCTGATGCATTTGTTGCTGCATTTCCAAGGACTTAGTGATTTGGCACTTCAGAAGCTGTGGAAGGATGGTTGTAGACATCCCTCTAGTGGCCCACAGCCTCCGGGACGCCGGGAGCAGCTCTGGCATCCCTGGGGCTCAGCAGGGGCAGATGTGCTCCTCTGTGGAGTTGGGTCCTCTGGGGAGCTGGGGAGCTGTCTGCCACACACAGAAATGGCAGATAATTTCTCCCTTTTTCCATTTCACCAAAGTTTCCCTGGAAATTCTGCATCACTTCAAGGTGTTTAGAGTGTTTGTTTCATACAAGCCTTGAAACTGGAAGGCTGAACCCATTTCACTGGTCACTGTAAAAAAACAGATGTATTGGGAAGTGATGTTAGGAAAGGGTTAATCCTGTCTCTAAGTTTTTTTAAATGAAAAAAGGCAAGTTATACTTGAAGATTAATTAAATGTTTCAGATCTTCTTGTCTCTTTAATACAAGACTGATAGAATACCAAAGGGGGAAAAAAGACCCACCCACCCACCCCCCCTCAAAGTATATCTAAAATAAACATAAGGAACACTTATTTGTACATATGTAGACTTAGGCTTCTCAACTGAAATTGTCAGTAAGATGCTAATTACATGTATGTGTTTGGAACATTGTATTTATTTTGCTTTTTAATTTGTTAAAGGACATTCAGCAAAAGTGAGAGCCCTGGGATAGCTTTAAAGATAGTGGAGAGGTCTCCAGTCCTGTCTTCAAAAAAGATGCTGTCCCAGGGCACCCACTGTGATTACTTCATGGAGCACAGCAAGTCTGAGCACTGCCCTTGCTGGTGCTGGACAGGCATTCTATGCAGGGTCCTGAGGAAGCTAGCAGAGTCACTGAAGAGCAGAACTGATCAGGGTTTGCAAAGATCAAGACAGTCCCCCCTTTTCGCAAATGGGCACAGCACAGAGGAGTGATTTGTTCCAGAGGCAGCAAGCTGCCTGACAGCAGCAGGATGTGGTGTTGAAAGGAGATATGGGTTTATATGTCCTTAAAGCTGTCCTTAAAGGCCAGCCCACACTGAGATTTTGTATGGAAACAGAAACAGATCTCATCTTTCTAATAATGGTAGCTCTGTATCTCAGTAATTCACCTGTTCTACCAGTATCAACATTGTGAATCCATTATTACTTTTAAATAAGAATCACCTATACAAAGATATCAACGTACAACAATTAAATAAATTATACTTAGAGCTGAACTCAGGCCTATTTCAAAGCCACTATTATCTGTCAATAAAGCACATGCCTGAATGACTGTTTCTAGCTAAACCTTGATTTTGTTAAACTGGAAGCAATTGAGTGAACACACACCACCATTGTATTCAGTTTCTGATTTCAAAGGTGGTAAAAAACTTTTTAACTTACATTAGGGAGATTTTTTTTTTCCCCTTTAGCTTTGTATCATTTTCCCTCCAAATCATGAATGCTGCTTTGCAGACTTCCCTCCTTATGCCCTAAAAATAGTTCCATGTGTCAATTTAAGAGATGGACAATTGGCATAAAGTCAGCAGACAGAGCATAAATGCCTGAGAAGTTTTTAGACAACATCTATGTAAACAATTGCTGTTGTCTTGTTTTCATCTCCAGGCAACTGATCCTCAGAGACACATACATAGAATATAGACAATATCTGGACAACCTTCCAACCCCTTCTTTCCAAGCAGTTTATACTTTCTCCATGTATAAAGAAACAGTATTTTACAGGCTGGGAATAAAGTATATCTTGATTGGAAGATACTTGTTTTAAAGAGTCTAATCAGCATCTGATGTCACAAATTTAAATCCTTTTTGAAAGAAGTAACATTCCTGAGCTTCAACCTGCAGTAAATATTTAATACAGTCTAGACTATTTCAGACCAGGAGGAACACATAATTAATCAATAAATACACATTAATACACATTTGTCTCTTTTGCTGCTCAGTGGCACAGGGTTGTCATTGTTTTTGATACTTTCCACACAAATCAAAACTACTAATCTCTGCATGGAGACTGACAGCCAATGTGTCAATTTTGGAGATTTGAAAGACTGGCATTTGTTTTTATCCCTTTATTCAGTTCTTTAAGATAAATTTGCAATTTAGTCTTTTTTTAATCTCAAAAGAAAGGCAGTGCTAATGTTTTCACAGTTATTTTGCTTTGACTTTGCTTTATTTTAACCTCTAATTACAGGAAGAATTAATCCTATCTCTATATTTCCCTCAATATATTTCCCTCAATTATCCCAGAATAAGATAAAGCATAATTCCAAATGTGTTTGTTTTCTCTTCAGCTGAATAAATACAGAAATCATCACTTCCAATAGCTTCTTGTTAGTGTGAAGGCTCACACACATTGCTGGGCAGTTAATGTTGAAGCTGTTTCTAAAACCAGGGAGATTTTTTTTCTTGAGAAATTGTTTCTTACATGAAGTACTACTGGCATTGATGGTGAAAACGTTGCTTGGTAAAAACGTTCTTTGATGATCTGTGGGGAGTAGCATTATCAAGTAAATCACAGTTCTCAGCACCTGACTGAATTCTGTGCAACCTGCTTTAGTGTATAGGATGGAGGCAATGTGTGGCTATTGTCCTGTTTTTGCAGGAGTTTTAGGGATTGTGAAAAGATCACAACTCACATCTGGGAAGTTTGATTTAACCCTTGAATGCCCAGCTAGCAGCAGACTATCTGGTGTTGCTCACAACACTCAAATAGCTGCAGTATCATCAGGAAGAAATGGTCTGAAGGTTCATGAGTTTCATCCTGGGAAAATGGGACTGAGTTCATTCATTTGTTGGTTCATTCATTCCTGCTACATACCATTTATTCCTTGGACACTCCAGAACAAGAGCAGGGGCAGAGTACAACTTAGCAGATGCCAATGGCAGAAGACAGTCTCATCACAGTTTGCAAGGGTGGCTCTTAGCAATAACAACATGAGAGATACCAACCATATGTCGTTTGCAGAGTGGCATTAATGCCTTCCCTCATTCCAGGTGCCACACTATAATTTTACTATTTGCAGTATTTAGTAGAATCCCCTTTAAGACTTTGTTGTCCAAATAAATTCTGAAATGTTTTTACTGCACTTTGAACTTTTCTTCTGACAGATAACTTTTATTTTCAGATTTGGAATTGAACTGTGTCAAGTGTCAAGTTTTCTTTTTGAAGGATGCTCTGAAATATGTCATGAATGAGCGTTTTAGGGTTGCCTAAAGAATCACTGGCAAAGTGACTCAGCAAAAACAGGTTTAATATAAAAGTGACAGCACAACAAAGTTTGCTGGCAAGGTTCACTCTACTACTTACCAGATGGTTAAAACTTATGGAGAAGAAGCAAACAAAAATCCAAAATCAATCCATCCAAACAAAAATAAACCCAAAAATATATACATGGAGTTCAGGGGGAGAAGGAGGAAGAGGAAAGGATAGGAAGAGGTAAGGATTAAAAGGAATACAGAAGACCCTCCTGTAGAGCCACAGGGTTCATAGAAGACCCCTGAGCTAAACTGAGGCTGGACTTCACTAAGAGTTTATCCCTAAAGGCCAAATAGGACTTAATCTTAACAGTTAGCAGTACTTAATAGATAACTGAAATGAGGCAATTTAGCAATAGATTCATATAGAATTTACTATATCACAACTGACTTACAGGCTGACTTACTACAATTTAAACTACTTAAGAATTTAGGAGAACATTCCTAGTACATTCGCTATGTCACATTCACACTCACATGTGTTATTACCCACTGCAGAAGGTGAGGGTAACCCAGGTTCTTGCTAGTAGATCCCTTGGGGTGGATTAGAGTGAAATGACACTGAGTAATCAGTGTTTGTAAATACACACATGAAGCGTTTATTGTAGAACAAATAAGGAAAGGAAAACAAAGGAAAACAGGTATGTAGCCATTTCCATTTTGGTTGTTATTATCTGTAGTACTATAACAATATGAAAGCACTGCAATATGAAAGCACAACCACCTCATCCAGGGACATGTACAGGGGAAAAGAAAGGAGATAGAGGACAAGAGCGTGAAGATCTTGCCACCTATAGGCTCTGTGATGAGACTTTGGTTGTTCCACAGACTTGGTTGAAGTGGTGATTGCACGCTGGATCCTTTGGGTGGTGAGGGAAGTCCTGAAGAAGTGGTGAGGAAAAGCCCCTGGGATAATCTGCAAAACACAACGTATGTTGAGTTTATATTCATTCAGGTTCAGGTACCCAGAATGCCCAGGTACCTCCCCTGGGCTGGGGAGCTTCACAGTGGATGGGGTAATGTTGTGGATCATGGGACACCGGGAATCCTTGACATCATCTGAGACAACACTGCTGTCCATCACACTGGCAGCTAAGTCAATTATGGCCTATCAGCAGACATGAACACCCTCAGGCCACAAGTGAATGTCCCAGTACTCTCCTGAGGGGAGAAGGGCCGTGAGTGCACACTACAACCCAGTGGTCTGCGCAAGGGAGAGCACCTTAGCATGACAAAAGGCACCATCCCATGTCCATAGGACCTGTCTCCTGTCTCATTCATAGCACACCATTCACCCTTCTCTTATCACATCAGAGGTTAACCACTGCACATCCAAAACCTTGCCTCCTCCACCTCCCAGTCAGGCAAAGCACCCTGGTATCTCCACAAATGGACAATATTTTGAGTCATTATCCCTTAAAATTTTGTTCTCTCACACAGGCACACAAACATTAAGAGTCTGTAGTAGGCATATGCATGTGAAAAATTCCCCTCAAGTTCAGGGAAGTACTCACTTTGGATGTCTTTGCATCTTCTCAATGGTTGAGCCTTGAGGAATTGATGTATCAGCCCAGGGTCCATCATTGTTTGGCAATCCTCTGAGTACAGCAATCCTGAGAGTTCACTGGCCCCAGGAGGGAGATGCTGGCCACAGCCCACTGCAGTCCAGGAGAGCTCCAAGGATCCAAGAGGGAGATGCTGGCCACAGCCAACTGCAGTCCAGGAGAGCTCCAAGGATCTCACTTTGGACTGGTGTTTATACGGTTGCAAGAGAGTTGGCTTTAGTCACAGTAATTTTCCATCCTGGCCACAATTCTTTGAAAGTTTGATAACAAAAATATTATTCCACTTAGGTTGTTGTTCAGGCAACAAAAATAAGTTTCCAAGGCTGTTCATTAAAACACAGGAACTTGTTAGACAGCAGAAGTTCCTGGGAGAAGAGTGTTTCTGATAAGCTCAAAAGAGCTCAGCCAGCTGATCTTTGTCAAGGCTGAGGCCTAATGACCATTTCTGAGAACATAGTGTGGCCAGGGTAGGGGCATACACCCCCACAGTGCCCTAATACACGTCAATAAAAAAAAAAGAGTTGCAATGTGCTGAGCTTGGATCTTTGAATTTGCTGTTACAGCTTCTAGGATTGTCTTCTATAAGCCTGTCCCTTAACCTAGAGGCAATCGCAAACACCACCTCATTCATGGATCACATGGTGAGAAGCTCCCATCAGCCCACATCCACATGGTGGGTGTCTGGAGAGCACAGCTCCAGGCCCTCAGATCACCCACTGTCTGCCAGCAAGGGGCGGCAGGGAAGGACAGACCCATGTCGCACATGGAGAGAACTAGGTGGCCCTTTCTCTGCAAACATCATATTTCCTTCAGAACACAGATCGTGCTTTTCAACAAATGAGTATCCCAGACCTTCAGTAAACTTCTATAAACAGTGAGAAGCCTTGTCTAGATTTATATAACATACACAACCAAGTGCAGTCTATATGATTTTAACCTCAATACACTTCTCACAAGTTGCGTCAGGCAGATCAGAAGTGGAACCAAAAATAGCAGATTCGTGTTCTAAAAAAAACCCTTTAGCAGTTACTGAGGTCCCAGCAGAGTGCCAGGGCCAGCCCATGCACCAGGATCACGGAATACAAGGGTTTACAACTTGCAGCCAGCCCCAGCACACTGGGAGCAGCTCATGGCCTGGCCAGCAAGTGAACTTTGCCTCTGACAAGGACAAGCTAAAGTGACTTTTTAAATCAGTGTTTAATTATGCTTATAAATGACGCTCTTCACACATACCAAAAAGATCATTCAAAATGAAGAAAGTGCTGGCTTTCAAATGCTTTCCAACAGACAGTAATTTGCAGGAATTTTTTCTCTTCTTTAAAAATCACATTATTTAAAACTGTAATTCACATCTCACAATTCTGACAAGTGATTTCCCACACTAAATAAAGGCTGAACTGGCAACCTGCAGCAGTTTTTAAGAGTCAGCAAAACCAGGTATGTCATAATTATGGATCCTGGCTGTTGCTATTGATGATTAACGCATGTAGATGATTAGCCGTTCTTATTGAAGGCAAGACAAAAACAGTATTAGAAACTTTTAATTTATTAGAGTCCTCAAACAGTCAAGAGAGCTTCTTACACATACACATATACTGAAAATGGACAGATATGGACTCAACAAAAATAATAATCTCTCAGAAAAAAATCTAGCATTATTACATAGATTCAGAGTAAGGTCCTGTCACATTCACAGGCAAACTTGTAACTTCTAAGTTCAGCATCACTCAGGAATTTTTCAAGTCCAAGTTGAATCTTTTCAGCTAGTGCACTGAGCTTATACAGTACATTGTTTTCCAGGATCACCAATGGGTAATACTTTATGGAACCAAGCAGTAAAAGCAGTGGTTTAATCTTCAAAAGTCCATTCGTTCCACTGAAGGTGCACTGTTGAAATAACAGATGTATTTAATAAAATAACAATACCATAATTGTCATATTACAGCTTCTTCCATTTCACTGTGACAATTGTGTGGCTAAAAAATTAATTCTACTGCTAGAAAACCAGTACAAATGAGTAAGGAAAAACAATCACTAGAGATTTGTTCAAAATGAAAAATCCTAATGTTTCATTTAAATTAATTGTTCTGCTGTTGAAGATTGACTTCCTTAACATTTTTAAGATGGTTATTTTGTAAAAATATACTTCCTTACTCTTAGATAAGGTAGGTAATGGCTAAGAGTTAGTTTTAGATTAAATATGAGGAAGAAATTCTTTATTATGAGGGTGGAGAAGCACTAGGACAGGTTGCCAAGAGAAGCTGTGGATGCCTTATCACCCCTGGAAGTATTCAAGAGCAGGCTGGGTGGGGCTTTGAGCAACCAGGATATAAGGAAATGGCTTCAAGGTGCACCAGGGGGATTCAGGTTGGACATCAGGAAGAATTTCTTCACTGAAAGAATTGTGAAGCACTGAAACAGACTGTCCAGGGAAGTGGTGGAGTCACCATCCCTGGGGGAGTTCAAGGAACGACTGGATGTGACACTCAAGGCTATGGTCTAGTAGATGTTGTGGTGTTTGGTCAAAGGTTGGAGTTGATGGTCTTGGAGGTCTTTCCAACCTTAATAATTCTATGATGTAGGGGGAAGATGTCCCTGCCCAAAGCAGGGGGTTGGAACTACATGATCTTTAAGATCTCTTCCAACCCTAATCATTCTAGGATTTTATGATCATGTCACAAAACCCACCTCAACATGCAGCATTCAGAATTAGTTGTAAGTGTTGGAATTTTTTTACACATTTTATGGCAAACATTTTCCTGAATTGCTGAATTAGTGTAGGGGGAATCAATCCTTCTCTTTGGCAGACCTCCCCACCCACCAAAACAGAGCAGCAATGTAAAACATCAAATAGAGTTTGCCATCTGAAAAGACACCAGTCACTGAAGGAAAAGGACAATCTTTCTGTGGCAAAAAAAAAAAAAAAAAAAAAAAAAACACACCAAAAACAAAACCAAAAAACTTTCTTAGTTTTTATCCTCACTCCCAGATTCACTGGAAGAGCACCTTCCTCATTTTTACCATAGTCTATGTATTAACTGGGCTGTCACTTTGCTTTCATTTGTTATTATTACAGCTCAGCCTATAGTTTAAATTTCATAGACAGAAAAATAGTATCCTATATCAAAGTCCTGTGTTCTGGAGCCAGAAGTTGGTAGGACATACAAAAAAATTCATGATTGCTTTCTGACACAAGCTTACACTTGGCATTTCCCCCCAGTCTGCATAGTATAGTACTTTGCATTTTTTTGAATTAGGGAACCTTGCAGATTTAGGGAATTAGGGAACCTTGTGGAAAACTGAATTAACTCTCAGTCTGTATTTAGGTATATTTATGCTCATCAGTATCACCTGTGCCACCTTATTTGTACTGCAGAACATAGGGCATTTAATTTCACTTCATCTGTCTAAAATAGCTGTCGAGTTGCTGGCTAGAACATTCAGGGGTTAATTAGCTTTGATGTTCTCACTTTTGAGTAGATTTATAGTTGTTAATATTGTGTTAACAGGAAATAAGGACTTGGACTTCCCATTTAAAACCAAACCTGCTAACCCACCCCACCCCTACAGAAAGTTCTGGTGTACAGTTTGATACTGAATCAAGCCCAAGAACAGCATCTGTACAGTGACAGTTCACTCCCTTAAAAAATCCAGTATCCAAATTCCACAGCTTTGTTTTATGGATACAAAAGATGGATAATACAGACGTAGTTCTAAAGCATTTTACATATTTTTGCAAGCTGAGCCACAAAGACATCATGATACTCGGCTAAAGCTTTGCATGTATGGAAGGGACCAATTTAAGTAGTTATTGATCATTCTTTTGAAAACTGCTACAGTACTGTGGCATCACAAGGTCTAGATCTAAGTGTTACCTGACAGCACCATGAAAAACAGATTTTAAATTTTCACATAATTTAAAATGCTTGTAGTTACTCAGTGAATTGCAGCAAAGGCAACCCAACATGTTTCATTAGACTATTTCAGATTTTTGTAAGCTTATTTAATATCTTTGCTGTACAAAGGCAGAAATGCAAACCATCTCAATAAATGTACATCAGTAACTACCTAAAAATGATACAAGTATGTACACAAAGCCCAATTATTTCACTTCAGTGTTGATACCATAGTTCCTGTAGAGCTGGATGCAAACAGCACCTACACAGTGTAAGGCATAACTCTCAGGATATTTAAATCTTGTTCTTTATAGCAAAGGCTTCCAATACACCAGTTCCTTCTTATATTCATATATGACAGTCTTGCTTAGTAGTGCAGCCTCAGAACTGAAAAGTGCATTTCTTCATTTTATACATTCTTACACAGATTGTGGACCATTACAGAAAGAGTTCTCCAACCTTCCTTTTTGGAAGTAATTGATTATTTGGAAGTAATTATTATAAGGTAAAAATACTGTTTTCCCAAAGTTCTGTAGGTCGCATGCAATTAAGAGAAAGCTCCTAAATGCAACTCCAGAAACTGTTGTCTTTTGACTTGGGAAGATAAGCAATCCTGTGAAAGCAACTCAACCAATCCACTGCTAGCTTTTTAAAACATTTTGGAACATTTCAGGTTCCGAAGTCTGCAGATCCAAGAAGCTTTGGAAAAGCCATATAACACAGATATTTACATTTTCTGTATTAGATTTTTGGGTTGTAATTAATCTGGCATCTCAAGTTTTTTCTCTTCCATCGGAGATCTCACTTAAAAAGAAAAATTTAAAAGGAATGTGATTACTCTAATTGTAGAAAATGCAATTCTGAGTTTTTTCACAGGCAAAATTAAGTAAAAAAAATGCCTAGGATGAAAAAGTCAACTCTTCCCTTCACTTATAAAGCAGCACGTATAAAAATAATTTATCTCTTTGTGTTCTGAGCTACAGCAATTCCTGCCACATTTATTTTTAAGCAACAACATCCTGTAGCACTAGGGTTCTTCAGAGTCTCTATTCCATCCAATCTTGTTTTAGATTAAAATACCACATCCCCTCTTCTGTCTGCCCTCCCGTAGGGCAGGAGCGAGCAGCAGCACAGTTCTCATTTAAAACAGCATCATAACTCTCATTGCAACAGTCTCAGCTGAGCAGGACTCTGTAGTGCAGCAGCTAGGAGCTGACACACACTGCTCCATCCACAGAGCACAGCCCTGACAGAAAAGCAGCAAAAGGTGAAGGGAAAGGCCAGGGAATGAGAGTGCCTTGCTCTATGTGCACGTTCCTGACTCTATGACCTCCTGCTGCTGTGAGGTAACACAACAGCACAGACTTCTCTTCCAGATGTTTCTCATACTCCCATACATCTTGGCCCACAAACTATGATCAAGTAATCATACTTGTTCAACAGTACAGCTTACCACATTATCAGAATTATACAACAATCTTAAAAAAACCAAAAAAACCAAAAAAGCAACCCCATGTGGATAAAAATGTAAAAGGAGGACGTTACCCTCATCAGGATAAAATGTTGTCTCAGTTTCACTAGTGACAGTATCCATATCTTCACAGGTTTTGCCATCTGGCTTCTCTTTTTCCACCTCACATAGATACACATCAATGGGTCCTTTTGTGCTCTTCACATGTACTTCTATGTGATCCTATAAATCAGCAATTTGCATATAAGCCAAAGAACAAATCTTACATATTCTTTATCTATTTTTAAAGACAATAGATTAAGAACAGAACAAACACAGAAATGTAGCTATTTAAAATTGTGTTGCTACTTCCACATAAATTATTACTATTACATACATACATTTGTAGGACAATTATGCAGAATTAAGCTAACAAGCTTTCATTTTTGATGAATGTGCAACTTCAATGACCATGCAATTTTGAAGACTATCAAAAATGCTCATGCAAAAAAGTCTGAATTAAAGTTCAGTTTGTTATCTTAGGCTGCCTTCCAGGATTTGCCCTCTCCGAGCACTACCAACAGTGGGTTCCCAGTACACAGGCCCCACTGTGCAGCTGCAGCACTGCTGGGTGCAGGGGGCAAGGGTCTGGCTCCTCTGTGAGAAGAGAACAGAGCTGTGTGTATTGCACCGTGGAGTGAGGACAGGGCACAGCCCCACTCTATGAAAAATCCCTGTAGATATGATCTACCAGAGTGACAAAATGTTTTTTTTTCCAACCATACTGTACATTGCATACTTTATTCCAGCTGTTCCATTCTCTCTAGCAAAACCAGGTAGCTAATGCTCAGATACATTTATGGCTTAATAATTTAGGCAAAAATAAAAATACAGCAAGTAAGTTTCTAAGACTATTAAACCTGCAGCACTGTTTAGTGTAACACAAGAACAATGAACTACCACTATCTGCATGACAAAGAAACTGGAAATCAATTACTGACTGCTGCTGCACAAAAGCAAAATTGGGAACTTTTGTTCCTTTAGGAAAAATGTGTAACACTTACATCTTTAGGAACTGGTATTTCCAATTTGGTTTCCTCTGGAGCTTTGATCGCGATCACAATCTGTTCCTGAAATGCCTGAATGCTTCGGATATCTTGGTAGGTCACATAAGCTAGTGTATACATTGGTCAAGGATTCTGTAAATTTGTAATTTGTAAATTCTGTAATTTGCTAATGAGTAGAAGCAAAGAGTGTGATGTGAAGATCTGTTGAGACAGAATACCAGCTCCAGCAAATTGATCAACAATTCAGCAGACGTTAATATTAGCTTTGTAAAATGAAGTATCAGCTAATGGTAGAAAAATAATTTTCTGTATTTCCAGGAAGGAAAAATGTTTTGAAAAATACATTCAATGTTATAAAAACCCCAACAGTTTTCATAGATATTGTCATAAGTCTACAAAGCAGAGAGAATATTGTTCTTCAGAAACATACATACATTCATTACATACAAACATAAATCATTCTGTTTTCTAATAGGATGAGAATAATTTCGTGAGACACTATAAAACTATTTTCTTAACCAGTAAGGTGTAAAAAAAATGAGCACATTTCATTTGTGCACACACCTTAACATCCTGCCAAACAAGGGAGCTAAATAATATTTTATTGTAACCCAAAGCCAAAATTCAATCTTTATGCCATATAAGAAAATTAATTCTCTTTTCTATTGTCAAAACCCATCTGAAAGTCCAAACTGCACTGGGATCTCTTTCAAGAGAGAAGAGTATTAGGACACAACCGACATACCATTATATCTCCTTGGTGACAGGCCACTGGGACTTCATTCTGAGCCCTCTTTGTCATCTGACTAAGCAGCTTCAGCTCACTGGTAGGTCAAGACCTGCCCCTGACACAGCTCAGAGAGAACAGGGTGATGGTCAGGGTACTAAGACTATTGCCCCACTTCATTCTTCTGCAGTGGAAAGATCACACAAACAGCACTCCTCTGAGGACAGGCCAGAGTGCCCATGATACTGCAAAGCAAGGCACACGGCTGGCATTCTCAAATACAAAACAATCAAAAAGCTTGCTATTATAAAACTCATTATCAAGCACTACTGCATATTTGTGGTATCGGCCTACACTCCTTAATAGACACGCGAGTATACACAACCAAAACCATGTGTTAAAATATTGCAAGAGTTGAAAGGATATTTTGCATTTTCTTTGTCATCTGTTAGTTCAAATATCTGATGAGCACAATTCTTGATTAATTCATCCAGAGCTTCTTCCATGGCTGACAAGTCAGAAAGTTCATCTTTAAGGTTTTGCTGCTCTGGTGCTTTTCCAACAACTTGGTCAAGATTGTTACCTCTAGAAGAATATGAAAGTTGTCTATTATGTTTATATAAATCAATGTCTGTTTATTAAACATCAAGTATACTAACAGAAAACAATAAGGAACTCTGGCATCCTTTATTCTGCTGAAATATGCTTCCATGTACTTCTGCACTTGATACTTGTTAGCAGATTAGGTAATTCACACAGCATAAGGATATAGAACTTAAAATATTAACTATGGTAAGTAATTCAGTATGCTTAAAGATACTCTCAAAGTTATAAACATTACTCAACATTGTTGGGATTTACTGTTTCAGAAACTATTAAGTTTCAAAGCCAACTCACATCCACTGGATAAGATTCTTAGATCTTTTCTGAATCAAGTCAATTCCATCCAGCACATTGGTGATGTCATACACCCTTCGTTTTCGTACTCCAAGTGTTGTTGCAACTTCATTTAAATCAAGGACACCGTCTGGAGCTTTTTTGAGAAGAGCCATGAACCTTCGTGTCAGAAGCACCAAGGATGCATCAAATCGAGGCCTTTTGCCTCCCACAGTTTCTGTAAAGTTTTGGTAGAATGTTTAGGGTAAGCCACTACATAAGCATGAAGTATCCCTTAAAAAAAAGTGATAGTGATGAAGTAACAATGAAGATAAAAGTCTGGAAGCACTGCAGTTTTTAATGCTGACATTGGAACGGCACCATATAAAGCCTATTAGCTACACATACCTTCATTTGTTCACAATGAGTTTATCTAAATAGCAAGCATGCATTTTTTGTGCTTTCAACATTCATGACTCCACACTGCTAGTATGGACATTAATAACTGCGTAACTGTATGTTCTACAGGACATGAGATCAGATCAGTGAACAAATACCAATGAAACCTTTCATTAACTACAGATAGTGCTGAGGTGCTTCCAGAGAAATGCAGCTCTATCTCTGCTTCATGACACTGTTAGAATATTTTTTCTCTCCTTTTTGGTCTAGTTTAACCATTAGACCTCCCATGTAATCACTAGGCATAGTTCAGGAATCAGCTTGGTTTCAGGACTATTTCAGCCTGGCCATGACCAAAATCTGTTCTGCAACTGAAGAAGTTGGTAGTGCAAACAGAGTTTGTCTGCATATTTGGTCTCAGAGTGAAAGAAGTGGTCATTCCATTGTTTGATTTACTAATGCTACAAAGATCTACAGCTAGCCTGACACCCTGGTTTAAGAGATTCCTGTGCTATACGTGTCCATTACCAACATATTTGCAGAAACAGTAGAAGTCACTGATGAATAACTTGAGATTGTTATTTATGTATGCAAAACACACAAAAAAGCACCTGCTTTTGAGGCACAAAGAAGTCATGATATGCACACACTCATAAGATGCCAGTCAAGAAAAGATTGCCAATTCTGCTGTTACTTGTCTTTTCTCCCATAAATCAAACGAGGTATTTCATCTGATCAATGTGTGTCCCTGAGCAATAATCCAGTCTAATGCTTCAAGAAAAGGTGTCTGTGTAAAAAAGTACCCTGGACAACATTCTACTCCAGCCATCAGTATCTTTCCCAAGATGAATGAGATACACACTTTTACTCATAATGTATCACACCAATTCCATGGCTGCAAGATCATGCACTCCTTAATACAAAGTGACAGTTTTGGACTTCATTGCTGTGAAATGTGAGCAACAATTCAACTGGTGAGAAAATAAACAAAAAAACCCCAACATCCAAAAATTCACCCAAGTTTCTTTGCATATTTATTAACACCAGCTGAAACCCAGCATTTGATAGTATGTTGTTCCAGTTTTTTCTAACTTACTTTTCCTGTACATTATTTTCTATATAGCAATGGGAAGGTACACTTGCAACAAATCTGAAGAGGAAAATCCATAAAGAATGTATTGCTTCACATCTATTATTTCAGTCAATGTTCAGCATTTTTCCTGCTCTGCTGATACTAAATACAATTTTTCATTTGTCTACAGCATGTACTCACATTGCAGAAAGGCATGAAATACTGCAAGATTAATTTTCACACGACATATAGCAACTTACTTTTCACAAGCTGTGCGTCCTCATGCACATTCAGGTTGATCATTGGTACCTGAGGAAATAAAAAGGGAAAAAACAACTGTCATAAAATGCTACCTACAGGAGGAGCTTCTTCAGATGAAATACTCTTATCTACTTTAGATGTTACAGCCATCGCAGTTCTGACAATTCAACAGCTGTTACTGTGAAGAAGTGCCACTAGATAGCAGGAATATATGCTCTTTTTAATTCCTGCCAGAATTTTCAGCCCTTAATCTCAGCACAACTCATTCTGCTTTCAAAAATAGGAAACACCACTGAACTCACTGATGCTCAGGCAAGCTGCAACCTCTCTTGTTCCCTTTGTTTCAATTCATAGCCATTTCCTTTCAGTCGCCCATCATGTACAACTGTGAAATATCTGGCCACCTTTTAAAATTCTTAGCTTGCTTGCAAGCATGGAATGAAACTTGTCAGGGGAAGTTTGGGTTAGATATTCAAAACCTGGTTCTTCTCCCAGAGGGTGGCTGGGCATTGGAACAGGCTCCCTTCAAGGACGTGGTCGCAGCAGCAAGGCTGCCAAAGCTCAAGAAGCTCTTGGACAGTGCTCTCAGGAACACGGTGTGACTCTTGGGATTGTTCTGTGCTGGGACAGGAGTCAGACTTGATGATCCCTATGGGTCCTTTGCAACTCAGGATCTGCAATGATTTTACTGAAGGGCTGCTGTGGCTTAAAAAGTTCTCTCAGGAGTTTATTAACAGCCATCCTGTACTACTGGGCCTAAATCAGGAACAGCATTCCAAGGGCAATCTAATACATGCTGAGTAAGGAAAAGAATCACTTCCCTCAATTTACTCTTCTCCTGCTAAGACAGCCTCAGATGCCTCAATGTCAGGGTATGGTGCAGGTGCACAGTTAGCCCACTGTCCATTTAGCCCCAGGTCCTTTCAACAGGGTGGTCCCCCAGCCTGTACCATTGCAGGGTAAAGGAAAGGCTGTAACAATTGATTTCCAACTTCCTGGGTTTATGAGGTGTTAGATGACCCCTTCCTCCAGCCCATAAAGCCCACATCCTCCACCTATCAACAGGACAAGCCCTAGGAGAGAACCTGCCAGGCACCCACCAAAATACTCTATCATTCTCCTGCACAAGTGATCAGGGCAGAGATGTAACAAGAAGTTAATGAGTTCAGCTAAGGACCAGAAGAATACCATCATGGACAAAACAGACTCAGCTTGAGAATAGTAACTGTATTTATTACCAATAAAATCAGAGCAGAATAATGAGAAACAAAACACATCTTGAGAAAACACCTTTCCCCCACCCTTCCCAAGCTCTACCTCTCCACACCAGCAGCACAGAGACATGGGAATGGGGCTTATGTTAGTTTATCAAATGTGGTTCCTGTTGCTGCTCAGGGAGGAGGAGAGTACTTCCTCTACTCCAGTATGGGGCTCCCTCTCACAGAAGACAGTCCCCAATGAACTTCTCCAATACAAGTCCATCCCACACCAACAGTTCACCAACTGCTTCAATGCACATCACTTTTCCTCAGGGTGCAGTCCTTCAGGTACAGCCTGCTCCAGCATGGGTCAAGGGTCACGGGTCCTACCAGACAACCTGCTCCAGCATGTGCTCCACTCTCCATGGGTCCACAGGTCCCTGCTAGAAGCCTGCTCCAGCATGGGCTTCCCACAGCCTCCCTTCAGGCATCCAACTGCTCCAGCCTGGGTCTCCTTCATGGGCTGCAGGGAGTGTCTGCTCCAGCACCTGGAGCACCTCCTCCTCTTTCTCCACTCACCTTGGTGTTGGCAGAGTTGTTCCTCTCACAGATTCTCACTCCACTCTTCTCTGGCTGCAATTACAACTGTATAATAACTTTTTTCCCCTTCTTAAATATGTTATCACAGAGACACTACCAGTATCTCTAATAAACTCTGCCTTGGCCAGTGACAGATCCATTCTGGAGCTGCCTGGCATTAGCTCTGCAGGACATGGGGGAAAAATTCTGGCAGCTTCTCACAGAAGCCTCCCTGCAGACTCCCACCTGCTATCAAGACCTGACCACAAAAACCCAATACAGGGTATACAAGCCTAAGGTTTCCTTCGTTTGGGGCCCTTGTTCCAGCTGTTGTATCAAAATTAAATTATTTTAAGAATCCAAATGTCTGAGACTGCAATTGGGAACTTGGGGTCAATCTGGTGAGGGGACCTTGTCTGTGTGAGTGTGGGGGTACACCTGCAAAGGGGCCTCGGTCCCAGCTCAGGTAGTGAGAGAGTGACTGACAAGAGTGGCTCTTTAATGGTCAGACAGGGAAATTTCTGTAATATGGTGACCTTTGACATTCCTTGCTAGTTTCAACACTACAACATTGGCTTTCAAAGCATCACATCTGCATGTCCAGGAACTTTTTATCCTTGTTCTTTAGTCTGGCCCGCATATGTTCTTTTTGCCACGACTGTCATGATGAAATGTGTTTCTCCTTACTGACCTCTGTATCTTCAGCTCCCCCAGCTTCCAAAGCTGCTTTCCCAAAAATCTCAACTACTTCTTGGCAGAATAAGCTGGAGTCTTGAAGACTTGTGCAAGATGGCATCTGAGTTCTGCACTTTGCTACTAGACTTCCTTACCAGTAGGCTCAGGGCCCACTGTTCTCAACTTCCCAGTCTGCCCATTGATGAGTCTCTCAGGCAGTCACACTTCCAGTGACAGAGACTGCTGCTGCTGGGACTGAAGCCCCTTCACGATGGACAGCCTCAGTGATCTATTGGGAGGCCCACTTGACTCCCTACACACCATATTCATACACTAAGGCCATGTTTCCCTACTGATTCAACCCCAGGTTTCCCACTGCAGTGTCTCAGACATCTCTCCATAAAGCAATTTATCCAATAAATTCAGTATTCTGTGTTGTGCAGCAACACAGAAACAGCCCAAGCTGGTACTTACAAAGAGGGATGCACAATAAAGGAACCTCTAAGTTTTTATACCCTCATAGTCTACCCAGGCAAACCTGGCTCTTCCCCCTGAGTCCTCTGCTTCTGTTGTGTCTCCCCATCTGTCTGTCTTCATCCACCTCGGCAGTGCCCCCATCTTCATGCCCTTTTGTTATCCAAAGGGCTGGCAGTTCATGGCTTCGGCTATGTGCCTCAGTTTCCACTCACGTGGTCAGTGTCATGGTCTTCCTGCCTTTTTTTATCCCTAGGGCTGGGCAGTTTATGGCCTCTTGTCTTGATCTCAACCATCTAGTGCCTGAAAACCAATCTACCTGCACTAGGTGTAATTCACACCCAGTATTCCATGGCCATCACAGGCAAGGCTGCTAATGATTACCACATCATTGAACTCCCTGTTTATAAAAAGCCGATTCAGGAAAATATCACTCATTGTAAACTCATCTAAGTATCTACATAAAGAAGCTGTGCCAAACACCATTTGCTTCTTACAACCATCACTTCAATTACCCACCTAAAAACTTACATGAACTCTTTCATGGCTTTAAGAAAATACTACCAAGCAACCTTTAGCCCAACTGACAAGATTTTTTTTTAAAGCAATACATTTAAAGAAGTCACACAAAATTAAAAGTATGCATCATCACGATTAACTAAAAAAGGTATTTAAATAAGTTTTACAAACTAGGCTTTTTTGCCAGCTACTTCATAGCAATGCTAAAGGTAATGGTGGCAGCTGTACCAAAGATGATCACAGATGTTAAGAGGAGCAAACACACTGTAATCCACTTTTCTCACACTTAGCTACAACATACTTAGCTCGACGAAGAGGCTACAGGTAACACAGGCAAGAAAAGCCATCCCTTTGCATTCTAGCACCTTTCCCGGGAAGCCCGCTCCAACAGCACGAGGGAGGGAAGCACCCCAAGGCTCCTTTCGGGTACCACGCTGCCTGGCCCGCCGCACCTTTCCCGCCCACGGACGCAGGACGGGCACTCGGCCACCTCCTCACAAGCTCCCGCGGCAGGAGCGCAGCCGCAGCGCCGTCCCGCCCTCTTCCCCGTCCACAGGCAGCGCCTCTCCGTGCCGCCCCCCGTGTACCTCACTCACACGCAGCGCGTCTGGCTGCAGCGGCCTCAGGCTCTCCCACTTGCCGGGGCTAGCCATGTCCGCCCGGCCCCTCCTCCCTGCCCCGGCCGACCCCGAGGCGAGGCGCTGGAGGAGGGAGGGCGCACAGACGCCCTCACGCCGAGGCTCCGAGCCGCCGCCGGGCGCGGGGCACCGCGGAGCCGCTCCCGCCCTCGCCGCTGCCCGTCATGGCCGCCGCTCCCGCGCGCGCCTGAGGCGGCCGCCGGGGCGGGAACGGGCGGCACCCGCGCACGCGCGCTCCCCTCTGCCGCCGGAGCGCGCGCGGCGCCACCGCCTTCTCCCTCTGTTACCCATCGGCCCCCGCGCCGCTTTCCCGCCCTGCCTGACTTCTCCCGGCTTCTCCCGGAGCCCGGGGCAGCCCCCGCCTCACCGAGCGCCCCCCGGAATGCGCCAAATCAGCTCCTTTGCTCCCGTCAGCCGGCCAGGCCGGCGGAGGACACGGTCTGCTCGTCCTCGCCTTTGCGACAGCGGGAGCGCGCTCAGCGCTGCAGTGGCCAGCCTGGGTTAAGGGGAGGAATCACAGAATATGCTGAGTTAGAAGGGACCCACATGGATCGTCGAGTCCAGCTCCCGGCTCTGCACAGGACACCTCAAGAGTCACGCCATATGCCTGAGAATGTTGTCCAAATGCTTCTTGAGCTCTGTCAGGCTGTGACCACTTCCCTGGGGATCTGTTCCAGTGCTCAGCTACGTTCTGGGTGAAGAACCTTTTCCTAGTATCCAACCTAAACTTCCCCTGACACAGCTTCCGGCCATTCCCTCATTCCCTGTCCCTGGCCACCAAAGAGATCACACAGTGCCTGTCCCTCTCTTCCCCGCTCAGGGAAGCTGTAACTGCAGTGAGGTCTCCCCTCGGTCCCCTCCAGGCCGAACAAGCCACATCCCCTCAGCCGCTCCTCACAGGGCTTCTTCTCGGGAAGAGGATCCTCACTGGTTACTGCCAGGAGGGAGACTTCTCTTTCCTCCAGGCAACAGCATGAGCAAGCGAAAGTGCAAATAGGTGTCAGAGTAATTAGTACTGATTCCCTGCCAAATTAGCTGGTTTTGTCATTTTTTGCTAGTACAAGGCAGCCAAAGCTTTATGTGTCACTCAGGGGAGACACGGATGGAATGCCCATGTCAGGAATAAGTTAAATACAGGAGGTTTGTGAGTGAAGGGTCAGACAGGAACCATCAAATGTGGCATGTCCAAACTAATCCTGTCTATTTACCTTGCAGCAACATCCTTTCTCAGGTCCCAGCTCCATTGCTCCTGCCCTTTCCTCCATACTTCTGATAGCATTTTAGAAGCACTGATGCCTTGCTCATTTGCCAACCTCAGCAGTAGTCTCAAAATTTTCAATTGTGTAGATAACTTTTGTTTGTCAGGCAAAAACATTTCTTTAAAAGGCAGCTCCTTGTTAGATACCCCATCTATTGCTTGATTGCTCTTTAGGGCAGTTAACTCTTCTACAGCAGGTAAGTCTGTCATTTTGCTTAAAGAATTATGAACTATTTTGCTTCTCCCACCCACACTTCAGGTGAAATTTCTAGTCACTTCCCTGATTTCATCAGACCTGTAAAACTGCCAGTCTGGTATGAGGAATTCAAAGCCATGAAGAACTTTGTTCATATTCTAATATGACATACCAAACATGCCATCTAATGCTCTTTTATCTTGAAAAAATACAGAAATAGTTTTCATTTACTATGTGTTTCATAGCCCTTCCAGTTAGACATTCATTTAGTGTAGCTTATGGTATCAGCAGTGATGTATCAGATGCCTTGACAGAGGATGGAGTTTTCTTCATAGTAACCAATTTTCAGTCAGGTACTTGCATGGTAATATTTCACCTTGTAGAGAAGTACAGAACTAAGGTGAGTTGTTCTTGTACTCTAATGAATCAATAAGAATAAAGGAGGCAAAAATGTATTAAAGCTCCTCAAAGGCAGAATGTCTGTGTTTCAGCAGATTTGGAGTTGTGCATTTAAAGACATCGTGCAAATGCTGGTTGTCAGTATGGCAAGGTGAGGTTAGACTGCTGCCAGGTGCTGGTTTTCCTATCATGGAAAGGACATATGATTACACCAGAATGTAAAAATGCTCATTTTTGTGTGTGCAATGTAATTGCTAACTTCTCTGTGGTGATGTACATAGTTCCATGACGAATGTTTATTTTTCACTCTTTTTTGTATTCTGGAAGATGTATTTTATGATTGCAATTACAGATTATGTAAACCCACTGTGATTAAAGCAAGCTTTTTCTGCCTGGAACAGCAAAATGGTTTGAAGTAGATGTCTAGGGCCACATTAGTTTGAGGTGATGTGAGGAATGTGCCAAGCAGTTGTTGGATAGGAATTGGTGGCTGTTGGCTGGTCAGATATCAGGGGAAGCTAACAACTCATAATTTGAGGATTAGGATGCATGAATTCCTGTATTAACCCATGTGGAAAACATTGCATCAACATTTAACC
The DNA here is from genome assembly GCF_963662255.1 of Cinclus cinclus. Classification (NCBI taxonomy): domain Eukaryota; kingdom Metazoa; phylum Chordata; class Aves; order Passeriformes; family Cinclidae; genus Cinclus; species Cinclus cinclus. The sequence continues at coordinate 13,980,246 of NC_085048.1, read as the reverse complement.
ATGCTGTTGTTCTAGCCAGTCATAAGATCAGATCCTGTTGTTCCTGTGCTTCTCTGTCCTTGGAGAAGAAGAAGAGCCCCACACAGATTCAGATTCAGGAAGAGTTTTCTGTATTTTTATGAAAACTAAAAACTGAAAAGTCTTACTATTCTTTTAAATGAAAATTAGATTTTGAAGTAACTCATGACTACCAGGAGTTTTTGCTGTGGCATTCTGTTGATAAAGAGTTTTATTCTAGTATGTTATTATTTACATTTTACAGAACTGATAATTAAACATCATACATTCTTTACTAGAATCACCCTGTAGATAAAAATGAAAACTGTACCAAATTGACTGTTATCTTAACACATATTAAAATGACTGTGCATTCTTTTGACACTTTTAGGCATTAATTGTACAAAACATAATTCTTAAAATAAAATATTTGCTTACTTATCTGAAATAGGCTTCTTTTTCATTACATTGATTCTTAACGTGCCACCAGGGGGCAATAATTAGTTTTCTAAATCCGATCTTTTACCATCAAAACCTGCCAGAATACTGGATTCACCAACATTTTTTAAATGACTGTATGTGAGTCAAAACATAAGTTTCTTAAAAACGCTTCTTAAATTACTTGTGAAATTTAGTATTTTCCCTGCACTACTTAGGTATGTAGGTTTTACTTTACTTTTGAGCAGCTGAAATTTGACTGCTTTGTAAAAGTTCTATTGGTGAGCTGCACGCAGGACTGAAGTGGTGAAAGGTTTGGATTTTTTTTTGGTGGTTTTTATATTGCCATTGTAATATTCAAAATTTGTTTTAATCACGTTATTTTCCCATTCTTTTACTTTGCTGCACTAATATACTATTAATATTTATTAGCCTATATATGTGATCCTGAAATTGGAAATATATCCATTAAAAGGTAGCTTTAGAGTCTTATATGATTTTTTTCTTTATGTTTATAGTGGTTACAACATTCTGCAATTAAAGTCAAGGCCACCTTCTGTAAAACTCTACAATTCTGTATCAAATGCAATCTTTCATAGCAATAATCTTATAACTGGATCTTACATTAAGAGCACATATATTGCTGAAAAGATGAGCCAAAGGAAATGCAAAAGTACAAAATCATGAAAGACAGCAATAGCTGAAAATATCTATTTGAACTATATGGGACTATAGAGTTATCCATATTTTTGTATATTAGTATGTCAGTCTGGAGAAGCTTCTAAGCCTCCCTAAGGTCCTCACCACTGCATAACCTTTAGGCACAAAGGTATAAATTTTTATGTTGTAAAATGTAATAACTTAAATCTGTTTCTGGCAGTAGTAGAATCTTTCTTGACGTGCTCAGCTTAATGTGCCTGAAAAAAATTCTTCCTGTATACATGGGAAATAGCCATCCTTTAAGAAGGCAGGTCTCCTTCTTAATTTTGTTGTGTGAGTATGAGGAAGATTGAGTCAGTTAATCAGATCAGATTGCTAAATAGCGCTCGTTTCTGTCGTGTCTTGAATGACACTTAAAGGTCATTGATGTGGTATCACATTGGAGACGTAGGGTTTAGTTCATGATATAAACTGAAGCCCCTGCTTCTTCTACCTGTAATTCAGAAAAGAAATTATATAGATGAAAAAAACACCCTTAAGGTGGCATTTGGGTTGTGTAAATAGCAAGTACTTGCTGTATATATGAACACTGGTGCCTTACTGAAAAGGTTCAGTGAATATTGTGTTCTTAGGAAGGTTTGGAAATTTGGCAGTAAGCCATCTGCCACCGTCTAACAGAGCCTGAAGGTTTCTAGGCAAAGGGCTTTGCAGAGCCTGTTGGAAGTTTTCATCCATGCTAAGGAGTTTATCAACAGAAGATTCCTGTTGCAAAAGGTCATTATTATATTTTTTGTTTGTATCTTTTCTGTGGCACAGGAGGTGCAAAATTCCCTGATGTATTTAGTTTTGTCAACTTTTAATGTATGGAAAAGTCAAAGTATGTCCTCATAAAGTGGTTGTCTTTATATCCTGAGTTTAAAAGTATCCTTGAAGTTAGTGGAGCTTTTGGTGGTTTTTGTTTGTTTGTTTGTTTTGTTTGTTTGGGTTTTTTGTTTTTGTTTTTTTCTTTTGGTGTTTTTTATAAATTTATTTTATGGTTTAATTTTATCTTACAATGTGGAAAAGTCTTATACAGTAATTACTTGAAATTAGAGTAGCTTGCTGTTACATGTGCACTGAAATTTTTGATTTAGCACATTCACTGATGGTGGGATTGTCGAGATGCATAAAAGTCATTCAAGCCTAACATGGAAGTACATTGGCCACTTCAATCCTTTCCTCCAGTTTCTCCCTCTCTAATAGTAGTGAGAACTTGAAATGGATGAGGAATATTGGGGCACCTGTTTGTGCTGAGAGAAGGTGTAGGAGAAAGAGGTTCTGGGAAAGTGCCAGTAAAAAAGTGCTGGCCACTGGGAGGCAAGCTGTCAGCAGATGCTGGTAAAACAGAAACCACTGGAAAATCTCAGGTACTTGTTTTGGGCGTTTTTTTACAATTTTGAGGTATCTGCATTCCTCTATGCTCTGCTAGTCCAGCCCCAGTGCTTCCATGTCTTACCATCAGGGAGTAACACCCCTTGTGAACAGGTCCTAGGCCTCCAGCAAGATGAGATCTCCTCCAGCCCCAGAGGATTACAGCTAAGCAGACTTTTCTGCCTCTCTTCTTATCCTTCCCTTCCTCTCACATTTTCATCACAAGCAAAATGAAAAGTAGCCATTACCACTGAATGGTAATACCATTTTTTTGCCATTATTCATTGGTTTACCGTTGGGGAGTGGCAAAATGCAGTTTTGCCTACAGTACTGAGAAGCCTTAGAATCAGAGATTCATTTAGGTTGGAAAAGACCTCTAAGATCATAAATTCCAACCATTAGCCCAGCACTGCCAAGTCCACCACTAAACCACATCCCTATGTGCCACATTGGTACATCTTCTAAATACTTCCAGGAATGGCTATTTAACCACTTCCCTGGGCAGCCTGTTCCAAAGCTTGACAACCCTTTTGGTGAAGAAGTTTCCCCTAATATCCAATCTAAACCTCCTCTGGTGCCATTCAAGGCTGTTTCCTCTCATCCTATCTCTTATTGCTTGGAAAAAGAGACCAACACCCCCCTCATTCCAACCTCCTTACAGGTGGTTGTAGAGAGTGATAAGGTCTCCTGGAGCCTCCTTTTCTTTACCTTGAGTTGGTTCTGATTAGAAGGCAAATTCTAATAAATTCTAATAAATTATTAATTGTAAATGACAGTTTATATAATACAGGAAAGCAAAAATGATCAGTTTTTACATTATGCAGCAGTGAGTTCTATAATTTTAACTTGTTAGAAAAAACAAAGTAATTTTGTTTCAAATATGTTCCTTAATCATGTCATTTAGTGCTCTGTAATTCCTGTATTATGGGAAACTGGAAGAATTTCTTTTCAGTGCACTTTTTCCATACTATTCTCAACTAAATATCTCAATAGATATTTATCAGCTCAGTTACCAATTTTCCAGTTTGAAAACTCCTAACCTATGTAATCTGTTTTGTCTGGAAAGGATTTCACATCTCTAGTCACTCTTGTGTGTTGCTTTTTTTTGTTCTGCTGTAGCCTTTTCAAATGTGACATTTGAAAGGAATAACACTCTAATCTGAAAGGGAAAAAAAGTAAAGACCAAAAGGATATTTTTTTCCCATGAGAACAATGGGGAACAATGAACATGAGGACAATAAAGCTGTGGATCAGATTGTCCAGAAATGTTGTGTAGGACAAGGATGTCTTCATCCTTGGAAGTTTCCAAGACACACCTGGATAAAGCCTTCAGTAACCTCACTGCATAGCTGACTTGTCTTTGATTGTGAGATTGGGTTAGACACAGCCAGTGGTCCCTTCAAAGAGGCTACCTATGATCCCACGATCAGATATCCAGTCAAGGTACAAAAAGTCTAAAGTGTAGACTTAATGCAATGTCAAACTGATATTTTCTTCTTTATTCTCTATTCTTTTCCTAAAACATTGTGTGTGCCTTTTCAACAGCTGATGAGCATTGAGCTGTTTTGAGAAAACTGTCTATGGTGCTCAAACCCCTCTTAACTAAGTGGGTAGGAGTCCATCATTATGCACATATTTGGCAGCTGCAGCCAGAGCAGGGGAAAAAAGCATCATATTGTGAAGTGTGGCTTTGAGAGCAGCATCCTTCCATTCTCTCTGTGCCAAGTGACTTCCTTGAATTTGGACACAAGCAGATAATAAAGAGAAAGTGCTTGAGATTGCGTGGTTCTGTGGCTGTTGCTGTTTGCTGAAGCAGTGGCAAAAACATTGGTTCAAAGAGGGAGAGTTGTCTGCTGCAAGGGAAAGGACTGCACTTCATGCCACTGGCGTGTCCATTGCCCCTGGTATGTTCCTGCACTGGAGAGACTCAGCAGAGCTGGACCCAGCTTTAGTTCCCTGACCCTTCTCTTGTTCTCTGGATAGGTGACTCTTCTGGCTAGCTGCTTTTGTTCTTCCACTTATCTCCACATCTCTGTAGAGTATTCATACTGTCAGCATCTTGGCTCTGAATGCCACTCTGGCTTTTTAGAGCCACAAGGCAGATATTTTCTTCCACATCCGTTGTTTTTTATTTATTTATACTTAGTTGAACCTGCCTTTTCATTCATCCACTGCTATGAGATATGCCTGCAATATTTCACTGTCTATATTTGTGTATCCTGAAATAGTTTTCTGTCACTTAGTGTTATAGTGTAGAACACAAATAGTGTTCTGCACTGTACAAGATATCAAGCTTCATTAAAGCTGTATTCACCTCATCCATCAGCCATTGGTGATCCATTCTTATAGACCAGTCTTCTACTACTGAAGTTGGTTTAAGGTATAGGTATATAGGTGTATATATAGGTCTTAATCTTTTAGCTGGTAGTTCAACAGCTTTGTATTTTGTGTAAAAAACCTCTGGTCCTGGTGATATGTTACTTCCAAATGATCTGTCCATTCTAACACTTCCTTTGCTGACCATCAGAAAGAAGTTCTTGACCTTCAAAAATTGTGCTGACAAATGTGAGTGTTCTAAAAAGCATCTAGATGATTTTATAGAGATATTTTAGCACCAAAATAGATAGAAATCTGATTCTCCTTGTTTTAACCTTTTTTATTTTTTGAAGTGTACCTGTTCTTAAAACAAAACCTCTGACTTAGTACAGCTTAGGAATGGTCTGGATTGGTGATTATACATCACTGGCAAGAGCCAGAAGTGTCTTGAGCCCTCCAGAGGGAGACCCTGTCCACCTAAATAAGGTGTGTAATCTTAAGCAGCCAAGAGCTTTTAGAAGTCTTCAGCATCACTTAAGCTCTCTCCACAGTCTCTGTAACAAACATAAGCACTTTATAAGGACTGTTTTATCATGTGTCTAAAATAAGGTCCTTAAGAAAACATGCTGGTTAGCTGTAATTATATCTGACTTTTGGGAGCCATGTACTGGTTGACTGAAAGTGCTTCTAATCACCAAAACTGCTCAAAGTGTAAAAAAGACCCTTTGAACGTGTTTGTCATTCAAGCTGAAAAGTCAGAGGACTTGTGCTTGTGTTTTCTCTGATCTTTAAGGGGTTATTTCATAGCTCATAATCTTAAAAATGTTACTGGTTACTTTTTCCCTTTCATTCTCCATTGCATCGTCAGAGTACGCTGGTATTTAAATCTGGCTTTGCAGGGGAAAAGTTTGGAAGCTTCTTTACAAAACAGCTATTTAGAATAAAGCTTGAGAAACAAAGAGCATAAACAATAGGTAAGCTGGATTTGGGAGATAACTCGCTATCCAGGGCACTTTTCTTTATCTGTATAGATCTCTTGAACTAATCTCCAAGTGACAGGCTTTGGTTACTGTGACATATATATATATATATATATATATATCACATCACACAAATAAATTCCCGAAGTTTCCAATTTCTCCAAGAGACTTCCACTTTCCCTTTATATCCCCGGTCTTCCCTGTGAGTTTTCTGTTTTATAACTCGTATTTCCCCGGAGGCTGCTGAAACAGTCCGCACTTTAGATCCCAGAGCCGCCTAAGGCACGTCTGGTTGGGAAGATACCATATTCCGTGGGAAGCAGGGGTGAGGATGCCTGGGCGGAGAGGAAAAGGCGGGGGAAGGGTGAGGGGTTGTTTTCTTGGCCTTAGGTAGCTGGTGCTGAGAGGTAGCGCATTGTGCGGGAGCACGGAGAGGGCTGGAGCTCGTGGATGGGAAGGAGGGAGCAGGGAGGAGGGAGCTGGGACAGCGAGGGGGGAGGAGGAGGAGGAGAGAGCAGCATCTCTATCTTTCTTTGCAGACCACGCTGCTAAACAGCGAGGGGAAGCTCATGCTTCCCTAATATCCATCACTCCCTGCTTCCAGCGTGGTGGCAGACAGAGAAACAAAGAGGGTCTCAGAGGTAAGAGCCATGCAACTTGCAAAGCTGTAGCTTCTGCCAAAGTAAGGGGAAGCAGCAGCAACAGTAGAGAGAAAAGATGATCAGCACCTGGGAATGCTCCGAGACGGCAGGGGGGTAAGTGGGAGCGCAGGGCTCCTGAAGGTTAGGGAAGTGTTAGTGCCAGCAGCAACAGGAACGGAGTAAGAGGGATCGGGATAGCAGCCAGCAATATTGAACTGCTCGTGTCCCAGCTGCCTGTGTGGGAACGGCAGAGAATGGGGCAGCAGCAGAGCTGATACAGGGATAAATTAGACTTAACAAAGGATAGAAATACTTTACCCAAAATATAGTTTTGGAGTGAACAAAACAACTAATTATTTTGCGCATGTTGGAATTAAAACAAACAACAAAACCAAAGTTAAAGTTTGCATATTGTTTTGACTTTTTTTTTTTTTTACTTAAAAATTTAATTTTTAGTTTTAGGACAATGTTTCAGATCAAAAATGCAGGTAATAGCAACAACAAGAAAAAAAGACAACATTCCCAAAATTATGTGTTTTTTAAATTCAAACAAAATGGGCTGTTTGGCAATTATTTTATGAAAATATTTGTGATACCAAAACAAGGTATGGTGTTTGACATAAGAAATACTGTTTCATTTCATTTAGGAAAAAACCCACAACTTTATACTGGCCTGAAATGAAATTTCTAGTTTTGTGTTTTCATCCGCTCAGATTAAAAAGATCGATCAGCAATTTGGTTTATGTGTATTTATAAAGTGAAATGTTTCTTTTTAGTTGTGGATACTGGGAGCTTAAATGAAGGAGACAAACTGTAGCATCTCTACATTGCAAAATTTGATGTTTGCTTCTTCCTTGTGCTTTGTCTCATTTACTTTATGTTTTGAGGTATGGGCTGCATTGGTTTTGATCTAATACTTCATTGACCCTTCTGAAATTATTAATTAATAAAAGTTACAGTGTCAGTGTTTGTTGTTAAACATGTAGAATTACCTACAGAAAACTACAGAGAAAATTAACAGTGGTTTGTATGTTTTACAAATGAGAGTCTTTAGGACCTAATGGTTTGGTTGTCTTTTGGTTTGGTTTAGAGGTTTTTTTTCCTTTTTTTTTTTCTATGAAACACAGAATCATTCTCTTAAGCTGCACATGCTGGAATGTTTGTGCTTAATTGGATGTTTTTGTGTTTTCATCTCAACATTAGGTAACTAAAATAGCTGTAGTGAGTTGATTTGATGTGAGAGGGAGGAAATTGGAACCACCTCTCTGGTGTATTGGGAGGTTGGAGGTGGTAGAGCTAGGTTTGATTTGCTTTTTTGTCAGTGTAGATTTACTGGTACAAGTGCACATAAGATCAACATCAGGGTCTATACTGGTCTACATTGCCTTATTTTTCTTTTAAATGAGAGAAAAGCCATATCACAGCAATGGGACTTCTCTTCCACCAGTTTTTACAAGGATAGTAATTGCTATTTCAGGGTTTATTTCAGTTAAATTATTATTTTCAGAATATAAATAACAGTCTGACATTACATAGTTGTCACCTCTAGCTTTGAAATTTACTTGAGTTAGTAGAAAATCCTGTTTTTTATTATAAAAGAAAATACAAAATAACTTGCTTTCCTGTCAGCCCACCTCCTTGCTTATACAAGTAGTTTGGCTTTGGTGTTTTGTTTTGTTGTGGTTTTTTTTTAAATTCTGTCTTTTGATTTGTTGACTTCAGGAACAACTGCTACATTTTCGAAACCTCTTGTTCTATTTTGTCCTTAATGTACAGCTGTTTAAGAAAATACTGAACTAATTGAGGCCTTAAAAGTGATCTTTTCTTTCCTTAGAAAATCTAAATATACTATGTGCAAAATGATATTTTTCTTTTTACTTTTCTTTTTTTGGTTTTGACTACAGTTTTGATTTACTGTGTTTTCTTTTAAAGAAATGGCATGTTCTCACTTTGCAAAGTTTTAGCTGTGTTAGATGCATAAAGAAACAGGAATAAAAGAAGCCTAACACAAATCTACCATTGCAGGTAAATTTCATTTGAAGCTAACATTCTTTTTTACTTAGACAATACTTACTATTGTTCTCTTAAAACAACTTCCCACAAATTGTTTTGTTCTTGAAGTTTATAAGGGCTGGATGCAAAGCTCCCTGAAGACAGGAAGAGACATTCCATAGACTTCAAATGGCTTTGGATCAGCCTGTCACGTGAGATTAGCTCCTGACAGAAGATGTAATAAGCACAAGCCCAGAAAGGAATGATTTAGGGATGGGATTTCACTCAGGCTGCGATCATCTTGGTGTTGTGAATGTCTCTTAGGCACAAGGTTTTTATTTTCTGTTAAAGGTGTCTGTATTTCTTGGTATTGGGAATATAGGGTTGTTCTTCTCATTTATGCCTCAAGTCTATTGTCTATTTGTGTCTGTATTTAAATACCTCGTTAGAGTAGTCTGTCTTTGGATACAATAGCTCCAAATCTCTCAGATGAGATTTTGTGTTATTCAATAAAACTATACATAATGCACAAAGTTAAGAAAAGAGTTTTCTAACGTGAAATAGCAAATTAAAAACAATGGTTTGAATTGTTTTTCCTTGTTAAACCCAAATAATGTACTCTGTATAAGAAATTACCGGCTTTTTTAGTTTTTCTTTTAATGAAACAACCCCTGTCACCAGCATCCAGAAGACATTGCTGTATAAATGTGAAAAGTGGCAAAATCAGACATTTGCAATTTTTCTGCATTTGGAGCTTATGGAACTTGCACACTGTAAAAGTAACAATGACAAAAACAGTATAGTTTTGTATAAAAAAATAAAAGGAGGGCATTTTACAGCAGAGTTAAGTAAAACTAAATTTGGATTAGGAAGTTGTAGACTTTCAAAGGTGATTCTTGCTGATAAATCAAAGCCTGTGAGACTCCCAGATCCTCTAGTGATGCTGGGCATAGTTATCTTTAGGGGAAGACTGCCTTTGGTTCTTATTGATTGTGGTATTTCTAATGAATACAAAGCCTGCAAAGTGAATGGTAAGTGGTCTCTCAATCCTTTTTTTCATTTTCATACAAAATAAAGCATTTACTTACTCTCAGCTGAGATCAAGCACAGCCAAGGGTTTATTTCATGTGAATAGAAGTTACATGAGTGGCATAAAAGGCTAGTGGAGTTACAACCAACCAAAATCTACATTAAAACATGCCTACTTTCATGAAAGCATGCCTGCATTCATGTATTCCGCATGTATTCCACATTCATGTATGTGCACAGGGAAAGTATTGTTTTCTGAGCTACAACCAAATATTTCTTTGCCTTTTTTCCCATGCAGACTATAGTTAATGATTCAATCAGGAAATCTGACTGAATCTTTGAATCTTCTTTTATGCAGATTGTGGCAGGATTGTAGCTGTACTTCATAATTACAATTTAGGATTCCAAAGATCATTGGTTTGTTTTCGGTTTGCCTTCACTTGCCGTTATCTGTGTGCTGCCTTTCATGCTTAAATATTTATGCGAGGAATAAAGGAGGTCTAAGAAGTAACATTGCCAGTTGTGTATCTCTGAAGAAACAGTAAAAGCAAATTGCCGTTTCGACATTGTATACTGTGGGAAAAATGCTGTAAAAATATAATACTGATCGAGTGTTATATGAATAAAGTACCGTTTTTCTAGTTAAGCAGCACAGCAGTACTTCATGTACTAAAAGCAATCTATAATTATGTTGATGGTGTATTTATATAATTATGCAGTAGATAAGAATGAAAAATTATTTGCAGAAAGTTTATTAACATCACAGGAAGGAAAATATATAGTAAAAATACAGAATCATAGGATGTCTCAATTTGGAAGGCACCCACACAGATGATCAGGTCCAACTCCCTACTTGTCGCAGGACAAGCTAAAACTAAACCATATGACTAAGAGCATCATCCAGACACTCCTTGAACTCTGTCATGCTGGGTGCTGTGACCACAGGCCAGTGTCCAACCATCCTCTCAGTGAGAAACTTTTTCCTAATGTCCAACTTGAAGCCATCTTCCCCTGGGTCAGCTTCATTTCGCTCCCTCTTGACCTCTCACTGCTCAGCAGAGAGGAGATTGGCACCTCCACCTCTACTCTCCACCCTGAGGAGCTGGGTACTACCATGAGGTCCCCCTCGGTCTTCTCTTCTCCAGGCTGAGCAAACCAAGTGACCTCAGCCACTCCTCGAAAGTCTTGCCTTTGACACCATCTCGTCACCCTCCTCCAGACAGACTCTAATAATTCGATGTCCCTCCTAAGCTGAGGCACCGAAAATTGCACACAGCATTGGAGGTTGGGCTGCGCTGATGCAGTGCACAGAAGAACAATCACTGCCCTCGACAGGCTTGCTTTGGCTGCTGATGCTGTGCCTTGTAGGACATGGTTGGCCCTTTGGACTGCCAGAGCACACTCAGATTCACATTTCCATTAATCCAAACCCTCAGATCTCTTTCCGTGGGGCTCCTCTCCAGCCCAATTTGTATGTTTAACCAGGATTGCCTCATCCTGGATGTAGAATCCAGCACTTGCTCCTTTGGTTGATGATTGTGCTGCCCTCTAATCTCTGCAGGTGTCTATATAAAAGGTCTCTTGATCCTTGACTGACTCCACAGCTCCTCCTGTGTTTTTCAGCAAACTTACTCCTGTGTCCAGATAATTTATAAAAATATTAAATAACACTTGCCCTAAAATTGAGCCCTGCTGAACCCTATGGGTGACTGGCTGCCAGCCCATGTACTTCAACTCGTTGAGCCCTCATCTTGTCATCTTAGAAAAAGATGTCATCTTACAAGAAGCTTCATGAGGATGTTTGTCTTCAAGATGACAGTAACTTTTGTTCTGTATGAAATAGAAGTTATGTAACTGTCTTGTGCATCTTTGAAGTGTCAGCTGTGTATTTCACAGTACTGTAACTTAGAAAAAACAACCTGCCTTTCTCTCCATGCTTAAGGCAGCAAGAAAATTAAGAAAGGCATGAAATGAACAAAACTATAACTTCAATTTTTAGAGTATCTCCTATTTGCCTACACTAGCCCACTGATGAACATTAGTACCAACATGTTCATGTGGCCTCAATTTGATCTATGCATGGTTTCTTTTATAATTTGTGCATAAACAACAGTTTGCAGCCTAGACAGACAACGTGTTTTAACTTACGTAAATTACCTTGGCCAAAGCGCATGCATGGTTCTTCAGCTGCTCTGTCATAGCTGCTCATGGCTAAAAGCTTTTGTCTTTGAGGCCTTAATAAAGGAGACATTCAGTTACTTTGCAGTAAGCCACTTCTATCTTGCAAATTGCATTTCCAACTTCATGCAACATATCTTTAATTCTTCTGCCATTTACTTCCTCTTTCATCAAACCTAATCATAATCTTATTTTGTCTTAGTGGGCTGGGAAGGTGGAAGTGGGAATTTTTGGCAAGCTGTTAATTTAATATGCTGGTCTATAAGCAATCTGTACACTGACAATCCTACATCTTCCAGTTCAACTATGGCATATGGAGGTTTAATACAGAAGGGAAAAAAGCTCCTGTTCAGAGAAATAATAGGAGGAACAACTAGAAAATCAGGTAGTGTTGCTGTTTTCTGGGAAGTTATGCTTAGCACTGGAGACAGAATTAAAGAGAAATACTGTATTTTCCTTGGCATTATTAAGCAGACATTGAGTTTGCAGATGCAAAAACAGATCTTACTCATACCTGCTCAGATAACTGTGTTAATGAATTTCTTTGATTAATGGACCCACTTGTCCTTAATGGACCTGTCTTTGCTCCACCACTGATTATTCCTTGTTTTCTGACATGCTCCTGCCATATATTTCTACAGTTTAATTCACATATGCTTAATCTGATTAATTTCGTGCTCCCATCCATTGGAGTCATGAAGCCATAACATCACTATGCATATGGATGTTTTTGTATGGAGGCTCAATCTTTCTAATGGGCTGCCTTCCCATATGGGGAAGCTGATCATTACAGGAACTCTACATATCAAAGTAGATACACATCTTTATTTGCAGTTTGGCAAAGTAGTAGAGAGATTAGAAAATTGTAATATTCTCCAGCTATAATGCAAGTTTTCTACTGAATTTTTAACTGCATATGTTATAAAATAGATGTCCCTAATAAAGATCTAGATAATGACTTTAAAATACCCCAAAAAGGCAAATGCTTCATTATACCTATGCATTTTTAGTGTTTAGTTATTACTGTGCCATAAAGGAACCCTACAATCTCAAAAGGTCAGTTTACATTTTTCAGTTAAAATACCAGCATCTGTACATCTCAAGCAGTGATTGTGGATTGTCTTCTATAGATTTTATTATTTCTTTCCTTGTGTGTGTGTCTTCTTTTATCCAGGGAAGTTTCCCCCTATGTTTTGATTTTTATTTTATTTTATTTTATTTTATTTTATTTTATTTTATTTTATTTTATTTTATTTTATTTTATTTCATTTCATTTCATTTCATTTCATTTCATTTTATTTCTGTTATGCAGCCAGTATTTCACATGCGCAAGGGAAAGGCAAAGGCAGCTGAGGGAGCCAATTGGGAGTATCAGTTGGTGTGCAGCAAAGGGGGCAGGTGACTTGGCTTGAGTTCATTCCCAGGTTTCAGCTCACTGACAATGTTCATTGTGTGAGTAGTGTTCTCTCTTGGGTTCCCTTTAACAAAAATTCAATTATTTCCTTCCGAGGCAAAACTTAAGCATTTTTCTGGAGCTAATTTATTTCAAAGACTGCTCCCACTTGGCGGAGTAGATCACACAATTACTTACAACTCTTCTAATCCCACATGATTTTCTAATACTATTGAAGTAGGTGTCTTATCCTTCGTGTAATGTGATGCAGCATCCCTGTCCATGTATCGCATTCTTTTAGTTCTGTGCCAAAAAATGCTGCTCTGATAAAAGCTTCAATACAGCCTGCATAATAATAATGAAATTAAACTGACCGGGGGAAGGACCACACACAAGTAGTTATGTCAGGGCCATGGAGGCCCAGCTGAGACACTTTGGCCCAGCATCAGGTGATGTGAACACATCATTCTGCAGTATGAATGCAGCCAATTCTCCAGCCCTGGACACAAAGGCCTGGCATCTCTTCCTGGGCCAGATGCTTATAGCAGTAGAGGTGTAAGGTCATGCTGACAGGTCAGTCTGAGTGTGAAGTAATGGTGTATAGGATGGCAGCAAGAAAAGAAGGCTTTATGGATGGTGCTATTCCTATTTTGAATTAGCTGTACTGTTTCACTGTATTTTCACTGCTAGGTGGCATTGCTTTTGCATATAATTTGCTTTCTTTGGCACTGTGTTCAATTTCTAAAGAAAAAAGGCTGTCTTGAATTCAAGCTAAATCTTACTCAGTTGGAATGATCTTTTTAAACTTTGCAAATGAGATCTTAATCTACAGGGAAGCTTTCTGAGGTTTGGTTTTTTGTTTTGTTTTGTTTTTGTTTTGTTTTGTTTTTCCATTGTCTGCTTCCATGGGTCCAGGATGAAATAAACTTTTCTTTTTTTAGGGTGCAGTTTTTGATATATCCAATTAGAAATGTCTTTCACAGTTGTGTTTTTTAGCTTATGTGGTGTGAGTCTGGAAACTCCTAAAGATGATGTCACAATGGAGAAAGAATAGTCTGACAAACAGCAGGGCTGCAAAGGAATTATCTGTTCCTCGTGTCTTCTACCTACATCAGAATTAAGTGTAGCTGCAGCCACAGAATTTGCCAACACTCAGAGCTGTGTATAAGTGCATGCACATGAAAAGCTTACTTTACTTTACCTTTACTAAGGCTTTATTCACACATCCTCTTCTGACTGCAACTCTGCTGGCTGAGATGGTTCCTGCCCCTGATAACTCCTTACTGCACTTCTGCCAGAGTGAGCTGTGCCAGCTGAGCTGCTCCTGTGCATGGCTCCTAATCCACTCTGCTTGAAATTGATAGGTCTGGTGAAGATCTATTACTATAACAGAGTTACCTTTTTTTATTTAAGAGGGCCGGAGATTACTCACAAGAAAAACAATGTGTGTAAAACTGGCAGGGCAATAATGCCCAACATCAGAGCAGTAATGAACCTCTATGAGATAGATTGTAATCTTTCAGTGGGCACTGCCTGAACTGGAAGATTTCTCAATGGCCTTCTGTGCATTTAATTTATGTCACTGATTTTTCAGTATTTTCCACTTGCTCTATAAGTATGACCTTAGGTTTGTATGTATGTTGCCTGTTTACAGGTAGTTTGTGTTATCCATGGTCAGGATTCAGTTAAATAAAAATATTTATAGACTTGGGGTTCATTAGGTTTTTTCCTCCCTGTTTCAACTTTGTCTGTTTTACATTCTTGACAGAGCTGCTCTGAGGGTTCTGTACTAATTGACTCAGAATCAGGCATCCTCTTCTGTTTAAACACATGCAATTTATTTTAAAACTAACAAGATTAAACATTGAACATAAATTATCAGGATCTATCACTGAACAGAAATTCTTGTGTCTGGTTTAATTTGAAGTGCACCAAAATCAGAAAGATAATTCAAACAGCCCTTATATGGCTATCATCAGCATTTTGTCTGAGAACTTTATGAATTCTAAAACTTTTTTAAAAACACCTTTCTCCCCTCTTTGCTACTTTTTTTCTTGCTGGTTTATGCCTTATTTTTTTTATGGTAGTAAACTAATATAGAGGAGAAGAGAGTTTTTAAAGCTGTCAGGATTCTTGGCTGTTTGAATCCCGTTACTTTTGTGAATTTAGTTTCACTCTTTTCTGGCAGACATTAAAATAAATAAACATTGGCTGAGCTGAGTAGATAATAGTAGGTGATTTAGAACTGGCTTTAAAACAAGCATTACAAATCCCAGTGTTTGCATTATAAATGATTAATAGGTTGATTTTCAAAATGTTGACATTTATCTGTTATCCTATATCTGTTGCATTAACACTGCCACATCATTGGCTTTTAAATTAGGAGGAATATTGTCAGTGTAGAAAAAAATTGTATTTATTGATGCCAGTTTTAAAAAATCAATGCAAAACAATTTAACATTTGGGCATAGTTTATTAAACTAAAGATGGTTTAGAAGCTTGTATACTGTGAAATCCATCACATTTTGGACCAGACTTCGTTCTCATTTCGAGCTAAAGAACTTCATGGCAGGATAATATTTTTGCAGTGTGTTAAAAAAGTTGTTGTCAAAGCACAAGAGACTGAATATAGACACTAGTTTGGCTAAATTCCAGATTTGTGCATACATATGGGTCGTCAGCAGGTTTGTCTTGTTAAGAATTTTTACTTGTATATGTGATTTCACTTAGATACTTGGAGTAGATTTTCAGCAGGACCTCCCATAATAATAAAGGAGAGAAGGGTGTTTCTCTAGGTGTTTGCCTGACTTCCAGTGTTTTGGCTGGGTGTATTGTTTCTCTTTGACCATTTTGTTCAATTTCAGTCCCTCAGAAAGGTGAAAAATTAAGCTGTCTAAAAATACCCATTATAATCTCTGGTAGTTTTATGGAAGATTATTCTCTAAGTATTCTGGAAAATGGGAAAACTGATCCAATTATCAATCACACAGCTGTGTAGAGAGCAAAAGAGTTTGAAAAAAATGTTAAAATCACATTTCTTTTTGAAATATGAATGTACAGAAATTGATATCAGTCCTTAACATACAGCAGGTACACCATTTAAAATGTATATGTTTATTGAGTGAAGTTATGTCAGCAAGCAACATATGCATGTTAGAAGTAGAAATCTGTATGACACTGACTAGATAGAAATACTGTGGGTACATGTGCACAATGAAACCATCATGATGACGACATCAAGGCACTTTAGACAGAGTGGTTGGCTTTTAGAAGGCAGATCTTTGAGAGTGGTTTCAAAACCAGAAAACCAAAGGTTTTTCTTCTTGTTGACACTTTTCCTTCTACTTGCTTTGCAAAATCTTGGTGCTCCCACAGGTACATTAGGACATTAAGCAGTTATGGTAAGCAAAATAAATTGTTAGTTTATAGGCTAAATTTGAAACAATTTTTTGATATTTCTAACAGTTCTTCAAATAAGGATGTCAGAGTGCAGAGGTCAGAGTATAGAAGCCTTGGGATATCAAAAGGTGGTGAGAAGAATGGCTGGGATTTCCAGCAGCCTGAGAGTAGTCTTTTGTCTCTGGTGGTCAGTTGTCGAGGATGATGCCTGTGGACATCAAAGAAATGTACAAACAGTGTTATCAAGGCCTGTCCTTTGCCCCCTGCCATGTAATGGGCCTCTTTTCAGGAAAACATTGGGAAAGCTGAGAAAGCGAGTTGTCCTATCACAGTGCTATTAATTCAACAAGAAAGCAGATCAATAACATTTGCACTAACCATAGAACAATCTGTTAGTTTCTAAAAATGCAGATTAGTCAAGCCTATAAATTAGACACTGCACATCCAAAAATCAATTTTAATGTTTTTTTCATAATGTGTATATAATGAGACCTTAGTTTCAAATAATTCCTTTTATGTCTTCTTGGAAATACTATGGAAAACTAGTCTGAGAAAGTGTAACAAAACAAACCCCCTACCTTCCTTTAACACTTGCAAAGAAGTTTGGTTTGTGGGGTGTTTTTGTTTGTTTGGTTTTATAAATGTGTTATATGTACTGAGGTATTTTTAAAAACAAGAAGGAGCCAATATTTTATGCAATTCATGCTTGAAATATTGACTTTGATGCCTGGAAGAGTCATGCCATAATTTTCGAGACAATGTTTTTCAAATCCATTCACCCTTTTAGCATACTGGTGAAGGAGCAGCTACTGTGAGCCATTTATGCTAAATGCAATAAAATGTTATGAGAAAAAATACTACTGATTGCTTCTTGTCATTTTGGATTACTTTTTAAAGATCAGAGCTCCTTAAACCCTCAGTTTTGCAACAAGAATATAGATATGGCAAAATACCAGCATTCCCTGTTTGTATGTAGCTGATAAATGGGTGGGGTTCATGAGAAGCTGCAGCCTCACCTGAGTGGGAGTGCTTGCCTTGTTGAGTAGTGCTAATGGCAGGGGCTTCATGTGTGTGTGCCTTCTGATAAACTAATTTCCCTGGAGTCTGTCACTAAGGGCTGGTGAATGTGACATACAGAGAAGTGACTGATAGCAATAACTAAAAGTTATATTTCTGTGTAAGGGACATATTTTGCCTTTGCCTTTTATGCAAAATTCTTGTGAGGTCATGTGAGCAGAGTGATGGATGTCAATTGATGAAGGAAACTACAGTATAAGCAAGTGTTGTATTATGCATTGATAGCTGAACCTCAGCCTGAGAACTCTGTGAGTTCTCTGTGATGAGACTCTGTGAGTGTAGGTATTAATAGGTATGTATACTCTGGTAGTTCCTACCCACCTGATTTATTTTTATCCATCACTGGGATGTAGCTATTGCTTAAAAAAGCCTTCTTAATAGCATACTGGGACATTGTTGTATGGAAAAAAAAAAAAAAAACACCCCAAAACAAACCAAAGTGATACATAGAATTTATTTGAAGTAAGCAAAGCTTCAAAACTGCTTGTTATAAAACTGCTTATAAAGTAAAAAGCTATTCAATCAGATAAAGTTCTGTAAAGCTCTGCTTTGGTAAAGGATATCACCTTAATGGGAAGATGGTATTCATGTAGTATATAGACTGGTAATTGAATGCAGGAGATGATGAGGCCAAGATAATAATGTACAATTTCCAAGTCCATGTCAAGCACTGAAAGAAGTAATCAGTCAGAATGTTAGGAAGAGTGACTTAATTAACAGAATTCTGGAAGAGGTAGGGTTATTTTCTGTGAAGCAGTTATTCCTACCTTTTCTTCTTCAGAATTTTTGGCAGAGGTGACAATTCTGAAGAAGGGTAATATTTCAGTCTGAAAGTGACCTGGGCCCTCCTGTGGTCTTGACTCATACTTTTCTTTGGGCAGAGATGATGTTCCTGAGTCTAAGACAGACAGCTTGTAGACAAGCAGTAGTTATGATTATTCCTCAGTAATTTTCCATGTTTCCCTGCTTAGGATAAATTCTTGAGAACACTTCATTTATAGTTAATCCCATATTCCTTCATAGAGGTAGTGTTTGGGTACCTTTGATAGGATGCTTTTCTTAATTCTTCAGGCAGGTGAACTACTCAGAATCAAAGACAATTGGAACTTTCAAAGTTTTTATTAGAAGTTTAATAAATTTGTTTCCTGCTGATCTTGTGCTAACATTTCTGAATGCATCATCTTCATGCTTTCAGATTATACCATAAATTGTGATACTTTTCTGAAAGAGCTTTTATCAAATATCTAGAAAAAAAGACTGTCTTTTATATGAAATTATTTTTGCTGTTGGAAAAATGATATGTGTGTGAAATATACTGGATGCATAAGTACAGGGGAAAATAGATGCTGGCAGTTGTGTAAGAGCCACCCGTTGAAGGTAAGAAATTTGCTGTTACATAAAAGCTTGTTCCTACCATGTCAGTTGGTGCAATCTGTCCAGCTGTGGTGTTTCAGACATACAATTTTGTACTGTTCCTGCTGTCTGTGTAGAGTGCTGTTCCATTCTTTCATCCAGTCCCATGAACTCTGTTCTTTAAGTCTCTCTCCATCATGAGAGACTCTTCTCTGCTGCAGGGACAATGTACAATGGGTAATACTCAAATGTGAGCAATGCCCAGCATTCTGGAAAAATGTGAGACACTATCAACCAACTGTAATCATACTGTGTGCAATTTGTACTGCATTTTTTAGTAGATCTATTGCTCTGGATTGCCTTTCCTAATACTTCTTGTGTATGCATTGCAGAACATGCAATCATGATTTCAAAAAAAAACAAGACAAAATGTCAAACAAGGCAAAAATGCCATAATGACAGTGTTTTCCCTCCAGCTTCTTTTCTGTACTATGAAGTGTCAAAAATTACCAGTAAAGGTTTTAACATTGCTTTCAGCATAATGTCAGAAACCATACATCTGTCAAATTGAGTCCTAATTTTGTTGATGAATTTACTATCATTCTGGCAGAGTTGGGTCCAGAATGGCTTTTTGGTAAATACTGAGAATAAAAGAGCAAACGTTATACATAATTATGTATTTTTATAATGAATACTTGCTTTTTAAAAATTTTTACTACTTTTTCCAAAGGTCAGCAGCTTATATAGTCACTATGCTATTGCAGCATCACATTTGCTAAACTAAAGTAGATTTTGTAGGACCTTGCCTTTGCAATTTTACACTCAGTAGTCTGTGTAAAGGAAAGTTTAAGGCCTTGAAAAATGCTTTTAATTTTATATGGTGGTAGCATAATGAAAGTATTTTTACACTGTAATATATTTACATTAGGCAACTGTAATGTATTCAGTTGAAAAGTGCAATTATGTCAATATATGAGAAAATTATAAAAAGTTAATCCCTTGGTATTTTTTGCTTGGGGTGAATTGATAGACTAAACTTGTTTAAATGGTTGTGCTGATTTGAATAAGGTATAATAAAACATAAAGATGAATTGGTTCTCAGGAACAGAATGAGAAAAAGGATCCTAAGTTTGCAAAAGAGTGTCTATAGATCCTCCAAATAACTGCCTGTTGTTTTTATGTAATGGAAAAACAGAGGCAGCTGAATTCCCAGTCTTTATTACTGTTTATTCTTTTTGCAAATACTAGACCTGTTCCATTTTTTTTTTTTTTATGTTAGAAAAATCCCTATGTTCCAGTCCCTCTTCCAGCTTTCTTGTAACGCCCCTTTAGGCACTGGGTGGTGTTCTAAGGTTTCCCCAGAACCTTCTCCTCTCCTGGGCTGAACAGCCTAAACTCTCCCAGCCTCCATGACAGAGGTGCTCCATCCCTCTGAGCATCTTTGTGGCCTCCTCTGGACTCACTCCAGCAGTCTCCTTCCTGTGCTGGGGACCCCAGAGCTGGATGCAGCACTGCAGGTGGGGTTTCACCAGAGCAGGGCAGAATTCCCTCCCTCACCTGCTGCCCATGGAGCTTTGGATGCAGCCCAGGGCATGTTTACCTTTCTGGGCTGCAAGGGCACATGTCTGGGTCATGTTGATTTTGGTATCTACTCTTATTGCAGCTCAATTAAGGAGCAGTAGAGAAAGACAACAGGAGACACAAAAATTTTATGCTTTTTTTCCCCTCGTCTACAGATTATAGTTATTCAGCTATAACAGGGAATTTCTAGCATTACCCAAATAAGGAAAACTATCTAATTTTTTATCAGAAAATTTACTTTGAAGATTGTTTTTATGTGGCCATATAGTTAGGGTTTCCAAATAGAATTACAGAAATAGAATGATTGATTTCTCTAAACTCCATATGTCTTCCAACATTTAAACTAAATAGTAAATACTTAATGAGCTGCATTCAGATCTGAGCTAGTCTGACATTGATTGAAATTTTTGAATTCAGACTCTTAAAAGTATTTAGATAACATTCCTGGCATGGATTTAATTTGTAATTAGAGAATCAGATGCTCATGGAGGCTACACTAATTCCTCTTCAGAGTGTAAGTCTGAATGTAAGTCAGTAAATTGAAGGAAGAAGATATCCTTACTTCTCTGTTGTTCTCTAAGGGTGATAATAAGTAATCACCGAAGTATTTGGGAATTGTGATATATAATCCATGATTGGAAAGAAAATAAATTGAAGGTTGTGGTGGCTATCAAAAGTGACATGGTACAGCTTTTAAGTGAGATTGAAAACTATATTGTTGTGAGTGTTCTCAATTAATGCATCCAGAATACAGCACTAAGCTCTTCAGTATTATAAGTGACCAGATGATAGAATTCTTAAAAATAATATGTATAAACCCAAGGTCAACTGAAGAGATTAAAACTCTAATAATTCATAGTAATTAAAGTAAGGTGTTTGAATAGAAAGATGTGCTGTAGTACAGCAGCTGTATTTATAATTGTACTGTGTTACATTTGTTTGGCTTGCAAACAGACATATGTGTTCCTCTCTTAGTGCACTGAATATTAAAAAAGCCATCCATGGCTACACACAGGCATTATTCTTTCCTAAGAATATGTGGGGCTTGGAAAATGGCAAATTGAGAAATAGGTAAAAAACATGGCAATGAGTGGGAATGGTATGAGTATCTTCAGTAGTTTGCAGAGGAATAGCATCCTCACTGTCTCAGTTGCTGGAGATAGGCAGTGGGTTAGCACTGGAATATCAAATCACACACACTGAGTACAGGGTTTGTTCAATTAGTTTCAGTTCACGTTCACAGCAGAATGTAATGTGCCTGTTCCCCAGGTATAAGATGGTGCCACGTCTTGTCTCCTGACCCAATGTACTGTACAGCATCCTCCATCCCATGGCTTGGCATATGAGGTCTTTCACAAAGAGAGTGCAGAAAGTTGAGAGTTCTTAAGAGCTGTTTTTCTAAGCACTCAAAGGGATGTTACTGAGCCTGGAGGTTCAGAGGCTTTTTTACCCATACGACAATTACTACATATGAAGGAACACTCTTAAAGAAGTGTTTTGAATGCTTGGAGTCTTTTATAGCTACAGAAGTACCAGTAGGCTGTAGTTTTCATGGTTTTTTAAAAAATGGTCTGTGAAAATGCATTGAAGATTTTTACACAGATACAGTATGACTGAATATGTGGTGGATGCATTTGTGCAGTGTGTGAACAAAAATTAAATGTGGGTAAGACATGAAAGCAACAACAGTTTGTGACTGTTAATGAAGAAACAGATGTGGCATTCTGAAATATTCCTGTTGTGCTCTGAAGAAAGGAAGGATTTTTTCTGGTGTAGGTTGTAGCAGTTGTAAAACAATGTGTCTGATTAATAATGCATTATATTGAAAAGGAATGGGAGGTTTGCTTAGGTATGATTCATCATTGTCTGTTGCAGTAATTAAGTCTGTTGCTTGCCTTGAGGTCAGCATGACCCTGTTTATTTTAATTTTTCCATCTCTGGAGAAAGGAGGGCCTTATTTAACTACTTGCAGAATTAAAGCTGAGTGCACAGTGCCTGGATGTAAACCACTGTGTACACAGTGAGATCAGTTAACAGGGAGCTGGAATCAAACTGGAAGCTGAGTCACTTAACAATGTAGATGTACCCATAGACATACCAGTTTTGGGCTCTGAGAGTAGGATTTAGTTTGAGATGGAGGATGTGATTCTGTGTCTTGTTCATGTGCTCTTTTTGCAATTTGAGATGCCCTCAGGTATCCTGCCTGCCATGGTCTCCTACAGGTGCTCGTGGTACCTGTGTGGCTGCCTCAGATACCCTGGAGCATATCAAGGAGCACTGAACATCTTTGTATAAGCAACTGAATTGAGCCCCAAGACTCCTAAATATGGAGGTCTTCATGCAGCTGCAGCTACAGCTGCAGCACCCTGTGGTCAGTGAAGCCAAGTGTGGTCAATGGAGCTAGGGGTGGGAGTCAGCTCATGATGAGCTAAATAAACATGGACAGCTGGTCAGCTGAATCATCTCTCAGATCTCTCTCACATGGTTTTATTGATTATAATGGAACTTTCTGCCTAGTGGAACAGTAGATACCTGGATTCAGTTACCTAAATATAGGTGCCTGGTTTCATGATTTACCCGGTTCATTGGTTTACCTGAGGTGCCCATAAAGGATTGGCACATATGACAAAGGACTTGCTTCAGAGCTCTGCTTCTTTGGAGCAGCAGTTAGAATCCAGACAGAATTACCCAGAACATCTCAAAAGTTAGACAATGCTTGTCGTTAGGCAGTTGAATTGCAGTCTGTATTTCTAAGTGATCTTAAAGGTCTCCTTTTGTACATGTTCAAAGTACAAGTCTGAGCATCTTTCTTGTGGAGGAGACAATCTCCATGAGAAGATACAGGCTTCACATAAGTACTCTTCATGCTGGTGTGGTATGTATTTTTAGCTTATATAGATGATATTTTGTGTAAGATTTTATACACACTCCAGTATTATTTCTGTATAAACACAAAAGGCAGGTATGCCTACAGCCATTTTAAAAACATTTTGAGAAGGAAAATAGTTGTCTTGCTATTCCATATTCTATGTAAGTAATTCTGATTGGTAGGACCCAGTTTTAGTTTTTACAAACATAGTCTGCATGCAGAATGCTTCAAATACTAAATTCTTGGGGACTTTTCAAGTAACACTCTCCACTTTTACCTGCTAAAGTTGCTGGATAAATCAGTTATTTGATCATGAATAACTGTCTCTCATCTTCTTGGGAAAGAAACATAACCATTAAACTTTACAATCATATCTTAATTTTCCTTTCTGATTGCACAGGGGACCAGCTCTTTCCTTGTTCTGCCTTATTAATGCATGTCCTGCTAAATTGTTTTTATGATGCCATTTATGATTTTTGTGCTTGTATTTTAACCTTTGCTTTAGACTTTTGAAAATCTTGTAACCATGAGATTATAACCTCAAGTTACATGTGTCACTTCTATTCCAATGTTCTCAATTTGTGAAAAACGTCTTGTATAGTCCTGAAAAATAAGATTCTCTTCTTTAATGCCTGTGGTACAAGGTATGTATTTTACATACCTTTTATTGGGGTAATTACATGATCATCTTTCTCCTAACAACTGTTCTGTCAATTCATCACTTACATTACTGACTCATTTCACACAGATTCAGCAGCTCATTTCAGCAGCCAGAGCCCCTCTTTTCTGGTCGATGTTGTATCAGCAGCTGCATAATGCCTAACTCTCTCTGCTTCTGTATACAAGATCTCTCATACATAAACTCCATCCTCATTGCCCATTCCTGGAATTCCTGCTCTGTCTACTAGTCAAACACAATAGGGCCCTTTATGCCCTCTTGCCCTTTCTGCTCCTCTGGAACTTCTGTTCCATGCTCATACCCAAAGCAGGCAGGCTTCTTTTCCTTTCTGCATATCCATTCCTGAATATCAGGTTAACACGTTCTTCTTTAACATCTACCCTCTGCTAATATTCTTTAACACTGATATGGTGCTTCCAGCCACAAAGCAAAATCAGAGACAGCTGCTGCAGTGCTTCATTCTAGAAAACATCCTGGGCAGTGCATCCTAGAGAAATTTTTCTCGTGAATGCACTACAGTTATGGGGCAAATATATTCGGCTGGCATTAATGAAGCTATACTTCTTTAAAAGATTAATTTCCTGGCTTTTGTTTTTGTTGGCCTGGTAAATTATTAAAAGTGACTCTTTAAAAAATCACCTCGCTCACACATGTATATCTATTTCTTGCAATGTTTGTTTTCCTTTTGGATTTCTCTAAACTTTGGCTGTCAGTATAATATTTCAAGTGCTGGTTTGATCAAGCTAATATGTTGAAGACACACAGTTGTACAGTGCTGATAGGAAACCAGTCAGTTATTCCTCATTTCTTAGCTGAATGATTTTGTACCCTATTTGAAAATGCATAGCTGAGGTCTCTTGTATTTGGTGTTAAATACAGAACATTTATAAAGCTTCTAGTTTACTTCCATAGTAACAGAAAAAGGTACCAGTTACTCTCCTAAATAATTATTTACTACTTTCTGGACAGTTTCTTTCTCATATTCTTAAATTGAATGCTTTCATCTAAAACCTAGGAATAAAATTTGACTAGACCAGAGTAGAGCCTGTTAGGTGAAAGAGACCCACAGTGATCATGCAGTACAACTACCTGACCAGTTCAGGGCCAATCAAAAATTAAAGCATGCTGAATTTATCTAGAGAGCATGCATTTAAAAAAAAATTACTGAATAAACAATGAAAGCTTTCAATTAACATGAAAGTTGTTTTCAGTGAAAACACTAAGTAACCAAAGTTCCCAACAACTCTTCTGTAGGCTTTAAAATTCAGGTTTTTCCCTCTTATGTTACAGAAGAATCAGAAGGTGTACCTTTAAAATTTAAAAGTGTTGTTTAAAGTGTTTTTATAGAAAATGATACTGTTCTCACCACCCTCCCTAGCCATGCAATGGTACTTTTATTTTGCGTATATTAATGGCCATATGCTTTATGTATAGCTGGATGAGGGATCTCATCTAGCAAAACACAACCAAACAAAAACTACTAGTCTTCAGTTATATCAGCTGACATCAATGCCACTGAACAGCAGAGGGGGAGCATGCAATCAACAGCGAGAGACATTGCTTTTCAGGGGTAACCTGAGTTTAGAGTAGTTTGAGCCAGTCATGAAACCATGTTCTGAGAGTGGAGGGTGAAAATGAAGTTTCACAAGCTGTACCACAAATACTCTGCATATAAAGTTTATAATGCTGCATATAAGGTTACAAAGAAACTTAATTCAACTCAGAGTCTAGACAAGTGCTTGATTTTACTCATTTCAATAATATTTAACTGAGTTTAAAGTCAAGCAGGTATCTGAATTTTTAATGATTTGGAGAAATGAGAAATATAAAATTCCATTATCAGGATTGTTGCTTTTATCTTCTGAAGTTGTTACCTAAAGAAATGTTTGATCAATAAATTTTTACCAGAAATATTCTATGTACATGTGCTCTAGCTGTATCTTGAAAAGATGCAGTGTTTGTTTAAATATGATGCAACAGCTGTTTCTTTGTATATCCAGTGTTATATTGAACAAGTTCTCTCAAATATTGTTTTGATTTCCTATCCTTTTGTACAGATACGGGCATAGTACCAACACAAAGATAATATTACTACATACCTGATTTCATTCTGTTAATCTTTCCTTCTATTAGCAAAATAAAATACCTACAGTACACACTTTATACTTTCGTGATTTTGATCTCTATATAGGACAAAAGGACACTCTTATTTCTTAAAAAAACCCAAACTGTTTCAGTCCTTCCAAAAGCCTCCAACTAAACTGTTAATGTTAATAATGTTTCAGACTGACAGATTCATGTGTGCTTGGCTGGGAGCACCATGACCCAACACAGCACTTCTGTATTAGTAAGACATAAATTCAGACCGTTTATCATTTAGTATAGCCAGCACACAAATTAGAGAACAGCCTGCCAGGTTATATTGTGGTGTCATTACTTAGTTTTTGCCATAGTTGCAGAATAGATAGCTTTGAAACCTTCTTGTGCTCTGCTGTGGCAGGAGAGTGTTTGTGTCATGGTGACCTGACTGAGTTGTTCAGTTGAGCACAGTGCTGACTCAGGAGCCTTAAGTGTGCTCACCAGTTTGCCAAGCAGCAGACTCTTCTAAATGAAACAAAAAAGAAAACTCCAAAAAGACATAATCACTGGCAGTTACCACAGGTGTAAGGTATTCAGAATTGCAATCAGGATATGAATCTTCAGGAGTCGGTTACTGGAAGTCACTGAGGAGCACATGCTTTCAGTAGGGTACAGTATATTTTTAATTGCATATTTCCATGCTGAAAAATACTGTGTAATAAAAATATTAATGTATCATAACATACACTGTCTTATACTGGTTACTGTTCAAATATAATATTTGTGAGACATTTTACAGCTAATATTAATGTTTTAAATATGTTAATTTGTCTGCATTTTCTGTCTCTTGTTTGCTGTCCTTGGGTCAAGTGATTTCCTCATAGGAAAACTTTGAAATACTAAAAGTTCAGACAACTTGAATTTTTAAACTCTCGAAGTAGACAACTCAGATCTAAAACCACTAAGTTCAGTTCCTTAAATTAATTAAATTTGAGGATTCCACTGATACTTTTAACTAAAGATATTTGATTAATGCTTCGGATTGCATATTTTGTTTGCATGTTGTTTGAATATTTCTTATTTAATGTATTTTCAACATATAATACTTGCGCAATCAACCTCCTGATTGACTGTAAACCCCGAGTTTCAGATCTGTTTTGTAATGTGAAACACTCATCTGCAGATGTATTTGCTATCCACAGATGGTGAGGCACATTTTAGTCTGCTCCCATTGTATTTGTGTTCACTCTTTGTTCATTAGATGGAATATACGACCCAGATACAATAGAGTGTGCACTGCTAGTAGAAATCAGTGAAGCTCTTTCAAGCAGTGAGGGCATTTGCCATGGATGAGGTGAAGCCCCTGAACCTGTGCACTCTGTGTGTATCCTTGGAGAACTGCCACAGGCACGGGCTCTGCCTCTGCTGGCCTGACAGACAGCTCCAAAGTGTGTTTAAGCTGTGCTTTGTGGTATCTGTGTGCATGTGGCTTCCCCACAGACCTCTGCTGCACTGCTTTCAGGGTGAGCATGGAGGGGTAGGGCTAGGAATGAGTCTGGAGGCTTGGTGTAAGGAAAAACAGAAGTCTGTTTTTGAGGATGGCTCACAAAGCTAACCTGTACAATCAGTACAACATTATTCTTTGTGTACTCCTTTTGGATTTGGAAAAGTTTCTTGGAAACACTCTATAGCACCAGTAACCAGAAGACAGAGTAGTATGTCCCAAGTTCTGGTTTCTTAGAATTATCTTTAGAAAACATGCATTTCAAGATCATCTCTCTCCTGGCTTGCCAATCTGCTCCCTGCTGCTTTACTCTGAAATCTCAAGTGGCTGTTCTCAAAGGTACGGAGGAGATATCTGGGACAGTTCTTGGAAAGAGAGTTGTGGCTCCTTAGGAAACAGCAAGACAGCATTTGCACTTACAGGAATGCTCCAGACTTGTACAACTTGGGGATATTTTTTGTTAATTTTCCAGTCACCATTTTGATCATTGCTTCCTAGCCCTGATTTGTGGCACCTCCTTCCAGCCCTTTTTCCTACCCCTACTTGGCTTCTTCCTGCTGCTTAACAAGCTCAATTGGTTTTATGTATATACTTTTTTATTAAAAGAGAGTTTGAAGGTAGCCTCTGAAAGAATTGCTTTCATCCAAAGCCAGAAGCTGATCAAAGCAATGCACAAAAGCCAAACGGGAGCCAAGGCAGTACTGCCTGACCAGCCACAGGATCAGGGTTGTGTGCTGGTGAAATAGTGAAGTATATCAGCTGCACTGTGCTGGAACTGCTGATAATGGATTTTCTCTCCAATAACACCTGCAAAGCTTATGAGATCCTGTAAGAAAATCAAGGAAGTCTGCATCAAATACATTGTTTCCTGCAGAGAGGAATGTGAAAGCATTTACAGGATGAAGTGCCATTGCCTAAATGTATTTATTGCCATATCATATATTAGGCTCAGCTTGCATTATTAATAAAACACTGGATTATCACCCAGCTCACATTTATTTTCATCAAGTAGTTCCTTGGCGCAGTTGTCAGGATATAAAGTCTTTGAAAAAAAGGTTCATGCTAAAACAAGAAGCAAAGAAATGAAAACCAGTGTCATCATTATGTTTATAATAGATTTCCAGAGAAAATTAAAATATATTAATAATAGATGATAAGTCACTTCAAAGAAATCTAAGCAAAAATTTCTTCTGAATTCTTTTTGGCAGCTACAGATTTTTATCAGGCATCAGTCCCAATAGTGCTTATGATTATGATTTTTTAAAACTTGAATAGTAATCCAATATACGGCTTTCAACAAAGGATTTTCTGTTATGAGCAATGTGAACTTGGGCATTTTTTCTTCTATTAAAAATAAATTAAAATATGGTGTCATTTTAGCACAAAACAGTACTTCAAATGTCTCAGAAAAATTCAGCTCTGGTTGAGAGTAGGAATAAAGTTACTAGGGTGAAGGAAGCTTACATTTTCTGTAGCCATAAAGGAAGATCAAACTATGTCATAAAACGAAAACAGTCTTTCATCCTTAATTAATTAAAGGAATCTGATTGCAATTGGAGTTTTCTGTTTCCCCAGAAAACTATAGTGTATGCTGTCACAACTTTGATTCCTTGTCACTCAATTGCCAACATGCCTTAGTCCAGATCCCCCAGCATAGTTGTATATTTTAATGAGTTCATGACAACTTAGATTGCTCTGACTTTATTTTTTTTTTTGTTCAATGTAAAGTTGAATTTTTAGAAGTTTTTATTTTGTTTGTTTGCTTGTTTTTCAGACATATCATGAAATTATTTTTCCTTTTTCTATAGAAAATATTCATTTGCTATTTTTGCTACTATTCCTTGCATGAATTGTAGTGTTTTGTTTGCAAAAATTAACACTCAGAAGTAATGCTTATTGGTTTTGCAATTGAAAAAATTCAGCAAAAAATAAGGAAACACTTTTTTTAGATGAAGTTGTCTTTACTAGGGCCAAAATGGATGTGAAATAAATCCATAATAAGAATGATCCATTAAAGAATTTGATTTATTTCCTGTCTGAAGAAAAAGGAAAGCAATAGCTTTTTAATAGTGTTTTTGTTGAGTTGGTTTAACATTGATTTGTCCAAGTTTGTTTTCATCCTTTTTTATGTTGATCAGTTAGGAAAGGGACTTGATTTTTCAGTATGTGGGGGAATATTCCTGTACTGAATTTCATTGCAAAAGTGTCTGTATTAATCTCTGCAGCAATCTCCTGAGAATAGACATTTGCCAGTTATTGTTCTTCAGTGAGTGAGAGAACTGATTTCAGTGATTAATATAAGGAATTTGGCTTGGAATCTATAGTTGCAAAAGAAAAAAAAAAGAGCTTGACACCTTTCAGTCTGTGCTCTTGTTCCAAAATCCTGTTGCTTGGAAACATGAGTCAGGGGAGGAAATCATCTCAGTGTTGATGCAGGAGAAAATCCCTGTCTGTAGTCAGCCTGATTTTCAAAATCAAAAGAAGACCTCAGATAAAAATTAAAAGCAAACAGAAGATAAAAAGAAGTGGTAGAGCAATCTAAGTAGTCTTTTTACAGTATATTCATTTTATGGAAACAGCAGCAGAATTGTTCTTGGCTGTGCTAAGGTGGTAGGATTAAGTTCTTTGTGACCTGTCATCAACCTTAATCAGAGTCTCTGTGTTTCATCATAAGCTACTATCCAATTTTTTTTGGAAACCATTAAGTTTAATCTGGACTGGTATTTAGACAACATTTTTCATGTAAGTCCACAAGACATATAGAAGTTCTGAGATCTGGTAACAGAGAATGAGTAGGAATTTCTGGCAAAGGTATACATGGTTTTATTTAAAGGTTTTACATTGCACTTAAAATGTAATGGGCCAAGTGGGGTCTGCTGAACTGCCAAACTTTAGTCATATATGAAATATAGAATGACTAGAGACTTCTCATTCATCTGACAGCTTTACTGCCAAGGAATAAATTACTTCCCTGAAGAAGTGGATTTCAATCAACAGATCCATAAGTGACTGCTAATTCTATTCTTGTTGATATTGGTAGAGTTGGTCTCAGCAGGGGATTGTAATTTCATTTCTCTGCATCTTTTGAAGCTTGACGTTTTCTCTTTCTGGGTAAGACTAACAGAAGAAAATCAAACCCTTCTTGAAGATTATAGTGAGAATCATTTTTGTAAAATGTTGGTCTGGAAGTAATCTCAAATGAGGTGATGTTTCTCACGCTCCAGTATTATATCATAAGCATCAGTCTTCTGAGCACATTTTTCCTCTCTTACTGCCAAGTCAGTCTGGCAGAATAGTGAGGAAACAGATTTGACTTCCAGAAACAAGTGTTTTTCTCAGAAATTGGCAATAATCCACCTCTTTACAATGCTTCTAGGTGGTTTTGTATTGACAGAGAAAAAGCTTTGTAAATAACTTCTACAAGTGATAATTTTGTGGTACATAAACAACTAGGTTTGTTTCTGGAAGAATAATTTTTGATTTGTTCTTGCCCATATGTGCTACAGCTGTATTACTGAATGAAGCAATTGAAGGAGAGATTTCTGTGTGCCAGAAATCAATTTTCTGTTGTAATGTGTTGGCATTGCTCTGGTGCTTGTACTCCCTCTCTTCAGTAGTTCCTAGACACACTTCAGGAGTCACGATGGACCAGTGACTGTTCCCAAAGCACATTTTGGATGGAGTAACCTTATTATGAGAGTAGTAGTAAAGACATGACCTATGATACTATACTGGGTCTCGTGTGTCTGAATATCAGGCTCTTTTAGTTCTCCTGAATCAAGAATTTTATATAACCTGTGGGAATAGATTTTATGTAACCTGTGGGGAATGGATTCCACACAGTATCACTTCTACATGACAGACATTAATAGAGGAGATTAAAAATAATTTATTCTTCCAAATCCAAAGCTAGAGAAAACACTGTAATTACAGATAGCTTCATGGAAATAAATGAGTAAATTGTGATTTTTCAAGGCTGGACTGAAGCCACAAGGAGGGTTTTGC
The DNA here is from genome assembly GCF_963662255.1 of Cinclus cinclus. Classification (NCBI taxonomy): domain Eukaryota; kingdom Metazoa; phylum Chordata; class Aves; order Passeriformes; family Cinclidae; genus Cinclus; species Cinclus cinclus. Next base: position 13,948,666 of record NC_085048.1, on the reverse strand, counting down.
AGGATGTATCACTACCATTAAAAAGAATCAGTTTTGTGCTGTTTCCAAACTTATTTTTCTTCTTGTAGTTATATTTACATATGATTCCCTACCCTAAGATTTCTTTCTTCTTAGACTGATGTTTTTAATACAGTTTTTAAAGAATAACTAGAGACTTTACTGAACTTTGCAAATATTCATGGGTGTTACTGGATGACTTATGTTCAAAGGGCAAAAGGATCACACAACTTTTCTGGTACTATTCTATTAACAAATTGTTAACCTGAAGTAAATAATACTTTCTCCCACCTCAGAAAAAAAATAATAGATAACCTTTTAGATACCTAAATCCATTGTCCATGCAAACAAATCCTTTATTTCTATGCAAGTGAAAAACTGCCTTTTGTCATAGTGATACCAAATTCTGTTGGAGAGCATGAGAACATCTTGCTATTCTCCTCTTAGAAATGATACAATAGAAATTACTCTGTTAAACTGTTTCAAAGGAATGAAAGCTGGCTGCTCTAACTCAGAAAACATATTCACATATTCAATGAAATAGTAATGTAAAGTAGCAGTGTCAATTATATTGTGTAATGCAAAAACTTGCATCTTAATATGAAACATTCCCACCTGTAATAATTTGTAAGTTGTATCTAAGGTTGAATTTCTTAGTAATCAACCAGGTCTTTCTAATTTCCCACTTAATTACCTTATTTTTAAAAGTCAGTGTAACACAGCCCACATATACTCCTTAGTTTCTTCAGCTTCTGCTTAGGCCAGTCTTTATTTATCAGTCTATTTCAATGGGAGTTATTAAAAGCTCTGGATTACTTCACAGGCTCATAGCAGGTTTTCTTAAACCCTGTCTAGTTCAACTACTGTTGAAGTTGACTCTGTATGTGACAGACATTCACCCTTAAGAAGGTTCCCATTTTTCTTAATCACACGGTCCCTGTTTACCACTGAATGCTGACAGTTCCTTATTTGGAATTTGAGATGCTCCTTTCAGTGGCTAACAAACTTTTACTCACATTTTCAGATGCCTGGACTCAGCATCTCTCTTTGCCAGCATTTTCTGTGGGTTTCTAAGGCATTGGCCTGACCTTCTTCATTTGTATGTTCAATTTTTTCTTAGGCTTCCAAGTTGCTCAGAGTGGGTTTTTTTTGTCTTTTTATCATGCTTTTATGAGGCTCCTCGAGGTGCAGCTTTTTGCTTTTTTTCTCTCCTTATATTTGCAAGTATTTTTCTCTGCATGCTCTCCATGGAAACTGACCATGTGATAGGGAGGTGGAGGTGCCCTTTGATTTATCAGTAGATGGGGTCGAGGGCTATCCTTCTGTGTCCATGTATTTTTTTTTTATTTTTTATTTTTTTTTTTTTTAATTTAGATCCAGTCACAGTCTAGGTGCGTGGCTTGGACTTCCACAAGCATTTGAAAGTTTTGCCTGTGGCACCCAGTGGTATCCAAAAGAAACATAAATCAGGGCTGCGAGTGCCGAGTTTGTTGAAGCAGGGACATGGGATTCAGTTTTTGCTTCCTGATGCCATAGAGTCAGGAATTGGCAACTCAGATATCACAGTCTGAGCAGCTCTGAAGAAAGGAGGGGATGACAACTGTTGTATAGTTAGTGGGAAATGGTTTCTCCCTTGCTTGCTTTAGAGAAGTAATTTCTCTTGGAATTGAGAGTCAGTGGGACTCTGAACAGCGGAGACTGGTGCTGGCAAAAAAGCTCCTGTAATGCCCATTTTCTGGTTCCAGGGGTGTGCATTCGGTAATGAAAAATGGCTAAAAAACTATTTATCTTCCAAAATAGGTTCCTGGGTTTATGATTGTGTTTACATTGATTGTAAGATCACACAAGTACCTGGGAGCTTACAAATCCAGAAAGGATATTTTTGTTTCTTTTTTACCAACGCATTCACAAAATTAAATTAGCTGCCTAATAGACAAACATTCTTGTGTTGCAAAGGATTCCAAAACCCTCCTCTTTCACAAATAATATAATCTTAACTGATTCCTTATCTGATTCCTTATCTGTACCATCACGTTGATAAAGATGCTGGTTTCTGCCATCCTCAGAATTAAATACAGAGCTTCTCTTCTAACCACTCGTGGGCTCCCTAAGTCCCGAGCAGGCACTCAGCATTGAATGTAATTCATTTCAGAGCTGACCTGCGCTTTCCTGCATATACCTTTGATAAGGCTTGTTAAGGACATTACTGATGTCAGGCTTTCCTCATTGTCTTCAGCTGCCTTTGGTGCAGGGGGAAGCAGTAGTCAAAAGGAGCCAGAGGGTTCCTGTCAATGTGGGATGGGAGCTGTAATCTGATTTCTGTGTGGGAAGAGAAGATGTAGCCTGATTTCTGTATTAGCATTGAACGTCTCTAATAGGCTTTGCAGCTTCCCATTTACCTTTACCAAATGGATATATCAGTACTATTCAGTGCAACCTATCACTTTGATTTTGTGTATATGCATGAATATTTTGTCAGTAGTGACTTCTTTTAGTCTAAATAATTTTCTTCAATACTACCTCCATTGTTTTGTACTTCTCATTATGGTTCTATTAATATTGTGTTTATCTATTATAGCAATGTTATGTCATGTAGTACTAGCTGTACTCTCTATACAGTATTAACATGATTATAATATCATTATTAATATATTATCATATTATCATTAACATGACTATTAACAAACAACTACACTAAAATATGATTATATATGTAAAATATGCTTTACCAAGTCATAAAAAGATATCCAAGTCAACAAGTTTGTACGTTCTTCTCTCCAAACCCCTTTTTTCCATGACAAGCAGTATGTTGGTTCACAGTGGTTTTCCTACAGGATGCTTCCCAACAGGCTAATTTCCCAAGCAGTGTTCAGTGTTTAGGAATTACTGCCACAAACAGGAAGCGTTTCATGCTTTCTATTCACAGTTACTTGAAGAGGGTAAGGACGTGGGGCCCAGGGCAAGAGCTACTTTGTAATAGGGGAAGAAAGCTGACATGGCTTTTGGTTACACCAGTTCATTGTGTTCCTGTGGAAAGTAGGCGTCAGTTAAATCCATGGAATATTCAGCTGGAATAGACTGCCTGCTCAATGACAGAATGAATAAATTACATGGTTTCACTACAAGTAAAGTCTGAATAAATAAGTGAATGCAATATCAATGCATGTGGATGGATAGTGTTTCATTCTAACTAAAGAAACAAACAACAAACGAAAACAACGACAACAACAAAAGCTGTGTTTTACAAAGAAAAATACTGTTTAGGGTGAAAAGTAAAAGTTCTATTTCACCATCTCTGGGTTACAGCAATGCTACATTATTTATGAGAGAGCACCTCTGAAAGATATGTTGGACTGCTTTAGCCAGTGCTCAGCCATGATGGACCATGCAAAGAGAAATACACAGAACTGTGCTGTTGCCCAGATCATTTATTCTGTTCAAATTGCTTAAAACAGAAAGGCTGTTTAACAATAGATTGATGACTATTGAAAATACATCTCCTCAATTGTTATATAAATAGATTTCTAGTCACTTTTTCAAGAAGGTGCCAAAACTTGCTGCCTTTCTGCTGAATTACAGAAAGCTGTTACTTTCAGATAACTTCCTGTAATTTAGCAGCAGGATCTGCTCAGTGACTGCTGCAGACAATGTTCTTTGCCTTTCTTTGTGGACAATGAAGCATTTCTCTTTACTATGAGAAATGTTGAGCCTGGCATCAGCATGCAGTGATTGAGTTCTGAGTGCTTAAATTATAATATCTTTCTTTTCTTTTCCCTTCTTGTTGTTTGTTTTTTTGTTTATTTTTTTTTGTTTCATTTTGTTTTTGTTTGTTTGTTTGTTTTTAATGGAGAAGATGGGAAATTCTTACGCTGGTCAGCTCAAGACAACGCGGTTTGAAGAAGTGTTGCATAATTCTATTGAGGCCTCTCTCCGCTCAAACAACTTAGTTCCCAGACCAATCTTTTCTCAGTTGTATTTGGAAGCTGAACAGCAGCTATCATCACTGGAAGGTAGGAAAAAATTGAATTTCTGTTTTTGTCAAAGGCAATTCTGCTATTTGCTCAGCCACAGCTCAGCATATGCATTTTAAATAATAATATGGATAAACATAAAGTTTTATTTGGATTTTTTAATGATCTGCAAATAAATATGTATTAGAATTGGATTAAAAATACAAACTGCATTGTAATTTATTTTGACAAAATTAAACCACTTGCTCAGATTCATCTATACACATAAATTGAAGTTCTAGGAATTGTTCTTTTACATTTGTGGAGAAGTCTTCAGAGATTTGTAACATAAATCTGTTACCCTATAATTTATGATATACTGCTGAAAGTCATAGTAAATAGTAGAAAACCCATAATAGATTTATAAAGCATATATGCTAAGACTGATTTTCAATGTGCAAAAATACAGAAATTGTTTTTAGCTTTTGAGATGGTTTATATTTACTTCAGGAATGATATTTGTAGTTATTTTGTTGGAGCAAAGGTAAACATTTAGGATGTGTACTCTCACAAACCCTGTGTGAGTTGGTACTTAACACATAGGATTTCTTACTGGATTTGTGTGTGTTTTTACAGAAGCCTGCTTTCTCAGTCACACAGTTGAAATGAACTGTATGGATCTGATAAGCAAACCATGATGCAGTTTGGTGTTCAGTGACTGTTATTTGTAGCAGTCTCATGGATTCCAGTGAGTTTACTGGTGTGTGCATAACATTGGCATGGTGGTGTAAGGTTGTGTTTAATAATTTGATTATTTAGTTATTTCTGTCAAGAGGGTGGAGTTTCATGTCTTTTGTCCACGTCTACTTTCCCTGTCATACTTCGCTGCGGTTGCAGTGAGAAATGCATAGAGGTCCACAGTAACACACACATGCATACAAAATCAGGCCAAGGAGTAGTAACAGATAAAACTATTTTTCCCAGATTAAAGTCTTTGCTATTGCCTCACAGCGACAGCTGTGACTATTTCTTGGAAAAAAAAAATCCGCTCACACATCATTAGTAATTTTCTCTTTTTTTTTTTTTACTCATATAGGACAAAATAATGAATATACATTAATTATTTAAATATATGTGCTGCTTATTCCCTGCACAAAGTGATCCTTCTACCAAACCCTTCCATAAGGATTTAATAAAATTCTATGGCAGCTGTGATGTCACAAAATTGATTATGACATCAGTTGGGAAAGATGCCACAGGAGCAGATGCATTGTTCAGGAACAATAGTGCAGTTTCACACTCCTGTAGTTTCTTTTTTTCTTTCATGACTTTTAAAGAACTTTGCAAACCTTGAGGAGCTGATTCTGTGTTCATTGTAGATAATGGAAACAGAATTGAAGTGTAATTAAAAGTCTCATAACAGCCTGGCAGAGACCATTCCTTTAATTAAAGTTTCAGACAAGGGGAACTCTGAAGAGACCTATAATAGAGTGCCTCCTAGGTTGCTCCTCAGGTGGAAGAGGTCTTCAAGCTGCTCTTATGTACTGCAGCCTTGTCAGAAATTGAATCTTCCACTTCTAGCTGCATGAATCCCTGTGCTCTGGGGGCCAGGAGGCCCCTGAATCAGAGAGACATCCTTGGAGTCTTGTGCATTGCTAATGAAATCCTTTACAGGTGGCAGCAGCTCATGCTTGAGTACTTTCTCATTTACTCTTTCCACTTTTGAACTGAAAATGCTGCAGCTCTCTTACTTCTTAGTCTCCACTTCCATTCTCTGTTTCTTTCTTCAGTCACCTGCTATGGTTGAACAAACTGCACAGTTTACCTCTGCCCAAAAGGGAAATAAAATACATCCTGTTCTGTTCACTTCATCTATCCATACATTCCCATTTTCTCCCTTTTCATGAATTTTGCTATCATTTGGATTGTCCACTGTGCTAATTTAATACATAAACCTAACAAAAAGGAAAAAAGAAATTTAGTCACTTTTTTTTTTCTTAGTTAGATTTTTTGCTGGTGATCAAGCTGGGACAGCTCAGCAAAGGCTCCGTTATGTGTCAGAGCTGGCACAAAGAGAGAGGGAGAGAGGGAGGGAGAGAGAGAGGGAGAGAGGGAGGGAGAGAGAGAGGGAGAGAGGGAGGGAGGGAGGGAGGGAGGGAGGAAGGAAGGAAGGAAGGAAGGAAGGAAGGAAGGAAGGAAGGAAGGAAGGAAGGAAGGAAGGAAGGAAGGAAGGAAGGAATTTCTTGTCTAGGAGCAAGGGGAAGGAGAGGAGAGACAGCCCTTCGGCGTTGCATTTGGATATTAGTCAAGATTATGTCATATCATGTAACTTACCCTTTACTTAAATAGCATAGATTAAAAGCTTCACTTCTCCCTTCATTCAATTGCAGCATTTTTTTCTTTAGACCATGCCCTTAAAACACTTGTGTTTGGTGTTCTGTTCTTAGTTGTGTGCTTAATGTTCAGAGTTCAAAAGTAAACACCTCCTTCAAATCCTCTTCTAGATTGGACTGTAAATCTTAATGACCTTGACAAATAAATCTTCAGATTCCAGATTTACTTTCTCCTCCCTAGTTCTCATTTCTCCTATAGTAGTTGTCTTGCTGATTGTACAATGATTTGTCAGTAAAATAAAAGGATATTTTGAGGAGGGTCATAGGAAAGAAAAGAGAAACCCTTGATATCCTATGGGATTCTGAGTACCTGATCCAAAGTCAGTTGAAGCAAAGAGAGTATGTCCAGTTGACACTGGGCTTTGGAGGATATCTTCACTGCTTCGCTTTTTTTCTGTAGACACCTAGAAGCCTACAAGACTAAGACATAAACCCCACTGGGTTCATTTAGTACTTATGCACTGTCTCTCCTGTATGTAAAATGTTCCTCAGTCCTGTCTGTAGAAGCGTTTTCCCCATTCACCAGTTAATAAATGCTCTCTTCTGCTTGCCACGTTTGTCCCATTTGAGTGTATGTGAGCCATAAGAGGGGATGAAGCCATTGGTCAGTATGTTTCACTGGAGCTGTTGCATCATGCATGAAAAAAACATTGTCCTTTGGGTGGAGAGAAGGAAAGAGGCAGTCTCTAGTTGAAGGGGTGAAACACACAGCAATAAAGCCCTCTAAACACACCTAACACATTCTACAACTTGAAGCTTATATCATGTATTCCTCTCCAGCATTCAGTACTGCCTCCATGGTTCCTCCTGGACTACCACAGTCCAAGTACACGCTGGTGTGGATAATCTTCCTGAACATCTGCCTCTCCTTGACACTGTACTGTGTCAGTGCATTACGTGGAGCTCTGGATTCTTGTAGGAGACAGAAGGGCTGAGAATTAGGTGTTCTTGTCGTGGCATCATCTGTGGTGAAACTAGTTTCAAGCAGGAACTGTTTTTTCAGTGTCCTGTACAAAGCCAAGGACATGGTCAATACCTAATTAATAAATTCTGTACTTGGACTGTAGCCAGGATATTTTAAAGTGACAAGAAGTAATGACTTTGGGTTTTATTGGCTGTTAATATTATAAACAAAGGATACAGTTACCCTGTTTTGATCAGCAAGAGTTCAAGCATTAGAAGCTAGTCCCCTAAAAATTGTGGACTTGTCTTAAAATAATGTGGTTTTAAAAATTAATAAGTTGAGGCTTCTTTCTATTTGTCCTTTAAGGTGTTTTACTTTCTCAGGTGAACTTGAGTCATGCTTTTGAACTTCTTTTGCACAGGAGCTAATATATTAATTTTCTTAGTGAAAGGCATTCTATCATAAGCATGACTGGAAGTTGGAGCTTTAAGGAACAACAACTATCAAGAGCTGGCAACAGTAAAGTAATTGTCAAGAGGAGTGAATCCAGTTTGCTGTAATACTTTCTGTTACTGGGTCACCCTGTTCACTCATTGGTTTGTTGCCAGCATTTTCTGTTGTCGAAGTCATTTATGCCATGATAATTTGCAGCAGGCAGCAGAGCAGATAATGAGGAAGAAGAAGAGGAAGAGGATGAAGAAGAAGGCTCAGAATCAAGTAGTCCTCCTGTTTCTTACCAGATGAAGCCTCCCCCAGAGGGATGTTGCACTACTGATGGTAAGTGTACAAACTGTGCTGTCAGAAGCATTTGGCCTACTGAAAAGGGTAGAATTTGGGCCATTTCCCCTATAATTTGTCAGAATGAGATAATCTATATGATAGAGAAATCCTAAAAATGTCCGTGTTCATTACCTGCCAGATAAAGCTGGATTGCTCTCAGTTACTCTGCTAATTGACAGGGTCTTTGTTCAGTGTCAGATAAGCATATGTGTTGGAATGCCTGGCACAAGGTCAGAACTTCTGTTCTCTTAGGAAACAGCTTTTAAAATGTTGAGTTTGCTGGCATGGTATATGCAAAAATGAGTGTGATAATTCTTATTGCCTTATCACCACTCTTTTCTGTTTAAAGTGTATCTTATTCTATGAAGCTGTAAAAAATATTTGAAAACCCAGGAAAAGATGGTGAAATTCACCAGATTTTAAGAACTGTTTTCTCCCTTTTTGAATGTCTGACCTAAGGTACGATGATAGTGATGAGTCCCATAAGTATGTAGGTTATAAACTACCACCAAGAGAAACTTCATGGTACATTTTTGAATTTTTGTTTGCTTATTTGGCTGAGCAAAATGCAGGGGAAAAAATTATCTTTTAGTATGCCCTTTATCTTAGAGGGTAAGACTTCCTTTTTCATTAAAAATATAGGAAGTCCTTTAATGAAGACGATTGTGAGCAGGAAACAAAAACATCTTGTCAACTTATTTTAAGTTGATTTTTTTTCTAGGTTTCTGCCAGGCTGGTAAAGATTTGAGACTGGTTTCAATTTCTAATGAACATATTGAGGTGCCATCTGGATTTTTACTTGTTGGTGCAAAGTCACCAAATTTACCTGATCACCTGTTAGTGTGTGCTGTGGATAAAAGGTTCCTGCCAGATGACAACGGGCACAATGCCCTGTTGGGTAAGTTCAGCCTGCAGTAAGTGGATTCTTCTGTGGCTTCACTTAATAGCTAATTGTTGAGTTCAGCAGATCTTATTTCTATTCCACATCTACAGTAATGCTCACAGGTCACGCACAAGAAGATAACAAGTCAGAGCTGGCTTTGTTTGCTTTGGAAAGAAACAGAATGAGCCACTTCATTAGAGATGCTTCATCACCTTCTGTCCATGAGTCCAAGGCTAAAGTCATTATTTGACTGGTGCATGTCCTAGTTGCTGGAACTGCACATCTAGTAACTGGACCGGTTGAACAGATAACTGTGTCTATTTTAGCTTTCCAAACACAGATGTGTACAGGCTGTAGGCCTGTCAAGTGGAAATTTCAGGCTCTTATATACATGTAAACTGTTTAATGATAGTTTAGACTACAAAAAATTACATTTTAATTTACCTATTTGACATAGGGATAATATTCTCTGCTGTATTTGAACAATAGCCTGGGTTTTGGATCCTAACCTCTGACATTTTGCTATCATCACAATATAAATGAGTGATTTTAAGTTGAGTTTTTTTTTTATATGTGCAATCAGTTAATCCTGTGTGTTTGAAAAACACTCCTAGGAGGATGCTTCAATTTATTGTGTGTAATCTACTTAAAAGTTTAACTTCTGACATAAAAATAGGTCCTTCTATCTATTTTTATTATAGTCTTTCTGATTGCCATTATCTTCATCCAAATCAAGCCAAATAGTGAAGATCTCCAACCATGTGAATTAATTAATATTGATGTTATTAAAATGGAATATTTCTTATATTGGGAAAGGTGGTGCATAATTGGAGGTTCATATATATTGTTTTCATAGTTAACCAAAGAAATGATGTGTCATATATTTGTGTACCAGTCTGAGCTTTGAATAGCAAAAGGGAAACATTTCCCAAGAATTTTAAAAGCTTTTTTTTTTTCACAAACACTGAGAAATATGACACAAACTCAATTGTTATCTCAGTTTGAGCAGCTCTTCAAGGCATTTAGGTTGACAGTGGGGTGTGAAGGTGCATAAGGTGATTCTATGTACAGTAATTTCTTTTCCTATGTGATCTTGTAGAGTTGGATTGGTCACAGTGCATTTGATCAGTGATTGTAAAAGAATTAGGAGGGTTGTAAATCACCCACATGTTGTCATTTTAAAGATAAAGACAGGAATGTTGTACCACTCAAGTAATTCAGTGTTAGCACTATTAACAACTTAAGCTCCTTAGGCTGTTAGCAGAGAGGAAGTAGTGTGTTTGTTAATTGCGTGCTAAACAAGAACAGAAAAAGGCAACAGGAATGTAATTGGGAGTGTTTTATGCTACTTGCATCCTCAGTTTGCTTATTTAATACATTTTAGTTTCCTGAAACCATTTAAATGCTTATTTTTTGACTATTGTACACTTAAACCCCAGTGAACCATGTTCTTTTGCAGAGAATTCTAGTAATTCTGTAGTATGACTTTTATGTATTCTACAACAAGCTCAAAGATAAAATAACTTGTGTATTTTAAGATCTGAAGTCTTTATCTTCAGTTGGAGATGAAGGCGGAGGTGGAGCTAGAATAATGTTCCTGGTCCCTAATTTAATGAAAGAAAAGGAAGTATCATAATACATAATTTAATAACAAAATATCATACTAACATAAGGATAGTGTATTATTTGTACAGTAGATCATACTGTGCATAGAAATGATTGTTTGATTCTGGTTTTCATATGCCAGTGCAAGTCAAATGGGAAATAAAATTAGAAGCAGACGAGTAGTCTTGTGGTTTCAGACACATAGTGGGATAAAAAGCCAGAACCATCATTGCTTTAAATAATCTATTAATGTAGCACAGGGATCTCTGTCTGGCAATAGGTTTAAATTGAAAACATGTCATATGAGGAAAGGAAGCTATTTAGAGTCTTGCTTTTCAAGATAGCATAGAAGCCTTATTTTTGGTATTCTGAATTTAGGCAGTACTCCATGAAACATCTTGGCCTTTTGAAACAGCATGGAAAGTGGTCTCTTCAAGCCTTTGTAAGTTTGGAAGGAAATTGAATTGGATTTATTTTGAATTGAAATTAGCTGTAATGAGTCAGAGTATATGCCATGCTTTTAGTAAGGCTTGTTGGTGATACAGACACAGCATTTGTAACTCTTCAACATTAATGGTTTTTTTGCCAGATTTTGTGGTTTTTCCTCTTAATATACTGTATTTTCGTAAGGCAGCTGTTACTCAGTACTGTTGACTTTTTTCAAAAGAGTTTTTTAAAGAGAGAAGACACCAATGAGTCACCCAATAGTTTAATGATTTCATGTGGTCTGCTGCATATGTTTGTGAAGCTGCCTGTGGATTGTACAAAAAGACCAGAAGAAAGCAGGAAATGTCTCAGTAGTCTCAGGGCCAGATTTTGACATAAGATCTTGTTCCCATTTGGAGCTGTTGCTATTCCTCTGGGGCATGTGCCATTTTATTGATAATGCTATGAAGTTGTCCTGCCATCAAAGCAGATATATTTGTGGTTTGAAAGAAATTTCTGATGGAGGTTGTTTTGTTTTTCAGTTTTTACAATTGACTTATTATTCCACAGGAAGGCAAACCTCAACAGTTTCTGGAGAAGACTACATTTTTGACAAGGAAAATGTGTTCTGTCTCTAGGCATATTCATCATATGACTCTGTTAATCATGTTAGATCACAGGTTTAACTGCTTTGCAAAACAGATTCAGGTTTTTGCCTTTAGGAAGTGTTTCTTGGGTTTTATGCAGTCGAAAGGAATGATGGAGGAAGTGATCTGTGATGGTGAAATATTTATTGTTTCCTAATTAAAGCAGCAAACATGTATCACTCCCAAAGGTTTTTTTTTCTCTTCTTGTTTTGGATTTTTTTCTAGTTCTCACTCTTCAGGGGAGTCTCTCATGATAAACAAAACAGCTATTCACCCATCATTTTCCAAAAGACCAAACAGCTGCCTACTTTCCTAGCAGGAAACAAGAAATAATTTTTTAAAAATTTTTTCCTGTGGGTCCCTGAGGTCAGAATGACAGAGGAAAAGATTAGTTTGCGTGCACTGTAAGCTGTATGTAAGATGAAAACATTGTAGTATAAGATCCTGTGACTTCTTCTTATAAATATGCTATGATCTGTTGGGCTTTTGTAACAGTACTCGGTTTCCATACAATGGAGCTCTCCAGCTTGACCATATTGATTTTATTAATTTTTTAAAATTAGGACTTCAGTCATCAAATGAAGTGGTACTGAGTAGGTGGGAAAACCATGGAGCATTGTCAGTGTTTGTGTGCCTATTTCAGTGAGTAGAACTGAAAAGAAGAAATACGTGCGGTGAAAATCCTTCTTTGTTTAAGCAAGCTGCAAACTCCACCAAAATATTAATGTCAATTAAAAGCCTGTTACTCATTTAAAAGAGAAACAAGAAGAAAATTCTCTGACACTTTATGGAAGATTTGATTTTGAAATGTTGAGTGGATGTCCTTCCATTCTGAACTCCTCTCTTTATCCCTGCCACAAGCTCACTGTTGATCCAAAGGAACCCTTTTATCAGTGAGAAGGTAGGTCAGGTTTCATAACCTTTTGGTCCAAGGTCCTTCTTCAGACTGCAAGGTCGCTGCTGTGGAAGAGCTTTTTAAATTATGGACAATTGATCACTGTGATGTGAGCAAATCCAAGCAAATGCATATGATAAATCACATACAATCAAACACCTTCTGATTAAACAAACTTCACAGGGGAGCAGCCTTTAGTCACAAGTGAACTGAGCTTGGTGTGAACCAGTGACCGAAAGGTGAAAGGCTTTTAGCCCCTAAACTCCAGGCATTGATTTCTAATTCTCTTGTGAAATCAATCCCATGACATAGATATATTGAGTCACCTTATGGCTGCCCCAGCTCCCCTGACCTTTGTCCTCTCTATAATGTATGGAAGAATATTTAATGCAGCTTGTTTATGAAACAAGCTGTCCCCTCTGTCAGCTGCTGCCTTGGGCCATGGCATGAGAAGGGCATTCAGAAGAGGATGATGAAATGTTTGGGTTCTCAGTGTTGCTTAATCTGCCACATAAAATGCTCTGAGCAGGGTTGGCAGAACCCTGCAATGAGAAATGACTGAATGGCATTTTATTGCACTGGAACTGTAAGAGCATGCTGTGTTCTATCCATGGTGTCAGGGCTGAGCTGGATTAATGAAGCAAAAGCTGTCACCAAAGAGTGCCAGTCAGAGGGAATGGGATGGAAAAGGGGAGATGGCAGGAGCTTGCAAGAAAGGACTGAGTCTCACTCAGAGGGGCTGGGGAAACCTAAGGTGAAAGATAATAATTTGGCTTAAAGGAAAATTTAAAAATAAACTTATAAAATGTCCTCCAAGGGCTTTTCAGAACAAGTGAACAATTTAGATCTGTTTAATCCTTACTGGGCCTTACCTGTGTGCTATATAGAGTGTAAACTAATTTTCCCATAGATGATGCAGAGTTAAGAATAGGTGATTAGGACTAAAGGTTTTTTTCAGTTTAAAGTTGTTGCTGCGTCTGGTTTGGACAGATGTAATTTGCAAAAGTGATTTGTAAATCTGAAGTCCAAATGACAAGGTTTTGTGTCTGTTGTCCAACTTGGATTGAACACATACCTCAACATTTGACTTTGTCAGGCTGCTTTGTCAAAACACTCTCAGCAAAGTGATAAAACCTAAAAAGTGTACTTTTGTGAAAAAAAGAGTAAATTTGAAAATATGTCTGGTCGTGTAAGTAGCAACCAGGCAAAAATTGCAGTGCTGCTGCTGTGATGCTCTGTGTGCTGCCAAATATATGGGAAGTTTTCATTTCCTAGAAAAAGCATTTTTGATTATTTCTTAATTGGCATAAAATGCGTACAAACTCCACAGGTTTTGCCACATCCGTTCTAATTTTGTTTCCTTTTGTTGTTGCTTTTATTGCAGCTACTCAAGGCTCTGTGATGTTAGACAGATGCTTTTGTGCTGACTGATATAACACAGAGGATTCTGCAGAGTCATGACTTGTCCTGATTTTATGAGTCACAATGACTTTTATCATCCTACTGACTAGGATCAGAGGGATAATAGGCAGCTTTCAATGGTTGTTAGCCACTTGTTCCCATGGATACCAGACCAATCTCCACATCAACTTTAGTTTTTAATAAATTCTTCTGAACCTTTTGAAAACGAGTGGAAGTGCTCAGGTTGAAAACCAAGCAACAGGTGTTTACAGAACATTATGTTTCAGTGCTTGTACTTTACAGAAAGAAAAAACAGTTGACCATTAGTTTCTAAATTTAATTTGTTTGAGATATCTGATTGAAATAATAAATTTCATAAATAGCTCTAAAGTTCAATTACCATATTATTGATACTTTATTCCAGTTTTTTCTGTTCAGTGGTATTGTCCACCTTATGTGCAATACATTTCCTTTATTTTTACCATATTTCACTTCCTGTTATTACACATAAAAATGTGCATTGCATATGATTAAAACGAAAGAAAAGATCATACTTCAGGTCATGTGTAGGGAACAGAGAGAAAATTTCCATGGGCAAGATTATCTTTTAATTGCCCAGTATAGGACAATAATAATAATAATAATAATAGTAATAATAATTATTTTCAGATAGTTGCATTAGTCTGATGGAAGATGAACATGTCTTTAGAAATACTTTGAAAAATGTACAAATAAATGAAGAATCTTAAAGCAGCTGTGTGAGCAGTGCCCTTTATTTGCGATTTTAATGACATCAGCACCATGAGGCCCTTGTTGAGGCTCAAGCTGTGTATCTCAGAATGAGAGGAAATGGCAGCATCTCTGGAAATGCCCCATCAAGCCTGAGTACAAAAAGCTTTACAGGGGAAGGACTATGTCTCTGTTGTGTCTATAAAGTTGCAGACACTTTGTTCCTGTAATCATAAATAGTTTCAATTGCTGTGAAGTGCTGACACAGTCCAGCCGTAATTTGACAAAGCTGTTTTAATTTAATAGCCCAGGAATGCTTTAGTATTTTCTCCTCTCTAAAATAGCATCTGTAGTAGGAACTTGATATTTAAATATGTTTATATCTATTTAAATTTAGTAGGTTAAATATACTTAATTTCTTGAGGCTTAATTGCATATTTCATTGAATTGAGTGAAGTGAAATTGAATGATATGTCAATGAAAAGTGAAAGAGAAGTGAAGCATGTACGTGCTGTGGTATTGAATAGGGCTGGGGTTAAGCAATTGACTCAGTGCTCTTCAGTCAGAAACTTCATAGGGAGGTAATAAATAGGAATTGTGACCTTTTTCTATGGGAGAAAATGAAATTTTCATTTTTCTTTATTTTTCTTTGCTTCTTTGAAATTATTTGTTTTCTAGACATGAGGCTGTGTTTTTGCAGTCTGTTACCTGAAGTGCAATACGCTTTCTGTACAAAGTGCAAATACTTTTTTTGAGGAAGACGTTAATAAAAATTTCACTCTCTGGAAAAAAAACCAGTCAAAACCCCAAAACATAAATACAGCCTTTCCTCTGGAAAGAGTCATGTTTGAATGTTATTAATAGTGACCCATCTATCTCATTGGATTATGTGTATTGTTTATTTTAACAGGTTTCTCTGGCAATTGTGTTGGCTGTGGCAAGAAGGGCTTCTGCTACTTTACAGAATTCTCAAATCACATTAATCTTAAACTGACCACTCAGCCCAAGAAACAGAAACACTTAAAGTATTATCTGGTCAGGAATGCCCAGGGAGCTCTGACCAAAGGATCTGTAATCTGCTGGAAAGGGGCAGGTAAGATAATGAAGCTGTCTTCCTCGAGCTCTGGTTTTCATCATCCAAGCTTAGCTACCACGGGGGCTGGCATCTGTGTAAAGCCTAGGAGAGATCATTTGAAAGACTCTTTAAAGCCAGGTGACTGCTAGAGCAGCTGTAAAAGCCATTGTCTGACCTAATACGAGCCTGACGTCTGCAGACATTGGTGCCTTTATTCCAAGTGTAGCCTCTAAGCAATTCATGTGTGAAATTATCAGAAAGATAAAGAAGGTTCTTTTTTTTGTTAAGAGTTCAGAGGCCGGCAGTCTTCAACCAGTACCTGCTCAAGCACTTTGTTCCAATTGCCAGAAAGTTCAGGCCTCTCAGGAAGCACCTCCAGTGAGCCTCTCCCACCTGCAAATCCCAGTGCTCCAGCTGGGACTCACCAAACAGGTACTTCTTAGAAGGAAAACAGGCTGGGCTTCCACTTCCACTTAACTCTTCTGTGCTTCTGTATTTGGGTGTACTTGTGTGAGCGCAGAGACAAACAAACAAGTAAGCACATTGCCTAATAAAACAAGTTGAATAGAATTAGAGATCTATTACAAAGAAAACAGTTATACTTTGAAGGCTTCTCGCTGTCCATTTATTCATGCCAGGCTTATGTATAAAAGGTTAGCAAAGAGTAAATTGATATTCTGCAGCTTGCTCACAGTTGAACCAAACCAAAATGTTTTTAAAGAGCTCTTATTTCTCAGGTGTTTTTCCAGCTGTCACTTGTCTGGTCACAGATGACAACTGTTACAGGATCCATCATAATTTTAACATTTTTGTATGATCCAGTCTATTTTATACTATGACCAGTATCCTTTTCAAAACAGACATCATACGGGCATCAACCTAAAAGTTAGTGGACCTTTTCTTCTGCAGAGAAAAGTGACTTTAATATTAAAAAACAAACTAATGGTCAGTATCTGTAACTTTGTATTAAAAATTCTTTCTGAGACCTTAACTTTTCCACTAACTTGACATAAACAAAAGGTGATAGATAAGAGAGGCTAGAGTGAAGTCTCTGAGCTTGTTCAATAATGAAAACAGCTCTACAGTGTCTAGTGACTATAACAAGTTTATCCTGGGTTTTTACACAAGGGAACTGAAGCACATCTCTGGTGGTTATATTCTACTCACTGTGTGAGATAGAAACCTGTTAAATAGTTGTGATCTGGAATACTGGTGCCATTCCAGAACAAATCATAAATTTCTTTATGATAACAGATTTCCTTTTTTTTTTTTCTCAGATGTTACAAAAAAGCTACATTAATTACAAGTCTGTTAGACTTGAGGACATCTCTTGTTTTTTAATGCAGCATACTTTAAAAAATCTTATGAAGAGAAAGATTGGAATGGTGGCTTAGTAAATTTTAAACATCTCCCTTTTGCCTGGCTCTTGAGTAAACTTTATGTAAGAGCCAGGGTCATGCAAAGAAGCTGCAGCTTCTGACATGTATTTAACTGAAGAATCAGATTTTGCCCAGGCACTTAACTGGGAGTAGGAGGTCAGAAGTGGATTGTTTCATTCAGCATTGTATTCACTCTTGGGCAGATCCTGATGGCTATATTAAAGTAAATGTTGAAGTGATTGGTTTGTTATATCAGCTGAGGATCTTGACCTAGAAATGTTTGATGCAAATACTTTGGGGGTTTTTTCTTGTCAGCTGCAGCCATGGATCACACCCCTTCAACAGCTGCATTCAGCTCAGCAGTTTATAATGGCAAGGAATCACCTAAACAGCAATTGATGAAAAATAACCTGCCTGCTCTGACAAGACCTTCAGTGTTAGGTATTTGTATGGATTTGTTGTTTAATAACCCTAAACTCTATACGTATAACAGAAGCATTGAACAAGTTATATCATAATTGTAATTTCCTGAAAGAAGTCCAAGTCCTTTCTGATCACAATACTGTTTTCTGTATTAATTTCCAGGGAAAAAAAAATCTTTGTATGTTTTCGGCCACAGTTTTGTTAAAATTCATAATATTGACTGGATTTTTTCCTTATATGTATATATATTTATATATATTTTTCCCCCTTATATTTATTTATAGTTCATTCATTTAATAGAGACGCAGACCAGATTGTGAATCCAGGTTCTTAAAGAATGTGTCAGTTTGCATCAATTTCACTAAAAGATTTTGTGAAGGGAATTAAGAAATATTTATAAGTAATCACTCATAAGATGAATCCTATTGCAGTTCCTATTGAGCTGTTGCAGTTCACCTTGGGATGGAGAGCTAGACTTTGGCAACTGGCCCCAAATTCAAGATGCTGACCTCACTGTAGCATTATTATCATGATTTTTCTTATTTTTTTTCTGTCACTAACTGTGTCACTGGCTCATTTAAGGAGAAAAATTAGTTTTCACTATGGCTAGAAACAAACTGTAGCTCTGTTTTAAGATAAGTCTTCCCATGTTTCCCAGCTGGCATTGCAGACAAATTCTTCTTCTCTGCCCATTCAGGCTCTTAATCTCTCTTTTCCATGCAGCAGCACATTATTGCTAATTCATTTCAGAAGGATTAATTTCACATATCAACATATCTGCAGGGAAGAGCGCAGCATTGTCAAATAAAACATCCTTTGTATTGCTCTATCTTGTGACTTTGTCCCAGCGCTGTGCCAGGAAACCAAGTGAAAGGATGAGCAGCACAAATGGCCAAAGGCTGCCCTCGCGTGGTAAAATGTAAGGGACAAAGTCATTAGAAATCCGTGTATGAGGGTCTGCAAGAGAACAGTCTTATAGATCTGAAGGTCTCAGGTTTATCTTTAATAATTTTTTCGAAATTAAATCCACAGTTTTAATACGAAATTCTTATGTTGCCTCGTGTTTCATGTGGGACTAACTGTTCCTCCAGGAGGTACAGCCTTGGCAGGGTGAAGCAGTGTTGTGACCTCTGTGTAGTCATGTCCAGAAACAGAAATAGCTCCATCCTGCAAGTTTCTGAGCAATTCCTGGAGGACCACTGACTCACAATAATTAGAAATACTTGATGTTAGTGGAAGCTCATCTTCCTAGGAGTTTGCAGGAGGGCGCAGGAGACTCAAGAAAATGATGAAAGAAAATTAAAGAAATTAGTCATCAGGATCTAGAGAAAGTTGCCTTTACAGAAAAAAAAAATATGAATCTATACATCTGTAGGAGGAATGTGTAGAAGTAGTTTGATAGGAGTTAATATGGAATAACATAAAACCAAAGATGGAATCAGCAAGAAGTGGTAAAAAATCTTGTAAATGGGGAAATTGTTGAAAATAACTCAGATGTTTATTACTATTATTCTGAAACCCTTGGGAATATTATTTCTCAATAAGTTACATGTAACACTGTGTCATGTGTTTGGGAATGAAAGAAGCGAAATGCCCACAGTCTTGACTTTAAAATATTAATACTTTAAAGGATTCTTAGTATCGCTTACTGTACTTATTTTGTATTTTTCTTAGTAGAGAGAAAGCATTGGTACAAGATAAGGAAAATCTGGATATTTAAGGGTTCTCTGCACCAGAAATTTCCAAGAAATTTAAGCAGGACACAACAAAGTAAAACAAATGGCACAAAATTATTATATTCATAGACTTGACAGTTTTCTACTATCACACTCATTGAATACATTCAGTCTATCAAAACATATTGAATTACCATGAACAAACCTATATGCATTTTATTCTAATATTTCTCTGAACCATTCAGGCACATTAACAAATTCAGGGCCTCCAAAAAAGCGTCATAAAGGTTGGTCACCAGAATCTCCATCATCCACTGAAACTTGGAACTTGCAGCTCAATCCACAGGCTCCAAACAGAATTAAAAATGGTAAGCCATACCCAAAGTAAGGATTTTGTTTCATTATTCAGAAAATAATGGGGGAAATTGGCTTTATTTTAAAGACACATGCAGATTCATGTGAGAGATTTCTCTGTGCCTACCTAAGTACTTTAATTCCATTGCTTTGTTTTTGAGGATCTGAGGTTAATTCTCCTTATATTCCAGTCACTGAGTCATTTACAAATCCCAGCAGATATATGGTCCATTTTTAGACACCAAAACACCTTTGGAATATTAAAATTAGTATAATAACTCAGGTCCATAATACCAGTACCATCCATTGTTTCAATTATTTGTCATAATATCCTTGGCACTCGGATTTTATAGTCTAGATACACAGAAGAGTGACATGCAGTGAAATAAACCCAGTTTCCCCAAAATGGGGGAAACTTCTTCTATTTCTTTTAATGTACTATTAAAATTACTGTACTATTTACAGTACTTTAATGTACTATTAAATAAACTGTTTATTTTGCTATACTATATTTTACAGTAAAAATACCATAAAGAAGTTATGCCTGAACCAACATTGAATCTTATTTTTTTCTTTCTTCTTATAGCAATAAAAACTGTTTAGAATGAGTGAAACTAAATATATCACACAGAACTCACAAATCTATGGAACTACACAATATCCCATAAGCCTCTCTATTTATGCATTCATACCTGGAACGGTTTGTTTATAAACATTTCAAAATCTTTAGATGGATATGGCATGTCCAATGTTGCAGTGACATAATTAGTTCTCCAAGACACTCAGCATAATAGTGTGGGTTGTAGTAACAGGCCATGAGCTGTTTGGTGGAGCCATAAAAAGCAGGTAATACTGATAGTAAATGTGGGTATGAGATGATGCTGAATAATGTCTCTTTGAGAAAGTCATTACCACACCTAACTCCAGTAATGATATGCCTAAAATCTTAGATGGAGGAAGCCTGTCATCTTTACCACATTCTGCTTTGGTGGGACCAATCTCCTCTCCAATGGTGGGCTCAGGAGAACCAGTCTCAGTTCCTGACAACTTGCTGAAAATCTGTAAAGCAAAACCAGTTATTTTTAAAGGTAAACCCCCCAACCCCACAACAAGGCCTCTTTTTTTTGCATGAGATGTAAAGATATATCCCACCCCTAAACACTATTAACACTATCCATTTTAAGAGGCTGAGTATTAAAACTGTTTAATGCACATATGGAAAACGATAAAATTAATGTGATGTATACATACATTTATTTTGTAGGTCATGGAAACTTCCCATATCTTTGTGGGAACATTAATGATGTGATAGTGAGTCCTTTGTTGTACACCTGCTACAGAAATTCACAGTCTTTATCTAGAGCATATGAACAGTATGGTGCATCCACAATACAGCCTATTTCTGAGGAAATGCAGCTGTTACTGACTGTCTACTACCTTGTTCAACTAGGTAAGATTATTCTACATCCAGATAGACTACTTTGAACATATTACATGCAGGCCAGTGAGAAAGGGAGTATTAGGACAGGACAATATGAAATATGAGTCTTTGATAATGTGATATTAAACTATTTCATTCATGTTTATGGAAGAAAATGAAGTAAGTATGTCTTGAAGGCCAAAGATTGAATTATAAACATACCAAGTTTATTTTTGGCTATCATCTGGGACCTCAGCAATGGAAATTAAAGGAAAGAGCTGTAATTCACTGTTCTTGCAGACAATCTGTGGTTTAGAAGTAGTGTTATGCTGAGACAGACAGCACTCAACCTCTTAAATATTTCTAATTACTGGTACTCAGGTTCAAATTAGGGCAGCTTTATCTGAGTATCACAAAGGCATTTCAAACTGAAAAATTTGCTTCACATCTGCAAAAGGCAACAGAGTCATGCATGCAGAAATCTGAAGCATTGTTTAATTTTTTTAATAAACTCAACAGTTTTGTTTAATTGTTTTATAGTATTTCCCTCCTAACGTTTTTTTTTTAGCTGCAGACCAGGTCCCTTTGATTGAGGATTTGGAGCAAATATTCATGCGCTCCTGGCGGGAGTCCCACCTGTCTGAAATCCGGCAGTACCAGCAGGCTGTTCCCCAGGCCTTCCCCCAGGTGCCCAGCCACATCACCCCGGTGACTTCAGCCCAGCTGCCCTGGCTGGCAGGGCTGGCAGCCAGCTCCTGTAATGACAGCGTCCACATCATTGAGTGCAGCTACTCCCTGGCGGAAGGGCTTTCAGAAATGTTTAAGCTACTCATTGAAGGAAAATTAATGAAGACAAACTACGTGGTGATCATATGTGCCAGTAGAAACCGAGCAATTGATTCCTGCATTGTGATAACAGGTAATGTCCCACGGATGTCTCCTTACAAACCAGTCATTCAGTGCTATGAAGGGTGTGGTTGGAGTTCCAGTAAGCTGCCTCACAAAGCAGAGCTTTGACCAGCCAGTCGAAGTAATGGGCTTTGATGAACCCAAGCTGACAGTGCACACTTGGGTCTCTCCCCAGCAAACCACTCTGCCTGCACTGCCCATTTTCTCACCAGAGCATCTCAACCAACATGGATGCAAACAAAAAATAGTGAGTTGCAGAACACACAGTGCATGAAGGTCTCCTGCTCTGTGCAACTGGGATATTACGGCAGAGAGCCTTTCCTTAGCTTCTAAAAGATGATCATTCAGTGTCATTCCCTTCAACAACCTGTTCCCTATTAAATAAATTCTCTGAATGGCCATTCAACGATTCATTGTGATTGTAAGATAATTGGCAATTCATTTCAATGTTATATGTTCTTTTTATATCCTGTATCAACAAATACTTTCTAAACTGGGAATGAAATACAAAGAATTGTAAAACATGAATCTATTTTACATTTGTCTGGTGCATACATGTGTTGGAGACAGAAAAGACCCATTTCTACAAATTGTGTGTGTGTGTGTGTGTATGTTTGTGAGGTATTCATTTAGTTGTATTTTTATTATGACTTGGAACATTCTTAACTTTAATTTGAAGTGTTTTAAAAATTCCTTTTCTTTTGTGTTTTAGGAAAGTATCAGGCAAGAGTTCTGTCTGAGAGCATGCTCAGTCCTTCAGACTACCAAAAAGAAGTTAACTATCAGCTGGTCACAGGGAAAGTGGAAACTCTGGGGTCCTTCTTTAGCACACTCTGCCCAGGTACCTAACAAATTGTAAAGAGGCATGTTTCCAAATCCCTGAAACATTTAAATATCCCTGAGAAAATACATGTGCTCATTTCCTAACCAGAATCAAGACACTATTAGAAATACATGAAAAATGCAGGACAAAGCTGTGGAAGTACAGTTGAATTGAAATTCCACCTAAAAGTGTCAGTTTCTAAAATCAGTTGGTTTCATGAAAATAGGTCAGCAAATATCTGAGCTGTGCAAATCCATCCTTGTATTATGTAAGTCCATATGCATATGAATGTATAAATTCTTTTGCCTTAAGCATTTAGACCAGAACAGATCAGAACTATTTTATGAAAGGTACGAGTTGCCCCTACAATTTACCATACTTTGAGCTTGATTGTGTTGCCTGGGACAGAGAGGAAAATTGCAGAGAGACAGGGTTACTGGATCATTTTTTAAGTGAGTGTACTGAGAATTACGACGGGCAGGATTATCAAACCATATAGAAAATTAAACCATATCTCACAACTAGGGTAAATGCAGTATATTTGTCAGAGTTAATGGGATGTTACAGTTTTCTTTGCCATTCATATCGCATTGGTAAATAGATCACAAGAACCCTTCTGAATGTGTCGTGATATTTTGAGTGGTCGCTTAAGGGAATCTCATTTTCCTTAAATCTTGTAGTTACGTACTATTTATCTTAGTATCTTTGAAGTATGGTTCTCAAAATCAAAGAGAACCATGGAGAGTCACAGAGAATCATAGAGTTCTCTGCTGTTGCTACTGTTTTACAACAAGTAAATGAGCATCCTAAAAATAGTTGCCACCTATATTTACTGGGCTGCTTTTCACAGGACAGGCCCTGCCTTTCTGAGCTCACTGCAGACATGCTCAAACATCTTTTCAACTGCTGGGAAAATACTAATGCCTGGGTATTGTATTCTGGCATAATAATGCCTGGCATATTGTATTCTCTGTATAGCTTTCATCTGTAAGTAGGGCCCCTGCTCTATAGAAATGGGTATGTTTGCAGATATGCAATACTTCAGTAAAATATACCTTACTTGTTTCAGCATTGTGTATAGCTACAAAGCTCATGTTGTTCTTTTGGCTGTATCAAAAATTATTTTTCTTTCTTTCTCTCAAAAATGTTACCATTTTAAAAATGTTTATCACATTTTTTCTTTCTTGTAATCCTTGTTAGTGCACAGTGTGCATTCATGGTCTGAATGTAAACTAAGCCAGTTTCATGTCTTTGTTGTTGCTAATTTGCATCAGGGCCTTGAGGTTAGTTTTGTACCACATTTCATAAATGTCCTAGCTGGTCTGCAGAGATGGTTTGTCATTCTCTGGTCTGGTTTTCACTTTACTAGTGATACTCCGTAAAAACAGATGCAATAGAAAATAACAAGAGGGTTCCTGTATAAAACAGCCAATAAGCCAAGGGCAGGATAGCTAGCAAATATACATAAGACTTTTAAGATCTACAAGATAAAAACAATATGAAATGCAGCTCTTAGTAACATGGGTATTTATTCCCTTCAATTTGACAGAGGGTGATATTGATTTTTTGCTGGAGAAATTTTATCAAGAAAACCAAGGACACATCTCTTCTTCACTTACTGCTTCAGTGAATAAACCAACAGCAGTGAATGGAGCTGGAACAGCTGTATGTACAAGTAAGGAGGTTGTTCTAAAGAGGTAACAGAGTAGGGCACTGGACACCAAGTTCTGAGTGCACAGTTAGATCCCTCTGGGCAGAGCCCAGAAGGCAAAGGTATTGAGGCAAACAGCAACCCATATCTTGGAATATTCAGGTTTACACTGATGGATGTTCTGCTTCATTCCACTGGGTATTACAGTGTTTGAAGCTGTAAGTTGTTCTTCTGTGGTAGCAGAATGTTATTGTTCAAATTCATTTTCGGGTCTCAGACATTTACAGGACCAAAAAGTCCAAATACAGAAACATTTCTTTGCATATTCTATATGGCTTTTCATAAATGAACTCCTGTACATAAGCAAAAATACATTAAAGAGTACATCAGTCATTCTTTGCCAGACTCTTAACATTTTGCATTAGATCAGATTTTTGGGCACATATCTAAACAGAATTTTGCCTTTTTCCAGGTTATGAGATTGAACGACATCAAATTCGTCCATTCCAGCTAGCAGTGGCTCAGAAATTGCTGTCTCATATTTGCTCAATTGCTGACTCCAGCACTCAAAATCTTGATCTGGGTTCCTTTGAGAAAATTGATTTCTTGATTTGTGTTCCACCCTCTGAAGTGACTTACCAACAGACTTTGTTTCATCTCTGGCACTCAGGTGCTCATTAGTTGGCTTTATTTTAGATTTACACAACATTCTTAGATGTATTCATATCCAGAAATACTAACACTTGTTCCATTCTTTTAGGGATATTATTAGAACTTGGATTAGAAAAGGAACATCTTACAAAACAGAGAGTGGAACAGTATGTTATGAAACTAGATGCAGAAGCCCAAATTAAATTCAAAGTCTTTTTGCAAAACTCTATGCAGAATCCACACACACTGTTTGTCCTAATCCATGATCATGCACACTGGGATCTAATGAGGTAAGGAAACTGTAACTTGTTTTTAGAGAAATTATTATTATCTGCATTATCTCTCAAGATTATTTTTCAGATTTATCCTTTCCTTCATCTCTGTTTGCAACTTTCTGCTAACTCTGCCTCCCCATTCACTGAACATGTTTGAAGGTCCTTTATGACTTATTCTTACCCTTTTTATTATATTGTGCCTCATTGAAATTTTTCAGCTTTTTTTGCTCCCCATTCTTATCTACTTTCAGCCATAGCTATTGTTTTTTTTAGCTGTTTGTCCTTTGTTCAGGGGAAAGCTTCCTGTGAAAGTGCACGGAGCTTCTCATCCTCTGTTATTGTCCTCTGGGCTGCAAAATTTGTAAAACCCTGACCCAATGAATAGACAACTAGTGAGCCAACACTGATGCCTATTTTTGTAATGGATTGGAAATTTTACAATTATTTTCTATCCAAAATCACTGATTGGTAAGAATTGAAAGCTTCTGTGGATTCGTAGTGATGCCAGGCAGAGTTCTGAGGGAAAGAGAGGTGTTCCTGTCCAGCGTTTACCAAGTTCCCCATCAGCTCACTTGTGTAATTCATTGCTTCCCTCACAGAGCTCTGTTTCCATGGATTCTCAACAAGCTCCCTGCTGAGAAGTGGGGTTGCTTCTGCTGTCTGGTTCTGAGGCTCTTGGGGAAGTTGGAAAACATTCTGAACTCTAGAAACACCAACATATTCCCACTTTGGGATCATGGTAGTGTTTCTGAAACCACAAAATGTGGAATCTTGCTTGTGAATGAAGTAAGGTCTTGTCTTTTACACTGGTTAACAATGATAACTTTCAAATAAGCTGCATCTGAGGGCTTCCTATTCAGCTCCCCTGTCTTGGGAACCTACATGGACTTTTACAGCTGTCCCAACTTTTAAGGCATTTATTAATACAACATCCTTGAGTGGTAGGGAAGTACCTCTGTTGTTGCTTAACTCTGTTTTCTATCTAATAAAGATGCTTAGACAGGTAAATGCCAAAAAGTAAATAGCATGAATTTGGACCAAACTTCTGCACAGGAGCAAGGAATTGACTATCAGTATTCAGTGATACTATGAATTGCTCTAAGAATAACTATTCTTGGCTTTTTCTCTCTTTTTCTATCATTCTGACTTACCATCTGTACTTTTCTATCTTGATTTTTTACGTCCCAATTACTTTTTGTTAAGGGCAGCACTAAGCATCTGACCAAAGTTACTACAGGACTGTTTGTCTATTGGTAACTGCCACATCAGCTTCCTTTCTTACTTTATCTCTCATGTTCTGGTATCTGCGAGGGATTGCTAATTTGCTAGCTAGAGAGCTTATCAGATAAGACTCACAGAAATTTTTACGTGCGCTGAAATAATTTGCATTTTCTTTTTCCATCCTTCTGTGCAACAATTTCCGGGTAAGAGTCATAAATTCCTTTAACTTAGATTTCACATCCACGTTTAAGCTATTCCACTGACATAAATATTCGCTTTTGCTGATCACTTTGGAGAGTTTTGGGTTTCTTTTTTTGCAGTGCTATGCATAGTCTTTATCCTCAAACAGAGCTGTCGACAGGACTTGTTGATAGACTGTTGAACTGCAGGGAGGTGAAAGAGGCACCAAATATTGTGACCCTCCATGTGACTTCCTTCCCTTATGCGCTGCAGACACAGCATACTCATATCAGCCCTTACAATGAGATCCACTGGCCTTCTTCATACAGCAATGTAAGATGCATGCTTTGAGGTGCTTTTCTGAGCTTTTCATAAGTTATTTTCCATTTGCGTACTTGATAAAACTGTGAAGTCCCCATGATTTTTGTAAACAAGAGTGAAGTTTGAATGACATCTTGCTCAGTCTGTGGCAAGTTCATTTTTCCTTTTCTTATGCTTTCTACCTTTCTTTTTATTTATTCCTTATATTTTTTCCTTAAACCTTAGTAACTCTGCTAAAAGGTTTTGAGCTACATAAATGGAAATCATGTTCACTTCTGTCTCTAGTTCGTTACTGCACAAATATATGTACATACATGGATTTTCTTCATATGTGTGCATGTTTATTCCATATAGCTGATCTGTCTGTATATATGGATATGTGGGGAGAGAGAAAGAAAGGGGAAAAAATTTGGTCAAATTTTCATTCTCTCAAAATAAGTAATTCTGTTTCTTACTCTTCTTGTTTTAATATGTCTGAGTTGTTGTATGTTTATTAGAGAATGTGATTGTAAGTATATCAAAATACCAGTGGTTAATCACTCATAAATTAAACATTGATAGACTTTACCCTTATATTTTTATTGCTTCATTTGCTTTAGGGTGTAGATTTATACCATGAGAACAAGAAATACTTTGGACTGTCAGAATTCATTGAGTCCACCCTCTCTGGACATAGTATTCCACTGCTTCGGTATGACAGCTCTTTTGAAGCCATGGTCATGGCTTTGGGAAAGAGGTATGGGGCTCTCCTTTGTTTAATGGGGGAAACTTAGGAAGTCCTTTTTAGGGCCTCCGGTTATTAGCTAGAAGCCCCCCCCCCCCCCTTTTTTTTCCTTTGCTTCTCACTGTTTTACACATCATTTACATATGCAAGGCATTTCACCTTGTTATTTTCTCCTATCTATTTAGTATATACTGGGCCTGCAGTGTCATCAGTTGAGGCTGTCTCTTACTAAGAACATGCACTCTGCTTAGCCCAATTTACAGTGTGTTCTTGTTGTGACCTGTAACTACCTCTATATTATAATAATCTGACATTGTATCAGCATGTAATTTTAAATGTTTTATTACTTTTTTCTAATATTATCACTTGCTGACCCTGGCTGGTTTTGATTCTGTGTATACTGCACTTGGAACACCAAGCAAAGTTACACATATAGCTGTGGTAGGTACACATAAATAAGAAATAAATAAGAAATGAAAACTTCAGAGCAAGCCATAGTCACTTTTCTGAGCAAGCCATAGCAAGCACTCTTTTTACTGTGCACTTGGGTTTAATTTCTGTGAAAATCAGAACACAGATTGGATATCTATGGATCGCCTTTCCATACACTGGGGATTGAGGCAGGGTGTAGCTGGCCTTGGGAAGTTGGAGTGCTCATTGGTTGCTGCCTACATATTCAGTCCTCTTGAATACAAGAGTAAATTGGTTCAGGGCTTCAGTAAGAAAACAAGAGAAACACCCAATCCATCTCTGCCCCTTAAGAACGGCACACAATGAAGAATACTCTTTTTATTGATAAGAGAATGTAACTTTGATTGATGATATTACTGAGTGCCTCAGTTAATATTCTGTGATAAATTTTTAACAGCAGTAAGGTATGGATAAACGAAAGTGATGTAACCTTACTGGACTACTTGCTTAGTAGATCTTTATGAAGAGACAACATCAATTCTGATTGTGAAATGATGCCTTGCAAATACTGTACAATTGCAATTGATGAGATTCTGTTGTATAGTAGATAGGAAGGATTCTTTACAGGAGAAAATCCTGAGTTTACTATGTTTAAAAATATAAATAGCTTTTTCTTTTAATCCTTTAATACTCTTTAATTCGCCATTTATTTCAGGTTTCCCAGATTACATAGTGCAGTGATAAGGACTTTTGTCCTCATCCAGCACTATTCTGCAGCTATGATGGCAGTGTGTGGTCTTTCTCAGATGAAGAACTACACCTCAGTTGAAACTCTGGAAATCACCCAAAATCTAATAAACTCTTCAAGACAATGTCCTAGTGGCCATGGCCTGATGGTAGTGTTGAGAATTCCATGTGTCCCACTGGCTGCAGTGGCATATGAACGTCTCTATAATGTAAGGGAGAGACTAGCCCTTGAAGATAACTTTGAAATAATCTTGGGAAATCCTAATTCTGGAATCACAATCGGGAAGCACTTTGTGGACCAACTAAAGGTAAATTACAGAAATGTGCTGGGAAGCTTCATTAGGTGGGTAGGTGGGGAGACTTTCCTGGTGACAGCTACAGTCATGAGCTGAAGTAAAAGTAAAAAGAAAAACTGCCATGAGGAGCACGGCTTTTACCTTTAATCATACTGTCTGTGAACCATTCCTGTCCTGCCTGTGGTTAATGCTCAGTGAAGTATTAACTAATATGGTTAGGCCTTGACTTCCAGTAGCAAACCTTGGAAACAGTTGAAATGCTTTTATCTAAAGGTACTATGAGAAATACATTTAAAAGCCAAATAAACTGTTCAGGTTTAGCTAAAATTTTCTCACAAAAACATCACAGTGCAAAAAGAAGATTTTATTAGTGGCTAGTTGATAGTAAATTATTCTTGGCACCAGCAGGGGGAAGAAGACCGATTTGCCTGATCAGTGATGGTATTTTTGGATCCTGGAGCACCCTGATGCTCACAGCTAGGGATTTTATGCTTTCTGAATCATGGTTTGGTTTATGGATTAATTTATATCCTTTAAGTCAGAATCATGGGTCATCTGTTTCGAAAAAACCTCCTTTGCTCTTTATAAAATTACCATCTTCTGATCACCAAAGCAAAAATGTATTTCCATTCTAAAATGTTGTTATGTATATCTATCTACATCTATATCTATATCTATATCTATATCTATATCTATATCTATATCTATATCTATATCTATATCTATATCTATATCTATATCTATATCTATATCTGTATCTGTATCTATATCTATATCTATATATCTACATATCTACATATCTATATCTATATCTATCTCTATCTATCTGTGGTGTACTGTTTACTCTGTTTGGTCAATGCATGTTAGATAAAGTCATCTGA
This sequence comes from Cinclus cinclus, assembly GCF_963662255.1. NCBI lineage: Eukaryota > Metazoa > Chordata > Aves > Passeriformes > Cinclidae > Cinclus > Cinclus cinclus. Next base: position 13,918,639 of record NC_085048.1, on the reverse strand, counting down.
GATCCAGAGCCTAATGCTGATCTCATTCTGCTATTAATTAGGCATCACTTACTCTGAAAAATCAGTATTCTGAATCACATCCTGATTGTGTTCTCTGACATGTATGGAGGGGAACATATGTAGATGTCAGAGGCCAAGTTGTTGTACTGTTGATCTTACCACAGATGCTCGTTATCTGTAGATCAGTCTTACAGCAGAAAGGACTGACTGATGGGTAAAGTAATATGGTCTGATGCTGAACAGTCAAACAGTATATGGACTTGTCAGATTTCTCATACAGTTACCAGGAAAACTGATAGCTTTAGGGGAGAGTGGGAGAATCCAGAGAGTTGTAAATAGGGACAGTGGTGTGTGCTGAACACTGCCAATGCTTCCAACTTTCTCCTGTTCCTCTAAGGTGAAAAAGTCTCATTTCTAGCTTACTTTCTTCCTTGGACTCAGACAACCATATATTATCTGCCTCAAGATAATACATGTATTATTTCCCTCTGTATTCTCTTAACTCCTCCAAAACTCCTGCTCAGCTTTACTCTCCATTGTTCCATATGTGCCATATGCCCTGGTCTCAGTGCTATCTATGCAGCTTGGAAGATAGGAAGATAGATAGGAAGCTGGGAGGCTTTTCAGGCTGGAATATACTGTCCCAATGTCCTCAGACTAACAGCAGGCAGATTGCTGCCTGTAATGCTCTAGAAACTGTGAGATATATCTGTGTTGAATTTGACTCTGCTGTGTGGCTTCTCTTCCACTGTACAAGTGAATTATTATAATGGATGATAAAGTATGTATTTCCATCTTTTTTATTTGATATAGATATACCTCAAATATATATATATAAACTATTATATAGTTATAGATAAGTCAGAAATATAGATGCGTCCAACAGGGTTTCTCTACCTTGCACAGATCTGGCAGAAAATTGAGGATGCAGATTGGAGGCCACAGACCTATTTGGAATTGGAAGGTTTGCCTTGCATATTGATATTTAGTGGGATGGATCCACAAGGGGAGTCTTTGCCACGGTAAGAAGATCCATTCTTTTCTCAGTGGCAGTGTTTTATCCATTACTTATCAAATAGCTAAAGATTGACTGTCTGATTACTTGTGTGACAGGAAAACAGATTTCAGTGTAGAGATGTTTCTTTGACGTTTTTGAGGCAGTTTTTTATATAATAAATTCAAATTCCATATTATTGATAATAAACTTCTCTTTATAGCAAAATGTAAATAGCTCCAAAAATATTATGAGAGTTATCCGAGTTTAGAGGAGAGAATGGGTATGTTAAAAAAAAAGAAGTATAGCTGCTTAGTTTTATTAGGGTAACTGAGATGGTATGCTGGTATGTGTGCTCCAGGATGTGTGGAGAGATCAGTGCCTTCTGGAATGGCAGCTGGAAGCCAGACAGGATGCCCTGGGGCACTAAATGCTTTTGTATGTTCAACTGAATCCTGTTCTCTGTGTTAGGTTTAAAATCCAAATGACTATTCTTTTTCGCATGCTGATGCTAATGTTCAGTGCATAAATTGTGTAACTGGGTTAAGAGGAAGAAAATGTATGCACCACTGTGGTAATTTTATTAAGCACAAAATACTGTGTTCTATCTCACCCCTTGTTGAGGCAAATAGTGAAAAAAATTCCCCTTTGGCTGTGTTTCCTCAAAGAGATGAGGCAGTAGATTCCAGTGAGTTTTCATTGAGCTCCTCCTGTTTCTCCTCAGATCACTGAGATACTGTGACCTACGTTTAATAAATTCATCTTCTTTGGTACGGACAACCCTGGAGCAAGAACTTGGTTTGGCAGCATACTTTGTGAGTTCAGAAATTCACACAGAGAAAGCAGTTGTGAATGAAGTGTTAGAAAGTGACCCAGAGAAACTAAGCAGTACTGACAATGAAGATGAAGAAATAGTGACAGAAGGTATTGTTTATTACCGGTAATAAAAGAAGCTGTAAAATAATTGAGAATGATTAGCAAAAGCAGAAATGTATGGGTGAGGGTTTCTCACTTTACTTTTACTGAGTGAGCTCTGCTCCTTAGTTTTGTTTCATCTCATTGAACCTCTGTTTTCTCACCCTTCTGCCGCTGATGCATTTTAACTTCTTGCAGTTCTGCTGCTGTGTCTGTTATCTCTCTGTTTTCTGGCTCCCTCCTGTGTTCCTCCTTTGCCCTGTATGTTCTAACAGCCACAAAGTGGAGTTCCAGTAGGAACACCAGGTGACACTCACTGTTCAGAGGACCCTCTGCACTCTCCCTCCCCAGCAGGGAAGGGTGGATTTGCTGTCTGAGAAGCAGCAGCAGTGACCCAATCCCTACCCTCAGGGCAGTGGCAGCTCCAACTAAACTGTTCCTGACTGATGCTACCAAACCTGTGCTTACTATGATGTCAGTGATAAAGATTCCTTTCAAGGAAACAGCTGAGTAGTCCCTAGTTTGTAAGGTGTTAAATAGTATGGATAAAAAATATATCTCAACATGGAAACTTCTGAGTTCTCCTTGAAAATGCCCATGAATTCAAATTGACAGTGTAGAGTTGGTGAATTCATAATTTCTTAAGAAACCAATTGAGAACATACAAATATGTAAAAAACAAACAGTAATTTACCCAGGAACAATTAGTTTTGGGGTATGTTATTTGAGTTATAATTGATAGGTATAATCAGTTATTTATTAATTCCTTACACTTTACTGTCTTGTGTTTACTGCGCCTGTGGAAAACAAAGGATTTTTATCCCTGTAAAGTATTTAAATCTCAAACAACTTGCCTTCATTTCCTTTTCTATACTATAAGGAGAAAGAAAGCCAGTTACTGTTCACTTAGGGAGTTCTTACTCACTGAAAATAATAGCAGAACAAACTGAATAAAAATACTTTCTTTAATACAATATGTACTCTTCCTAGAGGAATGAAATACCTGAGGTCATACTCAAACTGTTCAGCAGATTCCTGCTTCAGGGATGATGAGTACTTCTTGTGATGGGTAGTTCTGTCCATTTAATTGAAGTATGCTGAGACTGTGTATGATCTGAGTCAAATGGGCTCCTATGTTGTCTAAGGCTGCTCTCCTAGTCCATGAAGTATGGTATGACCATCCAGAGTCCAATTCAGAACATGTGAGATAGGCTTACGGTCTGTTTTCTGGTGGCAGTGCCTATGTCTCAGTTTATCACGTTAAAACTGTACAGAAACAAGCATTTTAATTTAGAAGCCTGAGCTAGGAATCTAAAATGAATGGCTTTGATGGCCATCCAACTGAGGATTTTCATAATCAAAAGCTGAGATACAATCTGGCCATAAAGCTGTGTAGAGTAGGAATTAATTTCATAACATACTGACAAAATAGAGCTTGTTGCCTGCTGCTTTCCCTAACACTGGATTAGTGGGGAATGGAATACATGGGTTGGAAGAGAAACTGTGGTTGAGACAGGCCTAGATATTACCAGCTCCTGGTTGCAGTACTGATTTTTGTGAAGTTATTGCAGTTCAGCATAGGTAAATTAGACCATAGGCCAATCCAATATTTTGTGGTGGGAGCAGATACTCTCCATACTGGAAACAGTGTCAGGATGCGGACAAACCCCACACAAACCCTTGTGTACTCTTCCTTATTTGACAATATAGCTGTTACTTACAGGGTTACCTAAATTATATTTTGATTTTGTTTTCCCTTACTATCATTCATGAAACAGGTTCTACGTCCGAAAAGAGAAGTCCTATGAAAAGAGAAAGATCGCATTCCCATGACTCTGCATCTTCATCTCTCTCTTCAAAAGCTTCCAGTAAGACCATAAGATCATCTCTGTTAATTTAAGTTTAGGACATAAAAGAGACCTTAGCTTACTAGATAAATAATAAAAGGCATAAATCACCAAGGTTTTGATAAGGCCTATTTTAATGGGATCAATTAAGATGACTAAAAAGTATGGGGCTTAGACTTCTGAAATATAGGAAATAGGGTCTTTACTTGCTTGAAAAATTATCATGTCATGGAGTGCCCAAACTAGCTGCTTCCATATGGCCTGCCATGTGGGCCCATGGCTCTGTGCCCTCAGTTCAACTGTGGTTAAAGAAGTCTTCCCTTCTTTTTTTTCTGTGCCCCTGGTACTGGTGTTTTGACGGTGGTGTTACTTGCGACCATTCACAGTACTGATGACACTTTAGTATTTGTTGCTAATGGCTTTTACTGACTACTTTGGATTAATAGACAGAGGATAGCTTACTATTTCTTGAAATCAGGAGAAACTACTGACTTTTATTTGTTCCAAATGTGTGGGTTTTTTGGGAACCAGGATGGTAATTTTCACTATGAGAGGACATCTGGTTTAATCTATGTTCAGCCTTTGGCAGATATTTTTAATACCTTATGTAGATTGATTCCACAAACAGTTCTCTGTCTACTTTGAAGACTGTGAAATACTTGTGTGACCTCTTTCACTAAGCATTTAAGATACTCAGAACCATTTAATGTGTTAAACTTTCAAGAAATCTTAATAGTTAAAATATATGGGTTAAAAATATACAGCTTTCAGAAAATCTGCAATTATCTGTGGGGTATATCTACATCACATATTCCCAGCCAACATTCATGAGTTCAGTATGTTCTCTGAGCTGACCCAAAGCTGTAGGAATGCACTAATGCATTATGTAGCACCAGGGGCTTGAGTACTGCCAGGTTTTATTAGATCAGCCAAAGTGCTGCAGTGACACAGGTATATGGGTGTCAGAGCAGAGCTGACTCAGAGGACTGTTTTTAGATGTCAGACATTTCTGTAGTGTGGTGGGGTAATAGCCTGGAAATACTTATTTTCTTCAATTCATTTAAACAGTGGTTTCAGTAATTTTGTATTTGTCTTGAGTGATTAAAGTATCCCATGAACACCTTAAGCAAGGAACATATGAGGGAAATGGAGGACAGGACAATCACTGACATCTTTCCATGTACTTCAGGAATTTAAAAGCCACTTTCTGTGTTGAAATGAATACTCCAAACTAGTCCCATTATGGCTTCCTGTACCAGGAAGGTCAAAGCAAAGAGAGGAACAAGGTTGCAATGTTTGCTGGACAATGCATCAAGAGGATTATTTATTGTGTTTTGTTTAACTGTGGCATTGACTAGAAGAGAGAGTTGCACTGTGTTGAAACGCAAATTTTCTTTTAGTTACAGCATTCTGCAAAGAGTCATCTCCTCCCCAAGCCCTAAGTAACAGCACTGAAGAAATGACAAATAATTATGAAAGGCAGAAGCAGAAAGTAGACAAGGGGGCACAAACAACAGTCAGCAAACACTTGCCACCAGTAACTGAACAGCTGGATATGAAACAAAACATAAAAAGTGCCCAAGTCTCCATCACCTCGTCATCCTCCTCACCTTTCTCCTCCTCTTCTTCCTCCTCTGCACCTACTCATAACTCCTTCATCCTACAGGCGTCTCAATGCTCCATGACCAAAGCATCAAAACAGCCTCCCATAGTTTTCCTGCCCAAACTGGTTTATGACATTATTACTTCTACAGACAGCAGCGGACTTCCCAAATCCTCTTCCCTCTTGCCTTACCATTCTGTTATGTGGGCAAGTTCTTTTCGTCCTCTTATGAGTAAGATGATGACGTGCACGGAGCAGTCGCTGTACTACCGCCAGTGGACGGTTCCCAAGCCAATCCATATGGACTACAACAACAGAAATGAGGGCAGAATGGACACCTTTCACCCAAGGAGACTGCTGCTGAGTGGGCCACCACAGGTGTGTAAAAAGTACAAGGTATTATCATTGATTTATTTTGTTTAATTTTATCATAATCTCAGAAAAGATATTTTGTTATTATTACTCATACTTGAAGGAGTGAGGTTTTTCTCGTGGAGCGTAAATTACTTGTATTTTATTTCCTAATCCCTTCTAATAAAAAATTATCTTCCTTTCTTTACTGTTAGCCTGAGTTCCAATACAGAGAAGCTGCAGCAATATTCACTTTGTCAGTCTCTGTCCATTAGAATGTTTTAAAGGCAGTTTGCTCAAGAGATAGATTTCATGTGTAATTTCAGTTTGTTAAATTTCAATATGCATTTACATTTTAAATAAAGATCAGAGATCTTAACAAAGCCACTTTCTTATGATCAATGTGAAAGCAGCTGGGAGTTTCTAATTAAATTATTTTGTTTCCTTTGCACAGCAGACAAAAATAGAAGCTGTTGTAAATAATACATGCAAGAAGGCCAGTTCGAAGTAACAGAGCCGTATTTAAAAGATGAGTAGCTGACCAAGGAGTTTTTACATTACTTTGAAAATAAATATGGAAATGGGTCTAGTTCTAAGAAGTTAATTCTCTTGTAAATTCTCTAGGAATGTTTAGCACTTGTCTCTGAGCAAGGTATCTCCTGGTTAAGTGCACATGTTACAGGCTAAAGGTAGTATTGTGCCTCATCGTTTACTGAAGTATGAAGCAACAAGATAGGAAGAGGCACTGTGCCTGCTGAAAGCAGATGTATTTCCCGTGAACCTCAGAAGTCAAAGAGGATAAGTGCAAATCAACACAAAGATGTTTCCAGTTACTGTGACATCAACCCAAAGAATTAATCCAAAGATATTTACTGAATTAGCTTGCCAAATGTTCCACTCTTCTGTGGCCATCCATGACAAAAAGCAACTGCATATTGCTGTCTGTTAAATTTAAATGTTTAAATGTTAAACTCTTTTCCATTGTATACCTAATATACAGTGCAGAAGAGTAGAAAGAGCATAAATGAGCTTTTCATATTGGGAATTCTCACAGAAGTTAATCTGATTCATAAAGGATTCCAGAAAATATTCTGATGATCCGGTTTTCACTGTCTGTTCCTTTGATCTAAATACTTTGTGTTTGCCAAATGTTGAGGTGTTATGTGATCAAGAAACTGAATTTCACACTCAGCTGCAGCATTAAAATGAGTACAATCTGGAGAGAGATGTTCATTTTCATCCCAAAAAATCCCCAGAATGACAGGCTGTAACAAAATGACAAGCTCTAACTTCTGTTAGAATTTTATATTGCATTCACATCAAACCCCATACAGATATGATTCTGAAAGCCATCCTAAACATTTAGATTAGCCCATAAGAAATTATTTCATTGGTATTTCTTTTGGGTGCCAAATGTCAATTGTGGTTCTCAGAACAGTCATTCAGAGACTTCTGAGGGCATACTACAGATGATGAGAAGGTTTTGATGCTTCACACACTTGATATTTGCAATTTAATTAACTGTGATCAAACAGGCAGCTTGTTTGTTTGTCAGCCCACTTTTCGCTATCAAATCTCTGGTCTTTTTTTCCAAGTATGGAATAGGACTCCTGTTGACCCTCTGTACAGCAGTGAATTTCAGCCTTGGTAACAATTCTTTTGCTTGAAACTCCATCTCTTTTTCAGCTGTCTTCACAGTGCAGGTTATTTCCTAGTGTTGCTTTGGGTCCTACAGTTGGATTAGTTCCTGAAGGATGCTTTTTTATGTTTATTCATTTTATATTCCTCAGTTCTTTCTGAAGAATATACCTGTTTCACACAGAACAAATTCATGCACATCAAATTAGGAGTATCACATCTTCTTCCTAAGTATGAAAATGTAGGCTATATATTAATTTAATGGAATTTTCCATTTATTATTCCATGGAAATCTCTTTATTTATTTATATTTTCATGGAAAAACCCAGAAACTTTTCTACCTTTACTATTTTAACCTCCCAAAGTACTAAAAACTCCTGCAAACCGAACAGCTTTGAAAGTATGTGGACTAATTTAAGGTATAACAGTGCAATGTTTCTTGAATGGAATAATAGCAATAAAATATGCATAAATTAGAATTACCCTCCTCTTTTGAGAAGAAATAATTTTCCTTCCTGAAGTAGGTTTTATTCATTATTTTTGATATTAACATTTCACATGGACTCAATACTTACTGCATCAAGAGGTATAGGCAGAAATGAAAACTATTATTAGAAAGCTCATATCTAAATGTTGGTAAGATCTCAGCCAAAGTAGAAGACTGCCAGAGTAGTATCTTCCCAAAAATTAGTAATTAATTGTTTTCTTTATCAGGCAGCAATTCCTGTACTAAAATTTAAATCAGGAAGCAATAATCTGGTTAAAATGAAAAATACTAAATCAACAGAGCAAGAGAACTAGGCACATTAGAGAATCAAAATTACAATTCTCACTGTCACTGAAATTAGTAACAAAATATGCTCACCTTCTCTCACAGAGATATTTTATTATGTACTAGTCAAAATATTTTGCTGGAAGACTTGATGCATTTTTACAAGGACAATTATGCACATTAGAAGGCAATAAATGTCTTATTTTTACAATAGGCTTTAGGAAATGAAGAAAGAACTGGAAAGGTATGGAATAATTTATCTGTAAATTAGCTCCCATGATCAAAGTGAACTTGGTTAGTGAGTATAAGTTAATATGATTTAATATGAGCAATTTGTGAGCCATCTATGGCTCAGCATCTCTTCCCTGGTGCACCCATGCAAATGCCTGCATGGAATTCTAAATTTCCTCAAGTATTTTTCTTCAGAACATTCATCTTAAAGTTCGCCAAACTGCAAAGCAAGGTTTTGTGTGTTTGGCTTTTTTAAACTGGATTTTGCAATTTAAAACTAGCATTTTCCTGAAGTGTGGAAGCTGCTGGTGAGCACAGCTCTGTCCTGTGGCACCACATCCAGGGAATGAAACCAGCATGTCTTAAGACAGTTCCTGAAGAAGAAAACTGCTGCCCATTTTATTACTCTACTTTTATTAAAATCACATTACAGTGGGTGTATTTACCATTCAGCTTATGTAAGAAAAACATTAGGGAAATATTTAATATATCTATTATTAGATGTGTTTTAGAAATATGTAGCATGTGGAAACACAGAGAAGAGCCATCAACATTTGACCAACTGTCTGTGGATCATCAGCATTGTTTTCTGCAGATCATCATTCATTCACAGGCTTCAGTTTGAAAACCACTGTCATGGTATGTGAAGAACTGTCTTACCTGGAAATTAGAATGGAAAAGCCTTATGGAATTATTGCCCCTTTCACCATATTTCTCCAAATGTGAGGCCTGAAATCAGATCATACTTTATACCAACTTGTAAGAATAATAAAATACTTCTAGTGGTCCTGGTGTCTGGCATCTGGAACAAGTGTTGAAAGGAAGCTCATTAGTTACACCTTCTACAACAGCACTTTTGGATGTTGTTCCATGAGTTTCATGGAATGCATGCAGTTTCATAAGCACATGCAGTTTATCTGACTGGAATGCTCTCTCTCAGATTCTTAGTTGGTCTGCACCCTATCCTTGATATCTATGGCAAACAGAGTTCAGTGGTCAAAATAACTGGAGTTCAGTGATCAAAAGATTTGGAGAGCTTTCCCCTCTTCTTTGGTAATATTTCTCTTTGATACAAAAACTAGACCTGCATACAAACGTCAAATTTTCTTCCTCTTGCTACACTCTTCATGAATGAAGAGCTGCAGAGTAAGCACATTCGTAGTATTTTATGAGTCAAATCTTCTTTTGCACTAAGGATGAAAATAGAAACAAAACTCCTAAATCTTATCCTTAGTTATCATCAGCTTTTACAAGATTTGAGATTTTCACTTCTTAGTCTTCTGGGATTTTCTTCTTCCAAGTCTGATTCTTCAGAATTCTGTGTTCCAAAGTCAGACAGACAGGAATAAAGTAGAGTAATACTCCCATTATTGGGGAATATTGCCCCCCAAGTGTCTTATCTTACAAAGCACTGAGCACTGCCACATGTTTGAGGAAACCTTTTTTGGAAAGTGGAGCTGTTTGTCATAGTGGCCCCTCTCACGCACATTTTGTTTCAGAAGTTGTAAAAATGCAGCCCAGTTCTAGGTTCCTTCAATCTTTTGATCTGTTTGCAACTTTGGTATCCAGAGCAAAGACAGAATAAGGGGAAGAACACCTTGCTCAGAGTACTTCCTTACCAGCTGTTGTCATTATTAATATATCATGCTTAGCCCAGAGTCACTAGTTAGGATCAGCACAAATGTTTGGCTTCCCTAAAGCCATGTAAAGCTGCAGACAAATCAGGTATCCACTTCAAAATTTCAGAGCTTGTATTTGTTGCAGTTAGGAGATAGAAGATGGGCAGATGCAGGGCTTTGTGCTTCAAAGGTGTGCATATCCTGCTTGCAGGATCTCTTTGTAGCTACTTACAATGCACAAACTCTTGGAAAAAGGGGTAGTGACAGATGGGGCAGAGGCTCTTTGGAGAGATGTGGAAGTTGTGTTTTTTGATAGCTATTCAGTATTTTCAAGCAAAGAAAGACTCTCTGCTATTCCATTCTACCTAAAGATGGTACACATAGAAAATAGTATAATTAATTTTAAAGGTGCACTTAGGTATCTGGGTATGCTGCAAGTTCACTTATTCAAGATTCTTCCCATCTGGAGTAAATGTCAGTTGTAAGTGAGAAGTCATTAATTTCTCAATTTCTTTTTGGAAAATCTTCTTCTCAAAATGATCTGAAAAAGGTGTTCTCTCTTTCACCAGTTCATTTCTTAAGCAACAAATGCAGGCAAATGTGCTAGTGAATGGAGTCCAAATATGAATGCTGCATGTGCTCAGCCCAATCTCTGTCCTGGAAGGGAAACATTCTAATAACATGAAGATATTCCTCAAAGTTCCAAACAGATTTTACACACAGCGTTACTCATATCTAGCAGTTCATAAAACTCAAAGTACTGAATTGGAAACTTCTCGTATGACAGATACTGAGATTGGGTAAAAGTCTGATGCATGCAATAGCCTAAGTGCATGCATTCCAGTTTAGTGGTGTAGTGCTTGTCATCCTGTGGTTTCCAGCATTTTTGACTCATGACCCTACAGCTTTGTGTACACTTGACTGATGCTTTTCATCTCAGCACCATGTGGCAATAGCCTCGTCACTCCCACACACATTGTGAAAAGCCATTGGCAAAAGCTGGACCCCCAAGGAAAGAAAAACACATGAGTTTGATAGAATAAAATTTGAAGGTATATAAAAAAGAAAAAATATGGTTTTCAGCGTGTTGTTCTGTTGGAAAGTCTAAGTATGTGCTTCAAACAGATTAAGAATTAATTTTTTGTAGATATCTAATATCAAGGAGACAGGTGTACTTTTGATAAATGATCTCTTGTTTGAAATTAGGAAACTGTTAATCTGTCGGGCTACCTTGTGTTTAATGAAAAGATGATCAGAGGCACTTTAGAAGTATATGTTCATAAGAGAATAAAAAGGTAATCTCAGATGTGAGGTAAACGAAAGGTTTTCTTTGTTGGCTTCAGATGTGGGAAAATAAGAAAGTTTTGTTTTAGCTCCTCAATCAGTAGCCATTGCAGCCAAGTTTAGAACCTTGTTCCAAGGTCAGAGAAAAAATTCTCATTAGTTTCAATGGATTTTACATAAAAAATAAAATTGGGAGTTCGAAACATCTGGTCCATGGGCTGACTGTAGTCGATGCTGTCATTTCCTCTGTTCAAAGTCACTTTTTTTTCTGTGTTATTCCAGGATGACACAGAGTTGTGTGTTGACATTTATTCTCAACAGGGATAATGAGACCCTTATCCACCCTTTGCAAGCAACTGTTCAAACTACAGTCTGATATGAAAAAACTACAGATAATGAGCTTTGACCAAAACAAATGTCTGAACTCTTGCTTCGAATTTAAAGCCTCCCTTCCTCAAGTGTTGAGAGAAAATAAAAATTTTTCTTGTCATAGTAAAATAGTAACTTTAATGCTCTGTTTAGCAATTCCTGTGCTGCTGACATGTCCTAGCAGTAATGGAAGTTGAACTGGGTTTTCAATTCAGTAGTAATATAGACCTAATCCAAAATCTGATGCCACTTTGTGAAATCAGACAGTTGCTGTCTAATGTGTCATAACTGATCTATATGTTAACCTCCCCTGTGCAGTCCCCACACACAATTATGGTTTGTAAAACTGCCTGCTTAGACATGGCCTTATTTGCTTCATGTTCTCATCAGCAAATTACATGTGAAAGACAGAACAACCTATTGAGTAAATCACTGGCTGTGGCTTATAACTTTCAGCAATACTCTTGATGTAGTGAAGGGAAAATTTATACAGTGTGTTGATGGGGTAAAAAAGAAATGAGAAAGTTATATTCATAAGATAATTTTAAAATGGACTTTTAAAAGGTAATGCTGAAAGATTAGAAGCAAAATAATGTATTTTCAGCATGAGAGGTGGAGCAGGATATTGTTGCACATACCATGTCCTTCAGGAGTGGAAGTGGCCAGCAGGAGCTTTCCCAGGAATGCGTTGCCACTTTTACTCCTCAGAATAGTCACTGTACTTCAGTAGCAGGCAGTGTACAGGTAAATCATATGGAAATGAAAGAGTTGGGATAATTCTTTAGTTATCTTGTAGTTGGAGGGTTTTTCTGTACATTTTATGAGTTTGTCTGGACTTCTAAATGTTCATTACGTGTGTAGAACCTATAACATCAGGAGAGAAAATTCTTGTCTGTGGGCCTGTAATTAGGCCTGTGACATAAAATGTGTTTTCCAGCTAGGCTCCTGCATAGAAAGAATAAAACTGTTGAACATTGTGCTTTTCATTTATGCCAGGGGATATACAAATAATGAGGATATCCAAGTGTGGAATATTAATATTCGGTTTCACCACAGCTGCAATTTCCAGATATGTGGAAAATTAACATGGCGAAAAGCAAAAGTTTACTTTTGTCTTCTTTTCTGACTTATGTTTACAGATAGGGAAAACAGGTGCCTATCTGCAGTTCCTCAGTATTTTGTCCCGAATGCTCATTAGACTGACAGAAGTGGATGTTTATGATGAGGAAGAAATCAACATTGGTAAGTTCCTGATATAAAAATATTCTGGAGACAATAGAAAATTGTTATGCTAAGTTGAAACATGGTTGTCTGCGTGTTTTGTGTATGAAACTTATGTCTGTATGGCATATGTTCTATGCCTATTCTATCCTATTCACCTTTGTAATTGCTTTACATTATATAAATACTGTAAGAAAAATTTTCTGTGATCTTTAACTGATACTTAAGAATATGTTATCATTTTATTAATAATTTAGAATTTACAGAATCTTTTCTGTAAGAAAAGAACATATCTCTGGTTTTTTGTGGAAAGGGATTAACGGCATTTATGGATATTAACTGATATCCAGCCATTGATTTCCAGTATAGAATTGGAATAAAAGTCAAGTATATAAAAGGAATCATCAAAGCTTTGGCAAATTTATACCATGAGGGGCAATGTCATATTTTCTAAGTACACATGACTACCTGAGGAAAGAAAGTTTCTGCTAATAGCTAATTTTAGTTCAAACTTGCTTTATTTACAGTGTATTACTCCTCTGTGTTTTCAGATGTTTTTCTGTAGCTCAGAGAGGACATGAAGATAATTTTTAAAAGGTAGAGTTGCACTGAGGTGAAAGGTACCTTTTTGCAAATGTTTACCTCTTGGCAAATGTTGATACTGTGTCATCAGACTAATGTAAGAAAAAAAAGAAGGAATAATAAGTATAGCAAAACCATATATAGCAATATATATTTTAAAATTTTTGAATTCTTATTTTTCAATAATATCATAGACATAAAAGAAGAATCTGATAGACACTACCATCAGCCTGGAGATATGTGGCCAGATTTGGAGACATTTAAGAAGATACCTTTTGACTACACTATCCATGATCCAAAATATGAAGATGCAAGTCTCATTTGTTCAAAGCTTCAGACTGTAAACAGTGAAGGTTAGAATTCTAAAAATCCAGATTGGTACACATATATGTATTTATTTGCTTTTAATGTGAGAATCCTGTTGAACTTTTAAGCAGAATTAAACTATCAGAATTGCATTTGATTGAGTAATAGTGGAAAAAGATTTCAACTTTTCCAGATGAAGTACCAGAGTGTGACCCTTCTAAATATTTTATGGAATATTGTATAGATTTCATTAAAATGCTCTAATTCCACAATAACTGTGTGTATTTGAATGGTTTTCTAAAGTAGCATTTCCTGCTCTGTAGAAATTAAGTGGTCTATGTGGGTAAAGTTACTTATTATTTAAAAGTGTCAATAGGTTTATATTCTAGGGTTTAGGTTAAGTTTTGAAAGCATGAGATGAATATGTCCAGACCTAGAATCCTGGAGTATCGATGTGAATTAATCCTCTGAATCAGCCAGGTGGACATACCAAGCCCGTGGGACTGGGTGGCAGGGAGGAGACACTGCCATTCAGAAAGACCTTGGCAGGCTGGAGAAGTGGAACCTTGGGAGCAGTTGGACAGTTCACCTTGCACTTGGGATAGAATAATTTTATTCAGCTGTACAAGTTTGGGGCCAGGTCTGTAGACAGCAGCTCTGATCAAGGTGACTTGATGGTCTTGGTTGGCAATAATTTGTATGTGTGTCACCATCTAGCAACAGGTCAAGGGAAGTGATTATTCTTCTGTGATGGCAACTCTAAGGCCACATCTGGGTATTCTGTCAAGTTTTTTGCTTCCCAAAAGCCAAACTGGGAAAGGTGTTGACATAGAGAAGGGAGGCCAGTGAGCAGCCACTAAGATATGAAGAAAATTGGAGTGAATTTGGTGTGTTTCATCTGGGGAAGTCTAGCAGGTGCATCTGAAGGCTGTCTTCAACTTCCTAGTGGGAATTTATAGGCAAAATCTATTATAGATACACATCATAAGAACAAGAGAAAACAGACACAAGTTGTAATATGGGAAATTACAATTAGATTGTATGAAAAATATTTGCTGAATAAAAAATGGTCGAACCACAGAGCAGGTTGCCCAGAGAAATCATGAAAATTCCACTCTTGGTGGTTTTTGAAACTCAACATGACAAGAAATAGCTTTGAGCAACCCGATGTGATGCTGAAAATCTTAGTGGAAAATTAAATAACAAAGTCCTTTTCAGCAGAAAATACACCTCATCTTCCCTCAGTCTCTCACAAAGGGGATCCTTTGAAAAATATGGATATACACTATGGAGCAACATCACTAAATTACCAAATTAATTTTGCATAATCTACTGTGATGTCTGTCACAGAATGGCAAATGTTATAAGGCTCTTTTTACTGTTTATTGCTTTTGTAAGCATTTTACCAATAATAGCAACATTGAAAATTGTAATGATAAGGCATTGCTTACAACTCAGCCATATGTGAAATCTGTACTGAACTATTATAATAATGAATTTGTAGATAATTCCTTGTAGTTCTCTTTGCATGCATAACAATTTATAAAATGTAGTGTGCTCAGAATGAATTAAGTTTGTTTTGTACATGTTTTATATCACAATTTTTTCTTAGAAGCTTATTTCAGTGACAGAAACAGTCTGTCATAAGAGAATACATTGTAGCCTTGCATATGTAAGTTTAATTTGTTTCTTTTCTTAATAGACAGATCAATGAGCAGGAGGCAGGAAGATATGTACACCTGCCGTCAAACAACTAGGATGAGATTGTCCAAGTATGCAGCATATAACACCTACCATCACTGTGAGCAGTGTCATCAGTATATGGGTTTCAATCCCAGGTACCAGGTAAAGATTTCCAGGTGTTACTCTACGGATCAGAAGCTGAAGCACACACAACCCAAACGCAGTTTGTGTACATTCACTGTATTTTAATTGGCTTAGAAGTTGTACGTGTGTACACTTGCAGCTGATTTACAGATTTTGTTATTTCTTGAAGTTTGGGGAGATCAGAGGACTGATCCTTGTGTCATTTACACTAGTTTATTCAGTGCTGTGGTCTGCATGTGTGCTACCAGTTAAAACTACTTTCCCAGTAAGATTTCCACTGGGCTTTGCTTAAGTGGAAAAGTTTGCACCTGAGTAATTGCAACAGGTGCTACTTCTGATACTGGAGTAGTCCAGCACAGAGTAGTCTGTGTGGTATACAGCTTGCTTTTACTCAGAGTAATCCTCTAATTTCTTGCCTATTATAATGTGAGGAAGAAGTTGTCAGCAATGCAAATAGTGATTTTTATGTGCCAGTATTTCTGAAAGCCAGAAAGAATCAGTAATTATTGGTACCATCTGAAAGACAAAGCTGAAACAATGGTTTCAAAAGAGGGAACACTTTAATGTGTATTTTTTTTTTTCAGTTTAAGCTCTAGGAAATATTGCTTAATATTTATGAATAATGAAGTTAAATATAATGCCATACAGTAAGTGATTGTAATCTGTTTAACAATGTTGTAAATATATATAAACTACACTGAGAGCTGGTGGTTTGACTTTAACTGGAATTATCGTATTTTCCCCATTATTAGATTTATGAGTCCACTCTGCATGCATTTGCCTTTTCCTATTCTATGCTGGGAGAAGAGATACAGCTCCATTTTATCATTCCAAAATCAAAGGAGCATCATTTTGTCTTTAGCCAACCAGGAAGACAGCTGGAAAGTATGAGGCTACCGCTAGTCACAGATAAGGTAGATGGATATTTTTATTTACAATTATGGCATATTTGGGAGAGAGACACCACCAATTTCAAAAGTTGTTGAATTAGTATTCTCCATACTACAGTCTATACTACCATATTCTCTACTATATTCTCTAGACTACTATTCCTACTATCATGAGCCAATGAAGATGTCCTTATGCTAGGCTTGTATTTTCTCCCAGAAAGAGATACATGAATAAAAATTGTCGAGACACCAATAAGCTCTATCTTTTGCTCATAGTCAAGATTGATCCTTTGATATAAACAGTTTTGTCTGTGACAAAAGATCTTTGGTTATGTGTTTAAGATGTTAAAGTGAGAATAGTTTCTGTAAAGAAACTCAAAGATATTTCATTTATCATACTATTAGTAAGAGGAAGCATTTTTTTCTGTAGAGAACAGCAGTGGAATATCCTGTTTTATTCTGCATAAATGCTCAGTTTCTTTCATATAAAAATAAGGCTTTCAAAAGATCTTAGTCATGGCTTCAAGACTGTATAAAGAATACTTGTAGAAAAAATGTCATACTTGCAAAAAAAACACTTTATGAACTCATCTATTTGACAGGCTCTGCAAACTCTGACCACAAAATCACAGAATAATCTGAGTTAGAAGGGATCCACAAGGATCACTGCACAGCACCATCCCCAAGAGTCACACCATGTGTCTGACAGTTCTGTTCAAACACTTCTTGAGCTCTGTCAGGATTGGTGCTGTGACCACTTCCCTGGGCAGCTGTTCCGGTGTTCAGCCACCCTCTGGGTGAAGACCCTTTTCCTAATATCCAGCCTAAACCTCCCCTGACACAGATTCAGTCCATTCCCTCAGGTCGTGTCACTGTCACCACAGAGCAGAGATCAGTGTCCCTCTCTTCCCCTCTCAGGGAAGTTGTAACTGCAGTGAGGTCTCCCCTCAGTCTCCTCCAGGCTGAACAGACCAAGTGACCTCAGCCACTCCTCACAGGGCTTCCCCTCAGGGCCCTTCATCATATTTTCTGCCCTCCTTTGAATACTGTCTAATAATCTAATATCTCTGTTATGTTGTGGTGCTCAAAACCGCACCCAATATTCGAGGTGAGATGTTGACCAGTGCAGAGATGTTGACCTTTACAGAGATTCCTGATACCCATGTCTAAGGTGAAGCTGTGCCCTGCTCAGGCCACTCTGCTTGGAGTACTGAAGCAATTTGTGGAACAGCAGTAAGCAGTAGCACTTCTATCCTGGAGAAAATAAGCTGCTTCCAAAAAACAGTAATAAATTAATAACATCCTCCAGTTCAAGTTTTAAATAGAAGAACCTAGACAGCAACACAACAGCAATGTAAGAATGACATCTCCTGCTCTCCCTCACCCAGTAGACTTGTGCTTGGCTACATGGTCAGAATTGTGCACTGGGTCCTTGTGGATTGTTTACTTGCTGATTTGAGGTTTTGACATTTAAGGACTATTATCCTTTTGCTTCTTTTTCTATTCCCTTGCTCCAGTCAGAAGAGTTGTACTGTAGTTTTGGAGTAAGGTGTTACTTATATGGACCTAGATACTCTTCCACATCTAGCTTCAAGGTGCCTCTGCACTTGGCAGGTCAAGGTTAGCAGTCCTGTCCATTCCATCACACTCTCATCAGTCAAATAAGCTAGAGACTTCTTTTTTCAAATTCTTATGAAATGTGTTTATTTTCTCATCAAGTACATTTAAAATGTGTCAGTTTGTCTAGTGTTAGTGGATCTGATTTATTCTCCTGCAGAATCTCCTTTCTCCTTTTTTCTCTCTGGTTTAATACAGAAGCTCACATTTCTTTTTACCTACAGAGTGAAGATTACATCAAAAGCCCCACTTTTACTCCCACCACTGGTCGTCATGAACATGGACTTTTCAATTTATATCATGCAATGGATGGAGCAAGTCATTTGCATGTTTTAGTTGTCAAGGAGTATGAAATGGCCATATATAAGAAGTATTGGCCCAACCATATCATGCTTGTTCTTCCAAGCATTTTCAACAGTGCAGGAGTAGGTAAGTGTAACAAAAAGTTCTAAAAAATGTGGACATACAACTTGGGTCCTTGAGGTGTTGTTACTCAACAGTGAGATGTAGACATACACATTGCAGCTAGGATGTCTGATCTGGTGATCTGAATTCCCTCTGAAGACAGTGTGTCACAACTGCAGATACACTTCTCTTAATCCAGAACACCTAAAACAAGCTCCATGAGTTTCACCCTAGAAATACTTAACTCTTCTATTGTCTTTGAAAGAAGCTAAGGGCAGTATTAGCGTGTTAAAACTCAGATGGAGTTACTGACTCTCTTTCCTTGTGGAAATAAATTGTGTACTATTTGCATGGGCAGTGATGCTCTGGTTGGGTACATCCCTTATGTAGGTTCTACTAATATAACATCTGTTAAATATTCAACCCTTTGCTTGTGCTGCTGGAACAACTTATTTACAGCAATAGTGACAAACATTCAAAGTAGATCATCAAGGAAAATTTCCAGTGTCATTCAGCTGGTCAGTCAACATCTCTAACTCTTTGCACTAAGAGATGCTAACAGACACAAATGTTGTCAGGTTAAAAGAAGTAGTCACTAAATCCTTTCCCTAAAGGGGAAGACATTAAAGACACTAGCAAATCTTTACCACAGAAGTCAGGCCTCATTTTTCGTCCTTCCCAATGTGGTTCTTTAAGTTACTTGCTTGGCAAGTGGCAAAGCAAGTTGGCTCTGGGGGTGGTGGGGTGTTAAAATCTTCAGAGTGATTTATACCCTTGTCTGCAGAAATATTCACTACAAAAGGCTTCTGAGTTAAAAGCAAACTGTTTCTACCCCCATTTTTAAGCTGGTGGTTTATGCCCATGGTTTCAGGTGCTGCACACTTCCTGATAAAAGAGTTGTCTTATCATAACCTGGAGCTTGAACGGAATCGGCAGGAAGAGCTGGGGATAAAACCCCAGGATATTTGGCCTTTCATTGTCATTTCAGATGACTCCTGTGTTATGTGGAATGCAGTAGAAATTGATTGTTCAGGAGACAGAAAAAGGTAAATAGTGTAATACATGGTTTTTCATCTGATCTCTTTTAACTTTTCTCTGCATGTAATTTTGAAATTATGTTTGCTATACTACAACTTCTATCATGTAGAAGCAGAGAGTTATATTTGCCCAAGGAGAGTACTTTCCTAGGCATCTGTCTTTGCATAGGACATAGTGTAGTGCCACGTTTTCATTTCTGTCCCCTGAGGATTTATGTGCCCTGCAGCTGTCGCTGTTTAAGCTAGAGTTACTTGGACTGCAGATTTCAGACTCTGTAAACATTCCCTGGTACACTGGACAACATGGACACTCACATGTCCATTTTTCAGCAGATTTTTCTAGGGAAGCTAAATGACAATTCTGTGCAAAGTTGTGCAACTGATTTCCTTTGACCTTTTTGTCAGGCCCAGTTTGTGTGTCTCCTTTATGAGTTCCTCAAATCCCTGCACTAGTTTTTTTGGTTTTTTTCATTAGTTTAGAATATTGTTTGTGCTAGATATTTTTATCTATTCCATGAACAGGCTATGCAGAATTCACAGCAAACTTCCAGAGAATGAAACTCAATGAAAACTGAGATTTATGGACTCTAGGGGTGGGCTAGAAGAATCTTAATACTTTGTGCTTAAGTTATGGCACAAGTCAGCAACCCTCCAAGATTCCTTGGAATATTATCTAGATAACTTTAAAAGTTTACATATCTGAGTGAATATTTTGAGATATCTAGACTAAGTTTCAGATCTGTCATACTGGTCCCCACCACATAAGCACCAGTTAATTTTAACTAGGGTGAGAGACAACAAAGTACAGTCAAGTAAGACAACACTGAAGTTATCTACCTGAAAGTCATAACAACTTCCAGCTGTTAAGAATTGCTCTTCAGCTGAAAGAGATTCTGAATGTTCTCTATATATTTTAAAATTAACACATTTTCATAACTATTGTAGTGACTATACTTGGACTGAAAGGAATGTTTCCCTGAAGCAAATTCTGCAACATATTGAAGCAACTCCCAATGTCACTCATTATGCCCTAATTGGGATGAGGAAATGGTCCAGTAAAACAAACAGTGCTGAGATCAAGGAACCATTCTCCTGCTGCCATGTGCATGACTTCATTATGTTGAATGTGGATCTGACACAGAATGTACAGTACAATCAGAACAGGTAAGTGAATCAGGAGCACTTTTCAGCAGAGGTGATGAACCAAATAAAGGAAGTTTTACAAAAGCTTTTTGTTTGTTTGTTTGTTTTTTTTTTGTTGTTGTTGTTGTTGTTTTTTGGTGGGTTTTTTTGGGTTTTTTTTTTTTTGGGGGGGGAGGTTGTGAATGGCATGCAGATAGATTTTGTTTTCTTACTGGTGATTCAAATCCTACCCAGGCTGCCAGAAGTTGGAAAAAGACATTAATTTCTATAATAAATAAAACAGTGATAACTAAGTGACAGGGTAGACACAGTCAGCAGTGTGCTCTGCAGTATTGGTCTACTCCAAGTAGCCTTTGGTAAATCTTGTACTTCCCTTCTTGTCTGCTTAACTGTTCTCCCTTCCAAAGGAAAGGTATGGATAAATGGTGCATAGCCAAATTTCATTCTGATATATATATATCTGTGCTTTTTACCCTGAGTAGCACAATACTGCAACATACCACATGTGCTCATCAGGACAGTCAGAAGAAAAGAATAAATAAGTCTTGTTCACATGGGTGGTTGTTTCTCACATTCAGCTCCTTCAGAAATCCTGCTTTTTCATTTATTGTGCCACTTAGGATAGATCAGATCATAATTTTGTCATACACAGCATTACCACAGTTAACAGAATTGTGTTCACTAGGTTCATAGTCTCACAGAATTTCACTGATCTATGTGAAATAAACTCGGGGTTCCCCCCATTTCTGAGGGACATGCATTTATTACAACAGAATGTAGTGTATGTGTATATAGATAGATAGATAGATAGATACATATATATATATATATATCACTAGAGGTGGGATTCACTTGTCCAAAACTGGTCTTTCACTGCCTTAGAATATAGAAGACATCCATATGGGGCTGACAGGTAAGAAATGAAATGTGTGTTTTTTCTGTAAGCCAGGTGGAATAGCCCAGGTACTGAAAAAGGCTCTACACAGCTACACTTAGGTGATTGAACATCAGTCACTGTGCTTTTCAGAGCTCTGCTAATTCAGGAAGATATCTTTTGAAGCCCAAGCTTACTTATAACTGCAGGGGGGCATTCTGCTTTCATTATTCTGTGAATAAACAGATGACCTATATTTCTATGGTCACCAGCCTGACATCTTAGAAGCACAAATTTTCCCCTGTTCATCTCCTAGGAGATGAGTTAAGTGTGTTACTTTATGAAGCATTTTGTATGAAGGGAAAATGGAGACAGTGACAATAAAGCAAAATGATATGAGTGCAAGCAGCAATGTTAAAATGTCAGGAATGCCAGATCACCCCACCCATTTCCTGCCTCTGTCTTTGAGCCACGTAAGGCTCATGGTAATCCATGATAAACCCAGTAATGTATGGATACTGCTGGGTGTGAAGTATTGTATGGTGTTCCAAACCTGGGCAAGGAAAAAGGTATATTTTAAAACATAGAGGCAGTGACAGTCAGGGTTATCAATTAATCATGTAGATATTGCTAAGATCAAAGACAAAAGTTTTAAAACCTAGAATTGAATTGAATATCTCTCACTGATATTGACTGTTGTACTGATTGCTCAGTTCACTTAAATTCAAGCCCTGGATGTCAATCCAATGGTTCTGCACATCGTCCTGTTTCCTTTGTAATAAATAAATTAAAAATGGAGAAATGAGTCTGGATTTTCCAGGCATCAGAGTATTTTAATTTAGTCAGCTTTAGGAGCTTACCTTTTATTCTGTTGCATCATATTTTTTAAATGGGTCAAATTTAGCTCAGGGATATTTGGCCTCATTCTGCTTAATCTTTTTCTGGTCTCAGCAGTTCTCTTGTATAAAGACTCCTTGCCTTCAAATAGTTTCCGTTTCTAAAATAAAATAACATTATTTCTGTAGAGGAACATTGAAAAAATAGCTAGGTATTAATATTCTGATGGGAAAATGAGTAGTCAGATACTTCTGTGCATTTGATAAATCAAATGTAGGGCCTCATCCATTTCCTTGGAAGTCAAAGGAATTAATTTCCTTGACTGTATTTGGGGTAGCAATATATGTAGCAATTTCTTATGACTCCATTACTGTAGTAAAAGGCAAAGAAAATGTTTTAACTCCTGGGTATTTTCCTTAGCAATTTACTGCCTTTCCACTTCATGCTTTTGATTCTTTCCCCCTCTAAGTGCTTTCCTCCCTCATTCTGGTCTTCTCAAACTGATTCTAGCCTAGTTTATTATTAGAAAGCTGAAGCCCCTGACTGATAGGCACTGGTGGAGGGTCGGTATGTTTGTTTGATACCAGTCCTTTCTGTGGCGCTGATCAAAGGCTCTGAGCATTTGTATTCATCAGTGTGTGATGAGAAACATTCCTTTGACCTGGTATGATTTTTTTCCTTTTCAGATTTACATGTGATGATGTTGACTTCAACTTGCGTGTCCACAGTGCTGGCCTTCTCATCTGTCGTTTCAACCACTTCAATGTCATGAAAAAGCAAATTGCAGTAGGAGGACAACGATCCTTCCACATAAAGTCTAAGGTGGGAACTAAGCGTCTGTTGCACTGTTGTTAAAATTCTGTTTTCCTTTTTTGTCTTTTTTTAACCAGGAGAACTGAGGTATTTTGGTGCATTATCTGTTGCCAGTAATGGAGTATGTCTGCTAAGTGGGGCTTTTGTTATTTATTTATTTCTGAAATCCACAATATTCTTGTCATAAATACAACTGTCTGTAATAGTTTTCCTTTAAAGCTTAAAAAAACACAGGAAGTGTCTCTTTGCAATCCAAGTAGCCATTCACTCTTGGGTTTTATCAGCTACAGAATTTCTCATCTTCATGTGACTTCATCGGTAGGAGTACTTTGAGTTCAAATAAGAAACCTCAAAGACTATAAAAATAAATGCAATTTTATGGAACACAAATACAATTTTATGAAACTGAAACTGTTTTGATAGCAGATACATTTGGCCAAATCACTTTTCTTCTTAAAATTTAGATTTGTAGGATAGAGATATATTTTACACAAAGCAGAATTCACGTAAGTTTAACTTGCTTGATTATGATTGATCCTTTTGAGAAATATTTTTTCCTCACAGGTATCTGACACTTCAGTTTCAATCTCTCCTGCTCAGTACATTTGTGCTCCTGACAGCAAGCACACCTTCTTGGCAGCACCTGCTCAGTTGCTTCTTGAAAAGTATCTCCAGTATCACAGCCACCGCTTCTTCCCTCTCTCACTGAAGAATTATAGCCATCCAGTGCTGTCTGTGGACTGTTACCTTAACTTAGGACCACAGGTATTGAACCAGGCTGTTTCAAAGTAGCTCTAGAAATGTGTGGGCTCTGTTTTGGAAGGGTTAGTTGATGTATTCCATAATAATGGTTACACATCCGTTGAAGAATGAGGTACATCCCTATAATGTTAAAATCTAATTCTTAGTCCTATAGAGATATTGTCAGAGGCTTCGACTAAAGTACAGGGAGAGAAATCCCAGAATTGTCCTAAATACTAATATAGTCTGTGAAGTGTTTTCTCAATCTGCTATAATTCAGCTTTTCCTACAGAAAATTTCTTCCACAAGAGGGTTTTACAAATATTAGATAAACTTTAGAAAACACTTCAAATATACAGATGTTTCAGTTCACTTCAGACTGATAAGATGATGCAGAGGGTCAAATACTAGACAACCAATTGGAATGGGAGAAGCTGACATTAGTTCTCAGGAGCTGTTGGTTCTCTCTGATGAGTTTGGATCTAAAGCCAAGGTCGTACTTCAACTCAAATATGTCAATAGAAATTTGGTACTAGGGTGGTGTGGTTCAGGAGAGAGGGATTGTTTCTATCTCTTCACTGAATACTAAATGAAATTCAGCGTTTCTGGGTTTACTGAACTTCTCTTCCAAAGAGCTGTGTAATAACTTTCCAATGTATGCTGCTCCCAGAACATTTTGAGTTTGTAGGCATTTTCCCACCATGTTTGGAAAAACAAGCTCTGTGGGAGGGCATTGTTCTGTTACTGTCTTCATCCATTGCATCCTTTCAGCTGTAACCCATTCAGCACATGAAATGATTCCAGTTTCATTCTGGAATTGCTGTCTGAGCTGGAATATGATACAATAGGATTGAAGGAATATGGAATAGGCATACTGGTATAGAGTCTTAGTTGCTATGGTTCAGCCTTCCTCCACTCAGTCATGCTGCTCCATGCCAGATGAGTATGTATGCATGCTAAGTAGTTCAATGGTACTTTTGGAACAAAGTCTTGCATGGAAGATTCCCTTAATCTGAATTTATAAATCCCAAAAGAGTGCTGTAAATATTCCCATTCCTAGTGGATTTCAGGAGTAGCCACTAAAACAAACTAGGCAAGATGAAATCTCATAAATTCATATATATGCACAACTCTACTGACCTGAGTAATCCTGTCGTAATGTAAATGAAATTTGGAATTTCTAAGGGTCCTATTCATATATGACTGTAGAATTACTGTATTTACTCACATACAAATAAAATGTGCTGGGCAGGTCACAGCATTATGGCAGTGGGGAGATATTGTTACTGCAGCTTTCAAACTATCACATCTAAGCCTCATGTTAGTAATAATAATAATAGTAATAGTAATAGTAATAGTAATAGGTAACAATACATGATTTATGAATTGTGTTTTATGTCTTATTGTTAATAAGTGGCATGATATTTTGGAAGGAACTGTAAAGCTGACAATATTTGCAGTTGTAAAGCAAGTCTGAATTTGAAACAGGTGCAAACACTGGAAACTTCATATGGAAGCTCAAAAGATGTTAATTTTTTCCCACCCTCTCAATCAGATTGCAGTTTGCTACGTGAGTTCTCGGCCTCATTCTCTGAATATCAGTTCCTCTGGTTTGACATTCAGTGGTCTCCTGCTGTACCTCTGTGACTCCTTTGTTGTAGCTAGCTTTTTGAAGAAATTTCATTTTCTAAAAGGTGAGCTGCAGTATTTTTATTATAAGGAATTAGGTTACATGGTCTCTGAGAATGTGGGGAAAATCTATTTTATCTGTGTTTTAAATATGTTTTATTTATTTAATACATATGCATATATATATATGCATATGCATGTAATAATATTTGTCTTTAGATGGCCCACCCAGCACTGATGCTTGATCATGCTGGCTCTGCACTGTTGTAAACTGGTATATAGCAGTGCTATAAGCTCTGCAGATTTCTAAGTAGGAAGTAATGCTGGATCCATATCATCGTGCCTAGAGTATGTGCACAGCTCCTTACCCTGCTTAAAAACTGAGTATTGAAGATTTATACATGAAGCATACCTACTGTGTTCTTGGAGTTTTCTAAATTTTGATAGAAAATGGGTGATTGACAAGCCTCTATCAAAATCTATTTTCTATTTTTAGAAATAGAAACTGGCTCATTTAAAATTGATTCCTAATAGCCAGTTTCTCCATGTAAACCTTATAATGGTGTGTAGCAGTGGAGACACCTAACTTCCACTTGTGTTGCACACAGTCACATTGCAAACTTCTTTTGGATCCTTCTGCTATCTTAGGCATTTTTTGCTCTGGGGATTTGTTTCACTCAGCTATAGCTGCCACTGGGAGAAGAATGGTTAGTGGTTAGTGCCTCTTGAAACTGGCACTAACAGTTATAAACTGCTGTGTTCTTTGTTGCAACTAAAACAGAGGCTACCAGTCAGTCTCATTTTGCAAAAGCCAGTCAAATTTTTAAATCATGTAGCACAAAGTGTATTTGCTTTGGGATTTCTCCATCTCCCCTGGCAGTCTACTTGATTTTCTAACCCATCACATGAGAATTAAACACCATGTGTCTGTCTTGTTCCTTTTTATTATATTCACAGGATTCTTTTGTCTTGGGCATTACCACTTACCTCATCATCTCTCATTTAGATTACTGAATGCTGGTGAGGTTATTATTTCTCTTAAAGGAGGACTTTCCTCAGAGGCCAGGAAGCCATGCATGCAAGTTAAGGTGGCTATCAGCATGCCAGACAGGACAGTTGGCATTGGTTACTGAAGTATGATTTTTTTTTTTTTACTTTGGCATTTTGGGTTTGCTTGTGTCTATATTCACATAGACCAGGTTCTTTCTTGCCAGCACATGAGTTTACCAATCCAAAAACCACTAAAATTTGTGATTAGTTTTAAAGACATGTTTAGACCATTTCTGGGCAGCAAAGCACAAAGAGCTTAGTCATCCATCACAGTGATTACCTTGTGGATTTTGCTGAGTAAGGGTTTCACACAACAAAGCTAATGATCTGAAGGGCTTCAGCAGGAATGGATGTAGGGCTTTATCTGGTTTGCTGTCAGGACCCATCATGACCTCCTTACACCTGCCAGTTTTACCTTTCCTACCCTAAGGATCATGGAAAGTGCTGCTAGTCCTATTTTACTAGATGATTTTGAGGTACCTCAAGTTACACAAGAAGATCCTGACAAACAGGTAGCTGAACACAGCTCTCCTTAAGTCCTACCTGAGAGGCTTAATTTTCTCCCAAGCCCATTTGTAACTCCTGATGTGAAAGGAGTGGAGTTCTCCATACCTAAGGGTGGTGGGAGGTGGGTGATGTGAGAACAAAGGGGGTACTCACATGAGCTTCTTCTGAACTGTTTGCCTAGGTGCCACCCTGTGTGTGATTTGCCAGGACCGCAATTCTCTCCGCCAGACTGTTGTCCGGTTGGAGCTGGAGGACGAATGGCAATTCCGTCTGCGGGATGAATTCCAGACTGCCAATGCCAAAGAGGACAGACCACTTTTCTTCCTGACTGGACGACATATTTAATTGAAAAGAGACACATTTCCTGAATGACACAAGACACTAATTGCCACCATCTCATGAAATTACTTTTGAGAGGCTCTGCTTTCTGAACAGAAACAGGACTGTTTTCTGTTTTTTATTAGAATGATATCTAATCAGACAGTTTAAGATCATATTTACAAACATTGAAGTGATTTTTCTAATTTAATGTTCTTATGGAAATAATCTGTAATTCCTGATAGAGACACAGAGACTTACATGGTGGAAAGCATTTCATTCTCAGAAGAGGGGTCAATGAGTGCATTTCTTCTCTGACAAAGAAGACCACATGCAAGTTCTTAAAGAAAAGCATTAGGAAACCTTTTGCACATTCCAGAAATAGGAAATGTAAATTTAGGAGCAGGTTCTGGTTTACAAGTCTTATTTATCAAACAGTTGGCATAGGGCAACAGGAGTTGGTACTGTAGTATACTGCTTCTGATTGATCCAGGTAGGCTTTTTATATGGAGATTTGTAAAGTATATTTCTTTAATAGTAGGAACTCAGTTGAAGCTTTAATTTTTGGAATAAGTGCCACACTGGCTAGTTTTACCATGCAGGACTGTTGGCATAGAAGCCTAATTATATGTCTGGTTTTATTAGCATAAGGAAGAGAGTTAACAAGGTAGATGGTAAAATGAGATATGAACCTTTAAACCTGAAACTGATATTAACTTGAATATCTAAAGAGATCAAATAGTTGGACTGACCTGAAAGTGATTTATTTTTACAAAACTGATGTTTTGTGACTAAATTGTAGACTGGCTGTGGACTTCAAGCTGAGGCAAGTGCACTCAGGAAAGCAGATGACATGTTCTAAAACACTCCAAATACACTTTCTGGGGATATTTTTTTGCCAAGGTGCTTCAAAGGAGTGAGAAAATGGAGATTACATTGCTGAGAAATTCAGGTGAAAATCTAAAATCATGTTTTAGAACAGCACCGGGCATTGTGATATTTCATACGCTCTAAATGTTAAATCAGTGGTCACTGTCTCTGTCTCGGTGCTTGGAAATGCTGTCTAAGTTGCAAGCTTCCTGTTTGTCTTTATAGAATCAGTGTTAATGTCACTCAGTCAAGGTGTAGGAAGGATGGATGAGTATAGACATTGTCAGAGGATATCCCATATTTGGGCAGGCTTTTCTTGCTGGATACACCAATGGGGGAATCATTGACTTTATACAGATGAAAAGCAATTGGGTGGCTGAGTCTGTTACAGTACTGGCCTTGAAATGCAGGCATTGGTATGACTATGCCAAAGAGCTAATTTAGGTTAATTTACAGAGAAAATGTAAGTTCTGTAAGCTGTGAATTCTGTAAGAGGTGTGGATTGCTATCTACAAGGAAACTGCTAGCTATCAGTGTGCTTCTATATTTTATTGTCTGTACTTCACAGTGAGAATTTACTTTAACTTTTGTGAAGGAAGGTGAGCATTGTCCTATGTAAATATTATTACTGTGCAGTTTTCACCAGTTGATTAGTTAATTTAAACTTTTTTTTTTAAGAAAGTGTGACATTTATGTCTAATCCATCCTTTATAAATAAAGTTCATGATGCATGGACATCTGTCTTAGTGATGTACTGGACCAATAAGTACACACACTTTTGTAGTGGGAAAAAAACCAAAAGGAAAAGCATTGGCTGAAAAGAGTTAGTATAATTAAGGAATGACCTGAACTGATCAAGAGAAAATACAGTAATGTGTAATGGCCTACAACATAACCTCGAAGGTATAACATTTTTTGCAAGAACTCAGGTTGAAAGATAGTGAGTTAAAATTTCCTTTCTTGTAACCAAATATTTAAACAATGTCTGAGATCTGCTATGTCAGTCTTTAGATATCCATTTTCTCCAAGAAACCAAAACAGGACTAAAGTACAAAATAATATATATAAAAAAAATCACATCCTTTCTTAACATTCTCTTGTGCCACAAAGTTTCCAAAACTTTGACAAAATACAGCTGATAGTCACCTGAAGCCATCATACTCATGAGAGTTTTTTCATGTTAACATTTTTCTCCATTAGTTAGCTACACACTGTATCCTGTATCCAGGATGGGAGTCCCAGGGCCTGGCCTCATCAGACCTGTGTCTATTGTGTGACCAAGTACAATCATTCTCCATCATGGACTATACTTATGAGCAATTGTATGTGATGAAAGTTACATGCACAGCCCATTGTCTTGGACAGCACATTCTGTAATAAGCAGGAGAATGCCGTTACTCTGACCAAAGTGCAGGTACTTCCTGTCATCCTGTGGGAGCATCTATGTACCCACATGGTAGGAAAAAAACCTGCATTTTGCTTGCAAGAGGCCAAAAAATGACCCAGGGAGAGACAGCCTCCAGAGCTCCATCCAAAAGTTTCTTCATCCCTTCCCTATTTTACAAGTAAGCCCCCATAAAGTGCAAGCTTTCATGAAGAGGACAATGTAGGTTTTGTGTCTTACTGGATTACTCTTTTTATCTGATAAAGTAAGACAGATAAACAATAATAATAAATTAAAGCAAATCTGTTTGGATGGGACTGGCAACCTGTTCTGCAACCCTTGGTGCTATAGTTCTTTACCATATGTGTTTGTTTAGGGCTGGGAACGCAGGTCCCAGCTCCACATTTCTCTTGTCTTTCTTTTGTGAAAAGGAATTACTGGCTTTGAGTCCCAGTGACCTTTGTGAGAAAACTTGTCCCATGCCCATTATCCACACAAATCTTTTAAGTATTTCCTTTCTGGTTTTGGACGTGGCAAGAAAGCAGAACTCTGCATCCTGGGGATTCGCTTGATAACGTGATAGCAAACAAACTATTTACAGCCTGGCTGCCTTCCCTAGCACCTTCCATGCTGTCTGATTTAGTCATCCACTATTATCACCTGCAGACAGTACTATTAGCATGAAAATTCTGTTAGAGAGGAAAGCAGTTTATGATCAGCTTCTGCAAAAGACAGGGTCCAAATATAGAGAAGGATATTGGAAAGGTGACATTATTTTCCTGCTTACCATCCTCTCTTCTCTATTAAAGAGCTCTTCACAAGCACTTAAGCACTAATTCTGGTGTATAATCACTAGAGGATGTAAGGGATTTCATCCCTCCCTAGCAAGTGCCTCCTGTTGTGGTGGTAGGGAATGTACAGATCTCAGCTCCCACTCAGCATCTGAAAGCAGTTGCTAAATATTGCTAAATAGTGAGGGGGCTGCTTTTCAAAGGCTGTATCTGTGACACTCTGTGGTGAAAGGTGTCACACAAAAAGAGGTACAACAAACCCAAGGATTGGTCAAGGGACAGCTCTACAGGGTAGAAATTGAAGAGCAAGAGAAAGGGAAGCTATGAATGGATCCATCAGCATGGAAGGAGTTGGGGGTCGAGTAGAGCTCCTGGCTGCAGTAGGAAGTGTTTGCAGGGCCAAGAGGAAGGACTCTGGGCAGGGACTGTATGCAGTGTGAAAGAATCTGGATTTCCAGGGAAGTTGGAATTCATGTGGGTGCCATGAGCACCCAGCTCAACAGGACCCAGCCATCTGCCACAGGCTGCTGGTCTGGTCTGGTCTGGCTGAGGGTGAGTGAGGACTGTGAGACACCTCTGCTTCCTGGGGTCCATCCCCCAGCCACAACCACAGTGCCTGTGCCACAAATGACTGTGCCAGAGCTGTTTCTCAGGGTGGTAAAGCATTGCATTTACCATAAATCTCAACCTTTCTTTGAATCTCTCTGCCATGCATGGCTTGCCCAGAGAGTACAGCCCTGCACGCTGCTGGGCACCCACAGCCCCATGGCACAGCCTCTCACCACACCACACACACCACACCCAGCTGCCATGCTGCCTTTCCACCCTCCCACCACAGTCCTCCTCTCCCACATCATCTCCTCAGCAACCAGTCTTAATAATTTAACAGCTGCCACTGAAATATTGTGGATATACTGGTGTGAAAAAAAATAAATCTATATTCTGCCCTTTTTCCTACTTCCTTAAGGGTACAGTTCTTCAGTGAAAAGTAAAACTAGTCCCGTACATCCTCTGCCTGGTGACTCTCTTCTGTCCCTTATCCTTGCTCCAGTCTAAACCTGAATAAATACTTAGTGGTTCTGGTAGTTTGAAAATGCTTTTATAGCATTTCCAGTTCTGTTTTGATAGCTCCCAAAATAACCATTGATGATTGTGGAGGACACAACTCTGGCAGTTTTGAGGTGATAGTCCAAATGCTGGTATTCTCCACTGCTTATGTATTATTTGGCTAGAAGTTATGGGGTGTCAGATATAACAGTCAGTGAGACACCTGTGCTGTGAGAAAAAGGCATTGGGAATCAACTGCCAAGATTTTAAGAAAGACTTCAGAAAGACCTCAGCTCCATACATAAATGTGGTTTTGATTAAAATCCTCATGAAAACTGAAATTTTGGATTTAGATTGGCAGAGGAATATAAACAGAAGGAAATTTCTCCACACTTTGAACATGACCAGTGTGCTGATTTTGCACTTAAATGCTGAACATACTACAGAGTACATACTTCTGTCATTTTGAGCTGTTGTGCTGTGAAAAATGATGGCTAGCACCATTAACAGTAATTAAACAGTATGCTTTATACATAGAGACAACAGGACTGGCAGGAAAGTGGATTTTTACTCATTGCTACCTATCAGAACAATCAACAGCTTGGAGAACAGGTATTGGCTCAGAGGTTATTGTAATAACCACAGGGTTTATTCTGCATCATAAGATTCACTTTCATATATGGGCTTTTGCAAAGAGATGGAACCTTTTCTTTTATGTTGATGGCGTGATTTCTCTCTGCTAGACCTTAAATTATTATTGTAAACACTGTTTATTTATCAGCCATAAATCTCAAAGTTCTCTCCCAGACAAGGTGACACCCATGATGGGGCAGGCTGGCCACCCTGTTGTACCCTTCTTAAAACCTTCACTAGAATTATGCTTGGTCTGGAGTTGTAGCATCTTGAACTCTACCTCTGCAGGAGATGCAAAACAGGAGAGATATGACTCAGCATTTCTGTTAGGTAGATTTTGTTTTGCTTTCCCAATATAACTTTCTTAATATAAATGGTGCTATAAATTTCTATGGGTGTTTATGAGAAAACAGAACAAGAAAAATAGAGCATCTCCATGAGATTTGTCCATGGAAACTACTGTAATGTGAAAAACAACTATTTTAAGAGACTGATGCTCTTCCAGTAGAGTTGCGATTATATTAAAAAAATCGTAAATTAATCTTTAAGTTGAAAAATTATTCTATTAAAAATAAAGTGACAGTTATCAGTTCAGCAAAATAAAATTCACATAGAGGCTACCATGAGCTAATATTATAGATTTAAATATTCTTGAGTGATTACAAATTGTTTTCCTTCTCATGATACAGCACTTGCAAATGCTGTTTAAAAAAAGCAACCGAATCTTCTTTAAGCTGTGTCATGTAGTAAAATCAACAGGACACTGTTTAAAACTGGTATCAAAACTTCTGTATATAGTGCATAATTATCCAGTAGAACTTGTTGCTAGAGGATGTCACAGAGGCTATGGGCTGAGAAGGAATCTAAAATCTGATGTGTAGCCTACATGAACTGTGAGTATCAGAAGATTTTCTGTTAATTTTGTGTCGGCTCCTATTCCACATTTGTCTTTGATTGAAAACACCAGCTGGGGAAATAGCAACAAAATTGTGAAGTCCTGAGAATGCAAAAATGGAAAGGGAATGAGGGAAAAGCAGCTGCTGAGGTGGTTGGGAAACACTGGGAAGAAGGGAAAGAAACTGTGGCCTGGCTGTATGGAGGTGACAGCAAGGAGGTGGGATAGGAAGCAGGTAGTGGGGATGAGAACCTTGGGAAAAGTCTAGGAAACAGTCATAATTTATGAAAATTATGGAGAACAGCCCTCTTAACATCTAGGCATTATTCCATTTATGGGCATACCAACCAGAAGTATTTGGTGATGGTCACCCTTGGACATGGATACTGGATGCATTGATGTAGGAGCAGCAGCCACTGGGTACATCTATGTTGCCCAGGAGAAATGCCCATATTTGTTAGTGCTTCCTGGTGAAAGCAGAAAGTTCCTGAAATCAGATGGTACAGAAAATGAGAAAGGCTTCAGGAATACAGCATGCTGGGAAAGATGCACACCCACTTCTTGAAGAATTTGATAAATAAACATTATGCAGCATATTACAATTATTTAAATGCTATTTCTGATAGACTGTTATATTTACCCACCACAACTTTAAAGAAAATTTATCAGGAGAAATGGGTGGAACAGTGGAAAATTACTTCAACAAACAGTGGTTCCTATCTTTTAAATTTGTTGAATAGACCTTTCAGCAGTGGCAGGAATGCCACTGAAATTCATTAGGTGTGGCATTTCCCTGTTTATCTGAAATGAGAGGAATTGTATTGAATTTCCTTCCCAAAAATTGTTCCAGAAAGCAAATGTGATTTGTCAGATAGCTAATAAATGGGTTTGTGTGCTTACAGTCTTACATTTGGTGCACAACAGAAATAAGTAACATGAGCATTTTGGTAACTCAAGTGCTGTGCTATTTTCTCTTGGAAGAATTCCTCTACAACTTGAGGGTGACTTGGCTATTGGGCCACTTCTGATTCAGAGTTTCTAATGTGAAGTGTGAAAGAGTCTAAGTAAGCATTATTTTTCAGATTATTAGATCTCTTCCTGATGCCTTTCACATCAGTGTCCTGTGTTCCTAAGACACCCATCAGGTGGAGAGTCAGTTCATCAGGGACTGGCTGCAGTGAGCCAGAGTGCCAGGGTTTGAGGAGCAGGCTGTGTGACAGTGCCAGAGGGATGCTGAGGGAGCCCAGCAGAATCCCATAGGCCCAGTGAGTATCTGGAGAGAGCTGAGACTGGGTTGCCTGCATCTAATGCTTGTCCTGTGATACAAACTGGCACTTCCTTTGCCATGCCAGTCATTCAGAGCAGTTTGGCAGCTGTGTTAGTTTTAGCTGATAAAGGAATAACATTCATTCCCAATACTCCCAAAGCTTAAAGGCAACTCCATGCAACAATGAACTTAACTCTCAGCTGGGATCCCACAGCTCTTCTTGAGAC
The DNA here is from genome assembly GCF_963662255.1 of Cinclus cinclus. Taxonomy (NCBI): domain Eukaryota; kingdom Metazoa; phylum Chordata; class Aves; order Passeriformes; family Cinclidae; genus Cinclus; species Cinclus cinclus. The sequence continues at coordinate 13,884,105 of NC_085048.1, read as the reverse complement.
CTCAGACTAAATTGCTTTAGGAAAGCATTTCAGACTTTAAATTGTCTTGCATGCTGTATTTTGGGATAAGGAGGGTGACAGAGCACAGCTGATGCTGATGTTGCTGTTGAAAACAGCACACTGTCCAGCCATGGCCTGTGATACCCTAATCCTCCAGCTGACAATGCCTGGTGGGCTGCCAGCTGTCACAATGGGCTGACACTTTCTAGTCCTCTCTAGCTTTACATGCTGCCTACCTGGTGACACTCACAGTGGTGAGAGACCACATGCTGGCAACAGACTATTTCTCTACTCTATGCCTTATTTCCAGAGTTTTCCCATCGACTATTTTCCTACTCACTGAATTTGCCTGTTCTAGGGTTAAATATGAAGCATAGATGGGCATATTTGTTTATTTGATAATGGTTATCAGCTCATAGTTAATGCTAGGACTCTCCTGTAGTGGGGTGCTATAAATAACACGTTTCATTACATAACAGTGGAAAGACTTAGAAGTCTTTGCCCAAAGCCAGACATGTAACAGAAAGGTTCAGGGGTTTTGGTAGCAACTTTATTTCACCAGTTACTGCAGCTGGATGCCTTATAAGCAGAGGGATGACAAATAGCAACATTCAGGTCACAGGTTGTAAATGTGAAAGTGTAACATAGCTGTTAGTTAGTGGTCAGTTTGGACACAAAACCTCAGGCTGTATCAAGGTGGCAAGACTGCCATTTCTGCCAGCTGCCAGAAGTGATTTCAAGATGCTGGACCAAGTTGTTCCGTCAGGCAGAGCCAGAAGTCTCAAAAGATTCAGGACGAGTTTATCTGATAAATACATAGTGTGTGATCTTTATGGATCTGTGTGGATTCTACATACTGGTGCCAAACTAGGCACAAACAGAAGACCAAAAGGAACAAGTGGAAACAAAAATGATCTTTTTTCAAATATCACTGTGGAGAGGAACAGGAAAGTTATGCTTCCTTCTCACTCATACAGTTATGCTTGTGGGGTTGTGTTGCTGTGCAGAAAGGCAGAATTAGATTTTGGCATTAAGAACCTGTCTTGAAAAAAAAAATTAAGCTACTAAAATTCATAAAAAATATGATTAATGATGGTAATAAAACATTGGCAGTAAAAATTCCTTGTATTCTGTTCCTGGAATTTATAACTCAGTAAACTGTCTGACCATAAAATCCTATATGAAAGTTAGGATACTGACTGGAAGTGACTTTGTGTTTTTCAGGCTCTAAGTTTTCACTGAACCTTTTGACTGAACTAGAGCACTTGAGGAGTCAGTTGCGAGGAAAGTGTGCTCTGGTTTACTGAGCTCAGGTTTCTTGCTCTGACTGTGCTTCCAAGAACTTCGGCAGGTAAAATTAGCAAGAACATGATCTCTGCGAAATTATATTCTCTGCAGCTTTGTTGTCTACAGCTAAAATCTGAAGGCAGCTTTTTTGTATATGGCAGAAACCAGCAGTGGCTTTAGTGGTGTATGTGAAGAACAGGGAAGAACTACCAGCTCAGGATGTCGTCTGAAGAGGAAGATCACCCAGAGACCCCCATTGGCTCCCCTTGGTCTTGGGTAAGAGACTATGCCCTAAGGTGGCATAAATAATACTTAAAGCTTCAGGAAAAAAAGTAACAAGGTGTGCTGTGTGACCCTCAATAGTACTGAGTATCAGCAGCATTTTTAGTCTCCTGTTGAAGTCTGTGTTTCATTGATGGTTTGGTTATCTCTTCTAGTTCAGCCTGTGAACTTTTAAAAAAAGAACTGAATGAGGAAAACCTTCTTCTGCTTCTCCTGTGTATGTCAGGTTCTACAAGGAAACCTGACTGATTCTGTACTGTCTGCTTTGCTGTCTTACTGGCTGTGCAAAGCTCTACTGTTGAAAGGTAGCTTTTAGGTATAATGGAGGGAAAAGGATGTAAAGAATAGTGTTAACATTTGCTCTGGAAATCTGCATTTACAAAAGAGCCAGTGAAATACAGAAACATCCTGTCATTTTTTCTCAGTAAGACTGAAGCTGCCTTAATGAAATACAATCTGCACTGATGCCCCCCCTAACAATGGCTGTGGTTCTGTGTTTTAAGGTCTGAGCTGGTGCCTAAAGCTGCAGGAGAGGATGTGGGTCAGTACAGGGTACTAGCAGAAAGATAGAGGACGAATTCCCTCTGAAGGGACTTTGGGTAGAAATAGGAATAGCTCTACTGAATCTCCTGGTAATTCACTAAGTTTCAGGAAAAGGCAGGACGGGTAATAACGAAGGCTTTCAATTACTTTAAAAAAAGCATTGAAGTGGTTAAAAAACAATTACATGCTTTGAAATTTATATTTATGGTTTCATATATGGTTTTGATATCTCTTTATAGACACACACCACTATGATTGTTCAGGGAATGACAATATTTGAAATGGTTTATAAATGTGTGTGTGATATGTTGAGGACTGATATGTCCTGCAGGTACCCAAGGAATTACCTGAGACTTGCTTTTTGAAGGTAGAGTGCGCAGAATAAATTGGTTTAGCTAATAGTCTCATCTTTGGAGGAACATGCAAGGAGGGTGAAAATGAGCACCAGTTGTTCTCACTATCAGGACACAGGATTCCTGATATTTGTGTGTTGTTAGATGTCTGCTTTTGACAGATAAGAAGATAGATCATAGGTGTTGATTTCTAAATTTGACATAGGTGGCAACTTTTTATTTCCACTGAAAATTCTCTACAGGCTGAGCAGAATGGAGACTGGGTGGGGAGAGATGAGATTACTTCACTGATGGTTGGAGCACTAAGGAACATCAAGACTATGTTCACTATGAGCCAAACTGAGAAGGAACAAAGAAGTCAGGGATTTTATTTTTTTCTTTAAACTTCAAATGTCATTGAACTCCTGGCTTTCACCTTTATTAAAAATTAAGATACCCTACACAATATTTTACCTATTTCATTTGTATGATGTGCACTTTAGCTTTAGTTTCCTTCTAGAAATTTCCTTCACATATAAGTCTCTTAAATTGCCAAAGAAAGTCGTAGATCCCACTGCTCCTTTGAACAGTCTGTTTTGCAGTGAATGTGTAAGTTTTATTATAAGTTAAATAAACAGTGTTATTCAGTATATAATGAATATCAGATTTCTGATAGAAATAGATGTGCTAAATATCATTTGAAACTGTTGCTATTGGCCTTTAGGAGCGGCTGACTCTGGTCTTCTGTTGAGGACATCAGAAAAGAAGAACCACTTACCTCTATAGATTTACTGAAGTGGTTCTGCCTATCACTATGTTATAGAGTACAGAGAAAATTTTGGTCTTTGGAGAGGATTACAGAATACATATATTTGAGAATATTAAAAGCTCATCACAGAGAGCTCCTCGATAAAAAGATTCCCTAGGTATGTAAATAAAAACATATGAGCCCCAGGCTTTGAAATGCAGCATGGGATTAAAAACTTACATGCTTCCAGAAGCAAAGATTTGTTTCTGTAAGCATTTAGACTTCAAACTTCCTCTGATTTTTCATGATGTTGCTAGAGGACCAAATGAATATGATGTCATATAGACATTTGCTTTCCCTAGGGTAATCAGTGAGATTGTACATTTATGTCCTTTCCAGAGGAGGAATAAATAAAAAACAACAAAAAAAATTAAGCATCATTGAGAGAAGCTGATACAACATGTGGGGATGGTGGTCAACACTGGCCCTGTCAAAATGTAGCAGACATCAAGGAGAGCTGTGCAAATTCGTGCATCAAATGCAAACTTCAAACAGTGCCCTAGGCAAAATTGAGGTTTTACTTGCTAGTCTTTCAAATTACTAGGTAGCTGTGCTCTAAGATCTCTGCTTGAGACATTCATGTTCAGAAGAGTTTCTACAACTTTCACCTGTAAGGTGATTTTTAAAAATACTTTGTAAAAATGCTCCCTAAGCCACTTGCACTGGGTATGGTAAATGGTAACCCTACACATATAATTTTTAGTTTCATTTAACCTGAATCTTTTGTTGTGTTTTGAGATGCTTTGGGAGAAGCCACCCAGAACTACAGCTTGCTGCAGCTGGTGCTACCATGACAGAGGGACTGGTTGGCTCCTCAGGGCAAGTTTCCATCATTCTCTTCCCGGTCAGTCCCAGGCCAAACCACCAGTCATGACAAAGCACTGTCATTCCCCTGGGGCTGCAGGAAATCCTGGATTTACCAGATTCCAGTGGGAGTAGCAATTTAAGTAGTATCAATTTCTTTGGAAATCTCAGAAGTGTATGTTTCTCACTGTGAGACTTTTACTGCACACAACATCTGTCCCGGGTAAGTCAGAAGGAGCAGGGAGGACCAGAGGCTGCTCCTCACCAACCCCACCAAAAGCTGTGCTGGCTCAGAGCAGCCAGAGGCAGAGCCCATTGATGGGGTCTGCAGTCCTGCATTTACAGCAAGGACACCCACAGCTGTTCTAATTGCAGGGCTGCTCCCAGCTGTCCCTGCAGATGGCCGTGCTCTGGCCTCTGGGACTGCTCCATCCCACGGACCTTTCCCAGGGAAGGATCTCTCTGCTGCACCTGGTTCCTCCCCGCTTCCTGACCTGTGGCTGATCTGTGCCACTTTGGAATCAACTATTGCCCTAAGCACAGGGCCATGGCGCCGGCTCTCCTTTTATTTTGGTGGCCTGTTTGCACCCAGCTCCTGAGCAGACTCCAGACTTTTCAGGGACAGGAGCATCTTTCCCCCACAGTGGACTACCCTGCCATGCTGTTATAAATGAGAAACAAAAAGTCTCAGTATTTAGCAAGATTTAGACTGTTTTATTTGATATAGACTTAGCAAGCAGTGCTGGGGAGCATGAGGGGTCACCGCCCACTTCACACTCCATCAAACCTTAGTTTGTAGCCTCTTCTTATAGTGTGGTCTCTCGTTGTAATTTTTAACTTTGCCAGGTAAGCAGTGGTGGTCAAATAAACATCTGTAAAGTCTTTGGACATAGTCAGTCTCAGAGATTACCATCTTGTCTTGGTAGATAAAAACCAGCAGAAGTTGGGAAGTCTGGTCTTTGTAGATAGGAGGCATTGATCAAACAAAGGCAGGAAGTCTGATTTTGCAAAATCTATCAGACTATCGGAAAGTCTGATTTTGCGAACTGGTAGTCGATACAACTTATTTAGAAAACATAATATTCATAACAGGGGGATTTAAAACAGAATGATTTAATCATATATTTTCCTCTGTCTAATGTCCATGCTTCACTTCAGGCCTTAGTATTTTGGTTTATACAAACCCCAATACTTTTATGATTAACATGAATCTTTTATCAATTATCACAATGCCCAGCAAGCTGGCAGCAGCAGCTGGTGCTGCCTCATGGCAGCTCCCTGCTCCCATTTTGGAGGGCTGACCCTTCAGAGAGTGCAGGATGTCTTTTCGCAAGGGTAAATAAGTCTCAGTGGTATTCACTGCAAACCTCCAGCATCAAGCACGTGTGCTGCCTTCTCACCTACTGAAAAACAAACAGTAAGTTGAACCCGGACCCTTCCCTGTGGTTCCCTCTTTGGGGGCTGGCTGCAGGCCAAGTCCTTTTGCATTTTATTTAGGGCAGGTTGCGGGAGGTCAGTGATCATTCTGTATCTGGAGATCATGTCTCAGAGAGCCTGCCCTGTCTTAATATAGATCTGAAAGTTCAGCTTGGTCCATGGGGGCAAAAGGCTGTGAGGGCCATGAGTGGCTGTCAGGTGCTTCGCCCCCAGTTCCTGTCACCTCCACTGCCTTGGCACCATAACCTTAATTTGCATGATGAGTAATGCTTTAATAACACTTTTTTATCTTACGTTGCCATAAATGCAAGCAGAGTGTCAACCTCTCTGTTTCTGACTCTCCTACTCTTTTTGTAGTGGTCTTTGACAACTCAGTCTCACCTGGAGTGGGAGTTTGCACCTTGTCAAGGGCACAGTCCAAGGACTGGTCAGCCCAAGGTTGAGCTTCAGCAGCTCCAACTGAGCCGCTGAACAAAATCTACTGAGCTTTAGGCTGCAAGGGTAAAACACTCTGAAAAGTGGAGCAGATAAGAAAAACCCAATCCAAATGGACAGAAAGCACAAACACATCTCAAAGAACCACAGCTGTCTTAAAACTTGAGATTTTTGAAAGCAGTGATATATGTTTCCTGCTACCAGGTTTTAGATGTCTGTTTTAAAAACATATCGAGCTGTTACCAGTCATGGCAAAGGTTAAAACTCTTTTCATTTAAAGTTCCCCATCTCTGGGAGGTAACAAAAATCTTTCTGAAAAGCAGCATAAGTCTGACACTTCCACTGCATCTTCCGAAAGAGCTTCTGTTCCAAATCAATGAGCAGATAAGGGCTGGGCTGTCATCAACAGAACATTTCCCACTGACATCACCCAGGGAGCCATGAGGCCATGGGTGCCATAACAAGGTGTGCACAAGAAGGGAACATTGTGTTGGCACCTCAGAATGTGTCCCCTCTGTTTTTAATGTGCACCAGCTGGGGAGATCATTTAAAACCCTGCATGGCAAAATGGTTCAGCAAATACACAACTGTCTCCTACTTTGCTTAAAATTACATATTTGAGGTGGGGAATATGTTAAGAAACTAAGACCAAGTGAGCTTGGGGATCTCATTGCTTTTACAGAGTTAGAAATCATTCAGAAATTGCAAATGGAGCTGCATATGCTGAAGGCTAGAGACAGGTGTGAGAGTGAGCATGGGCACAGAAGGCAAAGCTTGCCTGTGGAGCAAAGGAGCAATGAGAAGAGAAGGATGTGTTTTACTCAAAGCCTCGTGCATGGTAAATGAGGTAAATGCCACCTGGGATTGCAGTTCCTGAAATGAGGAATGGAAGTGACCCCAAGAACATCCTCAGAATCAATTTTCTCTCTTTTAGTACCAGTAGCCACACTCAGGAAAACCAGCCACTAGTTTTACTACAATTTACCAGTATAGTATCACATATATTAAAACAGAGAGAAAAAGAAGTTCCTGAAACTCTTTTCCCTTTAATCTATGATCTGTATTGTTCCAAATGGAGCTGGTAGCTTCTGTTGTAACTTCACCACCATCCCTGAGTTCCTTAGATCTGTGCCGCTGCCTGCTGGTGCTGTACTGGGATGGTTTCCCTGCAAAGCTGACAGAAGAAGAGCCTTCAGTCAGCTTTGCAGAGCTTCTCTGTGTTTGGTCCTATAGGGTTGAATTCTGTGGGCTTCAGTGTGAGTTTTGTTCAGGTTCAGCTTCCTGTGACCCTGCCATGGTGCTCAGGGGCAGGAGGCAAAAGGCTGTTTATCCCTCAGTAGAACCACTTAGAAGTTACAGCTCTTTAAATCTTCAACAAGTACCAAGCTGTGATTTTTATCTTCACAGTCCCCCAGGAAGTTCATCATCAAAACCACAGACCACAGCACAAAAAGGCAATCATTTATCAGACCCAGCAGATTCTATATTACAGGCACTGTTACCAGGCGACTGAGACATTCCTGCTCACAATAAATTCTTCATCCTCCATTCAGAAAAGCCAAGAAGAAAATACCTGATGGAGGCATTTATGTGTTTTCCATTTTTTCTTGCCCACTTTTTCTTTTTTCTCTTCTGTCTTCTGAATTTGAGAAATACTCTGCTATAATGGATGAGCAAATTGCACTTTGCCCAACAGAAATGGGGAACAAGGAATTGCATGGCTGCTCCCAAGCAAGGAAGGCCAGGAAGCAGTCCACATTCATGAAGGACTAAGTCAACAAGGAAAAAAAACTGAAAAAGGAAAAACTGAACACTGGCATCTGGTCTAATAAATCTGTTTTTTATTCAGGCCCACTCTCCCTCTGAAGTGAACTGTATCAACCATCTAAAGAAGACTGCTGAGAGGAGTAAATTTGGAGGATTAGTCTAGAAATGAATCCAGTACACAGAGAATTGCTACTTTTCTTTGCTCTTTCTTCACTCCTTCAGTAGACTTGGAGCCTTTCCTTCAGGAACTTGGAGTCTTTGAGCCAAGTGGTAAATATCTGATCCATGGATCAGGTGAATAGTTTGAGAATATACTTGTTTTTCAATGCAGAGCTAGCAATGTATCTGCACAGCAACACAGAGAAAAAATATGGTCCTTTTCATTCTAACACAATCTATAGTTGTTGTTTCAATTAACTGATTTATTAATGTTATGTGTTCCAGTCACATTGCAAAAATCTGTAACAAGGAAAATAATTAGTTAGAATAGCTGTTTCATAAAGGTTACTTGCCAGAATATCCTCAAGTCCTTCTGGGCTGCAAAAGATCTTAAAATGAAATAAATATTTTCCAACTAATTTTCATGACTGAGTGGCAAGCCCCAGTTCTGCACCCTCCTGCTTTTGCAGAAGCTGTATTGCTGCCGAAAAGCTTTTAAAGTGAAGGATTTTTAAATCAAAAGTGCCCTCCAGTGGTCCCACATATTATTTTTGACTGACACCTGATATTTATCTTCCCCTTCTTAGAAATTAAGCCATGTGATATTTAACAGCTTGTAGCAAGTAAAACCAATTAAACTGGATGTGCCCTTTAAAAAAAGGTCAGTTAATATGGATGTATCCTTATCCTGAGATATTTTGTATACCTGCTAACCAGTTTGAAAGCTTTTAATTAATTCACTTTTAATTTTTTTATTTTTTGAGTGTTTTTTCCTGCATTGTGCTGGGGTATACTCTCTGCTCACCCTCTGCACATTGTACAGCTTGTACTCTAACACCATCCATATAGCAATCTCCTACAGGATGGAGGTGACCTTTTAAAAGCAAACAATGTATCATCAGACATCTCAAGGGTAATTTTTATTTAGACAAGCAACTAGGATTTCAGCATAGATTTGCTAATAAAATCATTAATTTTCCTTTAAAACCTGGAAATTATGATGGATATGTTTTTCTAAGTACTTCAGGATCCCATGGACTCATTATTTCTTGGATATTTTAAGGCAGAGAAGAACTGGGGAGAGGTATAAATGGAGGCTTTACAGAATTTCCACCTCAGTAAATATCTCTGAGGGATTTTCTCTCATTATAAATTTCTAGAGCCCCTCCACTCTGCCAGTTTTGCTTAGAGGTTTTTATGAGTCAAAAGCATCTGAGGGGTAGCATTCCTTCAGAGGGACACTTTAGAAATTCAGTGGAAATATATTCTTTAATAATTAAATAATTAAAATTATATTTTATTTGAAATCTCTTTTGCCAAACAACACTTTCCTTAATCTGTTTTAGTCTTATTTAAAAAACCCCCAAAACCAGATTAAACCTGAAGGAGAGTTTTCTCAAAGGGTATTTAAATGTCCTTCATCTTTATTTCCTAAGCTAAATTGGATTCACTGTATGAATCCTGGTGCTTTTCTAAGGTCAGTGAAAATGCAGCAGTCATTGCAAATGAGCTACCTTAAAGCAATTACAGACATGACCTTTGATAAAAAAAAGTTTGGGCGCTCCCGAATTCCTTCTCCTGGAAATTTAATGTTGTGTGTTCAATAGAGGCCAAAACTTGACTGGAAGTCAAGCAAGACTTGACTCTCAGCTGAGACTGGGAAATGAGCTGTGGCTCTTGCCCTGGTCAGTGCAGTGCTGGCTTGAGACAGGATGACAAAGCTATTTTCCCCCATGCTGCTGGATGAGTTTCAAGAACCCTCTGCAACTTTCTCAGCTGCTCCATCTGTTGAAAGGGGATTATGTTATTAACACCTTTTGCAATATATTGTGACATTCATCAGGCTGTGCTGTGTGTGAGCAGGGTAATGCAGTTAACAGACAGAGTACAAACATAATAACACTTTTTTTTCCCCTTCTATGTGAAAAATAACTCTAGGTGAAAGGAATTTAACCCTATTTTTCATCAAATTCCTCTCCTGCTTCCCTCCAGCAGCTGTATTAGATGTCTAAAGGACGAACCCATGAAGATAGGCACAGACCACAGCAACACCTCTGTATAATCCATGCTAGAAAGTACATGTTTTCCTCAAAATTAATACACTTTTTCTCGTTTTCCCCCCCCCAGGATAGCAGGCTGTGGATAGTCAGGCTCTAATGTTACAACTGAGAACAAATAGTTTGCTTTAACTCTTATATATTTGATTAATTCACTAATTTTATCTTCTTGCTCCCTTGGTAAGTTCTGTGCAAATCCCAGTAGATCAGGAAATAGTACAGAAATATCAGAATAGTACAGAGCTCTGCCAGGACCTGTGAAAAAGAAAGAAGATGGATGGTAGAAGCAATGGCATTTTATCTTGGTATAACTCTATGACAGGCAAAAAGGTGGTTTATTAATAGTGGTTTGGCAGACATACTATACCAACACTTAATGGCTGCAAGAAGACCAAAGCAGGTGTCTAATTTCCTGCAGGCAGCCTGTGCCTGAGGGTCAGCAGGTTTTTACAGCAGGAGTGGCAATGGTCAAGTTTCTCAGTTTTCTTGGCAGCTCTTGGCAGTTGGGTAGGAGAAGGAAGTTTCTGCAATGGGTGTGGAACTATGAAAGTGTTCTGGACTGACAATTAACTCAGTACTTACTGCAGGATCCAGATATTTGGCCTTTGCTTGGGCTGGGCACTTTACTTACAGCCTGTAAGCAGGAAAGTACAAGTAAGCAGAACAGCCTGTGGGGATGGGTCCAGGTTTGGCTGAAAGGCTGGGAAGAGATGGGGTTAATGGTGAGAGTGAAGCAAAGTTGGAGGGTGAGGGTCGACAGATCCAGGGGCATGGGGACACCAGCTGACACATGGGGAACACGTTTCCCTTCCACACAGCATCCATTAAGCTGTAGGAAGAGCTGGGCTCCTTCCAGCCCAGCAATGCTTTTCCTTAGCTTTTGGCAGGAGCTGGAAGGAGCCTTTGCCCTCCTCTGCCAAACACCAGAGGCATCAGTGTCTAGCCCTTTGTCACATGGCATCTGGGGAAGAAACCTCAATCTCAGCCACTTCAGGGATTCCCACAGGTCCCCTGGGGCTCCCACCTCCTGTGTTCCTGTGGATTCATTTGATCTCCACCCATGCTGGGAAAACAAAAAAAAATGGAACAAAAACAAAACAAAACAAAACAAAACAAAACAAAACAAAATAAAAAAAAACCCAAACCAAACAAAAAAATCCCCAAAAACAAAAACAAAAAACCCCACCAAAAACAACAACAACAACAACAAAAAACATGCTGCAGGTTTGTTACCTCATTTCAGTGAAAATACAGGTTTTGTTTGAATCCACTGAAGGATTGATTTCTACAGTCCAAAGGCAAAACTACTGTTGGAGTAACTCAGCCCTTGGAATTGTCTCTATCTCTCCACTCCCAACAGAGGGAAGTGTGAGCTTACTTAGGCTTCCTCTAAGTTTTGGGAAGATGCTGCTCACTAGGAACCTGCAACATTTACACATGGGAGAGGCATTTCCTCACTTTAACTGGCTTGTCTTAGTACAGAGCTATTGAACAGTGATCTTAATTGCTTGGCAACACCAGTTCATTTTCTGCTTTGTAAATCTTCAGACGAGCATTCCTGAAACCAGGTTGGAGCAGACACACGTCCTGACTATTTGCTGGCCTTGTGGTAGAGGTGCAGCATGATCCTAACCTTGTCATACATGTCAAACAAACTTCAGCTCATCCTAGGCTGCCTACATTAACAATGATTGTTCCTTACTATATTAATAAAGTTGGTGTCAGAGAATGAATGACTGCCCAGACTTTTGAATGCTAAGATTTGGGAAAATTTCACTTAAATTAATGAAGATTTCACAAAAGAGACATCCTGACACAACCTTTTCATTTTGTCCCTGTACAGCATGTGACAAAAGTGAGCCCCAACTAAAACTTCAAAGCACTGCTAAAGGCCAACAAACAGCAGTGTAGAATATGAGTCTTGGTGCATCTTTTTTTTCATTATAAACCCTAGGATAATTTCTTTGTAAACTCTGGGATAATTTAATGCTGCAACAAAGGAAGTTCTTTTGACTGCTAAACTGATTTTCAGTGTGTATTTGCACTTGTTTTCACTTTCCTATTGACTATGAGAGCTTTGGTGAAGAGAAGCTGTCTTTGATGGAAGTAGTATGCTCTAGGAGAGATACAAATGCAGATCTATCCTGTGAGGAAAAATGATGGAATATTTAATGGGAAAAGAATAGAAGGCAGTTATGAAAATGACCTTTCCAAGACAGGTCAGAGGTACATTTAGAGAAACAAAGTTGTATTTAGACACTCTATGTCATGCCATGCTAAGGAATCTTAAATGGATCATGGTCTAACAGTACAACACTCTCTGTGGATTAGAAAGGGATTTCAGGTATAACCACCTTTCTTATGAATATTTAAGGCAAAAGGTGCTGCCCCAGGATCTAATCCCACTTTAAAAAGGTGGCCTTGAAGTTAAGGGGAACTATTCTCTCACCTTAATGCACCAGACAGGTACATCTGGGTTGAATACAGCAGGATTCTTACATTAAATGTCTTTAGATTGGTTATCATGGGGACTCCAAATCCAGCACTACCTCTCTAACACAAGCACTAACAATCCAGAACAGAGAAAGGATATCTTTCTGTTCAACTGATGCCACATAATGAAGACTGTGGCCTGGGTGAAAAAGACTCTGAAAAGGTAAAATCTTGTGTTGGCACCTCAAGTGAAATAAGAACAGCTGGACCTATGTGCTTGTCCTCTGCAGGAATCCCTTCACATAGGAATAATTACATTATGGGCATGGCATAATGAAGTGTAAACAAGGACAGCAGGAGACTGCTACAGTGAACAGATGATTTCTTGCCACCACCCTTCTTTTTGCTGACTACTTGATCTGTGAAGTTAGTTCAAAAATTAATCCCATCAGTCTGTAGTATCAGGAGGTGTTAATTTCTCACAGAACAGTTAACAATCCTTCATCCATTGAAGTCAGGAGTACCTTTAAAGTCCAAAGTAGTCAATAAAAGATTATTCACAAAATGGAGTTTTGAATGTTCCCTTGATTTAACTTCTGGGAAAATCATTCTGGTGTAGGTAACAGAAACAGCACCTGGGATCCTCCACTGACACAGCTAGAACTCTGATGGCCTTGGCTGTGTTGCTGGATGCTGGGGGAGGTTTGGAGGTGGAGGTCTTGTAACCTGCCTCTCTATATTGTTCTTAAACAATAAATGCAAAAAACACAGCCCCAAAGCATTCCTGAAAGAAGCTGGTTGTGCTCTATCAATCCAGCACTGCTTCACCACCAGCTTAGCTGCAGTGGCATCTTCAGGACTGTAAAGTAAACACTTGGGGTTGCTCTACTCTTGAGTCAGCCAGCCTTTTGCAGAGCATCCACTTATGACAAACTTCACTTTCTATAGCCAGGGATCTGTAAAGCTTCACCCATAGTACTGCCCTACCTGGAGAAAAACTATATGACATTTAACAAAGAAACTGATGGCTGCCAGGCCACTGAACCTTGTTTAGGAAAAATACTGAAGAAAGTAGGAGGAAAGGGAGAGAAAAGTGTGACATTGTGACATGGTGAAAGAATTTCAAAGCCAATGCGGTTATTTTAGTGTTAATTAAACCCCAGTTAAGCCTGAGGATTATTAACATTTAAAAAACATTTCTAAATACTTTTCAAACCTTCTGTGTGAACAAATACTAAACGTGCACCACAGAAAAAATGTTCCTGGCCCACTGCATTCTGAGATGCTTCTTTCCAAGAATTTTATTCAAAGGCTTCCTCTTGTTCTGTACATGCTGTTTTTCTTCTAGTCGGCAACGCAACATATATTGATTGGATTTTATGACTACCTTCTTCCTAGAAATAGTCCTGAACAATGTGTAGCATTAGTTAGAAAACAAATCCCTTGCAATGAAGAAGCACACTCCTCTCCTCTTTATTTTCTGCTTTTCTGGACAAGAGCCAGTAGGGAGCTGCTTCCAAAGTCTATTTCTGAGCATGTGTTTATTTTTGCAGGCACACCGTCTTTACTACATGTGAGCCCTGTGTACTGGCCCAATGAAGTCAGAAACTGTGAAAATTGAGAAATTTGCCTTCATAACAGTAGTCTGGGTTGATAATGTTTCTCCATTTTTTATTAAAAACAATCAGAGGGAGACTGAGGTTAGCTGTGTTGTGCAGGAGAGCATGGACAGCCTGCAATAGTGCCAGTTGCAGTGGAAGTTTCCAAACTTCCTGACCTACCCCTCAGACACAGGATTGTTTCTCCTCTTCTGTTTCTCCACTCTAGAAATCTGATCTTGGGACACAAAGTCTCTTCATATTACAAACATACCTATGTTCCACAAAATGACGTAAACTTACTCCCTAAAAAACTGTGGCTAGCAAATCCCTTATAAAAAACCCTATAAAAACTATACACAATACAATTTTTTCTGCTGTTAGTAATGTGCATGTAAGGCTTTAAGATTTGAATGCTTGAAGGGTTTCAAATAACTACAAACCTGCCTGTTTTGTTTTTTTTTTTCCCTAAGTGGACAAAGTGGAGAAAACCCCACGTATATTTTAATACACTCACACTTTAATGGAGGCTTGTTATGTTTCTATCAAGCCTGTCATGAAACCATATATTAAAACCTGTTTTGCTCATCACTGTTGGCCTCCATGATGACTCTGGACAGTGACTTACGTGCAAGTACTTACATATCAGTACTGACTTGATGGAACTTCCTTCTGTGGCAAAATTTAATATTCTTTGAATAAATTACATTCTGATGGAAGGCTTTCCACAAATCAATGGATAGGGGGATGGGAAGCATCACTGCCAGCCTAAAATAGCTATGATACCCATAGGGGAGACCTCTGAGTAAGTCTACAAGCAAACCAAGTAAATAAACAGAGAGAATAAAAAGCTCAGCTAGGTTTTAGAGGGCAGTCCCAGATGCGGCCATTTACCTCCCATTTGCCATGACCTTTATGCCTCTAGGAGGCAGCTGCAAATGGACAAAGGTTTCAATTCATAACATGAAAAGTTCGTGCAGCTTTTCAGTGTACAGCACCCTTTTTTTCCTGTCATCTTCCTAACACTATCCCAATCCTGAAATTCATGCCTAAATTTGCACAGAAAACAAATGGGATCAGGGAAATGCCCTTTTCTGAAGGCTCCCCACAAGTTTGAATGAAGTGTTTGTACAAGGTGTTTGCATGTGACCCATGGCAAAGTTTGCTAGCAAACAAAAACACAGCTTGTGCCCAGTATTATTTGAAGAGTAGGTGCAGCACAGCAGCAGCAGCAGCTTTGCTCTGTGTACTGCTGGGTGCTGGGGAACCTGGAGATCCAGTGTGTGGCACAAACCCAGTTTCTCAAATCTTTAAACAAGCCAGTTCTGCTCTGCTGCTGTACCTGTTTGACCAGCATCTGTCTGAACTAAATCAGGAACTTATTGACAGTTTCTTCCTTTTTCTCTTTGGAGAGTCCTCTGAGAACATATCTTGTGTCTCAGACTGAACATCAGTGGGCCAGATCAGTTTTGTTTGCCCTATATCATGAAAACCCAAAATTTACAGATTCTTTGTGGTTGCAGATCCTACAATCAACTAGATCTAGCTCTGAACTCCTTTGCCTTGTACTTAACAATGAAGGTCTGGATGACCCAAAGCCTCACCAAGCCTAAGATCATGCAAGGCACGAGCAGTGTCAACACCGCAGTCGTGAAGCTCGTGAAGCTCTAATACTCAACAGCTTTCTGTCCCTGTTGCGAGAGGCAGCCATTTTCACCTTTCTCTGGTGAAGGGCATATATTGCCCTCTTCAGTGGTCAGGGAAAGCTGTGGGTAGCAGCTGCCATGTCCAGGGCTGATGGAGAAGTTGCTCAGGGAAGCCTCTGGGTCTGGAAAGGCTGATGCCATGAGGGAGGGTGTGGTGAACATCAGGTGATGTGGATACATGACCTCATGAAACACCTTTTGGTAACCTGGGGTGGCTCCTAAGAGAAACATTCCCAGGTGCTGTGCTAACTGCAGCCCTTAAAACATCTGACAAAAGCAAGTGCTGGTGTGGTGGTGGGGCCACCACTTCTGCCAATGGTAGTGGCAGCCAAACACGCTCTGCCCTGCTGAACGGGCTGTGGGAGATGACTAAACAGCCTTTATCAGCATGTGTTGCAAGATGTTAGATAAACAGCTGATAATTCTCTCTGTGAGACTGGGGTGAGGTTAAGAAAAGGGAGTAGCTCAGCAGGAAGAATACAGTCCTGGCATGAGGCTCTTTCAGGGTGTAATTTAAAGAGCAGAGTCCCCTGTGCTAGCCCAGTCCTGGTGAGTTCTCATGGAGGTTTCTGGGTAAATGAGCAGCTTCACAGTGTATTACCTTCAGTCCTTAAGTTTTTCTTTATTTCAAACTCACTTCAAAACGTGGTGAGAAAGCCACCATGCCTGGACTCTGCTGCAGTTTTCAGAAGCTCCAGAACAGAAATGCCATGGATATTCTCATTTTTTAAATTTATTTATTTATAGGCTGGATTATTACAAATAATTCATCTTATATATGGATTTCAAAAACATTTAGAAACTTGTTGTAATACAGTGTGGGATGAACTCATTGAGAGCAGCCTGCAGAGGACTTGGGGGTTCTGGTGGATGAAGAGCTGGACAGGAACTGACAATGTGCACCCTTAGCCCAGAAAGCCAAAAGTATCCTGAGCTCCATCTAAAGAAGCACTGGTGAGACTCTGCCTGCAGTGCTGCATCCAGATCTGGGGTCCTCAGTGCAGGAAAGACATGGACTTGCTGGAGCAAGTCTATAGGAGGGACACAAAAATGCTGGAATACCTCTCCTATGAAGACAGGCTGAAAGAGTTGAGTCTGTTCAGCCTGGAGGTTCTGAGGAAACCTCAGATTTCCAGTACTTGAAAGGGACTATACAAAAAGAGGGAGAAAAACGTTTTCCATCAGCAGGCAGTGGTCAGATAAAAGGGAACAGTTTTAAACTAAAAGTGGAGAGATTTATATTATATTTTAGGGAAAAAAATCTATACTGTGAGGAGTGAGGTACTGGCACAGGTTCCCAGAGAAGTTATGGATGCTCTATCCTTGGAAGCATACAAGGCCAGGTGGATGGGAATTTGAGCTACCTGGTGTAGTGTATAACATCCCTCCCCATGGTGCTGGGGGGTTAGAACTAGATGGTCTTTAAGGTCCTTTCCAACCTGAGCCATTCTGTGATTTTGAAGCAGGTATCCATGTTTTCAGCAAGGAAGGGGCAGAGAGAACACTGCTCATGCTGCAAGAGCTGTCCTGACACCCATGCTGTCTCCAGAGAAATAGAGGCTGTGAGGGCTGGGTGAGCAAGAAGACTCCAAACTGCTGTGATCTTCTCACCCTACACCGGTTCCACTGTCTCCATGTGATGCTTTGGGTTCCTGGAGCTACCGGAGTGCTTGAGCATAATGGCCCCTTTGACTGTGGGCCAAGTTTGAGTGAGGTGATAAAACAGATCCAGTTTCTTGTTGTGCTTCCTCTGCTTCATATGATAAAACTTGACTCTGGCTTCCATGTTGCAAAATGCTTAAACTGTTCTGTGGTCATCTCCATGGGCAGCAGTTCTCATGTTGCCTCCTACAGACCAACAGCTTTATTTTGGTAGCTTTCTTATAGAAGATAAATAAGGGTTTTTTTTGTTTGTTGTTGTTTTTTTGTTTTTTTTTTTTTTTTTGGCACATTAGAACATCAAGCCATTTAACTGGGAACTCATTACTGAAGTTTCTGACAGAACTCCTGGTAGTAACATTTTTGTTCCACATTATTTACTGATGTCCCAATTTTTAACTGACTAGTAACAACCTCTCCAAGAAAAGTAAAGTTGTCAGTCAAACCTGACTTATTTGAGAAACTAGGAAATTGTTGTCTTTAGGTTACTTAGAAAGGTAACGTGGTCATGGGGCAATTGGACTGTCATCTTACCTTGAAAGAGGGTGCCCTCCTTCCTCTTTGTTGCTTAAAATTACTCTGTAATGGAGGTAGTATGTTCTCACAAAAGGTACCTACTCTGGTTCTCTGTGAAAGAACAGACCAGCTGCTTTGCACCAGGCACCCACACTACAAGGAAAATATAATTCACTCTGGGCATCAGATGCTCCTTAAAGGGAAGTAATAGGATGTTTCTATCTGGTATTAGCAGAAATGAAGCACTCAGTGTGTACTTAACTGCATTTAGAGGCATGATTACTGTAGGAACCTGATTTAGATTACTTGAGTAATTCACAAATGAATAACTTTGTTTACAACACCTGTTTCATCAGTGTGATGAGCTAAACACCAGTCAGGTGATATTGTGAGACTGAGTCAGAAGTTTGAGACAGAAGAGCTGCTTAGATTGCCCTGCCCATCCCTTGGCTACTCTGCTGTACTTCCCTATAACTTGTTTCTGCACTATTTTTTTTTTAATTCAAAGCATTTCATGTAACAGGTTTTCATCACCAGTTCCTGAATTTTTTTCCCTGTGAGATTTTTGTGTTAGGAAAGAACTCCTGAAAATGGACTCTCATTCTGCCGTGTCACTTTATCACAGACTAATAGAATATAAGGTTGGAAGAGACTCAGGGATTATCTGGTCCATCTCTATGCCTAGAGGCAAATTCAACTACATTTAAAAAATTTCTGTCAAATGCATGTTCAGCCTGCTTTGAAAGATCTTAGCCTCTTCCAGCAAGCCATACCAGTGTTTGGGTGTTCCTACTATTATAAAGTTTTCCTAATGCCTAAATATTTCTTCTTTCATTTCATGCTCACTGTATTTCCATATCTCTCCTAAGGGGGCATGGATTACAGTTACTACCACTATTTTTTGCTTGCAGTATCTTTATATATTTTCCCCTCTAAGTGATAGTATGAAATATAGACTAATCTGTTTTTCTGCAGATATCAGGCCATATCTGTTATCTCCGAGTCTTCCATTTTACTTCACCTTCTTTCAGCTAAAAGAAATATCTTAATTCTTAAACACTCCATATTTAGTTGGGAAAAGTACTGTTTGGCTTAATGGTAACAGACTGGGCAATATAGGGTCATAAAGACCCTCTTTAGGGGTCAAAGGGCAAATTTTGCTTTGCACCATGAATGAAAGTTTTCTTATAAATATCATTGAATTTCCCCTGACAGTTTAGGTGTATATTATTTATTTTAGACATCAGAAGATCTGTGCAATAATGCTTGTGATATGCCCACTCTTCTGGAAGTAGAAAAGCTCATGTAGCTCCAGAGGAAATCTGGATCTCTTTGTTACACTGGTGGTAGTAAACTAAACAGTGACAATGCCCATTCTCTGGCTTTGATGCTACCTGGTGTGATCCAGTCACCTCCTGCTATGGAGCTCCATCAGCACTCAAAACCAGTTGGCCTCCTTGAGAGGTGTGCTGGAAATGCTCTGTGCTCACTCCCAAGGTGGGAGCTGCCAGCTGGCTGTGGCAGCATGTGCCAAGTGCTGTTTTTCCAGCATCAGGGCTCAGGCCAGAGCGTCCCAGTGCCTCTGCCTGTGCCTTGACTCCGATTGTCTTGTCCAGGAATAGCACTTGTGTCCTATTTCACTAGCTTAAGTGCAAGGTCATCTTTTCCCCACATTAGCTTGTTCTCTAAGGTCAGCAGGGTGCCTGCTGAGGCTAGCAGAGCTAAGAGAAACATTTAATGCATTTTGGCTGCTTTAAAATAATTTTTGTTTCATGTCTGTTTGCATTTCCAAACCTACTAAATAGGAAAGGCAGACGGTTGGTTTACAACAGTCACTCAAATGGACAAAATATAATTCATTAAATACTAAATTTTTCCATTAATTGAAGGTCTGAATGAAAGCTCCTTAGGGCTGTTTTTCAAATTTGAGCATGAACAGAGATTAGACAACTCAAAAGATCAAATACTTAACTGCAACATTAACTGTACTTTCAAAATTTGGCAGGGATCCTGGAGAGTCGCGTGGTTGTTGCACAAGTACACAAAGAATGTTTTACAGGACTGTCTCTGATCACTGTTTTCAGAGGAACTGAATGCACAGACAGCAGCACTTTTGTAAAATTACCAACTCTGTTGCAGCACACTATTGACTTTTCTGCTAATGAAATATACTGTTTTCCTGTGGCTGTTCCTATTACGATGTTTCTAAGATTTATTTTTTGTATCATGGACTTTTGATTGTTTTGATTTCGATTGCTTGCAGCCCTGAAAGCCAGCTGTGTCCTGGGTTCCATCAAAAGCAATATGGGCAGCGGGGCGAGGGAGGTGATTCTGCCCCTCTTCTCCGCTGTGGTGAGACCTCACATGGAGTGCTCCATCCAGCTCTGGGGCCTTCAGCCCAGGAAAGATGTGGAACTGCTGAAGCAAGTGCAGAGGAAGCTACAAAAGTGATCAGAGGGCTGAAGCCCCCTGTTCTCTGCAGACAGGTGGAGAGAATTTGGGTTGTTCATCTTGGAGAAGGCTCTGGGGAGACTTTACCTTCCAGTAAGGTACCTTCCAGTACCAAAAGGGGCAACAGGAGAGCTGGAGAGGGAATTTTTATGAGGGTTTGTAGGACAAGGGTGGCCATCTTTTGCTGAAAGAAGGTAGGCTTATATTAGACATTAGGAAGAAATTCTTTACTGTGGGAATATTGAGGTACTGGAAGAGGTTGGCCAGAGAAGCTGCAGGTGCTTCATCCCTGGAAGTGTTCAAGGCCAGGTTGGATGGGGCTTTGGGCACATAAGTTTCATTAAAGATGTTCCTGCCCATGGCAGAGGGGTTGGAACCAGATGGTCTTTCAGGTTAATTCCAACACAAACCACTCTATGATACCTCTTAAACACAACCAGGCACATGAAACAGGAAAATGAAATTATATTGAATTCAGTATTTGCATACAACATGCATCTGTATTTCAATTATTAATTTAGCCTGCAAGAGTATTTCTGTCATTTAATTATTGGTGTAACAGTGCCAGTATTTCTATTCTGCTCCTGAGAATAGAAAAGATGTTAAAACAATAGGCCATGTGGAAAGAGGTCTATTCCTAATTCAGATGCTAGAATTCCTTTGTAATGCAGAATAAGTAGTTTAATCAGGATGTATTTAAATTTCTTAATTTTATTAATGGAATTTATAATATCTTCTGGTCCCTAAGGTTGTTAAGAGACTTGGTAAATTCTTTTTGAATGCTGTAGTGCAATCCTTAGTGGAATGTTCCAAGTGCAAGATATTGCCATGAATGGAGAAGGTCTGTGTGTCAAACCTTTCTGTCTTCCTCTGATTGTGTCACCTCAAAATTACTTGTCACATCCCCCACATGAAATGATATTCTAATTATACATGTAGCAGAGTGTGTGAGTGTAATTACAAGTGTAATTAACAGTAATGGAACCCTTAAGAACTGGACCTACCAGAACTAGGTGAATTTATTTCTGTAGTGCTTGTTTTGCTATTTTTGATTGCTCCCTATTTGTAATGGCTTCATGGTCTCTATTCAAATGGAAGAAAGTTCAAAAAAAGAATCATTTCATGCTTTTTGTGTTTGCCCAGAGAAATTCTGCAGAGTATTCTGGGTGTCACATAATTTCAGAATTATAAAGAGCAGAATGTTTTTTTCTTTTTTCCTGGTGAGCATTTGTGTTTGAAAAATATTGAGATTTGAATATGAGGGAATATGGGTGTTTTGAGAACACACCACCAGCAAATCTGGCCATAACTTTTCTAGGCAAGAAAAAGAAATCTTTCAAATTATTTGTTCATATCATCATCAATCATCAATCATCATCATCATCATCATCATCATCATATTTATTGATCCTACAGAGTTAGTCCTTTCCGTATGAAATTTCACCACGGAATAAGTATTATAAAATGCAGTTCAGAATTTCTTTTCAAGAACTTTTCCTTTTATTTATATGTGTCTCTTCATCTCCAGCAACACCGAAAGCTTATCCTACTTAGTGGGTATTAATGTCAATATGTCTTGCAACTGTGGCTTCTTTGAAAATGTAATCACCATTCACTCCTACTTCTGTGTGTTCATAAAGATGTTGTCACACTAATTGTCACCTCAGCTGTGGGATCTGTCTCTGGAAGTACAGTCACTCTGCTGAGGCTTCTGTGCTGCCTGTCTGCAGAGGAACTACTCATGGAATATATTCATTTCTCTGCTATGCAGTCCCTGAGCACCAGGTTGCTTCAAAGGGGCTGAAGTGTGCTCTTGTTCTACAGAACTGCTTTTCCTGTCCTACTGGGTACTGGAGATCTTCCTGTACCATGAACACATCTAGGGATGATGCAATATGAAAAGATCTTTGGCATCCTCCTCCTGCAAAAGGATAAACAGTGGCTCTTGTGGTCTATATTTCTTCAGAGCTCACAGAATTTGCTGGCTTCTAAGTGCTCTCCAGCTGATGATACAAATCCTACTAGGAGAGGACTGAATCCTTCTGCAAAACCCCTGAATACTGAGGTGGTGGAAAGAGAAAATTAAGAACATTTCTCAGTCTAGATAAAACATAAGGATGACACGAAGGCTGTGTGGTTTACAAAGGAATCTTAGGAGAGGTATTCACTGAAGCTGGGTTTCAAGTACCATGATTGAGGCCTGTATATATTAACTTCTGTATATGGTTAATTAACTACATTATTTTTCATTATGTTTTGTTTCTTTCAGATTCCATTGATGAAAGATCCTGGTTGGATTCGAAATGTCTGGACACGTAATCTCAATGTAGGAATTTAATTTTTCATTTGCTTTTTAACTCCAGTGCCTTAGAGCAGGCCCAGCTGGTCTTTGGTAAAGCAGGATGAGGAGTGGTTAATTCTTGCCCACTACCTGGTACCCAGTACAGAGTGCCCAAGTACCACTCTTTGGAAACTCT
Source organism: Cinclus cinclus (assembly GCF_963662255.1). NCBI lineage: Eukaryota > Metazoa > Chordata > Aves > Passeriformes > Cinclidae > Cinclus > Cinclus cinclus. The sequence goes on along the minus strand of NC_085048.1, from coordinate 13,861,354 downwards.
TGTTACTATGTCACCACTATAATGTGACAATATTCCTGTGAAAGGCTGAGTGGCTCTGTGAAACTGGTGGCCCTCATGTAGCCAGTACTAGCAGGATAAAGATGGAAACATCATAAAAATTTGGAAATTTGGCACTTCACCTGAACAATAAGCACAGAGTGAGCAAACCTGTGGCAAATGTGAGATTGCAAGACGTGTCCCAAGCCAGGGAAAACATGCCCAGACACCTCTGCTGCTGCTCTAATGGAAGGCAGAGAGCAAATCTGTGAGGTGGTGTTGAACACAGCCATGGATTGACAGAAGAACCGCTCAGGAGAAGGAATAAGAGAGGGAGAACAGCACTTCCCACCCCAGTTATAGAACTGCCACTGCTGAATGACTGGTGGGGGAGGCAAAAGAGGCAGATCCAGGGAACAGCCTGATGCTTGTCTGAGTGACTCAGGACTCTATTCCTCAGGGTGACCTACTCTTACAGTGATGGTGGGGCAGAGTATTTAGAGGCTGACTTGATTGAAATCACAGGTAAGTCCACAGCATTTCCACCCAGCACCAAGCAGAGGTGTGCAATCACATCCGCTTAGCTGAGCTGTTGGAGCCACTGTCCAGCTCTGTGTAGGCTTCACAGATATATTAGCCTGGGTGGAGTGTGATGTTAGCACAGCTACACTGCTATCTCAGGTAAATCCCACTCTGGGGGTTCCAGACAACCTACACAGTGCAGTGTAGGATATTCTCTATGGTTTCCAGAGGAACCTTCCAGACCCAGGAGCCTGTGGAGATTTGCTAGTAACTTGCTGGTGTGGGAGCTGGTTGGCAGAGCCAGGCAGCCTCTCAGGTGGGTCTGGCAGATATAGGAAGGTGTGTCAGCTTCAACAAATTGAGGATCCAGCCTTCATGCTGAGCTTGATATTAGCAATGTCATGTAAACTGGACAGCAAAAATAAGCCAAACAGGCAGTCTGAAATGAGGATGGAGTTGGTTGCTGTTGGCAGGGGTTGGGTTTGTTCAGGCCATTCAGTAGCTGTGCTTTGCAGACAGAAAGGTACCTGGGAATTCAAAATGCCAGTAAAATAAACAGGAAAAGGACTCCAATTAGCAAAGGACAGCATAAAATGTGAAAAATAAACACATGTGAAGCAATACTACAGATGTGATCTTTTCATTCCAAAGTTTGGGAACATTTAGATCTGCCTTCAGGTGAGATTCTGAAATTTAAAAGAACATCTGCTGGGTAACCAGAACATGCCATGTGAACTTGCAATGTAACTTTGAAAGAATGGAGAATAATACATACTTGCAGTAAGATTATACTTTAAAAGGTTCAGTTTATGGGTTATTTGGGCAAAATTTTGAATTTTTAAAAATGTATCAGTACTATGGTTTTTGTCCTAAATTTCACATAAGCTAGTACAGAAATACATGAAGAGGAGGAGGAAGATTTTTGTAATTTGGATGTGCTACATTTAAAATCTACTCTACAGAAAGAAGGTTGTAGGAAACTAGCTAACCACTAATGATAAAAAAATCTTAGAGACTATGCAAATAAAAGATATGGTTGCACTAAGCTGTGCCAAAATCTGCAGAGAGAAGTTAGCAGTGTGAAACAGAAAGTGAGGAAAACATATCAGGTTGAATCTGCTACAGGAAGCAGAATTACACACAGCAAATAATAACTGACCCGGACAAGGTAGATAAGCAATAAGCATGTTCCCAACCCCATGCAAGCAACATGAAAAACACACAGGGTGAATGAACTGGGCTGTCATCTGGGGCTGCAGGGGAGTGACATCTGATATCACTGGGATGACTACATAGGGAGGCTTTTTTGTTAGAGCCCAGATTGCAGTGAGGGGTTTGGAATGGGGAAAACAGTGTCGGAGGAGTTCACATCAGAAGCAGACATGTACCTTGACATGACTCTGAACTACCTGTGGGTATGACTTCGTTTTTTATTCTATTAAATAGGATTATTTGCTTTGTTTACTGACCAGTCCTTTGTCTCTTCTTGTACTACAGCAGAGCTTGATACAAAACACTGCTTTCCTGCTCCCAGTCTTGCATTTTTTTAAAAAAATCGTCACCTGTTTGAAACAATGAGCAAACCCTTTGCTTGTGTAACACACAGTTCACTGGCTTGAAAGGGACTATATTGCTCTGTGTTAACTGAACACCAGGCCTGCTACTTTCAGACACTAAACACACTGGGATGGGAATTCTCTTTGTGCAGGATATGACCAACACAATTTGGCTGACGTGTGAGCAATAGTAAAACAAGCTGATGTTGTTTTTGTGGGCAGAAGCTGCTGGCTTTGAGAGACTGTACATGGTATGCAGATTTGTCTGAAGCAGATATGGAATGAGGGTAGCAGGAATGAGGCAAAGTACCTGATGAATTCTCACATTTGCATAATGGAATATGGAAAGCATGCAGGCCGCCAGGATGAAGGCTTTCTGTTCTAGGTTGTGCTCGACCTAATGAAATGGATTTCCCTAATTTCAACAAAGTATATTATTTCCATAGATTTACACATAGCTCTTGTTTTGACACACACTTCTGCTGTGTTTATGGAACAAGGATAAATTATTTTCACTGTGTGTTAATTCTTGAATTCACCTATATTCTCAAAACAACTCCAAAAAATAATGTTTTCAAACAATTCTTATATGTATGCGCAAGTACTGGTAAGCTTTTTTCAAACAGTGTACAGGAATACATGGAAACAGAATTTACCCATTTATGTAAGGGCAGGATCTAAAGAGCTATATGTAGAGGAGGCAGGATTGATAATACATTAATTTATGGTATCTTCATACTGGACTAACTAAAATAGTTTCAACTTTCTCAGTTCAACATTGAATTACATTTCCTTCTGATGGATCATTGCCTCTTGAGAGCCACTGAAACACATCATACTTTGTGACCAGATTACATGGACATAATAAACCCCCCTTTAAGACAGGTGTGTTTGCCTTGCAAAAATTGTTGTACATTTTAGACTTCAAGACTAAAGTTTTCATTACAGTAAAATTTTAATTTTTGCTCAGCTTTCAGCAAAATGGCAGAAATCAGAGGAAAAAAATGCTTTCTTTCAAACCACAGACTACAGTTCCTCCATTGGTTAATATACCCTTTGTCACAGCAAATCTAAATTTAGTTTTCCAAAAAATTATTTTTAGACTGATGGAGATGAAATGCTGTTTAATTATAGTTCTAAAATAACATTCACTACTATGTTCAGAAGTTTTAGTGCTATAACACTTGAGGAGAGACTACACTCATTTTGACACTGAGAGTATTCTGAGGGAACGATTTACTGAATTACCTGAAGCACTTCTGCAACTCATAGAAATTTGAGCATGAAACTGACATAAAGCACCATTTTCATGATTTTGCAAACTCAATCACCTATTAATGTTATTAGCATTCCAGTGGTAGAAATCATAAAACTTAATCTAATTTCTCAGATAATATAATATAGATATGCACGTCCTTACAGAAGATGTAAAGAATGACAGTGGCTAAAAAACAAAATTAAATGACAATATTCCTTCTTTAACACAACTGACTTAGAGGTTCCAGTTGGAGTTTTATACAAATTCCCAGCCTAAATCAGGAGAATGAACTGCTTAGATAAGAGAATGAATGTATTCACTGATAGAAAGAATGTATTTACTGATAAGAGAAAGTATTCACTGATTAATTGCCCAGGCTTGATGAAAATAATTAAAGAGAATTTAGTGTCTTATGATATGCAGGATGTAATTCTGTGCCTTAGCTTGTTCTTAGGATTTTCACACAATTTTGATTATTAACTTTATCTATAAAAATATATTTTTAAGAACAAAAGAGCAGACAACAATAAGATTGTCAGCTTTTACAGCAACCAAGACTAAAAAGATGATTTATTTGCTTAAGCAAAGCATGTTTTTAAACATTGTCATTGTTCCATTTAGCTCAAATTTTGCCTGATAAAAATTTATCACAAGAATTCAAAGGGTGATTGTACTTTTAATTCAAAACAAGCACAGTCCTTGGCTCAAACTGTAATCACTAAAATCCCCAATAATGGAATTAAAAGGAAAACACTTCTAAAATAGATTATTCCAATTCAGTACCTCACCTCTTCCCCTGAATCACGAAATACAGAGCCTTGAGGTTAAAGATCAGAGAGATCTGAAATCTGTGCTGCCAGATTAAGGTGTCTTCAAGTTTGGCACAGAGGAAGGAATGAGAGGACAGTGTCAGAAGATCTTAGGGGGCCAGAGCTCCCCCATGCCTTGCTGTTACAGAAAGCTCTGAGAAGGGAAAGCAGGAGTCCTTCAGGTGGGGGCACAGGACCCACACCTGCTGCAGAGGCTGAACTAGGAAAAGTGCCCTTTTAAATGTTACACACAATTGTTAAAAAAACCCTGCTCTAACCAGTTATATTCTGTCACTTAAAATATTCAAGAAAATTGAGCGTTAGTAAGAGAGGAAAACACTAAGTAGTAAAGGGTTGTATTATCTCACTTTTCTTTTTACAGCAAAAGTAATAAACCATTCTTTACTTTGGAGGAAGGGATGAGGATGTGAACTTTTGGCCAGTACCTGCAGAAGTCTCCCCCATCAGTTCATAGAAGAGGGAGACAACAGCCAGAGTCTGCCTCTCCTCCTGACAGGCTGCTCACAATCCTCCATCTGCTTCTTTCTCAAGGGGAGATTAAAACCCTTTCCATCCAGTTTATATGGCACCCAGAGCTAATTACTTCATCTGGGAGAGTACAGAATTATCTCACTTCAAAGCCAAGCAAACCTGCTTCTTGTAATGCCAAGCCAGGGACAGTGCCCCTGCATTCACCAGGAGCCACACACAGCACAGCCCCCCCCCCTCTACCTTGGTCTGCACAGAAGTGAAGAATTTTTCTGTCACAGAGAGAAGCACCAAATAATGCTACTTGTCTTATAAAACACATTTTAGATACTTCACTCTTTCTGTGGAGATGTAGAATGAACTTCAAGCTGACCTATATTAACACTTAATTCTTAGCCCACCAGAAGGAAATGCTTTACACAGAATATCTATTAATAGTCTTATTATCATAAGTGCAGCTGTTACATCTTTGCTTCCTACAGTTTGCCTGGTAAGCTGGAAACAACACAGTGTACTAATCAAGATGTTCAGTTTAAAAATCCCCAAGCAATAACTTTCAGAACCTATTTGCAAGAATAATTTGATATTGGTAGGCACTCTGATCTGGAAATTTCAGACATGAGGCTGAGAGAAAAGCAACAAACCCTGACAGAAGGAGTTGGTTTCCAAATATCATTTTCCTCTTTGGGATTAAGATTCCCATTTTAGTTTCCAAGCATTGCAGGTATTGTGAAGAAAAGATTATACTCTGGGAAACAGACCAGCTTTGTTTCAAGTTCTCAAAGCATGTTTTGTTCTGAACTATTTTGTTCTGAACAAATAATGCCAATTATTTTGGTTTGCTGTGCTTTGAAAACAGTATTCTGGGCAGAAGCTTTGCTGGTCATGAACAGATGTATTGGACTGATGAAAAACTAGATTTTGGGCTGGAAAGCATTTCTGTCCATGACAGGATGGAAGAGCTGTGTATGATCTCTCATTTCTTGTATGTATGTGCGCTTAGACATCAGTATGTATTTTATCTGACAGGTCTGTGTTTGAACAAGCATATGCAGGAATTGCAGTCTTGGCTGAAGAAAAAACACATTGATGTTCACTGTTATATCCTTAATCTTGCATTGCTTTGCTTTATCAGGGCTCAAGCTTTTCTGAGCTTTTTAGGATTATATTTAGAGAGCTCAACTGTGGCTATTTACAGATTTGTAGCTAAATTGCTTTCTGATGAGATTGGACTGGTACAAGTGTACCTCCAGCAGGGTTGATATATTTAGATTTTCTTGTTCCTAATTTAAATACTACACTCTTCTGCTTTGATGGTATTTGGATCATAGGTGCCAATAGAAGTCTCTGTTTCTCAGTAGCCAAGTATTTTGTAGCAGAGAAATTACTTTTGACTGGGGAAAGAGCTGCTAGGGTATAGAGGAAGCTTTGAGGTTCACATGGGCTTGCATGGTTGGATGTGGATGTAGAGGAAAAACAAAGGCTCTTCTGAGGACCTTCATCATCATGACTTACTATATTCTGAGAAGCAAAAAATACTAATCTAGTGTTTCATTTGCTAGAGATCCCCTTTCCCCCCTTTTTTTCATTGAGGGGGAGGAAAGGGTGTACCTGTCACAGAACAAAGTCCAAAAGTACTTGGTTCAAAATCAAGTTTGTTTATGCAATGCACACACTGATGGCATGAGAGATGTTATCATTAAAGATGAATATTTTGGTACATGATCAGTGCTTCCTGCCATGCCTGTAATTCCAGCTACAGGAGTTCCTGGAAAATTGAAATCCCACATTTGATCATTTGACAAAATAATCCTCTCAGTTTTGCTTTTCACTGGTCACTGATGGGCCTCATTTTTGACTAAAACATCACAGTCCTGAGGATCATGTCATCATCATCTCACCTCCTAACACAGAGGTCAAAGACGAAAGATAAGAAATGATATCAGAAGTGTATTGGCTGGCATGTGCAACCATCAGCAAATGATCACAATGCTCAAGAACTGTGATGATACAGAAAGTAAAATCCCAAAGCTAAAGCTGTCAAACTGCAAGGATCTCAGGGGGACAAATACAAAGCAAAAGCAACAGCACAGTCAAAAGTGGCAACAAGTTAGGGTTTGGGGGAATGGGGGAGGGGTGGAGGGGGGGAGAAGGGGGGGAAGGGAGGGAATGTTTTAGAAATCTCTGCAACTAAATAACATCTACATATACTTTTTAAAAATGGTCTCCAATCAAACACTTACAGGCAGATTGAATATCAGTATTGACATGTTGCAATACCCTGCACTACTGTGCCTTCAAATGAAGGTCAAAATGAAGTACTAGATAATTGTACTTGAAGGAAAAAGGAAGAGAAAAAGAAAGGGGGAGAAAAAAAGGTGAACTAGATAGAGAATTTAGTAGATTAGCAGAGGCAGCTGTAGGTACTGTATAAAAATATCTGCTTATGATAGGAGAGAAATTCCTTTGTTAGGATGGTGGGATGTTTAATCAGTTAATTACAGAATCAGTCAAACTGCTTTTTGATGTTTACACTGGAATAGAACTAGATAAACTCTTAATTTATACTGTGTGAGCTACTCTGAGTTTACTACTTATATAAAAGATACTAGCACAACTCCAGAGCCATCTTTGCTTATGAGTTAATTATAAAATGAAAGTTAAAAGCTCATCCTTTCTATTTACTGAATAATTTTAACTGTGCATTGGGCATGCATTAACAATTGTAGTCATTCATAACCCAGGTCCTTTGTGCCTGAACATCAACCCTAGTTTTAGTGGGGGGAAAAGCCAGACATTACTGCTAATGCACGATGGTTTAAATGGTTATTTTGCTCAATGTCAACATCTTTGTTCAGAAAATCTAGTGTCCTAAGATATAATTGAAGGCTTTTTTTTCCCCCTTGCATGGACTTACGTAATTTTTTCTAGGAATCTCTTCTTGGATTTTATTAAATTTTTCTGTGCTTGTCAATTCTTTTCAAACCCAGTTTTATTAATTTACAAAAGACTACACAACTCAACTTTCTTAAGTGTATTTTCATAGTAACTGTGAGCCCAGATCATAGGCTAGAACTCCACTGTGCCAGAACTTTACAAACACAAAGTGAATACATAACTTATAAGGTCTTTGAAACAAGAATCAGAGTTACATAATAATGAATTAATATAATTGGCCATCAAAGGAGTGGAAAGAAAAACTTTCATGAGCAGGTCCTTCAAAATTTTTGTGGACAGTCTTAGATTAAACCTTGGTAAACCAACATCTGTTGACTAAGACAATGCCTCTGGAAATAAACCTGTTAAAGGAGAAACCTTTCAGGAAGAAAACAATAATACTTCAGAACTTCATAATTTCTGAGTGTGTTTTGGAAATGACGCTGTCATTCTTTCTTTCTTCTTGCTAGGGCCATACTTCCTCTACCAGCTAGTCTGTGGGTAACTCCAGATTATTTTTAGGAACAATTCCTGACTGTACTATCCTCCAAAACTCTGCACTGGATGGAGTCAAATCCACAGCCATGACCATGCTAAGGCTTGGACAATATCAAAGTAAAAGTCATGTACATTGGTCCTGTAGACAGAAATAATTGAGAACAGTTATGAGCTGAAGTACAGCACAAGTAAGGATTTCAGAATGAGTTGGCAGAAGTTGTTCCAGGGAAGTAACCTGAGGAACACCACTCCACACTGGTCACACTGGTCATCAATAAGAATAGAGTGAAAAAGCACAGAAGGATAGTGCCCTACTGTTAGGGGAAGCTCACTGTTATTCTGCAAGCATTTGGCACTTCCCACAGCATCTTGTGTATATTGGTCCTGTACTTGGCTCTGTAGGAAGAGAAAACATGACCTTGCACATGAATCAGTTTAAAATGTAGAGCATTATTCTGTGGACTATTTTACATCAAGCAGCAGATGGTTGGACATGATAAGTAGCTAAACGCAATGTAGTACTTCCGAAAATGAGAACCTAGCTTCTGAATTTTTGAAAGAAACATGGAAGGGTGGGTGTTGTTGAGACTGTAAGACAGTGTTTTTGATTCAGTATGTTGTTATGATCATGTTTTGACTTTAGCACAACAGTAGAAGACCATAGTGGACCAATATGTTAGAGGAGTCCTCCCACCCAACGTGGACGGTGATGGCTGGAGGTTAGCACTCTCTCAGAGGGAGCACAATACGGGATTGTATTCTGCACAAATGTGGTGGGCGGAGCACTGGTAGGATCCACAGACAGCACAGATAAAGCTTCTTGTATCAACAGGCATTGGATTATTTACCAACATTTCTCATTGCCTACTGACTGCCCACTGGCAAGAGATTAGATATGAAATTCCTGGGAAATGAAACTGCAGTTGTGTATTACTTTCTCATTGGGACGAAGTATACACTCTTGTTTGTCATGCCTGGGCAGAAACCGTCTTCACCGACTTTTCTGTTCTAAAACTGAAATGTACTCTTTAATGTAGCTATGTAACCAGGAATGCAGGAGAGAACAAGAGGTAGAGATCAGAGTCTGTGAGTTTGCACCGGGTCCTATCACTCAGTGCCTCTGTCTTGTGAGCTGTACAAAGACTGGCCAACGTGGAGAGACAACTAAGAGAGCTATAGGAGGAAGATGTGTTGCAGAAAAACAATGTGAAGGATTACAATCGGGTGATGACCTAGAGAAGATTCCACTAAGATTGTTTTGGAGTGGAACCAGAAATTTAAGAGAAATGGAAGGCTAAAGCGCTGGTTACTCAGCAAAATACTCTTCCCAGGCTTCAGCTGCATGTACATGCTGGGAACAACAAGGAGATGCATGAAATTCAGCTCTCAAAAACTTGTTTTCAGGCCTACAACTAGCAGAGTGCTTCAATAATGACCTCTGAACCTTTTTTTTTTTTTACAATACAATACAATCTTTGTTATCGTCCTCCCCCGTGTTATTATGTTTCCTCCTGTTCTTTTGTTTTGCACATAGCTCCACCCTCTCCTGAGTTCTGTAAACAAGACTTCAGAAAGGCCTGGGAGATTCCTTCATCAGCTCGTTTTTAACACGGACATCCACTTCCCTTTTTAGCTGTGTAAGGCACTCAGCACAAAGCGAGGTTACAATACGGTTTACATACGAGGAAACCACTATCAGTGCAAACCACTATTTATTTCATCGCATTTATTTAAAGCGATAAAGAGTCTGATGCTGAAAGACGTGTTCTCGAGGGTGATGAATGCTAGGCTCTGGCAGCCCAAGCGACGCCTATCACGGACCTGCCTCTGGTCAGCCTGGGCAGAGCGATTCCCTTTTCCACGCTCCGTTTTTCCCAGCTCGGAACCTGACCGGTCCTCGGCCGCGGGATCACCCCACACCACCGCGCCCGGGCCACGGCCCCGCCCCGGCCCGCGGCGGCTGCTGCAGCTCCGGGCCCGCTCTGTGCCCCCGCCCCGCCGCGCCTTCCCGGGCCCCGCGCCGCTCCTCGGGGCCTCCTCCGGGCCCTCCTCCGGGGCGGCACCGCCGGGCGGCCCCAGCGGCCCCGCAGCGTCCCCGCGGCCGCGGCGTGCACGGAGGCGGCGGCGAGCGGAGCGGCGGGAGCCGGCCCGTGGCAGAGGTGGGTGCCGGGGCTCTGGCGGCCGCTGCGGGAGGAGGGAGGCCCTTCCTCCTCCGGCTGCTCGCGGGCGGGGAAGACAAGGCCAGGAGCCGCTGAAGGCAGCGGATCCGTCGGGCCTGGGCATCCTGGCGGGGCTCCGGGCGGCTGCCCGCATCCCTGTCCTCATCCCTGCCCGCATGCCCTGCCCGCCTTTCCTTGCGGAGCCGCCTGGCTCTGGGCAGTGACAGCTGGGCGCATCGCGGCTGGACACTGCTTTGGGCACGGGATTAGAGGATAGGTGTGATGCTTTCCAGGTGTCCCCTCAGGGGGAGGCACCCTGCGTGGGGATCTCGGTTTGGGGTCCGTCCCCCACGAGCTCTGTGAGCTGCTGGTGGCCACTACGTGCTGCTGCTGCTTCCCCTTTGGCTTTGGGAAATTTGCTTCCCTTTGCCTGGCAGCTGCTGATGCAAATCGCTGCATTATGCCTCTGATTCACTAATGCTTTTTCTGAGCCTGAATAATGACAGCAATAACAGGACAGAGGGATTTAATGACAGAGCAGAGCCTGGCAAGCAGCAATGCAATGGCTACGCAGGAAACGAAACTTTCGGATATTTTGTATTTCTTTTATGTTACCCTTCCCAACAGTAAATTACTTTTCTACCGATTAGAAGTCTCCTATATGTTCAAGAAACAAAACCAAAAGCAAATGTGTCTTGTGGGAAGGAGACCAAACAGTGCAATATTGTTATTCCTGTCGAAGGGAGGAATTGCTAGTGGCAGTATCCCAGCCTTGATGTTGCAGACCATCTAGCCGATCATTTTTCTTTTCACATGTAAAGTCATAAGCCTTGATACATCTTTTGACCTCTATTTTGGCTCCTAGTCTGCCGGGTGTTTTGAAATGGTGTATTTTCTGGATAGCTTTATCTGTGTCCCTACCTCTGCTGTCTCAGGAAGCAAACAATGGTAAATGCTTGGTGTACATACACAAGGTTTTGTTGTCATCAGTGCATAGTTAGAAGTTAGATAAGTGAACTCCTATTACAGTAAAATGAGCCTTCGTCCATGAAGAAAACTGGAGAAAAGCTGGGGAGACAGTGAAGGAAATCAGATGGAAAACACTCAACATAAATATGATTTTAGGCATAAAGCCATGGAAACACTTCTAGTGGTTTTAGATACTTTCTGCTTTTCTTATAGCTCGAGGTCACTAACATAGGTATAGATTACCTGATAATATCTGCTTACCTGATGTAGTGGGGCCTGTTTGTAAGGGAGTTGGACAAGTTTTATTCTTTGACCCTTTTCCATACCTGAGCGTGTGCAGTTGTACAGATTTGTTTATCTGTGAACATATATACACACAGTAGTCATCAAAACCAGTTGAAATACAGTAAAAGCTTACTTTAAAAATGCAGAAAATACAGAGTCTAATAAGCAAATTTGTTTTTCGATCCCTCTGAGAGAAAGCATGCCAAGTCACGTGAGGTGTCTGTATGGAGTGGAACTACTGCTGTTTTTTTCACTCTGATTTATGTTCCCTCACTGACATCAGAACAGTAGCACAGGGCAGCACAGTACATGAGCTACCACAAATTCTTCAGCTACTGCAAAAATTCTTGGTTTCAGGCATCAGTTTGTACTTTTCAATTTGTTGTAAAGTTCAAACTCCTTTATGCAGGGTCTCTCTCCTTCTGTACATTCCCTCAAAATGTCTCCATGAGGAGGGGCGCACTGTACAGTTGGGAAATAAAGGTACAGTGAGACCAAGGGAATTGTGGAAGGTCTCCCAAGAAATCTCTGGGAAAGGAGTAGATAAGTCTTGAGATGTGATTTCAGGACTGTCTGGAATTTCAGCAGACGTGTCCCGTGTACTGTGCACTGTGACTCTTAGTTTCTCTCTTTCTTTGGTAGTAGCAATTGTATGGGTATGTGGTGAGTCAGATCATCCCATTGATCTAGCTGGAAATTATTTTTTCTGGCTTTAGTGTTGTTACTTTTCAGTGCTGACACAAAGACAAGATTTAGGAGAGTGGAGAATGTGCAGCTGGGAGGTTAATATGGGGACTGTGGTTGTACCCTTCAGCTGGCCTTGAAATAATTCTCCTGGACTCTTGGGTACCAGTTTGGTACCCTGACTGTGAGGCTATGGGCCAGTTCTCCCTTTGTTTGAACATGGGGATTCATTGCAGGCAAGTTTTGACTCTTCAGTTTGAAATTTTGATTTTAGCTGCTCTCAAGAAAATATTCTGTCCTTTACAGGGACTTCGTGAAGTATTGCACCAAGTGAAGTTTTAACTATTTGAAATACAATACAATGTCAGAACCAGAGGAATAGTCATCTCATATTCAAAGTCCATGACTGTGAGTGAGCGTGAGTGGGTGGGTGGGCTCTTGGAGGGACAGGCAGCTTGGAAGATGAGTTTGACATTTGATCCATTTGACTCTTGGCTGTTTTGACAGAAGTCACAATTTTTGGCACTGGCCTTGGGTAACTTGGAATAGAAGTCAAATAGTTCCTAATAGAATTAAGCCCAGAATAAACCCAACCCTGAAATATTCCTGGAGGTTTGACTGGCAGGAAGCACAATGCTCTCACTCTGGTATAGAGCTAGCCACAGGCTGAAATTTTCTTTCTGATGGGAGACATACAAGTGAACTGTACCTGTCTCCAAACTGTCCAGACATACTGCCAGATCACCTGCAGGAATGTGGTCTGTTCCATGCAGCTGTGACTATGGGGAAGTCTGGAACAAATGTGAGTATAATCAGACTTGGACAGTGTGCCCTCCTATTTACAGCACAAACAAAGTCACACTGCTCAGCAGAGTGTTCTGGACTTCTCCCTCAGCAACTTGTCCAAATTGGGGTCATGGATGCTTGTGGCTCCCTTTCAGGTCATGTGTCCAGGTTTCATTTCCCAGGAAAAAAGAATATGCAAGGAGAGTGCTTGTCTGTGTCTCACTTGGGTGAGCTTGGTGTGCTGCAATTGGGATATAGCCAGAGTGGTAGACCCTGCTTGAAACCAATGGGAATTACACCCTCTGAGATAAAAGCCTCAGTAACTTGCCCAAAATTATGTGGGGAATCTTATAGGAAAACAGAGCTCTAAACTGAAGTCTCCCAAAGTCCCATGCAGTGTCTTCATGGCTCCTTTAGAGAAAATAAATCCAGGCTCTTATTTTGCTCTGAAAAATGCACAACTTTGGGGTTCTGCCTGGGCTTCTACTCAAAAAATAGGGTGGGAATTTGTGGCAGTGACTTTAGGTTGGATTGATGTAGGAACCCACAAATAATTAAGAAAAAGACTTTTGAGGGTTCTTAATGATTTTCAGTTTCCTACTTGAAATGGCTTAAAATACTAAGGGATTTGAATGTGATGATCAAATAGCATTGGTAACTTTACAGTGTGTTGACAGCTTACTAATAAACAAAAGTAGATATTTTAAAAATAATAGATTGATAGTTATTAAGAGCTTTTATAGTTAAGAAGTCAACATTACTATGGTTGTTGCACAGACATGAAGGACGAAGCTTAATTTTGAAAATACTCATCTAGAGAATCTTCAACTTAAATATTTTCTTATCTCCCCTACATTTTTCTCATGAATCTTTTTTTAGAACATAACCTCTGAAGCTTTTTCATGGTAAAGAATATATCAATAGTAAAATTCCATTAGTTGCAGTAGAGGGGATTAAATGTTCAGTATCGCATACAAAACTGAATTGTTTCAGAGTCAAGAAAGGAAATATTTGATATGCAGTAAAACAGTGAATAAGCACTGACTTTGAAGTATTATAATTTACTTATTATTTTTGTAAATGAGGAATAATGTTCTGTAAGGGGCCACTGTCTGATTCCCAAATATAGTCTGGTCTCTCAAAAGCTTTAAATCTTCAAAACAGAAACCAAGGGCAGGTCAAGAGACCAGACTGACCAGGTTTGTAAAGTTGTCATAGTTTCAGTGTCAGCAGCAGAGCTGCAATGATGTATTTTAACTGAACACTGGCCCATCAATTTCTATCTTCCCCTTACTATTTCACTACTTATATGGAAGTTCTTAGGAGGAAAGTTGATTTGTTTTGTGCTTATGCACATCACTTCAGCCATGGATCAGGGTCTCATCATCATATCAGTTATTAAAACTATAACTGAAATACATGTCTGTGTTTTTGTGGGCTTTTGTTTGTTTGTTTGTTTGTTTGTTTGTTTTTTGTTTGTGTTATGTTTACCATCGCTGCAAATCTTCCTCTCCTGGCCTAAAAAAAACAGTGCACAATCATAATCATAGAGCCTTCTGGGGCTGAAAGAGACCTAAATGTTGCCAAAGCTCATTCTTGGTGACCAGACCAGCTAGTACCATCTATTCTATAAAGCTCTGTAAGGCTTTTAAAGAAGGTGACTGCTTCTAAACTGGCCATGCGAGTAGTGCCCAGTCTATATTTACTCCTTAGCTGTGCCTTGGAATTGCTGGGAGAGTGCTTATTGGCCTGTGCCTAAAAGAAGCGGACTTTGAAATTTAAATGGATTCAGTAGAGATGTCTAGATTGTACTGGTCAGGTCTGTGGTGGGATGTGGGTTGATTTACTGCCTTGGGCATAGGCACAGAAGCAATGTCTTTCCCAAAGGTTGCAGTTGCCTGTTCTTAAACTGTTCCAAACAAATGTTTGTCCCTTTTTCAAGATGTTCTGCATTGGAAATTTCATATCTTCCAGAGGAAATGTGTTTCACTTTTTAATTACCCTTACAACATGCCATCTAAATCAACTGTCTGTTTTCAGAGCATGTTGAATAGCACTTGCATCTGTTAGTAATATGGATGTGTGTGGATATCTAATCTATTATTCATTAATGTGGCTCCTGACAAGACACCAGGTACTGCAAAAGGAAAAAGGTCCTTGGTTCCTATGATTTTCAGTATTTTATTTTGAAAAATGCAGTAAAGAAAGATGAAATGGTAAGGGAAAGAGCTTAGCTGCAAAAAAATCCCCAGAAAAACAAACAACCGAAACCATGCCACAGAGGGTACAATTGCTGGCTTTTCCAGTGGAATTAGGGCATAGCCTGATGTACCTATATGAAAGAATTAGATTATCTAGATGACAGTGTGTTTGATCTTACTGTGGCATCCAGAAGAGTGGGACTTTAAAGAATTAATTTTGTTACATCAGTCTTTGCTAAGTGAATGAATCAGCTAAGTAATAAGGGAGATCACCTAGATATTTATTTTTTACTTATTTTTCCACATGATGATCAATTCTGAAAAACAGCTGCTGTCTTTAACAACCAAGACTTGGAAATTTTCTAGGTTTTCTGGAAGGTGATGCTAGTCAGATTTACATTAAAAATTATCCTAGAAAATACCTTTAATTTTATAATACATGCAAAATCTAGAGCTGTGAATGTTTTCCAACAAAGAAAATTTAAACCATTTGTGAATCGTGACAGAAGCAGTACAGATTGTTCTCACTTGCAAGCTTAGATCAAAGGATTCTGAATCTTCCCAGTACGGAAAAATATTCTGTGCTGTGTCCACTAGCATGGTATGAGAACAAGACTTTTACTAAACTGAGTATAATGAACAGGCAGGCCCTGGGGGTTTAACCCATGATGCAAACTCATGTTTACTGCTGAAGTTGCTGCTGCCTGGTCAGTAAGTGAAAGACTTCTTGGAGTGGCCAGAGTGAAGTGTTGCTCCAAAACTACATCCAATCCCTCTGGGGTTTGAGGAATGTTGGTTTCCTGGAGTGCTGACATGGCATGGACCAACTTTAGGTTCAGAGTATAAACCTCAGACTCCAAACAATTTCAGCTTTGGTTGGCGTGTATAAAAGGTAGGATAGAGGGCCTACAATAACCATCAGAATCTAACTTCTGAACTCTTCCCCATTTTAACTACAGCATTTTTTGTTCCCTACATTTGAAAAATAAGCCCATTTTTGTCAGTTTCTTAGGGAAGCGGAGTTTATGTGATCAGTCTCCCAGTCTGTCTTTTAATTCTGCGTTGACTTTGTTGCACATGCTAGATTCAGCCCAGCTTGAGAGGAGTGTCCATCACCAGCTCAGTTTGACTATGGCACTTTTTAAGGGATAAGAGATTTCCACTGTATGGAAGCAAGCTGTGCTGAGCTGTTTGGCCTCAGAGCTTGAGGATGGTGTCCAACTTTTAAATTTGTGGGTATAAAAATAATATTTTTTTGTCCAAAGACAGGGCAGGCAGAG
The DNA here is from genome assembly GCF_963662255.1 of Cinclus cinclus. NCBI lineage: Eukaryota > Metazoa > Chordata > Aves > Passeriformes > Cinclidae > Cinclus > Cinclus cinclus. The sequence goes on along the minus strand of NC_085048.1, from coordinate 13,844,924 downwards.
TAGCTAAGATTTCTTGTTAGCAAGAATAGTTGCAAAATTCTCTGTTTAGGATTTTAGGAGCCCAGCTGGTGTAACTTGTAAAGAGTATGTGAGTCCTCATATTTGGGTTGTCTTTCCAGAACTCTCCCATACAGCGGGGGTTATATCCTGCCCCAGCAGCTCCTTCTCCACCAAGGAAGTCACAGCTGTTTTGCAACTAGAAATTTTGTTATTTCAGCAGACCAAGCATTAACTGGAGTGAACTATACTGTGCAATTTTGACCCTAACTGTAGCTGTCTTTACATTTAATTTAGCTCAATAAGAAATGTGTTTGTTTTTGTGCTTTAGGTTGGAAAAATCCCCAGTAAAAACTGAAGTATTTTTCCACAAAGGGTGGTTTTAAAAGTTTGTTTATATCTTCCACCCTGGAGGCTGATTTCTGAACTTAGATTTGTGCCTGTGTCTTGCCAACTTTTATAGGAGTTTAGATAGTGGTCCCCAAGATAATTAGGGGGCTAAGACTTTATGACTTAGAAGCAGAGGCCAAGAAAAGGAGCTTTATTTGCTCTTCAGAATACTCAGTTACTTTTTGGGAGATGTAGAGGAAACAGCTGGGATAATAGAAGTGCACAGTGGTAGGACAAGAGGCAGTGGCACAAGCTGCAACAAGGGAAACTCAGGTATCATGAATACAATTTCCTCTCTGAGGCCAGGGATACGTAGGATTAGGAGAGCAGAAAGGCTGAGAAAGCTCCATCCTGAAGACACTGAGGACTCTGCAGGACCAACATGGTGGGCAGCCTTGGGCGGATGTTTGGACCCTGTCACCTTTAGAGGTCCCTGTTGTTTGGTGACACAGCATAGGGTGTGGCATGAGTTTCAAGTGCTGTTCCCTATGAAACAGCTTGCCACGAGATTTGCATTCAGGAAGGTGATGTTTCTAGTGTGTAATGGGAGCCCAGAAGTGCTGATACCAGTTTAGTGCTGGAGAAAGGAATATAATTGCCATGAAGTTTTTGTGTGTTGGTTTTTCAGTAGGTGGCACTTTCTGGATGCCTGAATTGAGGGCTGTGCAGAAAGGCTTCTCCAAACACTATTTAGGGATTATTCTTCCATTCGTTAACATCTGGCCTGGTTTTGGCTGAGATAGAAGTTTCTTCCTAGTAGCTGGTATAGTGCTGTGTTTGGGATTTAGGATGAGAATAATGCTGGTAACACACTGCTGGTTTAGGTGTTTCTGAGCATTGCTTACATTATGTCAAGGATTTTTTGGTTTTTTATGCCCTGCCAGTGACAGGGCTGGAGGAGAAGTTGCGAGGACACACAGCCTGGGCAGCTGATCCCAACTGACCAAAATGATATTCCATGCCATAGATTATCATGCCTAGAATATAAACTGGGGGAGAAACTGGCTGGAATTCCTGGGAATTGATCACGGGGTGGTGAGCAATTGCATTGGGCACCACTTGTTTTGTATGTTGAAATTATTTTATTTGTATTATTATAATTTATTATTATAGTTATTATTTCTTTCTCCCCTTTCTGTCTCATTAAACTGTCTTTATTTCAGCCCATGAAGTTTATCACTTTCACTTTTCTGATTCCCTCCCCCATCCTGCTTAGGATGGGGAGTTGGTTGTGAGCGAGTGACTGTGCAGTGCTTTGTTGTTGGCTGGGGTTAAACTATGACAGCGTCTTCTACACTAAAAACTTTGACAATCAAACAGAATTTTTTTTAAGTTAGTGCCTAGTTTTAGTCTTAATCTTGTGATTCTGCTCCCCAGTTGTCAGATAGCGAAACTATGATTGCTTTTCAGTGACAATATAGTGATTAATACCATAAGTAATTCTTCCTTCAGAGCACAGTTTGTGTCCTGACCCATGTATTGCAACAGAAACAGAGAAGAAAGCGAAGCTTCAGTCCACACAATGTGGAGGGACTTTTGAAAAAACCACAGGTGAACATTAGTTAATTAGAACAGCAGTGCATGGACGAAAACTGCCTTCATTATAGCATTTCCTGACTTTCAGATTTTTTGACTCTAGTGCTTTCATGGTATTCTTTAAATAGTCTGTTGTTTATAACTGTAAATCACAGTTAAAATTTGGAGCCATTTTACATCATCTCATACATATTTTTGCTTATGAAAGAACACAGCTGAAAGAGTCTCTATTGTAGCAGATGCTGCTGCTGTGCAGTGACTGTCTCAGGCTCTGAGCTCAGTTCTGTTCTCATCACCATCAATGGGAGTTTCAGCATTGCCTACCCTGCAACTGTCTCTTTCATTGAAGTCCAGGTGGTGTAGTACAGCCTAGCAAAGAACTTGTATGTAGCAAAGAACTTATGCTCAATCCTGCATGTACAAGGACTTTGATGAAACCAATATCTTGGAATCTGCAAGAGGTGCTGGAAAAATAGTGAAAATGATAGACACTGGAAGTCTTTAAAATCTATACTGTTCAGGAAGGTATCTGCTTAAATTCACTTGTATTTTAAGAGCCATTGAAAGACTTTCTTATCTTTTAGGCATGTCTAAATATGCAGCTTAGCAATTTCTGGGGGATTAAATATATTAAACAGGATGTATATTAATAATGTGGAAACAACAAGCTAAATGCTAAATAATAAATGCAGGGGCAAGGGAAATAAAGCAAATCACTTCAACTGTCAACATAAGTGTAATTTGAAATAAAACTGCAAATACTGTTTGAAAAGGTTGTTTGTAACAAGAACAGTAAAGTTGCATTAGGAAACAATGTTTGAATACTCTGGGCTGAAGGTTGCTTGTCCAACTTCAATGCATATCTGTTGTCTGAATGCATTATAATAATCTTTTAGTGGGAGAAATCACTGTATGATGGGGAAACAGTCTCTGCCTTTAGTGAAGTGTAGAATTAGATCTGCTCAAAGCTATTCACTTGCCCTGCCTTTAAAAGCCTGTGAAAATACACAAGAAAAGTATTTCTGGTGTTGAGGGCACAATAAATGATAGGAGGAGGTGTTATTCTGGAAGTAATGCTTTTCTCTTCAGAGATAATGGGAGACATTTATGAGCTTCAGTCTCAAAATCTGACAGTGGTTTTGAATTCAACTCATTTTAGTGACTTTTTGAAAGTTGTTACAATTTTCTGACTTGCAAGGTTCCTTTTGTCTTTTAATAGTTCTCTACAAACATGCTGCAAATAAATTAGGTCAGAAATCATGATTTTGTGCAAAATTGTTAGTTTGTGAAATGGGAAACTACCCCACTGCAGGATTCTCCATGTCTCAAATGTCTCTGAAATACAAAGCAGGGATCAAAATCCAATTTGTTTCACCTTTTGTCTTTCAGGTCCAAACGATGAATTACGTTGGACAGTTAGCAGGGCAAGTGTTTGTAACTGTGAAGGAGCTCTATAAGGGTCTAAACCCAGCCACACTGTCAGGATGTATAGATATAATTGTTGTACGTCAGCCAGATGGAAATCTTCAGTGTTCCCCTTTCCATGTTCGCTTTGGGAAAATGGGAGTTCTGCGTTCCAGGGAGAAAGTGGTAAGAAAATGTGACAATTTTTATATGTCCTATCTGTGAGTCAACCGTAATAGCATGGAAGTTACTCAATGTTATTTGGTCTGCTAGTTGAGGTTTTCTTTAGACACCCTTTATAAAGAGACTGAATTAATACAAGCTTCAGTTAAAATGGCTGTAACTGACTCTTGCAGTTCAGAGCATAATTTGTAAGACATTGACTATAATAAAAAACAAAAATAGCCATGAAATTTGTAACATTTATGTTCAATAAAGCAAAATTTCAAATGTCCTAATTTGAACTATACTAAATATCATTAGTGACTCATTAAAATCCCTCTCTTTGACATGTTCAATGTTAGTTCCAAAAATGGAGATATAATATTGAAGTAATATTTTCAGATAATAGAACTGCGAGGTTAATTGAAGCTAGAAAAAATATTGAGGACCTTGAAATAAATGTAACTAGGCTGAGTGACCTGACAGAGTATCAGATGTGGAGTCACCAGAGTAACAGATTATTTTAGAAAGTAATTTGTAACTCCATATAGTCTAGGTTCTAAAGTAGCTAGAATTTTCAGCAGAAAGATCCTAAAGTCAGCACGGACATTGTTCAATTTTTACTTAGATCAGAAAGAAATTCCAATATTTAGAATCAGTAAAAGTTGAAAAATATTGCTGTTCCAATGGTGTACTGTGTCATTAAATATAACATAAATATAGACTTGTGCAAGTCTCTGAAAAATTCACAGTGGAAATGGAGTTGGTGGCAGGTATGGTTATAGTCAAAGAGAGGGAGTTCCTACTGAGAGAAAATGGAGTAGTTAGGGCTATGCAGTGGTATGATAAATGTGTGGAAGGAACAGACACAGGGATTGAATGCATTTTTTTTTTCTCATTTGTTCTTCTCACAGTGTAAAGAGAGGTCTCTAATGAATTTGAAAGACAACATATTAAGAATTTACATTTGGAAGTACTTCTAGCACAATTAGGAAGTAGGCTATGAGTTAAAGGGGCAAATAGATTTGTGTGGCAAGTGGAGCATTCAGAATTACACTTAGAAAGATTCAGAACTTTATGTAATGACTATAAACCTTTCTGAGTAGAGGAGCAAGGTATCAATGAGCTGAACAAGTTAGAAAAACATTTTTGTAACTGATTGCTTTGTGAAGGGATACTGAAAGAAACAGAGTAGGTCACTATTTCCTGTTTATTGTAAGGTTTCCTACCCTTCCCTGAGAAGCATTTGCCCAGTGCCAGCAGCAGGACTTTCTTTCCATATGAGAATATATTTATTTTCTTCCAGGTTGACATAGAAATTAATGGAGAGGCTGTAGATTTGCACATGAAACTAGGAGACAATGGGGAGGCCTTTTTTGTGCAGGAGATGGATAATGATCAGGTGAGAGTAAAAACTACTTTTAATGTAATTAATTTAAATTTAACTAATTTTATTTTGATTAATAATTAAATGCCTGCTCTTCTGAGTCAGTTTTGAGTTCAGGAATCTTGTTGAAATTATACCATTTATCCATTTTATAGTTTTGAAATTTCTGGACAATTTTCTGCTATGGAAATTTAATGCTGTGCTGTTATTTTGATGTTTTTGTTTTCTTTTGTTTTTTTTTCTTTTTTGAATTGCTGAGATTTGAAAAAGCTGAAGATAATCACATAAATGAAATGTCCATGCCTGTGTATGAACAGAAATGGCAATTACAGAGTTCACATGCTTCAAAGTTATGTGTAAGAGGTTAATGTCCAGGGACCTGTTTTTTTCAGAAATCTTTAATTTGAAGATATGCACCAGACTGCCAGCAAAAGTGCATGTGCTCTGTAAACATCTGCACATACATTAATTCTGGTGCTCCTCATAAACATGATCTCACAACTATTATTCACGTGGGGCTGTATTTAAATGTGAATGTCTGCTGTTCAGCTGTGATTAAATACTGATTCAAATAAATTATAGTCCCAGTAATTTTGAGTAGTCCACACATAATGTAATATAAGAAAATTTTTGCAGGCATTTTTCTTCATATATCCCTAATAAATTTGTCACTGTCCAGAGTAGGATGAGTGATCAAATTCCTTTATTGAGTATGATATTACCTGTTTCAGGTGAGAGCTTCGTGAACGTGCATCTCCATACCTTTATTTTTAAAATTATTGTGTGGTAACAGTTATTTGGTGGCTGAAAACTGCTGGAAATACGTCCATGTATGTCTAGAGATGTATATATAGGATTGAAGAGTGTTTGTGTGACCTAATTATAAACCATTGTCCTGACTGTCATCTGTGTTGTGAAGGGGAATTGTATTTTACAAAATGTTCAGGTTCTAAACTAAGATTTTGTTTCTGCTCTGTATCTTACATGAGGTGGACAGAGACTTATGCTGTAACCTGGCCAATACTAGGTGCTCAGAGGATGCTGTATTAAGAATATTGTCCCTGGTTTGTCTAAGAAGATGAAGCTATAGAAATACTACCATATGCCATAGGAGCATAATGAGCATCCAGCTGTCTAATCCTTGTTATTTTTCTGAGGAGTAAATAACTTAGATTTTGTGTCTTAAAATCAGTTGCATGACTGGTGAAAGAGCTAACGTGTTTTATGGTTTGAACTTTTTCTTTTTCAGGAGGTAATTCCTTATCATCTTTCCACCTCTCCCATTCTGTCTGAGGGGACTGCCTTAATGGAATCCCAGCTGAAGAGGAATTCCATAGACAGGATACGAAACCTGGACACCAGTGCATCCTCACAAGTCCCACCCCAAGCCCATGGATCCCAGCCTTCTACTGAAACATCTCCAGTCTGTGGCTCTGTGAAAAAAAGGAGGAAGAAGAGGAGGAAGTCAACTCATAAAATAGACAGCTTAAAAAGAGAAGACACACACGGAGACACATCAGAAGATGAAGACATGTTTCCCATAGAGATTAGCTCAGAGGAAGAAAAGGAGCCATTGGACAATTCAAGGTATCTTAGTGGGATTGAGATATGTAATGAAAACCAGGGTTAATGGTCCAGTCCATGGCTTCTAGGAGTAATTCTTAAGTCATTACATATGGCTGATGTTGTTACTTTAAAAATAAAGCTTTAGGCTAGAAAACTACTGGGAATGTTAGTAATTAAAGAATTGAAAATGACATTAAAAACATAAGAATCCTCTGTGGTGGTGTGAACTAGATGGCTTGAGTCAGATACCATCTCCTTTTATTTCAGGTTATACTAATTATTCTCTTGGATAGGGTTTGTTAGCTGAGGTATATCAAAATTTATTAATCAAGCATGTTTTTCAAATGTCACTTCTATCCCCCTATTTAGGATCCCTGTTCCAGATGTGTTTGTTGATGATGTACCTGACCTAAAGGCTCCTGCAGTTTCTGTGCTTTCTCAGTCTGCACCTTACCCACATTCAGATGGAAAATGGTCACCTCATCAAAGGTACTTTTTGTGATAGTACAGTTCTAGATAGCACCCTAATTTTATTTTTTCCATTAGTGTCTTCCTAAATGGTAATCCCTTTAAGAATTTCTGAGATAGGAGTTAATATAGAAAAACAAGATTTCTTAAAAACAAATATTAGCTTTTTCATGTCTCTTTTAATATAGATATATTTACTGTGTGAAAAGAACACATACAGTAATTCACTTTTTCCTGTATGTGTATTTGCGTGCATAAAACTAACACACGTGTGTGTACCTTTCATGTGAAAATAGAGCAGTTTGGACCTCCCTTTTTGTGTCTGTCAAAAAGGGACAATTTTTTGCTTAATGCATTGCACTGCAGTTCCATTTAGGTCTGTGTCCTAAGAAGTCTAATCTCAATGTCCTACCTCTGTAGCTGTGGGGCAGAGGAAGGGAACATGAGGAGATTATTTCAGGGCAATGGCTAAATTGAACTGTTTTGAATTGCAGCCTGGAAGAAACATTCTCCAGTGCCTGTAAAGCTTAATGTGATTGGCTTCCCCAGGCTACTGAGAGCATTTGTCAATACCCTGCCCTTTCAATGGCTTTTGGAACTGTTTGTTTCTTGATTGCAGTAGCCTAGATTTTGAAAACTCTCAATGTAAATTCAGTGTTTGTGTAACTAATGCACAAAGAGTTTATGCTAATCAGCACTTGTGAATATAATGATACCCTGTCTCTCTTTCTCCCAACATGCTCTGCTGGCCAGTAAGGCTATAAATTGCACAGGGCAAACCACTCTCCTCAGTGTTCCAGCAGATGGAGGCCTATCTAACTCTTGTCCTCACTTTTCTCTTCCAGACAGGTAGAACAGTTGTCCTCCCTCTTTTCTGGGCTGTTTTTTAATCCCTTTAATACTGTAATACACCTTTAACACATTAAGACTATGTGAACTGCTGTTGAATTTATAACAAATTGCTAACCCAGACACTTTGAAAGTGACATTAGAAACCACTTTCTCTCTTTGCTTCTTTGTATGCATCGAGTAGAAGTAAGTTACCTTGATGAATCATCCATTGAAAGAGGATGGCTGGTATAAAATCCTGCCACTGAAAGTCTGGGTTAAAAATCAAGTTTATTATGATGATAAAAACCCCCAAATGGAAGAACTTAACTGGATTCATTGTTCCGAAGACTGACATTTCCACACAGCTTTTTACAATCAGTGTATATTTTAACAGAATTTTTATCCCATGGTTTTCCCAAGTTGTTTCCTTGTGCATAGATTGCTAAAATAGAACCAAAACACAAACCTCAGAGATGGAGCAATAAAAAAATGCTGATCTTGTAAGGGGAGGAGCCCAGTGCCAAAAGAAAACATCTCTCCTTTGTTCCATGGTTTGGGAGGGGGAAAGACTTTCTGTATGTCAAATTGCAACAAGGAGGAAAACTTTGAAGAGTAAGATGACATGTAGATAAAGCTTCTTGGTTAAGGTTCAGGAGACTGAGGCTAAGCCTTCACAGTAGTGTAGGATTCCTCTTTTCCACAGAGCTTAAAGCAGATACAGACACTTTTTTGTGTGATTCAAGAAGTCTCAAGATTCTGCAGTCAAGCTCTCTCACTCCATTAAGTCAGCAGAGAAAGGTCACAGTAATGTTAAAAAATTTAAAGTAGTAGAGTATGACCTCTACAATTCTCCATTAATGCTGGGAAAGCTTTGAATAATACACCAGGCTATATTACTCATTGTTTATATTAACATAGCTGCCAAAGTAGGTACCTAAAGCCCTATCAAAACTGATAATCTTGATGTTTTCCCAACTTTTAGGTCTTCCCTCTTGAACCTGACCATGTTGTGACACCAAGTCAAAGTGAGATCCTGGGATATTCAAAACTATTCTCCTTAGCATGTTTTCATAGCAAGGAAGGGCAGGAGCACAGGTTGGGATGGAACAGTGATGTGCTCTTGGGAGGCTCCATGAACTTTGCTCTGGAGTTCACCTATTTTACAGGCTAGATAGACATTTAAAGTGCTATAGCACTTTAAATTTTCCACACAAGTCTCTATGTCTGCAGCTGTTAAAATAAGAAATGCTTAGTGGGGCCTTCAGCAATTTTTTTTTTGCTCTGTATGAAATAAGGAATGCTATTATGGCCACCTAAGAGGAGGTCCAGAGGCTCTCAGTCATTGCTGTGACATGTACATGGTGTAGGCCTCTTTCATTTTGATCCTCTTTATCACAGGTGTTTTTCTGTTGCAGTTGTCAAATGGACACAACTAGTAACATCACTAGTCTTTTATTAAAAGCTTTTAATACCTTCTCTCAGGCAACCCCACACTGCACTAGCTCCTTTCCTCCTCTCAGCAAACTTCCTTCTTCATGTCTGGCTAACCTCAACCTGTTTCTTACCCAGCCACCCAACCCTGTCCCTCACACAGCACCTTGCATGACCCTATATCCATCCATCCATCCATCCATCCATCCATCCATCCATCCATCCATCCATCCATCCATCCATCCATCCATCCATCCATCCATCCATCCATCCATCCATCCATCCATCCATCCATCCATCCATCCATCCATCCATCCATCCATCTTCACAATACACCTAGCCTTCATCCCAAACTGTAGCAGACTTCACCTACTTCTCAACCACCTAAACCACTCTTTTATACCCCCCTCATCCTCATTGGGCAGGCAAGGCTGTTTTCACTCCTTGGTAATCAGTACAGCTGTAATTCATTGGGGAAGATTCCCTTTCTTCCTTACAAACCATCCTTCCATATTTTTCATCACACAAGATGGGATTTTTCCTCAGGTCACATTGCTGCTTTTTCAGTGATCTCATTGCTTTCAGTGGAAAACACTGCAAAGATGATTGTAGTCTGTTATTGCAGAGCTGCCAACCACAGGCCAAGTTTCTTGTTCTTTGTCATTAGGTTAGATTAAGTGTGATCATAGCTGTTAAGGAATACATAGGACTGTGACACAAATATTCAGCATCTGTGGGATGTGAATCAGAGATGCTGATCTAGATACCTGAAATTTCCCTTCCTTCTTGGGTACTGTTGACAGGATGGGTGGCTCTGGTTTGATCTGCAGTATCTCAGCAATCTGTGCAGGGCAAGGGAATTTCAGCTGGTCTGAGTCAGTGCATAACTTAAGAACGTAGGAATTGCAAGACATAGTTCAGCCCAAGGCAAACCCAGGTCATTGGGCAGCAATTGCAACAAGAACCTTCACATAGCAGAGCTCTGGCTGTTTGAATATACACACATATGTAAGTGCCATATTTCCAGAACTTTCATTGTGTCTCTCAGAATATAAATCCTGGTGCTGAGTAACAGCTCGGGCTCTTCCCCACTCAGCTGTGTGTACAAGTGTATTTTCAGGGAAAATTATGGAGAACTCCAGGTTGCCCTCCACCCCAAATGTGTTTTCTTACTGCAAAATGCAGAGGTTCTGCCCAAGCTGAAGCAATACCTCTATTCTCTCAGGGTGTCTAAGTGAACTTGGGCTGAACAAAGACAGGCTGGAGATTTTTCTGAATGAACAATAGATATCTTGGAGGTTAAAATGTCTGTAGTGCACAGGATAAGTAAGACATGAAGTGACAAGGTTTCCTTAAATCTAGGTATTTTAGGCTTAAAGCAGCAGGAGGAGCATTATTGCCTACTGAGCTTTTCTGAAGTGCTCAGGCTACTGATTTCCAATGTTTCAATGGCCTCTAGGTATGGAACATACTGCAAATCCTACAAACTTTTCAGTGGAAGATTTAGAAGTTGACGAAAAACCCACTAGGCATTTCTTGAATCCTTAGAGCTTGAAAATACTTTTAAAATTGCACTGTATCGAGTCCTTCATCTGTCAAATTATAGGGTATACCCTAAGGACTGATAAAAATACTGAAATTCTCAGGGCCTAAAAAGATGGCTTATAAATTTTAAAATTTAATTAGGAAACATAAATATCTTTAGCTAAAAGTCCTAGTGTCTGTGCATATTCAAAGTGTATTTTACTGCATAGATGAAAACAGTGAATAATGTAGATAATTAGGTTGCTGTTATTTCAGATGTGAATGTGAACTAATTATTTTGCCATGATCAGTGAATTCCCTATGAGCTGGGTCTACAGAACATTGAAAAGGGGAAACTTCACAACACCTTCCAGCAGCTAAAAGGGAGAGGGACTTTTCACAGGGGCATGTAATGACAGGTCAAGGAGCAATGGCCTTGAACAGAAAGCTTGGGCTTTTGGCAAGAAATTCTTCACTGTGAAGGTGTTGAGGCACTGGAATAGGTTGCCATGAAAATTTGTGGATCCCTGGAAGTGTTCAAGGCCAGGCTGGATGGGGCTTTGAGCAACCTGGTGTCATGGCAGGGTGGTTGGACTAGATAATCAATTCCAACCCAAACCATTCTATAATTCTACCTTTATATAAATTCTTCATATTTGATTTATCCTTTATCTTTTTCTGAAGAAACTGAATATCCACACCAGTTTGTTTCTTTCACAGAATCACAGAATTATTTAGGTTGGAAGGGACCTAAGAGATTCTTTTGTTCCAACCCTCCTGCTATGGGCAGGGCCATCTTCCACTGGGCCAGGTTGTTCAGAGACCCCATTCAGTCTGGTCTTCAGGGATGGGAAGTTCACAGCTTCTCTGGGCAGCCTGTGCCAGTTCTTCACCACCCTCTCAGCTTTTTGTCCACAAACACCCTCAAGTAATTCTTCCCAGGGGTGCTCTGAGTCCGTTCTCTGCCCAGCTTGTATTGGGATTGCCTCGACTCAGGCATAGTACCCTGCACTTGGCCTTGTTGAACCTCATTGCATTAGGCACTTTGTGATAGAAGATAGAAGCCCTTTGTTTTTGAGAATGAAAGTAACTCAGTTTGGACCTTTGATTTAGGAATGTTGTGGATTTTTTGTTGCTTTTAGTTTGTAAATCAGGATTGGATGAGTATACCAAGACATGTTACGGGTCAGATAAAAAAATGCAAGCTTTGTTCATGAGGTCTGGGGGAAATTCTATGACCTGTGTAAAGCAGAAAGTCAGAGCAGATTATCTGAATTTTTCCTTCTGTCCTTGAAATAAGTGATTCATTATTTATAAATGACTGACTTGACATCACGTTCTTGACTTCACCACATTAAAAATATGCTATAAGCTGATAATTTGCTAATTAATTTATAAATATTTATTATCAAGTAATTATCAAAACAGTTAAATATATTTCAACTAAAAGGGCTCAAGTTCTTTGTGTAGCTCTCCTGCTGTTTTCATTATAAACATCCATCCAATGGTCGAACTGAACAAGATAGAAAGGAGTCAACTGGATTTCTTAGATTAAAGTATTACTTAGTCAGGATAAGGTGTTGATGTGAGTAATTTCTGCACTTTGCATACATGATGACCATACTAACATCTATTCATCTGCTGCTCCTAGTACCATCCCTATTCTTTTTTGCACATAGAAAAACAGAAATCCTCCTGAAATGTTCAAGTCCAGTGTTCTTGTTCTATCTCTTTCAGCTTCTCAAATACTACTTCTCTGACAGCACTTACTGAAAAAGGGATGAGACCTCTGAATGCCAGTGTAAGAGGATCCTGAAGTGTTTAAACTATTTTTCTCTGCTTTCATACTTTCAGTGGGCTCTCAGTTATTTCAGTCTTCAATTCCTTGTATTGGTGGACATCAGTTTGGGAAGCACTAAGTGCATTGTGGTTAGTTTTGTAACATTTTTTGTTTGTTTTTCTTTAGCCCATCAGATTCACGTCCTCCTACTCCTCAAAGTGACTCAGAATTAGTCAGTAAACCTACGGACAGAAGTGGACTGAAGGATAACCCCCACATGCACTGGGCATGGGGAGAGCTACCCCAGGCTGCAAAGGTATCCAACATAAGTTCTTTAATTCCTGCTAGCATCTCTTGTGCTTTAATAGGGTACATGTGCTTGGTCTACTGCAGACTGATGAACAGGAATTGGATTCTGGTTTTACATAAAATTACAGTGTTTATTTAAGAGAGTGGAATCTTACTTCATAGGAGGTATAGGAAAGTACTTTATGGCATGGATATTCTCAGTACTAATAATATACAGTAGAAAATGAAGAAGTATGTGAGACCCAGTCTTGTAAAAGTTAGAAGCTTAAAAATCAGAAAAAATCAAACCCAATGTCCTTTGGTAAATCACTGAAGTTCATAAATTATCTTAAATGGAAATGAGGTGCTTGGTATTAGCGGTCTGATTCACAGAAATTAAAATGGGCTGCTTCAGGACAAAAGGATCCAGAGACACCTGCAGTTCTCTATCTGTGGATGTGCAGACGTGCTGTTCTCTTGGCTGACAGGACTGGCTTGATGCCTGTCTCTTCCTGGAGTCATTTGTCCCAGTTAGGTCTGGGATCTGCAGCCTGCAGCATTGTTTCCAGTGCTGCACAGGAGCTGTAGGCAGCTGTCCACACTGCAGGCTGGTCAGGTGCTGGCCGGCTCCTTGTGATAGCTCCTGTGGAGTCACAGCATTCACACAGGAAAGGAGAGCCTTAGGGTTTACATATGCACCAGGGTATGAGGAGTAGAGGTCAGGTTTCAGTGGAATACTGCAACTGTGGGGGCTGGGATAGGGCAGAGTTTGGCACCTCCTGCTGAAGGCTGGCTTCTCTGCAGAAAGAACTGCAGGATAGATGGGCTCAAACACAGTATAAAGAGGAAAAATTGCTGCTTTGCAGGCCAGGGACATGGGCATTGTGTTCAGAAAGACTTCTATGTTCTGGTAATGGCACCAGAATTATAATGGTACTATTATAATTTATTGTAATTAATTCACTGTTGGTAATTAGTTAAAAAAAAGGAGAGGTGGGAATCCAGAATTCTTAATTTCTTTAGAGAAACTCTGGCCTCTTTAATACGCCAGTGGTGAGCTGTCTCATCATCTCTGCACTATTCTTCTCCCTGTATGTGCTACAAGATATTTGGGAGCTATTCTCTGCTCAAAGAGAACTGATTTAAGTGCACAAATCATACAGGATTTGGCATTTGCAGTCTAGAATGGAGGGTTTCCTGCTAGGAAATTTAGGTGTATCTTTTTTATCGCAGCCACACACCCTTGTGTGTATTGCAAATCTTACTCCCAGAAGCTTTTCTTTCTTCAGTCCTTGTCTATGTCTCTAGACAAGCTATTCTGATCTTACATACCTGGACTGGGAGTCATACTTTGACTAGTGTTGAACTTCATGTAAGAGTTGTTTGCTATGACATGAACATTATAGCAGCTATGCAGCTGCTGCTATAGTTCAACTCCATTCTGTCCCTCTGTAAGAACATTTCCTGTCCCACGCTCAGAGAAGATCTGGAATTTTTCCTATAAAGTGATTTAAATTCTAAATATGGGGGTTAGACAGTGTTCTGGTGCCTGAGACCATCTTGATTGTGCAAGGACTCCAATCTGTATCATCTTCTCTGGTTTGTCAGGTTTAGCTTCTGAGAGAAAGTCCAGATTTTCACAGGAAGAGAGGAGTTGGTCATCTTGACAGTCTGATCTCATTGGAGTGAACAGGTTAAACTCTGGCTGTTGTATTTTTTAAGAGCTTTTCTTTTTAGTAATCTGTTTAATTTTCCACACAGGCCAGTTCTCTGCTCAAAGCAAAGGAACCCAGCATGACAGATGTAAATCCTTCTGAAAGCACTCACTTTCGGGTCATCCAAAGTTCTCCTGTAGAGGAGTTTAACACAGTGTCTCCTCTACCTGCCCTTGGACAAGCAGATGCAGCAACTGCTGATGAAAGTGAGCCCTTACCAGCTGAGACAAATAAGCCAGAGACAGAGCTGCCAGGAGCAGCTGAATCCCCATTGCCTGCAAATGAAGAAATAAAGCAAGCTGCATCTTGCTCAGCCCACCTGACTGGCAAGATGGACTCCCCTTCCAGAAAGAAAGGTAAGGCTGTTGGTCCTGTACTTTTATATGTATGATTTTATCTTCAAATTTCATGGTGATAAATAATTTTATTGCCATATATATTAATCCATGCCCTGAAGGTGCTTTCAGATCAGGAAAGAAGTAAGCTTTGGAATGAGACTTCAAAACCTGAGTTGTGTATCAAGTTGTTCACATGAGATATGTATTAGAAGATTCTTCTTGGTCTGAAGTTTTTGGCAATTCTATGCATATGAGCAAGACTACAAAACTTGCTACATTTCACAGATTCAGAGATTTCACTTTTATCTGTAAGCAGAGTGTAGATCTGCTGGTTCACCTGAATGGTGTGTTGCTGGTAATTGTGGAAACTCTGCTCTAGGGCAAAGCTGTAGTATGATTTGCATAATGAATAGATTAACTATAAAATAAGGTGCTTTTGTTCTACATGCTTTTTAGTTCTGTGTGGTACATGTACTGTTCTGAATATGTGAAATATAACTTTGTCTGCTTTTCTTTCCTAATTTCTGGGCTTTTTTTCCATGGTATTTTATGACAAGTGAACAAGTGTTACAGTCTTCGTATGAAATTTATTTGTTTACAAATGTTCTGTTTTAGAGCACTGGTTATTCTATAATTATGCAAGATCTTTATAAACCTAGTTTGTGCAGCTGCTTTTTAATTGTAAACATACAAGTTTCTTGGCCTCTTCCCCATGCACTCCACTGTCTTTGAAAACAAAAAATGACGTGTTTCTCTGCTTACTATTCAGTCTTTGTATAGATTTTATGATTGCTTTTGTGATGCTTATTGTTGGAAATTGGGACAGTGAGACGTTGTGGGCTTGAGAATGAATTCCAAATCAGGTTTTGTCCTTACAGTGGTTACTTATCTAAGTGTACTGGCAACAACAGGACAGTGGTGGCTCTGTGTTGGTCCTAGTGACAGGCATAGAAGGGGTGTGTTGTCCCCTACAGTGGTGCATGTGCACACAGAACACATCAGCTGTATGTGCTTGAAAGTGAGTTGTCTCCATAAAGAGCTAGTTACAGTGTGTTAGTGACTATATTTTACTCTATTATTTCCCTTTTTCAAGGAGGGATGGAAGATTAGTTCTCAAAGATTAAATATTCTGACTGCCATACTGTGATAATAGGCCTATGCAGATACTTAGAAGGTTTTGCTTTTGCTGATTTCCTCTGGTGACCACTGACTTTTGATTCACAGTGGTTTATTCTGGGATAGGGAGTCTTTGGCATGTCTCAAAGCTAGTCCTCTGCTGTCCCATTTTGTTAATTCATAGTTTGAACAATATATATAAACTATTCATTTTGAAATTTTTGGCAGTATCATTTTATACAAATACAGTTCACAAATTGTTACAACTTTCTGGTTTCTCAATCTTAAAATATATAGCTAAGCAGTAATAACAGCTCTGGCTTGTCACTCAGAAAAAATTAATTAATGGGCTTATTTGTACTGTCCCTTACAGACAAACGGAGCCGGCATCTTGGTGCTGATGGTGTCTATTTAGATGACCTCACTGACATGGATCCAGAAGTTGCTGCACTTTATTTCCCCAAAAAGTATAAGTCCTCTTCTTATGTTTTCACTTTTTAAAGAGCTCTTTTCACCTTCCATATTTAGATAAAAGTCTTCATTGCCAACCAGATAAGGCATCTTTCTCAGGATTAAAGCAGAGGTGAAGGCAGAAGGAAAATGAAATTTTGTAGAGAGGAATATTAGAACTTTTGGAAGGTGCTGCATTTGGGCTTGCAGCTCAGAAAAGTGCTTGCAGCTGTTTTTCTGTTTTGGTCAATTAAGCATCATGTATTGATTGTGGATGGTTATGTAATATGCACTGATGTTTGTGGGTGATACTCACGTGTCCTGAGAGAGCAGTTGGCCTTGGGTTATATTTATCCCCATGTCCTGACTTATTACCAAAAAGAAGCTATCTTACTGTTAACAGTATTAGCAGAAAATTATTGCTCTAATTTTTCTTTACTGTGGTTGATTCATCTATAAATAAGAATGTGAGAAAATAATTTTGGAAGATACATGACAGAGTTACATATGAAAATACTGCACCCTAAACATACAATTTCCAACGTGTTCTGATCTTTACTGGAGCCTCTTGCAACACTTAACAGTTCTCTTTCAACATATGCTCTAGTCACTTGATAAAAGTCACTGAGCAACAACTAAAGTAGCTTGTGTACTTTATTTTTTTGCTTGCTTAAACTTAGCTACTGCAATACTAGCATTTCAATAAAACTGAGAAGGATTAGTTATCTGGGGGAAAAGGTTGGATTGAAAATTTATTTCTCTAATGCATTCATATAAATCTGGAGTGGAAAGCATATTTTGAGGAGTTTGCACTTTGTAATAAAGATCTCATCAGATCTTAAGTGCATATAATGATTTATTGTTTCTGAAAATTTTAATCCTAGTAGTTTACGTGTAGAGTGTTTTATTTATACATATATGACACATAAATACACAAACATACACATTACTTGTTTTGGTTTAGCTATCAGTTTATATAGTTAATGTAAATTTAATAATAAACTTATATGATTGTTCTTGTTCTGTGTGGGAATAATTCTACTAGTATAAACTTTGCTTATCGTACCATTCTTTTGTCTACTAAGATTATACAGTTTGTGGTCTTATTTTCCTAGCTCTTATACATGTGTGAAGCTATAATTATAACTGTCTAGTTTAGGCAAATAAGTAGAAGCAATCTAATATTGGAGGGCACACAAGGCCTATATTACTTTGTTTTGTTTTGATGTAAAATTTAAACAAAGGTTTTTCTTTCCTTTTCCCCCTTTTTTTTTTCTAAGCATGTACCCGATATAAACAGTGCTTGTTAAAGTGAGTGAATTTGGGAATGAACACATGGAGACTGAATTCCTGATTTTTCTTTTCCAGTGGGGATAATGCCCAAAGCAAGAACGTGGCTGACATGGGGCTGCGGCCAGCCAGCCACTCCCCGCAGTCTGTCGGGAGCTCAGGTGTGGACAGTGGGGCTGAAAGCACCTCGGATGGCATTCGGGATTTGCCCTCCATTGCCATTTCTCTCTGCGGAGGCCTTACCGAGAACAAAGAGATAACCAAAGGTACAGCATGACTGTATGAATTGCAGACATGCGCTGGCAGCTGGGTTTGAGCTTCCCAGCCTGAGGCTGCAGAGCCCTCCTGTGGCTGTGCTCAGCATTGGGATGAGAAGATGAATACTGGCCTTGTAATGATAAACTTCTTAGAGCTTCTCATGATTTTTAACACATTTAAACAATCTGCTGTATGTGAAAATTTTTGAAAGCATTTTATTGGTATTTTTACTTCCTAATAGTGCTATGTTTTGTATCACAGTATTGTTAATGATACTTTTGCCACTTAGTACAGTATATAGTTAGGAAATTCACAGCTGTTGGAGTTGGGAGTGAAAAAGGTGGTCCATAAATGAGGCTATGAGGAGGAGGAGTTTAAAAGTTTAACGTGATTCCTGCCCTACCTCCAGTTTCTTGTATAACTTTTAGGTAAATCACAGTACTTTGTGCCTTAAACTACCAGTGGCATAATGGGAAAATAAATGTGTTAGGACTTGCACTTTCTGCAGTAATGTGGCATCATAAAATCATATGAGCCTGATGCTACACTGACTACTGCTCACAAGCTAATTATTAAAACATTTCAAATATACTGTGATTTGAGTCATACTGTCATCTGAATCACTTGGAAATTACATAATTTTCCTAAAAGAAGATTTTCCTCCCTTACAGTTCCATCCCTGAGCTTTCACTTTAGGTTTTAGTTTGAAAGGAAACACATCCAGAAGCAAAGAAACTCTGATCTTCTGAGATTGAGAGTCTGAACAACATGCTTCCACATTGCAGTCAAATCTCAGCATCCTCGTAATGAAGGTGAAACCAATGTCTCTGAGGATGCTGAGAAGTTTAGGTTGGCCCATCCCAGGCATTTATAAATGCAAGCTTTACAAATGTAACTTCTTTCCCCCACAGAAGAATTCTTAGAGCATGCAGTAACATATCAGCAGTTTGTGGACAATCCTGCTATCATTGATGACCCTAACCTTGTGGTTAAGATTGGAAATAAGTAAGTATATTTCAGAAAAAAAAAATACTGTTGTAACAAGGACACCTCTTTTTCACTTCAGTGCATAACATCAATATAACTGTAGCTGAAAACCAGGTTTTAAAAGTTTGTAACTTGGATTCATCCAGAAGGAGTCAATTCCCTAGTGAGTTCAGGTCCTTCTAGTTACCTTTCCTCCTTTGAATTAAAAGTGAAGAGCAGTTTCAGATGACCTATTACAGCTAACTGACACAGCTTGAATTTCAAGAAGCTGTTATTAAATGCTAATAGTATTCACATTCAATTTACAGAGTAAAAATGAAATATGATGTGAACTTGCTAAGGCTCGCCCTGAGCCAGTTTGAATAATTAATATTTACAGGGATATGTTGGTCTGCTTGCAGTCACTCAGAACCAAGCTTTTTTTTTATTTTTTTTAATTTTTTTGTATATACCAAATATTTTGTAAATATGCCTCTGTGGAGGCATTGCTTTCCAAGACTTCTCAAGCTTCACCCACTGAGTATGAGACTTCCACTTCTAAGACAAGGCTAAGACATTATTTTGTGTGTTTATATTGCTGGTGGCAGGGCAGTGCTGTGGTCTAAGCCAAATGCAGCTTTTTTGGGGGTTCTTTAATTTGAGAGTTCCTTGCACCTTGCAAACAGTGTTAGAGGAGAGATCATGGCTTTGTGCTGTGCTTAGTGAGGTTTGGCTACCCTTAATTGTAGACATGGCTCATACAAGGCTGATGTACCAGGTGATAGTTTGTACTGTGTATGCTGCAGCCTCATACCTGACCCTCTCTGTGGTCTGAGGTGAGTCACTTACTGCTTCCAACACTGTTCTCTGAATCTGATGGTAGTATTTATCTGCTTACTGAATGTATTGGGAAGAGAGGAGACCTTAGTGCAGATCTTAATGTCGTGTGAGCTTTATCTTTCCTAGACAGTGTAGTTGTCCTACTGTCTGCAACAAGAGTTGTGTCATGTTCAACATATAATAGCAGGAGCTTGATATCCTACAGACTACAGCCCCTAAGCTTTATGTAGTTCCTTGATGGGAGAACAGTTAAAGCTTATAAAAATGTGGCTTATGCTGTGATAAAGAAGAATATAATAAGATAATAAGGACTGTAGCTGGATGGATGTAGCCAGAGAGTTGCGTCAACAGTTCTGTCACAATGGAAGCTGGTGATGAGTGGGTCCCTGAGGGCTCTGTCTTGGGACTGGTGCTTTTCAATCTCTTGGTCAATGACACAGACAGTGGGACTGAGTGCACCCTCAGTGCATTTGCAGATGACACAAAGCTAAGTGGTGCAGTGGAATCAACAGAAGCAAGTGATACTATCCAGAGGGACCTGGACAAACTTGAGAAAAGGGCTCATTAAATTCAACAAGCTAAAATGCAAGGTGATGCAGCTGGTTTGGGGCAATCCCAGATATGAGTACAGGCTGAGTTGAACTCATTGAGAGCAGCCCTGTAGAGAAAGACTTGGGCGCTCTGGTGAATGAGAATCTGAACATGAGCCAAGAGTGTCTGTTTGCAGCCCAGAAAGGAAAACGTGTCCTGGGCTGCATCCAAAGCAACATGGGCAGGTGAGGTGATTCTGTCCCTCTGCTGTGCTCTGGTGAGACCTCACCTGCAGTGTTGCATCCAGCTCTGGGGTCCCCAACAGGAAGGACATGGAGCTGTTGGAGTGGGTCCAGACGAGGAACATAAAAGTGATCAGAGGAATGGAACACCTCTCCTATAAAGATGCTGAGAGACCTGGGGGTCAGCGAGGAAAAGAGAAGTCTCTGGGGAGACTTCATTCAGCTTTTTAGCACTTAAAGGGGTCTTAGAAAAAGAGGGAGAACAACTTTTTATATGATAATAGTGATAAGATACAGGGGAACAGTTTTAGATGGAAAAAAAAGGAGAGGTCTAGATTAGATGTTAGGAGGAATTCTTTATTACTATAAAGATAATGAGTTACTGAAACAGGTTATCCAGAGAAGTGGTGGATGTGCCATCCCTGGAAGTGCTTAGGGCCAGGTTGGATGAGGCCCTGAGCAACCTGATTTAGTGGAAGGTGTCCTTGCCCAAGGCAGGTGAGTTGGAAGCAATTGATCTTTCAGGTCCCTTTCAACCCAACCATTCTGTAATTTTATGATGACTTGAGGAATGTGTGGCAAATACCCTTTCTGCTCAAGGCCTAGCTTCTCTTGCATACCCTGAAAAATAAATATAGTAAATACCTGTAAGCATTCTGTGGAATAAGGTGAGTCTGTTATTACTAGTGCAGGCCGGAGTTTGACCTGTGATTCATGGCTTTAACCTGCCAGGTGGTGAATGCCAGGTGGATTGTGAATTGGGACTTTGGGATTACAAAATGCTGTAATTGCCTCCCTTGCATGCCCAGGTACTACAACTGGACAACAGCTGGTCCCCTTCTGCTGGCAATGCAGGCATTCCAGAAACCTTTGCCAAAGGTGAGATTGAACATGAAGGCTGGTAAGAGGAGGAGTTTTGAAATGATGCCACTGATTAAGGGAGGGGAAATGGGTTGTTGTACAAGAGAATCTGCACATCAGTAAAACCTACCTACACATAACCAGTCATCTCTCTTATGTTATGACCTGAATAAGGACTGAGTTTGGTCTGTGAATAGTGTTTGTTTGCTAGGCTAAAGTTACTACAACTACTTTGAAGTAGGAAAACTTCTCTTTTACTTCATTATTATGGATTGTAAACATAAATTATATTGAGCCATGTTAGTGTTTGCTGTAGCTGAATACTTGGCATTTGCTTTCCCATATGTATACAGCATATATTATTAAATACATAGAAATAACCTCAGTGAATAAACTTTAAATACTGGATGGGGAAGGCCTACAGCTTGCTAGCTTTTTGTTTCTCAGTTGGTTGTTCATAACACAGATAAGTAGTGCTAGATGGCTCTATGACTCTGTGACAACTGTGTGTGTTGTCTTATATAAATGTGCTGAAGAAGTTAGTTCAGTGCCACATGACCTGGTGCCATGTAGGTGCTCGTGACAGAAATATTGTAAATGTATATAAAGAAGTAGTATCACCACTATGACTCTTTTGTGTCCCAGTTAGACATGGATTTAATAAATTTTTGAACCTAAACATTCCTCCTGCCATTTACAGCACTTTCCATATTTTTGGGATTGTTCTGTGTGAATTCAAATGCTAGCTCTGTTGCCGTCAGTGTGGACTAAAAATTTCTTAAAAGCTCAGAATACTCTCTGCCAGTGTTTCTTTCTTAGTGCCATATTACCTCTATATGAAGTCATGTGCAGCTGCATAGTACCATCCTAGTATAAAATAAATTAAACCTAAAATCCCAAGTATCTGGTAAACATGGCTTGAATTTCAAAGATGACACAGAATCAGCTGTTTTGTGCATTAGGGCATGTGTTCTAGTAATCATCAGAGGTGGGATTCATCCCGTGGGGCTCAAATACCCACAGAAGGTACACAGTTATCTTTCTATGTATTTGTTTTGTGCTCACACAATGTGATTCAGACCTTGATAGGTGCCTATTGGGTCTTCAGTGGCAAAAAATAATGTAAAGTAACTGCATTTTAAATTAAACACTTCAAAGCCTAAGCCACATGTCTTTGGTTTGGCTTAGGATGGGTAAATGTAAAAAAGTATTATAAAATATTTTTCCATAATGTTACAGGAAATGACAATTCTTTCAACACCTTTATACTTATGTCATTATTCATATAGGTTATCAGTTGAGAAAAATCTTCTGTGAGTGTATAATTCAATGTGCTTGGGGTTTTTTAATGATTAATTTATATTCTGAATGCTGATAACTTTCTAGAGAGTGCTGTTTTAATTTAGTGGAGAAGCCAGTATTTGTAGTTGGTATGATTGGAAAGGTTTACTTGGTTTACTGTATCTCTGAAATTACATTGATTTATGTTACAAGTCATCCTACTGGTTTTGTTCATGACTTGTTACTTAGAGTTTTGATTTGCTGTAGTAATGAAGCTAAGGAATTGAAATACTAAGATACTTTATTAATAAACAGAGTTTATGAAGTGTTTGAAAATGGAAGCTTTTGCAAAAAAAAATCACTGATGTTGTGTAAAATACACTTAATTGCACATCTAATCATAGGTATGTAAATTCCCTCACTAAAAGTCTATAGGACATCTGCTTGAAGTTGTTGACATGTTTGAGAATCTCCTTAAATTGTAATAATTGCTCTCAATGGTGGCTCCCTGTTCTTCATAGCTCCATCTGCTCCTTGTTTTTCTTATTTTGTAGAGAAAAACTCAACTTTATACCTGTAATTTCTTTTTTTTTCCTCATCTACTTTAGATAATATAGTGAAGAAAACCTATGGAAAAACTGAGAAAAGGGATCTGTTGTGCCACACATCTGAACACAGCCCCTTCTTAATTGCTAAGAGTTCTTAGGGTTTTTTTTTTTTAATTTTTTTAAAAGATCATTAATCAACATCACAGCTTTGTTTTGGTGACCTTACTTGCAGTGGAAGCTATCAGCTGAGAAATGCAGTGGTCAAGCTGTTCTAGGGTGTACCAAACCCTGTGGCCACTTTTACCATACTATTTTCCCATTCCATTTGTTGCTTCTCTCGAGTGAAAGAATTCAGCTCCCCTTGTTACAATGCATAAAGCTCCAGTCATTACGGATATTCAAAGAAACTTTTCTACTGGTGTCTAGTATGTAGAACCAATGAAAAGTAGAAAAGGTTTATAAAAGAAACAATTCTAACATTTTCAGTCAAATTCATAGTGTGATAATTCATAAACTCATAAAAGCTAGTAACTTCTTTGAATTTTTTTCTAAGCTGGTGATTAAATACAAACTTTGTAAATAACTCTATTGCATGTCAGTTTGTTACTGTTTTGCATGATGCCTTCTTCAGGAAATTATTATTTTTTTAATGTATAATTTGTACTAAATAACTTAGAAACAGCAGGTTCTCCATTCTAGACATTATACTAATATCTCTTTATGCTTTTTTTCTTCTTTGATTTCTTTTTCATTTTCCTTTTAAAAATACCATAAGTATTCATGCTTAAGTTACTTCAGAGCAGCTCTGGATACCATTAGATTTTGCTTTAGTAGAATTTATGGTCCACAGACAGTATGTTTACTTTTATTCTATTTATTATCAGTTAAAATTGTGTGTTTGGTACTTTTTCATTTATGTATGTCAGGTTGTCCTTTATTTTGGGTCTTTTTTATGTTACCATCCATTTATCACAGGCAACTGTGGAATCTATAATGAGGGACAAGATGCCCAAGAAAGGTGGAAGGTGGTGGTTTTCATGGCGAGGGAGGAACAGCACTATTAAAGAGGTAAGCAGAGTTTATTAAGAAGCAAGCTGAGTTTCCTACTGGTTGCAGTGGGAGGGCTGGGTATCTGTATATTCATGCGTCAGAACTTTACTTCAGAGGCCAACTTGGTACTCAGTTTGACTGAAGATATACACATTAAACATGGTCTGAAGTCTGGTTTTTTTTGACTTCAGAAAGCTTTGGATCAGACCGTACCTGAAACATTTGCCTGAAGAGTTTTGGTTGTGCATTTATTTTCATTGCACAGATCTGAGGCAGTAGTATCTAATGTATTAAATCTCTGTTTGGAAACGTAGAATCAAAGAGATGTGCCAGTAACTTAAAGTTTTCATGCAGATTACCTGCATTTCTGCATCTTTCTTTTGATGGTCGAAGAGCAGACATATTTATGAGTAGTGTGAGTTACTCATAAAACTCAGCAAAACCTAAGGTGGCAAACTGATTATATATATTGGTTTGAAAGTATTTTTGAGTTTCTTTTCAGAGCATTAGAATTTTATGATAACAATCTTAAAGTCATGGGTGAACATTAGAAAACTGAATAAACCAAAGGTGCATATGAAATATTGTTGTATAGGAAAACCTCCTCATATTAATTTATACTGCTGAAGCATTAGTACTTGAGGGGAAAAAATTACTCCTAATGCAATTGTATAGTTATGCCTCAGTCAAGAACTTATTTAACCTTGCATGAAATAACCATTGTGCTGATCTGTCAGTATGGGTTTCAGAGCATGAGATTTTAGTTTTATAGTTGTTTGAAGTTTTTAGGATTTTCTCTGGAAGTATTGAGCTGTGGCAACTTTAAATGGAACTGTGTAAAGCAGAACTATTCACTATTTAAAAATCTTGTGGAATGACTTTGATAGTGTTCAGCATCTACTCAAGATAAAAGCACTTCAGAAAGTTTTACTGGATTAAAAATCTTAATGATTCTATTAAAGGCAATTCTTGGTTGTTTTTTTTTTCCTTCTCTCAAGTCGTACTTTGGTTTCTCAGGTGAAATCTAGCTATTTGAGGTGCATGAAATGAGTAGCTATGGAGTTGATCCCAGAACTTCAACAGTGAAGTCTAATGTTAAATCTAACATTTCTCTACTTCTTCCCTGCAAAACTAAATCTTAGTAATTCTTCTGACTTTTACAGTTGCAGTTTTTAGTTATTTGTACTGCCTTTATTCGTTAAGGGTTTTATTTTGCCTACAAGCAAAGGAGGCAAACATGCTGTTAATTTTTACCAAGTCTGTACAAGACAGAATATCATTTTCAAATATTTCTCTAAAAACATCTACTTTCTGCTCAACAGGAGATGCACAACTACTCATACTTGTATTTTTACAGGAAACAAAGCCAGAGCAAGAAATGAGTGAGAATGGACTTACAGAAGACTCTTCACAGATGAGCAGGGCAGACAGGTACCCCCAAAATCATCTGTACCTGAGACAAGCAAGAGTTAGCATTTAAAAATCAAAGCAATTTACCTCAACTATTTGAACAAAGAAATACTGTTTCAGTGAAATACTTCTAATTTGTTACTCATTGCACCACGTAAATGCAAATAGGAGGCCCCTACCCCTGGCAGGGCTGCACAGCTTGGGAGTACACTCTGGCATTTCTGTGGTTTGGCTCACAGAGCACTGGGACAAGCTCTGGGACACATATTCCAGCCCCTTGAAAACAAACTAATTGGAGCAGTTCTCCAAAGTTACATGTATTTCTCTAGAGCCTTTATGGGAACATCATAGACAAACCCAAGCTGTTGTCAGATCCCAGTTGCTTAAATTTTTTTTATTTAATTTTGCAGCCTGACAAATTACTTGGTTCCTGCGTATTTTGGAAAGTTATGGGACTTTCCAGAGTGTTTTTCACAGGCAGTAGTCATAGTTTTCTGTTACTTCTTTCCAGGATTGCAGGAGTCTCTTCCTTCTTATGCTTTTAATGAATCTTACTGTACAGCCAGAATTTCACCTTGGAGGATTCCATAAAATGAGTTTTCTTTTGCTTTGGAGGGATGAGTTAGCCAGGGACGGATCTACAGCGTCCCTTTTCTGTGCGTGTAGATCTTATTGTAAAGAACATCTTGTTAGTGCTGGCTGCAGTTACAGCTGAAATGGACCAGATTCAAATATGCTTTATGCTCATTAAGTGAGGTTCAGGGGTCATCCTTCTGAAACAAAAAGCTCTCATCCTTTTTGGTGGTCAGCAGTTGCAGTCCAGGCAGATGTCCTGGAAGGAGGAGTCCTCATTCTGTAGGAGATTAGCTGTTGTCTCTGTTGCCTCTCTGAGACTGAGAACCTGAGTAAATTGGAAAGGCTGATTTTCTTTTTAAGGACGACAAGTGACATATAGGTCTGCTTCTTACATGGTTGTTTAAAGATAAACTTTAAAGTGGTATTAAGAGCTCAAGCAGACTAGATTCTGAAATGGGTGTTCTTTGTTTAAATTTTAACTGGCGTTAGAAATCTCATAAAAATTTTTTGTTTTCAAGCAAAATGTGACAAGTGGGATGTTGAGTAAAGCTTTTGAGATCATATATCACAAAGGATAAGATGGGCTTTTAAATGTTGCTAGTCATGACATGCAGTACCTTGATATTGGGTCAAGACTTCCTAGCATCAAGCTACATCTGGTGTGATTGAAATAAAAGGCCAAATACTGATTGTTTAAAAGATTAGATTTGTAGTATCTGAAAGAATTTTAACTTACACCTACAGTGATAGGTTTTTTTACTGTAGGAAAACTTTCTTTCTGAGGAAGAATATCCTTAACAAGTTTTTTTTCTAGAAAATGGTTGTAGCAGAACAAAAGCAGTTATTCCAATGTGTATTTAAACAAATGAGAGAAAGCTCGGGTTTTATGACTTTTCATCATTGTATCCTGAACAGGGTAGTCCTGCAAATCCTGGAAAAGAATAATCCAGTTATCTGAAGTTTCTCATTGAAAGAAAATGAGTTATTTTTTATAATAAAGCTTCCATAACCTGCATTCTTTTAAAATTAATTTTTAAATTCCTTGGGGGAGGAGAGAAGAGGGAAAGAGAAAGCCGTCAGCATAACAAATGCCTCTGTCTTCTTTTGAGAACAGAGGATTTTTTTGTAGTTATAGTATCTAATGGGTTTAATTTTTTTATCATGTGAGATTTTTTTGAATTAATATAGTACATTAATTTATATTCATTACACTTAAGTAATGAGAACTGTTGTTATAGCCACTCACTTGCCTGTAACAATCCAAGTTTGAATAATGGGGAATGTCTGAATGAAAGTTTGGTCCTTCATTGATGTATTAAAACTCATTATATGAACGACCTCCTGTGAGATAGTACATGTAGCAGAGAATCAATGACTTATTTGGTGACTCACTGTTAATGCATTTTTAATGGATACTGAGATGCATTTACTGACATGAGAACATCATTTTCTGTGTGTGCAATGTTCCAGAATAAAAGATGAATCTTCTTCAAGCGATGAAGACCCCAGAGCTGCCAAACAAAACCTCGGGTCATTACAAACCAACTCCAGTCATCTCTCATTATTGTCTGGAATCAGTTACAAAAAATCACTTCGACTCACTTCTGACCAGCTTGTGAGTTAATTTTACATCCTTGTCCTGAAATGTCATTTCTAATAAGACATGAACCTTTACTGCTATTCAGGCTTCAAAGCTTAATTAGCTCTTATGTTTTGCATGTAATTCTCAATTGTTATATTTTTCAAAAAAACCTTTTCCCTTCTCTTTTCTGTATTAAACATGAATGTTGTTCCTTGCAGCGTGTGCTGGGGTTTGGAAATGGGATCTCATTTAGAAAAATATCAAAACTAAATTCCAGAGTGTGTATTTGTAAGTGTATTGGAACCACATCCTTTCTTGTAGTACGTGAAACATGTATATATTAACAGGCCTCTCTTCTTTCTCCTTTCTCTTTTCCTTTTCTCTCATTTATAGGCAGATAGTCACATTTTGCTTAAATACAGTTTTCTGTTAATAACTTCTGAAAGAGCTGCTTGTGAATTTATAATGGGGCCAAGCTATTGATTTTTTTGGAGCATATTAATTTCTTTGAAGCCAATTCACTTCTTCTGTGATACAGGTGTTTTGGCTAATTATGAGAAAACTTTTGCAGTTTTGTGTCCTGTACATTTCAATTTGATCTGGAAAATGGGATACTGTAGGAATATACTTCTTGTCCTCTTAGGTACAGATAATTAATTTTCTGAAGGAAATCCACAAGAGTTGTATGGCATTTAACAGCCCATCACTCACTGCCTGGATAATTTGTAAGAAGCAGTTTTTCCCAAGAGACAGATGAGATGTGTTGGTTATTTTCTGTGGCAAACAGAAAGCAGGGGATACACAAATAAAATGGGACTTTTCAGTTTCAGAAACCTTGCAGAAATTAGCTGAAGTTAAAGCTGCTCTTAAATTGGTTTCTTGATGAAATGGTGAGATTCATCAGTTACCCAAGTGTTCTGTATTCTCATCCCCTTTTCACTTTTAAACTAATTGAAAAGTTGCAATGAAAGATAATGAAGAAAAATATATACTAAGAGTATTAAATTTCTACAGGACTTGGAAAAACCAACAGCTAGGTTCACAAATAGAATCAAATCAGTAGCCTCTTGTCCCACATGTCACTAAGTGGCGCAGGAGACAGAGAAGGGCATCAAAATGGGAGAGTTAAGCATAGTTAGTGTAGGCTGAAGGATAATATCTCACGTGGTGTAAGAGGTTGATCATTGTACAAAAGAGATGTAACACTGCAGAACACATATACCCCTACAGAAGATCTTAATTAGAGTTTATTAGAGTTTGTTGCTCATATTTCTCTCTGCATATATATCTGTCTTTCAGAATGAGGAATGGCCATAGGTGTTTCCTATTCCATCATTTGTACTGTTTATGTGAACATTTGGGGATTTTTTTTTCTTGTTTACCTGATTGTGAAACAGAGTTTTGTTACTTCTTTGTTTTGTTCTGTTCTATAAATGAATATCTAATATACACCACACAGGGTAAGCCTCTGCCGTTGTTATTTAGAACACCTCTACTGAAAGCAATAAAATTCAGTATGACCAAATTGGGTTGACTGGTTGAATGCCAGGTGCCCAGCCAAGCCACTCTGTCACTCCCTTTCTCAGTAGGACAAGGGAGGGAACATAAGATGAATAAGCAAAGAGAAAAACAAGTATATTCTCTACTTCCTGCCAGTGAGGGATGCTCAGCCACTTCCCAGAAAGCAGGGCTTCAGCTCTGGAAGGCAAACATTGTAAAATAACAAATGCCCTGTTCCTCCTCCTTTCCTTATCTTTTATATGTAAGCTGATGTTGTATGGTATGGAATACCCCTTTGGTTAATTGGGATCTTCCAGCCTGGTTGTGTCCTCTCCCAGGATCCTGCCTGCCCCCAGCACCTTGATGGGGGAGGAATGTTGGAGACAGTGCTGGTGCTGTGCCAGTGCTGCTCAGCAGTACCCAAATCACTGGGGTGTTACCAACACGTTTCCAGCTGCCAATGCAAAGCACAGCACTGTGAGGGCTGCAGTGGGGAAATGAACTCTAGCTCAGCCAGACCTAATAAAATTTCTGTCTCTTATTCCATACCATTTGTATCATATTCAGTTCCCACAAAGTCTTCTAACTGTTTCACTGCAATTATTTCTCATTACTGAAATCCCTCCTTACCCAGGGATACAACTTAACGACATTCTTAAATTATCTCTATACCAAACATACATGTAAATAATTACTCTCCCATCCTTTCATAAATACATATTACTTTCCCATTTCATGGGCTTCTTCTACCCCTTCAGATCCATGACTTGGGCCCCATTGCACTCAGGATGGGTGGTCAGGACAGGAAAGCAGCATACCTGATTTTTGGGCACTAACACTGGTTTGGCTTGGGTCATCATTGCATTCCCCTTTCTCCTTGCAAAATTTATTCTTCATCAGTTCATGCAATTCCTGCTACTTTGCTTCCTGCAGTATGCAATTTATACCACAGCTTATTTTTTCCCCCAAGGTTAAATCTCCTGAGGCACATACTGGGTCTCCCTATTCTTCTGCATTACCCCACAGGTACACGCTGGTCTTTGGGCAGTAACAATCCTCCAAATGGGTTTGCCTTTATGGGAGGAGAAAATCCATACCAGCTTCCCCAGCCAAATACACCAAGGCAATGGTCATGTGCAGCTTTTACACTGTGTCCATTTCACATGCTCAGTTTGTTGATCATCTTGCTGATAATGTCTTGCAGAAAAGCTTAAAACTCAAGAATGGCCCCAATGATGTGACCTTTAGTGTTACAACCCAGTATCAAGGCACTTGCCGCTGTGAAGGCACCATTTACCTATGGAATTGGGATGATAAAGTTGTTATTTCTGATATTGATGGAACAATCACACGGTGAGTTCATTAACAGAGAGACTTTATATGACCCCTTAGTTTAAAGGAAAACATAATTAACAGGGAATGTTAATTACAGAATCTTCATATACTTGTGTTTTGAGAGGTTTTGTTTCTTGGGTTTTTAAAATTTATTTTAAAATTTGGATTTCAAATAATACAACAATCTAGCTGAATTTTTAATTTAATAGACACCTGCCATATGTGCCCATTATTTGTTACCTGTTGGTGTTTCATGAAAGTGTTTACAGCAGTAGTGGAGGACCTTCTGCAAAATCCTAATCTTTTTGTTGCATCACACTTATGAATGAAGTAGTAATTAAATATGAAGGATTAATTAAAAAGAAGAAACATGTGAATTTTGTTTTAAATGGCATTCCTGGGGCTTTCCAGTAATAGGCATTATTGCTTAGAAGACTAGACTCCAAAATTCATGTCAGAACCAGAATCTGATGGAAAGTTTCAGATTAGCACTTTGGGTAAAACTCATAGTTTTGGAGTGACCAGAATGCTTGGCTGACTTGCTGGTGTCTATGTAGTGTATTTAACACTGGGGAAAACAATTGTGTGTGGAACAGGGAAAACACAAAATAAAAATAGAAGTATTGTCTTTTGAAGTGAGATGTTTAATTTGTTTTGAAATCAATTTCTTTCGAAATCAAACGTAGCTATATCTGATTAGGAAAAAGAACAAGGAAAAATAATTTTCAAGAGCAATCTGAGGATAATTAAAATAATTGATTTAGACTGAAACTCTTCTTTCTTATGATTTATCCATTGTGTGTCAAACTTTTCATTTGGTGCCAATGTAAATTAACATCTCTCCCCACTTTGCTTTCTTAAGCTTCAGTAAAGTGAGTGGGACCTATTCTCTCTGCTATTGATCTGCCCAGAGTTACTGAATCACTTCACCTTACAATGCCAATGCAAATCCATCCTAAGCCACTGCCCAATATTTCTTCCTCTAAGATGCAAGTTATTCAGGGTGTGGACTTCTTGTTGTGTGTCTGTGCAACACTTAGTCAAGCAAGATGCTTATTTGCACTATTTGTCATTATAGTGTAAATAATTTTCTCTCATATAATGTGGGAAATACATCGAAGCCAGAATAAATATTTCAAAATAGTTTATACCTGACCAACTCCTGCATTAATGTGGGGAAGTTAGTTGGAAGTAAGCTAGAGTGTGACTTACCTCAGACTTTCAATTTCCCATAAACTTCCTTTATGGGTAGGTTTGGTTTATTTAGAAAATTTATCACAAACCTCAAAAAGCATGCTTAGCACTGGTGGCCTCCCAGAAGTCTGATTGGTGGCCTGTGCTGTGACTTCCATATTACCTTTTGGGGCACAAGCTTACCCATCTTGAGGCACAGGAGTAATTCAAACATGGCCAAGGATGAGCATACTCATCCTATCTCAAAAAGAAGGAGAATAATTATCTTCTGATCATAATCAGTCCCTTACAGAATACCTTCTTTTCCTTTGCAGCAACTCAAGTAGTAAGTTAGTGAGATTTGTATTAGATTTGATTGCTGGTTTTTTTTTGTTTTGTTTTGTTTGGGTTTTTTTTTTTTTTTTTTTTTTTGTTTTTTGGGGGTTTTTTTTGGTTTTTTTTCCAGTTCAGTGATACTGTTTTTCCTTTATTCAGGTCAGATACTTTAGGTCATATTTTGCCAACTCTTGGCAAAGACTGGACACACCAAGGGATTGCAAAGTTGTACCATAAAGTGAGCCAGTGAGTATTCAGTAAATCTGTTCATGCATCTGTGGCTTGTGTTTATTCATTTGCGTGTAAAAAATTAAAATTTCTGTAGGCTTCTCTTAACCTATAATGGTGACAGTTTCATCAGTATCTTGCCACTTCAGTGATGCTTACACAGTGTAAACATCTCCTGCGTGATATCCAGAGCAAAAAGCTGCTTTGTGATAACAAAAGCAAAAGCACCCTATTTGTGAGTGATGATTGCTCTTCCAGCTATCCCAAACAGATATAGACAGTTCCCAAGGCTGCAGTAATTTGAATGAGTTATGCAGTTGCAGCAAGTAGAACTTTCTTGCAAACTGGGAATTACAGCAGTATTAATTAATAAGATGCTAATACACCTTCCTTTCACTCCTTGCTGAGAAGACTGTGAAATGCATAAAGACTCTGGCCCAGGGTGGTCGCTGTAGTTGGAATTCTTCTTGCCGAACTTGACTTACCTGGAGTTGTGCAGGGATTAAACCTAAAATGTATGGAATGAGTCTGTTTGGGGGAGTTCACTTTTTTTCCCAGGGAGTAGAAAGGGAGTTCAATAAAACAGCTTTGATATGAACTGTCTAAACATCAGGCTTCTAGTCAAGTGAGATAAATCTCATCAGTAAAACACAGCAAAATGTCTTATCTTGACTAGAAATCTCTCTGTTTTGGATACTCACTGCTAGTTTTGTTATTGTATTTGTTATATGAATAACAAGCCTCAAAGACACTGATCTGCTGATTGTATAATTTATTTATTTTTTTCTGTAAGTGTTGCTAATCCATTGTAAAATCGCAAGGTTAGGAAGGATCAGTTTTAAAATATTTCCATCATCGGTTAATTTTGAGAGCAGGTGGTAAGTAAAAGTTGCTTAAAATGCAATTTAAAATTATTGAAAGTCAATAAGGACCACACTGTTAAGGGCCTAAGGAAAAGGCTTTAACCTGGCAACATCAGTGCTTTAACTGCTGTATTATAGCCCAGTAGCTGACCTGCACTGATGTGTGCTGGTCCACAGTAGTAAATACCTTCCATGCCACTGGAGCAGGTAAAGGACTTGGATTCATCATGTTTACCTGTGGCTTTTACATTCTATGTACTTCTTTGAGAAAGAGGGGCATCTTCAAAAAGCAGCTCAATATGCCTGGGATCTAACCATGTTAAGAATTTTTTTTTTCCCATTAGCTCTTGAAGAAGTATCAGGAAGCAGTGTGTCAGCTATGCTTTAGGTCAGTTAATGTTGTTAACATCCAGATATAACCTAGAGAAATTTATTCCAAAACAAAGGGGATGTTTAATCTGATGAGTATGAACAGGAGAGAAACAATTAGGCCATACTAGCTCATGTGTGGGAATGCCTCTACATGAGCAAGGCTACTGCAAAAGTACAGGTGTAATGTTGGTTCCCTGGATACATTTTGCAATGTAGTCAAGCCATTGTGTACACTGGAAGATCAAAGACAGAGTATGGGCATTTTTATAATTACCCATTGAGAGAAAAAAAGGAAATGAGGAACAATGAATTGATGTCTGAATGGGTTCAGATGAAGTATCTGATTTTAATTTTTACAAGGAGGATTAGTGACTGTGTTTTCTTTTATTGCAAGCATGTCAGCTTTTCTTATACGTTTAAATTACCGTAAATGTTTGAAGAGACTCTGGTACAGATCACAATTCTCCTCTTAGTTAATCGGATTTGTTCGGTGTACTGGAGTTATGCTAAGTTAGTTTATTGGGTTTTTTTTACACAGATGATGAATTATATATTACGGATGGTGGAGTCTAAATTATGCCAGAGACACTTGTCTGCACATTAGACATACATGTTCACAGAAAAGACAGGGCCGCCTGGGAATTCACATACTGAGTTCTGTGTATAACCTCTGCATTACATTTGGTGAAAATGTTAATTAATTTTTTTAATTGAAGTTGAACACCATATAAATGCTTAATAGTGAGATCTAATGACCACATGTGCACTGCATACAG
The DNA here is from genome assembly GCF_963662255.1 of Cinclus cinclus. Lineage (NCBI taxonomy): Eukaryota > Metazoa > Chordata > Aves > Passeriformes > Cinclidae > Cinclus > Cinclus cinclus. The sequence goes on along the minus strand of NC_085048.1, from coordinate 13,810,523 downwards.
TATTTCTTTATTTTCTGGAAAGTAATTTTCTAATAGGAATTGGAAAGTAAGTTGCTATTAAGTTGAATTAATATCAGATAGGATTCTGTTCTATTCATGAGCAGAATCAAAAGCAACCTGTAACACCAAAACTTTTATTTCAGTGTCAAGTTAAAGATTACTTCTCATATGGTGCTTTGAAGCTCAAGTTGTTCCACCTTGAGAAAATATGTTACTGCTGCGCATCTTTTTTTGCAGAGACAGGAATGCAACACTGTTAATACAACAAAGACCAGTATACTCCTTTATGCTAAGTGTTTTTGTCTTGGCAGATGTCTTTTCAGTTAATTCTGGGGACAGTGGTTCCACCACACAGGGTTGGAAAGGTAACCATGAGAAGTCATAAGTCCTGAGAGGAGCAGAGATAAAAGAGCCCTCTTTAAGTGTAATCACTAAATGCAGCGGGGTTAAATGGGTTTTAATTATCCAGTTTTCTGACATAACTGCTTTTACTCCTTTTAAATGAAGTCTGGGTTAAGCATAAGACTATTTAACAGCCGTGATTTGATTAATGTAAAAGTAAACTCTCAAAATTATTAATATCTAAACACCTGCTTTATTTTTACAGTAGTTTCTTCTTTTGTATCTGCTCACAGAAATGGATATAAATTTTTGTACTGCTCAGCACGAGCTATTGGAATGGCAGGCATGACCAGAGGATACTTGCACTGGGTCAATGAAAGAGGAACTGTGCTGCCTCAAGGGCCAGTTTTGCTGAGTCCAAGCAGCCTATTCTCAGCTCTTCACAGGTAATGCAATTTTGCTTTTACAGAGAAGGAAACTCTGAGGTTGGTGGATGCTGAATTAACAGCTTTTTTTAAGTGAGAGTACTTGACATAATGATTTTTTTTTTGTAACATATTGGTGCAAAATTTAATTAACAAGAAATTTTGTTAGACCAAAATTCAGTAGTTACTCAGTATCTGATTTTTGCCTAGTTTATATCTTAGATGTATATTAAGGCACATCTGTGTTCACTGTTTACCAGTAGGTACTGCTTGGTGACTTCATATGTTCATATTTAGCTGTGGGAGAAATGTGGACATTTTCATAGCACTCACTCTTGTCTTTACCTGTAAGATGTTCCAAATGGCATAAGTAGATTTTTGTGGATGGTTATTTCTTGGTGGGTTTTGAAGAAATTCATGTGAAAATGAAATGATTTTTTAATATTCCTGACTGCAGTGTGGGATTCTGTGAGGACAATGTTATCTTTTCTAGGTGTTGAACTGTGGTGAGTGAATAGTAACAGCACAGATTATGAATATTGTACCTTCTGCCTAATTCAGCGAAGCATGTCAAGTGATTACTGAAAATATTTTAAAATATGTTAAAAGCTGCTGTGACAGGATATATTTCATTAGAATTTTTAATGGAAGGTTGTTCAGATGTTCTCCTGATTGAGTGATGTGCTACAGGCTGTCTTACCAGTCATGTTCTAAATATAAGAAGCCATGGAGGTATTACAGTGCACTTCTCAGACTGATTAAGTAATAAATGCAGTGGAAGGTAGTTACTGTTATCTTACGCTCTTTGTATCTAGAAATACATTTAAAATTGTAGTCCTTTTGTTATCTTGTTTACACTTAAGGAATGCCTGTCTTTCAGTGTACACTACTGTAACTGCTGAGGTGTGTGGGCAGTAAGTGTCTTCACTGTTTTATCCTTAGATTTAATCCTTATAGGTTTGAGAACAGGTGTATGTAAGACTATGGAAAGGTGGTTTTATTCATCTGTTGCACGTTCTCAGACATTGATTTGTACATGGATCTGCTATTTCAAAGGGCTGCTTTACTCCTATGAAGCTTCTGTACTAGTCACATCTTCCTTTGACATATGTGTTGGTGCTAGGATCTTGGATTCTGAGCTTCTTAAATGCTTTTGTGTCATGCTGGCATCTTCCTATGTTATGGGAACTCCAGACTCTGCCACCTGTTCAGTCCTCTTGCCAAGAGAAGCTGTTGTGAAAGGGCTTTTGCCCAGAGATGAGAACTCCTCTGTTCATTAATGAATTCTCTATTCTGTAAGGAGCAGCTGAAGAGAAATAGAAAATTCCTTTATACCCTAACTTTTGTTAATTAGCAGTGGTGGAGAGCCTGACTGTAATTCTGTCTTAACAGGCTGAGATGCTTCTAGTACATGTGGTGATTGCAATCCTTTTAAAAATAAAATTTAAAGAAAAGCACCATGAACAGTGAGAGCTAATGTAATCTGTGAATCATTCTGCAGTTCTCAGGAGGCAGATTACTTGATAAGAGTTTCTGCCTCTTAAGGATTGGTTTAGCAGCTACTCCCTGTAATCCACTATCCTTGCTCAGTAGCTGTCATTGTAATGTATATTTCAATTGAAGTTACCTTGTTTCAGAGGATTTATTTACTGTGCCCATTATGTAAACTTGGGAATGCTGTTTTGTCTTCATGGGCAATCTGACTTCTAAAAGATGTATTGGAGAAGGGTAGATGCTATTAGTTAGTAGTATCTAACTAGGTAAAAATGTTGAATAAAGAAGATAAAATGGTTTGTGGTGTATTTCATGTGTTTCATGATGTGTGTGTATATATGTACACATATTTCATGTGTATTTCATCTTTTCAGGGAGGTCATAGAAAAGAAGCCAGAAAAATTTAAAGTTCAGTGTTTGACAGACATCAAAAATTTGTTTTATCCTAACACAGAACCCTTTTATGCTGCTTTTGGAAACAGACCTGCTGTAAGTAGTAGCTGAATTTATTTCTATTCTAGAGAACAGAAATGTTGCTGTTACTTCATGGTTCGGTTGTATTAGAACCTAGAAGCTTTAAAGGAAAATTAGGAACATTTTATTAGGCCCTGTACAAAAGAAAATATTAAGGCTCTTCCTCAAAAATACCATGATGTAGGATTCAGAGATGGAAGAGCAGCAAAGTAACTATGTTTTATCTGCATAAATTAGCAGTTAAGCTTGTGTAGAAACAGTGATCTCATCTTAATATTTTAATCCACACAGATACAGTGTCAGTGAGATACCTGTGGGCAGAAGGAAAATATTTCAGATTAATATTGGTGAGACTTACACTTCAAACTCTTAGTACACTCAAAAGACTTGAATGTCCCATTGAAGTCAAAAGGTTCTACTCTGTATGGAAAGTGATAAAATGGACATAGAAAAGGAAAGACAGATCTCTGTCACCCATTGGAAGACTGGATATTTGGGCTGTAGATGGCTCCTGCTCCTGCCCTGGACCAAAGAATGCTGTTATGCACCTGGGAAAGGAAACAGTCTCATGGGCTTGGGCTGAGGGGGTACCCCGGCATGTGATTATCCCTTCTTTAAAAGCATCGTGTCAGAGGTCCTCACTGTCCCATTACTGTATGGAATTGTTATATTACGGGCACCTTAGTTTCCATTATCAAGGCACCTTTAAACATATGATTATGAAATAACATTTTAAAAACTTCTGTGATGTTTTATTATGAATAATAACTACCTCTAGTTCAATTTTTTGAACCGCAGAGAAACATGCATTAAAATAATTATTTTATTAAAAAAAATTTAAGTAAACTATGAAGTTACTCTTTCTAAAGTAATTACTGGTAGCTTACTCTAATGCTTGCTGCCAGATTGAGGCTTCAGGTGTATGATGTGTGGTGGGCTTTGTATAGCTCAGGATCACAGCTTTCTCATTTTTCTGCTCTGGGTTTTCCGATGTTTTTTCTACTTTGGTTGCTTTGGTTTCTTTTTTTTTTTTTTTTTTTTTTTTTTTTTTTTGCTTTGTTTTTCCAAGAGCAAATTTCTGTACACATGGATGTTACGGGTGTGGACAGTGTGTGGACTGCCATGATGCTGAATTCTTGAAGTGGCTGCTCTTCACTTCTGTGCAGTTACTTAATTTTTTTTAACAGTCTTTACAATATAGATGTAAAAATAAACCTTGTGGCTTCATTAATATTCCAGTTTTTCACCATCTTGGCTGTTAAAACCATGTTTTATATTAGCAAAATGGAAATTGGTTTTGCTCTGATCTTCTAGGCGATATTTTCAACTTTGTTTTTGTCAAGCTTTTTCTTCAGAACAGATCAAAGCTTATTTATTGTTTTCCTTAACAATCTGAATTTCTTAGAAGACGTTCTTAATTCTGACTTCTAATTGTACTTCCCATAATTGTATCTGTATTACCTGCTGGGGCTCGCTGCTGTGGTTTTGGCATATATTTCTTGCTTTCCCTTCTTTTCCCCTTGCTCTGACATAGAGTGTGAATATGCCACAAATCTGAACTCAGGAGCTAAGTGATGGCTTTAGTATAGACATATTTGTTGTGAATTTTGTGACCTTGTCCTTAAAAAATAATTCCCATTTTATGTGTCAGTTACATCTTAACCTCTGCACACTGTTGTAACATACTTGGTACAATGCACACAGGACATTAAATATTGTCTGAAAGAAAAATGAAAGTTCTAATGCTCTTATACCAAATGTCATTAGTTCTTTACTGAATTTTATCATTGTGTCAGGGGAAGTTGCTGAAAAAATGAACATGATTTTGATTACAGTTTAAACTGAAGTGGCAAACTTCTTACCTAGCAGCAAATTGTCTGTTTCATGAACGTTTCATTAGATTGATTTCATTTGTAACATAATGGGAGAATTTCAGGCACACAATAAGTAGCTAAATTTAGTACCAGTTCTGTGTAAATGTGTTCTTTTGTGTAATATATTACAGCAAGATTGTGCATGATTTTGCAAAGGGAGAATCACGATTTTTCTTCTTTTATGTTCTGTTTAGGATGTTTATTCATACAAACAAGTGGGGGTTTCTTTGAACAGGATATTTACAGTTAATCCCAAAGGAGAACTTATACAAGAGCATGCAAAGACAAACATCTCATCGTAAGTAGTCTCTTATCCCTAATACTTTATGGACTAAATTTGCTGTGCTAACTTGTGACTCAAGTTGCCCAAAGATCCATTCAATTTTAGTAATTAAAGATTCCTTAGAATACTTCAAACAAAACAAAAAAGATTTAGAATAAAATGCAGATTTTCCACTTCCCTTCAATTAAACTGACAAAAAGAATTTTTTTGCATTTAGTATAATATATTCCATCTACTTTAATAATGTAAAAGATTTAGAAGTGGTTGATTTAGTCTTCATTAAAATGAGACTCACTAGTTTGCTGATGCCATCTGCCTTTTCCTGGCCTTTTCAAAATTTCCTTTTCCTGGATCTCCTATCTAGAAGAGCCAGAAAACAAAATGTGAAGAGAGGGTCAAGTGCTTCTAGCAAGATGCCTAGGCACTGGTAACCCACTGGAATGGCTTTTAGTAGTGTTAGTGTTGGTGTCCTTAATTGAAGGGGAGCCATATGTGTATAAAATATGAATAATCAGTTGAGCAGGGAGCTACTTGAACCAAGCTTGTCAGAAATGGAGAAGCAGAATATTTTAGTGATGCCTGAATATTTTAGCAGATGATCTGGGTATAAAATGGCATGTTTCTCACTAGGTAAGTATCATTTGTTAGAATGAACGGATTAGAATGAATTTCTTATCCTAACTGTGAATCCTTTCTGGAATCTGTGCACAAAAATAAAATTTAGTTTTATTCCTTTGAGGAGGGTGACTTGTCCACCTTGTCTGTTTGTAAATGTAGTCATGCCTTAGTGGTTGGGAACTTAAAAAAAAGTTCAAAACAAGATGATCTGAAATGGTTCAGCATTCTTTTATTTTTTTTCTTTATTATTTTCCAGCTATGTCAGACTCTGTGAAGTGGTAGACCACATTTTCCCTTTGCTGAAAAGAAGTCATTCATCAGACTTCCCTTGTTCTGATACTTACAGCCAGTTCACCTACTGGAGAGAACCTCTGCCACCGTTTGAAACTCAGGATGTACATCCAGCCTCATCTTAACCCCCATCTCCAAACTGCTGGTCTTACCTCAAAGAATGGGTTGGCTTGTGTTGAAAGGGCACCAATTGGCTTTTGCTGTTGACAGTTCAGCTGGAATCAGAAGTTGTGAAGTTCTGAGCATTGTATTAATCTATTTTGAGCAAACATAGGAATGCTTTTCTATACTTAGTCAGGTTTCCAAACGAGAATATTCTTGCTAGGAATATGATTTGCTTTTCTAGGTCCTCTCCTAGCTCCTCAAATTTTGCCATGCACTTTCATTATATAAGAGCAATTAAAAGTGCAGTGATGTTGGCAGTTAAACATGCCATAAGGTTGTAAAGTGATTCCATGTCTGTTCTGCATCACTGAAGCCATCTTCCATCCTGTCAGAACCCCTTGCCAGTATGGGAGCTGAATGTCAGCATTCCTGACATTATCTGGTGACACAGACAGGGATTGCAGTCTATATATCAAAATTCTTCTCTCTGAAGGAGCAAATTATTCTTACCCTCTCCCCTTGCTTGACCAACAACTGTTTGTTTAAGAGTTAATTACTGGTCTAGATCCTCAGCAGATGTAAATCAGTGTAGCTGTCAAAACCAATTGAGCTGTGTTTGATTTATTTCAGCCTGTTTTGACATGGGACATTTCTGAGGAAATTAATTATGTGTAATCTAAATAGAAAGTAAATGAAATAGGATGGCCGGATTCTTCCAGTCTTTCTCAGTTTGAGGACTATCATGCTTCAAGAGTAGCTTTTTGGATCAAGGTGAGTGTGCAAGTGGAAGATACAGGCCACTGTGGAAGTGCCCACCTTACTGAAGTGGGTGATTTTCAGTAAACACATCTTTCCCACACACAGTGTGCTGAGGTTGAAGATTTTTTACTGAGCCAAAAATAGTAAGGATTTTATCAAAATGGAATAGTTCTGACTGAAAAATTATTTTAGTTAAAATGTGAATTTTGATGCTAGTGAATGATGCATCTCAGGTTTTTACTATATGGGTTTTTTGCTTTGTTTTGTATCATAAAGAATGGATACTTTTAGTGCAATTTATTCTCCTTTAAGGTAATGAAATTTCCTACTTTTTCTTTTTTATTATTTATCCAGACACAACCTGTAGATATTGCTTTTGACAGCCTTAAGACTGAACTGTGTGCACTAAAAGCAATACTGTGGATCAGTTGATATCATTTTCCAAATGGTCTGCCTTTACACAATGTGGTACTTAAAATATGGACTCCAAGTGCCCACATGCCAAATGATTTCAAATGTGTTATAGTTAGGAAACTTTATTTTTCCTTTTGAAATATACTGGAAAGTCTAATTGCTTTCTGAGATGCTGAAAATGGCATCATGGACTTCTATGTAAATTGTATTTCAGTATGACTGCTCTGGTGGTTCACGAGCTGTGGTCTCTACCAGCTTGTGATCTGAGGCTGCGTTTTGCAGCTGCTTTGTAGTGTTTTCACTTAAGAGTTTAATAACAGGAAGGCAGAGTGGTCCAGGAGAAATTTTAAGATGTTCATGTGGTTGGTTATCACCCAGAAATTTGGAAATGGCTGCTCTGTATCACATTTGTTCTGTGACAGCAAATTCTGGTTTTGCATGTCAAGAGTGATAGCAATGTAGATAGGATGGTAACTCTCTGGTAGGGGTTTTCTAAGTTTTACTACTGAAGACTTTATCTGTGATATTAGTGGGCCAATTTATGATTTCTCTGTGCCTTCAATAGTAATGAAAATAAGTGCAATGCTTTACATAGCTGCAGTGTGCAGTGGAGAGCCCTCACTAAGTCTTCTTTTCACAGGAACATTGCTATTTCAGGCAAAGTACATGTCCACTTTGAACATACCAGGATTAGACACAAAGAGGAAGAAATGAGTGTTTGACAACCCAGAACTGATTGTGTTTTCTTGAAATTTTAGTGAAAATGCAAATATCTTTTTTACATAAAGGTGTAAGAAATATGAGTTGGATTTTCTGAAAGACAATCAGTGGGGATTGCAGATGACCAAACTGAGATGGTTGCATCTCTAAATACAGCGACACTTTCCTTTAGTTATCTGTTAATACTTGTCATTAATGATTGAATAAATGGATGAATGTGCTAGCTGCATCCTATTTAAATTAAAATTTTGGTAAAGGCCTATTTCAAGCCATTTATTATGTAAAATATAGAAAATAAAACCAACCCTTCTCTTCAGTGGGAGGCTCTTTGTTTTCAGGTTTTTATCCTTTCATCCTTAACAGCATCCTTAAAATCTGTTTTCCCAAGATACTACACACAGCAATTCCCATCAGAAAAGATGGTCCCTGGAAGTTCTCCATAATTAAAACCTGTGATATATTTATTTTTTGATAAATAGGCAATCCAGGGTTGTTTGTTGCCTTTAGTATTTAAAAACAAATTATAGCATGAATAAAGAACTGTTTTAATTTTAATTTTAATGTCAGATTGTGGCCACAGTGCAGTGCTGGTACAGTTAACCCTGAGGTGCTGCAGAATCTGTCCCAGAGTTTTTCAAGATTTTGTTAAACAGGGTTATGGCTGACTTGATCTAGTGTTGGTAACCTGCTTCAAGGCTGAAGTTGGACTGCATCACCTCCAGGGGTCCCTTCTGACCAACTTTTCTGTGATTCTGTGATGTTTAGGACTTCACTTCCGACTTGCTGCATCCCCCTTTCTATGTGAAATTGAAGTAAAGCTGAACAATGTCAGGAATGTGTGTTGCTGTAACTTCTATCAAATTTACTGACAAAAAAGACACAAATCATGGGTTTGACCTGCTAGAAGCATCACCATACTTTTCCAGAAAGTATAAGACATTTTGATTTGGTAGATGAATAATTTAACATAATATTTAAACTGCTTTGTTAATTCATGTAGAAGAAAAAGGTATGGTTTAAAAAATTGCTACTCTTTCTGTGAAAGAAAAATATCAACCTTGCTTGCGGTGTAATACTGGTTTTTGTTACAGAAAGAATATGTTAACATAAGTATGCAGACACATTAAGTCACAGTATATTCTATTAATACAATACACAGAAACTAGAATATGCAGCAGTGAGGAGTGACTAATGTTTATTTTCTTGGTGCTGATGACCACACCACTCTAGTTATGTCATGGGAGGGAAAGAGAGTTGTACTTGTGACATCAGTTATGCTGAAGATAAAATGTTACTGCTGTAATTTGGGGAAGGAGGAGGAAGAGGTATTGGGTATTTTTTATTTGTAGATATGGTTTGTTATTATTTGAAAGCCTATTTATATACAGTGTTTATTCTGTATATGTATGTGCTACTGCAGTGATTAAAATAGTTTTAACACTTCATTTTGATCTGCTGAATGCAACAAGGGTGGAAATATATATTGTAATAAAGGCAAAAATATTTTTTTCCTGACTTTTCTATTTTTCTGTATTCTTTGATAATAACAAAGTGCTTTTGCAGAACTGCTGAACCTGTAAAGCATGGCTTTTGTATCTCCAGTCTCTACTGCCTGTTTCTTACTGAGGCTATCCAGTATAACTTATATTATTTTTGCTGTTCATCTGCAGTGTTTTACCCAGAGTCTGTTAAACATGAAAGAGTTTACTGAGGGAGACAGGGGCCAGGATCTGGGCTCTGGCTGTTTTGGGACATGGGAACAGCACCTTGGAGCCAAGAGCAACCAGACAGGAACTGGAGCAAATTGAAACAGTCAGGAATCCTACCCCACCCCAGAATCTTTTTGAATTTTCCTTTTGTCCAATTCCTAGTGTGACCTAGCAAAAGCTGTCCATTTGTTTTGAATGGGGATGTTGTCATCCATGGCAGCGAGACCAGATAGCCTGTTTTTTGGGGCTTCTCTTCTTTCACATAGGCCATCCTGCTGGGGAAAAGCCAATAACCTTTTTTTCCTCCTGTCCCTGAGAACACAGTGCTGCCTTTTGCTCCCACTGCCAGGTTTGCTGAGCAGACTCACTGCAGTGTAGTGATACTGCCAGGCTCATGCGTGCTGGTATGAAAACAAAGATGTTTGGGGTTGATAAGGCTCTGCAACATCTCAAGTTCTCTATTAAAAATACAAGAGCAGCTGTATTGGGGCAGCCTGCAGTCACTGCTTCTTCAGTCCTCTATTTTCTATATGTCTCTGTCTTGTATAAACATTTACCCTGGAGCTCTGGAGACAGACTTTGAAATGAAGGTGCCCTTTTAATTAAAAGTCAGAGAAATGTTACTTTTGCATCTGCGAACCAAACTTTATAAGGACAAACTCATTGTTCCTGCGACACTAGGGATACAAGAGTCTGAGGGAGGAAGCTCTGTAGGAGCTACAACCATAAAATTGTTGGGGGGGGGGGGGCGGTCATCTTTTGATGCTGTGGGGAAGGTAGGGAGTATTTCCTGTATACTACATTTTCATCCTTATAAATAGATAGCCTTAATTCATATGCATTGCATATGCCATCAAGTACCTCAGGATAGTTCATTGCAAGAGATAGAAAATGGTTGATGCTAAGGGCTAGTGCCTAAAAATATAACTAATATGATTCAGCTCTTTTATGAATGCATGAAAAGGTAAAGTTGGTTGTTCTCAGTGGGTTTTTCTTTATTTTTTTTCTTTGTTTCCATAAAAGTCCAGCAAAGTATGGTTGTGAAGGGAATACACTCACAGTGCCATGACCTTGGGTAGTCTCACTCTTGTGCTTGTAGTAAACACTCATTGTGTTCAGTAGCATTTTGGAAATATGCAATCAAAGGGATTGTAAACAGATACTTGTAAATGGGAGCTAAGAGATGGTGCTAAGGAATAGAGCTGTTAGATGCTTTGGGAAGAGACCTTCATTGAGATCTCTCTAGCCATTGGGAAATGAGAGAGAAAAAATAAAGGTAAAATGAGGAGTAAGTTGTTTCCTAGGAGGAACTAGAGAAAGGGAACAAAAACAGAACAAGTGGTCAAAAAACACCTTCTTGTTCCTACCCCTGTGCTGACCCTGGGTGGGGCTGAGGCACTGAGCTCTGCCTTCTGCCCTCTAAGCAGTGCAGCCTGACGTCCTGTGTCTCTGTGCTGCACAGAAGACATCAGAAGGCCATTTTGGCATCATTTGCCAGAAGGAAGAGAGTTGAACAAAAGGAATTCTATGCTCAAGTGTCAAAGGAATACTACTAACAGCAAGAAAAAGTTGCAATTACAGCTAAATTTTAAGCTTATGTAAGGACTAGGGCTTCTCTATTATTATTTTATGAACTTGGGAAGCAAAGCTTTCACCTGAAATATCTGCACCTCGGTGGTACCATGCGTGCATCCTTTTAATACAGCTTGCTTCAGTGAATAAATACACTTGTCATCATTTTTCAGTCCATTTTAGCAATTGTTTTACTCATCTCTCCCTAAGATCAAACTTACGCATATTCTTAAACACTTTGCTGGATAAACCAGCTAATTCCAAGAAGACTATGTAGCAGGACAATACAGTTTCTGAGCTGAAGAATTGATCTGACTTTGCTAATGGTTACTGGTTTTTAGCCTCCAGCACTCTCAGGTGTTCTGCCTACTGCCAGCAATCTATTTATTGATACAGGAAATCCATTTTGCCTTGCCTTGCTTTTAATGAGTTTTGCAAGCAAGTGGCCCCTTCCTGTGACTCATTCTGTGTTTTCTGAGCAGGAGATTGTGGTTTTAAGTTTCACATTGGAAAGTAACCGCTGTGTCTGCTTTCCTTGTCTGCTGGAATCTCAACAAGAGGAATACATTTTGGAACAAAGAAATGTAAATGGAGTAGAACAGTTCATGTTTCTTGTATAAAATTTTATAAACATCCTTCTTTTCAGGACAGTTAAAAACACTAGTGAAAACTGAAAATAAGTAATGTTTTAAAATAACAGCTTTATCTTAGAACATTACTATTAGCACAGGCAAAAAGAGATATTTCCCCTGGTATCTCAGTAGGTGTTGGCCCTTGGATTTATAGGCAATAAATATCCAAAAATTAAACAGTGGAGGCCTTTCTCTAATCTTACTGACATAGGATCAGCTCCATTAGCATCTGGATGGCTGCTCAGATATGCACAGCTATGATTGCAATCTGAAGTGTGAATAGCAAGTGCTACAGATTTCTGTCCAATTCACAATCCCTTTCATCCCTTCAGAATACTGGAAGCAAGGAGGTAGATGTGAATTTGTTTTTGACTTCTGCCAAAATATGGTGGTGGAAGGAGAGAATCCTTAGCAGGCTTGGACCATTAGCACTGAACACTTAGATTTACATCAAAACCAATGACCAGGACAGTTTCCATTCCCCAATGCTAGATACAACTATTTATATTTCAAGCTCGTGGCTATGTCTGTGGAGATAAATTGCTGCCCAGTAAAGGGTAGGGATTGTTTTAGGTGCCCACACCAATGGGCTCGCTTGGCCGGTGTCCAGCTGCCTGCCTGCACACAGGGGCACTGCTGGCCTCTGCTGACCCCCACACTGTGCCCAGACCTTGCCTGGGTGAGTGTTGGGTGCCCTAGCTCAGGTCACTGGAGCCTGGACAGGCAGTTCTGTGCCAGGGCTGGGGCTCATGCCCTGATGCTTTTCTGACATGTCTGTACTGTACCTGGGAAGAACCAGGTCTGGGGCTTGGGTCAGCCAGTGGTTCCTTTCCCTAGGCTGGTCCCAGCTGACTGGTATGAGATATTGGGACCTCTCTTTCCTGAGGCTTTGAGGTGAGCTGAGCTCTTCCTACGGCTTCAGGTGGTGCTTCAGTTCATCTCTAGCTCAGTTCAGTCTCAAGAGGAGGCACTCTCTGAACTGCTTTCACTTCTGTCTGCTGGGAGCCTGTGCAAAATTAACATGTTAGAGAAGCTGCAGTTCTGCAATAAGGCCAGAAAGATCTAAAAGCTTTGCTAGAACATGTTTCTTAGAGATGAATTGTGGAAAATGAAGTGTGTACAAAAAAAACATACCTAGAGCAAATAAATATACTGGAAAAGCAGAAGTTCAATGGCTCATGCTTAATACATGGCCTTCCATTTCCCCCTCTCAATTGTCAAGTTCAAGCTGGCAGAGACAACAGTTGGAAGGAAAAATTGTGAGGCTCAGAAAGTGAAGCAGTTTTATTGGGAATGTACTGAGAGGAAAGAAAGAGGAAGACTCAATATTATCCTACTCCTTTCCTGTAGGGATCCAGATATTGTGTAAAAATGCAGTGCTGTGCATTATGGACTTTTTTTCTGATCCGTGTATTGTGTGAATGGAAATAACAAGACACGATTCTATTTCTCAAAGTGTGATGGGGTGGGGTGGTTTTTGGAAACACTGTTTTGTGTCATAAGCAGATTGTATGGAGTTACAGTGACTTAGGGAGCAGTTCAGCAGTTCACACACACATTGCCTTTTTGTGCACTCTCTGGATGCCTTCTTAGGTATTGCACTTCTCTGCAAAGCTCATTTCTTCTCTTGCTCTGCACTGCTTTTCTGCACATCATTGGAGTGGAATCACTTCCATTTCTTTTGACCTAGTAAATTCTTGTAGAGCAGGGCTGTGTTTTATCAGTGGTGGATCTAATCTACTGGGTTTTTAACTCCCTTGAAGAAAAAGACACTTTCCCTGTTTGTTCCTCCTGATTCTCCATCCCCACCCCCTCTCTGTACTCCTGGGATTATTTTGTTCTGCACTGGGGAGTTACGTGGTCTCAGAGGGAAACAGAACTTTATGCTTCTGTCTAAGTCTCATGAAACTGTAACCTCAATTTTACTGTGTCCATCCCAATTCTATAGTTGACCTCATTATTCTTATAGTAATCATTATATAATTGTGGGCAGACTTTTAAAGTGACAAGCCTGGTTTCCATCAGTGAACTTGAGAGCATGGGATAACCACATTCAGATGACCACCTGAATGGTAACATACCACATGTAAAGAAATTGCAGGATCAAAACCACCTGCCTAAAAGGGAGGGACTAAACAAATACAAAAACCCGGTTGTAGGTAAGAAACTGGATCCAGTCTATGCTCTGGCACAGAAATCTTGTGTTGACTGAGTGAATCCTTCACTGTGCTCTGTCCCTTATGTCTCCATGTAGAAGGAGGGGATGATGGCAGTTCCTCTGTCCCAGGCATGCCCTGAAAACAAGGCTTTAATGCCTAGAGATGAAACGGAAGGATCATGCAAGAAAGATATTTGAGCCACCAGAAATGGCTCAGCTTCTGAACACCTGACAGTCAAGTTTTATCCTTGCTGAGCAAGAGAGATGGAAGAATATTGTTTCTAATGTTAGGAAACAGAACATCTTGGTAGCCTCAGTAACATCAGCTTTCATTTCCTGAGTCTGTTGTCAGGGTCCCAGGTGTCAGCCTTCAGTTTGTTCAGAACAAGGATTGAGAGGAAGCTGGGAGCTCAGGGCAGATCCTAATTTTTCAAGTAAAAGCTTCTGGCCTCCAAACTCATGAAGGCTAATGCCTTCTGGTACTGTGGTAGCCTGTAGGATGCCACATCATCATCCCTGTAGTAAGAAACCACCTACAAGTAGAGATCAAGTGGAAGAAGAGAGCCATCTGCCAGAAAAACCAAGAAAAAAGGTATTGCAGGTATAAGGTTTTTTGATTTGCTGGAAATGAGCAGTGGGTTAGGCTGGTGCAGAGAAGCACCAAATTAGCATTAGTCCCTGTAACAGAGAGCAGTACATAGCAGGGCATCCTGGCTTTTGTGAGCTAACATTTGCTCTTGGGGTCACTGCCTGATGTCTGTTTGCTTGCTTGTTACGTCCCCGCTAATTTTGCAATGCGAGTCTAAATCCTTCAAACCGCACATCCAGTTTGTAATTTAGGCCTGCATAATTTTATCTCTCCTTGCTTACACCCACTGTCTCCTGGTTTATACAGGCCATTGCTGGTTTCTGTAAGAATTACTGCATTGATTGATACGTGAAACAGGAAGGTAGGATGTTTGAATGTGAAACAGTATTTAGAGAGATGCAGCATCTGTGTCTAAAGCGAGAGATAGTTACAGGGTTAGACAAGTGGGCCATCAATTACCGGAGACTGAGGTTAGGACCATCTGGCTGTTTGAAACAACACCAGGTGTTAGCAGAAGCAAATTTCCTGTGTTGCAACATATGAGCGGCAGGCAAGAAGCAGCCCTCCAGAGTGAATCTCAGCCACAAAAGAGGCCGCTTCTCATTTCCTTCTTTAGTGCTGCCTTGTGGGGAAAAAAAATCACTCCAAGAACCTGACACACCTGTGTCTCCTGCTCGGTGCCTCCCAAGGCTGCTCCGGGGGAGCTCTCAGCCAGGGGTGGGGACCCCTCCTCTGAGGGACTGGTACCTTCACAGCTGGCTTTGCCAGCTCCTGGCTTTCAGTCACAACTGCAGCGTGACCCTTGCTGATGAACCTGAGCACGAGAGTCCTGGTTTGTATACCCCGGATCCATCCCCTGGAGGCCCTCCTTGCTGTCAAACCCACAGTACAAGATATCTCCACCCACGTGCATCCCTGCCTGGGTGTCCCTCCACAACCTGAACTGCCTCCATCAGCCAAGGGAGAGGCAGCCAAGGGTGGGCTGAGTGCTGGTGGAGTGCCAAGAGGTGCACAGAGCTGACTGCCACCCAAAATCTACTCAGCAGATGAGCCATTTCCAGCCATTCTGGGCTACTGGGCTATAGTTTTAAATAGTCAGTGGCTTGGTATATGCAAAAAAATACTGCTACATAGTCCAAGTGTATGTCGTTAAACCTGAAGGAGTTTCTCATGTGGGTGTACTGGTCCAGATTGTCTCATGTGTACTTGAGAATATTATTACTTATATTAAAAGGGGAGAATAAACCGTAATGCTAAAATTCATCCAACCAAAAAGTTACATAATTATCAGGAAGCAATCTCCCACTACAGTTTTTCTTACTGTACTAAATTTAAGTGTAGTGAAGACTTGATGGAAGCTCTGGCAAGGGACAATGTTCAAGGCAATTGTTCCCAGGAGGCATCCCAACTCAGTGACGCCTTCTCACAATAAGCAGACAAAAGGTTAAAATCTAGGTAAATGCAATCTCAGTAACTCACAGAAGAACTTTAGATCAGGTTTTCTGAATTTTTATTTCTGTCACAGAGACAAAACCCTCACAGGTTTATTTTAAACTTTAATTGTATCCGGTGACAGAGGGAAAAACCCTCTGATTTGGTTATAAATGCCAAACTTACATGAGTTCCTTGATAAAATACTTCATTTAGGGACTATGGCAAAGGTTGCTAAGTGACAGCAACGCAGTCCTGTATCAGAGCACACCCAAATCCCAATTGCTGAGGAGAAAAATGAAATAGCGAAAGACTGCAGCATGTAGGCAGGGTGGGAGGCTAAAGGGCTCTGCCTTGTAAGCAGCCTGTGCCCATGTATTTTTAGCTACCTATTAAATGCAGGCTGGTTTTCAGAAGCTCTGAGAACTTATGGCATCCACTGAATAATGGCAACAGTGAGGTGTCCAGGTCACTGCTACCCAGGCACTCTCCTGAAAGGGGATAATAAGGTGTTAGCACCAGCAGGATTTGAAACCATCAGCTATTATGCAAATCAGAAGGGCTCACACTGTTCATTAAAATGCAATGAGATGAGTGTTGACCTAGGGATAACATTTCCAAAATGTCCCTGTGATAATCGGGGAGGTAGAATTTTGGCTAGAGAGAATTTCTAAATATTGTTTTCAAAGTGAGAGCCTTTGGTGGAGAATACTGCAGATAACATCAATAACCACTCCTGAAAATAATGCTGTGTTTGCAATTCATACTTTAAAAATTATGGAAAATTTCAGATGTCTGGTCAAATTGGTCAAATTAGCTTCCTACTGATTTACCTGTGAAACTGATTGGTATGTATGAGTAACAACCTCATGCATGACCTTCCATATGGGTAAGCAAAGACTTATTATATTCGAGAGGTGTAAGCACATAAGTCATATAAAACCTGCCTATTTTCAGGAGCAGAGTAGTAATTTTTGTGTTCCTTTCTTTGGTGAAATATTTTTTGTATGTTACTATTTCATATTTTGCACTTAGGGATAAAAAAGTAATATTTATTTTAATATTGTGCACTACAAATATATTTTTTAGTCCTTAACTCTTTAAAATACTTCATAAAGTTTTTATGTGACAATTTGTCAGCTTTTGGCTTGGGTTTTTTGTCTAGAATAATTGTACTTTAAAAGGAAATTGTATTTGCAAACCAAATAAAATGCTAACTTCTAAAACTAGGTAAAAGTGAGACAGAGAGTTGGTTTGACTGCTAAATGGATGTATAAAATTAACACACAACCACAGGTTTCTAAGATTGGGCTAGAAAGCAAAATGTCCAGAAAAATGTGTTGGCTACATCTATCCAGGACATTTGCCTTTGAGTGTTTTGGGTGGCTAGGTGCCTATTATGAATTTCTCTGTTCTCTTTAAAGAGATGCATCTATCTCTTTAGAATTTCAAATTCCACTCTCTTCCTTTGTTTTATCTTTACCTTCCTTATGAGCTGCCTGTTTTTTTTTTGCAATTATCAGGACCTGTTTCTATTTCAGAAGGACATGAGATGGGGTTGTGCTGGGCCTGATCCCTCCTATGTGCTCATCTGCTTCCCTGCTGTCAGGAGGCTGTGCTATGGGGTTGGGACAGGACCCAAACAGCTGCTTGTGGCCCCGAGGCTGACTGCAAAGATTTCACAAGGACTTCTTTTGCTTACTAACCCCTTGAAAACTGATGGGGCAGCCCCACCTAAATCAAGCCTCAGCCAGTTCAACAACCAGTGCTAGCTGAGCAATGATGCACTGGGTTTGTGCAGAGGTATGACATAGCATCACTTTACAATACATACAAAGTGACCTTTATAGGGCCGTCATACAGGAGCCAGGAGTCTAGCTGCATTTGCAGCTCCAGCCTGGCTTCACACGTACTTTCAACCCCATGCATGAGCATTCAGAAAATTTGGCCCCAGACAGCAAAAAAGAGAAGTGCAGCCAGTCCATCTTAGGCTCAGTTTGAGTTTTATCAAGGATTCAGGGTGATGGGTCTAGCACAGACCTGTTGAGCTGGATGGAATGTGTGGTGCTTGGGCAAGCACCACCTCTTTGGCTTCTCTTGTCACTGCCCAGCACTGGTGCTGATGGTGCGAGGCTGAAACCTGAGAAACTTGTAAAAAGACCAAGGCCCACCTGCCAAGCAGCTCCTCTTCTTGGTCAGTCCATGCAGGCAGGTGATAACTGGGCTGGCAGTGGGTTGCTCCATGGTAGAAAAAGTCTGGCCAGCAGGGATGTGATGCTGTCACATCCTGAATGAGCTCGTGCAGCCAAACTACAGGTGCCCCAGGAAGTACCCTGGGATATTTAAATGTCCCAGGCTGAGGGCAGTTCTGAATATGATTTTAGCTCCTTGACTGTTGAGTCACTTGCTGGGGCTTATGGGCCAGGGGACTGTTTCAGGTACAGTTTTGGGATAATGCCTAAACAACTGCTCTGCAAACAGTCCTGGGAAGGTCTTTGCAATTCTGGTGCACCTCCTGCCTTTCTGGTCTGCAGGACAGGATAGAAAACTTGAAGCTGGGTTCTGTGATAAAGCCTCCATGGTAGGAGTAGCCAAAAGAAACCAGAGAAAGAAATATGAACACAATTGTCTTTTGATCTGACTGAAAAATCTGTTCTCAAGAATAATATGTGAGAAAGGCATCAGGATTTTTGCCTGCTTAAATTTCCTATTGTTTTCTGAGGAGCTAATACTTTGGTGTATATTTTGTTTAGCTGGATTCTTTTGCTATGATGGTCTGTCTACACTGACTAAATTCTTGTGCTAATGGCTCCATGATGCTGCATTTCAAGATTATAATACGTTTATAGCCCACTGATGAAAAAATAAAAAATAGAAGAAAGCAGATGTATAAAATCCAGGTATTAGCTGTTATTAAATAAAAATAATTTACAGCTTACCACAGTCAAAATGAATGAGATTGACTCACTCATGGGCTTTAGGACATTTTTTCTAGTTTTTGTTTTACGAGCCTGTACATGAAGGATGTTAGCTCAGTTGGAGATTTTCTCTTTTACTCTGTGCCAAGGTTTTCAGAAGTGACTAATGACTTTGGGTGCTTAACTGGAAACATTGTAATAACGCTTGAATTTCAGAATGGCTGAGCACCCTTCATCTGAAATTTAAGTCCTTTTATGGTCGTTTAAATTCAGCTCTCAGGATTGAGATCCTCTAATTCATCAGGAGCTCTTGAAAAGCTTAGAAGTTATGGAAATATATTAAAAAATTTAAGATGCAATTTCCTCCTTAAAAGCCTCCCCATGCCAAATTTTCCATGTCCCAATATGTGTGGAATTACAAGAAAGAAATTGGCAATTATTCAGTGCAATATTCTTTGAGCTTATGATAAAAAAACATTGTGTTCATTTCCTTACCACAGTGTGGTAGCCCTGCTTTTCTGATGAATTGTGATAACCATAACCTTGTTGTTAAAGAGCACTGTGTTGGTTCTCCAGATCTTCAACATAAATCAGTAAAGTGGTTGAGGGAATTCAGCCTTTTTTTTTTGCAAAACTGGACACAACTCTGTTGTCCTTATACAGGGAATAATTATTCACGGGACATAATAAGCACAACAGGCTTGGGATACCTGGCAACAAATGTCCCACAAAAGATGACAACACTCTTTATTTCATAGACTTTCTGGTACTGTGCTTCCAGAAACCCACATAACCCACTGTTATACTGTGGGCACATATTACCTGTGTTAAGATTGCCTTTGCAGATACCAAAGAATCTGTCTTTGATATCCACTGGTGCAAATTACCACCAGTCAAATTATGGCATCTGACACCAGATGGGCTTACCATTTCATTGCTCACTAGGAGGTGAAGCCTTTCCTTAGATAACTGGAGAGCTCTGTCTGATCATCTCATAAAAACCACCTATTGCATCAGGCATAGAATAGAAGGAAGTGAATCTCTTAAAGGAATTGTAACTGTAAGCTTTTACTCTGTTTAGCCAGGCTGTTACCTGCAACTTAGATTAGTTCTCATCTTTTTATGCTTCCCTACTGCTTTGCTCTGATTGTCTCCCCATTTTCCAATAAACACTCTCAGAGACCACTGCGTAATTACTGAGGAAGTCCCTGTGAACTTTTCCCAGCATGTCTGATCCATGGCATGTACAGTCTACAGGACTTGCCCAGGATCACATGCTCCCAGATACACAGGGCACATGGATGGCTGTTCCCAGAAGTGGATGCCAAGAAGCAAACTAGTGAGGGGCATGGGAACAACCTTGTGACTGCAGCCCACGGCAGCAGCGGGAGACAGGGCTACAGCTGGACTGTGAGAAATGAAGCAGCATGTTTGGTTGTGAAGTGAGAGACCCAAATGAATGTCTAAAGAGTACTGGACATCACCGAGCACCCAGCTTTACAGTGACAGTGCTGCACAGAGGTGCTGCAGATCCTTTATCTCTGCCTGACTGATCTTTCATCACCTGGATGGTCCTGAAATTTTAGCTCCAGGCAAGGACAGAAGTGTAAGTTCTTGGCATCTTCTACTTATTTTTATTAAAGGGTTGTAGCAACTATGATTTCCTCCAAATGCTTTTCCACATTCTACCTCTCTGTAAGCCTACACTCATTCCTGCACTGGCTTCTTACCTTTCCAGTCTTTGTTTTCACATCATTTGAGTGAGAGAACTCCAGGTGACCCACTGCCTTTGTGGAGGAAACACTGGTGAGAGCAGCTTCTTGTACCTTTTTCTGTAGCAGTTTAATTTCTTCTTATTCAGATGACTCTACTCCAGTCTGTTTTATTGAAAGCCAGCAAGACACATGGGAATATCCCATTGTGCAACCCCAGCTGTGGCCAGGATCTCCAGAACCTTGTTACCCACATCAGTTGCTCTTGTTGGGTAGGCTCCACTCTTCCTGACTGTGCCAGATTCTCTCAGGTACAAAGTCTGGGCAGCCAGGCCTGTTGTGCAGCTGAGGCTGTGCTGTCAAGTGGCAGCACAGAATCATAGGATCATAGAATATCCTGAGTTGGAAGGGACCCACATAAAAGTTCAACTCCTGACCCTGCACAGGACAGTCCCAAGAGTCATATCATGTATGTTTTCGGCTTTTTTCTTCTATCCCAAGAATCACATAATGAGTGATATTTTTTTTTAATTTCCTGCTGTTCTGCATCCTCTGAATTACCAGCCTGGCATTTGCAGTCCTCAGTGAGGCAGACACCACAATGCCAGGGCAGCCTAGTGCTACACATCCCTGCAATATTCCTCCTCTCTCTCTGTCTCTTCTCATGATGTGATGTGCTGGAAAGGTTGCAGGAAACATAACAGAGAAGGAGGATTTGTGAAACCTTCTGGGTGCCCAGTTACCCTTCAGCTGAGGGTGAGCAGCCTGTACTCTTAAACATACCCAGATGCCCAGGAACTTCTGTTCATGGTACCTGTCCTTCAGCTAAAATAGGTGGTGTCCGTTTGAATAAGAGTAGACTAGCAAGATATGTATGTCAGACAACATGAGTTTTGGAACTTAAGAGATTTGCAGGTGTGAAAGCAAACTGATTTATTTTTAAAATTAAATTAATTTATGAGTTTGGACAGCAGCATTGCACAGGGGAGAATAAAATTGACTCTACTTGTACTCAAGCAAAGGTACATTGTACTGAGTTGGCAGCCAGACTGGGTAGAAAATGTAGGGCAATGGACTCTGCAAGGAGGATCTGTGGGATAATGCTGGAGGTATAACCAAACCAGCAACCTAGTGCCTGGTTCATCACCAGGGAATAAGGTTTACCTCTCTTACAAGGAAGGGAACAGGACCCTGGAGGTATTTCAGACCAATGTGACACCATCATCTGCACTAAGCATGGCTTGATATGACCTCTAAACCTCCAAGGCCACATCTTCTGCTGCTAAGGAAGCAGAAGCTGGGCTGGCAGCACGGTGTCTGTGAACACTGTGTTGCTACAGCCCCCCTGGCAGTACCCGGGGCAGAGAGGTCCCCAGTAAAGTCACTACTGCAGGGAAAACCTCTGACACCAAAACCACATCCCACCTTGTTCCACTTCTGCTGCCAGAGGGATTTTGGTAGCTGACTAGATGATTTTGTAGGTCCCTTCCAACCCAAACCATTCTATGGTTCCATGATAGCACTTTTTTTTTTTTTTTTTCTCTTTTCTGTCTGTCCATAGGTGGCTGTACTGTGCCGGTAAACAGCACAAAGGTGTCTGCCTGCCGGCTCTGACAATGCATTTTTGGGATGTCTCCCCCAGCTCCATCCCATCCTAGCACAGCACGACCCCGCTTCCAACATCCCTCTCAGGCACTCAGGCGCCTGAGCCTAATTGAGGCAGTGGCTGGTTTTAATATGAACTCAGAACACAGTTTTGGGGTTTTTTTAGGTCCTCAGTTGCTTTCAATGGGATGGTGCATCACTGCCCCCGCACTGCCCCGGGAGTGGCGGGACAGCCTGTGCAGCCTCCAGAAGAGGGTGCCCTGCTGTTAGGAACAATGCTGGGAGCGCAGTCATTCCAGTTCACTGGCACAATGTCACACAGAATGCTTTGTGTCTGTCAGCACATTCCTGGAAGGTCACAGTGAATGATGAATGCTCCTGTGTAGGAACTGGGGAGGGTTTGGGATTTATTTTTCCTTTTTTTTCTTCCCCCCCCCCCTCCCCCCCCTCCCCCCCATTCATTTGACTCCTGTGGTTACAAACCTTTCCCAATTGTTGTGAGCCTGCTTCCTCCACAACCCCTCTGTGGCCAAAGCAGGATATTCATGACTGACTGCCCTGGAGAAGCTGGATGACTTCCAGCTACTTTCCACAGCAGAGTTGCTCACTTCCCTCCCCCCGAGGGCTGAAATATCCTGTGGTTCTGGTTAGCTTTCTCTCCGGATGCACATCAGCTAAAGCATATGCATCATCATGTGATATCCAAGGTTGTTTCAGCACAGCTAATTGTGACAGAGGCTTTATTTAGATGCCATGCATAAACAGATGTGTGTAGCACTCCAGTGTGAAGTCAGAAGGATATTTGACTTGATCCTGAATGAAAAGCTAATTTTAACTGGCATGTAGCATTGGAGTTCTCCATTGAGCTTTGCACATATGTCTAAGATGTTTAAATAATTCCAATAAACTATGATGTCATCTTTGTAGCTCTGCTGCCATTTCCTATGATTTGGTTCATGATTTCTTTCCACTCTGAGTTACTAATTGCTCATGAAGTTTGTGCAATTGAATGGGACTCGTCTATTTTTTCACACCCCCTTCCCCCATACAGAAAGCACGCAAACCTGCTAGTTTTAACTGGGGGAAAAACATCTACAGCTAAATTCAGTATTACTTCTCAGTGGGAATTGACCAGCACCCGAGTAGCAGTAGTCACTTGGCACAGTTCAGCCAACCACTGAGAGGTATTTTTTTACATGGGGAGTGTCTGGATGGGGAAGAGGGTTCTGAAAAACCCATGCTGAAGTGAAATTACATGAAGAACACCTGCAAATGGTGTTCACAGGCCTGTTCATAGGCTCATGTGGGCACATGTTCTTTTGAGGCTGGAGATGCATTCAATGGTCAGGACATTTAACAGCCTCCAGTCCCCCTGCTTTTGTTTGAATGAATGCAACAGATTCTGAGTAGGCACCACTGGTCCTCCAAGAGTACATCTGTTGAGGACTCATTGTCTCTGAAGCCATCTGGCAATATCTGTACTCTTAAACTCTCTTTGCCTCCAAAACAGGGTGCCTGCATCCAGCCAGGCCCGTAAACAGCCCCTGGTCTAATGCCTCAGTTGTGCCTAGGAGCTGGTTGGATGATGCTGGCAGCCCACATTCAGAAGTGGTGGCATTGGAATGGCAGTGCTGGAACCATTCTCTGGTGCAGATGATGGTGTGCTGTCCTTGTGTCCTGGCTCTGCTGAATTGGCAGGCTGGACAGATTCCTCTGGACTGTACAGGGTTCACCTGTAGAACTGGGGATCTTCACTTTGGAAATAAGGAAAACATCCCTGAGCATGAGAAACTAGAATAGGACCAAGATAGAAAGCCAGTTCTGGGTGAGGAAAAGTGTCTGAACTTTAATAAAAAACTAAATAAAGCAAGAGATTAAAAAAAAAAAAATCAGTGACCAAATGAGTTCTTGGGATTCAAAGTTTGTGAACTAGGGCAGAATATTATATTTTCCAGAAAACTGCAAAAAAGCACATGTTGCTGCAAGTTCATTGGCATGTAGGGAGAAACGGAACAAAACATCAAGGGGCTTTTTCAGCAGCAGCAAATAAAGATATTTGGCAAAAGATTTGGTGAAGACAATCAAATTGCAAAATGGTATTCAGTAATGGCTACATGGTGCAAAATGTGGAATGAAAGGGAAAGAATCTTGAGGATGTTTCATACTTTATATTTTTCCCAGAGAATTCATCAGAACTTTCAAGTTGTTAAAGAAATATCAGGAAATAGAGAAGCAGAGGTTTTGCAAAATCTATGAGTAATTAAAATAAAATAAAATAAAATACTCCAGTCAGAAAAGGAAATCAAACCTTGTTTGGGTTGATTTTTATTTAATGGAAATCCCTTGGTATTATTTCCCAGGTCTACATTTACAGGATCAGGTTTCTTTATCACTTTCCTTTGTGTAGACCAAGAGTTGCTCCATATACAGGCACACAAATATCATCAAAAACCTCCTGGCAAAGGTCACTTCAGATCCAGTGAGCTCTGTCAGCATCTCTGACAACCTGGCAATAATAAGCGGAAGCAGGTTGGCAAAGAGATATAGCAAGATTGAAACCACTTATTTTTTTTCCTCTTCAGCGTTTCTTGATGTCACTAAAGGCTGCTGCTAGCCAGACCCTTATCCCTTTATTGCTGTATTAAGCCATGGTGGGCTGCCCTGTGTGCCCCTTGTGAAAAACACAAGGAAGTACTGATGCCTGCAGGGCTTTGGATGAAGAGCTGGAGGCACTTTATGGTGGGAAACCACATCTGCAGCGTGTTCCAGAGGTGTGGCAAAGGTCCATGCAAACATGACACAACCAGCTGGAACAGCCCATCTTCACCAGAGGCTGAACATGCTCATGCAGGATGCTGGGTTTGCAGTTGGTGGCTGTAAGTCCACTGTGTCTGTTTTTCATGGATTGCCTATAGCTCTCTTCATTGTGTCTTCCTGAGAATCCTCAGGTCTCCTTGCCACATGGGAACTATACACCCAGTTTCTCTGAGGGGGAGATCACAGAGTGACAGAATGGATAAGGGTTAGAAAGGACCACAGTGGGTCATCTGGTCCAACCTGCCTGACCTAGTAGGGTTGTCCCAGAGCACATGGCACAGAATTGCATCCAAATGGTTTATAAATATCTCCAGTGAGGGAGACTCCACACCCCCTCTGGGCAATTTCAGTCACTTGCACAGTAAAGTTGTTCTTCCTTATATTCAGGTGAAACTTCCTGTGCAAATGTATATATGTATGATTCCAAGTTCACAAACAGCAGTGAGAAGGGCAGTGGTGCTGCCTGCACCTGTCTTCCAGGGCTGCCACAGAGATATTTGTGTAATTACTCAGTGATAAGGACTACAGCTTATCTGACTGCACATGAGAAGAAAGCCTGCCAAATCTGCCTTCTCCATCTGTTCAAGAGCAAACCTCAGTGTGCCCCGATGCAGCCAGAAGAGCCTGTAGTAGAGAAGATAAGGAAAAGCAGTCTGCTGTCATTGTCAGTGCAACACGGCCTGAGTACTCATGAGTCACAGTTTGCTCTCACCCCTGAATGAAGGAGCCATGTTGTCTCCTGATATGTCAGGAACTTGAGAAAAGTAAGGACTCTAAGGGTCTTCTCAAGGTACTTTTACATGCACACCACACCATTTGGACCTGAATAACAGCAAAACTGTTACCAGCATCTGTAAGGAGACACCAAAATGCACTCATCACCAGCATGAGAGAAGGAAGGATTTAATACATGCCCACACGTGTATGAAGAAAAAGGGTTTGAGCTTCTGGAGTTCTTCAAAGTAGGTGGTTTGCTCTGTATGCTAGTGTTTGACCCATGCAAATAAAATCTTCCTGTGTATTTTGGCCGTTGCAAATGGCACTTATGTACCAATGTTCTGAGCACTTATTTGGGAGTGAGATCTCCTCTACCACAGACAGTGCACCTGGAGGTTTCCTGGCTGTCTTGATCCACACTGGCAACAGAGCTACCTTGGAAAGACAAGACGTTCTGTGCTATGGTCCATAACCAGCACTGGCAGAGGAAGGCAGCGTGGCAGTTGTTTCCTCAACTTCTCTAGCTGCTGTCCCAGTGAGGATGCAGGTGGACAAGGACAAACATTCTCCACATGTGCTATGTCTTGCTCTTGGGTGGTGTGGGACTCCTATGTCCTGACATCTTCATGTCTTTGTCATAGGTAAAAGCCACACTTGGTTTCAATTTTGTTCTTCTGAGGGCCCTGGGAGGGAAAGGCCAGGACACTGTGAGATGGATGTGAAAGGTATCCAACATGATTTTCAATTACCAGTAGAGTAAGCCCAGGCAAATCCACCATTGAAGTCAACTTTAATGGCTTCAGCTGGGCTTGGATTCTTACTCTAATTGTGTGCCTATGCAGGGTTTGAAGGCTAGGATTCATTCACCTAAATATAGTTATTTGATAAAGATGTCTGAGGTAGAAGAGTACAAAGAGATAGATGTAGTCAGGCAGCGAGTCAGACTCTTTGATTGAACACATCCCATGCTGTTAACTGTGAAGAGTCAATAAAGGAGCTTAATCTTCTAATCTGGTGCCTTGAACAGTGCCTAAACCTAGTGGGAAGAACAGGTTGAAGCACCTCAGTACCCAACTGAAGCAGTGGGAAAATTATTACATCATTTTCCTGGGCCAGACTTATTAAGATGAGGGTGGAAATGTGCAGATGTTGCTGGGTAGGACTGAGGGACAAATAAGGAATATAATAAATTAGAAAAATTAAAATTAAAATAAGATTTTATTTTTATGCTTTATCCTAACGTAGCTAGAATGTTAAGAATTTATCACCTGAGATAAAGGACTGAATCATTACTAAACCCCTTGGCAATTGTTTTAATAACATTAATCAAGATGAGCTCATTTAGTGCTAATAGGGGTGTTTAAGTACTTTTATAGAATTTTCACTGAAATTCAGAATTAAATAATTGGGCCATTATTCTAAAGTGTTTTCGTCATCCCTCAGGGAAGTCTCTGTATCCTGGATTTCATCTGCTTGGTTTTACTTCCTCTCAAGCATTAATTCTGATTGCCCTTGACAATTTTGAAGCACCTCCCCCCAGTTATAATTTGACCCTCTTCTGGGCACTCTGAGGTTGCTTGCCCCGATAATCTATTTTGTCAATGCAGTCATGGACAAGAAAGATTTAAAATACCACGTAATTAATGTGGTGATGGATGATAACACAGGAAGGGTGTTGATTGCCATTGGCTAAAGGTTCAGATGAGTTGAGTTTTTCCCTCCACCCAGACTTGATGAACAATTGACTAATTAATTGCCCAATTTTACCCAGTGTTTTCTTAAGTGAGCTCAGTCTTTATTAGGGGTTGTAGCCTTCGCAATCTGCAACATATCAGCAGCTGCTGAAGGCATTATGGAAGGAAGGCAAAGAGTTAGGGACCTAGGTCATCTGCCTGAATTTATGCTTTTAATGCCAGCTGGAACACCCAAATGTATCTGGAGCATCCACACATTGGCAGGTGTAATGTCTGATGTAGAGTAGACCTTTGCTTTCCCTGACAAGCAGTTAGTCACCATGAGTGATCTGAAGCAACACAAAGTGTTGTGAGCAACTCTACTGAGCTCTGCAGCTGTGAATCCATTTGAGATTAGGAATCCATTTATGCATTAACTAGGTACCTAGACTGCTGCAGCCATTGGAGATCTAGTTAATGCAGTCACTGGCACCCAGCTCCTCACTTGGCTGCTTAGCCTCTGTCTCTCTAGCCAGACAAGTTGAGCCACCCTCCAGACTCTGGTGACTGTATTGAGTAGATCTCTGCCAACACACTGTGAATTTGGGTGCCTCAGGCTCAGTTCAGCTGACGGAAATTTGATGCCTAGTGCCATGGTAGATGCTCTAGACTATCCTGGCTGGCCTCCAGCTCTTTTTTCAGGTAGAGGCATGTCGTCTCTGCCAGCCCAATGAGGACATCTCAGGCGTTCTATGACACCTAAAAAATTACAAAATGGGTACATACAGGCACCAAAGTGCTGCCTTTAGTCACAAAGTGCAGGATGCAATACTCAAAGTTATTTCAATACAAATGCTAAAACTCTCTGAGTCATCTCTATAATGATATGTTCATTTATCTGATAGTCATATTGGAAGGTTTTATTTGACCTGGCTGGAGAGCATGTACCAGCCATTCCTGATTTTGATAATCGTAAGAGATGTTGCCATTCCAATCTTACTCAGCAAATTTTCAGGTCATATTCTACCAGCACATTTGATTATTCATGTACCTAGTCCTCAAGAACGACAGTAAAGGTTAAACATGAACTAGTGCATATTTTTTCATATTCTTGGACTTTTCATAGTTTTATGACTGCTGTTTTCTATTTTTTTTCTCTGAATAACTGCAAGTTTCTTACTCTTACTCCATTTCTCCTACTGATTTAAAATAGTACAGGCTGGTAGATACATGAGGAGGTAAAAAGCAGAAGAAAGTATTCTTACTTTATATCTTGCTTGGAAAACAAACCCTAAAATTTCTTTGAGAAGATTATCCTCAGTGCAAAGATCTTTGCTCCGATCATTGAATCAAGCACAATAAACAACCTACATTACATACAGCAAAACTTCAGTGCCATAAATCCCATTTTCCAACACTTTATGTGATAACAAAGATCAAATTTCATAACCAAAATGTGTATATCATGTATGACACCTCCTGTGCCTTTAATTCATGCCAGTGTTGCACAGAACAACAATTGGAATAGCTATGCCTGGAGACACTGGTTGGTCATAATCTGGTGGGCTAGAGCAGAGGAAAAACAACTTGATTTATTGTAACATTTGCTTTCATGTAATAGCTTCAGAGATTCCAATGCCAAAAGGGAGCACTCTTGACTATCTAGTCGGACCTCATGTGGAACAGAGGCTTCACCAGGTGATTCCTGCACAGTCTGAATGGCTCTTCCCTGGGCCATAAGGAAACTCTCCAACCAGCTACATGGGTGAGCATTACCTCATGCAATATATCAGGCTGTATCCTGAGTACATTTTATCATCTTGTAAATCCTGAGGATTTTTACTTGACAGCCCAGGTTTTACATGAATGAAAGAGAAATCAGAATCTGGTTCACCCTTCCTCACAATATGGTACCAAGAGAAAACTTTTCCTTACTCTTCTGAATAAAAATGTAAGATACATATTTAGGTATTTGTGTACATTGCTTTATGCTGAAGTGCAATGTTTCAGTGGAATCAATGCTGTTGAGGCAACTGGCCCCTTGGTCCTATCATAGATTTTGGCACTGTTTACATGACAAGATGACATTAGATATGAATCTTTAATATTTTTACTGCAGTTTATAGATGTACATATCTGGTCTTGCACACATTTACATTTCACCCCTAATAATAGCACTGAATCCACCACTTCTCATGTAATCAAAGAAAAACCTACAAAAGACTTAATTAAAAAATCTACCATATCACTAAGCAGTTATTTTCAAGCATTTTCAGAAGTTATTTGCCTACCTCCAGAAAGGAAGAGTGAAAAGGACGTTACAGACTGAAAATCCTTAATTGTAGTTAGATTATGTATTTATTCTTCCTCCTAAAAGAAAATCCAGCATATTTTAAATACAGCTAAATCTAATGTGACAAGAAATAAAACAATTCAAGTGTAGCCACTATTCTAGGTAGTATTCTGTTGCTTAGAAAAACTCTGCATCATTGCATCTAATTGTAACTAAATAAAAATGCTGTTACATTGTAGTCAGCAGGGACAGGAGGGGCTAGGACAGATAATGTCAATCAGGTTATGGGGTAGCTATATCTGGGTTTCTGACAGCCAAAACTTTAGGGGCCTACATTTGGCTGAGATCACCTTTTTTCTTTGACACACTTATTTGCATATCTGTACCTTGCACGTTATATTGCAGTTATTTTCAAAAGAAAAGGATGTAGCTCCTTTAAGGTCTGACTCTAAAGTGGGTATATGAAAATGATCCATGGTGCTATTATCCCAACCACACTTCCTGAGTGATACTTTCTAATATCAGAAAAAAATTTGTTGCCATGGTGACTGACCTGACCTGAAACAGTTCAGTTGATGCTGAGCTTCCTTTCCCTTCCCCAAAAAAGAAGCTAAATATAATCTTTTGGAAAGGCAATTTTTCTTTTGATTAGTTAACAGCAATCTTTCTTGACCTGTTGTTTGTGCCACATTGGCTTATTAACACTCTCAGCTAGAACAAATAGAGAATTTAAAGAAAAGTGAGCTTGAAAGCAGGCTACAATTTTAACTGAAAATTATCCTTGTAAAAGGGTGCTGTGGACACCCATCTCAGGTCACCATCTAATTTACCTTCTGAATGGAAATGGAAAGTTCAAATGTGCCAATAAAATCCAAGAATTCCAGTATTGGGTGACTTCAGCATTACCTGTCCACAGAAAAAGTGACAGTGGCATGTTAAATGTTTCCTTTGATCCTTAGTTTTTAGTCACCTTACTCTAGGTCACCTTAGTGACTTAGTTGAGGTTAGATCCTTAATTAATTTTCCCCATCATTAGCATGCATCTTACTTTAATTCTCTACTGGATTAAAAGGTGACCTTTGCATGACCCTCAAGTGAAGAAATTTTTTGTTGAAAGTTTTCTTTTCTTTGAAAGGGATGCTGAGAAGGCAGAAAAGTCAGGAGTGGCATCCTTCTGCAGCTCTGTAGCAGCTGGGACATGCTGCATTAATGGTGAAACAAGGGCTGAAATTCACAAAAGGCCACAGGTGTTGAGGAAGGATGTCTTAATAATTTTTAAAGGCCAAGAATGAAAACGACATGGCCTATAATCAGCACCAACTATGATTTCACTGGTTAATTTTTCAAGGTACCTAGGGAAAGGCTCCAACTCTTTAGTGTTGTCCAGCTTGCCTAGGGGGCATACCTGGGGTTCCTAAGGGCAGTAGGTTGAAGAAGTTTATGCATAAAACCTGGACGTGATGGCAGTCTGTCTTTAGAACGTAGACCAGACTTCTTCCCAGGTCCCTCAGACTTCCTGTATTCCTCAGATTTATTTTTAATAACCTCAGTTATTAAATATTTTAAAATATTTAGCAACTTCTGTTCGGGGATATCAGCTGCAGTCCAGGAGTGGAGTTTGCGGAAAGGATCTTGGGATCTTTCTTGCAAACTGCTTCAGAATGAAGCAGCATTGCCCACTGTAAAAGGATATTGAGCCTCTTTTTCCTCACCTCTCCAGTCACCTCTCATAGATCATCCTTCCCACATTAGTATTGTCCTCCTCCTGACTTAGTGTTTTCACCATTATGTTCCAGACTTAGACTTTGTTTTGCTTTTTGTTTTTGGCTCAAGACTTTTGTGGGTCTGGTGCAAATGATGTTCTTACTTTCTGTCAGAATTTCAAACTGCAAATTTTACTCTGTTCTTTGGAGACAGACTTACTGGCATTTACTGGCGTGCCTTTTAAGAATCAATTCATCCAGTGTGTGGGCCTCCAAGTCTGAACAGAGAAATGAGGGGCTGAATGCAGCACAGTGAGCCTAAAGAAACATGGGAAGTGTCCCCAGACCTCTTTGTGGGATATGGCATATGCTAACGTTGGGAGAAGCAACTAACTTGCTCTGTGCTCTTGGCTAATCATTTCACCTTTCCAAAGTCTTTTTCACAAACAACAAAAGGGGCCTCATTAACTGCTGCTCGGAACATGTCCACTGAAACAATGCCTGAACAGAAAATTAGGTTCTTAGCTGAAAGGCTTTGATGAAGAACTTCTGCATTGCTCTAAATTTTCCCCTTCTGGTTGGAAAAATTCTAAAGCAGAAGTGTTTGGCTTCCAGCCATGTTTAGCTTACAAGATTTTTGCTTTGCTAGATCTTTTTTCAGGAAAAGATCATTCTGAGCACCAATATTTATATAAGACATTTCAGAAACTAGCAATGAAAAATGATTTTGAAATGTAAGAAGCAGTAGTGTTAAAATGGGGGACAAAGCAAGAGAAGATTTGTAGGGAAAATAAAGTTTTTCAGTATATCATCTTATATAACTGGGGGGGAAATGGGGATGTAAACCCCTCCTCAGACCTCACTAACTTACAAAAAGGTCCTAGCTGGTAACAAAGGGCAAAAAATATGCCTTCAACTTCTCCAGAATTGCTCTCCAGAGTCTCTAATTGCTCTCTTTCACACACACAAACATACATAAACAAGTTCTAAAACCACTTATCTTGAACAGGTCTGCAATCTGCCAAATACCATGTTCTCTGAAAGGTTACAAAGGAACATGGGATTCCTCTTACCCCAACATACTAACTGACTTTGACAGCTAAATTTCCCTTTAAATATGTTTAGAACTTCCTCTATATAGAAGTGTGAGTCATTCTGACAGACCTAACTTGTACTGAAAAATGAATGTGTTAAACTTATTAGCCATTCAGGTTCGAAAGACTGCAAACAGTAGACTGATGACATTTGCACTTAGTGTACTACACCCTGTGAGCCTAAAAGTGAAATTATAAGAGTCAGTGAAAGACACGCTGAAGATTTGTTAGAAATTGTATCTTAATCCATCTTAATCCTTTTCTGCTCTTGACTTGATGTTTTCTTAATATTTCATTTTCTATAATGAGGAGAATATGTACGAAAAAATGGTGCTTTTTTAGCAGCGTTGTATTTATGACAATTTATTCATATTTCCATCAGAACTAAACAATAGTATGTAGCAGTTGGTTAGAGCAAATAAAACACTGCATGATAGACCAAAAGATCAGTTTGAGTCTGAAGACCCATTAAGTGATACTTAAGGAGATGTTGAAGTTCCAACTTTTTTCTAGAGTCCTTGACAGTATGTGGATCTGCCTTGGCTTCTGTGCTGAAAGCTTTCCTGCCTTGTAAATAACAGTGAGTGGAAAGGATGTGGTATTCACAAAGTCAAGTGTGAATTACTTGGGAAATCTCAACCTCTCTTTGTTCTCTGCTAAGAAGAGCCCTCCAACAGGTAATTCAGAGGTGAAGCCTATCTCAGGTGCTCACAGGGGATGTTTAGTATTGTCAGCTGAGCTCAGGGTGTGAGAGGACTCTTCACTCCAGCCTGCACATGCCTCTGTGTTTGCTTGTCTGAGGAGAGCTGGCAGGTCCTCCAGGAGGGAAACTCAGGCAGGAGTGTTCACAAGCTTTCCCCAAGCTCTGTGTCTACTGGCTGGATCAGGCACTTTGGACTCAAGTATTGCTATGAGGCAGGATAGAAATCTTATTTGAACTGTGTGAGTCGGCTTTTGGCTTTGAATTTTCTTCTAGACTACTAACAGGGACATATAAAACTGAAAAAATAGTTTTAAAAATGCTAGAATCAACTCCTCTATGTCCTTCATAATCAAAGAGTGGACAAGATGGTACAGTGTGAGAAGATGTGCTTGCTGTGCTGTGATCTTGGAGGTCTTTGGAAACTGGTTGATAGCACTTTGGATCCAAATCAGCCTTTGTTTCAGTAGGTTAGGCACAGTGTGGGAGCCACAAGCTAAATTTGAGGCTGACATTGTCAGTACAGACCTTTCCTTGTTCTTTTCTTCAGCAGCTAGCAGTTCAAGAAGCTTTAAGAAGCCTAAGCATATAATGTAGGACACAATATTTCAATCTCCTTCATATTTATTTTATGGAAAATTGTTTATTGCCAAACAATTGAAATATGGGGAGTATTGTCACTGATACTTGAAAACACCTTCATAGCTCATCATCAAATTCAGCAAGTATATCTGTAGTCAGGAAGGAAATGTCTGCTGAGATTATTTTCTAGTGTTATGCAGACCCTCTTCATTTCTCCGGATTGTGTCAGGAGTGTGAAAGAGAAGATAATGAGAATGAAGATTCCCTGTCAAATAATAGCACACTAGAACAAAAGAGGATTAGGGGTGCATGAAAATGAACACTCATCTGATCTGAATGTGCCAATTCTATGAACCCTTGAATGGCTGACAGCTTTGGTGTGATGTACTCTGCAGAGGACATTGTTTTTCTTCTTTTGCTGACAAATTTCTGCTGAGTATCTAAAGCATTATTATAGTCCATGACAAATGTTTGCAGGCCATGGAATGGATAGTGAAAATACGTGACTCATTTGGAGCATTTAATCCTCTTCATGTGTGTGTGTATGTGTGTGTGTGTGTGTGTTTGTGTGTACTTTCAGAACTGTTCCATGTGTTGTGCATCACGTTTGCCATCAGGCCAGACTGCAGCTCTCCAAAAACCTCGAGGATTAAGACTCCTGTAAAAGTGTATGTCAGAAAAAGGTGTAATTTTATATACAGAAGCAGTACAAGCACACCAAGCTCATGTAGAAGTACAAATGAATCTAGGCATTTTGGATATCTTTTCATTTGGATATGACTTTATTTTGGGATAGAACTACAATAAATTATTAGTTTCATATTTTTACTATAGTGAATCAAAAAAGATAAACCCAAGTGAATCTCTGTGCTCACGTTGCCCTTGGAATATAAAACTGATTTCATGTGATGAAGCCTAAGATAGATTGTACCAGAAAACAAAATGAAACCAAATATCCCACCCAATATCTAACAACCTTTAAAAGCACATTTCTAGGGTTGCAGATGCAGATATTTAAAAAATAATAACATACCAGAATTAATGTCATCTGTGGTTTTCCATTCACTTTCTTAGGTTACAATATGAATTAAATAGGTACATATGATTTTTCCCACTTTTCCGGGGGGGGGGGGGGGTGAATCAGACTTGTGCTGTGAAGACATCTGTTGTCTGTTAAATCCCCTGACTCATTTGTTGCACCAGTTGGAAGATGTGAGATGAATGAGGTAGGGGAGAGTAGGGAGAAAGAGGATTGTCTGGTGGCTGAGGTAGGTGGATGTCACTCAGAACTGAATTCCATCCCTGCCTCTGACACATAGATCATATGAGGAGCTGCAAATCTTTTTAACCAGAGTTGTTATTTTCAGCCATGAAGAAGAAGATTGATCTTCCCATTGCACAGATATGGATTTCAGTTTCTTTGTGAACTTCCCTGTTAAAGCTAAGCTTTTTCTGACCCTCCTGCTTTGTCCTTGCTCTAGAAAGCATATTATTGAGTTGAATCTCCTCAATTTCATGCCAGCATCTTGGCCTTTACCTTGCAGGGTCTTTGGCACTTCCAAAGCTCAGGACAGGGCAGACGTTTCTCAGAGAGGTGAGGGTACAGACTGTACACTGCATCCAATGGAGGACCATCTAACTCACCAGTTTCATGATCTTTTCCTCAAGTTCTGGGGAATAAAGAAGATCAGATTTTGTTCATATTCAAGAGGTTGAGCTGACGTCCTCTTCCCGGCAATTCCTTTGCGCTATCCCTTGGGGGTATAGCTCAATGCTTACCATCAATACTGCATGGGAATGAACTTGGTTGCTGGATACAACAGGGATGCTGCAAATTTCACACATGTACACTAGCAGTGGATGAGATGTAGTCAGGGAAGGGGCTAAACTGAAAGATTTTGAGCTTTGTTTACAGACCTGAGGATGGTTGCGTTTGTCTTTTCTGGTCTTTGAGCAGAACTCTTACACTTTGTTTTAGTCCTATTCCAGTCCCATTACAGTCTCATGCCTAGCTCTTCACTTAACAACATGGAAATCTCAGAAAATTTAGGTATTCCCCCTTTGGGGATTCATATCACAGTCTCACTCTTTTCCTTTCCCAAAGTCCTTCGCCAAATATTCAGTCAGTGTTGGTCAGACCTCAAATTTTTTCTGTGACCTTAATTCCTCTGCACTGGCATCCAGTTTCTGCGATAAAGTTCTTCTCCCATCCTTGTGCACCACTGAGCACAGTTTCTTTGCACACAAACAGTCCCATCTCTTTCCTCAGCATGACTGTGGCCACTGCTTGGACCTATGCAGTTCCTAGGCTCTAGTCCTTATTCCTCATCCAGGCTTCCCAGTGTGCTGGATTCTTCCCAGAACAGATGTGAGGACAGAATTTTTAGTGGGGCATGCAGCAATAGGACAAAGGGTAATGATTTTAAACGAAAAGAAAGCAGCTTCAGACTAGATGAATGGGAGTGATTTTTTTTTTTTAATGAGATGCCAAGAGAAGTTCTAGATGGTCCATCCTTGGTAACATTCAAGGTCAGGTTGGAGAGGGCTCTGAACAACCCAGCCTAGTTGAAGATGTCCCTGCTCTTTGCAGGGGTGTTGGACTGAGTGACCTGTAAAGGTCTGTCCAACCCAAACTATTATATGATTCTATATTTCCATGGATTATTCCCAATCTCTATTCCTAGACTTAGAGTTCTCTTCACTTTTTCTCACATACTTCCTTTTCCTGACAGCCTTTGTTCTCCTTTTGTTGAGCAGGAGGTAGGTATCTCCCTTCTCTGTGATGCTTTGTTTCAGCAGTGGGTGGACTGAGAACACAAGAGTGACCAGCTCCCTTGGGGCCACACCCAGTGCTCAGGACTGCTCCAGCTCCAGACACATGGGGACAACCATTACAGAGGAAAACTGATTTCACTCCTACAACCAACTCTGCACAATACTATTTTTTCATTTTCTTTTTCCAGTGACTGAGAAACACATACAATTCAGCATATACAGAAATTGTAAGAAGCTGGGACATGCTCAGTGAAGACAGACTGTCTGGGGATTCTGGCTGTTAAATTCTGCCTAGTCTGTATGAAGTATGTGCAAACTACTTCTTGTCGAAGACCTGTACATTTTTAGGGTGTGTATGTATTTCACAGAGAATAAAAATGAGTAAATGAGGTTTATTCTTAACAAAAGCCACACTCTTCCACCACACAGGATTCCTGCAAAACACAGCACAGAATTCCAAAGCTTTTCAGCAACATTAAAAAAAAAACATTGTTTAGCAGGGTTTTTTGTTTGTTTGGTTGGTTTTTTGGTGTGGGTTTTTTTTTAAGTCTTAGCAATTTTTGAAAAAAAATAAAGTAGCATGAAAGATGGCAAGTGTGAAATCTCAAAAATTTCTCCAAGCTTCAAATGAAAACTGGGTTATACAAAATAAAATGTTAGGCAATCTTAGCTGGGATGAAAGGATCGATACGGAGCTGAAGCACAAAAGGACCTGTTATGTATTTTCATGTCCATTACTGAGCCAAAAATTGTCTTGGAAGTCAATTAGACTCTCTTTAATGCTTGCGCTCAAGTAATCTGACTAAGACTATATAGGCATGCAGATAGATACAAAGTAAATGACATCCCCATTCTTCAGCATCTGTTTTAGGAGTCAGATCCTTATTCCCTTGTTCACTGAGGAGTAAAACACCTTAAAAGGAATGGAAAAAGTGAATATATGGTATCCTGCTGCATTCACCAAACTGCAGTGGTGGTTCAGAGCCTCTCAATGGCAGTGCCTGGCCATGCAGCCTTGTGGAGGAGTGGCACTGCCTCTCTGGCATGTGCAGCTGAGTTCTGGGAAGCCACAAATGGGGCCATTCACATCTGTTTGGCTGTGAAGCTTGTTTGAGAGGAACAGGAGAGGGAGATCTCATAGCTCTATCACTAAGCAATTTTTGTTATGGAAACTTATTTTTAATTTGTTCCATACGAATCTTGGGAAAACGAAACATTCAAGAAGTTTATCATAATTCCAGTCTAGATAAACAGCTCAATAAAGAATGGAAAATATGTATTTTGTCAGAAGGCACCACTAAAAATATTCACATATGGCAATGATTTCCTCAGGATTCAACAAAAGGTTGGCTCAGGAGCCTTCTCCTGTAGAAACAGATCAGATTTATCACTGCGGTAATGTCACCTGACTTGTACCATGTTTAAGCTATGAGTCAGCAGAGCAGAAAGACATAGATCTCCAGCATGTACAGTATTTATCCTCTCCTTTTCCACTCACTGGCACTGATTTTGTTTTTAACATTATTAAGGAGTGATTCTTCATAGCTAAGGTTACAAATGAGTTTGTCTTAAAAGTTTGTTTTGGCTCCTTCATATCTTCATACAACCTACCCTGCCACTCCAGTGCTACAGGACCTTGGAGACCATAATCCCAACTGAGAACAAGATAATCCATCTTTGCAAAATGTGAATCAAATAGAAGGCTTGCTGGATTCCTTTTCTCAGAAAATGAAAGTGCCCCCACACAAAAAAGAGAAGTTCTCTTTGTTTTGCTGCTTTGTCCATCTTCAAGGAATTAGCAGAGACTTGCTTTATTTCTCTGTGGGATATTCTGGATGTTTCCCCATCATCCTGAAAAGAGATCTCCTGTTTTACTCATTACAATTTAAAGACAGACATTGACTAGAATAAGAAAAAAACCAATTAAAAATATGACAGCGTTATTGACATTCTTTGTAATGGATGAGCTGAACAGACTATGAATTTGAGCTCTTAAGGCCCACAGGGCAGTGATGTAGATATAGATCCACAACTTTTAAGATCTATGCAAAGATGATAAACCTAATAAAAAAATGGGACTAACTAAACCAAAACTTTCAACCTGAGGATACTGAAGTTGCAGGCTCCTCTGTTAAGCCAGTGTGGCTCTGTATGTGTTGGGCAGCTCTGTGCCCAGCCTGGTTCCTGCTGGGAGCAGCTGAGATCTGGAGGAGGAACAGGGCAGAGCAGGGTCCTGCAGGGTCCATGTCTGCCTGCCAGGGACCCCTAACACCATCAGCACCTGCCTGCTCCTGACACATGCCCATGGCAGCATCCTTCTGCTTTCTCCACTGAAATAGACTGTCAAGTGTGAGGATAGCACTTGGCCTTCCCCTACCCCATCCTTCCCACATGGAATCAAAAACTTCTTGTGTCTAAGACTGTAGTGCCTCAGTGCTGAGGAAGGTTTGGAATTAAAAAACTTTAAATCTCCCTCTTCTGTTGTTGTTGTATTTCCTTTCACCTAGCACTGTCTGTAACAGACAGTTTGAGAGGGAAATTATTTTCTGATGTACCAGTTTTTATACAAAAACTTGGTAGAAGTTGTGGGAGCTCAATACACATACATCCTATTTGTCATGTACATAAAAATTGGCTGTTGTGGTAGATGACACATAAGTAGCTTTTTACTGGATTGATTTCCCTGAACATCATTGGAGAACATCCAAATTCAGTTTAATGTTTAAATATTTTGGTGTAGTTTAGTATATCACTGTTGCAAGCTGCAGAGATCTCAGTCTAGGCTTGCAAAGAGTAGGGTTTTCATATCTGAGGGTTGCTTAATCAGCACAACCCTCTCATGCACCCCTAACACTTCCACTGGCAGACTGACATACCTGGGACGTGCCCCACTTTTCCAGGTGCAGCTCACAGGCAGCCTGTGCATAAAGTCACAGAGAATTAGGGCAGAAAGTATTTCAGGAAATTGTATATTCCAGACTCCCAGCCCTAGATCCCAACATGTTTGACTCTTGTGAGTTATTAAGGTGACCTGTTTCTAAAGATGCCTCACAGCATTCCCAGGCAGTCCATTACACTAGGCTCATGTTTTTATTTCTTGTTTCTTATTTGCACTGTCATTTAAGCTCACTATACTGTCTTCTTTCCCTCCCCTAGACACAGAGAAAAGAATACTCCTTCCTCTTTGCAGCTGCTTTTCTGTGTTTGAACACAGTTGTTCTGAGGCTATTCACCCACCTTTTCAGTCTATGCATCTACTTTTCATTCTTTACTGGTAAGCTGGTAAGGCAGGCATGAGGCAGCACTACAGATTTTAGCCCAGAAAGGGCTATCCTGCAGTAGGAGGGCTCCCTTTGCAGAAGTGGGAAACGGACACTAACATCAACGTTAGAGTTGAAAGCAGTGTAGCTGAACAGTATCACAAGATAGACCAATTCAAGGCATGTGATTGTCTTAAAATAAGGAGCTTTAGAAATGAGGAAGTGTTGCTAACTACTCTTCCTTACCTTTGGTTTGTGAGCTTGCAGGAATAACATAACATTTCCAAGATATCTCCTGGAAGTCTCTGTTGAAGAGACTGAAAACTGAGATACTTGTCTGATCACTTGGCTCTAGAAATAGAGTCCTTGGGAGAACACCAAATGTTGTAATTACATTACTAGCATAGGTGTCATAACATTTTGTTTCTTTCTGTGTGGAAAATAAGAAATCTGCAGTTGTTGTTGAGTTCTTGGATAGGAAAAAGGTGATTCACACAGGAGCCTGAACAGTCTTTTCTCAAACATCAAGGCTGAATCATCCCTACTCATTGCTGTGATGGATTTCAGATTGTTGAAACAATTGCTTGACATGAAGCCAATGCACATTGCAACACTCTGTGCCATACACAGCAGGCCCAGAGGCATCTTAAGATTTGTCTAGGCAGAGAATCAGCAGAATCTATGCTAAGCTGAACCATCAGATGGAAATGAGAGACATTCTGGCTTATCATTAACTTCCACCAAGTTCACTGTGAGATGTCAGAACCATCAATAGTTAATATGAGAAATATCAGATAACCATTAGTGAGAATTTGTGGGCATTCACACTGGCCTATCAGATTGCTGCAGCGTTAACTTAAAAAGATGTTTTGCTTGCGATTGATTAGAATTTAGAGGAGGGAGAAATACTCAAGACAGAGCTACAATTATGTGTGATGGATCTCAAAGTAGCTCAAATATTTACTTAATACATGGTAATTTAAATGAATTAGACATTAGTTTATAATTGCAATCAAAATGTGTTTTCCCTAAGACTTTAGCTGTTCTAATGATTCTTTAAGTGTAAAGAAAAGCCTGCTGCTTGATTGAAACATGTCCAAAAGGCATCACAGCTGACAGGAACTTGAATTGGTCTTCTGCATTCATTTCTGATAGCAGAGGCAACATAATCTGACAGCAGATGTTAAGCAGGCAACATTTCTCTTTTGCTCCTAGGAGCAGTTGACAAGAATCTGCAGCCTAACTTAAAACAAATAAACAAACAAAACCACCACCACAAAAGTGGTCCAATTAAAACTGGCTTACTTCTTGGGAGAAAAATATAATTTAAAAACTCAGCAGCAGCAATTAACTTGTCCTGATAATTTATAGAAGCAAGTCCTTAGGTGTTTTGCATTGCTTGACTAATTTTAATATTTCTATTCTCTCTATTCTATTACTCTTGCTTGACCATTCTGTTTAACTGTCTGTTAAACAGAACTGTTTAACTGTTTTAACTGCCAGAATGATCTACAGTTCCTGAAGCTATGACCCCTGAGAATGTTTGTTCCTTTTCAGGCAGGAATATATGGTCCCTTTTTTTTTACCTCAAGAGCCTCCTGAACCTCCCTTTGAGCTTGAGTACAAACCTCTATTTATCTCTCAATTGTACAACGATATATTTATAATTTATACCCTGTAAAATGAATTTGTTTCTAAAGGGGGGATTACAACCTCTTGTCCCAATCCTGGTTTACCCCAATAACCAGAACAGCCTATGGCCTAATGGTCAGAGTTTTTAGCTGCCAGCAGAAAACTTTGCCTTCATCTTAGGGTATCTTAAGTGTCTACACCAAGGTGTCTAATTGTGCTGGGAGAGTCTAACTTCAATGATAGTCTGTGGAAAGACAGTGCTCTAAGAGAAGCCCAAAGAGCAATTCAGATGCCCAGCTACTACCTGCCTGCTATAGGGTGCACTGAGCAACTCTGCTGGGTGTACTAACTATCTCTCCAGTTACTATAAAGGGAACTTAGGCACCTCTAGTAGGCATCTACTTTCATTTAGGTGTCCTGTGCTTGAGAAGAACTCCACCTGGAAGGCTCCAGCCTCTATTTTGGACAAAACACCTACTACCACTGGAAATCCTCTAGAATATGTATGCACAATATCCATATGGACATAGAAGACACGATGCAGGCCATAGGAGAGAGCTCCATCTCTTTGGAGCAGCAGCAGCAGTGGCAGACAGCCAGGCAGGGAGCACTATAGGTCCGTGTTTGCACACATGAAGTGAGCAGGAAGGATGGGATTTCATGTCTTAGGTATAACTACCCACCACTTTTTGAGACATCTTGTGCCATTCCAGGGATCACAGATGAGATGAAACACTTGTGGGAGGCATGCATCCTTCTGGAGATAAAGGTAAAACTATGACTTAAACTCATAAAGTGTTACTAGATGCTAATGTGCAGGGAATCTAGTCCCAGTCTGAGAGCTGATTTAGATAGGTTAGTCCCAGTGTAATTCCCTTATGGAGACAGAACTGCAGCCAGGTTTCAAAGGTCCCCACCCAGAATATAGTTCTTCAGTCCTAAGGAAGAAGGGTTTAAAACACACCCCTCTCAGCATGTTCTACAGAGCTATTTGCAGAGGTTCCCATCGAGGGTCAGCTTTGTGTGGAGCCTTTTCTTAAGCATGATTTCTCATCATCTGCTCTGTGGAGCACACAGAGACATCCAAATTTGGTGCTCTCTTTACTCTGAGATTCTAGAAAAGTGAGGCTTTTTTGTTTGTTTGCTTATTTATTTACTGCTTAGGATGTAGCTTGATCTTTTTGGTGTTCCAAGCACAGACACAGAATTACTGCATTAACACAGCTACAGTTAATTATTATTAATAGGGCAAACCATGGTACCTGAGCCACAGTGAACTTGTACATAGAACAGAGCACACTTTTAAGATCAGGGGAACAAACCAAATTTTTGAGTCCATACAAGAAAATTGTGCTGATTTAATTTGCAGTAGCTTAAACATCTGACTTTGGTTAATATTTTGTTATTAGAAAGACCTGTTCCTGAAATCCTGGGTTCCTTTTAATTGCTGCAAAGATTTAATTAATGGTTAGTTCATTAGTCAAGACTAGAGTAACAGTGACTACAGGGTACAGGAAGGATTTTTAATATTTT
The DNA here is from genome assembly GCF_963662255.1 of Cinclus cinclus. Classification (NCBI taxonomy): domain Eukaryota; kingdom Metazoa; phylum Chordata; class Aves; order Passeriformes; family Cinclidae; genus Cinclus; species Cinclus cinclus. The sequence goes on along the minus strand of NC_085048.1, from coordinate 13,767,619 downwards.
TCTCAACTAAGATGGCAGAGGCAGAGCCTTTGTACCTGTGTCATTGTTCCTTATTTCTTAGGCCTGGTTAAACATCTTCAGAATATGAGTTTTGTCTTGCAGCTAAAATCAATTTTTCCTCACTTAAAATATTTGAAATAATGCAATTGGATTTTGGTTGCAATCACAGCAAAATAGTTTTATTTAGGAAAATTCAAACATTATAAATGATCCAAAACAGATTTCAGTTTTCGAATTAAAAATTAAAATTAAATAAAAGAAAAAACATCTGGCAGATATATAAAAATATTGAAATAATTTACACTCCTCCTCCAGGTCCTAAAAAAAAGAAAAACCTACCTTTTTCCTGGATCTCTCTTTGTGTTTTCAAGATGTCAGCACTTCCTCTTCAATTTCAATGAGAGGCTTTGAGCCTCTGAGCAGCCCTGAGCCCAGGCCAGGGTGGTTAATGATGCTGTCCTTGTTAGAAATCTCCTTCCTTCGAGCACTGGATAGTGTCAGAGCACAGAGTAGCCAGGGGGAGCACATGCTGCAGTTGGCAAAATCCTTCAGTTACGGGTTTGTGCTTCTGTCCTGGGTGATGCCTTTAGGCTCCTGCAGGAGCACTGGATCATTACTTCTTCTCTTAGCTCACCCGCTGCCCTGGAGCCACAATTTACAGCCCATAATGTCTGCACTTTGCTAATGGAATGACCCAGACACATTAAATATTATTATTATTACTGTAGAGCATGACCATATGAATAAACTCAGAAAAAACCCTCCTCATTCCACAGTGACAGATAATGCATTTTGTGTGATTTCTGCATCCCAAAATCATTGTCTGTAAAAAGATGATGATGATGGCCATGATGACCAATAGCCATAGAGTGAGCTATTCATTAAAATGCCTTGCTTTGGTACTCCACTACATACCTTCATGTAATTCCACTTGAAAAAACTTCAGATAGCCCCCTAAACAAGGGTTGCACTCAAACAAGCAAAACCCGTTAAAAAACCTATGGCTCACAGTACATCTTCAGAGCAATTTTGGGATGGTGTTCTTGCTTCATTTAGCTCTGCATTTTGTTCTCTGAGAGATTCTAATGAAAATACTCTGGATTTAACAGTTTCCTTTCCAGGAAGTAGTGATGTCAAGTTAAGAAAATGTTAATATTCACCAAAAAACCAATGTCCAGGCTGGCTTCCCTAAGTAGCAAGACTCAGGTTGCTTTCATAACAATACTGCTAATCGTGATTTAAGAGATCAATTTAAAATATTTAAACTTACACTGTATGTTGGACAAACATGTCTTTGTTTCCCAAATCTTTTCTAAGATAGCAGCACATTATCACAGCTGAAAGTTATAATTAAGAAATTTTGATTAGGATGCTGATCTGAAAAAGCAGGGAGCTTGCATTGTTCTGCATCCCTTTCTTTCTTTGCCTGTAGATTTAGAAATTATAAAGTTGTGTACACTGTACTCTAGCATGCTGTGCATACACAAAACCTAGAATATTTCTGCTATCTATAATAGTAATGCTCACCAAAAGAGCAGTGAGTGTTGTAAGTTCTCATTCACTCAGAATGTCCTCACAAACCCTGCCTATCTTGAGAGTGAGTTCAAACAAATTTGTACACGTGTATGCAAAAAAACAATCCTCTCCTAATAATAGTCACAGAAAGGAAGTGTTTAGGTTCATCATTAACAAGAAATACTTCTTCACTGTAACTAGCATCATCTTCTCATGGAGAAGCCTAATTCAGTGTGCTTTCAGGGAAGAATTTCATTCAGAAATGAAATGGCAAAAAATGGCTACATACTCCTCCCTCCCTTTTCAAATGTATATCTAGAAATTTCTATGGCTAGGTCTTCATATGAATTTTGAGTAAGAGTACAGCTCTGATAAAAATACAAATAGGTCTTCAGTGACTATTCAAATTAATTCAGTGGAAATCTGGGTTAGGGCATATCAGACCACTGTAAGGGTACATGAGAGTCATGGGGAAAAAATTCCAATAATTAAAAGCCTGATTTAAGGAAAATTCTTAATCGAAATGTCAGTAGTAAGAATTCTGAGCCTAAGGTTGCACATATGTTCGTGTGTCTTGTTGAATGAGGACTTTGGGTTTATATTTATAGGACTGAATTTCAGTTATTTTTTTCCCATCTTTTTGTGCAGTAATAAATAGCCAGTCCAACTGGTAGTCTCTTCAGTCTCAATATAAATGTAAAAACAGTTTTCTTGCAGACTACAGAAAACTCATGAATATTAAGAAATTACCTAACTCCTAAATGATACACAAACCAAATGCCAGTGAAACTACCAGTGGTCAGACACCTAATTGACTGTGGTCAATTGATTGTTATGGTCCATGTAGTCTGCCTTTGTGGCATGTCACTTACATGGATAATTTTGTAAGAACTAGCCTCTGTGAATCAAAATGAGATGACCAACTGAGATTAAGTTGTGTTCACTTTAGCTAAGGTGATCTCACATACTCTGATTCCATCGCTATAAGTACATGTGACAAAAAAATAGACAATGCAGATAGTGACAGAGAGGCATTTTTAAAATGTTCTCCTTCGGAAAGGCAGAAGCATTTTGTTTTATTTTTTTTTTTTTATTCTGTTCACATCTGTCATCTCAGTAGAGATGATGTGGCAAAACAAATATTCCTTCTCATTTGATTTCTGTGGTTTAATATTTGGCCATGACTCCCTGGCTAACTCCTACAGCAAGGGATTCCCAGCTGGTCTCTCAGTGAAACACAAAATTACTTAGTTGTGGTGTGATCAGACTGGATGCATTCAATAGGACATAGCTAAAGGTAAAACGATATGAAGGTCAAGAGAATATTAACAAAGGTTTGGAAAATGAAAAGCCACATGAACTCTTAGACAGCCTAAATTGTCAGGATTCCATGATTCAGCACATTTTAAATAATGCTCAAGCTTTCATACTGCCGATTTACATTTCACTTTTCTTACCAGAGCCTGCAGCACATAATCTACTGAATTAAATAGCTCTTGGTTTTCCTAGTGGTTCAATCATTTGGATTTTTTTAATATCTGGAAGATTAAAACTGCAGAAAACCACCAAATTCCCACCTCTGTTTCTCCAAGTGGATGGAATTTTTTGTAATTGTTTGAAAGATCCTCCTGATTTCTATTTTAGGTGTACTCCTGGCTAGTGTACATATGCTGTTAACCCATTGCTTGAGAGGAGTAACTTCTAGCAGTAACAACATAAGCCCTAAACATCAGAGGTGTGTTAGGATTCCAGAAGTTGGGACCTGTGCTCCTTGCAGTGCTGTAGCTCCTCTGAAGCTATCATATGACTTGCACCAACCTCAGTAGTGCCACCCAGTACACAGATCATCACTGCCCAAAATGGGCTTATGACCTGGCTGAAGTCTAAATTACTTGTTATCAAGCCTTATAAAATATCATGGCTCACTGAGATCTCAGGAAACATATTCACATCACAATTATTATTCCAGTAAAAGTGCCACCCTTCCTAGTAGACAGGCAAAGGACTAGATGGACATTGGCTTGAATTTCTCCTTGTTGATACTGGCTTGACAGTCAATAAAGCCTTCTTTCAATAGAGTACTAAAAGTCAGGAGAGAGTAAGATTCTCAGGATATCCCTGTCTCTTCCTCTGATAAATTACATTTTTGAATAAAATTGTGTAGTAAAGAAAAACAGTTACTAATTCAAGATGTCACTGAGCCAACATTAAAGAAATGTTCCTTTTGTGCAGAATAGCTTGATCTGATGCTTGACTGCAGGAATCCTCTCCAAAATCCCCTCTGGAAGAGAGAGCCCTTATAGCCAGGCTTTCACAGCCTCCTGTGGCACCTGCAGCTGTGGGGCACAGCTGGTTTGATTCACACCATACTTCTCCCCAGGGATTTTCTTTGGAGGCTTCTTCATTGAGTAGAGACCAGAATGACCACAAATACATCAAAATCAGAACATAATTTTAGCTTTACTTATTTAATCTATCTTCCTGGGCAAAATTTGACCAAACAAATTTTTAAAGAACAAGAGCCCAGCAGCACCCAAAGTGTAAGAACAGATATTTGCTTTTTAATTATTTTCTAAAGTGCCAAAATACTTGTGAAGCAATGGGCATAGTTTCATATTTTAAAAATAGAGAATAAACCATATAGGCAGTTTATCAGAACAGGAGCATGGTATGAGGGAGAGATGATAGAGAGAAATGTACTGATCATGATGCATCTCTCTTGTTGATAGAAGCTGGCTAGTGATACCAAGTAGACATATGTCTGGACAAATGGTTAGCATCAACGTATTTCACTAGTACTTAATTGACATATCATTATCTAGGCTTCTTTTTGTATTCCTTTGATGTTAGGGATGGATCCTCTTGGAAAGAATTTCGATTTTTCTTATTGCTACTTATTACAGTAGGGGAAAGACGAGTCATTTGGTACCTTAATCTTTTCCAAATGCAAGAACAGCTCAGCCTTCCCATTCAACCAGAGAGTGAGAAGGGGCAAGAGAAGGGAAAGTTTTCTGGCAGAAAGTGGAAAGTTGGTAAGGGATGGAAAAAATGACTTGGCTTAACAGATATAATAGAAAAGAGAAATAAAGGGGTTTCTTTAAGAAAAGACAGAAAACAAAAGGTTTGAAATAATTTAATATTACAGGATTCTATTGTAATTTCAGTAAGGTATTCAGATGCCATGGTGATGAGTACAGCTGAAATATCTAAGCACTCTGGGATAGAATATATTCAAACAAAAAGAAGAATTAAAATAGTGCTTATTTAGAAGCGGGATAATGTCTCAGTTCCAATGCAAATGAGCATAGTTAAAGGATCACTTGCCTTTTTATGAAAATGAATATTGAAAGTTTGATGAGAAACTTGGGAGAGAAACATTCTGGAAGTCAAAGCAAATGCAATCTCTATATGCAAATTAAATCAATTAATTTTAGCAGCCATGTATGAGTGTAAATGAGAAAATCAATGATTTTCAAAATCTAGTAATTTGATAGCCATTAGTCTCATTAGACTTCCTTTTTAAAGCTTAATTTTTCAAAAATACAACCCGATTGAAGTGTGGCTTAAAAAGGACACATTCTTAAATTAATTACAGTAGTGATTTTCCCTGCAGCATGAGGATACGGTGCCACTACACAGCTTTGTAGATAGAAATATGGGGTTTTTTTTCTGGATTTTGATGAAGAGCCCACCAAATCTCTGCAGATCACCTAAACACCTATGAAAAATCATGTGAATCAACCCACTGAAGCCCATGGAAGACATATTATTTGTACTTCATGTGGATCAAATCCTTGATTTCAGAGAGAGTTGATGAAGAGTGCAGGCTGAGCAGAGAGGTGAACCTGTGCAGAGAGCTGGCCAAGCAGCGCAGCACCCCGAGGGCTGTGAACCCAGGCACTGGCTTGCAGGGTCACCTCCTCTCAGCTGTCTCTAGGGCAGGAATTGCTGCCTGTCATCTTCATCATAATCTCCTGGTAGCAGCACTTACCCAGGAAAGGGTGCTGTGACATTTGTGCTATTTGTCAATCTGGAGAAGATTTAAATGGATTATTACTGTAAATTTGGTGGTTTGGAGAGCTGTCTGTGAAGTTGATGAGCTTTAAAAATATCTTTATTTCTAAATAGCACAGTGTATATTTTCCCCCCTTTTTAACCATTCAAGATAGGATTTACTGTTTGCACACTTCAATCCATAAAGAGAGTGCCTCTTTTCTGAGTGTGAGGTGCTGGTCTGGTTTAGTTGAGTTCATCCCACTTCAGTCAGACACAGGCTAAAGTAGATGGATGCATCCAAGACTGCTAGTGGCCAGTGGCCATGGGTCTTAGCCTTTGTTATCTCCAGAACTGTGTCAGTGCTCAACTGGGAATTGTTTGGATGAATTCTGCCCAGCTCAGGATAAAATTATGCCAAGGTATTTTAAAAATTTGTCAGCATTTACAATGAAGTTCATATTCTCAGGACACACCTTGGCACTCTTTCATTTATTAGTGCAGATTAAATTTGCAAAATAAATGATTCCCAAACCCCTTTTCTCATAGGGAGAAGTGTGCTTATCCAGATTCCTGGCTATATTTTTTCACCCTGTGTGAAGACATGACCTAAGGCATTTCTGAGGACCATGTCATCTCACTCCACTGCTGCAACACTTGCCTATTGCCCCTCCTCCATCCTCTTCCACTCCCTGCCGGTCTCCCCTGACTTCCCTCCTCCGCTCTCACATCCTACTCAAACTAATCAAGATACAAGGAAGATGTACTTTTAGAGATCAATTAAACACAGCAGGGCACCAGCTGAGATGAGGAGCTGCAGTGAGTGAATTTAAATCAAACTGCGGTTTCTGAGGGAAGATCTCCGTACCACCACTGGAATATTTATCAGTGGCAAAGGCTTTGGGCAGATCTGCACATCACCAGGGAGGCTAAGCCTTACTCAGATCATTGTGTGACCCAGAAGTGTGAGTTTAAAAAAAAAAACAAGGGAAAAAAATGTTTAAGTTATAGCTTGCAAATCACTAACATGTCTGCAAAATTTTGTACTGAAATCTTCCATGTGACAGGCAAATGAGGAGCAAAAGAGGAAGAGGCACAGTTGGCTAAATCACAATGTTCACATTTATATAACATGTGATCGTAACAGCTCAGGATTGCAGAGGATTAAAAAATAATTCTCTTTTATGTAAGGCAGCTACTTTTCAGTAGTGACATTACCATCTGATGTCTGTACTATCTGCTTGGCAGAGACAGTTTTCAGACACCGCTCCACTAAAGCAGAGATGCTTTAAAAAGGAAGGAATCAGCACAACACAGTGGATTTTATTCTGGTCACGATTTTGAAGATAACCCAAAATTTCAGCCCTAGCTGTGCCATAGCACATCTCCTCCAGCTCCACTTTCACAATCTTCCACTGCAAAGCCCTTGATGTCCCGTGGTGTGTGGCAGATCAGGAGAGCTGTGTGCCCGCCTGTGCCGCTGCCCCTGACCTGGCTTGAAGCCCTGCTGCTGCCTGGCCACTGGCCAAGGGGCCAGCTCACATCTGCCCCTGGCCTTTGGGGCCAAAGCTGCATCTGTACACAGCAGAGCTGTAGGGTGGCTTAGGAGAGGAACTAAATAATTCATCATCTGTCTCTGCAGTGCAGAGTGAGGAAATAAAAGATCTTCTTTTCCCAAACATTATCAGGTCAGCTGGCCAGAGGAACCCTTCAGGGGTTTTCATGATGCCTTATGGCATTGAATAAAGTGCAAATTTTGCTTTTGTCTTCTGTGCCAGCAAGCTGAGAGACTAAAAAGACATGGGATTCTCCATATTAATGTCTCCATTTGCAGTTTGCTTGATTCTGCCTCGCGGTGAAGGATGTTTCATGTATGACATGTCCTGGACTGCCCATACAGAGATACATTTACTGTGGGCTGCAGATGAGTCAGTGGTTTTCTTAGACAAACAAAAGAAAATGAAATTGTAGAGGCATCTCTTTTCCTGTCTCCTGTGATGCTGGCAGGGGTCATGGCGAGGGAATGTATTTCCAGAGCATGGACTGTCCCAGAGCTCTGTGTACTGATGCCACCAGGAGGCTCTGCCAGTGCAGGAGAGTCGTAGCAGAACTTTAATCAGCTACCACAGAGTAACAGAGCACTTTGAAAAATGTCCTGAAGACTGAGCATGTGTCCCTGTTAGTGCCCTACCTAGCAGTAATAGCAACAGAAGGATTTCAAGGTTCTGCCTCTTTCCACAGCTCTGCCCTTAATAAATGATTCAACTCTGCACTTACTACTAAGTGCTGGTGGAATTTAAATGGGTTGCAGTGCCCAAGCTTGGCTTCTCCTCCTTTCTGGAAGCAGGGCTTAAGACAAGCTTATAAAACCTGAAGAAATGCAGCTGTGACTAATTCATGGCTGCAGCTGGAAGGAAGAGAGAGGGAAGGCATAAAGAGCAAAAAGGGTTTTCTTGAGCACTAACACTGGCCTCGCTTCTGTCTGCTTATCCTGTTGAAACTAGACAAAATGATTGCATGGCCCATTCCAACAAGGTCTACAGAGAATCTCAGGTACAAGGGCTAAGAGTTATATGAACTAATAATATAAATCATAAAATTAAATACTATGATTTCATTCTGAATATGATTTGGAGACATAGTTTAAAGGAAAGACAGAACACAAAGAAAAATTGTGTTGCATAGAATAATTTTAATGAGCGTTCTGTGCTTTAATATGATATAAAATTTGTATTAATAGGTGCCATTTTATGAAGAAATTTATAGCCAAAATATGGCAACTTCTTTGCTGTAAGAAAGTTCAATTTTATAATTTCTCTTTACTTTTTTTTTTATTTTATTTGCATGGATATTTTGATGTGAAACAATGAATTATTTAAACTTGAGACCTTTTATAAACATATGCTCTTTTATTAGCCACTTTGTTCAGGAGCAGTTTTTCTATGGCATCAGTAAAAAAATGTGGTATCTGTCCACAGGCCAAAATGACATCTGCACTTTTTCACTGGCATCAGCTGAAGAATGTGTAGCCTAGAGACACAATTAATGCTAGGCTGGCCTCTTCCCCACATTAGTGGTCTCCTATGCATAACTTTATATACCATATGTGAAGGGCCAAATTAGTCCCACTTGGGTCACACTTTCCTTGAGCATTCAAGAACTAACTCCACAACAGTGGGTGTTTGTAGAGATGCAATTTTCCATGACTCCAAGGGATTTTTCTGTTAAACATTCTGTGTGAGATGTTGGGACATAAAACACACCAAGATATATTTATTAGTAAAAGTCTATCAGGATTTAATATCAGGAACACTTTTCAGTCTTGAGTATGAAGTCCTAAGGTAGATTTTTGGCTTGATAATATGTGTATGTTATTGTATATTAATTTATAATTCTTCTGGTTATTATTACAATACGATAAAGGAACAATTATTTGAAGACTATTGCCCTGTGTCAAAACACCATCATTTTCTCAAGCACTAAAAAGCAGTGCACACTGGTGGAGCATGGTATTAAGTCTGGGACATAAACTGATATCCTCATCAGTGGCAACTAGAACTCTGTTTTGAGGTAGAATCATGAGGATGGTAGAAAATGAGAAATAGTAGAGGAAAACCATGGAAAAAGTTATATCTTTAAGGTCCACAATTTAGAACAAGTCCTGTAATGCTAGAGAAAAAACAACAGACACCTTCCCTCCAAAATTCAAAGGAAGACATGAAATTCTTTGTTAATTTGCACCATCCATGTCCTTAATGATTAACATTAAATAGCTTTGTCTCTAGAGGGGGAAAGATCTACATGACCAAATCACTGCCTTATGCTCTTGTTTTTTTCTATGATCAGTTCAAACAGGTATTTATTCACCAAAGTCATTAGAACTGCAGTGGTAATCAGAAAGAGGAAATGGTCTCCATCTATCATCCAGTTTCTAACAAGAAGAGGTAACAGACCATTTTAGTTACAGTGCATTAATGCTTATTACAGTCCTAATGAAGATTTGTGTTGCTTTTCCAAGAACCTCGAAGCTAATCTTCAATTTCCTCCCAGCTTTCAAAGAAACACCAATTTTCACATGACTTCAGCCTGTTGGAGCAAACAAAGAAATATTCCTCTGACCATTATAAACCATAGCTTCAACAGGGAAATTAATATCAAAAACACAAGGTAAAATCTAGTTATTACTGTGGCTAAATTCTCTGAGTTTGGCAAACACTGACTGACTCAATCCCTTTGATTGTGCCCAGACCTTTCTCCTAGCAGCTGTATCTATACAACTAACACATGGCTAGTATTAAACCATTGCCTATGAAACTATTATCACATATTCAAGTCTATGTTACTCTGATATATTATAGTAACCATATGGCCATTGCACATCTTGCCTAAGCTAGATTTCTACATAACCAGGCACAGTATTACCTCAAGTACCTTCATTCTTACAGTGCAACACTCAGGCTGCAATGGGAAATCCCAAATGATCTTTTTGGCTGATGACTTTTTTGTGACGTGTCACATGCCATTAAAACTCACACATCTCATAGTGAATACAGTTTGGAAACTGCTCTCCTTTGAATAGTGTTTACCCTGTCCTGGTGAGATTAAGTCTCAAAGGAGTTTTGTGCAGGGCTGATTTCATGTGCCAGAAAGAAAGGTATGCCACAAAACCTGCTTTTCTGGTGTTCCATGTGACTACTGTCTTGGGGCTGGACACAGCTAACATGCAGACAAGGGACTGAACTTTCACTTACAAATGTGGGCATCAGCTCACCTGTTCTCTCTAAATAGTGGGTTCAGGTTTTCTTTCTGGTTTTGCCTCCAATTGAACCGGGTGTTTGTTCAAACTAAACACCTCTTCAAGTATCTTGCTCTATCAGACAGCCTCAAATGTCTGAGGCTCCCAACACACGAGGAGTTACTTTCTGGAGTTTTGTTTAAGCATCTGTTGGAATGCGTTCATCTTTGGTAACTCCTTGACATTTGGACACAAAGAATTCTAAAGAAAGGAAGTACCTTAGTAGACTTAGGAACATTTAAATGCATCCTAAGGAAAGACCAACTTCAGTGTTATTTCAAGAGCATTAATTGTGTTGGCAAGGTTACTGGGAACTAAGAAAGCCCTTTACACTTGGAAAGAAGCTTGCCAGACCATTTCCTTTGCGTATCTTGTTCTGCAGAAGTAACAGAATATTCCATTCCTGCATATTTTAAAAATGCCAAGGGAAAAGGTGTATGTTGAGTTAAGGAAAGCAGCTTTCTGACCAGCCTGTTTCTTCCTGTTCCCATTGTTTATGTGTAACAGTGGTGACACACAATTCCTTCTTCCTGGGGAAAGAATATCTGTCACAAATAGAAGTTCTACTGCTCTCTAAAAGATTGACCTCTTTTTATGGGTAGCAGCTTGGCAGGTGTTTGTTTTAATTTTTAGATATGTGACTTGCAAAAACTAAAATGGGACTGTAGGGATTTGACAATTATTCTATTTTACATCTGCTTTCATCAGCATAGCTCTATGACCTTGATTCATGTTGGCGTGAATGAGAAGAGAATTAGGCTCTGAGTTTCCATTTTACTATGCAGGAAAACTAACATTATTGTAAAGAGAAGCAGTTTAAGAATACTGTGGAGTATGTCTATATGGAGCTATAGATCAGTGACTTGGATTAAAATATGGCAGTCAATTCAGTGCCCAGTAGTAGGTATTTGAAGAATAAAGAACTTAATTGTGAACAGCTGTTTCCACACACTTAATAAAGTGTGCACGGCCAGTTCAAGCTCTATAAAGTGTAAAACATAGTTTTATGAAACACATACTGGGACTGTGCACATTTTTCAGAGAGTGCATCAGCTATTCTGACTGTTAAGTCCTGTCAATCTTTTGATTAAAGAGGCAGATCTCTGTAAATATTTTTCTTGGGTTCTTTTTCATAGTGTAACAGACCCCCTAATATTTATAAAAAGCATGGGTATTCTTATGCAAAAGGAGCACTAAGTTGTTATTATTATTATAGGTGTTCTTCCACCTCAACTAATCTCTTTTGTGATGTTAAAAGGAGGAAAGGATAGTGGCTTTAGGAATGGTTTTATTTCAGCTTGGATTATGGCTTCAGAACTATGAATGTCAGTATCTCAGGGGAGCTGGGAGGGGTCAGAAATTAATAGAATCTAGTTAATCTGCAATTTATCAGCAGGAACTGTGAGTCCTAGACACTAGAAATGACCCACAGATGTCATCCATTCAGTTGCCAATCCCATGCTTTGCTTTGCACTGATGATGATTAACAAACACTGAAGTGTGTGTCCAGCTAGAGTGGTTTGAAGGATCTTTGAGCTGTGAGCAACTAATGTCTTTTCACTTCTGTTTTGAGTGCAGGAGTCAAGGGGCTGGACTAAGACCCATTTCTACCACTGTCTGCACTCGAATTTTGTCTCTGTGTCCAGTGGGTCTCAACTCTGGTCCTGCAGAGTGGTCACATACATTTCTTGTTTTCAGATGAGTCCCTCCAATGTAGTAGGCCAAAACTGCAAGCTGATTGTTGAATCACTTCTTGTTTGCAAAGAGCAGAAATTATTCTACCCCTTCCTTCAGAGGCCAAGGACTTTCAGGTCTGATTTTAAGCTGGTTCAGGGCAAAAGCAGAGAAATTCTGCAATGGATTAAGCAGAGTAAGACAGCTGGGTGAGAGCAGGCAGCTTTATGGAATAGGCTGTGTTACAAGTTTTAAGGGCATTTTGAGAATTAATGTGATTTAGCAGATGTTTGACAAAATTAGACTAAACCCAAGCCTCAGTGATAGGGTTCATAGAAGGAATTTCTACCTGTTGAAATAAATTCCACATAGAGAGGACCTTCCTTAAAGTTTCTACATCACTACCTGAAATGCATAGACATCAGTTTACATGAATGCACAGTGTTCTGTCAGTCAGCACAAAGTTCATACAAGAAAAATTAAATAATAAAAAAATAAATCAATAAATCACAGACAAATGAAGATTAAAAGGATTTTTAAAAAATCTATAAATGTCTTTCATTCACTGACCAGTATCCATTCTCTTATTTCTTCATTTGGCCTTTAAGCCCAGAAGAAAATATTTGCACATCCAATATAAATGAATGGATAAACAAAGTGGGAACGTTTTTTTTTCTTGTTATTCGAGTTCAGCTCTCATATACATCTTGCTTAATGTCTTAGCAACTAATGCTAAATGAATATGAATATTAGCAAGTCCAAAGTCAAGCAAGGTCAGTAACACTGAAGGGCAATTATGTTGACGTTTCTTAGTTAAGCGGTCACGCGCTTTTTGAACTCAATTACCTTTTACTTTAGACTTTTGGATGCAATTTACTGTGTTTATTTTTAATAACAGATGAGAAAACTCTCCCAGTTTCCTGCTGTTGATCTCTTTATGCAGGCTTTCCTGAGCGTGGGCTCTTCAGACGAGCTTTCCAGCGCAGCCCAAGGGCTCCCAGCTGCCGCCCGTCTCCAAAGGGGACCAGGCACCAGAGGGCGATGCACACACACACTTCGGCCAGCCTGTCTCCAACTGCTGGGAAGCAAAACTAGAGAACTAGCAGGTTAATCAGAAAGTTCTTGAAAGAAGGGTGCGCTACTGCTCTGTCATCCCTTGCCTTCTGTTCTTACACCTTCTCTCTGGATTCTGCTTATTACATTTTTGTACCCTAGAACTACCCTGTGGTAGTTCTCCACATTCCTCTCTTCCTGTGATTATCACTTTTTGCCCTTCAGCCTTCAAGTGATCTGAAACTTGTTTCCCAATCCTGATCTTCTCAGGAGTCTTCCTTCTCTTTTCCAGTCCTTGCTTTTTGCTTTGGCCTCTTCCTGATCCTATTCATTCTTCATCCATCTTTCTGTCTTGTCCATTCTGCCTCTTCCTCGAGGAATTACTCCCATTGCACATCCTGCCCCAGCCTGCACTGAAAAAATGCAAAAGCCATGAGGATGAGCAAGTACGAATAGGAGGCACATCATCATATGTGCCAGTGATTAAGACAGAGGAAGAAATAGGCTGGATCCCAGTCTTTCTGCCTAAAGTACCCATCCATGGTGCAGCATACAAATAATTCAGGAGTAGGTACCGTAAGTAGGCTTTCCTCTAACCTGAGTAATTGTTGCAATCATTAAACTCCAGTGTCATGTAGCAAAGCTACATGAGCTAAGCAGAGTGTCCTTAACTGGTCCAGTGATGATCTGAGGAGCAGATAAAAACCTCTGTCTCAGGGAGGCTGAAGCCAGGACTGTTCACTGCCTAGCTGCTAAGGTTGCTGTATGAAATTGGAAGGGGTCATAGGAGACCATGGATAAGCCTGTCAGCTCCTGAACTGGCAGTGAACTGAGGATCCTGAACTCCAGAGAAGATATCAGAATACCCTGGATGGACTTTCCCCACCTATCAGCTCAGGGCTGCTCTGTGTTCACAGAGTGTTCACTGTCGTGTGTCCAGGGCAGATGGGATGGAGGAAATTGTTTTCCCTGCTGTGTGCAGGCAGCTGCCAGAGGTGCACTGGTAGCTGGGAGGCAGGAGTGGTTTGTGCTTGTGGTTGATGATGGGAAGCTGTGCCCTGGCTTTGCACGACATGCTCGGGTGCTAGCAGCTTTCTCCTTTTGAGGTTGCCAGCTTTCCTTGTTTTGCAAGCACCACATCCCATGAGAAATGTTGCAAACTGTGCCGATTAGGGCGTGTGGGATTAGTTGTGGGTTAGGCTGCTTTCAAGGAAAATTTCTTGTGATGCGTACAGGCAGAAAGAGCTGTCACTCAGCCATCTGCTTCAGTCCATACAGCTTTATTATCCTCCCATGGCTTCTTAAGTCTAGAACCCTAATGACTTGGAAAAACATCTTGGATTTGTTACTTGAGAACTCGTTCCTCTTTACAGAAGATTCAGGATTATTCCAGGGAAAAGGCAGTCTGTCTGTAGATCTGTCATCCAGCCTGCAATATTCTTTCTCTAGAAACAGACATGCTGCACATCCCCCACAGGTGACTCCAGGCTAGACATTGTCTCTATCCTCATAACTTTGCAAAGCCACTTGAAAGAATGTGCAAGGGAAAAAACAGAGTAATCAGGGGGGTGGGGAAAGACACTCCTCAAAGCCACCATAATTTTTTAAGATCATGATGAAAATTGCAGCAATGAGCACTATTGTCCTGCAAATGGGTGATTCATGTTGCATTTGCTTTTTACAGTTGCATACCACCAAATGTTCCCACTTGCTCATGTTGTGCTGCCCTCTCAGAGCCTTATGGACATGTTCTCAGTTGCCATGAAGACAAAAACTAGGCAAATGACACAATGCTCCCAAACTCAAAGAGACTGTAATGTGGACAGCTCTCAGAAGCATCAATTTTTAAGTTATTAAGGTGACAAATATTTCCTCGTCCTCCAGAAAAAGCAATCTCTCACCTCATCACTGCAGGGTGTGATTCCAAGTGTATTTCCCTGGAAATGACATGATGACAAGAGGGTATGTGATGGAGAATGAGAAGGTATTATACAGACTCACATTCAAATTCATTTTCAGACAGTGAGACTGATGACTCAGAGTTAGAGAAAATGAAACAACCAAAGATCATGTCTCAGTCAGTGCTCATAACAAACTTGAATTCCCATTTGCGCAGCTCATATGCATGGGAATTACATTGCACGCTTAGAATCAATTTGCATATGCTGTTTCTACTCAGTCACACAACAAATAATGTATTAGGATTGCATTTTAATTCACTGTATTATCATAAAGCTTGAAATGCTGTCTTCTGTTAATGTGCCTTTCCAAGGCTGTGTGCATGCCTCTGAGTATGCTCTCACTTGCTCCCCTGCCTCACTGTTCCTGTTAGCATAAGGAGGTCTTCTACCTGAGGGGCCAGATTGAAAAGAATTTGGGAATCAAGGAGTTTGGTAGGAGTAATAGAAAAATATGCATATTTCAAGCTGAAGGCTTAAATCCCTTCTTTGGCATTGGAGAATTATCTAATACACAAGCAGAGAATCTGGGCCAGAAGCCCTGCCAAGACAGGATCATATGGTCTCAATTTGGCCTTACCCTCCAAAGAGATGCAGTCCCTCCATTAACTGCAGAACAGTGATCTCAAAAGTGACCAGGCCAACCAGACCTGCTTTGACAGTATAGTGCTTTTGCTGTGACATTCACTAGTTCTGCACTTGCTAAGTATCAAAGAAGTCCAGAATGTGATTCATCATTAGCTGATATTTTTTTGATCACCCATAGTAAAAACAAAACATGACAAATATATCTGCACTGTGTTTTCAATGACTGGAAAAGTAAAAACCAACCACGTCCCCAGCTATGCATCAATTAATCTGATTGAGGCAAACAAAACTATGTCTTGAATTATGGCTTTTCTCTTGCCATAATTTCTGGTGGAAAAGCTAGGAGTTATGGAGGGGTTACCTTACTTTCTGTTTATCTATTTTCAACAGCCATTTTCCTCTCCTTCCCACAAAGGGCTTTGAGCAAATATTGCCTCCTGTGCCAAAAGAGATGTTGAGAGTTGCAGGCCATTTGAGCTGTAAGAAGTGGAATAACTGATGGAGGTTGCTCTCATGTCATTCTGTGCAAGTGCTCCTTATGCTGTCCCTTCAGTTTCACTCTCCCCAGCACTGTGCCGTTATCTTGCTCCTTTTCCTTTCCTCCTCTGCCTGGGAATGATGGATGGATTTACACAGACATTTGCACAACATGTCTGTGTACTGTATTCTCTTCTTATCACTGTATATCAGAATTTCCAAGTGGCTCAGAGGTAAGTTAAAGAGCATTTCAGACATGCAAACCAAACTGTGCCAGGACCTGTTTTCTAGCTGAAAAGCCAATAGGCTTGTCTTGTGAATTCGACCAATTTGAAGGCTGAATATATGTTCAACATCTCTGCCTGTTAAATTGAACTTGGAATGGATTTTATGATTCCATCATCCATAAGTTCATTAATGATCAAAAGTAATGCGCTACAATGAGTGGTGGTTTCCATTAAGATTGTGTTATACTAGTGTTTACAAGACACAAACTTGAGACAATTGTCTCTCTTTTTGGCTTTGTTTGAATGTTTTTGACTTGGGCTTAGTTTAGATATTTGATATATGCTAGGAAAATAACAAAGAGAACCACATCAAAGGAGAAGATAGAAACTTGGTTATTCCAAAAATTGAAATAGAGCTAGCAGGCACCTTAAAAAAGCACCTGACTGTAGAAATTTTAATAATACTATTCTATTGTACTCTCTACAATCTGTAAATCAAGAACACTTTTGCAAAACAAATATGACATGGTTCTACTGAGAATATTGATGTCACAGTTTAAATTTGCAAATATTCTTTTCCATGTTATTTAAATAATTTATATTAGCATGGGTCCTCCCGGCACATACAGGAAATAATAGTTATTCTAGATAGAGTGGAATGACAACTTTATTGTAAAATCTCTCTTCACTCTAGGTCTTGCCCTAGAATAAAACTGGACTTCTGAAATTCCTAAACAGTTATTTAAGCAGATCACCTCTCAAAAAAGTAATTCATCATGAAGTGACTTGAGTAGAGCACAGTCAACTTATTGTGTATATTAACCAGTTTCCTAACGTAGTGTTCTCTCATTATTTATATTCTTTTCATAAGAAAAGTGCTAGTCTATGTCTGCATTATGTAGTGCTTGATTCTGGAATAATAAAGAAGAACTGCAGGATTAACTTATGTAATCTACTACTTCAGTGCACTAAATACCACAATATACAATATGAAAATATCCTTCCTAAGGAGGGCATGCACAGGTAAAACTTTAAAAAGCAGATGACACATGCTCACTGTAGACACTATATTCTGTTCATTTCCTCTTGTGTACTGGTTGCTATTTATGTGGATATCATATCATGGTGGCACATATTGCCCCTGAACTTTATGGAATAAATAAATAAATAAATAAATTTCAAACATGGTTGCAGAATTTACTTGAATAAGGCAAGAATGGTGAATATTGAATAATACTGGGTAATCCATTTTAATGCATTAAAGAAAAACTTCCATGAAAGATAGCCTGTTGACTATATATAATATTTTCTTTCCCATGGGCTGAAACATATGGGGTTTAACTGCTACACTAGGAACAACACATCCATACTGCACATATGGCACAATGTTGTGAGCAGTACTGATCTAGGACACCATCAAGGAAGATGTAGAGTGGTTTCATTTAAACGTGAACACACAGAGATGTGAACAGCAGGGCTAAAATATCAGATATTTGGATAGAAACTGCTATGGGAAGGCAATGTCCCTTCTAGCCCTTATCATATTAAATACAAGATGAAGGGCAAGAGCTCTGATGGGCCTTGTGTTGGTGCTGACCAGGGCAGATCCTATTCCTGAGTGACTGGAGAAAAAACATAAAGGAGAATGCAAAGCAAGACCCACTCTGGGAATTGCTGCAATTGCTGCTTTAACAGGTTGCTGAATTCAGGCCTGTGATTCCAGCAAAGATGACGTGGGCAATTTGTTCTCTGGCATTAACATGTTCAAGTAAGAGAGCTTGATGGCCATAAACTGATGGGAGACCATCTTTGGGTGAATGAATGTTTCTGAATGGGGAACAGGAAGGAAGAATTCCTCTAAGTTTGAAAAAAAGAGTCAGACAAAGATAGGCTTTTCTGCAGAAACTGAAAAGTGTTTTGCAGAAGGAGAGCACCTATTCTCCAGACTGCTGCTGATTTGTAGAAGAAGCTTAGGGAAGTCATGTAGGGTGGCATTTCAACCACTTCTGCTCTGTTGTCTGCAAGAAGAGGGCCATCAAATGAAGCCACACAAAGAAAGGTTCAGAAGAAACAAAAAGAGATGGTTCATCAAGGTATTTTAGAAAGTACAAGTTGTTTAAAATATGTGTAGGTGTAAGGGAGGACTAAGCAAACTAATGGAATAGAAATTGCTTCAAAATACTTATAAATGCTCACCGTGAAAATGTTAACTGAAAGCAGAAAATGCAACTGGTTTTGCATTTGCATGAGCAACAGAAAGGTGTTGCCAGGTGTGTCTGATGAGTGACAGGGGATGAAATGGGGCAAAGAGGACTCCTGTGTCCCTGGAGGGTCTGGGAATCCAAAGACCTCTGTTCGGGTGAGCGCAGTGGTCCTCGTGGACACTTCCATTGTTTGTGGAAATGGTTGGTTGCAAAGAGGTCTAAAACATGGCCTCAGGAGTTGGCCAGTGCATGCAATCATTCTCCACATCTCCCACCTATTTCTCCTTGAGTGTGCATGGTTTTGACCAACACTTCTTTGGGAATTCTGCTACATTTACCAGTGGTAGATTTAGCTGACATAACTGCTGTAGAAATCATAAAACAGGTTAGTCTTATGATACCTGATTTACAGTAGGACTCTTATTTTCTCTCCACTTCCTAGGCTAAAAACTTAATTACATATCCCCTGTCTTTAAGAAGTGAATGCATAGGAGAGCTCAACACTGTATTTTTGATCTGATAGATTTGATTACAAGAAGAAAGATTGAGGGACAAGTGATTGATTTTTCAAAGATGCAGGTTCATCTTAGCAGAAACTGTTAATGAATTTTAATTGAGATAAAGCAGTTACATCTTACCGGTGTTTTCAATTTTTTTTTTTTTAATACACACAAAATAGAGAAATTCTACAAATATCTAGCTTTTTATTTTAATGTGAAAAAAAACAACCAAACAAAAGAACCCTAACTCTACCAGACCCCTTATGTCCCTCTCCTTAAAAAATGAAATAAAATGCCACATTTTTTTCTCCAAAAACTCATTCTGCCAATATATCCTTTGCACCCACACAGCTGATTGAATATAATGTGCTGAATATCTTTAAATAGTGTTAACTTAATTATCTAGAGTGACATTAAAGGCACCTGCAATATGAAAGGCAACTTTAATATTTTTCCCCAAGACTTGCATGTGTAAAGGAAAAAAAAGTGATTTATTTAACCTGGAAAAAAATATTTCTTAGAAGACAGATAATTTTTAACAGAAAGCTCAAGATCACTCAGATTTTACCTCTCATAATGGTGGATTTTCAGTGTAAAGATTGCCAAGGTCAAAGTTTAATGACCATATTGATTCATCACCAAATATTTGTTTACCATCTATAGAAGAAGATTATATCTGCTGTTCTTGACAAGACATGCCACTTTAATACACAATTTTCTTTCCTCCCAGAAATCTACCCCACCCACTAATGAGCTATTAATCAGAGATCAGTGCTAGTATAAGTCTGTAGGAGATGAGATGAAGATCTCTAGAGACACCATTCATCCCATTTTACTTCTTTTATGGGTCCTCAGCTTATTTTATAACAGCTCACTATTTAATAGCCACTGTCACTTTAGCCTGGAAGTTCAAAAGACATATAAATTTCTTGACACAGCCTATCTGCCACAGAACAGGAAGGCTACAATAAAAAATGATAATAAATTAATAATCAATAACAGCTGACAAGGTTTCTTCTTGCTCTCCCCTGTGATACAGCTTGTGCATTTGCACCATTGGAGGGTTTGTGTCTCACAGCAGAGGACTAGAAGGCAGAGCTGGATTTTTGGGGCTTTCGCCTAAAATTACCTGTAAAGACATTTTTTGTGTCAGCTCAGCAGCTCAGACTCTTATTTCATAGCTCTAACCTCTCTGTAGTTGGATTCAAATAAGAAGACCCAGAAAGGTGAGAACTTCTCTCTTTGTTATAGCAGCCTGTTAACTTAGAAACCTGGTTACAACTTGATCATCAAAGGTATTGTGATAAAGGACATAATTTTTAGCCAATCTGCAGACAATGAATAGCTTTTAGTATGAGGGTGAGAGTTTTTCCTAAGGAGGCAATGGAAAGACATCTCAGCACATTATATTTTAATCTCACCCAAATGTAGAATAGGTTAGAGATTTCTGGTTACTGTCCTGCTTACAACTACCTTCTGTTTTTGTCTGAATACAGGAAATGTCCTCTCCTGATTGTGGCCTTAGGATCTAATGATGATAAAGAAGTGAATCAAGGGCTTTTTCTGTGGGCTCAAGAAAGAGTAGCTTGCATTACTTTGTACTTATCCTTTGCTATCTCGAAGCAGGCTTGAGGTCAGCCTGGGAGTCTGGGCACAGGTGGCAGTTCATATTCCCCAAACAGCACAAATGCACAACACTTCTTTGGATATGTGAGTTAAAATCATTTTTTTTTTTTTATCACTAAAGCATCTAGCACTATATTAAGTAGTGTGACAAATATCTGTCACATAAACTTCATTTCCTCCCTCTGATTTGTTTTGCACTCATCAGTGCTTAAACTGTATTAACTAAACAGCCTCAGAAGATCTCCTATTCTGCTTTCTTTTTTTCAGAGAGCTAAAAACATGCTGGATACTGCATACCTACCTGCCACTGCTGCCAGCATCGTGCTTGGAATGATAAACACTGCTGTTTTCCTGCAGGTGTAGGGACAGCACTTAAGGAGTGGGACAATGACTTAAAGCATCAAGAAGTTAACAGATATCTTCAACACTGTCTCTGCCTCTTTCAAGCTCCCATGGCTACTTTATACCAAAGAAGTGGCATAAGACCTTTCCTTGCCTTTAGTGTTGTGTTCCACAACATGATTCCTATGATTCAAGCATATTACCAGGAGAACAGGTTCACAGAACGGCTCTGTAGGAATATTTTCCTGAAAGATTTGAAATATCTTGTTTACTGCCTTACAAATAAGGATCGACACCATTCCTCAGATTCCAGTAAAATCATTGAAAGCCTCCTGTATAGGTGGGTGCTATATGGTTTCCATATGGGGAGGAACATTTCACCATGTAATGATTTGATCAAGAGGACTGCTGTTGCTAGGAATGGTGTCTAAGCCAGATGATTTCAGTTGCTGTTGCTAATAAACGGGGGCTGAAAACCCACTGAAAGTAATGGTAATGGCTACAAGTGAGATTAAAGCTAAGCAAGCTCAGAGTATGTTTTTTGCCAAGACAAGTTTATTGTAGGTGGTAGAACATAGAAATTCTTTTTTAAAAAAGGACTGTTGTCTGCATATGTGCCTCCTATATTAAAACCAGAAATTCTTCAGTCTTATGATAAATTTTTTGAAAAGTCAAAAGCAGAGTACAGAATGCTTCAGAAACAATGGCACCATGGTTCTCTAAATGTAAGCACTGCTGTTTTACTCTGCCTTGAATTACTTCATCAATTAAAATGTTAGTCTGCATGATGCAGTTTGTTCAAGTAATTTGCGCTGAGTTAAGAAAATCTTCGGCTTTATTCTAATAATTAATTCAAAGAAGAGATTATTTTGTTGAACATTTTCCTCTATTCTGTGAATACTTAGTAAGTCATTAAATAATATCCCTACTATTAAGAGCACATTTTGATGTTATCTAATCACCATGTGTGGGTTTCTGCTGGAAACACTGCATGTTTGTAAAGAGGTGGAAGGAATTGCAGCCACCTTGTGGTGCTCCTCGGGTCAAAAAACCAAGGTGTGGACTTATCCAAATGGGTACTCAGTCAAATGCTGAATTCCAAGCATAATACTGCACATTTACAAATGTGGATATTTTGAGTACTTCTAGAGAGAGCTAGAACCTCTCTGCTTCTCTAAGCATCTAAGACAAGATCCAAGATAATAAACTGAGTTGAGCAAGACCCTGTTCTCCAGCTCCAAGGCCTCATAACACAAGGTAGCCATGCCCATGCCATTAAAGTCTTACTCCTTTTTTTTTCTCCTGACTGAAATAACAATTTAGCTACTGGAAAGGTTTCAGGTGCATGCCAGTAGCTTAAACAAAGTTGAAAGACCACTAACTTTCTGCAAATGTGCCAGAGTTGTGCCAACAAAAAGGAAGGAGGGATTTCTGGATTCCCCCATTCATGCCTATGCCCTAGCACTGGCCACTTTCCTCTACAGCCATAACTTGAATTGGAGGACTACATCCCACCTGATTAATGCAATGAGTCTCACCTCTCCAAAGTCAACATGCAATAGATTATGAGTCACAGTGTGCTACATTTGCTTGTAACTTCAGAAAGCTAAAGCTTCAGAAAATTATATATATTGCAGCTACACTGGTAGCTGAGCACAATAACCCAAAGGAAGTGGCAGTTTTAGGATGTGCTGTTCCTACAGGGCAGAAAGACCACACTTTTATGCTTTCTTTGGCTCTTGATTTTTTCCCACAAGTGACTCTGAGACTTATCACATGTTGTTTCTCTGCTCGGTTTAAACTTTACTATGAATTACAAGGCATTATGAAACCTCATTCTGCTCTTTTTAATTTCACCTGATGCATTTCTTCTTCCAGATGCCTTTCTAATAAAATCCCCCAATAACCCTCCTGATATTCATAAAAAAAGAAACAAATGAAATGTTCTGGCTTATTTATGATCATTTACTCTGTGCTGGTCCAATGCCATTCCTTGCAGGATTGTGTGTGAATTAAACTGTTCACTACTCAAGACCAGTGTATTTACACAGCTACTCACCCTATGCTGAACTTACAACTGCAATGTTAGAGTCTGGGTTGAAGCCACAGAGAAAATTTGGCCCTTAACACTGTTTTAGAGTGAAAGATGATGTTTAGAGAGCAGTGCTGAGACATTGGACTGCCTTCTATATATCCAAAACCCAGTTTTACAAACTACAGAAACTTTTATTATTTGAAATAACTCCAGCCAAGAGCTGCATTATTGATGACATAACTTCAACACAGACAGTGGCTTGAACATTCCCAGCTGGAATTCCTAGTCCCAGCAGTCAGACGTGAGGCTTATGTAAAGATGATAATCACCTCCTGACTGCTGAATTTTCCTGTCGACTTAGTAAAGTATGTTCCTGCAGGGCCTGAGTTAAAACCCATGTGAAGTTTATGGGACATTTTGTACCAATGCTTTTGAATGTTGCATCACGTTTTTTTAATTCCAGGCCATCTTAAGGAGTATTTCTGAGCTAATCACACGAGCCTTTACCTACAGCTACAGCTGGAGTGACAGAAGCAGCCAAATAACCACAATGACATATTTTGTGCCACTGACTACAAGTACTACTTTAGCCATAGGTCATGACTCATTGGAGTCATGTGAAACCTGCCAGAGTGTGTAAAGTTTGCCACAAGTAAGAGGAATTCAGGTTTTAATTTCTTTGGCTAGCAGGCTGCAACTGCTCCCACAGTGAGCTCCACAGCATCCAGTGGAACCTTGGAAATCTCAGCATCCAAGTCAGCTCTTCCAGGAACCAAACAAGTTGTTCCAGGGAGTCTAAGTATTTGACCATGAAACAAGTCCCACTCTCCACTTAACTGAGGCTAGACACTCTGAAGGTTTGTACCTTTTGACTATGTTCCACATAATAAGCCATATTAAGCAGCCAGTTTACTGCTTTGAAAAAATTTCCTTCTGAAGTCAGCCCTGTGTTCTGGGATGCTCTTTATGCCGTCCCTTTATGGCAAAGCAGTAACAGGGGGAAATAAGACCCTGCAAAATACAAGGCAAATGAATTACATCCAGATTGCCTAATGCCTTTGAGAAGTCACAATGGAGGAAATCATATATTTTAGGCTAGTGTGAGCGACTGTAAAGGAAAACACATTGCTTCCATTGCTTTTATATGCTGCCTGTCATACTTCATGACAATCTTTAACGTAAGAATGAATAGGAAAGTTTTCCTTTAGTCACAGCAGCCTTCATTCTTTATACCTAAATTCCAGTGACTGCCTGAAGTCCTCAAGAAAATGTCTTAATCACAGCATGCCTGTTTATGCATCATGGTATTACATCTGGTATTTATCATGGCATATATGTTTTAGGGTGAAATTGCATATCAGTAGTGGACATCACAAAAGAATGAATAGGCAAAGATTTCAAAATGTGATCCCCAGTACAAGAAAGATATGAACCTTCTGGGGTGGGTACAGAGGAGGGCAAGGAAAATGGTCAAAGCGCTGTAGTACCTCTCCTATGAGGAAAGGCTTAGACAGCTGGGATTGTTCAGTCTGCAGAAGAGAGGGTTCTGAAGAGAGACTTTATATTGAGACCAGGACAAAAGTGAATTGTTTTAAATTGAAAGAGAGAAAAATTGATTTGAGATAAGGAAGAAATTTTTTACTGTGAAGGTGGTGAGACATGGGAACAGGTTGCCCAGAGAAACTGTGGATGCACCATCCCTGGAAGTGTTTGAGGGTCAAGTTGGGTGGGGGTTTGAGTGACTTGGTCTAGTGGAAGATGTCCCTCCCCACCACAGGACCAGAATATTGACTAGATGATATTAAAGGTCCCTTCAAACCCCCAGCATGCCATAAATGTACACTGCTTAACTGAAATGGCCATACTGCTGCTGAGCAAACCATACCAGTTTACAACCATTATTCCTCTTACCTTTCCATGTTCTTAGTTTCATTCACAGTATTTGAGACTTTTTCTACTAGGTCTTGTTTGTATAGCAGTTGGTGCAATGGGGCCAGTTCTAAGTAAGACTGAAAAACATTATTTATAGTCATTTTAGTGTCAGACAAGATTTTGAAGTAGTTGCCCTTGAATGTATTTGGAAATTCAGGATAAAAATTCTTGTCCTTAGTAGAATGTCTGCTGTCACTGGCTAGCTATGAACATTTCAGTCACACTGGATGAGATTCATCTCACCTAGTCTAGAGCCATGCTGCAATTATAAGTACATCGTACAAGCTGGTTATGTAAGCTACATCTATTCCAGTACATAAATTGAGACAGGCGTTTTTTAATTTGTCAGTGTTGGGAATTGCCCCTGACTAGCTCCTGAAATACACCCAGACTTTGTTTTGACCCAGGTCAAAACTACACCAGGGATCATGCTAAAAGTTAGACAGTATGGACAGTTGCATGCCAGAGGATGAGTACACATATTGGCTTTAATGACCTTATTAATTTAAAAATAATTAGAGGTGTTGGAGTGAGATGGGATTTCCAGAGGTTAATTAATTGCATCTATTGATAACAGTTTACAGAAGAAGGAATTAAGCTGTCATTGGAGGTATCTGTGCTGACTGGAGGGAGGCTCTATGGAGGAGCTTTAATGTCCAGTTTAGCCCAGAAACATAAATTTCTGTCCATTGTTACCATGCATAGATGGAGTATTTAGTGCCCTCTGCTGAAGTGTGATAAATGTAGCACATAGCAGCTCCACACCCTTCTGCAGCAGCACCTGCCAGACAAGAAACTAATCTCCAATGGTTCTAGAAGGGTATTTTGGGAAAGACACTAGAGCTCCTCGCGAAAACAGCAGTTCTGGCATGAGGTGAGGTCTGTGCTTAGCAGCAGTTGTAAGGTAAAGAAAGATAGGCACAACACACAAAGAGACAGAGAGCAGTGCAAAGGGAGTAATATCAAAAGGAGACAAAAGAGTCAGACTTCAAATGTAATATCATATATATGTAATATGTAATATACTAACTGAAAAACTGCAGAATTGGTGTGAAGTGATAAACTGCACGACTGCATAGAAGTGGGTTTGCATTCAAAGATTTACTTTTCTAGTGTAAATGTGTTTTATTTCACTCTTGGTGAGTTGCATGTGGATATCTGCACTGTATAATTTACTCATGTGTTTTGCATTCCTCAGTGATATCAAGTAAAGTCTTTGGTCAACTCCTATAAACAGTGCTTGAATCATAAATGAATCAGACATCTCAGATGGCCATTAAGCTTGTGCCTGTGGAAATATGAATGTTTTATATTTGCTGGCATTGGAAAAGGTCATTATTTATTCTTCCTAGCCAGATAGATGTATGAAATTTTACTTGCTGGAATGATTCCTTGGCATTTCCTAATATCATGGAACATGCTAAGTATTTCTTTTTTTAACAGAGGACAAAAAGGGAATATGACTGTGTTGCAAATGTTAGTTGGAAACAATTTGAAAGAGAGAACTAAATGTCCATGTTTATGCAGGAAAGGTAGATGGAAACTTGGAACCACAAAGGTGTTTTCAGCTGAGGAGGTCTGCATGATCCATTAAGCACTACTGCATCATTTTCTCAAAAGGCTGGGGCCTCATCCTCTTCCTCTGGAAATTAATGGCAAATCTCCCATTAACTTCAATGGGAATAGAGTCAGGTCATAAGTCCAAAACTCTTCTCCTCCCCAGGTATCTAAAAAGAGCTAAATGCTTAAAGAACTGCTTCTAATCCCTCTGAAACTGATTCTAATGTAAGTAAAAGGTGGAGATCTGTTTTCCATGAGACTGACATCAATGGGCAGATCTGTTGATAAACTTACAAAAAGATGTGTTTTGTCTGTGGCTATCCAGGGAATAAAGGATTCAATGAGAACCATATACTGAATGAAACCGTTTTAAAATCTGTTCTTTTTTGCTTGTGAATAGGTGAACATAATGACAGCCAGAAAAAGTTTGCAAGTCTTGAAAGCCATAACATCCGCTACTAAATACTTCACTGATTATTATTTGGGACTGGTCTCACTGAAGCAGAAAAACTTCCTATTCCAGAAGAAGGGGCTCTGTTGTAATAGATCCTAATATAGTGGCAGAATCTTGGGAACTGATTCAGATTTTAGATGTATTGAATTGCTCTCTGTAGAACCTTTTATTTTCTGTGAAGGAAGTAAGGATCCTGGAGGGCTGATAGTCTTAATTTAGCTCTTGTTAAGAACTCGGATTTCAGTGGAATGACTGTATTAGTGTCACCTGAAAAATGAAAAAAAAAAAAAAAGTGAGGAACTATATTTACTTGAGTAAGTATAAAGTGATTCCTTTGTTCACCTCATGCACTTCATATTCTGTTTCCCAGTCTCCCTCTGATTTTCCCTCTGTGCTTGATACTCAGGTGGCACAAAGCAGTCCAGGTGTGAGTGTGACAGCCTGTTTGCTGGGATATGAGTTATTCCAGGCTAAGTGCATGTCCAACACAGCAGAGACAACAATGCTGTGCTGCCTCTGAGGTGTGTGCCAGCTCTTGTGGCTCTTGGAAGTAGTGCCTTGTGTAGTCCCCAGATGCTGGCAGCATCTGGTGCATTAGGTAGACTGTCTGGTGGAGACAGGCTAGAGTGCCACCCCACAGCCTGACAGGAGATGATTTATAAAATGACACAGCTGAAGAGGAAGAAGAAAAAAAAGGTGCTTTTTAAAATTCCATATCTTTTTAAGCATTGAGGTTATCAGACTGTAATTTACAGATTTTAAGTTCAAAAAGAATGCTTGGCAACTTCTCACTTGGCCTCCATAACAATAGTTTTGAGGACTGCACAGGAATTGTTTAAACCATCTTATATCTTTATTCTTAATAAAATACCCAAAGTGTGGATTATTTTGATTAGACAATTCTATTCACTGAGTGCATTCCTTACAATGTATCCTAAGAGGTAAAAACAAAGGTATGGGAATGTGATTCTTGATCTTGTCTTTGACTTGGTATAATTTTTCCCTTTCTACTTACAAATCTGACTATGTGTTTCCTCAGATATTTCTATGATAAAATCTTGGTAGGAATTTTAATGCTCTTCTATAGACAAGATATTAACAGTGCAGGTAAATAGGAACTTTGATGTCCCCATAATAAGGACAGTAAAATTAATTAGCCTGTTCATAAACTCAATTTAAATTTGCAAAGATTTAAGAGTATTATTAAAGTACTCATGAGAATGCTATGATAAAAGTTAAATGGTGGAAAAATATGCATTTCATTTTGAAATGGTGAGAGAATTAATTATATGTGAAAATACATTGCTCTTTGTATGTGTTTAGTCAAAGGATAACCTTAAGTACTCCTTTGAGATATTTTTGCTATGTTCCTGTGTCTGATATACCTATTATTTTTCAACATATGATATGAACATTAAGTTATATAACTTTTACGTGTTTTTACTGTATATAACCCAAGTTACATAAATTCCAGACCTTCTGACTGTTTGCAATCTTTAAAATGTAATGAGCTGAAAGATTAGCTTTGAGCCCTGGGGCCGGATTGATGTTTTGCTTAACCATTCAGCTGAGAACAGCTTTTAGAGAGATAACTCATGCTGCATCACATCAATAATAAAACTAAAGACCTAGATCCAAGCAGCTATGAATGGGAATTAAGTCTCTTAGAATGTTATAAACTTAAATGAAACAAGTCTTAAACAGAAGGCAGCTGCAGGCACTGGATCTAAACTGCATTAAGATGACATAATATTCTTTTGGAAACAATAAGGCTTCCATTGACGTGTTCTATAAAACAATCCCTCAATGGAAACAAGTAACTAAATTAACATACTGTGATGAAATATGACTCATGCTGAAATACAAGTCTCTGTGGGGTTTCCGTGTCTGAGAAACATATTCATAAGTAAGACTGTCAAACTGAATGCTCAGTTTCAGGGATATTCTCTGGTTAGCTACCATTCAGAGAAATACAGAGGAAAGACTAAGATTTTCCACTGATGGCAGTGGAAGTAGGACAGCGAGAACAGGAGGAGGCTTTTATTAAACACATGTGTTTTCATTGAAGATACTGTTTTTATTGATCATGTTTGTGCAATATTTGTCCAAAACTTATGACATTGTTCTTACAATATTTTTCTTAGTGTTCTTATCAATAAAGAGTATTAAGTCTCTTTCAAACCTTTTGGTGTGATAATACGTGTGCATGGGGTGTCACTCGCAAACTTAACTGTCATTGCTTACATTTCTCAGTTTTGCCTTTATCAAGCACTGTGTACATTGTACCAGTGTAGTAATATTGCTGCATGGGAAGGAGGACCTATCATGAGAAAGCAGAACTTCAAAGACAGAGATCTGTTTTGTGTGTTACCAGCTCTGATTAGTTGCATTCAACCAGTTAAGATCAGGTTGGATGTGGCTGGGTAGGCACTCAATCTAGGGGTGGCATCTGTACTCATGGCAGGGGATCTGGAACCAGATGAAAATTTAAGGTCCCTTTTAACCCAAATCGTTCTGTGATTCAGAGTGCATGCCTCTGAAACACAAAAATTAGAGAGACGATGTCTCATTTCTATAATTCGTGTGTTGAGAGCATATGACAATAGACATCAGCCAAGACAAAGACACTTCCAGGCCTGTGCTGAAGAGGAATGTTAGGTGCCTGGGAAGCTTCAGTGTTAAACTTAGGGTAGTGGGATTCATACCTTCATAGTTAGGCAGCAGAAATGAAAGTGGTTTTTTGCATTTTATTTTTTTTTAAAACAAAATCTGAAGGAAGAGAGCTCATGCTGTATTGTGCTCAACATCAGTGTTTACAACTATGGCATTTAAACAGGATATATGTGCATTCTGACCTTTCAGGCATTTGGGGATCACAGGGGATATTTTATGGACAAAATTATAGCATTCACAAGCTAAGTATATGAAACTTTTTTCTCCAAGTGCGCAATCATCTGTTGCAGTCAGGTTGATACTCCCATTCCTCAAGATCCTAGTGTTAGTGTATCTCTCTGCACTTTGAGTTCCCATCTTCTGCTGTTTTCTCCTGGATACACCCAATTTAGCTGGTCAATGAGCTGCCTATGGCAACTTCATAGGTTTGTAGAGGGTTGACTCTGTCTGGTTAACAGGCACCCCTAAGAGCCACTCTTTCCCTGCCCTCCACAAGTGGACAGGGGAGAGAAAATATAACAAAAAATAATGACCCAAGTTGAGGACCAGGAGAGATCACTCACTAAATACCATCATGGGGAAAACAGACCCATCTTGGGGATATTAATTTACTCTATTACCAATAAAATCAGAGCAGAAAAATGAGAAGTAAAATAAATCTTAGGATCACCTCCCCCTTACCCCTCCCTACTTCCCAGCTCTACCTCCTCCCTGACAGCAGCGCAGGGAGATGGGAATGAAGGTTATGGTCAGTTCATCAAATGTTGCTGCTGCTCAGGGAAAAGAGTCCTTCCTCTGCTCCTCCTTCTTCCTGCCTCTCATGGGAGACAGCCCCCCATGAACTTCTGCAGTATGAGTCCATCCCACAGCAGCATGAACTGCTGCAGTTTGGGGCACTCTTTCATGGGGTGCAGTCCTTCAGGCACAGCCTACTTCATTGTGGGTCCCCCACAGGGACACGAGTCCTACCAGGAAATCCACTCCAGCATGGGCTCCTCTCACCATGAATGTACAGGTCCCTGCCAGGATCTTGCTGTAGTGGGGTTTGCCATGGGTTCATAGCGTCCTCCTGCTCCAGCCTGGGCCTCCTCCATGGGCTGCAGGGGTGCAGCTGATTCACCATGGTCTGCACCACAGGCTGCAGGGAGTGTCTGCTCCAGCACCTGGAGCACCTCCTCCTCTTTCTCCACTCACCTTGGTGTTGGCAGAGTTGCTCCTCTCACAAATTCTCACCTTGCTCTTCTCTGGCTCCAATTAAAACTGTGCAATAAGTTTTTCCTTCTTGAATGTGTTGTCACAGAGGTATTACTATCATTCCTTAGCGGCTTGGCCCTAGCCAGCAGAAGATCCATTCTGGAGATGCCTGGCATTGTCTCTGCCAGACATGAGGGAAGCTTCTGGAAGCTTCTCACAGAAGCCACCCCTGTACCCCCCCGGCTACCAAAACTTGTCCACGCAAACTCAATACAAGGTGCTTAATTTTTGCATGCAGGACACAAGAGTGTCTTTGGTCAAATATGATGCAGCATGGACCCATAAACAAGGTCACAGGGATAGCCACACCATTGCACACTGTTGACATTTCTACAGCTTGTGCAGGGACTCAGCAGACCCTGTCTGTTACTAAATGAGCAGGACTGGGTCCTACCAGGGCAACTTGGCGCAGCCAGATCTGCTGTGATCTGGTGGCCCCATTCCCAGCATCAACAACTAATACAAGGAGAGATCGTGACTTAGAGAGGCTTGAGGGCTCCTGTGAATGCATCATCAAAGGGAAGCCTAAGAAAATACAGTCACACTGCTCAACTGGATGAAGGGCACAGAACAGACCATTGCAATCAAATCTTATTGCTTTATGCCCTCATGCCTTCCATGTTGCTGAGCTCAGCAGTGCAGTGTGGGCTTGTGAAGTATTGTCCACACGTGAGGAGGGGTGAATAGGGAGCATGCAAACAATTTGGAAATATATCTGTCCATGAAGCCAGAAGAAATATATCCAAAAACGAGCTGGCTTGATGTCATTGCAAGGTTGCTGTCTGTCACCATAGGAAGACTGATGATTGGAGGAGTCTACTCTTGACTGCCACACCTAAGCAAGGATAATCTTGGGAAATTTAGGCAGGTCAATCTCACATGTCAGTGACTTGACAGGTTATACCCAAAAGTCAATATGCTCTAGGGTGGAACAACTTTTCAGGATGGTCTTGACAGTCTGTAAACCAAAATGTGTACCATTTTAATAGGGGGGAAGCAAGAACAAGCAGCATCACAATACCACAGCATCCTTCAATTCTTTCTTCCATCTGTACGTGGATGCTGTTCATAATATCTAGAGTTTATAAATTTGGAGTTTGCCTATCCTTTACTCTAGGACTCTTTAGACAGAAGTACTGTTTGTGGCCTGGTTTGTTAGAGCAAATGGAGCTACCAATGCTAAAATGTGAAGAGAGAAACGGCAAAAAGATTGTCTTTATGCATTCACAGAATACAGTGCTGCAGAGCTAAAACTTGGTTTCTGTTGTTCTGGTTTTTTTTTTTTTTTGTTTTTTTTTTTAACTAGAAGTAATGGGAAAACTGCAGCTGGCATAAAATCCCCCTCAAACAAACACCATAAGAATATTTTAAGTAGGAGAACAATGAGGCGTCAAGCACAGCTGTGCTTTATCTTAAGGTCTGCATAAAATTTACTTTCCTTCAATCCACTAGGAAGTAAATATAAAGGAATATAAATATGCAGCCTTGAATAAGAATCAGGTTTGAATGCATGCTATAAATGAAGGGCAGAAAACTAGTTCTTTCTTTGCAGATCTATTGCCTTATTTTCTAGAGAATATAATACATGAGACCCAGGAATTCTCTTTCTGGACTATGGAAAGTGCTATAATAATTTCCTATTGTTTATTAATGTAATCAAATCACTTTTCATTTTAATTTACAATGGATACCATCTAGAAAGCCACTGTTACCAAGAATTATGATAATTTGATTAATAATATTTGTTGCCACTTATAAAATATTTCAATATGTGAAAGAATCAGCCAAACAAAACCAAAATCCTTGAAATTTTGATTTGAGAATACTTCAAAACGCACAAAGCACACTTGATTATACTAAGGGTGCTGCAATTGCAACATTTCTTGTTACTCTTTCACAGATTTTTCTGTCTCTGGATCTTAACATCAACAAACTTAGTGAAAATGAAATGTAGCATTTGGTATGCCAACAAAACTCTGCAGCTGTTGAAAAACCCCACAGAATCACTGTTGATCTTTGCATGTAAATGCCTGCATTCCCAGTTCCCCATAACTATATTTGGTTGGTTAGTGAACTGTCAAAGGTTGTACTCTGACTGGAATTAAAGCTGCAACAGATAACTCTTTGTTATAAAACTCTAGTATGCTAAATTGCATCTTTCAAATGTATTTCAGCATATGGCTGTTTGCAGTAGGGTAGAAAGCAATTTAAGCTGTCATTGCTTTTCAGCTCTAGGTCACTGGCTCAAATATGACCTAATCAGTAAAGACTGTGAATCATTTCCATCTGATGGAAATTTAGTAGCTTGTGTAAAATGCGCTGGTAGACACAGTGAAGTTTATTGGGAAAAGGTGCCCACATCAAAAAATCCAATAGTACAAGTCAGCAGATCAGCTTCTACTTTTAGAGGGAAGAAAGAACTGAACAGAGCTGGAGGCAATTGAGTGTTTCTCAGATAAAAATTCATCTGATTAACACTATGTAAGATGTAGGCAGAACTTCTTGAGACTGGGTCATATGGACTTATGAGATCCAACTTTTAATACTGTTTCCTTCACTGGTTTACTATATGATGAAGAAGTCCTTTCAGTGTTATTTTCAATCTAAACCTAAATATTTGTCTGATTTAGGGAAGAAGTTTTTCAAGATAGACAATTTGATATCTACATGTTCTTCTGTTCAGATACTGTGTAATATTTAAATGTAAAACATCTATATAACGCTAATGATGGGAGATAATCTAATATTGGTCTTTTACTTGGCAAGGAAAATAACTGTATACAGGTCCTTGCTCACATTATTGCAATTTTCACATGTTCCTCACTGATAAACTTTAATTATAAATAAGCCAATATTAGATTTTCACTGGCATACGCCATTAGAATCTTGGCATTTATCACACAATGCAGTTGAATTTGAAATGGGACTTTCATGATTCTGAATATATTCCAGTACCCTGGAGGTATGCTGAAGACTTTTAGATATAGTAGGGAGATATTCACTCCTTAGGTTTTCTTTCTGCAGCTTCCTTTAGGGACAAAATGGCTTTCTCCTATGTTTCATGTTAAAGTATTATTTCTTGTGATGTGCCTTTTTTAGCACAGAGCAGTTTGTCTCATTTTCCAAACTGAGTAATAATGTGGTCTATTCCTGAATAACCTCATTGCTCCAAGAGTAATCATCACACTGAGTTATGATCTTCATCTCTTCCTCACCACAAAAACATAGAAATAAGAACAGTTTTCAATTTCTCCTTCCAAAAGATATTAATTTAAAAGCATTCCCTCTATAAGAAAGACTCGAATCACTAAATGCCTTGGTACCACATGGGAGACACAGTAATTGAACATTATATTGAACCAATCTTAGGTTTCTACAGAACATAGGCAAAATTGAATTTTGTCATCTTGATGGATAATGCATTGCCTTGGCTCACAGTCAAATATCCACACAGGGTCTTGTTCAGTCCCCCCAGTAAGTGATACAGGGGGGAAGATGAGAGAGCAAGAAGAACTGTGGGATAAATGAGGAGAAACCATTTATCAGTTACTAATACAGGTAAAACAGATTTAGCTTTGGGAAATATAATTTGATCTACTGTCAATTGATATAAATATTTGAGTATTGGTTAAGGTATTGGGAAAAACATCTGCAAAGAGAAACAGATGTTTACACACTTAAGGAAACATCCTTACTGTTCTATTCCCAAGCTCAGCTTCACTCCTTCATTCCTGCCTCCTCTTCCCATGCTTGTTATCATCACAGTTGATACTTAATTCTTTAGTTCTAACTATGAGTGTCATGAAGGTATTATGCTCACAATATAGGAGTTTCTCTGTGCTGCTCCTTCTTTCTTACTCTTTCCATCTGCTCTGGCATAGGTCCTCCATGAGCTACAGTCCTTTTAGGATTATGTGCTCTGCTGTGGAGCATCTCATCCTCATATGGCCTTGGTGTTTCTTCTACTGTTTCTTGCTCTTTTGTGTTTGTTTGTTTTGTTCCCTCCTCTCTCTCTTTCTCTCTCTCACTCTTCCCTGCTGCCCAGTGTTTTCTGACTTTTCTTACACACATTTTCAGAGAAGAACCACAAACTTTCCTGATGGTCTTGGTTTTGGGCAGCACAACCTCTTCCCACAGACACCATCTGTGCTGCATGGGTCATCTTCCATCCTGCTGCCCCTCTCCAAGCCTTGCCTTCTACATATAATTTAGCATATTTTAGTGTTGGCAGTGGCAAAATTTGGTCTTATAGCAATGTATGGGTGGTGTATGGAGGAAAAAGATGAAGAAGGTTTCAGGAAAGTTTGTGTGATTTGAAGAAATACATAAGACCTCTGTGATTCAGATTATCTCTTCCTCAGAGACTTTCACATTGCAAACCAGCATGCAGTGACCCAAAACCTGGAAAGGATCAGTAACTTGAGATAAAACCCCCATTCCTTATCAGGTGAGACAGGAGTTTGGGACCTCTGGTGTTTTCACACATGACTGTGGTCATAGTCCTGACGCCTTTGTGATCCTTGCTGAGGCCATGGTCTCTTCCACTGCTCCTGGGACAGCATGTACTCACTCACCCAGCTCTCATGACAGCCTCTTCTGTCTCCATCCCACTTGCAGTACAGGACTGCAGCTCCTCTTCTCCTCTTCTGAAACTAGCTGGTTGTTTTTTTTTAGGGGCTGGCAGAGTGGAGTCAGACAAAGCTGCTCTGGTCATTTCTGCCTGTCAGCTGTCAAAGGAAGCAGCTAAATTGTCAAAACATAGGCTCACTTCACTGTTATGTCTTTTGTTCCAAGCAGTATTAGAATTCAGCTTATGAAAGTTATATTTTTTTGTTATTAAGTTATACAGAAACTTATCTGTTTTCTACTGCTTATCTGTTTTCTCTCCAAGTATATTTTAGATAGTATTTGGTATAAGGCAAGCACTGAGCATTTGTGCTCTGGGAGAAATATAAAGACTTCAATAATAAATTTCTATTTATCCTTCAATGTTGTTTGCTATGGTCTTGTTAAAGCCTGATGAACTACCGGACTCCATTTTGACTTAACAATATTCCTTCAAACATCTCTCCTTTTACGAAGTCTGTCTAAATTGTTGCCAGATTAGATTAATTCTTTAATCCTGATAGGATTTCCTCTCTATCTCTTTTTCAACTCTGTTGTTTTTATTTATTTTTTGTCATTTTACCACTCATGACCATTACGGTTTTCTACCTAATTTTCTGGGACTTTGACTCTAGATTCACAAAAATCAGGACTAATGTTCTTTCTGACTTCAGTGTGGCAGAGGACATACCTTTTTTTTTTTTTTTTCCTTTTTCTGGTTAGTATCAATCTATTTGCTTCAAGAAAAGAAAGGTATTTCTCGTGTTCTTCCCTCCACTGATTCATTGTATGTTGACTGGGACATTTCACTGAGCACAGGAACAGCTGAACAGTACCCTAGAGCCTCTCTTAACCAAAAC
Source organism: Cinclus cinclus (assembly GCF_963662255.1). NCBI lineage: Eukaryota > Metazoa > Chordata > Aves > Passeriformes > Cinclidae > Cinclus > Cinclus cinclus. The sequence goes on along the minus strand of NC_085048.1, from coordinate 13,731,294 downwards.
AATAGAGCACATGCTGAAGTCAGATTGTTCTATTACCTTTTTTAAAAGAACATTATTAAAAAGAGATTCCTCTGTGACTCAATAAGCACAGTCCTTTTGGTGTCACTGAAGCTTATCTCCATTCAGCAAAACTGGGCCTGTCTCCATTCTAAACAAGTATTTAATGTTGGCTGGAGACGTGGGTCTAACTGCTTTAGTGAAAGAGCAGTGCAAAGCTGGTGTGCATATTGTGAGACAAGAATATTTTGAGAGGTATGTCATTTGAAGCTAGCCCAATCTATGTCTTGTGTAATCAGTCTTCCTTCTGCAAGGTGAATCAGGAAAATCTCTTGCATAGTGGCAGATAAGGATTAAAATATAATCAGTTCAAACCTTCAGGAAAATAAAGCTTTGAAGGATATGTGACAGAAAATGTGAGAGAATGAAAAGCAAATGTTCGTCTGCCTTGAATGCAGAATGGATGCCACAGGGAGAAAGGCTTTAGGCAATGTTATTCTGCCCTGTGGCAGTCAGTCACTATGAAACATTGAAACAAACAAGAAATCTTCTGTCAAAATATTTTTAATGGCAAATTACATTTTTTCAGACTGAATATTTCTATTGAATGACATTGGGTTTGTTGATTAAGGTAATGTATAGTAGCAAGTAACGAGATTCCTTTTAGCCATGTGGTGTATTTTGGGTGCCTCATGGAGCTGTGTGTGTCAAGACTTTGTGCTTGCCATGACAGATAAATGTTTCTGTGGGTCACCATGGTCTCCTATCTCAGTCCTTTGCTGAAGTACTGTGTGGGAGATGAAGTCCAGCTGGGAAGACTAATTTAGAGACAATACTAATGCAATTGCCTGTGAGCCATTTGTGCTCACACTGACTGCAATTTCTGTCCCAGATGAATTTTGAATTATCACTGTAATGTCACTCAGATTACATTCATTTTAATATACTAAACTAAGTCAGGGTACAAGCACAAGTAATGAAATTTAATAATCAATTTATTAGCAGGAGACTTGGTATACCTTCAGCAGGGGACAGCTAATAGTCTCCCAAACAATTCCCAGTCATAGACTGGGAGGTAGCTTAGCCAAGACCCAATTCCCAACAGGGAGTTTGGATATGACATCTTGTTTTGGATTTTGAGGATACAGGCATGGCCAAACTGTGCTGGTTGTTTTCTGGGTCAGATAATTCAGTCTAATATAATTTAATATTTTTGGTGTGGATATAACCTCTGTCTTCTATGCCTTAGCCTTGACAATCCCACAGTACATTTTTTAAATAATCTGTCTTGACTTCACATCCTTATGTAAAGGAGAGAAGAAGGAATGGCTGAGGAAGATTGAGGAGGATTTACTTCTTTTAATAGCAGCTCTGGGCCCTTGCATGTCAGCAGCATGTGCTTTTTTTCTTGCTATCGACTTCTTACCAGGATGCCTTTCAGGGATGGTGCAGGAGCTCAGACAGGCTAAAAATACATACCTGAAGGGTTTCTGGGATATAAAAATGATGATGTCTGTACTCCGAGGGCCAGCTAAAATTCTTCTCTTACTACAATTTTGTCCATAACTAAATGCTGAATAAAAGTGCCCTTGAATTATGTGAGATATTTTGAAATGGCTGCATATCAAATCACTCTGAATGTGAAGCTGAAGAGACAAAGCTTCAAGCTAAAATATCTCCTGAAGAACATCAAAGCTAATGTGCTATCCCAGGCTGAGAAGCCTGAGAGGCTTTGCCTCTGACCTCATTTAGATTCCCAACAGGTCTCGTCCAACCTCATAGCAGTGTAAGGGGAAAATAGAATAGAGAGAAGTCCAGGAAAGGAGGCAATTTCCTAACTGACTTTACAAAAAGCAGTCTCTCTGTTCCCTTTCCTTTGTCCAAACTGTCTCCTTCATGGCAGCTGGGAGCAGACTACCTTGCTGTCAAGGTCACTTCACTTGCTTTTTGTACCACTCTTCTCCCTGCTCAGTTATTTCATCCCATGGTAGGATCAATCCCGGTCCAGCCAGGCTCGTTCCTTCTTCCTTAGGGTAGCATAACTAATTTCTTTTTACAATGCTAAGAATACTTAATATGAGCCTTCTGAAACAGTTCTCTCTTCTAAGCTTAGCAACACTTCTCTGAGCCTGGGGAGAGAAGGTATTTTTTCTTTCTATATGCTGCATTTTTCTCCATCCTTAACTCATTTGTGGTCCTAAAAGATTCAACAACTGCTTGTTTAACATAAATGTGCTTTAATCTGTTCAACTATTCAAAGTCTATCTTAGTCTAAAGGTGGAAACATAATTTCAAAGGTGCAATGATCCCTTTCCCTAAACAGTAATAACAATGTAGTAGCACAGTTGGCATGAAGGTTAGGGAAATCCACACATTTGGGAATGGAGGAGCTGAGCTACTTTACTTACAGCATTATCATTAAAAGTGTCTGCCTTCTCTGGGTAGACAGACCCTTAGATTAAACTGTGTTGTGTCCAATCTCTAATATTAATTTTGATTTTCTTTTCTGGGGCTTTTAAAATTTTTATCTGCTCTCTTTTCCCAGGATTATGGGCACAAAAATAGTTTACAAGTTCCATGTCAAAAAATCAGACCTTTTGATTGCTTTGTGCTTTATAGGCAGGCAGAAAAGGAAATGAAAAAGATCCTGAGTGAGTCCCTTAAGAAGAAGGAATGATATAAGAAAGGCAGTATTTTTTGTGAAAAGCAAGAAGACAAAGCTATTGATACTTATGTAACTAAAACTGGACTTCAAAATAATTTGAATTTTGGGAGCCATTAGTTGGTAAAAAAAAAAAAAAAGAGGAGCACCTAGAATTTTATCAAACCCATTAGTATTAAGGATTTAGAGCTGGATTGTAAAATGGGTGATTGTCAAAGAAATGGCCAGGAATGAATAATTGAGGAAATGGAGAATAATATCTCTTTATTGTCAGTATGCTGAAAGACTTCCAAACATTGCAGAGATTCTCATCTACTCCTGTTCAGTGAAAAAAACACAAGCATGGCTTTAAAAAGACTATGTGGGTTATAAACATTGCCTAATAGGATTATTTCTGAGACAATTGCTCTCTGTTCCTATTCTCCTGAATATCAACTGCATGCATTAGGAAGGCAAAATCTGAAGAATGCATTTTAAACTGCAGATAAATGCCATGTCCCAGATTCTTCTGTGCTAGCAGCCATAGATTTTGGTCCTTGTTCTTGACTTTCTTTGGAGGCTACTGCTTTTGCATGTCTGCAGAGACACCTGCCCAATGCAAGCTCCCTTATCTGTCTCAGTCAAAATGAGGTTACCCTGACTAGGAATTTGATAATTTCTTTTATCTCAACTGCAGCAGGTACAGTAGTTTCCCCTTCAGCAGCTCTGTTGTGAGAGTGGATAACCTTTGAGATAAGGGCATGATAAACAGTTGGTGACAGGCTGAGAATGGTAACTTATTCCACCATCACAGGGCTGCTTCTGCATAATCCCCATCTGCTTATATCTCTATTTGTTTCCTGCAGTTACCATTTACAGGCAGCACTTATGGTATAAGTTCTGTTCCATATTCTGGGAAGAAATATGCAAGTACATGGCAAATACAATTCATGACAATGAATGATGGAATGAAACAGGTTGGAATTCAGAAAAATAATCTCATTAGTACATTTTTTTAAGAAAGGAAAGTTTTATTTTCCCATTACTATCTATATTGCATTTTCTTTAATAATTGAAGGATACCCTTAGTTCAGCATTGATATAATTTCAGGGGGTATATTGCTGTACACATAAGGAGGTTTAACAGAGCTCTTTTAAGGAGCTGATGTACTGGTTTCTTTAGTGCACTATTCTTTCCATCTTTGTGGCAAAGGAGATGATATGTTAAAAATCCATAGGTACCCTTTAAAATTTTGGTGGCTGAAATAGTCTAAAGTTTGTTCATTTTTCTAAGAAGACCTAGTAAACAAGGTGGTTTGGAAAATATTTCCATGGAACATGCATTCTTCTGCTCAAAAGCTCAGAAGTAACTATTTCTCTTGCATTTAGAATTAAGGTTCTCACAAAACCTCCTAATGATAACAAGGAAAATCTGAAGTCAGAAATGTCAGGTAATATATTAAACTTTGTGAAACAACTCAAAGAATTTCCTTATGATTTCATTTTCCATTGTACCTTTTCCTTTCTGTGTTTTTAATGACACCAGCAATTTTTAGTGTTATATCACTACATCATGAATTTGCTTTATTTCCCATTTTCTTCTGCTTTTTGAATATCTGTGCTCACAGACTATTTATTTATGGAAACACAATTTTGGGTGAATCACGCAAGATTTAGGTTTGAATTTGGGAGTGATCCCATATGTATTTATATCCAAAATAAATGCATTGAAAAAGACAAAAATATTCCTTTATCTACTTAACACTAGCTTTAGTTTGGTTTGGAGCACTTGACTTGCCTGTGGGAGTGTAGATTTTCCAGTATTGTTCATTGAAGTCTGTAACACTCCTCCATTCAACACCTTTTATTAAGCCCGGACTGTAGTCTTTGAGGAGAATGCAGAGAAGTAAAAATACCTAGAGTTCTTTTGACAAAGAAATATTAAGAAAATGGAAAAAAAATTGCAATTAATTTTAATTCAAAACTTTAAAATCATCTGCAATCTAACTTTGTTTTGGGCTTCTTTATGGGAGTCTGAATACTAGCACAGTTTTTCTAAGATAAACCAGCATCTTTTCTGATGTGTGAGGCTTAGAATTCAGAAAGTAAAACAGACACAAACATCAAGGAAAAAGAAACTAGCTTAGTGCTCATAGGAGATTTGTGGGCCCTGTTTGTGCTAAATATTTGGAAATATTTTTCCTAAAACTCTTCCAAGACCCAGTCCTGCCTTTTCCATAATGGTCTTGAAAAATTGCTCCTTTCTAATAAATTCAATATATTTTTGAACTACTTTTTGAATATGTTGAAAATGTTAATGCAAGACTGAATACATAACTGAATCCCTACCAGTACAGTAATTCTCACTTTTAGTTTTTCAGGAGACAGTGGAACTGCCTAGGGCTGTTTGTGACTAAACAGTTTCTAATCTCACAAAGCAAATATAGTTCCTTGTATTCAAGGTGCTGTGCTCCAGATGTGTACCTCTCAAATCCCTGCACTCCAGGCATGGGACACTCACACAGCACTGGAGGGTGTCAGTGATGCCTGGATTGCTGGTGCATGAAATGCAGGTAGAGTGGAGGGAGGCAGAGCTCTGCGAGTGAGATCTAGAGAGTCACTCACCTACTGGCAACCTGTTAGACTTCTTAGATCTCTAGGTGAAGCACACTTGGACATCTTAATAAGAAGTGAACTAACTGGGCTCCAAACTGAAGTATAGAAGCACATTGTTCCAGACTTTACAGACCGTCAGCTGCTGTAAATAATTTATGCTTCTGGTTTAAAGAGAAGAAAATACAGGAAAACAAAACTTAATGGTAATAGTTTTCTTCTGCAGATGGCACAGGTTGAAAAACCAAAGCTTGGTCTTCTGTAATTTATGCAGTCCTTATGTCTTAAAGGCACTTTACACCAATGTTTATTGTTTGGGAATAGGGGATGTGAGTAAACAAAGATCTGTCTGCAAAGAATGTGTCTGAACCAGCCACTTAGTTGCCAAAATCTACTTTTTAGTGGTACAGGTTGAAAGTCTGGGCAAGCATAAAATCATTATCAGTGACTGTGAATGGCACATCTAACTTTTACATTGGTTTTCCATTTCCTTTCTGAATTAAAAAAAACCTCCAAATGAAACCAAACAATTAATAAATTTAATAAAATACTTATCCTCTTCATTTGCACAGGGCACAAAGACAGTATAACAATTCTCTTCTGTGCAAGGCTTTTGATCTTTTTGCTGTATCTTGCTTTGTATTAGATATTCCTAACCTTGGTTTAGGCAGTAGGCAGACAGACTCAGGAGCACCTCTTGGGATCATTTGCTGACCAAAGTGAGAAACTCTTTCTAGTTTTTAACTTATGAGAGCAAATTTTATAAAATGTCTTACATTGAGCAATTTTGCAACACAGGGTTGATCAAAGAAGATAAGGACTGTAGAGTGGGAAGTAAACAAATGCACAAAGAGCTGCTTGCAGAGCTTTTGAGATTTCTGTTAAAGGTCTAGGCTCAAACTACTCATTTAGAGACTCCAAAGTTAATTGTGAAAACTGGGATTCATATAAAAGTTTGCAAAAGACTATACACCAAACCTGGCTATACAAAAAGAGCACTGGTCTCTGAAAGATGATGAAAAGCATATTTGCCCCCAGGTTTCTATTACCATCTTCATTATCTGTAACCTTTGTGTGAACATCTCTGACCTTTTTATCAAATATCAAGTTTCTAAGCTACCACCAAGAGAAAGAAATGCATTTACTCAGGTGTTCATTGGTTTAGAGGTCCCAGCCTTCAGAAAAGAAAGCTATTCATGAACTTGTTATGTTAATCAGACCAGTAGGAAGGTGAAAAGAAAATGGGGAAATGGGAAGAAGGAACTAGAAATCTTTTTCCCACATCTCTAGATCCTCTTTGAGCCACACCAAGAAACAAAGCACTTGGAGTGGGTAGCCTTTTTCTATTTTAAAAAGCAGAGTTCAGTGTCCATCTTTTAAGCATCAGCTTTTCAGAATAAGGTGCAGGTTGTTCAACAGGGAGGAACACTGCACCTGTGTAACTGTGCTTTGGGAGGCTGCCCACTGCCCTGTTTTGGGTATCAAGGACAGGCATCATCTTTATGACTATAAAGGGAAGAGGTTTTTCAGAAAAAATATCCTTGTAAAGATAAAAGCACCTTGAAAGGAAGAACTTGGTGTTACCTAAAGCCTTTGAAAACCCAAAAGATCTGGTGAAATAAGAGGCATATTAATGCAAATCCAGTGTGCTCAAGGAGATCATTGGATTCCCTAATTCAAGAAGATTCACTTTGTGGATGTCTCTTGAAACAGCTTTTCTTCAGAAGTCATCTTTCTCAAATTTGTTTCAGATCAAAAGAAGTATTCATTCATGTACCCAGATTCAAGGATAGGGTTCTTGAGCTGACTCTTAGAAGAATATCCAAATGTCTAAAATTTCATGACTTCACTGTCCCTATGCAGTAATTCACCCCTTAGGTCATCCCACTAAACCCAAGGGAATACTTTCAAGTTAAGTGTGAATAAGACTCTGATCCTAAATGGCTTGCCAAGAACACAGAAAGAGTCTGTGGCACCCAGCCCAGGTTTCTCAGAGGATAACAGGCTAAACTGGCTGAGAGTGAACGTCTTGCAAGAAGACAAGTCACGGAGAAAGACTGCAAGGGAACCCACTGTAGGAAAATATCAAGCATGCAAGTCTGCAAACACACATTTTTAGAAAAACTGGCTGTACTAGTTAAAATAACCCTTGGGCAGGTCTGTGTTTCAAGGCCAGCACTTGTGCAATTGGTAGCATGAGCTAACACTGACTTTGGTAGCTGGGATAATACTTGGGTAAGAATGGATGATTCATGAATGGTCCCTCTGCTCTAGCATGGGGGTGCATCTAAATTCATGGGCTTCTTTCTAACACCAGCCACAACAACTCCTCTCTTTTTAAAAATATATCTCTTTATTCTGACCAATAGAAGGAAATTTACATCTCTTTCCAAGAGCTCTTCCATATCCTTAAAAAGATAAATGGTGAGCAGCAAAACCAAGCATTTTTCCAGCTCAAGGGAAGAGAATAAATAAATGGAGTCAATCCCCAGACTTTATCCGTATAATTAATAGAATAGGAATTTGAAAAATGTCCCATATTTTTATTTTTATTCTGTGAAAATATCTTGAACTGCTGCTGTAGCTTGTTCCAGGTATAAATCACAATCAAGTTGGAATGGGAAATTTCTTTGCAGGCTGTCTGAGAGGTGACAAACATCAAAAGGCTCAAGGCTCTGAAGAGTGCATTCTTCTAGTCTGAACTTCCCTGTGGATACACGATGACCTGAACTATATATTCACACAAAATGTGAAAGACTTCTGGGCTGTTAAGTCTGTGAACTGGGACGTGTGAAAATGATCAGCAAAAAAGCAAAATAGAAATCTTGCAATTCACTGCTCATAACAGCCTGATGCACAATGGCAGTCCCAATAAGAACTATGTGAGAAAAAAACAATTCTATTTTGTGAAGGAATTAATGACAGAACTTATTATTTTTTTCTACTAAAGTAAATCTAGGTTTTTACAAGTGTGATGCTTCTAATAGGCTGACCAGAGTCACCAGCCATGGTCACTTGTGCAATAAGCTGGAGCCATAAATGCTGGTAGCGTGTGGGGGTTCAGGTGCTGAGGAGCAATGAGTTTGAAAGTTAGACTCTTGTCCCCTTGTTAACTGGGAGTCTCTAAGCTGTAGGAGCCTACAAAATTTCCTGAAAGGCCATCTGTGCAGCACTTGAGACCTGATGAAGTGAAATCCAGAATTTGCACAATCTCACTTGTCTACCAATCCCTCGTGCATTGTTGAGGTGGTCAGAAGCTGCCCAGTACACAAGCCCATCTAGCAGGCTTGATCTTGAGGGAACCTTTGCTCCATGCTGCTTTGAAAGATCTCCACAGAACATTTTTATTTCTGTGAAAGAATATTCCTTGGCATAAAAGTATTCTGCTGGAGGATTTCTGACCAGTTCAAATGCTTTTCAGCTGATGCAGTTCATGCATCTTTCATTTTTTCAAGAAGCTCTAAAAGTAAAAACCTTATTATAATGCTTCTGTAAATGAAGGGTAATTCCAATGAAGTCAATAGAATTGCACTAATGGGAACCTGTTACAGTAAGGCTCACACTGTGTGATTTTAAAACTGCTGCAACCCTCAGAGTGACTCACAGCTGTCACTATGTGGAAGACAAAGAGGGTTATCAGGTTATGAGAGTGCCACTGAATGGTCCAATCCCCACTGAAAGTTACAGGCTGTAACATTCTTCCAGGTAATATATAGTGACATACTCATGTACTGATGAAAATCTACTGTTTAAATGAAGGAGAATATATTGCTATGAAACATTGGAACAATTATTTCTGACACTTTATCAAAGCTAAATGACATCAGGAATAAGAGAAATAAAGGACACGGTGATAATTAGAAATTAAGAATTAACTTATTGCTGAAAACTGAAAATATGTTAACTACAGTTTGTAGCAATTAGCCACATTACTGGGTTTGATAGTAATAAATGCAAATAATTATAATTATTTATAGATGGACAGAAGTATAATCATTAAACATGCCATGGAAATTGGACACTGAAGACTAATTTAACTGGATACATCCTGCTTTATACTTGCTCTTCATTATATTTATTAGTCATTTGAACAGTGTTTAAAATTATTTATGAAAGCGTTTTAGTCCTATAATTAGGATTAATATTGAAAGTCGCAATAATTGCTCCAGAAAAGTTAGAATGAGAGTGCTGTGCAATCGTATATGCAGGACTCAACCAAACAGCCACCTAAGCTATTGCTCTGCCAAATAAAAATATGACAATTATAGCTTTAGGCATGACTGATTTTTTGTTATTTTTGTTTGTTTCTCTGGTCAAAGTGGCAGTGAGAATGGGCAATTTGGCCTGGAGGTTCCAAAAGTAAATTTGCTTTGGATTTTCACCTAAGACTCTTCAACAAATTGCATTTTTCTGGACACAAAGTACTACATTCAAGTGGAAAATAAGGGCTTTGCCAGCTTGCAATAAATGCAGAAGAAGTAATGGAAACACTTGTAAAGCTGCTAGAAGTTGTTCCTGTGCCCTGTTCCTGTACATTTAGTTCTCGGTCAGCTGGGATAGGAGAGATCCAGTGTCAAGTTTGCAGGTAACACCAAGACATAGGTATGAAATGAAGGGCTGAGCCTGAATTTTGCTGGTAGGTGTTCATTTTTTCAGTAGGAATAAAGACCTTCTGAAGCAGGGAATTGTTCCTCGAAATACATCCAGGCTACTGGCTATATAAATAATTTGAAAAGTATGCTTGCTTGTAAATTATTTGTCTGATTTTGAGTAAAAGTGAGAGGCATATTGATCAGGCAACAGCAATTTCTGCTTGACTGCTGCATATTCTGGCTCTGAGGAAAGACAAAAATATCTCTAACTGAATGATGAGGACACTTGTCAAGCAGGGACAATCTAGGAACCTGTTCCCATACTGAGGAAAGTTTGGCAATGATGTAATACATAGCCATTAACCTCAACCAGTCATACTGGGAACATCCCTTCTTTTCTCACCCTCTGGGTAAGGGAGATGCAGGTGATTTGTGAATACAAGAGCAGGGAGAGCCATGTTCCCAGCAACATCTATTAGCCTTTGGCTGTAAGGAAGGGGGACACTGACATGAATGTTGGTTGTCAAGTCACTACTGACTTGTGAGGAAACTGTTTTGCAGTTGCAACTGTTAATGCTTTTTTAATCCAAATACAAAATAATTTTGAGTTCACCTGATCTTTATTTACAGTGAAGGTGCTATTTCTCAAAGATAAGTAGTGTCCAGATGAAGCTGAAACATTTTAGCAATTATGTGCTTATATGCATAATAATTATTAGATTAACATCACAAAGTAAAACTATTTCAGCAGGCAATGTCTTCCTGATATTTTAAAAAACTTCCATCCATTTTTAAACCTTTTTATTTGTATATCATTTATTATGTGATTTGCATAATAATTTGAGCATTCTTGATTTCTTTGCCCTGTCTACACTGATCAATTTTTGTACCTGCTTGTAAAATCCTGCTGAAGTAAACAACATCACACCTACACTGTACTGTTTGCAAAACCTTTAGTTCAAATTGTGTTTGCATTTAGTTCAAATTGTGTTTGACATGATCATAAACAACTTCAGGGGTTTTTTTGGAATGGACCAGCATTTTCTTTATAGACTGTACGTTTTCTATTGTGGCTTGACTGTTCTTCATGTAGTTTCTCTATTTTTCTCCCCCCATGTGAAATATATTTATTTTTAAACTGAAATTTCAGCTACCACAGTGAATTTGAGTTAGGACAAGTAGATGAAGTAGCATGATAAAACATTGCCACAAGAGAAATTGAAACATATTTTTCCCTTTAACAGTTAATTCCTCTTTACGTTGCACTCTTGTATGTTTACATAATTGAGGCAATAAAGGTAGTATGATAGAGATGGGTGAGTTCTCATAAAGAAAAACAGGCATAATTATTGACTTTGATTCTTGGGCAAGTTGTTGTTGGTACCTTGCCTTGAAGAGGCCTCTCTATGTGCATGGTTCCCATTGAAACATGTTAGCCATGCTCTAATCACCAGCTTGTGCAAGCAGATCTTTTTGTGTAGCCATACCCTGCCACTGGCCATATCCCTTGGTGATCACATTTTGACTTTTGTGCAGCATGGGGGTAATTTGTGACCTTCACAGTTTTACACACTTCAGCTTCAGCTGAGGTGAGACAGCTACCAGTGATTTTAAATCCCTTCCTCAGGAAGGCATCTAACAAGGCCTGGTGCCTTTTTGTGAACTTATATTAGGCAGCAGCTGGTGGCCTGGATCTCAGCATCCAGACCTTGCCATGGTATAACTACTGCTTTAAACACAACTGGTTGTGTCCAGATGTGAAAGCCAGCCCACGCAGCCCGGCTCTACCAGGCCATTCCCTGGAGTGCAGAAGAAAAGAGCCAGTAGGATGTCACCACAGGTAGCCCTCATCCTCCCACAATAGCTGTTCCTTGCCACACTTCCCTCCTCGGTTTTGCATTGGTGGCATGTTAAATAGACCCATCTTTTGCACAGATGTTTTCAATCTATTGGGGGCAGCTATTGATTCTAATAGCGTTTTGCTCTTCAGTTGCTCTTGGTTTGGCTCAGACTTTTTTCCCCCTTTTCCTATTTAACTTGGGTGTCAGTCATTAAGACTTATGTTGTTGGTGTGGTTTACATTCAACTATTAATATTTCAAAAAACTTGAATCCATTTTCACTTCCCATCCTTATTGTAGAAAGATCAACGTACCCCCCATGGGGGATTTTCTGCTCCTCACCATGTGTACAATCTTATTTTTTCTTTTTGGAAAAACCACCACACAAAACAGGATGTGGAAATGGTTCTGTAAAAAGAAACCAGCAAAATAAGCAGTTCCTTCTACTTTATTGCTGTAATTATAGACTGTGCATACAGGCTTTCCTACATTTGCAGATTATTTTTCAAGACAGATCTTGGATCACATTTTAAATTGGAATGAGAAGTGAATATAAAATGTAAAGCTAGACGTTTGCAAGTCCAATGTTATTTTTCAATCAGTGTTCTTAGCAGTAATGCATCTGAAGAGCTGATCTCAACTTCTGGCTTTAAAAAAATCCAAGTGACATGCTCTGAATCAGAGTCTTTTATATATTCCACATGTTATGCTGCATATGAATGCTTGGAAGTGCCATGGGCTGGAGCTTCTGACTACATCTGATATCCACAGATAACATCAAATTCAGGGCAGTTGTATCAGCTCTATGTGCCACCCCAAATTACATTTTATTTGCAGACCTTTCCACCAAAACATGCTAAGGCCTGATATAAGCTGAGTCTTAAATACTAATCAGACATCATTAAAAGATGTTGCTGACCCAGATATTTATATAGAGACAATATTTCTTTAAGTCTGGGCTTAAGAGAAAAGAAGAAAAAGCAGAATTTCTCAGATCAGAGGCCAGGGCATTCCAGAGAGCAGTAAAAACAATGGCAACACCTGTTGTGTGGAACCCCCTCCAGCACAGCCTTCCCCTGGCTGAGGGATCAGAGTCCCAGAGAGATCTGTGGGATCTAAGCCATGAAGTTCAGAGATGCAGCACAGTAAGTTGTCAATAAAATAACTGGTTTGCCATTCTGATTGCAATAACCTTCCAAAAGCTTTTTCTGGCTTCCATAGACTTATTTTTTATTTGCTTAGGAGATATATCATACAGTGCTAACCTAAGTAAAGTAAATATTGATTCCAATCATTGAAATATTCATCAGAGCTTACTATGTAGACTGTTTCCTCCACACATCATTGTTTCTCATTATTCCTACTTAATATTGACATTTTTCAGTTGTATCTAAATGAGTGCCTTTGAAAATTGACATTTCATCTAAGTCTCTAAGGCACTATAATTTCTTTTATTTTGGTCTGGTACCATAGGCTTGAAATGGATTCTTTCTGGCATGAGATAAAAAAAAAAAAAATACCCAAACAGGATATCACATCTCATAAAGAAACTCTGCATATTACACAAGGTTTCGAATGTAGAAACAAATATTTACCACTCATGTCTCAAAATGTAGCAGAAGCACTTCAAAACAGCAGCAGCTACATGCATCCAATTTGTGTTTCCTCAATATCATCCAGAGGCAGATTTTTACAGAACAGGCTATAGCATTTGCACAAAATATGGCACTTACTCCTGGTTGGGACACATTATTGTTATGTTAAAGCTATGTAATTGGTTCCTACTCAGAAGATGAGACCTTCACACAACCTTCAGGTGCTATAGTCATAATTTTTACATGCCCAGTTCATTCAAGCAAAATCTGCTACAGTGCTGGAAATCACCAGATGGTGCTGTTAAAGATAGGCACGCAAGTTCTGCTCAGAGAAATACGTAGTCAATCACATCTTGGAAGAAATACTACAGGAGGAATGGAGAGGGGTTTAAAACAGTTTTACTTCTCCATCAGTTCACCTTGTTCCTGATTTCTGTCTGATTTCTGTAATCTCTATCCTGAGTGCATGACAACAGCAAACATGTCCATGCTATGAAAATGCACTGCAGAATGCATTTGTGGGAGTGTTTATAGAGTGGGAATATTCAGTGGCCTGTGCCTCTGCTGAGAAGGCCACTGAGGATGTTGGTTAGCTGGTCTCAATGCTTATGGACCAGATCAGAAATGGAGCTGACAATGTTTGCTCTATCATGAATTATTTCTAGCACTGCAAACAAAGGGGTTCCGTTTGTTCCAGTAACAGTGGTGGTAATTTTTTTGTAATGTGAAATTACCCAATCGTGCAAGACCTTTTTATTTAGACCACGGTACTGCCTCCAGTGGTGACAAGTTTTAGACCACAGGACTGAATCATACGTAAACCATTGTCCTACAGCAGAAATTCTTCCCAGTTAATGACAGCCTCCTTTGAGCTATCCTTCCTTTAAACCACTTAAAAAAAATATAAAAGGGAGTTCACAATTTATTCCTGCTGTGCAACACTTATATCAACCTCTGAACTTCCCGTTTTCTGGACTGAGAAAAATGGGCGCACTGTTTCTTCTCATAAACAAGTTGTTCCCATGATCTGTGGGAATGTTTATATCTCAGAACGCTCCATGTGCAGGTGGTGACCTGCAGGAGTAAAGTACTTCCCACTGCACTGAAACTGACCCTTCACAAGTTGGCAACCTACATCTCCAGGCTGGGAGTTTTGTATCTTGAATTCGGGGATGTTTCTATCGGCCCAAAGACTGAATCCTCAGCATTTGAATCCAGGCTAGCTCTTCCTTGGTCTGCTTCAACACTGGCAATATTAAATACTCAGAAGCTCCCTTTGCAGACTTACTTGTGTTCTGATTTGACTTATTTTAGCAGATATGTCTTGAAGTCCTGTGGACTTCCAGGAAAACTATTATGTACTTAATGTAGTTCTCTAATTTAAGAAATTCAAAGTGATTAATAAAAAGAACAGCAAACTGAAAAATGTTTATATCTTATGAAATAAAGTTTTGTTGCAGTCCAGTTTAGCGGTGTGTAATGAGGACAAGCCTTATTAAGTGTCATGAAGAGACATGAGAATTCCTAATAACCTGAACAGTTTTCATTTTCAAGTCTTTTCTCTAACCAATACATTTACTGGAATCAGACTCCCTATAGAATTCTGATTGTTGCAGGAAAACAATTTAGTTTTAGCAGAAAACAAGCTATTAAACTTTATCCTGTTCATTCTAAGAAATGGTGAACAGACTTTATATCTTCGTTAATGAGTTTTCCTAAGTGTTTTGCAAATGAATGTTCACAAAGGGGGATGTGGAACACACAGAACCAGGAATAACTCTTGTATTCCCAGAAGTGAAATGCTGAAGAGATTAAGCCTTGTTTACCATGTTTGTCAGGGAAAAATGAATCAAGTCCCAGCTCAACACACCAAAAATTCTACATGGTCTTTCAAGATCTGGTGTTTTCCCTGCAAAGAAGATTGATATTTTGTTATAAAATAAATTTCATCGTTTGTGTCAAAGGGAAGCAAACTGAGCACCTATTATTGGTGATGGGGAGGATAACTAATTGGATATTCTTATTCCAGAATGCAAATGCTGTGCTATAAGTGGACTTTATCTGTAGTGATAAAACTAATTTGCAAAAGAAAGGTAGCATTTATCCTTGAATGTGAGCGGGCAAAGAATATTTGCTATCAATAGTTAAAGAGTTATTGTGTGCAAACTGTCCCTGTAGGTAACAAATAATAATCAACTATCTTTGGAAAATTTATAAGATTTCTTCTGTATATTTAATTTTTCCCCCTGAAGGAAAGATAGATAACCATTTTCTGAATGTTTCTGTCTTCTCCAAATCAGGGTCTAAGAAGGATGGAATTACCTGCCATTTACATTCACCTGTCTCTTTTTCTGAGTATTAAAGAAGCCAAAGAAACAGTTGTGATGAGTATGTGAGACAAATTCCACACTAGGTGAAGTCCCAAAGTTATTCTGCTGATCATTGTGTTAATTAATCTTCCATCAGGGCATGTTTGTCTTATTTGACATTTGGATTTATATATACAACAGAGAAAGTAAAATTCTGTAATTTCGAGAACATTTAATTTGTGTGTGTTATGAAGGTGAAAACAAGAATTGTCACACACGGCCAACAGATCTGGGGAGGCAGCCCAGGGTCTACGTGTCCAAGCTTTTCTGCTAGAGGTATGAATGTCGCAAACATAATAATACAGTTCTTCCTTTATTTTTAGCTACTGTGAAATGTGAATTTCTTCTCTCAAAACCTTTGTTTGCTTAGGCAAAAAACAGTAGGGGATTCATCTTGATTTCACAATATGATCCTTTCCTTCTAATAAAAAATCATTTTATTTCAAAGCGAGAGAGACATTCTTACAGAAACCCAACTGCATTTCAGAGTAAGAGCTACAGCACCAGAAAAGAGAACTAGTATTCTGATTATTTTCTGCTTAAGTTAAACAGATAATTTATCCTAAAGAACGTACATTTTGGGATTGCATCTTAAAGAAGAGTTATTGGGGGATCAAGAGAGCTGATGGTTAGCAGGGTGTAGTGGTTTTGGTTCACCAGTTTGAAAGAGTAAGAGACTTCTTCAGTCTAGGCTAGGCCAGGACAGTTTGAATCATGAGCCTGCCAAGTTCTATCTATAATTCCATAGTGACTTAAGGATTACCATATGTGGTGGAAGACAAGTAGCATGGAAAGATTTTCAATAGTTTAAGCCATCTTTCTAAACTTTCTAAAATCAGAATCATCCACATTGGGGATAGTTCCTGGCTTGGGCTGTGCCCTGACCTCAGTCTGGGTGTTGAGTGCAATTTGGAGGAAACTGCACTGGGAGTGCAGCAGCAGCAGCACGGATCAGGTGAGAGTGCTTGGTCAGAGACTCAACCAGATTTGATTTACTAATACAGAAACAGCCAAACTCACCAGGTCCATAATGAGAGGTGGCTCACTTACTGAGTGATGAGGGGCTATGAATCACTTCTCAGTTTATGGAGGGAAGTTTTAAAATTGTTTTTCTTCATCAGATTAAAATAACTTTCCCGAAGTTTGTTTTTTGCACAATGTCTTCCCTTTATTCCTAAGTTGAGAAGGAGTATTTAACATATCACCTGGGAGCTGTTGTCTGGTTTGCAGGGTTGGTTGTGGACTTTGCAGTAGAGTTACTTTAAGATCTCTAAAGAGAGATCAATCCACTTGATTTCTGCTGTTTTCTATGCCAGAAACAGTGTGAGTAAAACTAGTTGCATTCAAGGCTGTATCTTGAATTACTACTAGACATTTTCTTTTTCACTAGAAAACAGAAGTGTAAGATCTCTAACGTCAAGCACCACTTGAGGGCTGGATATTGCTAATATTGAAGGAAATAGTTGTATTGGAAGGCAGGAGATGATTCATCATCATCTGCTTAAAATACTAGTGATATAATTTTATAACATTTGTGGGGACTCAATACACAGGATACTGTGAGAATAGGGCCCCTGGAGATGCAGAGAAAAGAGAGAATATATAATTCCTGCATGCTGATAGAGATATTTGAGCTGGTTTCTTAACATTCAAAAAGCTAAGGAGGTTTTTCATAGTCAAAACTTACAGCTAAAGATGTCCTGAAGCAAAAATAAGAATGCAATGGTGAATTAGCCACCACATTGACCATTACTAAAATCACTGCAAGACAGTTAAGAAACTGGAGGGCAAATTCACATTTACACCAAGAGACTTGGAACAGCTCTGACAACACAGTATCAAGCTCATTTTGGGGATGGCTGTAATCAGTTCCAGAAACCTAATTGTGGATGTCAATTCTTGGCTTACATACTCACATAGGAATAGCAGCATCAATGGATGCTTTCATAAGCCCCAAAGTAGGGTTCCAGGTTGTCTAGCAGACCTGTTACAGCCTGTGCAAACAGGAGGTAAGATACAGGACACAGAGGAATGCCTATTTCTGCTCTTACACTTCTTTCATGACATGGTGAGGGAAGGCACCTCCCATGGGGCTGTATGAACATGTAATAAACACTGCTCAATAGAAACTATGAATTTATTCATGTGTAATAACAGAGGGTGAACCAGGACATTTTCTGGATGCTCTGCTGTGCCCATGCTTTCTACAAACACTAAACACACATTTTGAAATGTGCAGCCACCCAGATGAGTGATCTGGATCTGCACACAGATGTCCAGGACATGATTTTTTTTGTTTGTTTGTTTTTTGTTTTAAACACTTCTGCACAAGTGTAGACGTGGTGGATTCATGCATACAAAGCATGGACTTGAAGTGTGAGGTTTCTTGAAATTACTGATACAGGTTCTTTTACCTCTTCTGTATCAATCATACCATTTAAATTATTACCTTTCAGGGACAGGTACTTTATTTATATTTATATTTATAATTATATTTATAATTATATTTATAATTATATCTATATTTATATTTATATTTATATTTATATTTATATTTATATTTATATTTATATTTATATTTATATTTATATTTATATTACAATATTTATTTATTTATATTTATATACACAAATATATATATGAACCTCTAATACCAAGGAGAATGAAGCTCACTCTCAGCTAAGTTCTTTAGACAAGACCAGAATGTATATTAAACAAACTAGGAAGCCATCCCAGGCTCATCCCTCCTGAGAATGTTATAATGCAGTGAGGCCAAACAGTTGCAGCTGTAGAGAAGGATCTCTAATACCAGGTGCTGTATAATATAACATAAAATGTGGCTGTTGCCTCAAAAAGCAGAGGAGCATCTCGGACAGTTTATTTTCAATTTTGTCTTATGAAAATAAATTGCATCTTATATACAAAGACTGATCATTGACTGATCTATAGTGAGGGAAGAGAGTGCCAATCTTGTGTGAGCATGAGAATACACAATGATCCAACTTCATTTTTTGTCTTGTGTAACAGAAAGCTCAGCCCTAACTAGGTCAAGTCCAGTCAATCCTGCATATTGGTTCACAATCTCGGTTTAAAGGGACAACATCCTATGCCATTCAAAATTATTATTCAAAGGGTCAAATTTAAAGGTACATTAAATCAATAATAAATCACCAGAAGAGATTTGAAGTTCAGATCCCTCAAAACAAAACAAAATGAAAAATAAAAGATAAAAAGTTAAAAGTCCAGAGGGATGAAAACAAGGCTAAGTACATGAAGATAGATCATTTTCACTTTCTTTTTTTTCCTATCTGTGAACTATTTTTGACCTGGAGGATTTGTAACATAAAACTAAAGTCTCCTTTAGGCAATGATTTACACCTTGCATACCGATAACTTGCTTACACTTTACAGTGTTGACACGCAATATGTTCTGTCCTTATCCTTGGCTCTAGATGATTTGCTGAAATGTGACATGCAGGTTCTGAAAGTTAGCTGGAAGCTATGATTCCCATCAAGCAGAGAAGTTATAGGAGGAAACCAGATGGAAGTGCTGCAGGTTAACCACAGGCATAACTGAACTAAAACTCTCAGCAGTGGTGATGGTCCATTTTGGTTCTGCACTTTTTACAAAACAGGCATGACAAGAGTAGGACTGGTGCTTGTGCTTTTGTCACTGCCTTATAATACTATGTCCATAGGGATTCTAGGGCACTAACTACATTTTTTTAGTGGTGTGACACAGCTGAGAACACTGCCCAAAGGATCTCGGGATCTCAGTATCTGAGAATACATTAGAGTACAATTTTTCAGAGCACATGGGAGAGATGAGAGCCCTATGTTGCAGACTTTTGAGACCAAGGAAATTTTGCTTCCTATTGCAGAGTGAACTTCAAGTTCAGCTCTCTGAGATTTCATGTTCAATAATTTAATGGATTCAGTGGATGTGGGCTGTAGTTTATTACCCTTGAGTATTACTAGGGAAACTGCACATGGTTTCAAGGTTTCCTCAGATTGCTGTACAGTTGCATTGGCCAGGAGCCTCAGTACCATAATGCCAGAGATCTAAGTCTGAAATTAAAATAAAAAAAATACCCTGACTGAAGCTGTAAACATTGAGATATAAGGATGAAATGGGACCAGTTCTGTAAATGTAAGTAGGACTGTAGCAGATTGAAGATACAGGAGAGTAAGGACTTGTTTTGTAAGCACATAGTGCTTACACAAAGGCAGTGTTAACAGCTGCTAACTCCAAAAGAATGGGTACAGAAAGCCCTGTGGAATTCTGTCTAGTGCTGTGAATTTGATGCTGATGGACATCCAGTCACAACAGGCCCCTGCAATACATCTGAAAAGAGTTCATGTCTACCTCAAAACAGGATAGTCTCAATCTTTTATCAACCACTCGTATAGCTCAGTTCCCTCAGGAATAGCCTTTAGCTTCAAAAGCTATGAAAGGAAAATGAGAAAATGGCCCTAAGATGGTAATATCACTATGATAAATTAGAGTAGAATCCACAATGCCTTTTAGATGAGCTTTCCCAGACATGGATGCTTGGTTGAATCATTGCAGTCACATCATCTACATTTTTGATACTTAGATGTCTACATTTGGACTACTTAGAGAATCTCTAAGTTGTTTTGTTTTTTTTTTTCTTGGATACTTATTGTCTACAAAGGTACTAAGTACTACTGGTAAGAATTTATATTCAAGAGAATTTCAGCAGTTAAGGTTTTATGGTGACTCATTTGATATAATTTCCAGGTGCCTGAATTGCCATTGATCAGGGAGCTGGCTCCACTCCTAACTCTGGTACATGGTAGAAGGAAGACTGGAAGCTCTTCTGAAAACTGCAGAGCTCCTCCTGAGCTCTCTCCAGTTTTAATGTAAGATTTCTATAGACAACCAGCTCTATCTTTTCAGTTTCTCAAATCAGTTCCTTCTGTAATATTTAATTTACAATATACTTCCTTAAGAGGCTGCCAGCCCTAAAATAAATCCACTTACTGGATTTTTTACTTTGCTGATAGAATTTGATGCTTTCTCTAGAAAGAAGAGAATATTAGCTATCAGCAAATATTGAATTTCTTACAGATTTTTGTTGCTGCTCTACAGTGAAAACACGTTTTAATTGATTACTCTATGATGTTCCAGTGTGTTTCCATTTAGTTTAACTGTCACACAAGATGAAGTAACAATTAGATTTGCAGTTAAGGGCTTTTGAGCAGTGTTTTTTTCAGTTGTGTTCTCTTGCATAAAATCAACTTTGAAGATTTTAAAACAGTAGTCTCATCTTGAAGGGCTTGGTAAAACAATATTCTGAAATTCTGTCCAAATCATTTAGGTCATTCACTTACTGTATGTGAAGGGTCCTGCTGATTTAGATGACTCCATTGTCCCCAGCCCCTGAAGACTTCAACCCAAAATACCTGGATTCTAGGAGATGGTGTAGACTCTGGTCATGATGGAAAGGCTGGGTTTTACACAACAAAAGTTGCATAAAGCACAGATGTCTATTAAGTTACAGACTTCTACAAATGTGTCTGCTGAAGACATTCTGAATAGCTCCCCCAGTAACAAAAATATTTCAATCAGGGATGTTGCTGGTTGAAATCAATATTTTTTTCATTTGAGAATGTTGTTCAATTATTTATTTAAAGAAAATTTTAAAAATGGAAATAAATCCTTAAATTCTTAAATAACTTTTCCTAGTCATTTTAGTTTTTGTAATGACAAAAATTATTTTCAACCAGAAAAGAGAGGGGAAAAAAAGGATAAATGTCAACTTAATATAAAAAAATTTAAAATGGAATTCCAAACTACTCTGAACAGTCACAGTCCTGGGTTTTGTAGAGAAAGGGGTCTCCATATTCTTATATGTCTTCTTTGCTTTGTGGAACTGCAAGGCCAGGTGAGAACAGGTGGATTTTGATCAGGTGAAGACTTAGAGCTGAAGTGTCCAAGGGTTGGAGGCAGTGCTTGAGGATGAGGTTGGAAGCAGTCTCCCCAGATTCTGCAAGATGCAGAAGGAAAACTGTTGTGAGAGATGGCTTATGTACCCTTCTTCAATCCATCACTTATTAATGGTCAGAAAAGAGGTTTCGAATGGAAAATTTCATCCAGGTCTTATATTATGTTTACCCCATTTCACAGCATTCCCACAGCATTCATAGCAAGACTACAACAATGAAACAACATTTGAATCAGGATGTAATTTTGTTTGGAGTAGACTTATGGCCATCTAATATAAATTCTTATATTGCCAAGCCTACCCTTCTACCTTTGTCTGAGTATTTTCAGGTGACTGCATATTGATATTGTAAATGGTTTTATTATGTAGCATTGCAAAAATAATTACTGAAACAAAGGGAATACACAACCTCAAAAGACAAGGACTCTCACAGCATGACAATCCTTATGATTTTAGTAAATTTCTCAATGCAGAAGTGAAAGATAGTCATCATTCAAACACAGAAAGAGAACCTGACAGAAATTTAACTGCCCTGACCACAAAGCAGTTGTTTTGTTACAGTTTTACTAAGCACAAGGCTCTCACCAGTGAAGCCCGTACAAGAGGTTGACAAGTTGTCTAGGAGATACACTTCAAATGGATTAAGAGCAGAAATTGAATGCTTCTCACACACTTAACTTAAACCAAAATCCAGGAGAAAACCACTTCAAAATGACAGAATTTGTTTTGCTTGGTGGCAAACTACTTTGCTGTTCAGAAATGATATATGCTTTTACTAAACTGCTGTGCCCTAGAGGTACTGTACTGGATAATGAAACTATGCTCTGATTTATAAAAAATGGTGTTTCAGGGCCTGAATTTGCTGACCTGAAAGAAAAGAGAAAAAAAATTTGTTTTCCAACTTTCCATTACAGTAGATCAGAACCTACTATCTAGGGTTGGATAATTTTCATTTTAATATTTTTAAAGCATCCTATTAAGAGTTTTGTAAATATACATTGAAAAATTAAAATAAAGGTAGAGCCCGGCTCACTTGTTGAACAGTAGTCTTCAATAACTATTGAGAAAATCTTCCTGGAGAAGGATTGTCACTCTTCCAAAAAGTCCGAGCCCAAGGTGATGGTTAGGATTTCTGAAAGTGTAACCTCAAACTGGTATTTTCAGCAACAAAAAAAGATCTTCATTTGCACTACTACTACAAATAAACTGCTAGTTTATTTGCACTTTGCCTGGACTTTTGTGACATCACACAAAAGTTGAAGGGTAGAAGCAATCTAAGTGTTTGAACCAGAATATCTAAAAGAATATTTATTTATTTATTTCATTCTTTATCATTACTCTTTTTTACAAAATTCCAGCTGCGAGAGATTTTGTCCAGGAACTCATTTGTGTAGCTGTTCTAATGCATTGAATCTTCAAAGCAAATTTTTATAAAACTCCTGCCTGAGAGAGCAGTAATTCTTGCTGTAGTCTTTCACCTTCTTTCAAGTGTGAACTTAATATAAGGAAATTTTTGGCTACTTTGCTCTCTTCTCATACCCAGTTCTGCCATCTCTCTTGGTCTGTGGATGAGACTTGCTCAGTTGCTTCAATTTCATTATTAATAACTCTCATATGCCTTCATTATAGGCATTACAGAGAGAATTTTCTTGGTCCCACATGCCATATAATACCTGTTTTGACTTGTGGTATCCCAGCAGCAAGGGAGAAGCCATGCACACTACCTGGAATACCAGCTCAGTGTGTCACTGGTGAAATGCATGCTCCTAGCTAGGAATTACTCTTGGGGCATCTTCCTGGACCCTTGCCCTGAGTCCCAGAGTTTATCCTGCCATCAAAGACCCTACATGGCAGTCTCTCTTGTGTCAGGGATGGAGGTCCAAGGAAGGTCTGTGATAACCCTCTCTTGATGTCACCCTTTGGTGGATAGATCCATCCATAGATGATGGATTCTTTTGATGGATAGATGACACTACGGCTGTGTGTAGAAGTGGCTGGGATGAAGAGCAAGGTGAACATATAACATTTGTAAAAGTTTTCTAAAGGGTTTAGACCTGGGTAGACATCAGCCCATTTTATTAAGCCACTCCTCAGTCTGACACGAAGATATTTTCTATATGGAAGAAGTAGAAAATCAGAGAAATGTGAGGGGTGAAACTATGCAATGATGCTGAAAGCTGAATCAAAACTCAGTTTGAGTTACCAGTAATTTCACAATGAGCTGTCAGCTTCTCACTTTGATGAGAACTCAGTTACTCAGAGTTAAAAAGAAAATAGAATCTTTATTCAGTGAGTCAAGCACTCTTTTCTGCTATTCCTGGCCACCACCTATGGGGGTTAGACCACACAGCTCATGAAGAACTCTGAATAGAAACAGCAGATGTGCTCCCACCCATCAGTGAGCCAATAAACAACTGTAAATCCAAGAACAGCACATGCAAGCTGCTGATGTTTTTTCTCATTTCGTTTATACGCTGCAAGAAAAACTGTATTTTACATAATTTTTAAAAAATTCTTTTTAATGAGGTATATAGATGAATATGTGTGCATATATCTGAGCATTGCTACACACAACATGGCAACGCATACAGGCATAAATACATACAGAATCACTTTTGACTGAAAATCACATGAACATTTCTGAGCTTGTGAACCACTTTTTTTAAAATTTGGTTGGAGAGTCTCCTATTCAATGCTTCAGCAGAAGATAGAAGTGAGAGAGTCTGAAGCAAAGTATTGCCCAAGAGAAATTAATAAGGTGTCACCACGTGTGAGTTTGGAGGAGCATAATTTAATGTGGTGCATGGAATATCATATCAGATGATATGACTCCATCCTTGGCCTTTTGCTTACTTCTGTAGCCTCACAAAGAAGTATAATTCTGATTTCATGGGCAATGTCTAAGAGAAACCATTTGTGTCCTTAAAAAACAAAATCTGACAATTTTAATTGTGCAGGCTCTGTCAGGAACATGGTGAGACCAAATGCAATTAATAACTTCTGATGAAAAGTCATCCACTCCCCAGGCTGTTTCAAAATGACTGCTAGTGCCATCTATGGTACTCAAGGATACAAGTGATGGTACAATTCCTCACATCTCTCAAGATTATTTGAGATGTTTGGCTGAAGAATATGTATGCTGATAGTGACCAAAAACCTGAAGTCACTGTGGTTTGTGCTTTATTTTTGCTCTGAGGCATCCTGTGCTATTCTTGCAAGTTGCTGCTACAGATTCTTGCTTGCAGTACTACTCTGGCTAATTGTGTACCATTCTGCTTTCCCTAACAATTGCCTGTTTTAAAGTGGCACCTTTGTATTCAAACTCCTAAACTTTGCACAACTAAGCACTGCAGATTGCTGAATGAGTGAAAGGTTGCAGATTTGCCTATCTCTGTGAGATAATGAAACCTCTAAATAGAGCTTGTAAAGTAACAGCTCTCTAGCTGTTTATGAGATGCATAAATTACCACTCATGGTCCTTTCGGCAGATTAGCACATTCTGTGCCTTTATTCATTTCAGTTTCTGTGGTTTAGAAGTACAAGTAATATATTTACTGCATCACTAATTTGGAGGTTCTGTTTTCAAACCCTCCTTACAGTGCAAAAACCAAATTTTGAGGAAGCCCAGGAACTGCTGTAACAGAAGCAGTGAGACCCTAACTTTCAACATTCCTATGTGTGAAGAAGCATATCTGTACAACTCTACAGACGGATTTTGGTGCCAATCATTAATAATCTTTCTGAGTAAGCATTATTAATATGTCATCCAGGTAGGAAATCAGCTAAGACTCTAGATTTTCTAGAGCAAGGTTATGCCATGTGTCTGCTGAGGATGTTCTCTCTGGAAGTACCAAAGCAGGCAGGCAGGGAACTGCTTATAATTGACATGAGGGCCTCTTACAATTTTCTTTAGCTACAAAAAAGTGATATGTGCTCTTTTCAGGAGCCCATCTTGTTTCCAGTATTAAAGCCTTTTATTTTTTTCTAGATGAGGTTCACAATTTTCAGAGTTCCTATCTGCATGCAAGTGACATGCTCTTCATCTCACAGCCAGAAGAGTTTCAGGGAATAACGAATGCTCATGACAGTGAAGGCACAATTAAGTTCCCTAAACAGACATCTTGAGAGCATCTCAGGCAACCACATTTGGATTTATAGGTAAAACAGAGTATCTACAGAAAACCTGTGACATTCTGGAACATAGAAGAGGGTTGGAACAAGATGATCTTTTACATCACTTCCAAACCAAAGCATTCTGTGATTCAAACTGTGCACAACAACCCAAGGCCTGTGTTTAACACTGCATGACCACTGCTCTGATGGCAGATACTGAGCACCCTTGAAAAATAAACAATTGAGGATGCACCAAATTAATGACTTATCTAAGTGTTCTATTGTAGAATGCCTTGACAATTAAGGGAAATTCAAAAACTATTGTATTGTGAAAATAATTCCCTAATAGCTAAGTATCAATTGTCTGAATGATAATCTTAGAAGCTTTGGCTCCCATTTTTGTATTTAGAGGGATGGACTCTACTTGTTATATACCTTTAACATTTTTTCAGAACATGCCTAAACCTGAGACATTCCTAAAGCACCTGCAAAAAACAGGAATTGCTGGACACAATGGTAATATATTTTTTATTATTACTATGTGGACTGTGATTTCCTTTCCTAAGTTTCCAGCCACTTTGTTCTGAGTTGTAGCTGATGGATGATAGTTATATTCTTGTCCACAGACATGATAGCCTCTAAGCATTTTTTATCTTGAGAAAAAGTCTTACCTCTTCCAGGCCTAAACATTGCAACCCTCCAAATCCCACTTGTTTTTCCCTACACTCTGCTGACAACAAGAAGGAAAAGAGAGAATTCTGATGATGTGTTCACTATGCTTATTGATTCTTTCATCTGGACTGAGATCAAGAAACAAAGCACAGGGAGGAGATAGCAGGGCATAAATGATGATGTTTTTATTGCTTTTTCAGATTTGAGCCAGGTCTTCAAAGGAAACGTTTTACTAGAATGTGACTATTTCAACTGAAGTAGCACAAGAAAATTCTTGCACCTGGTGAGTATTTACAAAGTTGCCCACCACAGGTTCAGTTGTCTATCAGCAGCGTGAGCGATCGGTCCCCGGAGCTGGCGATGATGCTGCTCCCCAAACCAACCCTGCCCAGCCTGGCTTTGGCCGTCCCCATCCCCAGGGAGGTGCCTGGTAGCCAGGCTGGGGCTGCCCCTGGCTGGGGCTGGGGTTGGCCTGACAGCAGCTGTGAAGTTTTGGCAAAGCACCGTGTCAACCAGGAGTTCTGATAAGTAAAAACTCTCCTGGCTCATCGGCCTCACGCCTGGGGGAGGATCAGAGTTGTTTCTCTCTATCTTTTGGTCAGCAAAAGTATTCTGGGAGGTGGGCAGGACAACAGCTGCAACTCAATACTCTGAAACTTGAGAAAAATGCTGGAAAGTTAAGGGCACAACTGTCCAGTGAGCTTGTGCAGTAGTTCCATTTATTTTACAAATGCAGGCTGTGAAATCCCAGATCCTCTTCCCTGGAGTGGTCTGTGTCTGGCTGCCAGAGCAGGGAGGCAGGTCTCTGTTTATGAGCAGATGACACCAACAGGATGCCAGCAATGCTCTCATCTCTCCAGACACTGCAGCGGGAGCTTGAGACCCCTTTAAACAACTCTTCTGAGGAAATGTGGTAACTGGCTGAAGGTGTTACTTGTTTAGTGTGCTAATGAGGCAAGGCTTTGGATGTGCACAGCTGGGTTTGGACTCCAACAGCTTGGAGAACTGCATGCTCTTCTGTAGGATAACTTTTAACTCCAACATCTGGAAGTTTATTGTAAGCAGTAGCTCCTGCTAAAACTATTTGTCATGCAATTATGACAGTGACAGTCCCTTTTGGGCTACAGCTGACTCCTGGTTCTGATGTATATTGTCATCCCTGTTACATCTCTTCTACTCTGCCACATCAATGCAAAGTAGAGGTAGAAGTAGAGGTAGATAGTGTCTCTCTGCTTTCCTATGCCCATGCCTTATGTCTCTGTATTCTGAACAAATGAAATTAGGTAGAGCTGTGTCTGAATTCACTCATTTCATGCTCTGTTTAGCCATAATGAGAAAAAAAGCACTGCACTATAATCTGGTATTGAGTGCATTGCACCTTGGAGCCCTTGGTTCAAAAAAGGTAATTACAGTCTTCCTTTTAAAAGTCATAGTGGGACTGCTCTTCTCTTTGAAAGGTGAAAAAAAAAAAAACAGAACAGCATCCTCAGGTCTCCATCTGTGTGAGAACTTGGATTGAAAGACAGATCATTGAGAAGCACAGGACTTGCTCTCTCTGCTCTCTGAGACAATTAAGGATAGGAGCCTACCCTAATCATTAATCTGTGGAGTGGGAGCTGAAATGGGGACTGATGGAAGACTGAACACCTCTATGTGAATATCATTCGTGATTCTTTAGCTGCCCCTCTTATGCCCCCTCCCAAGAGACAGAAAGAGAGATAGTGACCCTGTAGTTTAGAGATTATGGCATTCACCCATATGGAAGAATATTGTGTCTCATGGCCTTGGTTTAAAGTCTGCACATGGATTTCTTGTTTCATTGAGTATTTCTAGGCCTAGCCCATACTTGGAGCAAATATTGACAGATCCTATTTGGTTAGTCTACTGTAGCTCTCTGATGTATATTGAAAACTGTTAAGCATTGCAACCGTCTTCAGACAGGTGAAAGATGTTTTTTGCATTTCCACTACTCTGAAAAATGCAGTAATTTTATCAAAGACTTTCTAGGATTAATAGTTTAGTTGCAGGCATTTCAATTTGCAAAATAAATAACACCTCATCAATGGTATTGAGCAAAGCACCAAAAGGACTGGAAAAAAAATCTCAAACAGAGCTCTGGAAGCTGATATTAATAGGAACAAAAAAGAGAGGTAATGAATAATTCATGCAATTGTTTTGGGAAACATTTTTAAAAAGAAATTTAATATGTGGGGAAACAATTATTCCTCAGTCTTTTCCTTTTTGACTGCTTAGAGGTAGAGGCACAGGGAAGAGAAGCAAAGGAATGAAAAACACATAAAAGTGCATGAGTTTGTCCAGAGGGAATCTTTTCAAAGTTACTATAATATGTATCTAGCCAAATTGTGACCCAGCACTCATCTCTGTCATGTTTGAATCCCTCACATTTATTACAGTCTTTCTAAGTCAGAAAACAATTAGGAGATGAAAGTGCTCAGATGTGGGATCCAAGTCATTTAGTGAAGACTAACTTTTCTCACACACTGAAAAATAGCAGGAAGAAAGTAATATGGTAGACAAAAATCAAGCTTTTGACCCCATTGCCCTGCCCGCCTCTAAGAGTTCCTGGTTTAGATGGGGTCCTGATATCACATATCATTTTGGAAATTTACTTTCATTGACCAAATTATTTTCTTTGGAAAGCACCATTCCATTATAGGTTATTTGTATGAATTTTGATTTCGGACAATGAAAAAAGGGCAAAAAGGGAGACAGTTGCTCATCTATGGTATCCAGAAGTAGTGCACTTCATCAAAGCAATCTCTATAGCCACTGCAAGAGATGAGATTTTTCAGAGGAATATTGATTCCATGGTTTTGGGGCTTTGTTTCTTTCTCTGTTAATTACACATGAAACTTAGATGACCACCTTATAATAGATACATAGAGTAGAATGAGTGAATCCAGGTCTTTGTCAACACCAGACTGCAAGTTAGAAAAGTGTTGCACTTTATGAGAATGTTTTACACTCTCATATTTAAAATTTAAAATCTAATTGTAATTTAAAATCTAATCAATTTTCAGTTTAACCAAGATGCCTAGACTAATTTGTTCTGTTCTAGCATGATCCCCATTAATTGATAGTTTCAATGGAAGAAGTTTGCTGCTCAGTGATTTATAACCTGAGGTCATTCATATACATATTTCTGAGAGAATTCCCCTACAGTCTGTGGCCAGGTTCGTTACTAATGCATCCGGCATCACTAACATGCACTCAGGCTTTTTAGTCAAATACTGCAGGATCAGAAAGTGGGTCTGATTTCTAAAGGATAATTTTTCATTCCTATGCTAAAGGTAAGACATACCAACACAACATGGAGTCCTCTATCTCTGACATAAATAGTGGTTAACCTTTCCTGATTGTGCAATATTGCACAGGATATGATTCGTCATGTTAAATCGTACTGTGAATCTGTCAAGTTCTGTACTCTGAATTTTTCAGCAGTCAGATTCAAAAGAGTCCTCAAGATAAAGCCAAAACCTTCCAGGCAATATGAGAGTTGGAGAGAAGAGCCCAGGCTGCAGGAGGAGAGACAAGGAGGCATCAGGAAGTCAGTCATGCATGGCTGGGTGCTTCAAAGCTTGTTCATAATTAAGAACCACTGAACTTCCGAAACACAGAGTTCTTTCATATTACTTATCAGAATGTAATAAATTAACAGCCTGAGTTTGAAAGAATCCTTCACAGAAATAATTGGTCTTCAAAGTCACTCAACCAATAAAATTGACTGCAGCTTTTAAAAGTGTGCTTTAGAGCCAGCACATAGAGCTTGCTTTAGAAGACATGTCTATAAAAGTCTGCATGGTTATCTCAAAGCAAAATAGCTCCAAAATAGCATGTGCAGCTAGGTAAATTATGGGTTTATGAGCAATTTCTGTAGGCATTTGATGATTAGTAGAGAAATTCCAACATCTGACTTATGCAAAGTAATTAAGCTGTGTATTTCAGCTACTTAATAATCTCCACAGACTTTTGGGTAGTCATAAGGAGAAATGTTCTCGCAAGTGGCATCTTGGAGATGTGGAGCTCCTACATTGTCTCCTGTTTTCAGTCACTGAAGAATCTCTTCCTTCATTGTCTAGAAAAAAAAAAGATGAAGAAGCAAGCCATCACATAACTTACTTAATTCAGCCCTTAATGACTATATCTATGCATGAACTTTTAGTACTTATTTTAGACAGTGTTCATGTTGTGCTCTCTCATTTTCCTCATTTTTAGCTGTTCTTTTTTTTTCCAAACTACTTAGCGCAAGAGTGTTTGATTACTCCATTACAGATGGCTTCATATTCCAGTTTTAGACTGTCTTTTTATATCAGTTTGTACAACTGATTATTATTTAATAAGTTTATTGTACTTTAAAGCATGTTATATTACCATGTGAATTCATATATTAATCCGGCATGTACGTGCTTTTAATGAAATTTACATTACAAAATTTGTTATAACAGCTAGCTGTGACATTGCTTATGTTAATGTTCTTGTTATTAATGTTATGTTAAACATTCTTAATGATTTTTTTGTAAAATATGTGCTAAGTTATTAATTTAGCTGCATCTAGTAATCATTTCATAAATATTAATAAAGATCCTCCATACGTAAATACACACACACTTTTACTATAAAATTCTTTTTTGTACTTAATAGAGCTTTATCAGACTATCATCAGTTAAATTTATGATTATTTTGCTTTCCTGTTTGGTGAGAATATAAACCAAAAACTATCGTAGAAAATTTTCATTCACTGAAATTGGCATGGAAATCCATCCAATTTTTCACATAAAATGTGTAAATCTCTCTGATTTACATCAGGAGGTGAAAAGGATCAAATAACAAATAACCCAGGCTACAAAGAAAAAAAGCAGCATTAATCCTATTTAGTACATTAGGGGAACTCCTGATGATCCAGTTGGGTCAGGGGCCTTGTACCTCCTACTGATGTTTTGAAGAACTTGTGACAAAAATACATCAGTTTATTAAGGTCCTGTTGGTTATCTGCAGTGCTTTGCAGTACAAAACTCCAGGGACTATCATCCTGACAGGCTGAACTGCAGCCAGATGTCATCTGCACGCCCCATCACACCAGATGTACAGCTGCCACTACAAGGATATCAGCTGGAACAGGCAATGGCCTCACCTCTGGGTATTTCTAGCACCTGGTCTGCTGGAAGTGTCCCTGCCCATGGAAGAAGGGTTGGAACTAAATGATTTTGATGTCCCATCCAAGCCTAACCATTCCACAGTTCTATTTCCTCTCCCTAAGAACCAGAGCAAGTAGTGGTTGAGGGCAAGACAGGAGACATTGCCAGCCCACACCTTACCCAGGGACTGGCCACAGTTTAGATGTAAACTTTGCAAGGTAAATATAAGGGATATACAAATTTAGAGATGAAACAGCTGCATGAAGGGCCTAAGTGACTTGTCTGATGGCAGGTAGGATGTTAATAGAGCTGTGAATCCTGCATCCAAGACTCAGACCTGAGTCTCATCTCCGGAGCCATGTGGAATTGCTGGCATTACATGTCTGTGCACAGTAGAACAAGTCTTAATCCCGCAAGGGTGTACAGCCAAAGGTTGAATGATGGATGATTCACAGGTAAAAATCTTTTCTGTCAAGCTCAACAGCAGCTTGACCAGTATTTTCTAGGCTGATTTTTGTAGCACTGTCTGTATTTGCTACCACCAAAGGGGACAGAGTGGAAAATGCTAGAAGAAAAAATATAGAATATTTTTAAATTTTATATAGAAAATATAGAAAAATAGTTAAACTTTGCATTCTGCATGCAGGGTGCAGATCTCCAAATCCTGTTCAGTCCTACAGCCATGAAAAATTTGATTCCATAGAATGGGGAATGGACAACAGGAAGGATTAGAAGTTCCTTTCTATTTTGTGTAATGAGAAACAAGATCAGACACAAGAACATAAATTTTGAGCAATTTTGCTCTTGCTGTTTTTTAATAAAATAACATTTTAAAACTCTAGTCACACAAAAAATTTTATAGTTTGATACATTATGATTTTTTTGACAATCAGATATTATATTACATTTTATACAACCCTATTGCATGTATTGGTAACATTCTAAAAGAGCAAGGCATCCATTATCAGATCACAGAAAAAAATACCCAAGCAAGAGAATTAAAAATGCCATAGCAATTATTAATAGCATTATTAATAGCCAGGTCCTTGTCACAACGCATTATAACATTTCCTTTGGAGACATTACAATATGTCATGGGGAAGGGACAAGATGACTTAATAGATCTTTTCTATCTTTTCTCTCACATAATCATGTCAATCAGAGATATAAAGTCAAAATAATTTATACCTCCTATTGCTTACAGACTGCACTGTTGTAACCCAGTTCTGCTGCACAGTTCTAAAAACTGCAACTGCAACATCACAGGGTTTCTCTCATCTGGATGCAATTTCAGCAGAGTTGTAATAAAGGTGGGGAACTATTTTATCAAATATCAATGGCAGAAATTGTTGGCCTAACTTTGTCTCAAAGGTTCAGGTGGTATAAAATTCTATCTTCAGTGGACTTTTCAAATCTCTTTTCTGTGTGTGTAGCAGAAGATCCCAGTCTGTGGATACTTTTCATGTGTTATTATTCAGATTTCATAGGTTTGTCATCTTTCCTGGGTGGAAAACATGAATGCAACACACTCATGAAAAGACACAGTCGGCATTTTATCTTTAGAGTAATAATTTGTAAATGCAGATATTGTATATTTTTTCTATATATATGTGGTGATTCCAGTGTATAATTTGGTTATTGTAAATTTCACTATTGTTTTAATACTTCCTATTAATCATATTTTTATTGCATTCCAATTAGTGTGTTAAAAAAAACAAACAACAAACAAACAAAGAAAGAAACAATGCAGCCATAAAGCCCTTTACTCATTCCATTGCAATTAATCTGAAAGGGATTTTTATCAGGATCTTTATCAGTTAATTGATGTAGTCTTCCCAAAGTTTTTTTAAATTGTGGCATTTATTCTTCCTTTTCCAGTGTTTCAATTTGGAATTAATAGAAACTATTTTAGAATTTAAGGTTTGGAGAAAATTATGGCATGGGGAGTTCTTAATGGCTTTTACTGCACCCATTGCAGCTTTTGCTGCACACAATTTTTTTGCAGATAAACTATATTAAGCCTCTTGCAAAGTTTCACCATTTTAGTGATGTTCAGGATTCTGAAACGTCTACATTTTGCAGAGAAAGCAGCTGAATCAGGCCAGATTGATTGTGTTAGCTAAAATACACAGCAAGCAAAATAGGAAGTAAGATATTTGAAGGCAAAATATTTCTGTATAGAGAGACTTAAATTCCTGTGAATGTAACACGGACAAAAAAAAATCCCTCATAATTCCAAAATTTTCCTAAAAGTGACAAATTATCTGAAAATCTATTACGCAAAGTGAAAGAGCTAGTTCCAATGAATGTAGAAAGTACTTTCCCCCAGTAAGCAATATTTGACCCAATGTGATATCTAGAGAAAAAAAAAATCCAGTTTTCAATTAGTTTGTGGGCAGAATTGTGTCTTCCGATGTTACCATTAGCAGCTGTAAATGATGACATGCTAATAAAATTCTAACTATTTAATTGCATCAGATATTGTAACATTTCTAATAGATTTTATTATGCAGGAAATCGCTTTGTCACCACTACTGACTTTCTAGTACCATAAAAACCCACCTCTTTTCAAAAAGAAAAATGTTCATTCCATGGTTTAAGGCATGTGTAATGACAGAGAAAACGGTGCCCTTTTAAAAACAAGCAACACATTTTCTCATTAAAATTAAAATGAAAAAATGTCTTGTTTGCAATAAACAGGGTTTTTCTTCCAGACAACTGAATAATTTCAGGCATGAATGAGTCCTGAAAAGCATTTCCTGTCAGAATTAAATGCTGAATATATCTGAATATGTGTTGTATTAGGGCAAACTTTTTCTAGGACTTCAGGATCATCTTGCCATTTTCTGTATTTTCACATTTTTAGCAACAGGAGAATTAGAGTTTTATTTTCAGAGCCACACTAAAATAATTTTGATGGTTTTTGTTCTGTTTGCAGGCAGCCTTACATATGACAGTCCACCAATAAATACTACAAAATACAAGTGGCCATTATGACAATGGTTTTCTTAGTCTGTGTAGGAGTGGGAGTCCACTAATCGAAAGTACAGAAATCCTTCTCAGACCAAACCTTAGGGCAAGGTCGCTATGTCCCTTCTGAAATGCTTGGTCCTGAGATAACAGAGCTAGGGAAGCCAAAGGATAATGCTGGAGGACAACTAAACGTACAAGTATAAGCCAGGAATTCAAAGACTTCTGACTACCACAGCAAAGATAAGAGTTACATTACAAATGGCTGCATTACAGCAGACCCTAAACTCTAGTGTTGAAAATGGAGTTCCCTGAAAACTACATGTCTAAGTAAAAAGAGGGGCTGCAGCTGTTCGTATTCCAGCAAGTGCCCTGCTCAGAGATGAGTAAAGTCATTCAGCACCACAAAGGTTTGTCCATGGCTAAACTTAAATATGTACTAGTATGTATGGAAAAGTTCCAGTTTAATCACCAAAATGCTGCTTTTGCTCTGCTGCAGTTCAGCAGGCACTCAGAATATCTAAACCCTTGGTCGTGGGAAGCTCTCCTGCAGCCAGAAATGCTCTGAGCAGACACAGGGCAGTGAGGAGTACAGTGCAAAAAGCAGAGAGAGTGCATGGCAGCAGGCACAGGAAGAAATGAGAGGTGAGATATTAGAGACTTGAAGATTTCTCCTGTAGGGGGTGATTGAAATGTAAATTTTCTTCCCTCCTCAATCCAGTGATCCCATACCTAGCTTAATGAGTCAGGGCTTGATCATGTTTACAGTGATGATGGGGACCACAGGTAACAAAAGGGACAGTGCAGAGAGCACACAATTCTCTATTGGTTATAGCACATTTCTGAAAGCAGAGAGAACTGGATACCAGTCCCTTTTTTCTGGACTACTAGTATGGTTTGCACCGGTTATAAATAAATTTCAGGTAGGAGGAATAGAAAACAAATACCAACAAAACAAAACATAAAACAAAACATAAAACAAAAACCCACAAACAACCAAGCCACCAGTTTCTAATCTCACTGTGACAATCCTATAACTCATGAGCTGTGCCTAGCACCTCGCAGTGTCCTGGACATTTCTGTGGCACCCTGTACATAAAGTTCATGCCCATGGTATTCACCTTGTGCAGTGGTGTGACTGTGTCAAAAATACCTAAAGGAAATAGTCCTTAGTCTGAACTCAAGTTTAGACTGTGTGGAAAGCAAAGCTGTAGCATGTCTGGGAATGGTCTAACATCCAAGAATTGCAAGTGACTGAATTGCAGCATGCAGACTGCTCCCCTCCTCTGTTTAACTTCCGTGCATGCATAGAGCCAGGAATTAAGATTTGCGAGTTTCAAGAACGTACGCCTCATCAATGGGTGAACCAAAAGCCAAGGTCAAAGTAGTAAGTGAATATACAAAGTAGTGACTGAGGATACAATGAACTGTATGAATAAAATAGTTTAGGAGCTCAACTTTATCAAAAAAGGAAAGTTTATACACTGTAGATCAGTATGGCTCTGCTTCTAACAGACAAGATATTAAAGGTCTTCAGGTTAAAAAAAAACAACAACAAAACAACCAAAAACCAACAAACCCAGTCAAACCCATGAGATTTTCAGAGGGCTTCTTGGTACTTGAATTTCTTTTATTTCAGAGTTGAGAAAGATACCCTGAATCATCATTTTGATGTTTAGATCAAAATACTTCTACAAATCTGATCCCTTGGCGCTTCCAAATGTTTTTATTATTGCATATTAGCACTCAAAACTGCAAACATCTTTCACATTTAGGTCTTACTTGACATAATTTTTTCATCAAGAAATTAACCCTGAAATGTGATGAGTGTTAAAGTGAAGCCTCTGGTTTGTTTAATGTCATGGGCTCTTTGTTGAAAATATTTGTCATTTTGCAATAGTACCACATTTTTCTTTAGATCCTTATCTTCTGTATATTTCTGTTTAATATTTTGTATGGTGTCTATTTGCTTGTATCTTTGAGAAAACAGAAACTTTAATCCTCTGTAGAAAATTTATTATACTAATATTTGGATAATTGTAATATTTGAAATATATTTAAGCTATATTTTATTAATCTACAGGAAATTAATTTTTAAACTTGTCATGCATTGAGTCTGATATTTCTAAGTCAAATTTCTGTACTGCTTTGTCGCTTTCAGGCAATTCTTCACTTGCCAGGTTTGGTATCAGGCATAGAAAGCTGTATTGAGTCACTGCTCATTTGAGTGTTAAAATTCAATTTACAGTTACACAGATGTTCTGAGATCCTTTGAATTTAATGAGGATGACTCATGCAGATGAGTAAAGAGGATGGACTTTGAGTCGTCTAATGCTTTCTGAGATCAATGCATTCCAGATGAAAATCATTCAGCTCGATCCATGCTATCATACTGAACTACCCATTATCTTTGTCCTCTTGCCTTGTCTTTCTGTTTAAAATAGGTGTATTTGGGAATGAACCGGTTTTAGTAACCATTACCTGACTTGCAATAATGACATGATATTTCCTGTCTTATTTTTACATTTCACTACTAATGGCCTGTACCAGTCCTTGAAAAGTTTTGGTTTATAAAGTTATTCTTTATATAGAGATGGCAGTATATTATGCCTGCAATGTTTGTTAGTAAAATCAGATTATTTCCAAATGAGTTTATTATTTAGAAAAAAAAAAAACTAAAAGTAGCTTTAAGTAAATCCTATTTTTGTATATGAATTTGAAACACTGTAAAATATTAGGGCAAACATAGACCATTCATATCAGTGGTGTAGTCTGACATGGGCCTGTGAGTATCTGTGAAGTATCACCAGACAATCAGGAGTGCTACTGCTGAATACAAGTTTGTGGGAAGGAGTTGAGAAATTGCATGGCAATGGTTTACATGAACAGAGATTAAAAATACTGCAATTATTTGGAAAGCAGAACATTAAAAAAAGAAAAACTAAAATGTATCAAATTAAATTAAATGATAAATTTTGAAAGAATTCAGATCAGGACCTTCTGTCTCCCCACCAAATTATGAAGAGACACAACACGTATTTAGTGAAAACTGAAGAGAAATTAGAATTAGAAAGGATGCAATTAGGACATAAAATAACCACGCTCCTTGGAACTCATTGTCTCAGGATGTTTTTAAGGCCAAGAATTTCACAAGCAGCGAAGAAGAACCAAGTATCACAGAATTTTTAGAACTGTGAAAATTATTACTACAAAGTTTTGGTAAAGAAATTTATGCTTCAGGGTTTAACCCAAGTTTTAACTATCACCAAGAAGAGGAGAAGTACAAGGAGCAGTGCATACTTTAATTAACCCATGTTAGTCTTGTTCCTCTGGATGTCTGGTACTGGTTATTGTCACAGAGAGGATTTTGGACAAGCTGAACCTTCATGTTTGATAAAAATAGTAAGGAAAATGCCCAGTTTCATGACAGCAGTTTCTGGATGCTGTGAGCTGCCTCAGAGCACGTCTCTCTTTCATGATAAATCCCTCTGCCTTGTCCCTCCCCAGGAGGGGACCACTCGAGCTGTGAAGGTGCCTTCACAGCAAAGCTGGGTAGTCCTGCTACCAGGAAAGGCAAATACAGCCAAGGACATGTATAGAAACATCAAGCTGGGCCATACAAGTAGGAAAAGGGAAAGCAGGGCCAGGTGGATCTCTTTTCCTTTCTTTCCTAAGGGATCTTATTGCAAACATGTTGGTTTGTGTGTCCATATGTGCGTGTGTGGTGGGGGTCAGGGGCACTGGTACTTTGGAACTGGATGCAGCCTTGGGAAATACTTTTATTATAATCAGTCTCTCAAAAAGCAGCTTATATTCCATTGTCATTTTGGCAGGGGGTATCCTTGGCTCCATAAAGGTATCTGCTGCCTAGCATGTTCAAAGCAATATAAGGTGGGCTGAAAACCATCGACCAAGGCTAAATCCAAACAAGGCAATTCCAATGACAAGAATGAGGATGAGTCCATTATTAAAACCTTCTCAGAATGGATTCACTAAGGGGCACCTTCATAGAATATGAATTAAGGTTCTCTTTTCCCATCTACAGCTTTACATTACCAACCTTTATTGCAGTCCATTTCTTGATGGTTTCGTTTTGGCTGGTGTCCAAGGTAGGCTAAAAATAGGTTTTATCTGGCTGTATCTCAGCCTCAGATTGATGAAGGATATATTGATATTCCAGTTTGTGCTACAACTCACTGTCCCTGTGATGTGATATGTGTGAGAGAGAGGCAGGGAAAAAGTGAGGCTTTTTTTTCCATTTAACATGCACTGAGGAAACTTTGCTGCTTTATGTTCTGCCTTGGAGTCCCTCATAACCTGGCTTCCTCATTATCGTTTCACTGCAAGCAAGCAGAGAGGAATTTCTGCCATCCAGTTGAATTTATGCTCAGATTTTGAGAAAACAACTTCATCAAAACAGCATATAAAACAAGTTCAAGGAATGCAGAAAAGCACAGAATATGCCCATCAAGGATGCCATGGGTTTAGACCATTTTACATCATCTTGAGGGTGTTCCCCAGAATCTGAATTGAGAGAGAAGTAAAATTGGCTCCAGCACAGGTCAAAGCTGTTATGAAAGACATTTGCATTGATGGGAGGCTCTATTTTTTGTCCAGAAGCCCAGAATCCTTCTGCTCTTTGAGGCATGGGAGCATGAAGTTCCCAGCAGTGCTCCTCCTCTTCTTCCTATGGCAAGTGAGTACAGCAGTGTGGCATCAGTATTCCTGTACTGCTCCTGTGAGCCTCCTCTGGTCCTCTTTGCTGCCCTCATACAATACAGAACACACATGGCTGCTCTAAAAACACTTTATACTCAACCTAATCGGTGTATTAATCAGGTGCACTAGAATACTGCATATTGAGTCTCCTTAAATTACTGATATTAAATATGTTTATGCTTTAAAGGGTATTGCACTCTAGATAATGGAGTTAAATAGAAGCCTGAGTTATGGTAGTGTTTAATTTAGGATTTGTTAGGCTACTGAAAAGAAAAAGAATACAAAAAGATAGCTATGCTTACTAAGTAGGTTGGTAGAGAATTTAAGTCTAGTACATAATCCTGTTTGTGAATTTCATATAGAGTCTGAAGAAAAATGAATTGCTCGTCTATTAGTGGTTGCGTTTATATTTACTATTAAAAAATGCTGTATTGAACAAGAGAAGAAAATTCACTTGGGACACAAAGTAAATTTTGTGAAGGATTTTTTTTTTATGCTACAGAATTGTTATGGTGTAAACAACCTCCTTTATTTTTCCCATTGAGACCAAAAGAGATAGTGTTCCAAATTCAGTTTGTTGTTATATTCTCATGTGTTCTCCTATTTTCTAGGTCCTTGATAGTGTGAATCATTCTTGGCTCATATAGCCTCAATATTTCAAGCCTGAAAAGTACTGTCTCCTGAGTTCAAAAGAACATCAGATGCGCTGAGCACATTTCAGAAAGCATTGAGTCTAGCTCAGGGTAGGAACTCACAGTTTTATATTTGCTGTTTTGTTTCTGGATTTCACTGGGTTTTGTGGCAGTTAGTGTGAACATATTGGTTTTGGTGCTTACCATGCAGAAGCTGGGCAGTCGGTCTCCAAACACATTGGATATTTTAAATCATTTTTCAAAGCAGCACCGATGCTAACAACTTAACCAGTTCCAGGGCTCAGACACCATCATTATACTCGTAGCCTATTTCCCAGCATGGCTTGACCTGAGTCAACAAGTGTCCTCTTGAACAGCTCCCTGGAGTAAGCAGAGACAGTCTATTTCCAGTAGGCTGCCTGAAGGCAGCTACACTTGGGAAGCATAGCAGGGACACATCTGGGCTAAGCTGCTGATCTCAGAGCCAAAGCAAGGGTCCCGACACTGTTAAATTTAGCAGTATAGATGTAGCACGTATGACCAAGAGCATAAAAAGCACTTGGCACACTAATCCTAGCCCAATAGCTCAGACAGCCTCTTGGGAAGGTTCCAGGCAAAGTACATGCACAGTTTCCTTCAGATTGAAAAAATGGTAATTGCATAATATTTGATAAATATCCCCCTTCCCCTTTATGTGCCTGACCCAGTAGCCTGTAAGGTCTGGTTATCTCTTGCTGCTCTCTGTCTGTCCCCATGACTACAGTATTTGAATTTCAGCAGCATGTGCTTTGTGCCTTGCAGAGATGTTAGCTGGGGTCCTGGAGACAGGAGAGCTGCGTCAGCAGGGCACAGTGCCCAGACTGATTAGTTCTGCCATGTTGATGCAGCTATGCCGCTTCCTGTTCCACAGCGAGGACGTTTGGAGACATCTGAGATATTGTTGCCTTGCACAGACATAAGGACAAACAGGCTGCTACTAAAAAATGCAAATGTGCACAGCGCGGAAAATAAAGTTATACATATCCCAGCTTCACATTTGCACGCACGCTGCTTCTGTTTCAGAGGAGAGAGTCAGAAATGGCGGTTGCACACAGCTCAGCTTGCCTAAATCACTGAAATTAGTAACAAAAATATGGTTTTTTTATATACCATAATGTGGCCATTTATTTATCTGACAGTTTCTCCCATTGATGCTTGTCAGGGTTCACCTTCTTACCTAGGCTTTAGATCACAAGGAAATGGAAGCTCATGACTGAAGAAGACAGCTCATTTTCCATTCTGCAGAGCCTTAAAATACCCTTAAGTAGAGATACTATAATTCCAGTTGAAGATACTGAGAACTCTGGCTGAAATTCGACCCCCTGACAACACTGGCTGTAAAACCAGGAGATAAGAACCAGCCTGTCTGACCCAGCAGCAGATGAAGCCGATGTGCCAGTGGATTTAAATGCTTAATGTGCAGGTTTGCTACAGCTGTGCTCCAGTCCAGTTCTGGCTGGACTGCAGGACCCTTCTTTGTAGTACTGTAACCCTGGGCTTCAGTGTATGCCTTGGACCTTTTCAGTGGGAGTCATTTGACAGAGATGTAATCAATCAACAGATGTAATCTGAAGGAAGGGGAAAATGTTTAAACTCCTGCTGTCTCTGGTGTCAAACCTTTAGTGCATTACTTCAAATCCACTGTGGCTTCAAAAACGCACTTAATTTGTACCTTATCTGTTTTTTATAATTTAAGATGGTGACTGGGTAATTTCTTATGGTCATTTTCACTGCATTTTAAAAGGTTTCTGTAGAACCTGAGAGTCTTTTTCTGCCCTCTTCTATCCAGAATCCAGACACAAAGCAAATGCTTGGGCATTTGTCCCAAGTAAGGGAACTGAAACCATCTGCACTGGGATGTAGGGGAAGGAGGGGTAGAAGGAGGACATCAGATACTAATAATATGGAAGCTACCTTTGTTGGCAGTTAATCCATGTTAGATTTTTCTGCTTCTTCAGACAGTTATTCTCACCTTCACAGGATATTTCTTGCCAAACCAGATGCTATTCTAATTATAGAAATTTTTGTTATTTTTTCTTTACACTGAAAACTATTACTGGATGTGCTTACTAGGAAAACCTGGCAACCTTACTTCAACTTTTGCATTTTTAAACCAAGGTAATTGACTTTTCTTTCCAGTCCATTTTTAGCCACAGTTTTCAGTCTGCCTGTTTGCTCCTCAACTGTGCCGAACCTCATTGGTCCTTCAAGGTATAATAGATTCAAATACCCCCAGATGGACACCTCACTGACATTCTTGAAGAAAATTTTGACTTGATTCTTTTTCCCAAAGCCACGAGGTATTTCAGGGATGACCTGGGAGCAGGATTAGGCAACGCTTCTGAGCTGCTCTCTCTTTACTTTTGAATCTTACTTGTTTTTCTCATCTGTTATCCTCTCCTCCTTAAAATAAACTCAGGACCATCAGACCATGTAGTGACTCAGATTTATGATACACAATGAGTTCCATTCCACACAGATAGCTGAGCACAGCTGGAACAATGCAATGGGACTAGACATGTTTGTGATTGTTTGCAGAAAAATTGTTTTTAAAATGGAGGAAGAAGCTATATTATATTGCATACGGCTTGTCAAAATTCATTTTTAGAGTATCTGTCAAAAGTCTCACTGTATTTCATAAAACCTAGGGAAATAGCAAGAGTGGGAGAGGGAGAGGCGTAAAAAAGAATTCAAATTGGCTAGTCCACCCAGTGTTGCAGATCCAGCATAAAGTTATATTGTAGTCCCCCGTCCTGAGACTTGAGATAATCCCATTAACCTCCAAACTGTTCTTGTCTCTGGAATTTTCATTTGAGATAACCTGTACTGACATTTTACAGTTCACTGATTATTAGAAGTCAGGGTTGTTACAATATTACGTTTGAGTGAGATAACTTGATTTGCAGCATATGCTAGGTATACCCCCAAAGCATTGTCCTGATTCCAGGAGTGAGATTAAGGTACTAAGGGCTGATGAAGCTTTTATTAAAGGAACAGGGCCGGAAATTAATTCATCTGTTTGCTGTATGTAGGCATAATTTTGTTATTAAAAAAATCTAAACCAACAGAGTAAGATTCTGATCTTAATTAAAATGGAGTAAATCCAAAGCAGCTTCAGCACACAAATAAACAGTCTGAACTTATACTTCTATTAACTGAGATGAGAATCTGACCTAGTAATTATGAATTTACTTCAACATTTGATATAATATATTGCTGTTGTCTGTGGCTTTTTTTTTCAGCAGAAGAATGTCCTCTGTTGTGAATCACTCACCATGAGACCTCAGTCCTTAGAGACATCTTCCCAGAGAGATTTTTCTTTATTCTTGCAATGAGTAAGTGGGAAACCCCAAGGTGAGTGCATTGAGCATATGTTTCTCCCTGGGGAAACGTGTAATCATCAGAATAGCTGAGATCCGAATATCTGAACCATTAGATAAAATCGTTTACAAAAAAATAAAATTCTTAAAAATCTGCCCATCCTCACACTTATTTTTCCTGCTTTAGTTGGAGGGCGCTGTATTCCTTCAGTGCTTTTCGGCTGGCAGCAGATTACATTATA
Source organism: Cinclus cinclus (assembly GCF_963662255.1). Taxonomy (NCBI): domain Eukaryota; kingdom Metazoa; phylum Chordata; class Aves; order Passeriformes; family Cinclidae; genus Cinclus; species Cinclus cinclus. The sequence continues at coordinate 13,687,815 of NC_085048.1, read as the reverse complement.
AAGGTAATGTGACTATGCTACACAATCCAGCAGAGCTGGATTGATTGGCATGAAACATAAACCTATCAAAATAGAAAATCAAGGAGCCTGATAGCTCTGCTGTCAAGGCACATTTATCTTTCATTGCAGCCTTGGTGGTTCCACTGCCTGGGATTAAAAAGCTAAAATTCTGTTGTGATTGTTGCAATAATCTTAAATTAGGGTGAAAAATTTCCATTAAAATTTCTTTTCAAGAAGAACTGCATTATGAAAACCTACATATATGTCTCCTTACTCCATGCTCCATGCCTAGGTGTTTGAGAAATATCTTCAGTGTTTGTCAAGTACCACATCAGCATTGCTATATATTTCATACATGATTTCCAAAATCCCCCATTCACCTTCACATTAGTGTATCAACAGTAATTTTACTTGACTTGCACACCACAATGACATAGGCATTGCACTCCAAATTTGCCCTTAAGAACCTTCCCTCTGGCTTTCACCTTTTACTCACAAACTCTGGGATTTTCACTTTGCTGGAATGCTTTTAGTGTTGAGACTCTCTAGATGACATGTTTTTCTCTGACCTGTAAGGATTTTCTAAAGGAATTGGATCAAGTTCTTTATATATGGATTGCTTAAATTTCTCTCAGTCCTCAAGAAATGTTTTTAAATAACCAATGATCACCCATTGCTTGCCTAGAACTGACATGACAACACTGGGCCACAGTTCAAGAACAAAATCATGACTCTTCTAATAGTGCTGCAGATTTCCAAAAATACGTCAAATCCATTAACAAAAACCAGATTTAAATGTCAAACATCTTTAAAGAAATATTCTTTCTTCCATGTCTTTGGTTTGGCCATTACTTGAAATCCCAGTATAAATTCTAGCATGGTAAAAGTGGGGATTGAGGACCAAAGCACCTAAAATGATTTTGGGGACACATGTGGGAACACTCCAGATGTGTATAAACTACTTGTGACACTGATAGCTTGCTACCATCTAACTGCTGGTTGTTGTTGTGGACACCACAGGTTCTAATCTGCAGAAGTCAAAGTCCCTAGCAGGGACATCAGGTCAGGGGAAAGGCTGTTTTTATTGCCTATAGTGCAAACATGAAAGAAACAAAGTAGATCAGCAATTTGCTGCTATTATTCCATTTCTCCAAGTATTAAGAATTGAGGTGTAGGAGAAGAGCATTTTGTTTTGCCCCATAATGCCTCACCTTGAGTCCAGTACTGGGCAGGAGGTTACCATGTCTGCAAGTAATAATTTTGTGTTGATAAAATAAAGTTTCCACAAGTATTTTTGCTCAAGATTTTTTAAGCAGAAATTCTCTTCCTAAAGCACTGATTATTTTAAAACATTTTATGTATATTTAGTTTCCTCTGCTGGAAGACATTCTAGCAGTCCTTTGTGGTGGCCTAGGAGGATATAATTGAACATTAAAATACTGACTTCTTTCTAGGCAAGCTTAATGTACAGTGAAATGTACAGTGTAACATAATGTTTTGTACTTAACCCCATGCCAGGACAAATTTTAAGATCCATCACTTAAAGGCATGCTTATGTAGACCTGCCTACTAACACAGAAACTGCAATGCAGTTTGGTCAGTTAATGACATAAGAGATGATGAATTTTGAGTTGGTGTCATACATCCTGTTTCATACCTCATGTATTTCAAAACTGAAAAAAACAGAAAGCCAAGAAAAGGAAAATCAACAGGTTATTGTAATTAGGAAAAAAAAAATAAACCAAACAAAAACCCAGTAATTTTCCCTCATCATTCATTAGTAACTATGTGATATATCAAGGCTAATAAAGGAGACAAAAGACCTGGTGCAGACAGAAAAGAGTGGGTTTGGGAGATGGAGGCAGTAATTTCTCTTTAACTTATCAGATCTCAGTTTACTCTTTCCAGAGTCTCATTTCAAAAGCCAAAGATCATATCTGCTTTACATCCACAGCAGGATTTCAATTGCTTCAGTTGCCTTCCAAACCTAACAGAAATCTATGAGTTTGAGTCCTGGAAATAAGCAGTAGATAACAGTTCTGAGCAGTTTTTTTCTAAATGTACTGACATTTGTGTGTTTGCTATATGTCATTAGGAACCTAGTTAGGTGAGAGATATTCCCCTGCAGTGCCTGCTATCCACATTAATAAACGTGTGGTTAGGCATGACCAATGTCTCACAGTTTCAGCTGGTGTATATACAGTGGTGTAGCTGCATGGATTCCAGGTGAAGTTGTGATAATTTATACCAGCTAAGAATCTGAACATAACATTCCATGCTTTGCAAACATCTCCACTTATCTTGCTTTTGGATAAGCCTTTTAAAATAAAGTACATACTGATGACAGTGTGCAAACCTTATCAGCCTTGTTATTTCTGTTTCTATGACTATTTATTATATTTTTATTATTATCTGTAAATCATTTTGGGTGTGAATATTTTGTTTAAGTGTTTATCAAAGTAATGCAGGAAAAAAACCTAAAATCTGTATCTACCTACTGTCCAGCCTTGGTCATAAGATACAACAAGGCAGGTGAAAATTTCAAGAAAAAGAAATAACAAAGGCCAAGAAAAGTGGTTGAATTTAACTTTTTTCACCTAATCATAAGGTCCCTATTATTATCACTTTAGAAAACCTATCTCTGTGTTAAAAAAAAGGAAGAAAGAAAAAATAAAAAAAAAAAAACCAACCAAAAAACAACTACTTTGTTGGGCTCTATCTTTCTAGAGTTAGATTAGGTTTTTTCTATATTGCCCCTTTTTATGGAATAGTATACTAAATACAGACAATACTAAGTTGGGAAGAGCTGTTGAGTCCAGTGAAGGCAGAGAGGCCCCACAAAGTGACCTTTTCAAACTAGACAATGGGCAGTGAGCATTTGAGCTTTAACAGAGACGAGTGCCAGATTGTGCACCTGGGATGGGGCAACCCTGGATGTATGGACAGACTGGGGAAGGTTGCTGGGAATCAGGACTGGTCAGCAGAAAGTGGAACATGAGCCACCAGTGCCTTGGCAGCCAGGAGGGGACATCAGGGGACATCAGGGAACATCAGGGACAGCATCACCAGCCAGGCAAGGGAGGGATTGTCCTGCTCTGCTCTGGGCTGGGGCAGTTTTGGGTGCCACAATACAAGACATTAAACTATTGCAGTGTCCAAGGGAGGGCAACAAAGATGGTGCAGGGCCCTGAGGGGAAGCCATGTGAGGAGTGACTGAGGTCACTTGGTCTGTTCAGCCTGGAGGAGACTGAGGGGAGACCTCACTGCAGTTACAACTTCCCTGAGAGGGGAAGAGAGGGACAGACCCTGATCTCTGCTCTGTGGTGACAGTGACACAACCTGAGGGAATGGCCCGAAGTTGTGACAGGGGAGGTTTAGGTTGGATATCAGCAAAAGGTTCTTTACCCAGAGGGTGGCTGCATACTGGAACAGGTTTTCCCAGGGGAGTGGTCACAGAAGCAAGACTGGCAGAGTGCAACAAGCATTTGGGAAATTCTCTCAGGCACACGGTGTGATTCTTGGGTCTATCCTGTGCCAGGCCAGGAGCTGAACCTGAATGACTTGTGGGTCCCTTCAAACTCAGGATATTCTCTGATTCTGTGAGATGTGGATACCAGTTAATGTGGATACCAGTTTTTTTATGTCCTCACCCCTGGAAGCAGTTCAGAATTGCACTGACATTTCTTCCCCTGACAGATTTGTTAAAACAGACCTTTCCATTATTCCTTTGTAGCTTTTATCTGATCTCAGTTTGCATGAGTGGCTACTCCATGAAGCTACTCAAAGCAGAGCAGTCCATCATAAGTATAAGCAATCCACCTGGTCCTTCCAGAGGAGTAGTTGTGATCACGGAGGCAGCCTTGGGAACAGTGCAGTTCCAAAGTGGTGATCACTCTGTGCTAAATATTATAATACATACTTGAACAATTTTCCAATGCTGGGAATAGACATTATCAAGGATGGATCCTGAATAATGCATTTGAGATAAGTTTTGGGGAGCACTGCTGGTAGAACCTTTGCCCTCTGACTTAAGTCACATAAAGATTCTGCTTTTAAGCATTAAATTCCATATAATACCTTCCAGAATAGATATTATGTGCAGTGTTGTAATATAAGTCCTTCTTTTCAGCATAGACTGATTTCTCTAGCAATATCTAGTCAATATACCCATTATATGGATGAATGCAGTTTTGTTTAAGATTTAATACATTTCTTATGCAGCATTCAAACCTCTCTATGGCTGTTGAGTTCATGTTTTCCAGGGAATATTTTTTCTGAATGACTACATGTAAGTTTTATAGTAACTGCATGAGAATATAGGTCTAGACTCTTATTCTCTTCTTCAGAACACCTTCTTCTTCAGGAGAAGAGTCATTGATTGATTTTTAAGATGGTAATATACTGAGCTATTATTCAGGTCTTATTAGTAGTTAACATATCTTTGTACCCAATTATAAAGTTTGTCTCAATTTTCATGCTATTGCTGTGGCAAGTTCTGATTTTCATTTCCCACTCAAGACTTAGTTCTGCAAGAATCTGATTGCTTTGATCTGGGACAGTGAGGTATGTAAATAGCAACCCAGATTAGGTATGTAAGGATATCATTAATATATACTGGATACATGCATATTTAAGTTGAAAGAAAAATCTAGTTAATCACCTTGGAAATATCCAAGTCTGAGTTCTTCCACACTTGAGAGATGTTCATAGAATCATAGGATCAGCAGAAAAGTAGCAAATGTGGTGTTCAAAGAAGTGGAGAAATGTCTGCTCAGAAAACAGGCCAGAGGGGAGCCTTTAAAGACATGGGACTGATACAAAAAATAAGACAATAAAGTGTTCTTAATTTTCATAGGGGATAAAAGACAAAGCTTAAAATTTTAGAAATATTTCATTCAGGTATTAGAAAATATTTTACATGGGAGATAATAATGCACCAGAATTGTCTTGGCAGCCTGTGGAATTTCAATTAAAGGAGGGTTTTAAGATAAAGGTTAAAGAATTACCAGATAAAAATGACTGAGGTATGACTGATGTTGGGCTGGGAAAGCATGATAGATTAAGTAATGTCTAAGGTCTCTTCAGAACCTATTGTGCATATTTTCTCTGTAATAATTTGAAGAAACAAAGTTAGATGCCCACATTATTTAGTCCACCTGCCTTTGTCCTCCTCTGTAACAGAGGATACAAGCATTTGCCCAGCCATTGAGGCATGCTGTGGGGGAAAATGCAATAAGGACTTTTAGCCAGTCAGATGCAATGGCACTAAGTAGGGAGCTGGAAAAGATAGATAGCACAGGATAAAAACTTCAGTAGATTTGGCCAGAGTGCTTGGACTGAAACTCTGTTATCAGCATCCCTTGGGCTGCCAAGCTTTCAGTGACAACAGAATTTAGACACTCATTTTATTGACTGCTGATTCAGTTCTGTGTGAATTGAATAGGCAGTTTCTAGATCATGAAGCAAAACCTGAAAGATCCTAATTCTACAATTACTTATATATATGAAGCATAATCTACTTGAGTAGAACTGTTAAATGTGCATATTCTGATATACAAAGAAAATTATGGATACAATCAGAAGTCTCTCTGGATTGTAGCCAAAGCATTCTGTAATTAGGTGACAGTTTTTGATCCACAAAAACTGGTTTACTTGCCTTTTTAAATAAATATAGGATAAAACCCCCAAACAAACTCTAAAACCCCCCAAACTCACAGAAACCCAGAATAGTATACTTGATGGAGCAGACACATGTGGATATATTCTGGAGTAAGTTGCAGCACCTTCACATATACTGCAACACTGGACATTTCAAATAATTGCTTTATACAATGATGTCTGTTAAAGCTCCACTTTCTTACATGTTTCGGTACTTGCCATGTAAAATAAGACAACTGTTTCTTCACTCACAACATTAACTTGTCAAAGCTCAGAGGTTTTTCTCTGTTAAAATTGTTGTAGCTGATAAATTGTGTAGACTCCACATTGTTTGGCCTTATGGCCCCCTTAATGGGCTTATTTGGTCAAGTATTTGTTTGCATTAAATAGATGAACTGAGGACTTAATCTGTCCTTTGTGGGATATCTAAAATTTAGATAGCTATGTTTGAATGAGTCACTGATAGTCAAGGGAAAAAAATTAGGGCAGTCAATGCAGTGCTCAGCTCATCCTAAAACAGGTCAGATGATTGAAAAGCCCATATTGTATTTTTAAAGAAGTACAGCCATAAAGTTGTGTACATGTTTTGCTAATTGTCAGCAAAAAGCATAGTATGTAAATGAAAAGTGTTTTGTATAAGGAGTTTCCAGATTTTAACTGTATGTCTTTTGAAATATTTGTATAGAGTGTATTGTGTAAGAGCAGCACACTGATGTTTCTGAACTTAGACCTTCAAGGTAAAAAGCCTTGTAATCTTTTTGCACATAGATGGCCTGAATCCAGAATTTAGGCCAGGTAGTTGTTAATGGGCACACTTAAAATAAGTCAGTTTTGGTCCCAGTGTTTACTGTAAGTTTTTAGAGATGGAGAGATGAAAGAGAGGTTTGTTTTAATGACGGTCTTGTCTGGGAAATATCAACTACCCTTCTGCTTCCAGGTTCTGAAAGACTTAAAACACTATTCTTCCTTCAATTCCCATCTCATCACAAGGCAGTGCCTATCAATTGTATCCTTGCATGTATCAATTTCTGGCAACTAAAACAGATTTTCTGAAAGCCAAAGAGAAGAAGGTCTGAGTAAAAATGTTGGTCACTTTGCTAAAACAGCTATGGGATCTTGATATTTTTTACTAGAGAATAATATTTTTTCTTATGAAATAAGACAAAATACACTCATAGCATTTATAGAATAAAAGAGTTAAAAAACTAAGATGGCTGCTTCAAGCAAGCCTGGGGAAACAAGGATGCAGATTTTCAAATTCAGTTTAATAAATTTATAATATAGAGGATATCAACAGTGTTGACCTTAGGATCTCAATTTTATGCTTTACTTAACATTTACAATGCACTGACAGTTATTCTATATTGTAGTTTATTCTTTTTGTGCAATAAAAACACTTCATATTTTGTAGCCTGCCTTGCTTGATGAAGTGAGAAAGAATAGCTGTTTTTGGAAATGTTTTAAGATTAGGCCAGTATTTCAGTACAGAGATAAAATCTGATTTGCATAATAATCCAAATGTAAAAACACAATTTAGAAAATTGTAAATTCCATATTTACTGCTTTTGACTTTTTAGGATGCCCATATCAGGTTTTGAAGTTTGGAGCTCTTATGTGAGAGATTCAATTCCATTCTTAAAACATTTTAATTATGCAATTTTTTATAGGTATATGTTGTTACTCAGCATACAATTTTAGCGTCATTATGATGTATAATTATGATATAGGTAGTGCATCTAGATTCTAAAAATACCTATTCTAGAGATAAGATTGAGATTAAGTAATTACACAGGAAGTTAATATACAATCTATATTAATAAGTGGTATTTACTTGTACAAAATAAGGTTCAGTTTCAGTAAATTATAGTTTCTAGCTATGTGTACCTGAATTATCAATATTTTTGTTAATAATAAATTGCTTGAAGAAATTCTACCTAGTGTAGTGATGGTCATTGTGCCATAAGTTAGAGTGCTCACTGTCTCTTTTTCAACATCTTTTTTCTTCTTTTTTTTGGTGTAATCATTTCAGTCTAGGTCCACTGCCTAGTCTCAGCCTCTGTTAAGGTTTTGACAATGAAAAATTTGTAACACTAGGTATGTATTCCCATTTATAGTTCTTTTTGAATTTAACCTCTTTACTGTTATGAGAAATTGTGAAGATTTTTTTTCTCTTTCCTAGGTCATGAAGCCATAGGCAATATGCAAACTGCCTTGTCTTTGCTGATAGTGCAAAGACCATTTGCTGCCAAAGGTATCTTACACTGCCAACACCAACTTCAAATGTCTATAGTAGAGGGTGTAGTCAACACTCAGCTGCTCTTCTGTGCTCAGTCAGCACCTGTAAATGTAGTGCTTTGCTCTGAACCCAGATCTATGGAATTTGTTTCTGCACCCTTTACTTATGGATCCCTAAATCAAATGGAAATTTCAAACAAAAGCATGGCAGTGTGTGTGAAGTGAATCCAGTCTAATCTCCATGTGTGGCAAAAAATGCTGTACTGTGCAGATAGGGATGCTTTCAGCTGCATCAGTCCAAGCTCTGGCATGTCTTTAGGTCAAGTGTAGAACAAACCTCACAGAGCTTTTTCCAAATAGGCAGCAGTCATTTCCCTGAATCTTGCAGATATTCAGAAATATCTGAAAAAATGTGCTGAACTTGTCATTACTAATAGATGGATGAGAAAGTGCAATATCTCCTTACTGCTCCTGACTTCCTTCCCCAGAAGCAGCCTGGCAGATGCTCACCCTACAAGTAACAGTATTTGCAAAGTGAATTGCTGCTTCTGCTTTGTTCAGCAATATTTTTTGCTTCTGTGTAACTTCAGAATCTCATCTGAAAAATACTAATCTTCATGGTCTTGTCGTTAAATACAAAGTTCAAAATATGAAGTGAATATAACTAACCTCAAGATAGCTGCTAGCATCCTTTGGCAATCTGAGGAAGTAGTATGGGGGCTGGGACAGTGATTTAATATGACATTAACTAATAAGATCAATGACATATAAAATGGTATTATGGATAATTGTAGTTTTGTGCCTCCTTAAAGCAAAATACTAAAGTAATCTTTTTTGATAGAGGCAGAAGGAGTTCTTGTCTGGGGGAAAAGGACAGCTGGTTGCTACAAATTATTGTTATACTGAAGATGAGTAAGTTTAAACTGCCCTTCTTCCTCTGCTTTTAAAACCATGTTCTTGCATAGTACACAGAGTCTGGTGTAGCAGAAATTAAGTCAATGAAATAATTCCCATTGATTTCAAAGGTTGTTGAATTGATGCCAGAAAGAGAGTGGACACATTCTCTCTAGAAGCAATGGTCTCATCTGCTTTCTTATGCACCGAATTTCTAATACCCTCCCCCATTTTTGCAAGGAAACAAAACCAAACCTATCAAAATATTTATTTCCTTGTTCTCAAGTTCTGTCAATAGTTTAAGGTACTTTTGTTCAAAAATCGATGTCTTCCTGCAAAACTTTTGGTACAAAATGCCACATTCTAGCATAATGACATAAGGATAACTCTGCTGACCACCATGGACAAGCCCATGGGAAGGGCATGGTTCCAGCATTCATGCTGCACCAGGACAAGCTCTGGCACATCTTTTAGAGCTAATGTTTGACAAATGGCATGCAGCTTTGTCCAAGTTTACTGTCACTTGCAATAAAAATTTGTGTTGGATTATATCTCTGTGTTGTAAACAGGATGAAATGTAGCTACTTTATAGCTTGGCAGCTGTTTTGTGACTTTGATTCCTTTCTCATAAGGAACATCCGTATTTGCAAGTAGTGAGTTGTGGGCAAAGATTAAGTTTTTTTTTTTTTTTGTCCTGTACTGAGATTCACTAGGTAAAGACCTAGGTCACTTGTGTAACTCTACAATTTCATCATCTGTATCACTCTGTTCTTTCTTCTTGCTGTCATTGTATAGAAAACTAACTCATCACAGCTTGTCCTTTTTAAAGTCTGAGCCTCATGGCACAGTTTTTAATTTTGATAACGCTGTGAGATTCTGAATCTTAACATCAAATAATGAATACAGAGTGGTTTGGGATATTGATAAGCAGAGTCCTATATAGATATAAATAATCTGCTTCATTCGCTGTGCCTTTGAAATCCTCCTTTGTTCGCATTCAAGAAACCCCTTATGGATTCTAGGACAAATTAGGACCCTGTTTTCATCCCTTCCTTACTGGGTTCTTTCTTTTTGCCTGTAATTAGGTGCAGATAAAACTGTATCTATTTAAGTGTTTAAGCATTTGATTGCTCCTAGAAACAGATAATCATATGTCTAAATTACAGTAATTTTTGCCTTCTCTCTGCAGGTTCAGTCCCTGGCCCAAAAGTAATTTAGGTCATTCCTGTGTCAGCAAAAGCAGAAGAAGATGCCTGTTCACTGCATTTTTCACAACAGGACAGGGGTGGCACAGTCCTCTTTTTGTAACTTTGCAGACATTTTTATGGCATAGCATTACTCAGTATTTGTATACTTTTAAAACCCAGAAGAGACAAGTAATTTTGCAAGCCTATAACTGGACTTACTGTAACAGCAAGGCATGCATGACAGAGGGGAAATCTGTACTAAGGCTGCAGCTATGGCTTTTCTCAAGAAAAGAAAAAAACCTACAAAATGAAACATCTAGAATGTTTCTTTCAAAGGGCATCAACTAGGACAAGCAGGACTCTCCCAAGAGTGCTGGAAAGGGTGGGCAGGGAATAAAGAGCAAGGTGGTTGCTACCATTGAGAGATTCCCAGATGTAGGGATCCAGGTGTTATTCAACTAAAATCAACTTCTGGCAGAGCTGCAAAATCACTCACTAATAAGAATGGATTGAGCATTGCCTGGGGGGACTGACAAAAGCTCAGAGAGCCTCTCCTACACACTAGATTTGTCTTACATAAAGGCTGGATTTTTTATTCACTGAGGTTGAATTTGGATGATCTACTTCCATTATCACTTACCCTACCAAAACAGCACAGTGATTTTACTACCACTTCTGTTCTCTCTCATCCTCCTCCATCTGTGTTCCAGGAAACCAGTCCTACAGCTACTGAACCCAGAAGTGCTGGCCATCCCCAACCTGTGCTCCTCTCACACAGCCTCATATCCCAGCAGCACTTACTTGATGCAGCAGCATGGTTCTGAGGCTGCTACTGCTAAAAACCTTTACAGCCTGCCAGGACCTACACATCTATATTGTCCAGCTGCCACTGGCCTCTGGCAGGTTAACTTACCCCAACAGTTATTATGGTGATAAACACAGCTACTTGGAATATGCACACCAACCAAAATGTGTTGCAGCATGTCAAAAAGATAAATGTCAGGTTCTTCTTTCATTCTTTCATATGGTGTATATGAAAGGGTTTCTATGCCCTTCTATATGAACATTGCATATGTTCATAGTACACACATAAAACATACATATACCTACTCAGATAATTATTCCCAACACCAAATCCAGATACATGTTCTAGCAACATGCAGTGCCAGAGTGAATGCCTCCCTGACTGCTCTTCAACAGGAATCCTCCCTAAATTAAATATGTATGGATTTCCCTCCCTGGAGTGTCTATGAATTTTAATTCATATATAACACGTGTGTATACACACATGTGTGCCTTTCTGTGTATTTTATCTATTAGTATTAATAAACCAGTACAATTTTAGAGTATAAAATATAACTGCATTGTTAAAACTTAGGTAAATCAGAATACCTTTAATCTGTAAGACAGTAAATGCAAATCTTCTTTTTCAAATAGAGAACAGCAACCTGCCTTTGAAGTGGGAACATCCTTTCCATATAACCTGTCTGCTCATGTGAAACAACAAATCTAGAGTTACGATCTACCACACTCTTCTGTGCCTGGAGTGGGAAGAGAAACATTGCTTTGCAACACTAGACAAAGCCTCAATTGACTTTCCTTGTTTCACTGACCAAAGAAAAATGGTATTTTCTACATTTATATTCCAAGCCGAATTACCTGTAAGTATGCTAAAAAGAAAGGCCACATTTGGAAACTTATCCAGTGGAGATAAGTCAAAAACCCTTTTTAAGTAGCAGCTTCATTCTGAGCCTCTGAATTCCTCCCTCTCTCCCGCTGCTTCATGCTTTTTCTGAATGAACCTAATGGCGGTTACCCTCTGACTTCACTGAAAAATCTGGAATCTCTTAAGGTCCTCAAAGATACTGCAGAGAAGTCTCTAGACCAAGAATTAAATGAATTTCATACAAGTCAATGGTCTGCCAGTCTGTGTTGGCTAGTGTTCATTGTTTTTCCCCAAGCTCTAAATTACCCCAAGTGGTTTAGTCTGATTTAGCCTCAGCTGAAAGTGATGAGGATTTTTCCATTCATTTTAGAAAATGCTGGATCAGGCTTTACTCATTCTGTTCCTGAACCAAACCTTAAAGATGTCAATAAAGTGCCTTTTATACAGTTTAATGGGCTTGTAGTCATTCCAGTAGTTCCATATTTAAAAAAAAAAAAGAAATTCTTATTTCCTTAATCTTATTCCAACTAATGTGGTTTTGGCTTTTTTTATTTCATTGCTACCCCTCCCAGTTGGTTCAAATTAGCTTGCTCATAGTAAATGTCAGCACTGAGACAAAGACTCAAATAAACACAGAGACTCAACAATTCTCTGAGGTCCGGTCCTCCCAGGATTCACAAGAGGGAAGACAGCAGAGAAGCCTTGTTGTCCTTCATGCCTACATAAAAGACACGAGTCCCCAAGGTTGTTTGCACCGTGCTCAGGCTGCGGTGCAGGCAGAGGTCGGAGCAGCCGGGCTGTGTCCCTGCCGGGGAGCCGCAGCATCACCGGGAACAGAGCCGCCCTAATGTCACTGTCCCTGGTCCGAGCTGGCCATGGCAGCCACTGACACATCTCTGGGTGCTGTGCGAACCCTCCCACTCCACGCTAAGTGCCACTCCCAGCCCTGAGTTTGGACTTTTTAGGCTTTGATGTGCAGGGTATTGAAGTCAATGGAGAGATTCCCATTTGCAAGCACCTCCCTGTGCTTAGCTCACAGCTCATCGACTTGCTGAATTATCTCCCCTAAAGCACCCGAGCACCACGAGTGAGGTGGAAAGGGATTACTTAGGCACTCTTTTAGATTTGCTTTAGCAAAACAGCCTTAAAAATCTCTAAATTTAAATAAAATATTGATTACTAGAATAAAATTCAGATGTGTCTGAGGCAAAGCATTAATACCTGAACCAGAATGGTATCTGAATGCTTGATAAAATACTGTGAGTTGTGAGAATATCATTATTACAACCGCAATGGTCTCTCCTTTCTATAGTAAACAGACTTCAAAAATATTGTGCAATATTAGAGTTCATGAACACCACTTACTAAATGATGCTGAAGACTCAGAAAAAAAATAAAATTAAGCAACAAACTAAATTTTGCTCACTTTACAGCCAGAAGCTGCATAGCTCTTTGAATTAGGCAGAAGGCTAGTGTGTCCCCTAGCTACAGCACTTTGTTCCCTGGATAGTGAACTATGCACCAAAATTGGTGTGCATCCGATTACTGAGATACACAAAAGAATAATTCATTTGAAATAGGAAATTTTCTGATGCTCAGAGCTCTATAAATTACTTCAGGATCAAATCACCATGATGAACTTCCTGCTCTGGCGTGCTTGGCTGTTTCGGTTTGTTGTTGGCTGTGTTTCAAAACAAAGCTTTCCTAAGTGCGACCCTCGGTTTCCAACAGAAGGATTTTCATGCCGGGAGCTGCTGTCCATGGCTGTTCTGGCTTGCAGCCCTTGCTCTCTGCACAGCTCTCTGCAGCTGACTGCACTGACGTCACCTCCAGCACTATCGACACATCCTTTTGTGTGCTGTGAATGAAAAAGCAAATTGATCCCAGTGGGGACTGTGCTCACACTGAACACAGAAAAGCTGCTGCTCTGCCAGCTATAGATGGCATCAGACGGCTGTTAGTACAGTCCTTGCTTTGGCACTCCGATTAGACAGGACATCAGATAGGGGGGTGATCTGTGCTCTTCAAAAAATAACATGTCTTTCGTTTGGGGGGGGGGGGGGGGGAGAATGTGACACATAAAAATGAACAGGAATTTAAATGGAAAAGGATTTTAAAAATATCACCTTGTATCTAGCAGGTAATTTTAGAAAGGACAAATAATATTATGCTAAATTTATGGATGAGAAGTGTAATCTCCTTGGGGCTGTGGAACAAAAGGGAATTAGAAAAAACAGCCACCAAATCTTTAACTTGTGAAAAAATATCCATTTTGGAATGTTGAAATCATCCATGCTAGATAAATTATCCCTGCTAAGATTCTGTCCTCACGTATTCTGAATTCTAGTCCTGAAGTCCAAGTATTTAATACAGGAGCAGTGTTTCTTAGCTTGCAAATGCAAAATTAAAAATTCCACACTGAAATTTTGCTCTACTTTTGGTTTTAGCTATTGTTTTATATGGGTATTTGTATCAAAGAGAAAAGAAAAAAATATTTATTTTCTAAGCTTTTTCCACATTTTCTACATTTACCCTCCACCAATATCAGTTCCTATATTTATAATGTCTAACACTTTTATCCTTTCAGAATAATTTTCTACATTTACCCTACACCAATATCAGTTCCTACATTTATAATGTCTAACACTTTTATCCTTTCAGAATCCCTGAGAGACATGTCCTTCATTTAAGAGTGGTGTACATACATGTGTGTGAGGGAAGGATTAGAGGAACAAATGGTGGCATGACTCAAATTCCCTAGAAAACCAGTGACAAGGCAGGAAAAGAAACTAAAAGCTAAAATGGCATCCTAGAAATGAAATTTGTGTCTCCTCTCCCATCACACAGCAGCTGTCACAGGCTCACTATCCTCTCACAGAAGTGGGCTCTACTTGTGCTGCAGTAAGATGCTGTCAGTAGTTACACCTGACCAGGAGTGTACCTGCTGAGGTTTGACCTCTTCATTTCAGGCTATTTCCTGTTTATCATAGTTTTTCCTCATTATTATCCAACAGTGTGTGAATGTTATGAATGACTTGAGGCTGCAGACTTGGCAGACACCTCCTTGTAAGGTAGAGCTGTCAACATCTGACCTTTTTTATCTGCAATCTGACACAATGGGAAAGCTGAGCTGTACGGGTTCTGGAGTGCTAACACTGCACTTACAGCCACGACATTCACATTCCTGGATCAGAGAAGCCACATGCCATCATAACAGTGGGTGGTTACACCCAGGCATATTGTATTAGAAAGGTGACTACTCATGCAGAAAGGCATCACAAATTTGGCTGCCCCCTGTGAAAGTACATATTCTGCTCAAGTCCCAGTATATGGAAATGTCTCTGCAGAAATTAGTTTCTACCCATTTTCCAGGTGGATTGGGCTGTACAGAAAGATGTGCCATGGGGAATATCAGCCAAATCCCTATAACCTGGCCTAATTATGAATGGAACTCATAATTTGCCTTTAGTAAAGGAAGGGTAATTGGTTGGCTAAGTCAGACAGGCTTTGGCTGACTTAATTTCCTTTAGGATTATATACAGTTTCATTGTGGGGTGGAATTGCCCACACAATTTCTCTGTGTGCATTTGGTTCTATAGATAATTGCGTTATCCAAGGAAAAAAAAAAAAGTTGCAAAGTCAGTGTTAGCTAAGAAAAACATGGATATATTTCAAAAGCATAACTGCAGAGCAGAATCTGTGGGCTGCAAAGTCACCAGTTCAAGATGCTGCTGCTCTTTCTATAATGGAGCTTGACTCAGTGGAACTTGTTTGTTTTCAGTGTTCACAAACTTGAGACCATTTTCGTCTTCTAGATCCATTGAAAAGGGGAAGAGCAATTTTTATTATCCTATTTTAGTATTTGAAGGATCATTTTTAATTTTTATTATCCCATTTTAGTATTTGAAGGGGTATAAAAATATGTTGATGCCATAGGCAGAAAATTAGCACTGCCATTTTGCTGCTTTTAAAAAATATATGTGCACTACAGGTATGGGATTTTTTTTCTATAGATTTTCCATATAGGTTTATCACAAGGTGACCTAGTCCACATGAGAACTTCTGAATGCTACCTGCAGAAAACTCAAGGATAAATACAGCAATTTTGATGCTCCACCAAGAACTTTGTGGGGTTTGTTCCTTTTTATTACTCTATTGAGTGTTGCTATAAATCTTCATGTAAAAGAAGAAATATTTTTTTCTCTGAATTTTCATCTGAGATGGATTTTTCAGGCCCCACATTAAAAGAGGTGCTTTAGGGGCCGCAGAAAAACTATTTTATTTTGACACACATGGAATTACATTTTATTATGTTAATTACAAAATTCTTTTTGAAAGTCAAATTAATTATTTTGCACTAAAATGTTCTTAACATTTAAAAAGACTGAAATTCAAGTGAAATGTCACAATTTTTCAAGCAGCCAAAGTGATTTAAATGTCTAATTTCTTAATTTTACTTCCCCCCAACCCCCATTTGTTTTTGTTTTTGTTTCTTTTGATGGGGAAAAAAAGAAAAAAAAGCTGGGGGAAATCATTCTGTTTCCATTAAATAGGCAATCTGGTGTCTGTCCTGCTTTACTCCTGTGGGAAGAGCATAAGAGATGTACAAGAAGGATGAACATTATATATCTGATAAATTTAGTAGACATTAGACTGCTAAAGTGTTCAGCAACTTCTCTGCTCTTGCTCACCTACCCCTGCCCATCCAGCTGCAGTAAGAACTTGAAGTGCATGCTGTCAGTGCAGAGACCCTTGAGCAGGGAGTTGCAGAGCACTGAGGCACCATCTGGCAGTGACCTACATCTGCTGCCAGATTAAAAATTACCAGGCTAAAAGTGGGAAGCTGGACAACCTTTGAGCCATTATGGATTGATGCGTGAAAGTATGGTTTGATGCTGGAAGCACAATCTTATGGAAGATTTCCTGGGTGTCCTTATAAATTAATATAAACAATGTATGCAAAAAGACTAAGGTGATGTAAACGCAATGGATTTGTGTTTTCATGGAAACAAAGCTGTGCACTGCCTGGCTGCAGTGCACTCTAATCCCACTGGACTGAGTGTGCAGCTCAGGTGTAGCTATCAGGTTCGGTGAGGAAAAGAAGCAGCAGCTTGGACTTATGACTGTTTTTTCTATCCCCCATTATTTAAATCCACTGTTGTCTTGGAGTAGAGTGGCAGAAGAGGAGACACCAAGTTTTGAAAGACAAGGATTTCAGAGACTTGGAAAAATGCTTGGCATTTATGCGTCAGTGGGACTTTTCTGTACAAGTTCGGCTCCTTTCCTTCACCTTCTTGTGGCTGTGCTGTTTTCATCTGCAGGAGGTGGTGTCCCTCCACTGCTCTCACAGGCTGGATATCCTCCAGCCCGGTCGGCCCAGAGAAGAAATGATTCCTGTGGTCTGGAGAGGTTTTCAAGAGCAGACAGGAGATCTCTTAGGGTGAAGGGGGCAGAAGTTGTTAAGTCTACTGCTGAGCACAGTAGACTGACTTGACAAGCGTGATTCACTCTTTACTTTGGGAATTGGCACAGCAGGAATATTGTAGAATTCCCTGCTATGACTTTGACATTAAATTGTGGAAGATTATTTTCTCTCCTCATCTAGTAAACTTTTCCTGTCTCCTTGGTGTGTTGAGAACTGCCTGTGAACACCACGTGTGTTTTAGAAAGAAGTGGCTTGGGAATGTTAACTCATTAACTGAAGTCTATTATTGTTCATCAGCAAGCCACTGTCTGATAAAAATCTCATGTTTTTTCTCATCCTGATCTGAGGAGTATCCAAAATAACTGTAGGATGGAAAGGTTTGTTACCTATTACCAGTGACCTAGTTCAACTTCTTTAGCTGGCTCTGGCTGTATAGTTCCCCTGGGGGAAATATAAGCAGCAAGACTCTGTAGCTTCCACACCTTCCTTGGAAGCAGATTTCTAGTTCATAAAGGAAATCTGCTTCCCTTAAAGATGTAGAACTCTTCAACTTTGGAGGTGAATAGTCTTTCAAAAACAGAAAATGCATTATTTTCTTAAATATCAGTGGTGACTTTATCAATAAGTTACCATAGCTAGTTTGAATCTCCATCTTGCTTCCTGTAAAGTGAGTTAGGTTAGGTCACTGCCTGAAATCTGTCATGAAAATTGAAGCTGAGCCAAAGAGCAGCCTTCACAGTGTTCCCGTCCTGGGAAAGTAAAACATGTCAGCGGAGGAGTTTAACAGATTTGTTGTCATGAATATAATTTTGAAACAGAAGGCAAGCTTGTCTCATAGCGCAGTTTGGGAACCCCACAATTAATGCTGCTATTCAGCCAACGTGGATGCTTTATCCTCATATATCAGAGCATCCCACTGCTGGGCTGACACAGGCACTCTTGGCCAAAAGAACAGCATGCCTGCCTTGGGCAGGGGTATTTACATGCCTGCAGCATACAGAATGGTTACACTGATGTAGCTGTGATCTTTGAAAAAGACCAATAGCAAGAACCTCCCCTCTCCAGGAACCACACTGCAGACTCCATCAGACTGCTCTACAATGTAGTTATTCACCAACTTTTGCCGTGTTCCCTTCTGCACCAATTCCCCCCAGCAGTGTGCTGAGTAGTTTCCCTCTTCTCCCAGTGACCCAGGCTGATCTTTTTTTGTCCTACACAGGGGATTTCTATACGGCTTGAGTTTTCTGTAGAAACCATTGGCTGTGGTAATGCTGCCTGCTGGTTATTTTTAACTTGTTCTCTTTCCTTTTTCCTCAAAATAAAATATATTTATGAGGCGTTTATAAAATTAATAATTACTGGAGAGAAGTGAGACCAAAAGGCAGTTTATTGCACAAAAAAATATTTTAATTTAATTGAGTTTTTAGATTGTATATACTTTCAGTACCACAGAAAGCGGTGACGGATGGTAGGTAAAGCATTAAGCAGGACTGGGGGGAAACTCCATGGTTGAAAAACACGCTCAGTTGAATGGTACAAGTCAGGAAAACATTTGGCATTTATTCAGAGTAAGGTTGTGGAGGCAAAAAGCTGAGAAGTGCTTTAAATGATATGACATTACAAAAGAAGACACAAAATTTACTTGTGTTAGGATGTAGAAAAACTGAACCAGCAAGTGCAAGAGAAAACAGAGTGGGATGGACCCTGATTTATCTCATCTTCTTCAGCTAGTGATGTCCCTAGCTATGTACAAATGTCTGGAAGAGATGAGACTGCTGTCTTATCCAGCATGTGACTGCTGTATCATGGACCTCTCTTCCCATTGCTCTTCCAGCATTCAACTGCTCTTTAGGTCCTCCAGAGCTACTGCTTCACAGGATAAAATTAGAGATCAATTCTTGAGGACACAAACGGCTTCCTCACGAAATAAGTTGTCTTTGCAAAATTGTTTCCATCACAATTTTATGTATTATCCATTCAATAGGCCAATAATGATAGTAATTCTTTTCATTATTTTTGAGAAAAGCTTTCATTATATAGTAAAAGTACTTACGGTTGTGACATGAAAAACACAGAATGAGGGAGGTACATAGAAGACAATTAGAAACAGTAATAAAAAAATCAGAATTTATTAAAATTTAATAGAGCAAATATCATTATTAGAAGGTGTCAATTGAGTCTAAAACATTAGCAACCTATATATCAGAAGTTTTTAATTTCCATATATATGTTCTTAATGCCTTATTAGGAAATCATATTTTGAAGTCCTTAACTCAATTTTTATTCACTTCTCATTCAGACAAAAACTTTAATCAACTTGAATCAAGACCTTGCCCCAGCATGCTAGATGAGCTGTGTCATGTTTTACTGATCAGATGATAATAAAGTTACTGTTATAAAATATAATGAGGTAAAGGGCATTTTATGCTGAATGATTTAATAACAATTTGTGCTTAGACAGCCAAGCAAGGATCTCAAAGTGCTGTACAAACACTCAGAAATGCATTTTAAGAACAACGTCTGTGATTTAGTAAATTAAAGTTTATTTTATCTTTCCTGATAAAAAGCCACTCTTGGGTTAGATGAGTGAAACACAAGACTCTTGAACAGAGGGATCCGAAGCCCAGCCATTCCTACAAATGCTGTGGCTCTGCCTCAGTGTGGGCTCAGGCTCACAGGCTTTCCTCAGATTTCCTGATGCCTTGACTAGGAAGCTATTTTGTCTCAGAACCATCTCATAGAGAATTTTTTCTGTCCTAATTATTCCTTCAAAGTTCACTTTACCCTGCTTGGCTCATTTGTTCATTGTCAGAACTGGTATACTTAGAGCAAAATCTCCTTTTTAGGAACCCAGGCTGACTATCTATTCAGGACTGGAAGTATTGGCCTTTTTTTCAGAACTCCCAAATTACTCTCACTGTATTTCAGTAATTTCACCTGAAAATAATGCAGAAAGAAATGTAGCAGAGGTATTGAGTTATTTTTGCTGTAACTTGTTGATTCTTTCCTGTTATTTTTTATTGTTCTTTAAGCAGAAGATGAATTTATCTGAGTCGGGAGCCTTCTGCTCACAGTGGAAATGTTCAAAATGCAATCATAAAATTCTATTAGGCTGTCATTGCTTTTTCAGCCTTCTAGTCAGAGGAGCTTGCTTACCGTCAGAGATCAGAGATCACAGCCTGCCACAGCCTCACAATGAGCGAAAGAACACATTAGGATTTGTGGAAGGCTGAAGGCAGGGCTTTGCTTTTTATATCCTACAGCTTTAGGTGCACAGCTGGAACAGTAATAAGCTATCAGAGGTGTGGTATCAGTTCTGAGTATTAGGGAACTACCAGGCTCTAGAGAGCAGGTTTGAGATGGAAAGGATCTACTGTTCCAGAGAACCTGTATCCATGCTGTGAGGAGATAATGTATCTCTCTGCCTAATCTTTTGTGGTGTCAACTTTCATTCAGGTGATTGTTAATCTCTTCGACTCCTACTCAGTCATTTTCATGGTTTCATCTGACCTTCAGTCCTATCTAGCACTGAAAGATTCCTTATGTCCTTAAAGCCTTTACTGAGAAAGGCCCACAAAGTGCTGACTTTTGTCTGATAACCAAAGCACGACCTAATATATCACATGAAATTTCATCTGATACAGCCTGACCATTTGTCTTTCCCACAGCTTCCAATCAGGAGACACCTGTGACTTCACTGTGTTCTTTTTCTTTTGGTCCCCTCTTTCTCCCCTACCCCAGGACTTCCAGAGTTAACATCTCATGTCTCCTCTTCTCCCCTCCTCCTGCTCTTTGTTGAATTTCTTGCAGCATTCTTCCTTGTTTACGCCAAGATCTGCCACAGTCCAGACTTCATTTCTTCTCTTATCTGATTCTCCATCTCCAGTGAAAATGGATTTAGTCTGTCTTCCTCCAGCACCAGACCCTCGAATACAGCAGTTTAACTTCTTCCTCACAATGTCCAAGTCCACATCCTATGGCATCCACATGTCTCTATACTTTGATGTCATCAGCTATACTGAAAATCATGTTGATGTCAGAATATATTATAAAATTCAGAAAGGTGTTTCGCTCTATTGTGCAGTATTTTGTTGAATAATGAGATGCAAATAATAAATTTCATAACAGATCTACTTCTACATTAAAGATTGTCATTTGTGAAATGAAAGTATCTATAGAGGCAAAATTTAAGAGCTCAGCTTTCCTTTTCCTAACATTTGTATCCCAGTGTGCTGGTTTTGATTGAGGACAGAGTTAATTTTCTTCAAGACAGCTGGTAAGGAACTGTGTTTTTTATTTGCCCTGACAACAGGTTGATAATATAGAGACGTTTTTGTGATTGCTGCTGAGCAGTGCTCACACAGCATCAAGGTTTTCTCTGTTTTTTGTGCTGCCCCATCAAGGTGGAGTCTGGGGATGCACAAGGGGTTGCCAGAACTCTGGACCCCAACTGACCCCAAGGATATCCCAGGCCACATGGCATCATGCTCAGCATATAGAGCTGGGGAGGGACAGGGGAGGTGTGTAGGGAGACTTTTGGAGTGATAGTTGTTTGTCTTTCCAAGTCAGTGTCACATGTGATGGAGCCCTGCTGTCCTGGGGATGCCTGAACACCTGCCTGCCCATGGGAAGTGGTGAAAGAATTCCTTGTTCTGCTTTGCTTTGCTTTGCTCTGCTTTGCTTGTGTGCATGTGGAGCTTTTGCTTTACCTATTAAACTCCCTTTCTCTCAACCCTCATGTTGTTTTTACTTTTACCTTTCCAATTCTATCACTCATCCCAGTATGAAGGTGCAACCCCAAAGGAAGGCAAGCAAATGGGTGTCTGGGGATGAAGCTGCTGGCTGGGGTTAAACCACATCAGTTTGGTTAAAAGTGTTTCTGTGTTTATATGTGAGCTGTTTTTATTTTATGCAAAAAATTATATTTGAAATTCCCTTTTATCATTTCAAAGTATTTCTTGTCAAGCAGGAACTGATACATATTTCTATTCTCTCCGTTTCCTGAAAGGAACCTTACAGTCCCAGAGTGACCCTTTGGTAGCTATTCTCAGCACTGGTGAGTCATTCATTAGAGCTTTTGAGTCATAGACACTCTCAGTTTCACATAGGCATCACAATCACAACTGCACTTGCTATGTAAGAAATGAAAGCAACAGTTGCAGACTAAATAATTTGGCAAAACTTCTCTGTATTCTTGCTTCTCCACATCCTAATTTTATATCTTCTGAAGCCTGTAGATATTCATTATTGAAATTTATTTTGTCACCTGCAAACTTTATTTTGATCAGCTTGCTAAGAAAAGATCAAATTTATTTGGCTTTGCTGTGCTGTAGCTAGAACCGTTTTCTCCAGGCAAAGGATATTTTGCAATAACATTGAATGTGGATTTACTCCTTTGAGAGATTATAGTGAGCTGTCTGAGGGATAAAAGGAGTGCACTTTTTGGGATAACTAATTCTAGGACAGAGTTCTCTCTAACCTAGATAAAACAGGTTAGAGAAAGGCTATTTGACAGGAGAATCTTAGAGCAATGAATTTTGATTATTTTCAGTTCATTTATTGATTTACCTGCAAGTGGCAGCCTTTTCAATTTTTACTTAGTAAAAGAAAAAAAAAACATTAAAGTCAGTACAACATAAATGAAATGCAAAACTCTTTTGAAGACAAATTTTACCATTTTGCTGTGCTATCCTCATTTAACATCCAGAGATTCTTACCATAAATAATGTCACAATTTGCTTTTTAAAGATGAAACATTTTTCCACTCTTCTTTCCTGTCCAGGGTTCTCTAATTAACAGATGAATACCTTCACCAGGCAAGGAATTTTCTATTTGTTCTCTCTAGGCTTCAGCTTCAGTCTTCTGAAACAGACACTCTTGTTTTAGGAAGCATAATTTTCATTTTGAAAGGATAGACTATTGGGAGGTAGGGAGATAAAAAAGGGATTGAAGTCTGAGATCCTGCAGGTCTGCAGCAGTGGAACACAGCAATGGCTGGCAGCCAGGAGGTTGCTCTGATGGCTTCTGGTACAGAGTCACACTTGAGGCTCTCTTTGCTGGGTTGCAGGTGGTTGTAGTTTCAAAGGGCTGTGGGAGCAGAGCTGAAATAAATTGTCCTTTTACTCTTACAGGAGAGTCCTCTGTGTAGCCTGCTTGCAGCCTGATACTTGCCATCACCTACACTTGAAGTCTTCCTCGAAGTAAGAAAAAAATGTCATTTCTAAAAATCAAAATAACCTAGAAGACCTTGCACATATCTCAATCTTTTTCTTTTTTACATTTTTCTGAGGGAAAATTTCCATTAATTATTCTGTTCACTTTTATGTTTCAAGGTAAACAAGAATTCTTTAATTGTCCAAATTAGTTCAGCAAAACACTGAGCTAAATTTTCCTATTGTAATACATTACTAGCTGAAGTGTTCTAAACCCTGTTTTTCTTGATTACTATCCTTCCCAGGAAATATAATATTCAAGAAGTCTTTGCAACAATTTTCACTCTGAGATACATGGTCAATAGGAAACATGTGTTGCTTGCACAAGGGAATAGTTCACCTAAAGAAAATGTGGCCATTGGCTCTCTAGGCTATAAGGAAAGGCAGCTTAATGTTAAAATTGCTTGAGAAAGATTTTTGAGTTATTTAACAAAAACTTGTGAGTAGGTTTTTTTTATTAGAAATGTTAAAAGATAATATTCTTGAAAATTAAAATGTGGCAGTTTTAAGTATGTATATCTTTATAGATATATATTCCCATTGCATAGAAATTTTGAAATACATATCACTTTGTAGTAGTGTAATGTGGAGGAAACAGTGAAATGTCAGGAATTTGGGTGGGATAGAAATTAAAAATTTTTTTTACCCAAATAATAATTTGTCAGATTTTTTTATTTTTTGAACTGTTTACTGATTTTTTTTTACCTAGGACACTTATTTAATAACACCAGTAGCTGCACAGCAGGTGAAACAGTAAAAATTATTAAAGTCCTTAATATGCTCTTCATTCAGGTGACAAAGTTTGGGGACATTGATTTGTGTTTCCATTTTTGTTCCCATTTGAATTTATTTACAAGCTCAAAGCAAATTTCCTATGCTTGGGAACTTGAGAGCACTCTTTGCTCAGAGGACTTCCTTTGATTGCTGAACACCTTTGCAGTAGTTCATGAAACTTAAGGGATTTAAAAAATATTTACAATCTTATTGCAATGCTGACAATAATAGTCCTATATTTCAAAGGGGAAAAGAGGGAAACAATTGAAGGACTGTAAAGAAGGTGCTGTGAAAGACTAGCTATGACTGGATATTTATGTCTGCAATTTCACCTTCACAGTACTACTTTTAGTTATAAAATAGCAGCAGCACTCCTTAGGAAATAAAGCACCCATTTTAAAATATATTCATCTTTAACCTCTATGTTGCTTTAAGGAGCATCTGCTTTGCTGCCATGAAAATGAAGTTGAGAAATTAATTTACATATTGGACCCTTGTACTATAATCTAATTTTTCTTATTATGCCCTCAGAATATTTTGTCCCAAACTTTTTTTTGGTCAGAAAACATAAGAAACATCACCTAACAAGTTCACAACTGGGACATTGCATTGACTGGGTCAAAGTTGGGTTGAAAGAAACAAAGAATGGTTACCTGATAGAAACCATACTTTTAAAAGTAGCACACCCTTGAAAACAGAGAGCAGTAGGTTGTTTGTATGATAGATTTAATGTCTTGGTGTGCTTTGGTAGGAGCTACACTCAGGAGCATGTAAACATAACAGAAGACCACTGTTAAAAAGAGATATAAGTCAATTTTTGAAAGCTGGAAGCTGAAGAAAAAGCTAGATTTACACAACAGATGACAAATTTTGCCTTAACCAGCTTACATACAAATGTTTTTGAGATTGGAAGGCTCCTTGTTCAAACTGTGTCTGATTGAAATGGATTCAGAACTTCCCTGTGCCAGAGGAAACTACTGACTTTAATACAAAAAAATCATTTTATAACTCTTCCAAACCCCACTTATGAATAAGAACTTTATCACTGGTTACAAAGAATTTTTTCAAGATCCAAATGAAAATTTCAGACTGGTAAACATTAGTGTCAGCTTTCTGTCCCTTGTAGAGAGGATTATCATCAACCTTATTTCTACTCTGAAAAGATATTTTAATTATCAACCTAAAATTTTAAAATATTACACTAGTGTAAAAAGGTCTGTAAAAGTATAGAAGTCATCAGATTAATGATGATGGGAAAAGCAACAAGTATGTCACTAACAGGAGATGGAGGTAGGTGAGAAGAAACAAAGAGAATATAAAATTAGTGCTGTGCATGAGTGCTTCCTCAGTTCTGGTGAGAAAAAGTATGAATAGCTACATATATGTTGAAGTAAATGAAGGTGCAGAGCTATCTTCTAAGCAATGACAGAGGCCAAAAAGGCCTCAGATCCAGATTCTCTAGAACACTCATTTGTGCACACACACAAACACACACACACACACAGAGTCAGTCCATCTCTTCAGCAGCAGAAATCTCAGGACTATACTGCAAACATATCTACTTTCTGCCAATTTCCTTGTATCCAACCCCTCTGGCTTAATGTATCTAGAATTTTAGAATTATTAAGTAATCTTTATTACTCCACGTTTGGCATCTCTAGATTCAAATCCTAGCAGGGTTTAAAAAGACTATAAAATTAGCACTGAAGAAAGAGTAGAACTCAAAGAGACAATCAGCATAGAGTTCTTGCAAAGAAGCAAATTTTGTAACTTAGTAGATATTCAGTATTATCAGCATACCTAGTGATTCCCATAAATACTATAGCCTGTTTTGCCTTCATTCTGCTTAATTAAAAGTCCAATCAGCACTTGCTTTATGGTATGTCAATGAAACCCTGAATTAAAAAGCACACTTTTAAAATTCTTGTAACTCCTAAACTAAAAAAGAAAAAAAAAGAGGTCAAAAGAAAATAATGCATAGATGCAAATATGCTTGTATTTGTTAAGAGATTAAAAAAAAAAAAAAAACATTAGAAATGAACTTGTTCTAAAGCACATAATCTCTGTCACCTTGTGTCCTGATGAGAATGATTCTGGCTATAGTAAGTGAGAAAATCTGTCCACTGTGAGTAAATTTATCATAGACTAAAAATTGCATTTATCATTATGAAGGCACTTTAAATACTTGATGCAAAGTTGTTGCAGAAGATTTCAGTTCAACAGGTGTTTAATATCTATATTTTTTTTGTGTGTGCTTAAACATAAAAGGAAAAAACCCAACTCCCAAGCCCTGGAACTTAACATTTCAATATTATTTACTATTTCTCCTGATACAACCCATTGAATTTTTCAGCTAACTTGTGCACTATTCTAAGCACCTAATAAAGTGATGGTTGTAAGGGGAATCACACAGTTGCTTATATATGCAAGGAAGAATGTTAAAAGATAGACACAAATGAATCTTTCTTTATTAAGCATATGGAAAATGTAGGCTCCTACTTGAAGAATACCTTTTCATTAGACATGTAAAATTTAAGATCTCATTAAGGTGCTTAAGAATGGCAAAGAAGATTCAAAGCAGGTCTGTCTAGTTTTTGTCACTCCTTTAGAGAATTTACACTGACCTGTGTCTCATTTTTTTGCCTACCTCTCCAGAAAGAGAAGTTCTGGAATCTCATTCTTGACTGGGTGCACTTTGCATGCCCTTTGAGACTCATCAAGGCTTATAAACAACTTCTGTATAATAAGACTTGCTTGCATAGTAGTTAACCACTTCTTTCAATGGGAAGGAGAATAAATTTATAAGTCAATGTAGGACAGAAGGATTCCCTGTGTAGCTGGTGGGGAGTCCCTGCTTATTGAACTTGCTGAGAGGCTCAGGGGCACCGTGCCATGCCAGCAGCAGAGGCACTCCAGTGAGTGGAACTGCTGAGGGCAGCAGGCACTGTGCTGCTTGCACAGCTCTATCACTCGGCTGGTTTGTTTTGCACTGTCCTGTGTGGCCCTGTTATATATTGAGCTTTCACCTGAGGGATATGGTATTTTTAAGGGAATCCTTTCTCACTACAGCAGCAAAGAAGAAAGGAAATATTACTTACTCCTTCCTACTTGATGAGAAAACTTCTTGAGGGCATGGATTTATATTAGTTAGATCTAGTGACCCTGGCTTTTATTTTCATGTGCTTACCACTTATACTGAATAAATCCATGCTTGCCTTCTAAGCTGGGGACATTTGAATATGAACTGCTATCATATTTAATAAATAAGCTAAAAGGAAGGTCATGGATTGCTGCTGGAACAGAACATAGGACCTCATATAATAAGCTTTAATCTTCACAAATCATCCATACGGCCTCTCAGATTGAATGTGTTTTTCATAGTGAATCTCTAAGTACTAAGCCACAATTTTTATTCTAAAATCAAGGATAACAACCAAGAGAACTGATCTCTAGCATGTGACTGGCAATTAGGGAGTAATTATGTGATCTAGATTGAACACATGTCAAGATCTCTTCTCACAACTCTGATAATATAAAATGTCTCTGTTACCTAAATGCACTTGACCATTGGGGGGGGAGTCATTATTATATGGATGTATGAATTCTATTTGTTTTTATTTGTATTTTTCTACTTCATTTACTGTTGGTAATCTCATGACAAATTATACTGGAACGCACAGTTCAGACACAAGAATCATACAAAAATATTTTGTATATCGTACAAAAAATCACCAAAAAGCCAATGTTTAAGCTCCCTTCTTTGGCTTGCTGCTTTACTCACTGAATTAAAAGAAATAGATTTCAAAAAAGAAAAAAAATATCACTGGCAAAAACCTTTACTGACACCAAAAGTACACCAGACACATCCTGTAAACTCAAAATCTGAGAAATCAGATGTTGAGAGAGAAGTTTCCCGAACTCTTTATCACTTTTTCTGTGTTTGAAATACTGTCAGCAGCATTCCCCCAAAACACGTGAACTTTTTACTTTCATCTGCAACAAACATCAAAAAGAAACATGTATTCCAGCTCACAGACTGGTTTATGTGGTTCCTCGGGGTCTCGGGCTTGTTAAGGCAGAATTCTTCCTGAGCACATGGAACAAGTGTGAGTCAGAGACCCATCTGTTGATACAAAGAGCATGTGAGGTCAGCCTTAAGACACTGAAGTGTGACTTTGATGAAATTCTTGTTTATGATACTAGAAGGTTTCCAGTAAATGATACAAATCCTATACCTGGTCCATTTGCCAGTACATATTTCCTCCCTGCAATGTATCTTCCAGATAAATAACAATAAAGTATTATTTTTCTTTTCTTTTTTCCCCCTTCCCTGCCCCCCCCCCCTTTTCTTTTTGTTTGTCTTTTTCCTTGTAATTCTTTCTATCCTGCATTCACTAATTCACTTATTAATAACCCTGCTACTACAGGAACTGATAGAACCTAATAAGACACTTCATGGCCTGGACAAAATTGGCTGTTCTTATGCATTAGGCAGAGCAGATACGTAGAGAGGATACACTAATACTAAATATTAGCATAAACATCTGTTGCAGGTCCTATATTTATATCTGAATCTGGATGAATCAACACACTATCAAAAGGTATTGAAATGTTACTAGAATAAGCAGTACATGAGGCTACCTTGAGTTTTAAAACTACTAGATAATGTACGTGTGTGAAAAACTTTAAAAGACAGTTATAAGTAAAATCTTCAATAAAATACAATTACAATCACGAGATATGAAAGAATGGACTTTCTCTTACTGTATGTCATACATAATTACTGAAGATTCAATTTTAGAGGTAATTAAATGCTTTAGCTGAAGAGAAACATATTAATATGAAAATATTGGGCTGTGATTCATAGAAATAGTACACAATTTGTGAATATTAGCTGTTTTTGTGGGAAAAGAACTCTCTACCAAAAATAGCATATTGTAATAGTTAAAAGAGGACTGAAAGGCAATGAGGTAGATAGATAAAGAGAATGTTTTCCATATGCAGGGAAATTAAATTGAATGGACCTCTTCATCTTAGAAAGAACAACTTAGAGAAGTATGACAGTTGCATGAATTTACTGTGGAGAGCAGGGAATACTTGTTGGATCTCTTGCAGCATGGGAACTCAGGAGGACACATATAAAATAAAGTTACCAGGTAGTGAGTTTAAAATAAACAGAAGGAAACACTTTTCCATATTGTTGCATAACTGCACTGTGAGGTAATTTTCCACAAGAACTGGCAGATGCCAAAATTATAAATGGATATAAACAGACTTTGGAGAAATTCATGGGAATACATCCATAAGTAACCGAGATGCAATGTCTGCTTAAGGAAATATTCAAACTGGTTGCTGCTGTAGCTGAGAGGACAGATCAAGAGTCAGACACTTTATACGTCTTATTTTTTCCAATTTTCTCTAAATTCACTAATAGCTAGAGACTCTCATATTGACCACCATGAGACTGTCATGACCACCATGGTCATGATTAGAAAAAAATGAAAAACACTGTCTTATACCTGTTGCTTTATTTAGATGAACTGTGAATTTTAACAGAATCTATAGAAAATATGGTATATACCAAGGACAGAATTTTGAAATGAACTACTTCATTGTTTTACTTTTTATTTCCCCCCAGTTTTTCTTCATAATTTTTTCCTAGCACTACAGTGGGAGTAGGCTTGCTCCCATCCATAGCCTGATGGCCAAGATGCTTGGGGTCCCTGAAAGCAGGGGCAGATTAAGGTTCAGGGTCCTCCAGTGGACAATTCTTGCATTCTGTGAAAAATGAGAGCAAAGGCAATTTGATAAAAAATGTTATTTGAGGTAAATAAACATTTATAACAGTTTGTCCTAACATTAGCCATGGAAATGTGACTCATCCAAACCCTCAAACTACCCACAGTGAATTATCATTTAGGTTTCTTCTGTATTTAATAAACAGATAGAAGTGTTAAGGATAAAAAGACTGGTTCCTTCCTTCCTTCCTTCCTTCCTTCCTTCCTTCCTTCCTTCCTTCCTTCCTTCCTTCCTTCCTTCCTTCCTTCCTTCCTTCCTTCCTTCCTTCCTTCCTTCCTTCCTTCCTCTTTCTTTCTCTTTCTTTCTTTCTTTCTTTCTTTCTTTCTTTCTTTCTTTCTTTCTTTCTTTCTTTCTTTCTTTCTTTCTTTCTTTCTTTCTTTCTTTCTTTCTTTCTTTCTTTCTTTCTTTCTTTCTTTCTTTCTTTTTCTTTCTTTCTCCATTAATTATACAGAGTTCACAAATAATTTGTTTGCAACTAATTATCAATTTTTTATATAGCTAAAGGGTAAATGTGACCCATAATGTCAAATTTCCCAAATTAATTCCCTTGCCAGTACAGTGGGATTTTTCTCACTCAATTCTGTGACATATCCCAGAGCTGAAGCTCCCCAAATGCTTTGATGTCTCCTTTTGTTTTGTCCTAAATGTGATTTCCTTTCTGAAGCAAATGATCCTTTAGTCAAAGATAGTGGATTTCCAGCCCTAAAAAGGCTTTTATTAATTCATGAACCAGATATAAAATAAACAGTAGCAATTTAATTCCCATCTGCTTATTGCTTTTTCAGGGCCTCTTTGTGTACATGCCATCATTTTCCTAATAGCTGCTTGGTCAGTCTCTGCATCCCTGCATTTGCATATAAGCTGAGGCTGACAATAAAGTTTCCAGCAAGTGCCAAATGAGGTGGTGTTCTTGTAATGTGAAACACTTCTCTAGCAGTCTGAGACCACACATCTCATTTCATGTGGGATATTGAACAATTAACATCTTTCAGTCATTTAACCATCTGGACAGAATATGAAGTGACAACTTAGTCTCACCATGAGCAAGTCATGATCTCCTCAGCTTTCTTGTAGGTGTACTTTTAGGACAATTTAATGTAATTATAACAGAAGATTTTGCATGAGAACAAACAATTTAATCTTCTATGGAATGGCATTCCTCAGCTGTGAATCTGAGGCAAGTGAGCTGAGACTTTCTCTTAATACATGTAGTATAGAAAGCATTATGGCAGGGATTTTAAAGCAATAAATTGATGAGGTTACTGAAAAGAATTGCTTATTATTAGAACAGATAACAGACCAAATTTAATTTACATGCTACTCAATATAGGAATTTATCTCATAAATTCAATAGCCACAAGAAGGATAATATAGTCTCAGAACTTTCAGTCTCTACCTGTATATATTCTGTACAATAATGCTAGAATAAACCTGGAAGGCTTTCCAGAAATCTGGAGACTGTATTACAAAAATCTCAAGAATAACCTATTGCCATTTTATAAACTCCAGAAGACAAACAAAATCGTATCTATCTACAGAAAATCTAACCAGGCTAGTGTCTATATTTACTTTTGAAAAGTCTGTCCCCCTTTGCTACTTCATTGTGTCCACTTATTGGAAGATATTGCTGAAGTGTAGACCACTGACATTTTTAATTACCTCTTGATTTGGTCTCACAGAAGAAAAGGAACCAGAGGGGAGAATACTTATCCATTGAGTATATGAGTATTACAGGCTCAAATGCAACATATCCCGAAAAAATATTGCTGACTCTCACTGTTTCCGTATTTAATAGCCGAAGCACTTAGAGAACAATGAATATTTGCACGTTATATAATTCTTTTATATAAGATTATTGTCATTAGCTTTTAGAATACAATGAAGAAATGAGGCAATACTCTGGGATGTGGCTTTTCCAAGATCCCACAGTGGTCCCTTGTCCAAACTAAAGTTGGAATTCCTGCTGTTCTCCTGCACTTTTGTCCTCTCTTGACACCCAATTTCTTTTTCTTCTCGTCAAACTACTGTTTCTACTGTTCTTATTCTAAGACATGTATATATAGCACACTTACTTGTTCTTTATCTTTTCAATCCTCACTTGGAATTCCCTGTCTCACAAAACAGACACTGGTAATTTTCGTCATGTTGCTTCAAAAGCAAAGAAATACTATACTTTGTTTTCTTTTATAGCTGGCTGAAATCTCACAATCAAACATTGTTTCCTTCAGCTTGTGAAGGAAAATTAAAAGAAGCTCTTGCCCTGAAGTTATTGGCAGCCTCTGCAGTGGTTAATTATTCATATTTCAAGCTCAGATTTACTGTACAGCTTAATCAGCATTTCTCTAGACTTGTGTAATCTAGGAATGCTTTTATGAAGCATGGCAAAAGTGTACATACAAGGTCACACCAAAACATTGTGGATTAATGTACCATTTTAATGTCCCTATCACTGTTCTGATGCTCTGAGGGGAAACAGAAATCTGTGTAGTCTGCTGTGGAAAAGATACAGATTCTTCCAAACTTTCATTTTTAATTTAGCCTGGAATTTGCCTGAGGTGTACTGGCAAATAAGTGGCCTCTCCTATTTGCTCCTGGGAGGAGGTCAGGGCTCTAATGGCATCCTTGCTGAATCTATGTGAGTGCATTTCATTTCTCCTTGGGAGATGAAGAAAGTATTTATTCTGTGATGAAAATGGCACATGGATTCAGTAATGCTTTTGTCCAGAGATGGTTTCTGTGGGTTGGATCATACCACCAATCAGGTTTGCCTGTTAACACATTGTCACCTGTCCTCCATCACATCAGTATTTCTTCCCAACAAAATACCTGTGGTCACTCTCTTAAATTCCCTAGCCCCACCCCAAGATGAGTGAGAAGTTACCAGAGTATATAGAAAACACTCTAGTTAATAATACCAGACCACTTGCATTATTGCAAGCATTTAAAAATTAAATGTAAAAAAACTAATTTTTAATTTTGTCTCAGAGCTTCTCTTAAACTAAGTAACACAGGAAGGAGTCCAGATATTGCATCAAGCATGAAGGGGTTAGACCAGGTTTTGCTCCCTGATCATCTTGAGTGTTAAAGTAGTTGAAGAGTC
This sequence comes from Cinclus cinclus, assembly GCF_963662255.1. Classification (NCBI taxonomy): domain Eukaryota; kingdom Metazoa; phylum Chordata; class Aves; order Passeriformes; family Cinclidae; genus Cinclus; species Cinclus cinclus. The sequence continues at coordinate 13,654,865 of NC_085048.1, read as the reverse complement.
ACCTGTACAATTTTTGTTTAGACCATCTAATGCTAACAGAATTTACCATTAATCAAAGTTCAGAAACACATATGGGCTCTGTTTCCTGTATCCTGGATGCTATGACACTCTACAAAAAGTTTAGAAAGTTAAGAATTTAGCCAGTTCTCACAGCCAGGAAAGAGCTTTTGTGATGGTGTGGGTTGCTAGATACACACTTGTGTCTAGAAGTACAATGTGAGAGGTATGGAAGACCCTGGTGGGATGTCCAGTCTGCTCCAGAGGGGCCATATGGGCACATGCCATCCTGAGCCACCTGGCTTTGCTGCCAGACATCACTGTGTGCATCAGAAAGCATCACCAATGTAGCTGTAACCTAAGTTTTCTGGGCTGCTTAGTCATATTGTAATAACAGTCTGGATGTGATTTTCAAGGACAAATCTTGGATGTGCCCTATGCACTTCTGAGAATTAGGTGCTTTGCACTCTTTCTTTCATGTCTGGCTTGGCAGTTTATGCAGCCTCTGTTTACCTGCCTGAATTCTGCAAGGGTCTGGCAGGTTCCAGCTGAAGCTGTTGATGTTGCCTGCAGCAGGGGAAGGTGATGTGCAGGCAGCCAGAAAGCAAGGCTGTGGTGAGACCTGCTGCAGCTGTGAGGGGCACAGCAAAAGCTACAACTGTGGGATTCATGGAGGTATCATATGGTTGTGAGTCTGGACTGAGACCCTTTCCAGACCCCCTGGAAAATGCTAATATCTCTTTATCCCCAGACTAAATGGCATGGGTTGACATCCTGTGAAGGTAAAAGTCTCACTAAATACACCTGACACAAGCAAGAAGACTTTGCTTGCATGGGGACTGCAGTCATGAAGAACCTTAAGCAATGCATTTTTATTCCTGTAGAAAAGTATCAAACCAAAGCTGTGACAACTGTAATTTGTGTGTGCGTTTTCACTCAAGCAAAGTTGGAAAACTACAGATCAAGTTGTGAAGTTCCGATTATCAGAAACCTGACATCACATGAATCTGATGTCCCACAACAGCCCCTGAGGTACATAATTACAGAGCTTAGCAGTCAGATTTCCTTTTCAGAAAATGACAAAATTTTGATGTTTCCCACAGAATAGGAACTGTTGCAGTACAGTTTTCTCTCATTATGTCAAAATGCTGTGTTTCATAATTTCAATTAATCTCATTTTGGCATGTTGAGGAGGATACACTAAGCACTAATTTAATTATAATGCAGCTGACTTTGAAAATTAGCTATGATATGCAATTCAGAATGAAAAAGAAACAACTAATAAATTGAAATGAAATATTAAAAGGTTTAAATCCTATTTACAGAGAGCTGCATCTATTATTTATTTTCCAGTTCTGATAAAACTGTAGTTTGATAGAAAATCCATCTCTTGAATATTTTTTGCATTCTTACTACAAACATTATACATTTGAAATGAACTAGTAGGAATATAAGGCATAGAAAACATCCAAATCTTCACAGTGCCTCAATTCAGTTGTTCCTTTTTAGATTTGTGGAGAGGAACAATTTGAATCAGAACTGTAAATTGTTATCTGGAGATGAAATGATTTACCATGTAGTAGTATATAAGCACAGGATTGGAAGAAGACAGGTGAGACACATACTTTCCTTTGTGCTTGTTTAACTCGGAGCTCAACAGCAGGTACAGGATGTTCTGAGGACTGCAAAAACTCGTTAGTTCCCTATAAGGAAACTTTGCCCTGGAGTTCACAGCTATTATCCTTGAAGCTAACAATGTGAGTTGAAATTCTATGCAGCTTTGGAGCAGCATGTTTCTGCACTTACTGTGTCACCTCAGCTGAACCCTTTTGGCTCCTAGAGACTTGCTGCAGCCCATCAGCAAAACTACAGGTTGTGGTGAACAAATACTTCAAGTTCTCGGGTAATTTCTGGATTAATCAATGGAAATTTTTACAGCTCTAGTATTTCTGCTGAAAGGATAATTATTTTTCCTATTTTGCCTTGAAACGAGCAAATGGATAACACAGACTCCAAGACTAGAGCATAAACACACATAGTTTCATAGCTTCATGTGCCCAAAAATTTATTGAGTCACACAAGTGCATTAAATTCTCCAGGTTCTTACTAAACTTACTATTGGCACTGGACAGCAGGTAGAATGCTCTTTGCTTACAGGTGCAATATGTTGAACAGCATTCGTAACACTTTTCCCTACAAGAATCATTTGTTTGAATGGCAATTCCCCCATTTTTTTACTGTTTATGCACTTGTGCTAGAAATCTATGAGACCTGGATGTATATGATGCAATTGTGAATACGAGAGGCAGATGTATATGCAATGGACTGGATTTTGAGAGCCTTGTGCTTGGCTGTGAGAGCAGAGTTGTGAACTGGCCTCCATCCAAGGCTGCTGACTGGTGCTAAGGTTTTCATTCACTGTGAAGCACAAGACAGAGATGTCTTATACTGATCTTTGGGCTGACCCCAGTGAGGCCAGCATGGCTCATATCTAAGCAACTGCGTGCACTCCTCACAATGAAACCAGATTAAAACACCCGGCCAAAACACTCCCACATGACAGCCCACTTGTACAAAATTCAGAGCTAGATTGAGATTTAAAATGTCTCTATAGGAATTTTACTGTTTAAATGCTTGTAGCTTCCCTGCGTGAGAAATGAATCCCAAGAAATTCAGACTCAAATGTTTCATCACATTATAAGATAACATTCTGTGTATAAACCAACACATTCAACAGATTGGCATCTTTATGTTTAGTTCCCTTGTTAATCCCCTTTTGCTAAATGGATAATTAAAAAATAGGAAATAGGTTTTATTGCATAGCAGAGTAAAAATCCAAATACATGATACATTTGATCAAAATCCAAGACTTCTAAACTTTATTATAAAGTAAACCAAGGTCAGCTGCACATATACAACCTCTGTTGTATAGCAATCTCTGTTTGCTATTTAATTCATAAGTTGAACAGGACTTGTCATTTCTTCATTAGAATCTAGGGTAATTGTGTTTGGCACATAATGGACGATGCTCAAATTTACTGCTCGGGATAAGAATACAGTCTATACTCATGTGAGGGCAGTGCCAGAGGGAAAATCCTCAATGGTGATTTCTGAGCTGTACAGTGGATTCTAAGCGGATCTGCAGTCCAGACTGTAACTCACCTCAGAATGTGCTTGCTGCCTCAATAGAATTTTTATACTTCAAAATTACATGAATTATAGTGTATCTTCCAGCAAAGTGCAATGTGTCAGACAATGACATATAGAAGGTTAAATGGGATCCCTTGAAGGGCAGTAGACCTCAGTTCAATGCTCCCATTTCCAAAAGAGATGTCAACACAGGGTGAAGATGGGTCTTCATAGCGGGGTTGCCACAGATTTTTCTCTGTTGGCAGATGAAGGCTCCTTTGCCAAGTTTTCCTATCTTGGTTTGAAGCAGTGAAAGGAACTCTTCCTCTTATGTTTATGCATCAGGGCCCTATGCAGAAACAAGCATTCCTCTTTTCTGAGAAGGAAGTTTACTAAAAGTAGTAAAATGGAGCTGTGTCTCAGGAATGTGGGTAATAAATAAGAGGACTGGAAACACTGCCAGTTAGGAAATTATTAAGAGGGAGGGTCAGCAGATATTTTAATGGTTATAGCCTTTTTGTCATGGTCAATGCATAAACCTTAGAGCAGATCATAACTAGTGATAAACTCACAAGCAAAGAACGACACAGTGGAGCAGAGTATGTGGTTTGATCCAATTGCCTTCTACTGAGGACACAAATCCCAAAGTGAGGGAGCATCTGTGAAGACTGGATATCAGCTAGATCAGATTTTAAATGAATTATTAAAATGAGCTCTTGGGTTGTTAGGCCAAAGCTGTCACTGTGGTACTTCCATGCCACCTAAGGTTTAGAAGCACTCAATCATTAACTACATAGTGGTTTTCTTGATAAACATGGTTTATAATTCTGTTATTACCATACCTGTAGTCTACATCTACCAAAAGGGCTGTCAAAATTGCAGTGGATATTTTCAAGCACTTGAGTCTTGTTCACTGACTTTATTTTGGTTAAGATTGGACTGCTGTTGAGGACAATGAGAAAAATGAAATCTTCAAATATGATGTTTCTTTGGTGTTCAACATTTCATGACTACAAAGTAAAAATTTTATAGTGAACTGACAGTTCCTCAACTTTGTTCAGTTTCCTGCCATATCAACAGACTAAAGGGCAGGAAGCATAATGACAAAAGCTGTTATACAAATGATCACATCTCCTGAGCATCTTGTATCTTGTCTATAGCTATACTGAGCTATTTTTCTTCCATGAAAATAAAAATTTGGATGGCTGTTATGATTTATATTTGGAAGCTGTTGTACAGTTGTGAAGAAGACCCTGATTTGATCCAGACTAAGAATTTGACAGGTGTAAGCTCTTTCCCATGTAATGACAAGAGCCACCAGCTCAAGTAGTCCATTAAACTGAGCCAATGAGGCAATTCTGTTGTGTATTCAAAGTATGAAAAGCAGAGTGGTACTGAACTCTACAGTGGGACTGACTGTTGCCTCACCCTGTTTACCTGTCCTCTCTGAAGATAGGGAGAAATTGATGACCTCTCTAGAAAGTAGAAAACTGTATGTACTTTTATCATCAAGGACAAAATTTTCTATTCCATAAAAGAGTTTTTTAACTTTGCAGCAAAATAAGATGACACATCAAATTCTTTTTAATAATGCAAGGCAGCCCAAACTTCAGCTCACTGGTTTCTCTGGAGAAATGGAGGAAGTCCAGGATGGCTCATATGTAAAATCTGGTTAATACTTTCCATCTTTGGCACCAATGATGTTGAGATAACTTCTTTTCCCATTTCTGTTACTCTTATTGCCTCATCCATCAATGCCTCAGTTACTCATATCATTGCAGTAAGCTCACCAGAACTCTGATTGCATTTACATGACTTAGCAGCATATATCATGTTTGACAAAAAACGCCCAGTCCTCAAAGACAAACAGAGATGGGACAGTGCCACAGAAAGTGACAAGTGTAGGGACTCTGTTTTATCAAGGATTTTCCATGGCAAATGAAGAAAAACACAAAGATAACTAACTAATTCATTTATACTGAAAGATCATTTAAATGTAATAATATGGAATCAAAATAATTTTGAATTAATTTTCAGGCTCTTAGTCTTAAGTTGGAAGTTTCCATCTTCCAACTTTCCAGTTTCCATTCCTACAGAAATTATGTGGAAGATATAATAGAAAAGATTATTATCCTTTGTACTTCAATCCAAAGTTCTGTATAAAATGAAAAAAGATGAGTTTATTCTTTATGAAATTTCTTTGTGCTGTGTTTAGTAACTTATTTAAAACAGCAAGAACAACAGGATAGTTAAAAACTATTATATGCGACTTATTACCCACAACTTTTGAAAATCAATATCAATTTCAGGTACTATACAGGTACCACTCAAATTACATGATGGAGATTTTTCTTGACTTGAACTACAGAAACATCATTTGAGTTGTGTGCATGTTTATTTGTGAGTGAGGACACAAGTGTAAAGCACAAGGTAGAAGCAAAGAAAAATTTTGCATTTTTCTATGTGGAGTGAGGATCCTTGGAGCAGATCCATGGAATGAGACACTCCAAGTGCCACAAGCTGGGGTGGTGGCATAGGACGAGTCATAGTGTGATCTTTAGCCACTCTCATTCTGATCTGGCTCTGCTAGCTCTTTAACTCTGGCATTATCTCAGGTAAACATAGGAGCTAATAGATAAATCCAAATGCTATAAGACTGTCAAGGCTATAAGGGCAGTAATTTCTTTCCTCTCAGCTTCAACATGCATCCATAAAATATGGTTTGATAGTCTGCTATTTCCTTAAAGAGCATACAGCTACATTGTTCATGGACAAAGAATTGTAATTCAGCCCCTCAGAGTGGTTACCTTGGCTAGCTAGTGAGTACACCGTGTATTGTTAGAATGAGCACCTTTTTGGTGTCTTTTCACTCAACTCCTTCTGTCTCCTACTACTTCTGGCAAATGGGAGAATGAGGGCTTTGTTTTTAACCACAGACTTTCCCCAGACAGCTTCAGAATGAGATAAGGAGCAGTCTCAGCAGCTGCTGCATTAATTCCGGACGCTTCTCGACCTTTCTAGCTGAGCTGCTCTGCAGTCTATGTTTATTTAGAGATTCTGTGGTCCAATACAAATCCATGTCTCTTTCTCTCTTTTTTTTGCCACCTACATCCCCCCCCATGTTAAAAATAACATAGATAAAATAAATCAAAGTAAAATGAAACAAAATAATATGGCCTGTGGATGATCCTGGTTATGTATTTTGTGCTTAGGCAGTATGTAAGGACAGCACCCAAGGGACCTCTGCAGATGGGCTTGAGCTCTTGCTGATTTCTATTCTACCATCCATTTCATCATCACAAGGTGATGCCAGAATAGCTCAAGTACCTGCAGCTCTGTGGGCATGATGGGGATGCAGAGGAATCCCTTTGCCTGTGGTCTCCTACTTGATGCATCACCACAGAGAGAACACAGCATTACAAAGACTTTTATCTGCAGTATGTTTATTCTGGCTTTTTTAATTGTTTATTCATGACAGTGACTCAGACATGGTGAGGTATTCTGATTATCACAATTGTGTCCCAAAGAAGCATTTCTATTACCACTACCTCGATTTCAGTATTTGGACCACAGGATACCATTTAACTGCAGCTGTTGAAATTGACTGAATTTTTATGATACCAGGTGCTGAAGGTATAGTATGCTTACATTAATCTTACAATTTATATTAGCACAAAAGTAATTGAATACTAAAGCTGCTTAATTTGCATTACAAAATCATTTCAGTAAAATAATAACAACTATGAATCTTTATTCTTATGGCATCAAATAAAACTGGCCTTTTGTGCATAAAAGTTATTTCAAAATAGAATTAACCATGGAAAGACCTACAGGGAATTATTGCCCTTTTATCACATGAGTTTTAAACAGCTTTTTCTAAGGCAGGAAACAACATGGATAATATTACAATTCAGATGGGCAAAATAAACCAGTGCAATTTCCTTTAATCACCTATGAATATGCATAAATAAAATATCTCCTCTGTGGTTTAGATATCAGAGGCTTATTACTAGTGTAGGAAAGGTTTGAAAAAAAGAACAAATTGAGAGAAAGTCAATCAGCTGAGGATAGTCAATCAAGAAACCTTCCTTTGTTCCAAATAGATTAAGTGGCAAAATGATTTAGGAATCATGTAAATATTCCACAAAGCCCACAAGCCTCATTGTATTTTTTCAACCTTAGTTAAGACAGCATCCTGAACAACAGTCACAACAGTCCCAAACAAACAATGAAGCCCTGAGAATGGCATGTTTATTTTCCAATATTTATAGAGTGAGTTGGATAACTTTGGCAAAGGAAGAGCAAATCCATCTTAATTGGTATTAACCAGCAAGTAAAACTGCATAAGACACTCCTTGGTGTAAAGAGCTTAAAGACTAATTGAAGGCATTGTGCAATGAGCAAAAGGAAACTTTTCAAGGTTGAATTGTTAGCAAACGTTAACTGCTGCAAGATGCCTTTACACATGCCATTAAGGAGAGTCTGATCCTCCCTTGGACATGGCTTTCCTTACTTCATCAGAGCACCAAAGAAAGCTTTATTTGAAATAACATTTAATTCTTGAATATGCCAAGGGACCATTTGCCCTCCAGAGAAAATTACCATGTTAGGAATTTTCAGATCACCATAACCACAGTATCTATTTATATGTGCTTATCAAATATGGATTAATTCAACCAATCATGGGCAACTGGGAATGCTATGCTATACCTCCCTTTGGTGGGAAAATGCAGAAATCCCAAATGGCCTACTCAGATGTCAAGAGGTAACTTGTAAAGAAAAAATTACAGTGCCCATGTTTGAATCTTAATATTATTGTGGGATAATCTAGGGAAAGTGCAGCAGAAGCAGTAATGTTAATAGTTTGGGGAAAAAGCATTATGAGGATGTGTGCGTAAAGGAAAAGGCTCCTACATCCAAGGAAATTGATGCCATTGGTGGAGTAGTAACTGCACACAGTAAAAGTTAATGTGTTTAGGAGACCTGCACATGCTGAATGGAATCATAGAATCATAGTATTTGGCTTGGAAGGGACCTTAAAAATCATTTAGTTCCAACCCTGCTGCCATGGGCGTGAACACCTAGACCAGGTTGCTCAGACCCCCGTCCAACCAGGCGCTGGCAGCACTTCCATGGATGGGGAAGCCACATCTTCTATGGGCAACCTGTTCCTGTACCTCACCCCCTCATAGTGAAGACATTTTCTCTAATATCTAATCTAAACCTACTCTCTTCCACTTTGAAGCCACTCTCCCTTGCACCTCTGTCACTACATGCCCTTGTAGAGTCTCTCTCCCCTTGTAGGGAATCTGCAATGGTCTGGAATATCACAATTAGGAAACTTTTTCCTCAGGAGTGGGAGAGGTGATGACAGTATTCAAAGAGCACAGTATTGGTTTCCGCTGACTTCTTTGGGAGTCATGAATTTATCAACAGCTACACAAAATCAATATAAACTCTTGTCCAAGGAATCATAGTAGCATGTTTTATACATTTCAATACTAATATCAATTACCATCAAAACATCAAATAATGAGGAGTCAGGCTTAGTGTTAATAAAAACCTTTGAGATCTTCAGATGAAAGTCATTGCAAAAGGCACGTATTTTTTAGTAACATTTAGGTAAGACTTGTTTTTTTCCCTCCTCTCCAGCGTTATTACCTGTAGGATGAATTTGGAAACAAAATGCTACACAGTGATGTCTTGGATTTTTATGTACAATCCAACCCTGCTATCTTATTTCAGCTGGAATTCACACATGAGATGAAGAAATTTTGTTTGGCGTGTGTGATACTGTCCAGCTATTTTTACAGGAATGCTGAACACAGCTGTATGTTTAAGTCTCATAATACACTTCTTGCATGGTTACAAGATTCAGCTATTTCATATCCAATGCTGTTGAAAGCAAATAGGGTCACTAACTTCCTATCTAACATTTCTGACTCATGGAGTTTTTCAAATTGACAAATAGGTTCAGTGTGGGTTCAACATATTTTTGAGCCTTGATTTTGCTGATACCTCTTAAAATTCCAGCTCTTTCTCCCTCCTTCTCCCCAGGGATTGCAGATTAGATGTAAATAGACACCATTCTCATTCATGTTACCTGTGGTTATGATTGCCTTATGACTCCTGAACTGCTGGGAAAGTATTCATTTTCCATAAACTTTTGCCTTCACTATTAACCTGCTTGTCAATTTAACATTCATTCTCCTTATGCCAAGATACTGCATATAACCCTATTCAGATTCCAGGTTATATTTTTTCTTCAGGTGCTTCAGAGAATGTAAATAAAAGGACACTTAACAGATATATTTTTCTGGGGTTTTTTATTTGTTTTTGTGGTGTCTTTGTGAAATTTGATTTTAAATTTCTATTTTATCTCCAGTATTACTTTGTTACCTGTGAAACCTTCATGAGGTGCAAATGAGTAATGAAATGAAAGTTCAATTTGTGTAATCAGTGGAAATGTTAAGATGTAATGTGTTTCAGTGTAAATGAAAGATGCTAATTTATAGTGTCTAAGGGTATGGTCCCAAGGGCTAGTAACATTGTTTCACCATGCATTTTTCTCTAGTGTGATTCTGACAACTTCATTACTAATAGTTCTTCATTACTAACAACTTCATTACTAACAGACTAACAAGTTTCTACTGTAAAGAAGAATATATGCCTTTGCTTTATACTAGGACAAAGTGAATCGCATGGTTACATACTTAGTATTTTTGTCTAGTGCTGTGCATCTGAGTGGTAAAGAGAAGTTTATGGCAATCACAGAATTACAGATTCCACTGAGTTGGAAGGGGCCCACAAGGATCATCTAGTCCAGCTGCTGGCCCTGCACAGGACCATCCACAAGTATCCCACCACATGTCCAAGAGGATTGTTCAAAAGCTTCTGTCAGGCTGGTGCTGTGACCACTTCCCTGGGGAGCTGTTCCAGTGCTCAACCACCTTTTTGTGAAAGGGTTGAGTTCACCTTGGGGTAAAGAACCTTTTTCTGATATCTAATCTAAACTTCTCTTGACACAGCTTCAGTCCATTCCCTCAGGTCGTGTCACTGTCACCACAGAGCAGAGATCAGTGTCTGTCCCTCTCTTCCCCTCTCAGGGAAGTTGTAACTGCAGTGAGGTCTCCCCTCAGTCTCCTCCAGGCTGAACAGACCAAGTGACCTCAGTCACTCCTCACACGGCTTCCCCTCAGGGCCCTGCACCATCTTTGTTACCCTCCCTTGGACACTGCAATAGTTTAATGTCCTTCTTACATTGTGACACCCCAGCACTCGAGGTTGCTCCAGCCCAGAGCAGAGCAGGACAATCCCTCCCTGGTGCTGCTGTCCCTGATGTCCCCAGGACAGGGTTGTCCCTCCTGGCTGCCAGGGCACTGCTGGCTCATGTTCAACTTGCCACGGACCAGGATCCCAGGTCCCTTTCCATGGCACTGCTCTCCACCCTCTCATTCCCCAGTCTGTACACAATACCTCTTGCCTGACAAGTAACAGGTGCATTGTGCAGATAGCTGAAATTCTTTAATCAAAACGAATAATTCAGCAAAAGTGATTTCCCAGCTTGCAGACATATTATAATGGAGATTTTCATAAAGAAATGTTTTGTACTAATATCTAGTGGCTAGAAATAATTTTATACCATCCTCCATTATCCTGTATTATTTTCTTCACAAGATTAATTGTTCAGATCACCTTTGTCTGAACACTGTCATGCATAGCATTTGTTATTATGATGTGATTTCTGCCTTCTTTTGAGTTTACTCTCTTTAAACAACATCTCTATAGGTATTCTCCCACACCTAATGGCACAGTCAGATCAGTCACACTGTTCTTAGAGTGCTTTATTGTGATTATTTTTAAGGATATGCTGTATATGTCTTGATTTAATCTTACATATGTGAATGTTTCTGCTGAGCAAGCTGAATTTATATCACTAAAGAGAACTCATTGTGTTCACACATGGCTTTGATTTAAGATTTATCAGTACCTATCAACTTTATTAGTAGCTAATATTGTGCAAAAATTTTCTGTATGAAAACTGGCTTTATGATTCTTAAAGACTGAAGAATACTCATTATGTGGTGGAAAACTTGTATTCAGATTAAATAGTTTTATCATTCTGACATAAATCAGCTCTTCTCTTTCTGAAAATACCTAGTCTTGCCATCTAAAGATCACCTTACAGCAGCTTATTTGTGAAACTCTACCGCCTTAATGCATGATTAGATAGGTACTTGGAATCTGAGAGAGAGAAAGGACCAACCTCATTTCAGAAATTTGCCTTTGCTGTGTTTTGAAAATTACTTAAATATGGCTGAAGAGTCAGGCTTTTAAAAGTTTCTGTTCACATACTTTCAGAGTAAAAGTCTAAAAATAGCTAGATTATTTCCTTGAGGATATCAGTGCCAACAAGTGGGCCCAATAAGTAATGGGAAGAGAGATTAGGGAACACAGAGATGAGAGTCAGAGGAGAGACAGGTATGGGGGAAGGGATATTGTCAAGGGATTGTATGGAAAGCAGAGGGAAGCAGAGCTGACAAGCCTATCACAGCTGGAATAAATATGTTCCATAGCCCAGGATGGTACTTAACATTCTTTTATTGTCTGGCAAGTGATAGTAATGCATACAGGAAATGGAGGGTTATTTACCCTATGGAAACCGGGGCACTACAAAGAACAGATGTCTGACCCTCATATGTGGTATTTTCCCCACAGGGTTTCTGCTCTCTTCAATCCATTGGTCAAATTAAGGCACTGACCAGATACCTCCTGCAAATTATTTTTTGTCTTCATGACTAAGTTCACATAGCTTCCCACATAATTAACACTGATATTGTTAAGATTCAAGAATTGATGATGATTTTTCTTATGTCATTGCAATATCCAAGACCTTTCAATTCTGTGGAAAAAGGAAATAATTTCCTCCCTTCTCATCACCTCCACCCAGCCTGAACTTCACTCTGCAATAGCCAGAGACTATCATTCAGGGCAATTGCCCAGAGTGTGAGACATCAAATTTTAAATTTCTACTTTAATTTTCTACTTTAAACCAAGAGGAACATGACTTGAACCTTTGTCTTTCATATTATTGCCGGGACTATTTTATAACAAATAAAATTTTTTAGTAACTTTGACCAGTACAAGTTTCATTCAAACATATGCTTCTCTGGATGCGTTTCAACACCACTGAACACAAAACAGCCATTAAACTGAGAAACTCTTGCTGAGTTCTGCTTTGGAAAGCTGCTAGACAGTGGTGGGAAGCAGACAGTGTAAGTCAACTTTTATGTAGCTTGGATGGTGATGGAATTTGAAAAAAAGTGTTAAAAATATGATCCTTTCATCTCTTTTTTGAAAGCAGTGCAGGACAGAATTTTAAGAAAAGCTGTTTCTCATATTAACCGTAACATTTAATTTTTACTTTTTGGTATAATTCTATAACTGCACATAAGTCTCATTGTGCAAAACTGGTATAAAAAATGACCTAAAGAAAGTGTTTTCTAAGTTCAGACAAGATAGAATTAAATAGAGGTTGCGAACAAGTGAAAAAAGTGTTGTAGAAAGAGCTGCCATATCACAAAGGGAAGAAATCATATAGGTGAGTAATTAGCTCATTTAATCGCCTTAAAACAAATAAATGATAACAATTTCCTTTACTGGATTCTGATGCTTAGGCATTACAGAACTTGCTATGGAAATCCCAAATAGATTCTATATAAAGAACAGGTGAATTTGTTCACATAATTATTTACATCTGCTTTTCATAATACGTGTATTAATGCATATTTGTATTCACATTTCAGAACATTATTATTTTCTCTTGATTTTGATCTATTGATTTTAGCTGGAAAATATGTGTGTCGCTTGTGAAGCACAGAGTTTGATAAGAAATGATCTGTAACTTTTCTTATGAAATAGGAAATATAAGGAGAAATGAGCAGTAAGATGGATAGAAAATAGTGTATTCCTTAAAGGAAAAAAAAAAAAAACAAACAAAAATCAAAACCAAATCCTCAAGTGAAGTTTGTTGTTTTATTCTGTTTATTTAAAGCAAATAGTGTTGTAGATACTTTTTATGACATTTTATTGATTTGTAAATCATGAAATAGACCTCCAGCTATTGTTAGGAATGATCATTCGTATCAAAATGATTTACAAGACCTAAGAGTCTTGTTTATTAACTTCAATTTTCTACACAAGTCAAATTCATCTTGAGGTGATTTAGATTTAGGATTCTTGGATCTTCACTGCCAAAAGAAGAATTTTTTTTAGTTTGTTTTGCTTGTGATAACAGAATTACAGAATTGCTTAGTTTGAAGGGAACTTAAAGATCATCTTGTTTCAACCCCCTGCCATGGGCCTTCCACTAGAATGCCTTCCACTAGACCAGGCTGCTCAGAGCCCCTGGCCTTAAACACTTCCAGGGACAGGGCAGACACAGCTTCTTGGGGAGGCCTGTGCCAGTGTCTCATCACCCTCTCAGGAAAGAATTTCTTCCTAATATCTAATCTAAATTTACTCACTAACAGCCCTACCATTATTGCTTGTCCTGTCACTCTGTCCACTCTGAGTATTTTTTTAATGCAGTTATCATGGGAAAAAAATATGAAATAAAACTAAGCACCTAATATCCCTTTGTGTCATAAAACATATTTCCTACTTAGGTACCATATGGACTACTTACCACTGATCCAATTCTATGATAAACAGAAGAAGTGTATGTGGAGGAAAGCTGGGATGGATTTCTCAGAACTTATCATATATATTTCCAAAGGAAAGAATTATTTCAGTCTCAGCAGTATTTCCCTCTTCTCCTGGGTTTTCAGGTTGCTCTCAGTTACTTATCTTGATATACTTCTGATCTTTAAACACAGTCATATCTACCTTGCAGCAAAGATAAAAAAAGAGATCATTAAATACATTTATCTTCCTAAAAAATAGGATTCTTATTGGTTCCCTTGGATTCTGACAGGGTAGTAAACAATTTTATCCAAAGTCAACAGCTGAACTGCTAAACTAGGCATTTGCATAAATTGCCTTGCAATGATGGTATTTACCTATAAACAGAAGTTAATTCATTTGAAGGTACAATGTGATCTTAAAAGTATCACTGCTCTTTTTTCCTCTCACAGTGAATGAAGCTAAACAGGGTAAGAGGTGCTTGCCCCGTGTAGAAAGTTGTAGAGATATTAAGAACAGCTGCTATAGAATAGCTAACCTTGCATGATGGAATAGGTAAGTTCTTGTCATTTATTGCCAGTTACCACTGAAAACATCCATATGAATCATGCTTCTTTCACACTGCAAGCATAAAGGCACAGACCTGCAGCTGTATCTCATACACCATTGAATGAATATCAAGGACTAGGTATTTGAAGATGACACTCAGGGGACATCCTCAAACCAGGCTGGTATTGACCTTGGATTTTTCTCCCAGTCCAATAATTATCATGAAATAAAATTGACCTTTTCTGGAATGTACAATAGACAAAACAATCAAATTTAAATATATTTAAAGATGTTTCTGAGTGGTAATTATATAGAAACCATTTTGTTTCATATTTTTCTTCCAACATGAAGGTATGCCTTCTAAAAGGCTTTCCAAATTGTAGCTTGTAAGAAAAAGAAAACAGGGATGGTGTCCATAACTATTTTTTAGCTGTGATCTTACACTGCTTGAGAACTAAAATACTACTTTTTTAAATACAGTAGCAAGTGGTTTTATCATTATTATATTAAATTTCAGAGGAAAGGAAAGGAATTGTGCATCAATGTTTTATGTTTTCTTTAAGGGAAAAGCTAACCTGGGTCACAGAGGGCCAGTGGGAATACATTCTATAGGCACCATATTTATTCTACTTGTAATTGCCAAATGATTCAACATCTGCAAAGCCACATTTAAAGAAAAAAACTTTCCCAGATCTTTGATAGCTTTTACATCTGTAGCAATGTACTGTGGGTCATATTTATAACTGCCTAAGCTGGACAAGGAACATTTCTGTTAGGATTTTTTTCCATGGCTAACCTCCATGAGAAAAATATTCTGAAAAATAGAATTATAAGCCCAGTTATAAGAGCTCCTTTTTATTCTTCTAGGAAGGATTGGATTTATACACAAAATGCTGTTTAAGGTATCAGCTAGTTCAGAGGACATTTGAAAACAAAAAATCTGTGTCCGTCTTTGCTTTTCATAGAAGTACATATTTCTCAGTTAATACCTATGCAGCTCTGTCATAAAAGGCAATAACATGGTGGATTTTTGACTAGAATCTTTAGTACTGCAAGGGAAGGGTAAATCTCAAGAGATTTTTATTCCTTTTGAGGGAAGCTACTGAGGTTTTTTTGGCTATGTTCCACATTTTCCATATTCCTTGCTGCATCCTCTGTGTGCTGCCATTTGAGAGAATCCCGTGGAAGCCCACAATGCATTGGGTGCTGCTGAAAGATCTAGAAAGGACTAGAAGAGTTTTTCCACTAATTAGGCAGGAATGTTTCCATTGAGGTCATTGCAGGAGTTATTTTCTTAGCTTAAGTAATTGAAATATTTTGTCTAATGCACATAGTTGTTTTCTGAAATAGAAGAATCTATTCCCATTTCACTATGAAGATATTTCTATTGTAAATATACTGCAACAACGGTGTTGATTTTTGTCTTATATAGACACACTATTATTAATTGTAATTTTAAAACTAATTAGGCAGATAAAGATGGGGATAATAATAAAAATAATACTTCCTTTCTCTGTGGTTCTATCCTGTATAACTGGAGGTGGGGAGGTGAAGTCCTAAAGAAATCATTACCTCTGCACAGCAGTGTCAGTATGACTTAAGTCACACCAGGCAGTATGACTGGGTACAACACAAAACTCTTGCTCTTTCAACTCCATTCTGCACACCTATCCCTGACACACAGGACAGCTTCTTCAGTGTCTGGACTACTTATTTTGCAGGTCATAAAGCTTTATACAGAGATTTTGTCATCAGACTCAATGATCTGTGAAGGAGCTTGAACTTACCAAGTCATTCAGGCTTGAATTCAGGACTCATGCAACTGCTGCTGCCTTTCCTTATCTTTATCTGTCATTTTTTGTTCATACTTTACAATAAAAAAATTCTTACTAGAGTTGCAATTTATTTTTAAAAATTTAAATTTTTAATATTCTTTTTATTACCTTCAGCTAAAGAAAGAAAAGCAACTGGACTAATTCATTTCTGGTAGGTTGGAACGTGTCTTTTCCTTGGACACAAAAGACAAAACAAATATAGAAGAGTGAATCTTTCCCATGGTACCCTCTTTTTCATGCCTGCTTGAATCAATGTCTCCTGCCATAAACAAAGTATGTTCTTCAAATTCTACATCCTCCTCTCCTTAGTCTACCTTGAAGTACAAAATAATCTTATCTAAGTATCCTTTGCCTGTAGAAATTACTTTTTCTATTAGGTTTCTTTGATCCTTTTCCCTATTCCACTGGGGTGAGGGGGTAAGAGTGGGAATTGCATTGTGGCTAATTTCCATCTGGGTTTAAACAGTATGTCAGAGGTGAAATGTGACTGGGCAAAAATACATGTTGTTCTCACTGATCAGTAGAACAGTTTCTACATCTTTACACACACACATATATATATGCAGTTTAAAAAGTCTCCTTGAGGTCTTAGCTTAAACACAAAAAAACATAAAGGTGTTTTACCTTAGCAAACAATATTATCAATTTTCTTTATCTTTCATATATTGTTTTTACTGCATGAGTGATTGGTATCTCCTATGACATAGCTAAGAATAAGTTGCTGTGTGTGATAGTTTTGGCTAGGACAGAGTTAATTTTCTTCATGACAGTTGGCATGAGGCTGTTTTGGATCTGTGCTGACAATAGTGTTGATACTACAAAGATGTTTTAGCTGCTCCTGCAGAACAGTGCTCACATAGCATCAAGGCCTTCTCTGCCAGCAAGAAGGCTGGGGGTGCCCAAGGATTTGGGAGGGGACACAGCTGACCCCGGGGATATCCCAGACCATGTGGTTTCATGCTCAGCTTGTAGAGCTGGGGGCAGAAGGAGGGAAGGGGGGATGCTCAGAGTGATGGTGTTTGTCATTCCAAGCCACCACGGCACATGATGGAGCCCTGCTCTGCCTGGTCATGGAAAGTTGTGAGATAATTCCTTGTTTTCTTTGCCTGTGTGCATGGTTTTTGCTTTCTCTTTTAAACTGTCTGCATCTCAACCTAAGAGTTTTGTCTTTTACCCTTCTGATTCTCTCCCCCATCCCAGTGGGGGAGAGTGAGTGCGTGGCTGTTTTTAGCTGGGATTTAATCATGACACTGTGACAGATATGACAAACAAAAGGCACTTTTACCACTTTCTGAACACCAAACAGATTGCATCCTACCGTTTTGAAAAAAATACTTTTTAAACTACTGGCACAATTTATTTATTTCTTTTCTTTTTAAAAGTCAGATTATTACACGTCACAATTGCCTGCCTTTATTGATTTTAGATAGCTCATTAAATTGATGGAAAAATATCTCATCTGTAGTTTAGGGTCATTGAGAAAAATGTTTTTTTTTCTTTGCAATGCTCAGTGGAACAGTGTTTTCTACATATTGTGAAACAACCATAATAAATTAGCATGAATTGTCAGGCTTCTTTCAGGCACTGCTTGGGCAGTAGTGTAAAGCAATAAGCATATATTTATTGCACTTATTGGAGAAATAAAAGAAATAGCATTAACTAAGTCACAAAATAATGCGCCCTGTGGAGATTTTCTGAAACAATTTAATGAACAAGAGAAAATTCTGAGTATCATGCGTCCAGTGGGACAGGTATTTTACATTACTGTCCCAAAGCACAGTCTGTCATTGTCATCCTCATCAGTGCCCCTGTATCTCTTATGTGACATCTGAAATATTTATAGATAAACATTAAGTCAAGCTTACTCTGATGAACAGTTTAATTTAAATTAACCATGCACTTAGGAAAACCATAAACAGGAAATGGAATTAATCTACATTGTGTCAGGGGCTGTCAGCATGGTGGATGCTGCTATTCTTTGATTGAATCTAGACTGATTTCTCTAACTATTTAACACAGAATAAATGTTACTTTTCCTCAACTGCTCTTAATCATCCAGACATCTTCCATAATTATAAAACAACTATCAGTACAACCTACCACTCCTAAAGCTAGGACACTCAGAGGTTCTATGGAGTCATTAATGTTAGTTTATTTACTTGTGAGGCTCTCAGTTACCTCTGTGATAGACAGATCGTATTGCCTAGACCTCAGCAGTTATCAGGGCCAAGAGCCAGCATTACATAAAAGAATTGTGTTGCTTTCACACCATTTGAATGTGTGTTCATTATATTATTTTTATGACTGACACCAATGGTTTTGTTCCTCAGCACATGTGTGAAACAAGGCTGAAATTTATATTTTCTTCTATTCTAAGTATATATACAAATAAAGCACAATGAACCTAACTGGAAATAAAATCAGGCCTTTCACAACATTTTATGCTGTGAAATCTGAAATCCTGGTTCTCCAAATGCTATGCATTGAAATGATATCACAGGTCATAGAAATTACAGCTAAGTTTTTTCTGCATGCCCAGAGTTATCTACTGCTGATACCCAAGAATTATCTACTTCATGGATAGAGTGAACTGTGGTGGATTCTGGTCCATATGATGCATTTCTGTTTTATCTTTATTTTAATGCAAAAGATAAACACTGGCCATATTTTTGAGTCATAGTCTTCATTTCCAAGGAGTTTTGTGATGCACTTAATACATCACTGGATTTGCATATGAGACTGGAACAGGCATGGCCAAGTTTCCTGGGATACTCACTGTTCTGTAAAGAACCAGACCCAAGAAGTGAGTGGCAGGAAGTGAGCACTAACTGTTTTTCACATGATTAACTGGACAGATGTGTGTTATAAGAGCCATATATGGAGACTTATACTGCTCAATTTCCATTAAAGCTTTGCTTTAGTTTTTTTTAAACCTTCCATCAGCTTGGATCTTAGTGCTCTGGATATTTATTGATTTACACCAAAAGCAGTAGGTCACAGCAAACAATCTGGCCAGTGTCATCTACAGCTAATACCCACTTGCTTTTGTAGAAAGCTGTTTCCAGTATAATTAATCTGTACTATCAATGATATAATATTTTTGCAAGTAATCATTCACTTCACTTTGGACTGTTAAGTATAGCAAAGTCTAGGCAAACTTGATACAAAGGAAATTAAATAACAGCATCTATTTATATTAAAATACACAAGATCTCCATGAGAAAATAGCAAGTGAGATCCTAGATTTTTGCTTTACGTATACATACTGGTGAGATTTATGCATATAGTGAACACTAAGAAAAACCAGGACAATTTCATGAAGGGAATCTTTTCTGTCCTTGCTTCTTCTCATTTAGGTTTGGCACAGGGTTATACTTAAACAACATCAGGTGCATGACAATGGGAACCCAACCTTGGTCAAGGTATTTGGATTGCTCCAAACTCTATTTTCCATTCTTGTGTGAGCTCCTTTGCATCCACAGAAGGGTAAATCAGTCTCATCTGCAGATCTGATATCAAAGTTTTCAGATTCAAAATTCCCCCTTATGCTATGCAGCACAGAATGGCAAACTGATTTCTGTGAACTGTATGCACATACATATTAATGGGTAATATTTTGCCACTGTTTTTAATTTAAAGTATAAAGAAAGCAAAATTTTAGAAAGGAGAATATGTTGAAAATTAGATAAAAAAATAGTATGGGGGTTGTCACATTTCCTTGTTGGTTAGGTAGCTCAGAGCAAGTTCATAGTTGCTCTTCAGGCCACACTGCAGATGAGCTACTGGGAAACTGAAATAATGTGAATATCTATTTCCCAAAGATGGCATAAGAAATATCTGTTTTTTGTAGTCTGTGTGAGATCTCAGACAACATAATTTTGGGAGTGGCAGAGGGAGGACAAGGTATCCTTGAGCAGATGTAAGGTGGTCTTTCACAGATTTTTGTGACTGGAAGGGACAATTCTGAACATCTTGCCATGTTTGCATAACAAAAGCTACTTGTGTCTTCTAAATGATGAGAGAGATGGTGTAGCTAGGAAACTAAATTAGTACATTCAAAGAAACTGCCAATAAGATAAAACTGTTAGACTAATGTTACAACATGTAAACCACTGCCTACACCATGTTTAAGAGTCCTTTTAATGAAAGGCTGTTTTTCAGTGCAATCACCCAATAGACCTTTGTAGGTTTACTATGTTGACATCCATGCTACCATATAAACTAGAAGACAATGCTTTTTAACAGGATTACCTAAGATCATGCCTGGAGAACAGGCAAGGACCAGGACATGAGAACTTTTGTTTTGCTGGGCTAAGACAATATTACCTATAAATTGTTTTGTTGCATAAAGATTGCAATATGGGGTTGGTGCCCAAACAGGCTACAGCTAGATTATCTCTGAACTTCCACACAGTAAAACTAGTGTTCATAACAGGAATAGTTAAAGTACAGAGACCTGTCAGCTGATAAGAAAGCATGAGCCATTTGATTTTATATTTCAGACATTCTACATAAAACCTCTTTATGGTTACACAAAATGGTAAAGACCAAAGCAGCAACGGAACTACAAAACATGTAAAAAGTCGGAAAGTGGCACCTTCTATCTCTAAAATATTTTCCTGTTCTGGAAGACTAGGAGCATGGGATGTGATGTAATTGCCTTTGTTAGACCAAGACTTTATTATTTTGTCTTTGGGAAACATCTGGCTCTGTTCTGATGCTTTTCACTCTGTAATGAGTGAGATGTTGTCACCTAGGGGCCTGGGAAACCGTCCTTTGAAATCAGGTGTATCACAGAGCATCATCACTTTTCAAAAACGTGGTGAGATGAGTTTTACCTTAAATGTCTTAAAAGACATTCTGCAAGAAGGTGAAAGGGGGACTCAAGGATCAAAATGAAGATGGAATAATGCTGTACGCAAGGAGTGGATAGAAGCAACATGATTGCATCTTAGATTTTCTGTTTTCTTTGCTGACTCTTTTCATTGGAATGATTTTTTTATCAGTAGAGGACCTTGTGATAAGGTATATTGTACAGCTAAACATAGTGTAGGTATGTTACAGTCAATGAAAGGATAAAGTTACAATCTACATCTCAATGAGAAAAATTCAGGGAAAACAGATACTTGATAATTCATTCATGTAGATTCTCTGAACACATCTTTAAATACATTGGGGCACTGACATAACCATTTTATATCTTCTCAAGGATTCCTGAAAGTTTTTTTAACAGTGATAATTTTCATATCAACAAAATACATTATTGTACTGTACTGTCTTTAGTTTTTGCTGCTTTTCAAGAACACTTTAGCATAATTTTTACTGGTACAGACTATTGTTGGAAAATTCCTGTCGGGTAAACTTTTAAGAAAAGAATAATATTCAGAAGGAATAAAATATTATGTCATCTGAAGTGATAGGCAACCTTTCCGGGGATGAGTTGGCCAAGAGCAAGAATGAATGTAGTAATATCAGGGAACAGGACTGATTGGGGAGAATCTCACAATGGAGATGTTCCTCTTCACTGACTAAAATAGAGCCTGAATGCCTATGTTTCAGATGGCTAACATCAGCTGAGAAAGGGCCACTGGTGCTAAAAAAGGGCCAACAGGACAAGTTATTATCAGAATTGTTATGGTCTCAATTTATTTTTCTTAGCTTTAAGTCCATTTTGGGCAGTCTGGAGGGGGGAAAAAAGTCCCTTCAAGAATATTGTAATTGATTTTCTGACCCTCTAGATATTTATGTTGGTTTTGTGTAGGTTTGTGACAATATGGATAACACCTATCACCAAACTCAAACTACTTTTGCTGGTAAGTTAGCCTACACCAAAAAACCTTTCATTTTTGTAGAGACAATTTACACAGCTCTTTTGGGGAGGGGAGGGGCAGGTCTCAGCGGTCAACACTTCACTAAAGGAGGCTCTGGAAGGGTCACAGAAAATGTTTTGCAAAATAACAGCATACTGGCCTCTTATTGGGAGGCCTGGTGTTTTACCCAAGTATTATCTACGCATAAATATATGCCTGAGGACAAACACTAGGAGGTTCCATCCACAAGAAAACAGGTTTTGATTCTTTGTATCAGTCAAAGAATTAAAGCAGTGTAATACTCTATTGTATAGTGCATACAGTGTAAAATAAGATAGTAGCCATGTACAACTTCAGAGGTCAATCCTTTAATAAACTCTGTGCCAGTGTGTTCATGTAACCCTTTGTGTGATAAACTAGACCTAAATGATGTAAATATTCTTCCACAGTAAACTGCTTTTAGGATCAGAATGGATGTGAGAGAGGTGTCATTATCTTGGCTTTTTTCCTGCTTGTAAATCATAGAATGGTTTGGGTTGGAAGAGACCTTATACATCAACTCCCCTGCCACGTACAGGGACACCTTCCACTAGATCAGGTTGTTCAGGGTCCCATCCAACCTTGCCTTAAACACTTCCAGGGATTCACCACTTCTGTGGGCAACTCATTCCAGTGACTCATCACCCTTCCACTAAAGAGTTTCTTCTTAATAACCAATCTAAACCTGCCCTTGTTAGTGTAAAGCTGTCAACCGTTGTGCTACCATTCTATGCCCTTGTAATAAGTCCCTTTCCAGATCTCTTGCAGTCCCTTTACGTACTGGAAAGTGCTATAAGGTCTCCCTGGAGCCTTCTCCAGCTTGAACAACCCCAACCCTCTCAGCCTGTCTGCAGAGGAGAGGTGCTCTAGCCCTCTGATCAGCTTTGTGGCCTCCTTTGGACTCACTCCAATTGCTGCATTCCTTCCTATGCTGGGGACCCCAGAGCTGGATGCAGCGCTGCAGGTGGGATCTTAGGAGTCCAGAGTGGAGGGAGAGACTCACCTCCCTTGCCCTGCTCCCCATGCTACTTTGGGCACGGCCCAGGACATGATTTGCTTTCTGGGCTGCAAGGGCACATTGCAAGAAACTTTCTGTGACTTCAAACAAATGGAAATCAAAGGACTCGCACTTTACTGCTTGACTATTTACATCACTTTGACTTCTATTTTCATGCTGGCAGCTTAACAAAAACTTTGTTGGTTAATTTGAATGCAGTCCTTTCAGATAGTGGACATCCAACCATTTCTGAAGGTAATGAGTGAATAAAATAAAATGCTAATGGAAGCAGGTAATTTCTTGAGAGCCGATGGATAATAGTGGGAGATAATTATTTCAGTATCTTCATGGTCTTACTCAAATTGCAGATGGATTGCCACAGCCTTGCTCTAGGAAAGCTTGAAGTGTCACTACTTCAATTTGCAATGGATGGGATAGAATCATTGCTTAAGCAAGGATGCATTTCGCAGCACAAAGGGAAGCACAGTCACATAAACACTTTAATTTGATAAGATAGTCTGTAATTTGGACAGGACAAAGTAGTCCAGTGTATGCAAGATGCAGTGCTTCTTAAAAGCATATTTTTACTCTGTACAAAGTTGATTAGAAAAATAAGATTCATTAAAACACGGATGAAAAACATCTGCTTATATGGCAGATGGTAATTCAGCTATCAACACATCCAACTGTTAAATGAATGGACTGATTGAATACAAAAAGTATGGCTTTCCCTCATCTATAGCTCATTCATTTGCAGATTGTTGAAGTAATTTTTATTTTTCATATTAAACTGAGCTTTTCAACAATTAAAAAATATCCAAGTCCTCCTCCCGCTTGCCTCTGGCATACACCTTCTCTATTCTATTTAGCATTGCTGCTAAAACAAAGACAAATGATTCATCCTTAATGTGGAAAAGTGGAAATTTTGTGTGTCCTTTCCAGGCATTTAACTTACTGGTCCTAATTTTTGGCTGTTGTAACACTGATTTCTAGGGAGTTGAACTGATTTTATCTGGTTTCTCCTTTACTGTGGAGAAGGATGTAATGAATTTACTTCCTGAATTCCTAGAATAACTTCATAATCAGAAGTATTGTAGTAAAGATCTCTTTAGATACTGTGGTCAGAAAGAGTTTCCTAAAACAATTGCACTGAATCCCACCCTTAAAAGTAATGAAACAATTATGAGGCTCTTTGCACAGTGTCTTTGATATCTTGGAGGCCAGCAAAAACCTGTCATTATACACAGACTTGAAGTAATTTTTTGGCTCTTGACTACTCATTGCAGATAACTACATTCTGCCTTGCATTATACTTGTTCAACACCATTGGATTCAAAAGGGATGTGAAACTGAGACCTGCAGATAGAATTTCACGTGTGTTGCCCTGCATTTATATTGTTCAATTGCTATGCACTGATTTCTCTGCTTTTTGAGGTTCATGGTTGTCTGTATGTGACACAAATAAATGCTTAGAATTGGACACTTTTTATTCTTTAACAAGTGTACTACCTTTGTGTTTGATTCTAAAATTTTTTAGGAAGTAAAACTTCAAGTTTTGGTGTAGCAGAGAAAATCTCAGAAGAATACTGACACCAGGTCAGTGCATGGCAAGTGGCTGGGGCTTGGTCTGAAATCTAAAAAAAGGTGGAGATGTTAACTTAAACAATTTTTTTTAAATCTCACAACACAAAATGAATTGTGTAAGAAACTAAAAATGTAGAATTATAAATAAAATATATATATTAAAAAATAAGTTTAGAAAGTATAAGTGGCTTCTTGATCATTTTGAAAAAAAGATAAGAAACAAGGCAAGGTAAAGCTTCTGTGAGGGTATAATCAAAAGAAAATAAAATATGTGATAAAAATTAGCATTTTCTTCTGTTTCCAGTGATAGATTTCAGTGCAGTTGAAATTTCTGGTTGGGACACAGAACGTCCTTTGACTCACATGAGCAAATGCTGCTGTGGCTTTGGTGAGAACAGGAAGTTTCCCACTCATATCAGTAATACCTCAGGAACTGATGCTTCAACTTCTCTTGTGTGCCTGATGTTTATAATGAGCACTGTGGAAAAACATATGGTGTTCTGAACTCTGCTTCCTGATGGCTTGAAAATGCATGTTAAATGGTGGTTTGCATATTCAAATCTATAACCACAATAAACCATAGCACAGAAATGACAATAACTTATATTAAAGTTACATGACTCATATAGCAGAGAAGTCCAGCTGAGTGAACATACGTGTTTCTTGAAAATAAGTCATTTATGCTGTGCTACTGTAGCAATACCATTACAAGGAAGTCTCCAAAGTTTTAAAAACCTCTCTACTGGAAATGAGCACCAAAAGAACCCAGCAATATAGTCTCCATTACTCTATCAACCAGATTTCTCCACAGTAAGCGTTTCATTATTAGTTCTTTGAAGTCAGTGTCAAACAAGCACGTTGAAGAATAATATCTTTGTCTTATTTTGGTAAAAAAAGGTCTGGAATGCAAGCTGTTCTAAAACTATGTCAGGAATTCAGCATGTTAAAGGCTTTGACTGTATTTCTGGAGGTACCTTGTTATATGACTGTGTAGAATTCATGTACATACACTCATCCAGAAAGAGCACCCACTTTTATCTGTATTAGACTGGGTCTGAAGCTTGTTGGACACTGGATTTCTCCTGTACTAGAGTCCAGTTCAGAAGTGCTCACCTATTAAGCAATGCACAAATTTGCTAGCAATAACAATAGACAGGCTGTCATGCTTAAAGCAATCCAGAAAGTGATTTTCATAGCATGGCTGAGTAAGTGGAACTTTGGAACAAGCTTACACAATTGGTATAACTGTTCATAATTCAATGAACCTTCCAGGTAGTAAACTTTCACTCTTCTGAAGTCTGCTCATGTTCAAAGTACCTTTCTTTGGAACACAGTTCAAAAATAATTTCCCTTGAAGTCAATAAGTGACTCATCAAGACAAATGTTTTGACCAGGATTTTGTTTTTACTGGCATGCTACAGAGCTGGGATCAATGAGTGTACATAGCTTGAAAAGCCAATCAACCTTTAGAAGAGCCTGAAAAACATACTATTGTGCTGCTGCATTTGCTGAAGAGGGAGTAACTGTATAGTGAGAAAGGGGACAGATAATTTTGCAAATTATTATGAAAACAATACATTCTGAGATTTAAAAATGTTTTTATATGGTTTCTTCCATTCATACAGAGAACATTTAATAGTTTTCTGTTAAGGTGTTCCCTTATTTTATTATTTTGTATATTGGCAATTTTTGTGTAAATATTTTAACAGGTCAATTCATAGCAATAACAAAAATGCAGTTTATAATATATTTTTCTGATAACTGCTTTCCAAAGCTGTTTCTAGGAATTTGTGTTACTTTTGCAGATAAACTTCAGCAATAACAGGAGGAGATTTAAAAGCAATTTTTGAGGAAAAAGGCTAAGGCATAAGTGAAACATGCCAAATAAGGAGGTCTGTAACAAATACTAGAGTTTCATGGCACATTGAGCTAAAGTGTTCTGACATTAATTTTTTAATTGAGGAGAAATATTAGGATTAAACTGACTCAGCTTCATGTATGTACAATACAAACAACTGAACTGGGGTTAGATCTTTTCTAACCATGGACAGAAATTGAATTTTTCTGCTATGTATCTGATCTCATAACATACCTTTAGTGTAAGTGAGGCAAGATGCACTCTGCAATTGCCAGTTCTGCCCATTGGCCACAAAGGGGGCCTGAGAAATAAGTTTAGATGCAGTTATCTACACTGTATACATTTGTCTATAGAAATGTATCACAAGTCTCTTTTTCAACACAAATAATTGAAAGAACACTTGACAAGGATCTCTCTTTGGTGTAAAAGCACAGCTAATTTCAGGTTAGTGTTTAATGGAAAACTTGAGGTTAATATGTGACCCTTCTTTCACCTCTGTGGCTCCACTGTGACTTCAGAAAACTTCATTGAATAGATCTTATTAATAGGAAGATAAGATTATAGTACAACTTCAAGCACAAGGAAAATACCATGCTCATTCAAGTCTGGAAGTTCATTATGTTACTTACCCCTGAAACCTAATTTAAGTGATTTTTTTCCTGACTTCTTAAAA
This sequence comes from Cinclus cinclus, assembly GCF_963662255.1. Classification (NCBI taxonomy): domain Eukaryota; kingdom Metazoa; phylum Chordata; class Aves; order Passeriformes; family Cinclidae; genus Cinclus; species Cinclus cinclus. The sequence continues at coordinate 13,627,711 of NC_085048.1, read as the reverse complement.
TTATATAAAATAAATTTGTTTAATGTGCAGTGAATAAGTAAATCAACTATTTAATTTTTCACATCATGGTTTTATTTTAAATATTCCCATTGCATTATTATTTTGTAATATGATTTTAAAGTGACCCACCTTGAACTCCCTCACCAAGGAATCAATTATCTCACCTGAATAAATCTGCTTACAAGACAAAGAGTGTTGAAGTCAGTGGATAAATTCCCTTGAGTTGAACAGACACACTTGAAGGGAGCATAAATATTTTCGTAATCAATGTTACAAATTCTCAAAAGTTTATAAGGTTAAATCAAATGAAATCTTATGTGCTTGGGAAAAAACACATATATCTACAGTATTCTGATCAGCTTCACTTTTCAAATCCATTCTATTCCATTTGAAAGTGGTCTTGAAATAGAGGCATAAGTGAAGAAATTTGGATGTTTTATTTTCTCAAGCTCTAAAAATGATAATTTCCTAGAAATTGGAAAAGAGGAAATTAATCTTATAGGTAGATTATCCAAAGACATAGGTAAGCAAAAAAAAAAGTTTATAAGTACTAAAAGTATAATACTTTAATTATAAAACCAGAAATGGTGAACTGTTAATGTTGTGTAATATCATAATGAATATAGGGTGTAGGAGAAGCTATGAAATATTGGCAGATCACTGAGCAGATGAAATTAAACTAGAAAACACATGTCCAGACACAGTCAAGACTTCAATTTGCCATTTTCTGGCAAAGTTATTAAAGGAAAAACATGACTTTTACTTTCAAAGCCTCATGGATTATAAAACCATGAAGAGAAGCCTTGTGGGATCAGTCAGTATGTGGTGGAATAAGTGAAAGAGAGCAATCCAAAAGAAATTAGCAATGGCAGCTTCTGTCTCAAACATTTTATTGGAGCTGTTACTCCATTTTTCTGGAAGAAAGAGGTAGAAAGAAGTGTAATTAGTTTTTCAGATTTTAACATACATTTCACATCACAGAGTGTGCGTTCTGCAGAAAACCCAACCATGCATTGAACATCTCACATGAACATACATTTCCCCCACTGTGGTCATATTTGTATTCCCACCTCTTGGGAACATGCTTGAGGAAAGAGAAAGTATTCTGTGTTTAGTGTTAAGTGTTGTGACACCTATGTCTACAGCTTATTTCTGTAGGAAAAATGTAGAAGCACAAAAGTGAAACATAGCAGTGCTTTGTCCTGTGGGGAGATTTGTCTCACTAGAGCTTAACTGTAGTCCAGCAAGATCTATTTATTCTGCCATGCATTTGCTTAGTGGAAATAGAAGGGGATGATGCCTTAAGTTTTAACTTTCATATTTTTCAGGTTCTATACTCCATTAGTATATAACTCTGAACTTCATATAAAGTGTTATCAAGTTCTCCTCGCAGTTTAGTTGGACAACAATCCTTTTCCAGCCCAAGAACCATTGCACCTTCAGGCCCAAAAAATGCAAACAACAGTGAATTAGGGGGAGCAATAGGGAGAAGGTGACTTCAATACCTGAAACTGTAATTGGACAATAAACCCCAATATATAACTGGACCAAAGCTTATAAAAGTGTGAAAACGTGTGACTCATCCATCTTGGGTGGAGCCATGGCTGGGCTCTTGTACTGCTCAAGCTGTATCCTTTGAAGGCCTTTTTAATAAATACCTACTTTATTCCTTTAACTCTGTCTAGCCTCTGTCCTAAGTAGCCTCTCAAGACATCAGGGAAGCCAAGAGACAGTTTGAGTGAACAGGTAAATAGGTAAATGAATCATTCTGTAATTAGAAGGAAAAAAAAGAGGGAAAATAAAGGACTTTTTCTTAAAAAAAAAGGCATCTAACCTACATAGAGACCAAATTTATTGATTTACAAAAAGGAAACAGTAGCTTTTAAAGGTAAATTTTACTTGACTATACATTATTGTCATCCAACTTCATTTTATAAGACATTTTAAACAATGGAAATAATTGAATCCTCTAGATGAAAAACAGCCAGCAAGACTCTCTTGATTCTGCTAGATATTGATTTCTCTTATCTCATGCACTCAAACCTGGTCAACACAGTAACAGCAGGAGGGGAGAATAGCAGCTGCCCTGAAAAGAACCAAACTGGAAGGTTCATTGCCCGAGAGAGAGAGAGAAGAACACCTGCAGCTGCCAAGGATGGCACTAGGCAGCCTGACAAACACAAAACATGGACTGAAACAGCATGATAATTTCTAGAGCAAGCCAAGGGTTCCCAGAAAGTCAAGGCAGGAGATTACATCACTCTCAGGTCACTGCCTTTGGTAAGATGTGGAAGGGTTGATATAAGTTCCCCAAGGCAAAAAGCAAAACCAGTGCTTAATTTTGTGAAAATGAAAAAGTGCAGCTGACAGCCTGGTGATCAACAGGATGTGTGTTTGGCAAAGTTAAAGTAGTTTGTCTTTTTTAAAAACAAGGCAGAAAAATAGATCAAAATGCTATGATGAGGAACCAGTCAATCCAGAGGAATCTGTGCTGGTTATGAAAAGTCATAAAACAACTATCTCATACTAATATTTTGCAGCCTTGCTGTTTGCTCTTTGTATAATTAACCATATATTTACAAAACATATTTTCTCTTTCTCTCATGAGGAGCTTAAAAGTGGTGGAGAAGAGAATCCAGTACACAAAACATCTCCTTAAACGTAAGAACCTGAACCTGTCAGTCGTAAGAACCTGTAAGTCTTTGTTTTGTAAGGGTCTGCTTCGTCCTGCTCAACAAGTGCTGCTCAACACCCTCAGAGGGAGGCTGTCACCCTGCAGCTCTGCCCTATAGAATTTGCAGGGAACAGGTAACTACATTTGCTGTGCTCAATAAATAATACATATAGAGCTATGGCTGCTGCCTTTGATATTCACAGAAAATCTAAAACTCATAACCCCCTGAGATACCACCTGAGCTGGAGTACTGAGAGACAGGGAACACAATTAGGTCTGCTGAAGCTGAAACACATGTCAATCATTTTATTTCTCCTGCTGTAAATGTTATTAGTAAGTATTGACTAATTTCACTTGTAACCACACTGCAAATCAAAGACTTTAAAACCTTCTGCTCGTGTGGGAAGTCTGCAGAGGCTGCAAATGGGTCTGGTTCATTATATCACTGTAATTAATAAAAATGTCATGAAAATGAAACATTCTGGAAAATTTAGAAATATTTCCTTACATTGTATGAACAGCATATTAGAAACAGGTTTCTATAGAGAATAGCATGCATATAAACACATACTAAACATTAATCCATATTAAAATTTTCTTTTAAAGCAATCAAAATCAGGGAAATTTTTGGAGGTTAAAATGTGACTGCCTTAGATGAGCATCGTCCTCAAATATAAGCTATACCTGTTAAAATGAACAGAAATATGTCAGGAACAAGGAAGTCGGCATGCCTGAGAGGAACACAAACCAGGGAAAACTTAGACTTATTGCCTTCTGTGCTCTGCAGACTATATTTACACTATGCCATATATTCACACTTTACCAGGTACAATGTTACATGCAATGCCTAGGGATGAGTCCTACAATGAGGAAGGAGGGAACCCCCAAGGTGGCCACAGTGTCCTGACAGGGTGCCTGCCTACTGGAGGGACATGATCTGGTGCTCCTCTTTCTACTGAGCTGATCCATCAGGGACTAGGAAAATCCAGGAGAGTACATGGAGAGTATGGGACTGTCTCTTGCAATAGCCAGTATATTGTAGGCAGCCCAAACACATTTTCATTTTAGGCCACTTGTAAGGAAAATATGGATGAAATAGTTTTGGAAATGTAGAGATTTTTCTTAGATAACACAGCTTAAAAGAGATTATGCACACTATTGAGCTGTTTTGTATTTATCAGCCAGTGAGATCAACAACCAACGCTATGTGAAACTTCCCCGTGGCTACATCCTTGTCTACATTGAAAGGGTCAGAGGAATTCAAGTGTTTTGAAGTTTATATTAAGCAGTGATTTTTCCATCCAGAAGCTGAAAGAAGCCTGTTTCAGCATTTTGTTACTACTTTGGCAAACCTGCCTGGGGGACCACCCCAACTCTAGCCAGAGTTTGGCAGATGGTGGCTGCTAAATGGAGTGATGAAACTATAATTAATATAGGGGATTTGGCCTATTCTGTTACAGGCAGCTCTTGTTCCAGCTTCTTTAAGAAGGCTGTCCACAAGTAGGGGCTTTGGACTAACTTCCATAAAAATTAGGCATGAAAATTAGGAGAGGTACTGTTGCCTATTGCAGGGTTGCTGAACTACACTGGGTAAGGAGGATTGTATTTATGCTATCAGGATAAAAAAAGCCCATATTTCAACTCAGTGAAGTTGGATTACAGGTACACATGTAAGCTACCTGACTCAAAAGATCTCCTGTCACTCAATCCAGCTCCAAATATTGCAAACATGTGTACGAAAAATGCAGCACTGGAGACAGTGCTGACATATCAGATATGTGAATTTTCTGGGTTCCTACTGACAGCCTTAAAATGCACCTTGCATATACTCCTTATGCAAACACATCTGTATACAGGCTATGTTGGATTTTTGCTGTTGGATAGACAGAACCTATTGTTAATGCACAGCCAGAGACACAGTAATGTTTGGCTTTTCTGCTGCTTGCTGGAGTGCCAGTACAGAAATTCATCCAGGTTTTAATGGAGTTTGTGGCCAGAGATGGGCACAGTCACTGATGGCTGAAATGACAGACTGCAGAGGAGAACACAACCCAAGGTTAGTCCTTGATTATGTATTTCTAGGTCTTATAGCAAATAGAACAGTAAAAATGATTCCCTTATTGACAGGAAAGATGCCTGATAACAGGCATGAATAAACATAATTTATTATCCAGAATTATCGGTGTATAGACTTTATATAAAATTTCTTTCAAGATAGATATTTTTTTAATTTTATGGATTAAAATAATTAAATTTGCTTTCTTTGGGTTTCTGGTCCTAACAACTCTTTAAACAAGCACCATATGAAATTATTTTATCTTGAGGGAAGTTTTCTTTCCTACTCCTTTATCCACCTGTTATTTTCTTCAACACATTTTATTTTGACTGTCTGTAGTGCCTGTATCTTTCCTTTCCATCTAACTTTCCACTGCTGTGAAGAGTGTTTTGGAAAAAAGGTAGTTTGTTTTTTTTATGTTCTGACATGAGGACTAGGAAAAAAATTGCCTGATGGAGCTATTACCTTCAAGTACTTTGCCAATATGATGATAATGAAAGTTATTTCCTCCTGTAGTTAAAAATACACTTTTCAAAGTAATCATTTCAGTCCTTGAGCCACTTCTTATGACTCATTGCTCCAAGGCAGGGATCTACAGGATTGTTTGTGAAGTTCTCAATATTAAAAATGTACATTTTCTAAATCAATGTTTCCCTGATTGTGAAAAACAGTTAAATCCAGATGCAGACATAAGTCTGAACTGAAAGAAAATGCACACAAATACCAACATATAACAGCTTTTGCTACTTAATTATAGAATTTTGGAAATGTTGGAAACCACCTGATGCTGCAAATAAAGCAAAATAAGGGTAAATTATTGTTTTGAGAAACATCTGGATACATAGCTTAGGTTGATAGCAGCTCTGCAACTCCCACCTAGCCTGCTCTAGATCTGTAGGTTAATACATCCATAGAGTTTAGGTGTTTGGATATTTTCACTCTGTGTATGGATTTTATCTCTTGTGGAGTTTGCACTTTCGGTCAATCAGTGGGTTTCAAAATATTTATAGTTATTAATGAAATAAATTTGTTCCCTTGTAAAGAGACATCTTCAGTGAGTTCTTCTGAAAGATTATTGACCATCCCATCCCATCCCATCCCATCCCATCCCATCCCATCCCATCCCATCCCATCCCATCCCATCCCATCCCGGCAGGGATAGATGTAACACTTTCCCAGGAGCAAAGACCCCTAGCATTGAGGAGTCCCTCAAGAGCAATCTGCTGCAGCAAGGGTCCCCTACGGGGCCACAGGTCCTGCAAACCTTTTCCAGTGTGGGCTCTTCTCTCCATGGAGCCACAGGTCTTGCTCCAGCACGGGTTTCCCACTGAGTCACAGCCTCCTACAGGTATCACTCTGCTCCAGCATAGGGTGCTCCATGGGCTGAAGGTGAATATTTTCTCCCCCATGGACCTCCAAGGGCTGCAGGGGCATAGCTGCCTCACCCTGGGCTCCACCAGGGCTGCAAGGGAATCTGCTCCAGCAACAGGAGCACCTCCTGCCCCTCCTTCTCCATTGACCTTGGCTCTGCAGGGCTGCTTCTCTCACACCTGTCCTTACTCCTCTCTTCCTTGGCTGCAATCATCTCGTGCACCAACTTTCTCTCCTTCTTAACTCTGTTATCCCAGAGGTGCTACCACTGGCTGAGGAGCTTGGCCCTGGCCAGCAGCGGATCCGTCTTGGAGCCATCTGGCATTGGCACAGTAGGACACAGGGGAAGCTTCTGGCAACTTCTCACAGAACTTCCCCCTGTAGCCCCCTGCTACCAAAACCTGGTTACAAAAACCCAATACAGATATTTACAAAAATAAACGCACAATCAAAATCTTCATGCTGTGGTGTCACCTCGGCATGCTGAAACTTCCTGAAATCACTCAACAAAACAAGTATTACTTGACTCTGCAACAAGCTCCAGAAGTTGCCCCCCTGGCGGCAGGACACCATGCACTGTGTAGGAGGAGCTGCAACTTCCATTGTGACTTTGGCTTATTAACCTTCTGCTAAGGAAGTCCTGGAAGAAGTGATGTATCACAGGGAAGAGAACAAAAAACTCAGTATAAAGCCTACCGCTGAAACTGAGATCTTTGGTGTGTGAGCTCAGCTTGTTGCTGTTCTTTCACACTTGTAATCACTGAAACAGGCTGCTGTGACTGTGGAGGTGGAATGTTGGGTCTGCACAAAACAAGTCAGCCAGCACATGTGTGTGGGCAGCCGCCTCATTGTGATTTAGAGAGGTTTGTCAGCGAGCTGTAAGGATGGGTGGATGGAAGAGCAGCAGAAGCAATTTGAGGCTGTGTGGGAGAGGAACCAGTGCCCTATACATGCTCTGCCTGTGGATGGGAGCACCAATGCTCCACTGGAGAGGAGTTCAAATGCTGATAAATTCCAGTAAAATATAAAAGATAAACAGGCTGGCTCTTTGTCTGGAGTAAATCAGCAAGGATGTGTTGAATCTCTGGTTTTACCTCAGCTGAGAATCCCAGCCTGTGTTCCTCATCCTCATCTTACACTGCTCTGCCAGCACTTTGGGGGATAACTGAATCACCTGGACTTAACCCCATTCTAGTACTGAGTTAAGAGATGGAAGAAATTGTATATGAAGAATTTTTAATAACAACTCATTAATTTAATGCTGTTCATATTTATATTCCATTTGGAATGAATCAGTTCCTCTAAAATAAAAGTTTTATATATTATAAAGATTTAGTCTTTTTTAGACTACTGTAGAATAGTTTAAAAAATAGAAGCTCAATTGAAATCAAGAGAATCTCATTAATAAAACTATTATATTGAGAAAGAAACAACATTCTGTCTCTGAAACCTGGAGACTGTAAAACAGTTACCTGAATTTGCAAAGCTATTACATATAACTTAGAAACATTTTCAGAAAACCTGCAAGCTAGCATGAAGGATATTTTTGCCCCTCTGCTGAAATCAGTGCTTAACAAATACTAGTAACATTCTACCTGGAAGCACAGCATGCCCCTGGTTGAAAGTTAATTTAAATAAATGAGTGGTCATCCACTCCTGCAATTAATTAATTGTCAACACTTTCTTGTATCAGAGTTCATTTTTGGAGAGCAAGAGAAGTGTGCCTTGCTTTCAAAACCTTAAAATAAAAACCTTAGGGTTTCAAACCCTGAAAAAGCTTGTCGTCAATCCACTGATTTGACTGTATCAGAATTAATGCACATTTAGCTGGAAATCAGTAAGATTTCCTTTGACTAATTTCAAGCATCCCAAACCTAGTAAACCCACTCCTATATTTACAGTCTAGAAGCAACATCTCCATCTCCAAGTATCAGGGTTTCTGTGCATATGGATTTCATGAGATGACCCTCTGCAACCTCTTAGTCTTTCTGTATGTATCTCATGTCATCATCCTGGTGCATTTCCTTCAGAAATAGTAAATTTCTAATGAACAGCCCAAGTTTAATAAGATGTCACTATACACTAGCAAGGAAAGTTCTCTATCCTTTAAGTCTTACCATAACACTCAAAAAAGCATACTAGCCTCGCAGTTCTTGATCTGAACTTGTTCCAGCTCATCTCCTCTGTTTCTTATTGCCATTCATATCCTTGTTTAAAATAGCAGTCTCCATCAATTTTTATTTCCCTGTCATCTATTATTCCTCTCAGCCTTGAGCCATATTAAACCAAAGCTTTCATACTTTCCATCCATTTTCATCTGTCTCATGTTCAGCTTTTACTTGTGTTAAAAGCACTCTTTGCAAGAAAAAAGTCTGAAATGTGTGATTGAAGTATGGTTAGGACCTTAGCCTTTATTCTGTTACTTACAAACAAAAATATAAGCCTGAGAGGTAAACAAATAATTTGTAATGAAAAGTAAATAAGAGAGAATTGTTTGTGACTATTGTGGTTAACCTGCTAAACTTTGCAAATGTATTATATTCAGAACACGCCATAAAGTAGTACAATGTGAGTGCTTACAGATTACAGAATGCATGTGTATCAAACAAAATCAGAATATAATGTGAATGATATTAGGTCATCAAATTGCCAGTGTACTTTATGCTCCTGAGCTGTTTATAAATAGGTAGCAGCATTGAAAGGTTCATCATTTCAGGAGGTTTATAAATAGGCACGGAATGTTTTTCCCCTACATGAATAACACATTTTCAGTGTTCCATATTACAGCTTGAAAATCATGTCATACTCATTAGTGTACATTAAGCCACAGAACTTTGGCTCTTATCTCAGTTAATTAGTATAAAAAAAAAAAGAAGAAGAAAAAGTACATTAGAGCTGGTAAAAAAAAAAAATGGAAGATGCATGGAAGGACACAAAAAGAAAACTCATTTTCAGCTGTGAATAATGTATTCATGGAGTTCCACCCTAGTAAGTGCAAGCTTACATATATTCATAGCTTGATAGCATTTTCTTTTTTTTTTTTTTTTTTTCTTTTGGTGGCCAAATTCTGCTTGGAAATAGTGCAGCTAAATATGTTAGTTTTCCAAACCCTAGGCAGTATCTTTTAATAATTTGCAGATTAGAGAGCATTCAGATTTTACACCAAGTACTGTTCTGTGCTGGGGGGACTCCACAAGGCTTGCTCTCTCTTGCTTCCCAAGGGGGAGGTAATGCAGCCTAGACCCTGAAAGGCCCCTGCACCTCTTACTCATGTGCATGGTTAGGTCAGGTCTCTGGACATCCTCTTCTGACCAGGTGAGCACCCTGAGGAAATGAAAGTGGGTTTAGCCCCTGCAATCCTGCTGTGTGATAGTGCTGATACAAGTGAGCAGAATGGTATAAAGGGACTCTGCTCTTCTGGAAGGCCACAAAAAGCCACAGGCTCATAGCCTGTCATTAAAACTAATGAAAAATGTCATTTAGCAGCAAATACATGACAAGGGACTAAATCAGGAGTCTGGGTCACATTTCGGACACTGCAGCTGCTCTTACAGGTGCAAGTGTAAAAAGAGACACTGAAATGAGTCTCAGCTGTTTTTGCACCTTGTTTGCTGGAGTTTCTTCTATGGGTATCACAGCTCCATGGCATTGCTTGCAGGCTCTGGCATTAATTTATTTTCAGAATAGAGTACATCTCGTCTGAGAATTCAAACGTGACTTTGTTCTTGCTCAAGCGGGGATCTGAAATGATGACAATGAGTCAGGCTGGGGTTTGACAAGGGCGTTTTCCCACTGAGGTTGATTTGCTCTAATGGCTATTGATTCAACAGACTGTAACTTGGAAGAAAGAAGAAGCTGTGAATGGAGCTGGGCTAGAGGAATTAAATTACCCTAATGTAACTTTTAATGGACCTACCAGCAGTGTCCACTCCTTCCAGAAAGGTCCTGAAAACAGCTCACTCCATAATTTCAGGCATTATCACAGGCAGTTGCATTGCTAATGCTGTCTATTGATAAAGGGATAAATGCTATTTTTGCTCTTGGTGTCAGGAGGACTGGGTATCACATTAACGGCATAGATTGCTGAAGTTCTGTCCTTGAAATAGTCATGGCTTTCAATTTCTTTCTCAGCATGTGTTTAAATATTCCCAAGAGCCCCAAACTGCCTCAAGTTGCTTCCTGTTTAAATAAAAGATGATTCCTCTTTTTATTCTGTGGAATCCATTCAAAAGAAAAGGTCATGCCCAAAGAGAGAAAGCAATTTCCTTATTCTTCTTTTCAGAGCTCTAGGGATTTGTAATTTAAGTTTCCCAGAACACTCTCAGTTTTTTTCATAATTGATATGCTTCCTTAATTTTCTTTTTTTGGGGGGTGGTGGTGTCATGTTTGTCTAGTACTAAAGCAAACCCATCATTTACAGTTGTCAAACCCCAGGCCCTTCAGAAATGCAGCATTATTGAGATAGTTCCAGATTAGGTAAAAAGATAATTAAAAGAAGTTATTTATTTTAAATTACTTTATTTCTGCTGATGCTTGACACCAGTTATTCTAAATGTACCTTTCTTTCTCACTTAAAAAGGGAAGACCATGGAATATTTCACAGGGAGTTATTTATGTTTAATAATAAGCATTGCCTCAATGGTGACTGCAAGGTTTTGCTTTGTCAAAGGATTTTTTGTCTGAAAATTTATGCAACCCGACCTTAAGGCTGATGGGGAGAAATTATTCCAGCAGCCATCAATGATGTTTGAAAAGAGATTTTTTTTCCCCTGATGATGTAAAAAAGCATACATATTTTAAAAATTGTTTTTTTCCTTGTCTTTTTATGTTATGTCTTACATTGATTAAACTATCCTAATGATAATAGAAGTAAGATAAATCGTTTATGGTTAAGCCCCTGTGGACACAGTAAACACCAGCAGAAATGGATCTAAGTCCATTCAATTCTATGGAATTTCAAGCTCAGGAGTCAAAGCATAGCATCTTAAAATTATTAGATTCAATTACATAAATATTTTTATTTTTGAATGATGGATAATAGACTGTTCTCTCACATTATATGAACAGCTGCTAACATAAATGATGATATATAATTCTTTATTTAAAAATTATTCTAATATTGAGAAGTGTTTAACTGCATTTAAAAACTAATTCAGGAATCAGTATTTCTGGCTGGAATCTGATTTATTTTCATTTATTTGCATTTGCCATGCTGGTTAGTAAGGAGAAGGTATTTGCTAAATTGTTCAATACTGCCAAGCTAAAAAGCATGCTAAATGTTTTAGGATTTCTTTACTTTCTTTACAGTCTCTTTTCCCCACTCCTCCTGTCTTACACAAACTTTGTTTAGTTAGATTTCTGGAAATACCCCGCCTGTGAGGATTGGGAACATTGTTGGGGCTCCCTGTCACCTACTTGCCTGCCTCTGTTTGGCTTTGGGCACTGCCACCAGCCCTCCCTTCCCTGGCATCTCCTGGACCTCCTCCCTCCACCCAAGCATGCTCCAGGCTGTGAGGTTACTTCCCCTGCCCCTTCTCTTCCCAAGGGCCACCCCAAGAAGCAAAAGACCAAAATCTGTATTTAGTCCCAGGGGCTCAGCCTTGTCACGCCGTGCAGTGGCCACGGCATCGTCTGGAGTCTGGATGCTCCCTGAAGTGATGAAGGTTTTGGGGGTGTCTGGTGTTGTCAAGGCTTAGATCTTTTAGGCACGAGCAATGGTGTTAGGCACAGGCACAGATGGGAGGGACTGCAAAACAAACTGGTAAAACTGTTTCAAAACAACAGTCATTAAAAGCTGTGGTTTTCAAGCTGACTCACATGAACAAGATTAATGAATGTTTACAAATAAAAATTGGTTTAGAACCCTCCAGATCAGCTCATGCATAATTCAGTAATCAGAGCTGAAAACCGAAGACTCACAGTCTGCTTTCCTTAATGTAACATTAAGGGTATACATTTTTATAAGTAGGCCATCACCTAATCCTATCCCATACAAGTCCAGACTGATTACCTCCTACGCATATATTTATTGGACATAAGTATCTACTGAAAACAATGGGTTAACCATTTTAACAGCATGTTTCATTTGTGAACTTTCTGCCTAGCTTTCCAAATTTCTTATTTGTAACGGATAAGAGTGTGAGTGGATAACTGAATCACTTTGACAGTAGAGTTAATAATGGAGCAGGAAAGGATGATATAAACTTTCCCTACAAATAATCATGGAGGTTAAAAAAAAAATCATGGGTGCTAAAAATGCTACAGCTTTATGGCATACAAAGTATATTAGATACTTGAGAGGAATCTTTGTGGGCAGTAAATAATGCAAACACAAAATCATAGCAAACCAAACTGAGAGTCTCTGTTCCCAAGGACACTGGATCAGGCTTTCCTGTGTGTCTGATGTTGGCTGAAGTTATGTGTAAGAAATTGTTCTATTAAGCTGAACAAAATTTCACAAGGGTGCCATCGTGGATATATAATATTCTTAATCTGACTATGATTATTGTTTCTTGGCTTGAACGGATGATGTCTGGGGAGGGTGTGTGTGTGTGAGAGGGAAAGATAACAAGAAGGATGACAACTGACAAAATATACTAAAGGTAAAAAGGAGACTGTTGCTATTCCATCCAAGGTCCTGGATGTGATCTCTGCTGCAAATGATAGAAGGTAAATGTTCAACCATTCTTTCTAAATTTTCATTTTATGCATACACAATTACATGCAATTACAAACCCATTTTTAAACCTAGAAAATTTTTTAAATTTATATGAAAAAATCTGCGTATGTACATTTAGAATCTGGTTTACAAACCTGAATGAAATATTATTGTGCAGAGGAACCTTTTTCCAGCACTGACTCAACAAATTCTTTCAGAAGTGAAAATACATGGCTGATGTACATAAAACTCTGCACTCTTTAAGCAACAGGTCCCACCTAGGAGCAACCTGATAGCAATTTGCCAGGCTGAGAACAAACCAAACCAAAGGAGGAACTGCCCTTTCCCCACTCCCACCTTCTCTAATGAACAAATTATTCAAAGATGTAAACCAAGCTGTTGAAAAACTTCAAACTAAAGAATGTGCAGCAGGTGGCAACATATGTGTCCAGTTAATTCCAGCCAAAACAGTCTGATTTGCAGAAAAGGGTACAGAATTTCGCTGTGACTCAGCTGAGGGAGTGATTCAAAGATGCTCTAGCTCAAGTGCTAGACTTGCTGAAGAGACTAGTTATTAAATAAATTGAATTTCTAGACTGTCCTGACCTTTTGGGTCTACAATAATTCAATTAAAAATCTGAATTTTGTCTTTTAGAGGCTCATTTTCCTTTGGGATTTGGTCTTCTGCTTCTCCATTTCTGAATACATTAAAACAAAAATATATGCATAGTTTAAAGCTTATGAAAGAATGAATTAATTACACCAAAACCAAATTATGAAGTAGCTGATCTTTTGGCCGTTGTAATATTCAGAACTGAATATTTAACTACTTTTTAATACGTGCACCCTCCCTCTAGTGGTGATGTAGTCACTGCTTGACCTAGCCACCACATTTCCAACTGCAGGATGATTATGGCTTGTCTGGATTAGTATTTTTCATTACATGATATCAAAAGCAATTGCTGTGACTAGAAACTAATGGGACTTGCATGTCAAATGAAGAAAATGAAGGAAGCAGCAACTTCCAGAAGTCAACATTCAAAATAACAAAAAGCTATTAGAATAGTGACTGAAAGCTATTACTACCTGCTGAGTATGTGGCTGGATTTTAGTGGTTTCTCTGTGCTTATGTCTGTAGAGTTACAAGAACTATCATAGTTATGAAATTATTTTTTTGTTTACAACAAAATTAACATAGGCCTAATAGTGCTCGAAAACTCATGTGGATAATTATGTTTACTGAATCCACATGGTTTGAACAACTGATTACATTATATAAGAGAAAATATAAATTAAGTATATACTTAATGCTGAAATAGAACATTTTCCTAAAATAGGTCATTAACAACTAGTGGAATGATTTGGGAAATTGCAATTTCTTCTGATAAAAATGTCCTAGTGAGGAAAGGAGAAAGGAAAGATGGGTGGGTACTGTTGAAAACAATTTGAATTTCAGTATTTATTCTTTTTGGGGAAAAAACATTTTTGGGAAACCTTCTTGAGCAAATGCAACGCTGAAGAAAAGAAACTGCACTAAAAAGAAACCAAGTGTACATACTTTCTAAAACAAAGCCTAGTGAAAACAAGCCAAATTAGACAGCAAGCATGAGTTTCACAACTTAGAGATATTTCTTGGGAGGAACTCAATTATCACAAAACCATATTTTTCACAAAATTGACATTTTACAAAAAATTTCAAGCAGGCATGTGTATTGAAAGAGCTCTTCAATCTGAATGCTTGACATCTCAGGTATATAGGCTGTAGTAATAATGGAGAGCTTTTCTATAAACACTTGAAATCACTGTCTGTTGAACAGATTCATAAAAATGATCTGGATTTTTTTTTTTTTAATCTGGAGTCATAAAAAACAAAGATAACACATTTACCAACAGGTCTGGTATCTGACTGGTAGTAAAATCCAATAATTTTAAGGGACTAAATTACTCCAGGGTTTTTTAATTTAGTTTTGGTTTGTTTTTTAAAAAACACGATCAAGAAAACTAAATTAAAAAATACAAGCATCTTGAAAACACTGTTTTGATAATTTGATTGTTATCTCTTTAATTATAATAAATGCTCTTAGGAGCTCTTAGCAAACCTACAGTGAAAATGTTTGAGAAAACGCTACTTTGTTTGCTTTTGATTGTCAAGAAAACATGGATTTAAAAAATATATATTTTAGAAGAACTGAAATCTATTTTGAAAAACTAAATTGAAACATAATTTTTCCTTTGTGATTTTTCAGAAATCTGAAATTTTGTTATTTCTTATCAAAGCTATGAAAAGCTACCTGTATATGACCCAAATCCTCCTGTAAGGTAAGTAATGTTGCTACTTGTACCAGTATTTCTACTATATAAATGAGCTTTATGTGGGGTTTGAGTTTCTTTGGCCAGGGGATAGGAAGAGCTAACTAATATTTATTTATGTATTTATACAGCTTTTTATTTATTTTTAAGAAAGGTAACCTTCTATATGCACAAACTCCACTTTGAACAAGTAAAGTTTCATTTTAAATGTTTCTAAAGAAAGAAGATGAGGTGCAGAGATTTAAGATATTTAATTTCGTGCCAGTGAGCACACATTAGCTCAATAGATTATATTTTCAAGATTGGATATATAAGCAATTATTAAAAAAAAAACCAAAACAACTGTTTAATGGTTTTTGAAGCATCATTAACAACTCAATAAATCAAAATTGACTACTAAAGGACAAAAAGCATTATTGCCTAAATAATTTTAATTATTCATTAAGAATGTGAGATAGTCAAGGAACAGGAATAAGCTTTGAAGAATATATCCTACTGTTTACTAGATTTTGTCACCTTTCCCCTTTTTTACATTCACTCAACCCCTTTTTTTGTCTTTAAAGACTATTAAAGTGTGGCCCAAATTCAGTTTAGGACCCTGGCCTTCATGATGGCAGCAAGCTGCTTTGTGTATTTATTAGAAATACAAAGTAAGCAAGTAAATATCAGATGCTGAACTTCCTGCTTTCATTCTGCATAGTGAGAAAGTTCAAGACTTCCTTCCTAGGAGGTAGTTAAATTTTCATTACCATCTCTTGTGTATTTAAAATAGTACAAACAGACTAGTACGGACAAGCAAATAAGGTCTAAGAAGAGACATATAACATATGTCCTCCTTGACTATCCTTTCATCCTATCCTCATCATGTTTTTCACTTTCCCTCCTTACTTATTTGTGCTGAACACTGATAAGGGAGAATTCAGCCCAAAGCTAATATGTCATTTTAAAGATAATTATTTTGAATATCAAATGTTTGGCCTGCACATTTGGAATAGCAGACATATTAGATCACTTCTTTTTGTGGTGCCCTTGTTTATTTGAAAGCAACTTGTACTTTATCTTCTCAACCACAATCATGTATAATATTTTGGACAGCAAAATCTAGTTTTGATAATTAAATTATACATTTAGAGATGCATTTTTATTCAATTTCCAGGTTTACTTTTTTTGTTGTGACTGCCTATTTAAGTTATGACTGCAGTAGCCAACTGAATGTCTCTGTCCTGACATAGTGTCATGCATAAATAGGGAAATTAGGAAAAAAATCCATTTCACAAAATAGCAATCTTAGCATAGCATGCTATGTTTTGGAAAGACTATGATGTTAGCAAAGCAGAATCTTAGTTGGCAATGCATTGTTCGTTCTTGCCCGAGACATTCTTCCTGAGCAAATCCTGCCATTAGTCTTTTTATATAATAGGACATAAAAAAAAAAGTAACATATTGTAACTCAATGGTCAATGTTTGCAGGCTCCCTGACAAGTTACATTGTCAGACATACAGAAATCTGCACTGGGGGATGCTGAAAAAGAACCATAAACTGAAATGTGGTAAAGAAGTATGGAGACATAACATTAAGAAACACTTCAGAATATTAGTGTATAAATTCTGTATGACTCAACAGCTGTACAGGTAAAGAAGCCCAGCATGGCATTGGCTGATTTAAGAAAACTTGAAGGTAGAATTAATCATTGATGTGGCTATCTCTGGAAATGAAAGTGACTTTGAAAGGGAGGAAAATGTGAGAATCACACAGATTGAGTGACTGTACCATAAAATAAGATTTCTCTTGGTAATATAACAGTAAAAATAAAATGTGTCCAGCTCTAGGATCTAACAAGAATGTGTTGGACACAGAAATTGTCTGGATTTACATATGATGTTTGCCAAGTCTACCATTCTTGGAAATCCTTCCTGCATTCTTGTTTCTCTAAAGGGAATTCATGGTTCATTTGTTTGCTTCCAAAAATGAACATGAGCAAAATTTATATCCTTATGGGAGGATGCACATTGTGGCCCAAAGTAGCAATGCAAGCAACTTCTAGCCCTTTCATCACAAAGTCAAAGAATAGAGACTGTCATCAGCCATCACAGAAGAGAACATCACCTGTGTTTCAGTCATGTGCAACTTGATCTTCCACATTTCAGGCAGTGACTGCATTAAAAATAAAAAAAATTAAAAAATAAATAGTAGAATAAAACAAAACTAATAGGTAAGAATAACAGAAGGCAAAATTGTCTGGAGGCAGAAAAATTTGGACAGGAGCTGTCCAGGAGGATTATTTGCAGGGCATGGTGGTGAGGGGAACCTCCCACCAAAGAACCATGGAAATATTTTGAGATTTGTGATTCAGTCAGATGCAGTTTTTTAGCTGAAAGATCAGTGAGAAAGAGACTTGGCCACACCTGTGACTACTTGTGAAGCAGACTTGGTAGGAGTGTTAAGAGAATGAGGCTGAACTGAATTTCCAGGGTCTTTGATGTAGATATGACAAATATTAATTTGAAAAGGTGTTCTTTATGGACCTGAAGCAGCACAAAACTACCAAGTCCTAATAACCTGTTTGTATCCTAAAAAATACCACCAGGGTCTCAGTCCCCAAACTGAACAGCCAGAAAAGTCTGCTGTCTTTGCAAATGTTATAGGCCTGAGCAAACAAATTTCTTTTCAGGACTGCTCCCTCAAGCTAAACTGCTAGTCCTGTTTGGTGGAAATGTCATGTATTATGACAGGCTGCAAGCAGAGAACCCTTTCATGAAGTATGTGGGGGAACAGGTCTTAAATTCATTGAAAGCTGGGTGCCTAACCTTCTAACTTTACCATCTGTCTGTGCTTACAAGTTAAACAGGTTTAACTCTAATCAGAGGTATCTAGGGTAATAACTGACTGCAGCACAAAAAACAAGGCACACTAAACAAAAAAAAAAAAAAAAAAAAAAAAAACAAAACAAAGAAAAAAAAAACAACAAAAAAACCAAACCCAAACCAAACCAACCAAACAAACTATATACATAGATATATCCTCAAAAGCCTCAGACAACCCTTCTCCCTCCCCAGCTATTCAGCAGGTTGCTGTGTTTTTCCTGAACTGATGCCCCAGAACAGGCTGCTTCTAGAGCCATTGCCTTTGGAGTGTGAAATGGAGTGGCATTAAGTTCTGGCTGCTGTGACTCATATTTGTTTGTCCTCATACAGCTCGGATTGCCTGCTGGCATCCTGGATTGCAGGAACCTACGCACGGCGCATCCATGGAGCAATGCCTGTTTCCTCAAAGAACTGAACACTGTGTGACAGCAGGCCCACCCCTCTGGAGATCAGAGAGTGCAAATCTGTTCTTATGATGAAATCCACAGACCACTTCATGGGAGAGGACAATGAAAGGAAACATTTCACCAACCCCTCAGTAAAGTACTGCAGTACTTTCCAAAGGAGCGGCTGTGAATGAAAAATGAGTATGTGTTAGTAATTTCTGATGCTGTAGATTCAGGGCAGATCTACAGCTGCTGACCTTTTTTTAGTGTTTAGCAATAGCTATACATTTTGATCTTCTAGTTCATTCTAATGAAGAGTTATGGAAAAATTGTTACATGAGAATAATTTTTTAAAAAACCAAAACTTTTGAAGACTTCCTTTGTGAGAGAAATTTGTCTTGGCTTATTTCTCTGAAGGTGTTGACACTTCGAGTTTATTTTCTTCATCAAACTGTGCTCTCAGTAATACTGTGCAAGTTCCCACACCACGAAAGGCTCTGTGCTTCTTTTCCTATGCTGCCCACTCACCAACCTGACCACTGCTGAATCACAAAATCAGCTAAGTTGGAAATGACCTTTGAGATGATTGAGTCCAGCCTAACACCACCTTGCCAGCCAGGAACAGGAGGTCATTTAAAGTTTGACCATCACATTGGCAGGTGTAGATGAAGCAACTGAGCAGACTGCAGAGACGTGCACCATTGAATAGGAATATGCAACATCAGGAGCAGGCAAGGGTTTTGTTTTCTGCTGGGCTCAGGGTAGCAGAATCATTAGGTTTTGTTGACTCAAAATTCTGGAAGTATTTAATAAGGGAGGAGGAATGGAGGAATTCCTTTTATAACATTGTATGCAGCCCAAGGGATTGTTCCCTTGCACTGAAACTGAGAGCTGAAACAGGTTCCCATTTCTGTCTGCAGCAGTGACTCTACAATCACAAAACCAGCTAACCCGAATCCCATTAGGAACAGGGAGTCACTGTCTCCAGTGTAAGGACGGATTAGATAAAACTTCTTGTTATTGCTGTATGAGGCAGATTTTTTTCCTACCAAGCTGGACATTCAGAGATCCAAGATCTATTTTTGGTTTACAGGTAGGATGCTGCCTTGCTTCTGTGCAAGGAAGTAACAGACACTTTAGCAGGAACTGAATGATAGTGTAACTACTGCTTGAAAATCAGTGATACTGAGTTGTTCAAATTAAAATAATGACTCTTTGGCATACTGCTAAATACTGAGCCTATCTGATATTTGGGTATTATTACTTTCTAAGTTTACCAGCATAATTTTCCTGATACACAGTATCTTACAAATCATGATGTGGACACATTTTTTTTTCTGAATAAGTTTAGAACTGAAACTCTCAAATAGCATTTCTATTCGGGAAAGTTTCAAGATTTTTTTTTTCATGTTTCAATCTTTTGCCACTTTCTCAAATGTAGTTGAAATTTTGTAAACAATGAGGAGGAACCTCAATAGGCAGAAAGCATGATCATATAAGTACTGTTTTCTTAGGAAACTAAATTATATTGGAGCTCCAGCAGACTAGTTGTCTGAAATTTCTCATCTATAACTCTGGGTAAAAGTAATGTTGGTTTCATGGTTTTTAAAGGTCTACTCCTAGTCTACTCCTAACAAACAAATGCTTAATAAACTTGCTGATCACTAATGGATATTCAAAAAATCTTCTGATACAAATGATTATGTTCTGAAAACTGTATTTCTATATAGTTAGTAACAAATTTACTTGCTTCATTTCATCAGTAGGCCTGTAATACCATCACCAAAATATGGTGGGCTCCTGGCCAAATTTTCCTTTCTTGACTTTAGAGCAATGGCTTTTTTTGGCTTTTAATAATCACTTCCCATTCTCTCACTTTTTGTTTGCATTTCCCACCTACTCAATATTACTCATTCTTGCCCTTGGTTTTGGGAAATTAGTTGTTTAGAAGAGTTGTGTGTGCAGCTGATTAGGACAGTCCTCTATCTATTATATAGAACCAGATCATGATCTCCACTCTGTAGGCAATCATCTTCATAAAAAAGTAAACGTTATTCTTCTTAACAGCTGATATAATCTACCATTATTGAATATCAGACAATTTATACTGAAAATCATATTCTATAACTTTACAAATTGTGATGCCTGTGCTCCACAGCCTTCACTTCCCAAACAGGGTATAATCAGTTTTCTGTAAATGACAAAAAGGTATGTGTAGAGATTTCTGGTATAGTTCTTCAACCTGCTACATGCCTTTTGGTATCACCATCTCTGGAACTAAGTCACCCTACTCCCAAAATCCCCAAATGTTTTGCTACATCTCCATGCTCAATTCCATTGTATCCTTATAACTTGTAGTCAAATATTGTAAAATTGCAATCACTTGAAACATACTTTGCCAACTAAAACATACTTCTGCTTTCCAAGAAATTTCTGTTGGTTTTCACCTAAACATGAGAACAGAAAAAGTACTTACTTCACCTTATTTCTCCCCTAGTTTAATATTTAAAAAACAAAAAAGAGAGTGAGAAAAATTTGCAATACATTGGTTTTATCACCTCTACTGATAAAAATATTGTCATTGTCATCACTATTAATCAAATATTCCAGATTACTTCATTTTGCCATTTGCCAAGGAGACAAAGGTTTATACTCCTTATTTATAAACCTCTTATATGAATTGTGAAAAATTCCCCAAATCCCAATATATACTCAACAGTCAACTGCTTTCTCACTAGTGAAGTGAAAGTATCTCCAGGGAAGTCAGCTGAATCCTGTTTAACATCCTCAAAACTATAATTTGCATAATTCCATATGGTATCTCTTTATGGAACAATGTTGCTATTGCTGTAAGCACTTACCAAACTTATTGTTGCAGATTTATTTTTACTCCAATGAAATGTTGCAGCATTTACTGTCCATGTGACTTCTGTTGATTTCTATCCTAGGAGTCTGTAGTAACAGCGCTTTCAACAGCTCTTAAGCTATGCTCACTGTTAACACCAAAACTGATCAAATTTCACTGGAAAATAAAAAGGACTGATCTCCACTCCCTAGTTCTACTGAAAAACTAGTCCAGAGAATGACTCCTCAGACAGTTGCCATCCAGTTTGCAGCTTTATTCTTGAGTTTACAAAACCTGTTATTCTTCATTCTTCCCAGCACATACTGCTGGATGACAATGTATCCCTCTCACAAGGATACTGAGATGCTTCTCTTGGATGCTGCTTGCTCCATCCCATCAGGATTATTATCACATACAGAATTTCTAGCTTTTGTTTCCTTCAGAAACTTGTTTGGTATCTGGCTCACAGAGTAAATGACAGCCCTGCTGCACTTAGAGTAAAGTTGAAGGCATCCAGTTTTCATTCTTTTTTGGCCACCAGAAAACTGATTCAGTTTCTTTGCAGTTCCAGTCTGGTGTTGTCCCCAAAACCTCTGTCTACTTGGGTGTGAAATGGCATTAAATAACTGCTTCTACACAGTTCTTCTACTTTCTCTATGATAAGTTGGCCTGATTAAATTTGATGTGCTGAAAGGAAGAATACATGAAATAAAGTTTATCTGTACATATATGAAAGAAACAAAGGCCCTCCCTCGGACTCTTAAGGCCAGGTATTTGCTAGAGTTTGCCTAGTTACAATCTTTCAAGAATATCAGGTTAAGGCTATTTTCTTGACTGCAGTGAAGGATTTACTGTGAAGGATGAAATTTATATTACCTGATTTTGGACATATAAACCTTGGGCAATTTTTCCTGTTAGTTACATATGTCACTTATATAAGACAAAAGTATAAAGAGAACGTCCCATGTATCATATATATTTATTTTAGGTTACATACTTTAAGTGTATCTCCCTCATTCTACTGCACAAAGACCCTATTCAACCAGCTTATTTAAATTTCTAACTTTTAGATGTGTCTTAGTTAATTCTCCCCTTAAAGATTTTCAGGCACTGCCACAATTTTTGACTCTTTAATTTTGATAGACAACATTTCACACTTGCATTTTCTGAGGAAAAAACAACATTCACAGAGAAGATAAAAAACTTCTGTGCAGCCTGAGAGATGGTTTTGCACAAGGATTTTGCAGGAAGGAGGAAGAGGCAGACTGCAACACTAAATGAGCTGAAACCAAGAGGCAGAGATCATAAGTGAGAGAAGAAAGCTGCTCCTCATCAACAGAACATGAATTAGTATCTTACCTCTCATTTCTATACTGGGAATTGCTGCTTATTTTGTCTTAATAGTTAATGTTTGAAATAAAAATGCATTCCTTAAATTTAATGACACAGAGGGATACACATTACTTTTCGGGTGCCAGTGATTTCATTAGATGTAGTTGTGTCATCAAAGTAATAGACTATATAGTATGAATAATGTTCCAGAATTCATCGTGAATTTTCTAAATTCCCTTAGTTCTATGTCATTAATTTTTCCATAGCAAAAATCTGACAGACCATAGCCCGACAATCTGCTTTCCTTCAGCAAAGGAACAGTGACATATATCAAATAGTTTCTGCACATGACTAATTGAAAAATACAGATTATTCAAAGAAAACAGATTTTCTTAAATTTACCAAAATCTTAGCACTAGCTTTTGTGACCATTTGCAAAACCCCTTCTGCACATGACCTTGAAGAAGTCATTGATCTCTCTAATGATTCAGATACTCAATTTACAAGAGTGAGATAATAATATGCTCTTTGAAACCCACTTCAAGACAAACAGATGAAAAACATTAGATAAGCAGCATCTATTATCTTCATTGTTATTAAAACCTTGCTGACAGGACACAGCTAACATGACAATCCCTACAAGGTCTCAAGATACAGTTTCATGTCTTTTGCAGACATGATTCTGTACTTGATGCCCTAACCTACTTAACATAAGAAATAAGCAAGATAATCTAATTGTTTTCTGCTTTATGTGGCCTGACTTTTAATAACAAGATGTCTCCTGGGGAAAACATCTTGCTATATCTTAATAAAAATTTGGAACTGCTGCATGTACTGCATTCCAAATTCTCCTCCTTGTACAGTTTATCTCCAAAACCACCTTAGAGCAAACCCCACTTGTTTACTTCAGTGAAAGTTTTTCCACTAGGCATGTAAACTCATCCAACCTATGTCTCCCTAGCGTTTATATTTAAAAATACCTAATCCATCTCTGCCAGAAAATTCAAGGAAGAGAGGAAGAGTAGGCTATCCAAGGCTAAGCAAACAAAAAAGTCATCAAAATTTTAGAAAAATTCTTTAGTTCATTTTCTTCAGATGAACAAGGAAGAATAAGCAAAACAGTGAGTGAACCTGGGGTCCCTAATTTATTGTCCCCTGTTCTCAAAAGGTTACCTTTGGCTCCTGCTAAACCCTTCACTGTTGCAATAACTCCGTCCCTTAAATCGGAATGGAGAAAACTGTGTCAGGGCTGTAGCTATCCTGGATCCACAGTAAGGAAATATTTTGGCTGCAGGAAAGTGGTGAACTCATAGTTGAAAGGGCAACTGAATATTTTTGCTTCCTGAGAAAATCAAGCTGAAAGCAGCCATAGGTCTGCACTGAATCACATCCAGTACAGTGCTGAAGGTGAAGCTCTAACTCTAGCTTCATCATCTACATGTTCTATTGGAGGAGCTGTGTTTAATCTACTGCACTGCTTTGAAATCTGCAATGCGCAAGCCTTATTTCAGCCACCTAAAGCCTTTGATCCCTGTGATCACACATCTGCTGTAGGTATCTGCACACTCCAAGGAAAGGACTAAATTACTTTTTCTTTCTATTTTGTTCTGTTCATCAGTACTGTGCTGCTTGAACCTTACTGGCCAAAAGTATTCTGTATTAATAGTGTTAGTATGTCTAATAAGATGCGGTTATGGTAAAATGATGCTGATACAAAAATATTACTTTCCCATCAAAAAGAATACACTGTATGGATATTTATTTAAAAAGTGTTCTTTCATTGCTACTAATAGTTTGCTACTGCAAACTTTTAACAGATGAATTTAAATTGGTTCAGCTTCTGTGCTTAGATGTCAACATGTTAGATTGGAGTGCACCTACTTTTACAGTCAGCTAGCCTGACTGCAGCTTCCCTGAAGGGAGAAAAGTGGTGTGGGATCCCAGAGTACCTCTGGAATATTAGTCAAAGGCTGACAAATATCTGAGCAGTTTGCTGAGGCACGTAGAGGTGGCTTCCTCCCAGGGGAGTAGCTGTGACCTCAGCCCTTGCATTTTAATCTGTGTTTGCACCAATCTGGCACTATTCAAGAGAATTAAAAACCTTCAGGCTTCTGTGTGTAACTAACTGTTCCACTCAAGGACAAGTCCTCAAAAATAGTTATCTTATGCACACCCTCCCATGGTAGACACAGTAAACAAGAAATTGGAACAAAGTTACTAGTAATCATGGAACCCTACTGGCAATATCACCTTTTAACCATTCTCAGACTTCTGGATATATTTCACATATGCAGTACTCTTGGCCATGACACAACAGTGTTTGCTCAGGGTTATTACAAAAATCTGTGGATAAAAGAAACAAAATTAACTGCAATGCTCCTGTCCTTTCTTTCAGGATGTTTCTGGAGTGTGGTGACAAGATGTCTTTTTCCATTTTCTAGAGCATTTTTTGCTTATATTATATTATCAAATGAGAGGTCACAGGCAGTAAAAGAAGGAAGTCCCTGAACTAGTTACATAAAAATTGGAGATCCAGGAGATTTATGACTAAATGCTTTCAGTCATGGGCACATGGTCATGTCTCAAAATATGGTACTACAAACTTTTGTTTAGGTTCAACCCCACAACACACACACATAACTGTTGGAGGTATGGGAGTGAACAGACTGTTCTGACCCCATTCACACTGAGCCTAAGAGAGGTTAGGATCCAAAGATGATGTCCAAAAAAAGATGCGATTAGAAGGTCACTCCTAGGTCATGACTTCATACATGTGTGGCAAAATATGCCCCAGCTATCATTCTGGTATGGAGTCTGGTGACACTCAGCTCTGTTGATGTAATAACTGGGGAGCTCAGGCCTGAAGAGACAATGTGTGTGATGACACTCAAGCCCTTGCTACCACAGGGATCCATGTAAAGCTGTAAATTCATAAAGGTAGCACCATTCATCTTCAAAGTAGGAGTTAAATAACTTTCCTTCAGGATCTCAGTTCTTTGATGTCATACTACTTTTCTAATGTTTTTGGGGCTCAACATGAGCCTTTTAGATTCAGTAGGGAAATCAAGTCTGATGGTTAATAACATTTTTTCTTTATCAGGTTTTGTCTGAAAGACTTCACTGGAAACAGATGGTTGGGAAGGGTCTTCTCATTGCATTCTTTCCTTGGAGCTGTGTGTGGGATTCAGTCCCATTAACTTCTGGATACTTGAGAGTGTGAGGACAGGGAGTCAGCTCCTCAGATATTGTAGGCACCATGTCTGATTATCCCATGCATTAAAGCTGCAGATTCCATCTAAACAAGCAGCTAAGATTTCTGCCTCTATTTTGATTGGAAGACTGTTTTAAAACATCAGTGTTCTGACTGTTTCAATTTCCAGACCAATTTCTTCCTGCACAACTTATACTAGGGTATTGTAATGCCAGCATTGTTCTATAGCTTAAAATAGCTTTTCTGAAAGTCTTCTTGCCCCCACAGAACAAACACAGCTCCACTCAACTTTTGTTTTCTTAGTTCAAACTCTGTTATTACCCTGGCAGTCTCTTGCTAAGTCTGTTCCAGTCTGTGTTCATCACTCGGGCACACAGATGAACAGAATTATCTTGATCTCTTGCACAACAACATTTATGCTTCCTAGATTCTTTTGATGCTTTATTTCTCAATACATCTTAGAAACGAATTATTTTTGGGTGGTTGCATCAGACTGTCTCAAAACCATGCCCTTTCAAAACTCTAAACCCTAGAGGTGAGGGCTTTTTTGTTTGTTTACTCTTTTAATAAATTAACAACTATCTACCAAATTCAGCATCTGGCTGATGTTTTTAGATGTTTCTTTATAACAGCATCATTTGGTACTAAGGAAAAGAGTTTAAAATATAAATTAAGTGTTCCTGAGTGTTTAAGGAAGTGTTTTCCTTGTCTATCTCTTACTGTCTAATAGTTAGGCATCTAAGATAACTCTTTAGAGACAAGCACCTCTAGTGTGTGATTTAGCTCATCCCTAAAAGAGGTATCTAAAATAAGAGGGAGGCATTGCTCTTTGGAGATTGCCTGTCTCTCCCTGTAGATGATAAAGGGAGCCTAGATGAGTGTCTCAGGTGTTTTGCTTAAATTGTATGTGGCTAAAGTAAGTAGACATGCAAAGATGAATCTTACCCTTAGTAATTCAGGACAGTGAAGAGCTGTTCCAAAAGAAATTTAGATTTACTGGCATCTATATTGTACTGAAAGGCAATAACATTTGTATTTCTACCTCACTGGGAAACATTGGACATATCTATTAACTGCAACAGATTAAATACATAAAGGACATTTTTAGTGATTTAAACAGGCCCCTCTTAAAAAAATACCTGAATATGTCAAATGTTTTTATGCTTGCTGATTTACACTGACAGCCATGGTAAGCCACAGATACACCAGACAACTATGAATTCTGACCTAGATCCTACAAATATAAATATAATTATTAATCTGAAAAGGGCTGCTCAAACAAGGGAAGCTGCTGGTGGATGCAAGTGCTTCCAGGATTTGGGCAATAATTCCTTGCGAAGTTACAAATGTATTATGCAATACTGCAATAATACCCTTTCTACTGAGTACATGATATGCTGGATTAGACCCAAATATTTAGCAGAGGTCCTTCCATTTTCTAATCTCCATTTTGTTATTTTAACTATTTACTATTTGTCTTGCATTCATATTATCATTTCCAAACAGAGTAAGATTAAATCAAAGGGTTTACCTAAAAGGTGTTAGAGCTTGATATTTTACCTACAGCCAGCTTTAGGTAAGGGGAAGATCTGTTAAAAAGTGCCCTGCTACATTTTTTTTAGTAGGTAATGAAGAAATGTACTTAATTGCTCCTTGAATAAGAGGCACTTAAAAATTACACCCCCTTTTGTTGTGCTGAGACACAATTTCCATTCACCCACCTGAACACGAATAAAACATGAAGCTCAGTGAACAATTCAGTTAAATATGAAATCACCTCTTGTCTTTCACTCAGTCCCTCCACAAATAATTGTAAAAATAATATTGTGAGATCTACTTCCACCTTTCTGTCACAGGAAATATTGCTGAGACTAATCTGCTTTTTAGAAGGTTTACTTTTAAATAGGATTTCCTCTCACTGCATGCACGTACAGAGTCAGGAAGCTCCAGTCTGAGTCAATGTTAAATGCATTTGGTTTTCAACTTGAGTTGGCTTGCAAATGATGGAACCAATGATTCATAATTTCCATCCTGATCTTGTTTACTTTATATTCACACTGTGGCAGGTGAACTCTTGTGCTCAAGATCATCAAGTTATTTGAGGGGAAACTGATGCCATCCATTAGCTTGCTGTGTGAAAGACACATCTGCATGCGTGAGAATAAGTTATAGGAAGGTGATGTGCCACACAGACATTTCAGAGTTCTCCCTTTTTTGTAAGTCTCACATAATCTGCCTATTCTAGTAATGCTGAGCATGTTAATTGTCATCTATGCTTGTTACAGGCCTATTATTTTTCAGTCATTCACTTCTAATATCTAATTAAATAAGATGAATTTTTTAAAGGCTTGGCTGTCTGACAATAGATTCACCATGTGGTATGCTACACCTAAGATACAGCAAGTCTAGTTTTAAATGTGTATGTAGAGCTGCATTACAATCTGTTCCGCTGGCATATAAAGTTTCTGAATGGCCTTCACATTTCTATTTACCTTACGCCCTAGTGTCAAATATAAAATTTGAAACAGAATTAGGAACCAAGAATTATTATTATTATTATGTTATGGTCCAAACCCTCCAAAGTACTGTTTGCCTGGCACTATCACCTGTCCCTAGGAACTTATCTGAACATATTTCTTCATTCATTTTTATCAGTCCAATTTTATGTTCTGTGAGATGGTGTAAGACCACCAGACAAAGATACTTGCAAATCAACCGTTTTGAGAAGAAAGCACAGTTTGAAGTCTTCACTGAATGTTTCATGGAAGTTGTTCTTGAAACCTAAGATTTATGAGCCAAATACAGTCCATGCCTCAGTGAGTGGTTTTGATCCCTTACCAAATCTAAACAAATCAACCAATATGCACCTTTTAAGACCTAATATTTAAAAGGTTCTTTGTTCTAAATGGAAAGTTTGTGGAGAAAACTGAGACTGCACTACTGTCTAACATTCCTCTTGACATGTATTATTTTCCAGGCAGAAGATAAAGCAAATGGGAAAGGGGTGCATGGTTCTATTACTTTCTGACAAGAACACTCAATATTAGTGAGTGATGGTTGAGGGACTATGACACAAGACTTGAGTGCCTAAGCTTGCTCAAAGTGAAAAAGGCTAGAACATAGTGTTCTCATTTCCTTTTGTGAGACCACTACCAAAATTATGCCTTTTCTTCAAAAGAAGGCTTAACAATATTGATCTGGGAAGCATAATCTAGATTTTCACACTGGTTGCCTTGGGGCACCCCTATAGAAGCATTTAAGGCCCACGATTAATGAAGGCATGGAAATGCACTTAGTCCCATGAATCATTCTTCAGAGGTACTGAGTTTTCACACTCTGCCTGTATATACATCTATATATAGGATGACTAGATTCCCCATTCCTATCTTAGGCTGACTGACTCACTATGCTGAGGGCAGGTACTGGCTTTTTAGAGAATGACCTATAAAACTAGGTGATCTAGCTGTAACCACCACTAGTGTGATTCATTTTACTTAACATTAAACATCTCTCAATCAACTGCCTTAGCCTAAACCTTGCCTTTCTCTCTGGACAGAAATAGATATTTATTGAAGGTCACTTCCCCCAATAATTTACAGACATGTACATTAGGATTAGTTACATTACCATCTGGTGTTGCTTCTTGCTTCTCAACAGCTAACTAAAATTTAAGTATCTCACCATTAGACATCTGAGGGATGGATCCATCTTTAATATTTTAAGCCGCACCAAGACTGATTTCACTGAGCCCTGGTCAGGCACATTTACTCAAGTCATCCACAGTGCTACAAATGGCTGGAGGGTCACAGTAATTCTTTATAGGAAATGTTAAGAAATATGTGAAAAGCAAGCCACAAGAAGAAAACCAGAAACATCTGAAAGAATTCCTGTGCAAGGACTGTTAATGTAACACTGTTGGTTAGAAAGTCTCTAGGCATCTGCTGTTTGTTGAGTGACTTGTGCAATAGTGTGTCCCCAGAGTCTGGACATGCTTTACAGTTCCCAGCACAAACACAGCCCTTGCCATCAGGTGAACTCTCCCACTCAAAGTGTGAGAAGAAAATATGACTCATCAGAACTTGGTAACATTTATCAGGGGGTTTTCACTTCTGGCTGTCACACACTGTAGCCATAATAAAACAAGAAAATAAATTCAGTAACCCAGATGTATATATAAGTGATTAAGAAATTTCCCTTTACCTTTTAAGTCCAACATGACCTCCACAGAAAACGGCTTTTCAAGAAAACCCTAAACCTTGGTCAAGTGAAGGGTAAAGGACTTCCCATTACTACAGCTTTTTGATTTTAGCAAGGCTGTAATAGTTCAGGAACAGCAGAAGAATTACAAATGCTGTGTTTTCAGCAGCTAAAAGAGGGACTTGACTGTACATGTTATACCTCTGAAGCATGAATTGTAAATCTAGGCAGGTGCATTATAAAAGCAGGACTAAAATCTGCAATGTGAACTTTGCACAGCTGTACTATTACACTGAGCCGTGGAGAGTGGACTCAATGCACAGAGCTCCTGCAAACATGAGAGATTAAATTCCTTATTATTTTGCTGAGAAAATGAAGTCTAATACTGCAACAACTGATTATAGAGCTATTAAGGAGTAAAAATAATGATACATTTTGAAAAAACAGCAAGCTAGAAGTCCAAAACCCAGGAAACAGAATAACAATGTTTATTTTTAGAAACAATGATCCTCATACATATCACAATAATGTCACAGAAGTCCATCTTCTAAAGTTTTTGTTGTTTTTTATAAGCTTCATTTACTTAATTTTCTGTTTTCAGTTCAGTAACATTAAATTAGTCACCTATAATACACCCATAATGCAATAATGAAAGGGAAATATCCAAATTACATCTTCCCATAAGAGAGCTTTTTTCTTGTCTTAGATCCCTCATCTACAGGATCTTATTAAATTCTTGAGGCATACCTGAACCATATCCCACCTACTTTCAGATAAACAACAGCAGGAGGAGTATATCTGGGTCTTGAGTTACTGTGTAATCATTTTCTTGATGACGGTATTATAATACCAGGAATGTATTCATTCAGCTGTTATAAGAAAACAAGCAGCTAGAAATTAGTTCCCTTGCTGACTGCAAGAGAACTATTGGGAACTTGTTTATTTCCTACTAAAATGTATGTGTTTTGCAAGGCTTCTGATCATATTTTATTTTGTGAAGAGTGGGTATCCTGAAAGCAAGGCAGTCTGAATATCTGAAGACTGTTTTAACGTACATTAGAAATGTGGATTAATGATTAAATATCCATATCTTGTACCAACTTTTGTTCAATTTTTAACATAAAATTACCTTTTTTCCAAGAAGATTTTGAAGCACAACAAAATACCAAAATCAGATTGTTTGAAAGAAGAGTTTTCTTTGATCTATCTCTAGAATATTAAATATACTTTATAAATAAACTGAACTAAGGCTTCATATCCAAGTGATGAACCCATACTGTACACAATCCTGTCTTAACAATATTAATGAAATAAGCAGATATAAATAGTCAATATAACCCAAAATATCTTGTTACCTTATTGGTGTAAAATAAAGATGCTTTTTACAAACAAAGTCTTCAAACTTTCAGTGCTCTGAAAATGGAATTGACCCTGTTTTCCCATAACTAAATAAACACAGGAATGCAATTGCTTTATATGAGTTCCTATTAACAAAATTCTAAACATACTTAGAACACACATCATAGGCACAGCACGTGTATGCACCTAATGCTTGGTAAAACTACCTGCTGAGACTCTGGGGGTGGAAGAGGGCTCCAATTGCTCTCACTGGCACTGAGGAGCATGTAAAAAACAAAAAGGTAAATGCTATCTTTCCTTTTTAATTTTTTTGGGGGTGTAGTAAAAGGCAATATTTGGGAAACAAAAAGGTGGCTAAAGTAGGGGTTTATTTTAAATCTTGAAAGAATTGTAATCTGTAGATGAGACTATAGTTTAACAGTAAGGGAACTGCAAATCCTGAAAACACAAGACAGTCTAGTTAAAAAAAAAAATAATAAAATTTTGAGGTATGGTGGAGAACTGGAGTTATTTCTTGCCCTGGACTTTTCCAGATCTAAAAGCCCTCACAGTGGACAGACAGAGCTACCAAGCACTTGGTTCCCTGACAGCCAGATCCATGGATGATGAACAGTAAGGAAGGTGAGCTGGCAGGAAACAAGGCAGATTTTGGAACCTTCTAATTTCTGTTGGCCTTTTGTTGATTAACAGAGAAAGACTTCCAAGTTCTTTCAGAAAATTCCTGATCAGCATTAGCTACAGACCTTCCTTCCTCTCTTCTGCAGAGAATCCTCATGCAGTCATGGGAACAACATCAATAAAGAAATAGAAAATGTGTTTTCTTGCATTAGGAAGAAGAAGTATGATGGAAGCTGCTTTGCAAACCAAGGAGCTTCAGAATGTCCCTCGCTCTTTAGGGACGGCAAACCTGTGGGACAATGGAAAAAAGAAGAAAAAAGAAGAGAAGTATGAAGTCCGCTCTCTGCTTTCTCTCCCTTTCTTTTTCATCCACCATGCAATGTTCTCAGGGAGAGAATATGATCACAATCCCCTCACTTGCACTACAGAGAGCAGCGTTTTTCCTACGGATGCTGTCTGTTAACTCAGAGGCACAGGAACTTCGACAACATTCAACAAGTCAGAGACAATACACCTTTACTAAAGAAACAGAGAACTTTCAATATGGATTTTTACTTAAAAGAATGTGAATAGTCATCGTGACAGTATGGTGTCGTAATCTTTCTTATGTGGCAGTATGTGGTATAACAGGTGATGCTGCATTCCACATAGATGAAAGCTGTAATAACCAAAAGTCTTTGTTTCATTATTACATTGGGACAGGGAGAAGCTTTAACTCCCATACTGGCTCCACCACCTAAAATGATGGGTAGTCTTGACCTCTTTGGTACTGCCTTCAAGCAGGACTGCTGTGTTTTGACTGAGACAACACCACAAGAGTGGCCTATGACTGTGTATTTCAACCTGAGTCACCTGAAAACAAACTTGTGTTCTGAAGCTGGATAACACCACTTTTTGAAATCAAGTGCTTCTATAATGTCTCAGGAAGACTTTGAAAAATTCTGATTTTACAGCCCTTCTTGAGCTGAAAGTGGACACTAAACACATCCCACAAAATCTTTGAACTTCAGAAGTCCTAGGCAATATACTTCAGTTATTTTTTAGAGATCATATTTCATAGTAAGGACTATGTAATAAGGGGCATTTCATCACAGCAGCATTCTGCATAGCCATGTACCCTGCAAGGTTTGTTCTGTGAGGCAGAAAACCTGGGGTTAGAGACCACAAAGCAGCACTTCGTTCTGTGTATCACAGCAAGAGTTCTGATACTACAGAAGGCCGGGAAACTACAGAAGCCACTTTCTTAGGTTACAGGATGACATTTCTGGATTATTCACAGGAACACACATTAATATTTTACTCTGTTTGGCAGCACTTATGCATGGAAAGCTTTACAGTTATTAAAGCTGGATTCTGTAACTGACGCACAGAATCTTCACTGTGTGTCCTTGTTTGCTCTATGGCTTTGGAAGGATGTTAGGAGAAGGTATGAACAGTTTCCACCACATCTATGGACCACGACAGAGAATTACAAAATTTCATGGCCATTCTGTCTTCCACTAGGCCAAGCAGAAAAGGATGGATGCAAGCTACTCTGACTCCTGTGTTAAAACAGGATAGGGGAGAGGAAAGGAAAACAAGACAATTTAGTCTAAAATTTGCATAAGTGCAGGGATGTGTGCCGTGGTGGGGGCACTATGCATACATTTGCGTCACAAATGGCTGTAGCAATTCAAGGGATTTTCCCCACAGACCCCTGCCTCTGGCTCTAGGTTGCAGAGTCTGAACACACTTAAGCTGCTTCAGTGACCAGTAATGACCAGTAAAATAAAAGGTCAAAGGGCTGTAGCTGAAGCTAAGTTCTAGGCTACATGCTAAAATACGTAAGGAAGGTTTGTACTTCTTTTCTCCTGCTGAAGTTGATGAGGTGTTATTCTCTGGTTCATGGGAAACAAAATATCAAACTGTTCCAGCAGCTTGCTTCAGTGAATTATGACTTGTCTAAGTCATAATTGAACAAGACCTGAAATACCCATATGAGACCAGAGAAACAATTTTGTGGTTAAGCAAAAAGATGACCTGTGGTTAATTCAGGAAAGCAGTGGAAGTTGTTTAGAATCTAGGATAAGAAATTCAATCCTACGATGGTGTTGCTGATAATGGGCAGTTTCTGTTTCCAACTGCTTAACTCTTTCTTTTAAAATTAATAAAACCATAGCAAGATTATGGCTTTATAATATTTAAAAATACTTATAATTTTGATAAAACATTTATAATTAGAAGATGACTATTATTTAAAAAATTGAACTTTCAACACATGTTAGATTCAAAATAATTTTATTCCTAAATTCAGGATGGCCAAGCAAAAAACAGTCGAAGGGGAGGAATGGAAAAGGGAGAGGGTAGAGGGAGAGAGACCATACCAAAAATAAGCCAGGAAAATGTTCAAGACATTTTTCTAGGAGACGGTTTTCAATTCTCTGGATAAGCCATTAACAATATATTTTAAGTAATTTTTAATGTTTCTTGTTTTCCTCATTACAATAAATATTACATTTATTCTTAAACCTCTCATAGAAAAAAATATTTCTAGTCTTAATCAGTTTTTTAAAAACAGCTATGTTTATTTTGTCCTAAATCAAAACTCCCACTGATTACAATGGCAAGTGTATCTGCACATGTAGGATAGATAATGTATATAGTGTACTTAAAGTTGCCTTGTTAGAGCTGCCTTTGTAGGTTCATCATATATTCTAATTGATAATCTGAAGTTGTAACTGACAATCTCTTTTAAAGGAAAAAGAAATTAAAACCTCTTTTACTCTTCTACAGTATAGGACACTGAAATAACACAACACCACGAGATTTTTTTTTTTTCCCCACAGGTTTCTAATATAGGGGAGAATGTCACAGAATGTCTTTCTTTAGTGGAGTGAGATCAAACCTCTGTTTCAAATCCCCTGAAGCACAGGAATTATAAAACCAAGTATTTCCAAGCAACTCAAAGTATTTCTGATTCAAAAGCTTTCAGCAATCACATTTGCACTGTACTAAGAGATCTGCAGCATGATGACTGCCACAGCCCAATTACCATGATGACGCAGGAGGAAAAGTCTATTCTAGGCTTCGATGGTTTTTCATTAGGCCATGTGAAGAGTCCCACGCACCAGGCTCAAGTGGCTCTGCTCTTAGTGGGAGACCTGTCCAGAGAAAATGCTTCAAAAGATGGCAAGTTTTCATCAGAGTTCAAACAAGTTCAGAGCTTATGAGTGACACTTCCAGCAAAGGCAGGCAGAGCTATGAAAAGAGGAAGGGGAAGAGAGAGCAAAAGGCAGCAAAAATACCAATACTACACTTTTTTTTTTCTTTTGCCTTTCCTAATTTCATTGCCTTTTTTTCTTCAAAATTCAAAAACCAGCTGTCTTGAAAATTTTCCAAGCCAAAAGAACAGGAAAGTCTAGGAAGGATCAAGGTAAGGAGCTCCTTGTATTCATTCAGAATAAAGCAGAGTAAAATGTGGCCTGGCTTTGAAATGACTGTAATGTCTGCAATCACAGCAAATTGCACCTGCTGCCAGAAATCATACCAGTAGTTCTGCCTTTTTAATACCTCTTCTGCTTATCTTCTCAACCAAGAAATAGCCACTTGGATTTCTTGTAAAAAGCTATTGCCACTGTGTATTGCAGAATATTGCAGATGCCAGCCTGGCTATATATATATATTTTTTTTTTTCCTATATGAAAACAATTTAAAGAATTTTTCAAATAGTCTAATGTATTGCATAGTTAAAAACCATTTCAGGGTGCAAAGTAATTCACATTTGAAAGTCACATGTCATCTCCCCACACACACCAGAGATAAACGAATAGTCTCCTACATGAGAAAAATTTCTCTGAATGCTCACTACAGAGTTAAGGAAAGAATATTTAACTTAGGAAACAGAAAATTGTTCCTGTATATTTTGAAAGATGAGGGCATACCATTTATTTTGTAGTAGGTCATTCTTAAGAGTCTTAAACAGCCAAGAGGGTCAGCCTCTATTATAATGATTATATTTTAAAATTGTATATAATGGTTTTACTAGTTTAAAGGATTTTGCAGAAATCAAATCTGTCTCAGCATGATATCTCAAAACATCAGCTTAATATATTTATTTTAATAAATACTGAATTAAGGCTTACCAGAAGTTATTATTGAAATTGTTGATGTTAATGACAAGTCAATGACAGGAAATGAGTTATATTTAATTTTGAACACTAAATGAATGCCAGATCTAACACTGACTGCTGGACTACTCTATCATGTTACAAAATTGTTGACACTGCACACATCTCGTACCCTTCACACTGGCCTGTGAGAGGGGTTGAAACTGAGGAGGAGTATTTTGTTATCCTATTTCATTCTGTAGTTAGCTGCCAAAAAATAGGTTTATGTACCTAACTATTGACAGACACTGTCTTTATGTCTCTTTTAACATACTTTAATGGTAGATATTATTTAAAGTATTTAAAAGAAAAGGAAAAATGAGAACTTAGAATAAAAATTCGTATTAGACATGTTTTATTCACAAAAATAAATGAGAAATTTATGGGTCTGTTTTCAAATATATTTTTGTTAATGCATGATATTTCAGGTATGTCATAGTTCTTTCAAGAGCATCTCAGAAAACTAGGTGTCAATTCACCTTCAATTGTGTACCTGGACATCACAATGGGCATCTAGCACTATTTTGATGGACTGAAATACCACTGAAAATGTCATTGTCAACATTCAGTTGAATATACTTGGCCTAAGTATATGTTACAAATAAATTAGATGCACCTAAAGCAAAATTTGAAAATTACAAGATTAAACACAGATGGATTACATAAATCTATGTATAAACTAAGAATCTAAATTCCTTTTACAGTTATTCGGGTAAATTGTATCACATTATAGAACCATAAAATAACAGAATTATTTGAGTTGGAAGAGACATTAAAGAGTATCTAGTTCTAACAGGCATTTTTAGGGTGAAAATAATTATATCCTAAACTATGCATCTAAAGCTACTGAATCCTCCTCTGAAATATTTCTGTTTTCTGTAATAGTTGTCTCCATTGATTATGAAAAGAAGCATGCAGGACTGGGGAAAGAAGAAGGGGTCAACAAATAAAGACAGCTTAGCGTTGAAACCCTTTCAAAGCCTTTCTAATATATCTTATCTGAAATCTCTTTCCAGAGCCAGCCAGATGACAATTAAGTGCTGTGATTTCTGTCTATCAGTTTACACAGTGCAAGAGTTGTTTCATTTAACATAAATCACCAAAACTCTGTTGAGAATAGCACAGATATGTTAATCTACACAAACTGTCTTCCAACATATAGATGAATCCTATTCAAAACCCCAAAAACTAAACACCTGTTCCTGGAGAAGTTCCTCTATTTTATCTGAATCATGTATCTTGAACTCAAATAGTTCACTTCAGTGATTTTTCATCTCTTCTCAATAAAAATGTTGATTTGTTTCTTAAACCAATGAAAACTATAACACCGTGAAGAGGCTAAGGTCATCCAAAGGCCTCACATAAGAGTGAAAAAAGCAAGTGTAGTAATAAGAAAAGGTTATTAGGAAATCTACATCTTTCAGAAGATGTGACTTATTTACTTAAAACACTGGCTAGCATCAGATGTTAACCAAATTGTTATTGTAGGTGATAATTAAAACAAAAATTCTGATACTAACAGTCACTCCAATGAATTTAAATTTATTCAATTCATGTCTCATTAGTACATATAAAAAATAAATCCTGTTTCCAAAGTTTGTAAGTTGGCTGGAAAGATTAACTTTGAGTGGGGAAATGTAGGGAACCTTTTTTCTTTTTTTTTTCTTTCTTTCACGGAGAAGGGATTCTTTCTGATAAGTAAAGAAAATCCAAAGTAGATCTCTTTTTTTTAAAAAATACAGAACACCTTGTATAGCTTCTCATTCACTTGATACAATTACAGTTATTGTACTATGCCTATTTTAAACTAGCAGGGGGACAAAAAGAGAGAGCTGGCCAGGGAAAAAGAATCTCTTTCTATTTGGGAAATTAGTGAGTCAGAAGAGTGATTCCTACCAAGAAATGAATATATTGCTTTTATATAAGAACAGAAAAAAATGGAGAATGGGTTTTGGAAAAACATCGCACTGCATTTATCTGTCAGAGTTGATACAGCAGAACATTTCTTGTGCATCAAGTGAAGTTCTCCTTGGACATGTGTTCAACTCATAAGCCTTAACAGGTGTCTTGCAAGTCAGCTTTGACATTCATTTCAAGGGCAGCTAGAGTCCAGTTCAGATTGAGCAGATGTGCCTCTCAAAACTGTACCTCTCTCTCCCTTGCAGAGGACTTCTCAAAAATATTTTCAGTTATCAAAGCAGATTTTCAGCAAGCTTTTGGATGCTAACCAACCATGGGGAGTGGTGGATGTGGTAGAGTACCAGGTTGCTATTCAAAGGGATCCTGCCCTTTGAGAGATGAGCAGACAGAAACCTCATGAAAATCATCATGGGCAAATGTCAAGTGCTGGACAGGGGAAGGAATAGGAAGAAGAACCTCATGCACCAGAACAGGCTGGGGGCAGACTGGCTGAAAAGTGGTTCTGAAGAAGATGGCCTGGACATCCTTCTATTCAACAAGTTGAGCATGATTGTCAGTGAGCCCTTGCATCAAAGGTGACCCACCATGTGCTGCATTAGTGAGGGTGCAGCTCCAGGGAAGGGATCCTTCCTCTCTGCTGGACACCTGGGATATCAAATCTGAATACTGTGTCCAGTCTGGGGCTCCCTGATTAATTTAAGGTAGTTATTTCTACACTGAGAGTAGTCAAGCAAATACCAGCAAGCTGGGCAGGGGCTGGAGCTCAGGATGTGTGGGGAGAGGCTGAGGGTATTGGTTTTGTCAGGCCTATGAAGAGATGATAAAATGGGGATCTTGCTGCTATCTACAGCCATCTTTAAAGAGAACATAAAGGAGATGGAGATACACAATGGAGAGATGAAAGCCAATGAAAAAGATGGAATGTGGGAAATTCTGAAGCAATATAAGAAGCATGTTTTCAAGCAAGAAGGTGGTCAAATACCAGAGCAGCTTGCCTAAAGGGGTTGTGCAAACTCCATCCTTGGAGATCCTCATTATTTGACTGGGTAACCTGATCTTACTGGACTTGCTCAGGGCAGAGGTTGTAGCGGATGACTTACGGAGAACCCTTCAAATTCATGTGATTCTGTGAGTCAGCTTTTACCTCCTTGTAGAAATTCACATTTGCAGGTAGACCTACACTGAAATAGTCAATGGAGAGCAAAAGCTTTGTCAGAAGCTGATGCCAGAGGAAGTTAAGTTCATTGTCTCTTGTAATGTTGCAGTAACACAAATTAATATTTTTAAGATTTTAGGAGTACAAATATTCTGGGAAAACATCAAAAACAAAGGACCTCAGGGCAGGCAATTGTAGATCTAGCAGACCTACAGACAGCATTACTCTTCCCTCTTACAAGGCAATTGCAGCACTGTCCTTCTTTTCAGCCATTGTCTCCTGTCGGTTCATCTGTGGACACCCATCTAGTTTGAGGAAGGTGGAGGTTGTGCTTCACAAGCTGAGAATGAAGTGTCTTCTGGCCTGGACATAACATTGTCACTGACATAAGGGTTACTGCACCTTTACACAGGTGTTAAAACACTGTAAGATGTCACATTGTAACAGCTGCCTCACAGTGGTATAAATGCCCAAAAAGTACTGAGCATATCAGGAGTGCAATGAATTTACTTGAAAGTAGCCTTTGTATTGTTTTTGTTGACTTCTGAATTATGAAGTTACACACAAAGTTTTTTCTAAGCTGTTTTCAAGTATATGTAGTAATGCAGAATTTTGATACTCTGCTGTTAAGAATTTGTGTAATTTGCAGTGTGCCACTATGCCAGGTCTGGCTCCCTCCCTTCCTTCCTCCCTCCCTTCCTTCCTTCCTTCCTTCCTTGCTTGCTTCCTTCCTTCCTTCCATCCATCCATCCATCCATCCTGGGTCAGAGTTTTAGAAACACTGCTCTTATGAAAATAAAACTCTTTTGAAGAGTGACAAAAGAGCCAAAGGTTTGCATGAATTAACTCTGACTACAGTCTTTTTGAAACCTGATAAACAAGGAAACTGCACATATTAAAATGTGCCCTTTCAGACAGCATATATCACATTCTACTTTCAAATCCCCTGGGGCAGCCCAACTGCATGTACAAAGAAGGATTTAGCTGTATATAATTTAAGTTGCTCTTTAGAAAAAATACTCAGGTCTTGATATATCAAAATATACCAAAGTGACAAAACAAACAAACAAAGAATAGACAAAGCAAACAAACAAAATGTAAGCCAAGATTCAATAAAAATAATTTTGGAATTCTGGGGCAGCAATAACTTTCCATTTCTCTGGTGAACAAAACAATGTGCTCATGTGACTATTCACCGAAACAAGTTTCAAAAATCAAGCCCTCTGCTCTCATTATGCAGGTGGTGTATAATGCCAGATGCAAAATAATTGAAGTGGTTTCAAAGTTCCTTGGATCATTTCACATCTCATACATTTTAAAATATGTAGGAATTTGCAATCTGTGTGATAGTGCCTACTAAAGTCTATTTATTCCATTGAGTTTTAAACTGTCATTATAATCAGAAAAATTTAAATATCCAGTGGTACATCACATCCTGTTAAGCTATGAATTCTCATTCCTGTACACAACTACTGGAATCTTAGAGAAATAATTATAATAAATTCAAAATTGTTCAGAAATAAGTTGGTAGATAAAGCTTTTTAACACCACAATTTCAAAGTCATAACAAACAGGATCCCAGTGTTAGTATGAAAGCTCCAACTTGTTGGAGCAGTCTTTCAGGGGACAGGTTCCTGATCTGTGTATCTGGTAATTACAGTCTATTTATAGGACACAAAAATTAAAATATTTCCCCAATTTTATTCAGTCACTTAAAGAGGATTAGGACTGGTTCGGGCTAGTGACAGATCCAGCTGTTGGGGTCACATGAAAATAGGAAAGATTCCTACTGAATTTGATTTACAGATGCCTACTGAGAGGCAATAAGGAGCTCTGCCATTCCTCAAGTTATAGGTCTCTTCTCAGGAGACAGAGGCATTAGCACACAGGAGCTTACAGCACGATGCTCTTCTCTCTCTACTGCCTTGTCAGACTACACGTACAGCTGGGGCAGAGAGGGCTGCTGTGCTCCTTTTGTGGTCCCACCATTTAATGGAACCACTGAAAAAACTCCTGGTGAGCAGAAATGCTATGTTTAAAGGTAGGCTGAAGGAGAGGGAAGGGAAAGAACAGAGTGCAAATGCAGAGCAGATTTGGAGGCAAGAACTTACTGCTTGCAGCAACTTCTGTTGCTTGGTTTTCTAAAGGTGTTGGCAAAGGTGAAATAAACTGACAAGTCAAAATATATCTTGATCTAAACTATCCCCACTCCCCCTTCACTGTCCCTTAGTTTTAGATGCTTTTGCTTAGGATTTATGCACACATTCAGCATCAAAACAATAAGATTAGAGAAACCTTGTTGCAGGTAAGAAATTACAGAAACTATCTGAAAAAATCTTATGTGTAAATCAGAAAATACAGTGAAAGAGGATATTAAAGGTATGGTAACACTGGGTAAGGAAGTTCAAGGAAGGAAGAAAAGCATTCATGCTGTACTTCAGTAAACCAATGATACAGATGACAAGTGTTTTCCCTTGTGCTAACATTAGACAGCACACATCCCATCAGGAACCTCTTTATGTAACTGCAGTTAGGTACCCATTTTTATATGGGCCAAGAAAACCTAAAATCCAAGATCTCATTCCTGCTTTTGCCAAAGAAGCAAAATTCTTACTAATTAAGGTGAAATACGCTATTTGTGCAAGATTTAGCTGAATCTCTGTTACTTTTTTTTTTAGTAAATGTGGAATAAAGTGACCTGAAACATACTGATTCTGTCACCCATAAATTCATGCCAGCATCCTTTCTCTTCCCCCCCCAGCAAGTCCTTCTGCTGTACATTCAAGTACCTGTTATAATAAAGACATGCAGTTAAGAGATTTAATTTAGACTTCTCATTAATCATCAGATAAGAACTCAACAGTCACAGCCTCTTCATCACCAAGAATATTTTGTGAACTATCATATTTACTTTGAAAAGTTTAAATCCACCACAGATGCATTCCTATCAACCCAGTCTAACTTTCAGACAACAGTTACAATGATATCTGCAGTCATGCATCATGCTTTTTAATACTGTGATATCTTCTAAAATTCAGACATCTAAGGCTTGGACAACTTCAGTCTTATATCCATGGAGATTTCTCCCTGAATCAGGGAAGAAGCCATGTACTTGTGTGAAACAGGGCAGAATTTTAGGGGTTCTGGTTTTACAGGGTGAAAACTTGAAGATCTCCTTAATTGTTCACAGATGGGAAGAAAAAGGGTTGATCCAGGAGCCTTCTGGGGACTTGGTAAGCAACTTGTGGGCTGGAAAGAGATTTCCTCCAGTATTATTCTTGTTATTTCCTTCTGACATGTGAATGGAGGCTAAAATTTTGTTATTACTTTTACTTATAATGAACCCGATCATTGTGATGCTTGTGATATTACAGCTACAAAATAGACAAGGTTTTAGCTGATTAACTCCTAATGAAAGAAACTGAGAACTAATCTGATTCCAAAGGCTCAGATCTGAAGCAAGTTTATATGGGAAAGTTGCAGGGATGACTGATGCAGTGACAAAAATTTGAAGAAGATTTAATAAAAGAAAAAAAATATTGCCTTTCAAACTTCATAATAAATTTCATGTCCAAGCATGAATTCTATCCATCTGAAAAAAAAAAAGTCATGTATCAAAAACAGCAGAGACAAAACATTTAAATTCAATAAGCCTTTTTTTAGTCTTGAATTAATTTTCTTTCTCTGTGAGTTTAGGGGCAGCAAATAAGACAAACAAATGAAGAAAGAAGACAGACGTGGAGGATAGCATGGAGAAAGTGGCTCCCTGGAGAAAATAATGGCG
Source organism: Cinclus cinclus (assembly GCF_963662255.1). NCBI lineage: Eukaryota > Metazoa > Chordata > Aves > Passeriformes > Cinclidae > Cinclus > Cinclus cinclus. The sequence goes on along the minus strand of NC_085048.1, from coordinate 13,584,824 downwards.
TGAAGGAAGGGTAGCATGTGAATAGAAATTCAGTGACCAAATTGAAAAATGTGGGTGTGGAGTGACAGAGGGAAAACAGAAAAGATACCAGCTAACAAAAGACTGGAAATGGAAATGCTTTGCATCACAGACTAAAATGACCATGTGAATTGTCTGTTGTAAAGGAGGTTGTGAGACAGGACTGCTACTTTGATGTTATTAACTCCATTCCCAGTAACTCTCAATCCTTTTGCAGACTCCGGTCTCAGTTGTGCATTAGTCACTCTAAAATCCACCTTGGCTGCCAAAGCTGAGTTGGAGGTAGTGGATGGTTCTTCCTGCTATGCCTCCTCACTGGAGTTCTCCTTTCCTTCTCCTTGTTCCAGCCCTAGGAAGGTTATTTGGACCACGAAGAGCCCACATGCAAGTGTGCAGTTTTCTCAGGGAAGATGAGGCACTTTTTTACTTGTCTGCTGACTGTCTTTCTAGATCAGCCTCAACTTGATAGCATGGCTGAACAGCAGCAAAGATCATTGCTAAAATGGAGCTGACTCTCAGAAAATGGGGAGAAGAAACTAAATATAAATAATAAATAATAGTTTAAAAAAAAATCAGGTAGAGATGAAAAAATAATTGCATAGGCTGCTGTTCTACCACAAGACAAAGCTGGCCAAAACTATTTCTAAGAAATCTAAGTATCTTCAAAAAATCACAATACTATTCAAAAACTTGATTTTAAGCATGAATGTTGTGAGATAGACAATTTTGGAAATTATATTTTATGTGTAGCTAATTTAGTCAAAATTTTCAATCAGCTTACTGACCTGGGGAGCCTCCATATAAATACAAGAATCACATTGATTTTTATGTACTCATTCAGCTGTTCCTAAATGCCTGGCAGGCCTGACAACTTGATCAATAAATGATTCCATTCACCCAGACCTGCAGGTGCCTTTTGTACTCTCCCTGCTGGAAGATGACAATCACACTTATTAAAGGCAACACAAAGCATCACCAATGACATGTTTCCTGTCAGACAAATACAGCCAAGGCCTATTATGATTTTATCTGAGAGAAATTGATTTAATCAGCAGTCTAAGATTTAACCTATTGTTAATAATGCAATTTAAAGCTTTTCTCTGTTGCTTCTAACCAACCTAACTGGAATTTAAATGGGTAGAAGTGACGTGAGCAAGCTCACAAAGGTCAGAGTTTATCTTCTCTGCCTGTGCCAGACTCTTTGATGTTCAATGTGAAGGACTAATCCCCACGATTCCAGAAGCCATCCCATGAACAAGAAATAATTTACCAAAGCTATTATGTCACATATTGCTGTCTTAATTTAGGTTTTACAGAAGTTTTATGTTCTGTGAGCTTGAAACATCTGGGAGAAGCATAAAACTGAAAGCTGACAGGTTGTGTAAAGATAATGTTAGATGAATATGCTGTAATAATGATCTATTCATTTGTAGCTTGTTTTTAGTGTTGTCTTTTTCTTTTAATCTAGCATTATTCAATTAATTACAAATTACATTAACTTTGTATTTCTGGGGGGAAAAGTGTTTTCAGTGCTTTTTTGAATTCTAATTCACTAAATTTACAAAAGAAAACACATAAAATAACACTATAACAATGACTAGGAAAAAAGATATTGATTTCTTGTAATGGACTTATTCTAATGTCTGTTACTGCCAGTTTGTAGTACAAACATTTTCATGGCAGATCTGAATCAACCATCAAAACCTCTGGTAATAACTTGAAAATTTAGCATTAAATATATTAAAATGAGATTGAGTATGAAAATTGATTATATAGTAAAAAAGACTTTCTTACTCAACATATTCATTCTCCCTTAGTCTCTGACTATATGCCTGCTTCTTTGGGTTGTATTCCTGCTTCCCTCATATCCAACCAGTATTTGATGGGTAAAAGAAAAAAAAACCAAACAACTGGAAAAAAAAAATAAAGGTAGCAACACTTAGTCTTGTGTTCCTGTCAAACAACAAGAGTTTGGAGAGAATGGATGGTGCAGGTTGTCCTGAAGGGAAGAGTTGAGAGGATGGGCTCACAGATCTGTTAGGGATGACATGTCATGCCCACAGGACAGCATGGTTAGCCAAACCACTAAGTCATTCAGAGACTTAAATTCACAAATAGAAGACCCTTACATTTTCACAGTCAGCCTGAATATGTGAAACTAGTGGTTGTGGGATGAAGATGCTAAGTAAGAGAACTAAATAACTCTGGGAACTGAGAGAGTAATCTGTACGTGATGGAGAAGTGAGGATCAAACTATTACTCCAATCAACACTGCAGAAGATAAAAATTGCTGTACAGAAAATTGTGACTTTTCTCACAGATTGCTGTTACTCCACATTTTTTCTGTAGTTGGGATATGACTCCTGTGATCTGATAAACATCAGCTCTGGCATCTCTGACACCTTTGTGGAGGAAGAGCAGGTGTGTAGCTCAGCCCAAGATCCCAAAAACACACAAGGCATCCTCTCAGATTTCAATTGCAGTGCTAAAGCTTCAGCCCAAAACCTGTCACTGGTTGGATGGAGCAAGTTCAGTATCTTCCAAGATGTTTCACAATGGGGAAAACATACATCCATCCTTGGTGCCTGAACTGGGAGCTCAGTTTTGTCTCGCTAAATTTTATGTTAGAGCAGATAAGTCTAGGGAGCGTCATGGTGACAAGTCAGGATACTGATTGGAAAGGTAGGCTTTTCATTCATCAGCAGAAAAATGGAAGGTGAAAATGTAACATAGGTTGGTTTTCCCCAGAGAGGCTATACTGGGAGTGCACTCTGCAACAAAGAGAGAAGGATGCATACCCCCTAAAGGAGAATTGGAGAGTTAGTAATAGGGAGAGGAAACAGCAGACAGCTGTAAAAGCTACAAAAGAAAATGACTTTGCAAGTGAATCACCTGCAGTGACATTGTCAAAACAAGGCTGTTTCTGCAAGACAACTGAATAAAAATCCTACTAAAAGGGTGGAATGGCAGTGTCACTGGAAGTCAAAATGGGACAGCTTTAGCAATGAGTGAGAGAAAAGAAATTACACTAAATCTTTGGGTGAATTTAGAGGTGAAGAGAAACAAGACGAATGTCTAAAAATATATTGGTGGAATCTCTAGTAAGTTCTGAGGAGTAAAAGGTCTTCATAGTAACTGTAGTTTAAAGGAAACTGAGACTGTACATATTCAAGTATGGATAAAAAGAAAATATTTATTGATTATCAAAGAGATTTTATACACGTGTTTTAATTAAAGTTATACTTTAAAAAGAGTTTCTGATGACAGGGTAAGTATGGATCTTCATTATGTTTTTAGTAATGCTTAGATAAAAACATTTTCAGCAAAATATTTTAATGTCACTGTTTAGACATGCTTATGTTACTGCTGAATAGCCAGTCAACATGAATCATCTGAGTTGTGGTGATATTCCAGGGTGAATTTTAATAGAGTAAATGCAAAATCATATGACTTAGTTCAGTACTTCTCTGCCATATGCTAAGTAAATTTGATTTGCTTCATGTGAACTTGAAGGTGCCTATATAGATAGTTACCCATTTGTAATGTGTTTAATGGTGTGAACTTTCAGTGTGAAATCATACAAGAAAATCAGAATAACTTTTAATCCAGTAAGTGACCTTTAATACTGCTGTCAGTGTCACAATGATCAATTAAATTATAGTGAAAATGAAGATGTCCTACTATTGCTACTAATTGTAATGATTTTTTCCTATACTATTTGTAGTGACCCATTTTTTTTATCATGGTAGTTTTACCCTACTATGAATCTTTCAGTAGTTTCTGCCTCCTCTTGAAAATTGTGAAAGCTTAACTGCTAATTCTGTTAGAAATTGCTAATGATTCATGAATATTTAAACTAAACAAACCACCTGGTTTTGATTGTTTCCTAATACACCTAAAATCAGAGGTCTATTTTCGATGGCCTTTGCAATAGAACTCTGCAATTAGAAATGCACACAAGCTTCTTTCTTTTTCATCAAGATGTGTGTGCCTGCTCAAAGAAAATTGCTACAGCTGTCAGCTTAAGTGTAATGACAAATATGTTTCTCTGCATATTTGGTTTCAACTACTTCGCTCAATCCAGTGTGACTTCACTGGTTTGACAAGTTTTACAAGTGTTTCCAGAGAGTAAGAAAGACGAGGTGTCAGATGTTTAATGCAGGTTAACCCAACATGGCCTTACACATCATGCCTGAATTCAGCCCTGTGGTTATTAGATAGCAATAGTGTTTCTAGCATCAGTGGCAGGCTGCTACATAACATGTTGCTGTTTCTCCTTTCTCTCAAGGTTATATATAATCCTACTTAATTATTTCTGGTGAATAACCTGGTCATTATACTGTAAACTTTTAAACATGTGATTTGAGATAAAGATCTTCCCTTTTGTTTATCAGAGCCAAAGATTTTTTTTCCAAATCACCTGTGATTTCTAGTGTTCTGTTGACAAAGCTTTGCCCTCTGAATTGCACAGCCCCATGCTCAAAAGCACCACAGTTAAGTCCCTGAACAATTCAGTAACTTGTTAGAAAACAAATCTAAGTGGAAGAGGACTAACATGCCCAGCTGTCTCAGCTTCCCTTTCAAGAAATCTGAAGGATTTGGGCCAACTGTTATTAAGCTTGCTGTGAATTGAGTGCTTATTTGGAAAGTTCAGTCTATGGAAAATATAATGACAGATTTTGGCATTTTCAGTGATGCTCAGCTCACCCAGAAACAACTAAACCAAATAGGAAATGTAGACTGCCATGGATATATTTAAAAGGGGTAAAAGAGACTGGGCTGGACAACTGAGTGGCAGGGCTTTTTACTATAACTGATAATTTGCACATTAAAAGTTTCCTCTGTGTTCAGAACTATTACCTGTTGCTGCCATTGACAGATCCAATGAAACTATTCTGAATATTGCTGCCACTGCTAACAGAAAAAACACTGAGAACCTTATGGAAGTCACTGCATCACAAATGCTTTAACCAAGACTCCTGAACTGATCCTGAAAAGGAAAATCTGCATTCACAGTTCTCATCAGTTATTTGGATTACTACTTGAGCAATGGATGTACTGTTTTCATTAAAAAAAAGAGAGAGAGAAAGCAGTGCTTGCAGAATGCTCTTAAACAGATCAAAAGAAATGAGTTTTCAAAGAACCTCATTCTGACACCTCCAATCCATCATATCTGTATTATGCTGATAATCTCTTCTCTTTTAATCAGTGATGCTCAGAAGAACAAGGAACCTGTAAATGTATGGATGAATCAGCATTTGATTGGTGTCTTCACAAAACCTCTTCTGTGGTTATTCAGAGAAAGTGAAATTCAAAACTTTGAGTGATGATGATTATTGGTCTATACTTTTTTTCCTACGAGAAACACTGTTTTTAATTTTTCCCCCCACAGTACTACAGTTAAAAGCTTTTCAGTTAATACACCAAACAGATCCAGATGGACGTTTTGGGAATCCAGAGATCTTACACCATCTTATAAGATGTAAGATACTGCACACCTGGAAAAAATTAATTGTAAGTTGTTTTCCAAAGTGTGATCTGGCAAACAATCACTAAATAAAAAGCAAAAGTCTTTAAAACAAACAAAAAAATGTTTTTCAGAAACTCTTATTATCCACTTGCTCACCTGCTCTTTCTTTTCCCACCAGCCCTAAAGCAGCCATACTATTGGGTGGAACTAGTTAAAACTTTGCAGAATGCAGCATCCTATGTAGGGCTCATATCCCAGAAGAAAACAGCCAACTGCTAAGGCACTGCTGGCTTCTGTGCTTTAGGAATGAATACCAAGCTGAATTTTCATTAATTTCTGCAGCTACTCTTGCCTTCTTTCATGCAATTTTCATTCAATTTTTGCTTCAGGGACTGCCTGCTTTGCTGGCTGGACTTCTGCCACCGCAGTCCTCAGTGTCCCCTCAACCCCACCCAAACACTGCAGTAATGTTTAAACTCCCGCAGTGTGACAGATGCTGCTGGTTGAGCTCTGCACTGCAATGATTATAGGGCAGCAGGGAACCTGGGTCCAGGTATGCACTAATCTGATATAAATTCATAACTCGTTCTGTCTACCCTGCTCAAGACCTCCCTGAACCGAAAGCTCCGGTGGGTGCCTGTGGGTCCCAGCTGTCTGGGGTACATCCTGCCAGTCTCCTGAGGACTGACTGCATTTCAGAACAGCCACTAGTCAGTCATTACACCTTGCCATTATTGCTACCCTAAATCTGAAGCACTCAGTTAAGCTCTGTTCGCCACTATCTCATTACCAGCTCTCCTTTGATGTTCCAAAGTCAGGAGATTGTCTGTCCTAAGTGAGTACAAATGAGCCTCAGTTACAAAAAAACATAACAGGTTGTGGAAATACTGGTTTGAACCAATAATTTGAAAGACTTCCAAGTGTTAGAATTCCCACCATGTCACACAGACCTCTACTTGCATGCAAAATCTTAGTGTATGAAATACTGTGTATTCCAGAGGAAATCCTGGATATAAGCATGTTTCATAGATCACATTCTGTACTAGCATTTGGCTTCTTAATAAGTCAAGTCTTAATCAGATAGAGCAGAGTAACGGTGAATGCAATCATCTCATTATATTAGGTGTTTGTAACATATTTGCACATGCATATGTATACATTTGAATATGAACAGTAATAAAATAATTTCTACTAGCCCACTTCACTTAGTCTTTACCTTCCAGTACTATCACCTCCACCAGGACCAGCCATTCTTTCTTTTGGTAGGTCTCTCTGAAGTGGCTCAGGAAAAAAACATGACAGAGCATAAAATGTCCCCACTTTCACCTCCTCTCCATGCAGATCCCAAGGTGGTGTGTAAGCAAATGTCAATTCCTCGTTTCTCTGGAGGTGCAGGTGGAAGTATGCTTAATCACTGTGAATTCATTAATCTGTCTTACTTGATCCTTCCATCTGCATGCTGTCACCTTCTCCTATAAAGCTAATTGTATAATCCTTGTTCTCAGCACTGACCTTGTCCCACATCATGCCACAAGAGAATACAAGGATGTAGGGGACATTTGCTGGTCAGGTTTGCTGTGTTGTTACACTGGTGCCTCTGACATCAGTGATGTGTTGAAGTATTCAACCAAAAAAGAGAAAGCCTTGCACTGACATACTTGTAATTTCCACTTGGGATGTAATTGTCCCCTTTTTGGGTACAGCTGACAATAATTATACATCTGTGAATACAAGTACAGATGTAGGCTGAGGAATGGATGAACACTGAAGGATTGATGTTCATATGAACATGCCTGATATTGGTTCAGCTATGCAGACCTTGATGAGTACATTTCTGCAACTGCTAAACTGGTGTAATTGGACACTTATTTTGAAAACAGTTTGGTAAGGCCTTGTTTTAGAAAAACAATTAAAGAGCCCCGTTTATAATTGATGCAATATTTTCTGTTGCTGTGGCCACAGAACAATGAAGGCATACATCAATTTGTGGGGAAGCTGTCTGAATTACCAAAAGCTTTAATAAACAACCTATCAATTGATGTTTGAGGGCATGTAGCCTTGTGAATGAAAATAAATATGAATCCACATTTAAATCTCTGCACTAAATAGTGGGTTCAAATGTTTAACTTCTAAACCTCTGACTGCTTTTTTTTTACTACCATCAAAATATTAGCATTTGTGTCTGTAATAAATTGTGCCCACAAAACTGTAATATCTCTTTCTTTTTAAAGCTGTCACTAAATGTAATTACATGTATCACTCTGTATTGCAGCAATAGGTAACAGTTTTTGTTCTCAAGTTATGTGAATGTTCTTCACTCATCTGTGTATTAAATAAAAATTCTAATCAATATTAACTTTCTTTTCACTGGTTATATTTATTTTTATTTTTGTGCTTCAGTGTGAACAGACAAGCATAGGCTGTATTAATTAAAATCTCTACTGACTAATAGCAGCTGCTTTGAGGAGTGGTTGAGTACTCTGGGCTGGTCTAGTCTAGAGAAAAGGGAGGATGAGTAGACCTCATTGCTCTCTACAGCTTCCTGAGGAGGGGAAGTGGAGAGGGAGGTGGTGAACATTTTCCCATGGTATCCAATGACAAGACACATGGAAAAGGTTCCAAGTTGTGTCAGGACAGGTTTAGACTGGACATTACGAAGCATTTCTTTACCAAGAGGATCACTGGAACTGGCTTGCTGGAGAGGTGGTGGGTGCTCACGCCTGTCAGTGTTTGAGGCATTTGAACAATTTCCTTAATAACATGCTGTAACTGCTGGTCAGCACTGAAGCTGACGGGCAGCTGGATGAGATGATTACTGTAAGTCCCTTCCAACCAAACTTCTCAGTTCTAGTCTATTCTACTCTATTCCAATACTTCTGACCAATAGGAACTGTTGCACTTGACTTTACCAGTCCACTTCTCATGATCTTTTGGAACACAGAATTTCAAAAATATAGTGAGGCTTGAAAAGCTTGGAGATGAGCTGAAATTAGTGAGTGACTGGGTCCTGGCTGAGCCTTAGTCTCCCACATTCTGGTGCATTGTCAATGACAAGTCATCTCTTTGTTGATTTCTTTATTATAAAATAGAAATAGCAAGTGAAGTCACAAATAATACCCTGCCCTGAATGAAATTTTAAAACCACATAAACTTTTGTCTTCAGATTGTTGCCCTCTTTTCTATCAGTTCTGAGAGGTGAATACAGAGGTGAAAATGGCAGTAAGAAGATTCATTACCTTTCTCCAGATCTCAGCAAGAACAGGGAAGAGGAAAACAGGAATCAAATATGGATAAAAGCCATGGGAAATCAATAATCATTTAGTTGCTACAAAAGGATAAATCTAGAAGAGGTACTGGGTCAGGGTAAAGAATGCTCTCTGTGTTCAGCTAGTTTTGAAGACCTCCAACAAAAAAATATGGGCAAACATCTGGTTCAAGAAAGCAAAAGAAAGTGACACTGTATTATGCCTTAAGAATAAGTATGCACACAATTTCTGCTGTGAAAATGAATTATTTAGTCTATATTTTCCATGACAACCTTATATCCATGATTCTCTTTTATTCTCTGTTTTTCTGTAAGTCTTCACTAAGATTAGCTGTGTGGGGGTTTACTCTGCTTGCCCCCTTCCTACCAGCATAGGTAGGGATAATTCAATCCACACTGTGTGTGGATTAATTTTCCAATGCATAGGCATCTGATTTTCTAGGTTACCATTTAATGTAACCTACTGAAGTAATAAACTAAAAATTCAGCTGCATAAATCTGTAAAGCTTCATCAGTTTATACTGGCTAACACTAGCTGAAGATTGAATTAATATTAACCGAAAGAAGAAAGAGTTAATAAAAATCTGAGAAAAAAAATCTGGAATCTCTAATGACACTGGGAAACTGGAAGGTTTATTTTAACACCCTATCTATTAATAAGAATATTGTGCAAGACAGATAATATTTGCTAAGCTAAGAGGATTAAAGAGAAGGAAATACTGACTTCATGCATACAATGAATACTACAGAACAGGGAAAACCAGAATACAAACCAGAATGAACTATTGGAATAAGTGAAAAATCTCTATTAGACTGATAGACACTCCTGAGCCACTCTTCTCAAATGTGTCCTTCTACTTAAAAATAAAGAGATCTGTACACTTTCAAACTTATGCTTTGTTTTTAGGTATACAACTGAAAATCAGAAAAACTTGGGTGAATGCAGATGGAACTGGGCATTAATAATAGGGCAGACTTGAAAAAAAAAAGTAGAAAAAATTATAGTTTTTTTCTTGACCCTACTTGGACACCACGTGCCTAACAAAGCTGCTCTATCACCCTCCTTAGCTGGGCAGGGGAAAAAAGACATAATGAAAGGCTTATGGATCAAGATAAAGGCAGGGAGAGATCAGTCACCAGTGACTGTCTTAGGTAAAGCAGACTCCACTTTGGGATATTAGTTTAATTTATTAGCAATCAAGTCAGAATAATGAGAAATGTATTAGATACTAATGTTATCTCTTTATCCTGAATCAGCAGACTCTGTTCTGAGGTATGTTTGATCCTGTTCATAGAATTCATTACATCTATCCTTAAAATTACCTAATAACAGAAATTCTCACTAGATAGTTATATGTAGTAATTGTCTGCCTAATAACAGTAATAATAATAGTAATCTAAACAAAGAAAACCCCACAAACCCCAGACTGGTTTTTACTCTTTTTTGCGTACCTCTTAAAAAATTCTGTCATTTTTTTTTTTTTTTCTTTTCCCAAAAGATTTTTTTTTCCCCCCCTCTGCAGTTTCATGCAATATTAGTTTCGGGAAAGTCAGTCTGAGCATAATTCAAATTCATTGATTTCTATGGAAATTATATTCATTCTCTTAGGCCAAAGACCTGGAACACTGAATGCAACTATTTCAATGAATAGTTTGTTCTGGCAAAGAGACCTTCAGCCTTCAGATAAGCACAAATATAGATTCTGTCTCACAGAGTAAAATGCACTGGGAAAGAGGGCACTGTTCTTGCAGAATCATGTTCCCTGTATGAGTATCTGCTGTTCAGAATTCAGAAGCAGTTTCTCATGAATAGACTCTGGATTAAATCAGATTCATTGATTTTCTTACCTGGGTTCTGAGAATGTTCATAGAAAGAGAACAAAACTCATAAAAAACACCAAGGGGAATGTATTAATATCTTTTCTTTCTATCTCAATAGAAATTCTATGTGATTGTTTCTCAGTTCAGGAGAATAGCATAATTCAAATCCTTTCTCTATAACCTACAATTGCAGAATGTCAATCTAAGAATTTTTAAGCAATTTTAAATGAATGCTATTGAAGCAACTATTCAGTAGATGAAGAATAGGCATTTTAATTTCAGTTTTAGTAGGAGTAGAACATAAACAAGGCTCTCTTTCAGTATTTTCCAACAATATTCTTTTAATCTGTATTGCATTAATATTGTGTGAGCTAGTAGTCTAGACTAGTCGGCAGTATATAAAAGAGACTAAATTGTGCTGTGGCTGCAATCAAACCTGATTAAGTAATGCTTCTGCATAGCATAATTTCACCACACTTGGAAAGAACAGCTAAAAATGCGTCTGTTGAGAGAAGCTCTCTATTGTAACTCTAGAGGAGATCTGGTATTTAGTAGTGATGGTTCCAGCTTCCAAGGATAATTTCAGTTCTTCATATGAAAGAGTCTTCAGTAGATCAATGGTAAAACAGTCTCCTCCTAATGTCCAGAGGGTGCACTAGGAGAGAAGAGTAAAGTGTCCACATGCCAAGGATTCTGGGATGGTCAGACAATGTAATGTCCTTTGGAGATTATGCATGTATCCAAGCTAAAGCTCAGTCACTCAACCACTTCGCCATCTGGAGCAGGAACACTGAATAAGAAACCTATATGAACTCCCCAGCAGCCCCAGCCTATAGGCTCTTTCCAGCCAACACTGTGGGGAATAGTCTCCTGCACAGAACAAAAACATATGTAGAGATCAGTTTCCTGCATCTTCTCCCCTGTGCCTGAACCACAAAGGATATGCTATTACTGTCCCAGGCAAGGAGCCTACAGTTTTGAGCTCAAGCCAGAGAGGCTTATTCTTTTTACTTGGAAGATACTCAGCTCAAACTCAATTTATCAACTAAAACTGCACAGTCGTTGAGTGAATCTGGAATAAATGTACATTTCTTATCCAGATAATTTATAGCTTATCTGGAATTCTCTGCTTTTAGTATTTTCCTGCCATGCTCAATTAGATCTCTTCCACCACCCACTTTGAAAGTGTCTGTCTTCCAGAAGTGTATGAAAACTTCTATATAAAATCCATAAACTGTGTATGCCTAAGATTTTGGTTTGTGTTTTTTAGCTTTTTTTCAGAATGGTCATAAAAGCTCACTTAAATAAATAAAATATAAATTATAAAAATGCCCAAAGAGCAATTTTTTTTTGTTCGAGATGTAGTATTTAAAATGAATTGTGTCTCTATTGGTATTTAGCCTGCGGCACTTAGCAGCATTTAAACAATTCCATATTCCCACAGAACTAAATGCATCTTCTGCCATTAATTATAGTAACAGTGATTGATTCTATGCCCTCAGTGCCTGTGGGAATACTCCCAGGTAATTTTAGAGGATGTGGGACTGGGGCTCAAATTCACTGTTCAGCAAGATGACCAGCTCCAGAGTTGTGAGTAATCAATTGCACGAATGTCAGTGTGCTCTTGTTGCACCACTGAAATAAAGGTGACTTTCCCATGTCCTACAAAAGAGGAGGATGAAATCTCTGTGCTTGTGTACTTCACAGAACACATGACTAAATTAAGCATGTAGAACAATTTCTGTGCATCAAATGGGGCTAGCCCTAGCTTTGATGAATGCAGTCCCACACCTGTAAATAACTCAGGGCCAATTCAGAGGTTACTAGAAGCTCCTCTGAAAATGCATTTCATAGCAGTGTTTCAGTCACTGAAGCCAAGTCTTTCTGGACTTTTTAATGAACAGCATATTTTTCTGAGTAGCAACCATGGAACAGCAAAGTAAGAGACTACAGAGTAGTGTAACTGAAGGCAAGCACAGACATCCTCTTTTGATTTGGACAACTGGGGCAGCAACCAGTTCTGTAGTAAAACAGGTATATTTACCACAATTGTTTTTTTACTATGGTACTAGTATTTATAAATAAAATAATCATTGTTTAGTCTCTTGTGCTGACAACTATTAAGCAAAACAAAGGTAGTTATTTAATGCATATATATATAAATATACGTATAAGAGAATATTTATGGCAAGTAAATTATTGTTAAATCTATCTGAATGCAAACAGGCTGAATTATTGATTGTTATAACTTTGCTTTTCAGGCAAGTGCCACCTTCTAAAAAAGCTAACTGTTAATAATTGTTATATTAAGATATTGCTAGAAATAGCTAATTTCTATTGTATTACAGTGATATGAACTAAAGAATTTCTACTATGATTCTCTAGGCTAAAGTAGCTCAGTGACCAAGAAACCCAAAACTGACATCTCAGTAAATCTATTGAGTTATTCTTCTGGATTTCTTTCTCAAATTCAGTCCACTCTAACTATAATGAGTCCTCTTCCATTCTTAATACTTCTAGCAAAACCTTACACAATAGGCCCCATGTGTAATTTTAATTTTTGCATTTGCTACTAGCTATCTTTTGAAAGGCATTCAGGAGCTGAAACAAGCAGGGTGACTAGATCTCTAGAATGACTTTTTGAAAGCAGTTAGATTTTAAAAACCCTCATATGTTTGAAAAGTGTGATAGATATTTCAATCAAAAAATTCAGTAGGTATCAATCTCTTTGTACTTTGGATGAGTATTACCTTGTGCTTGGTACTGTGAATTTAAGTGGAAATTAGGTTCTCAATAGGAGGCCATAACTGTTACTGCAGGGTATTGATTTTAACACAATAAAATGATACATTTTGATAAACACCTAAGTTATAAGTTATCACAATTCTATTTCACACTCTTTTACTGTGTAGCATAGACTTATTTCAATATGGAAACTACTGTCTTCTTCCAAAGAACAGCAAAGAAATCCCATGAAAACTGCAATTATAATAACTATAAAGAATTAAAATAGCTCTTGGGCATTTTTTGTTATTGTTATTTTCAGTTGTCAAGGGAAAAAAACTGAACAAAGAAAAAGAAAGAAGTGCTCCCAGCAATAAGGAAAGCATTTAAAAGGATCCTGTAAACAAGCTGACAACAATTCATTCAGGGTTATGCATTTATAAGTGGGAAAAAAAAAAAAGTATGTCTGAAAAAAATGTAAAGCAGGGCAGTAAGAGGTCTCCAGTTTGAAATGTCCTGTGGGAGCTGCAAAGAGACATGTAGCAATAAACCATTACTATGATTAACTAATGGTAGCTGAAAAGACAGATTTAGAGATGGTAGAAAAGTAGATACCCTCCTACTAACAGCCACAATGCCACCTGAAGAGAGAATATATTTCTCTTGCCATCAAAAGACCCAAAATTGTTGGATTATTTTATGTTACAAAAGATTGATGGCTTTTCTTTCCATGGACTCTACCAGGTGCTTCTTATTCCAGTGAAAATTACTAGAAGAAGGGAGACAGACAATTAAAGACCTGTTGCAGCTCCTTTATCTTAGTGGTAATCTCCAATAAAACCTGAGGCTAATTTTGCACAAACCACTAAGAGCAATTCTCTCTGGACCTGTAAGGACAAGACCTGGAGACACAGAAGCAACCTTTTAAATGGCCCGTTTTGAAAAAACTGATTAGCAGAGAGCTTTTACTCTGCGTGAGACAGGCAGAACAGCACTTCGATGGAGCTCTGGCCACTGCACCAAAACAGCATGAGTTGGTCAGTGGGGCATCAGGCAGGACAGAAGATGACAGGCTGCTTTCTCTATAAACATCTCTTGCTGCTATTGTAATTTTAGTTGATTTGATACCACTGAAAACACGCAACTAGAAGATAAAATTTGTGGGGACTACTTAGAGAAACTTTCAACACAGAGAATTGTGTGTTTCTAATCTACCAAGTCAAGTGGATTTTCTGGGGAGATCAGTTTAAACCCAAAAGAGAACAAAAAGTATGGTCCTTTCCTTCAAAATCATTAGTAGATTGTAAACCTTTCCGAAGGATACTCCTGCCTTAGAATATAATATGCCTTCCCCTTGAAGGTCCTCTCACTGCTTAGGGAGCACCACCATCTTCCTCTGGCCAGCCCAGCTTCACACTGAGCATCCTCTCAGCCAATGATAATTTTCTAGAACTGTCCCTCTCACTCTTTCTGGCTAAGGATTTCAAAAACATCTTCAGATCTTGTGTTTAACATCAGGCTTCTTCCAAACTGTCAGTGTGGCCCCCATGCAGACTCGACAGTGTCTGCCAGATGCTCCATCATTCCAAAATGTGCTCTTCTGGTAGTGTCACCACAGCACTGACAGCAGTTCTACGTAACCCACATGGACATGAGGTTTGGAGAGTTTCTCAGGCTAGATTTACACTGCTGAGGTCCCCATCAAGACAAGATTCAGGTAATCCTCATCCTTCACATCCAGGTTGCTAAAAAGGATAAGAATTGAAAAGGTGGTGCACTTCAGAAAATCCTTTTAATTTATGTTAGGAAGTTCAATGCACAAAGCTTTGGTGCTATACATTTATGTGCACAGTGAAAGGTCAAGAGACAACAGACACATTATTAGTTTTGAATATGGAAAAATTTTCACAGTGAGAGTGGTTAAGTCCTGGAAGAGGTAGCCCAAAATTCTGTCAAGTCTATGCTGGAAAAACTCAAATTCAATGGACAAGATCCTGAGCATCTTGATCATCTTTCAAGTTATTTCTGCTCTGAGTAAATTCTGCTCTACGTGATCTTCAGAGGTCCCTTCTTCCAGCCTTAATTATTTCTATGATTGTCTGATTGTACAGCTGATTCTCTAATTCATTTTTTCCAATGAACCATTGATTCCAACTGGTAGCTAGAATATTTCCCAGAATCACAGTTCTTGAAAGATCTTTCTTTAGTAAGACAGAATTTTGGGAAAATGCATGTAAAATAAAAAGCCACACTTTTTTCCTATCATTGGAGTCGCAGCAACAAAAAGGGCAAAAAAAATTAATTCCTTTTGCTTTAATAAGATGTTACTAACAGGATTTCACAAAAATCTTGTATTTCACAAAAATCATGGAAATGAAATTAATTAAATATTAAATGGAATGAAAATGAAAGGAACTAAAATATTAAAATTGGCCTTTTATCCAGACTGAAGGTGCTGCTGTACTTTGTAAAGTTTTGATAGATGACTGAGTGGAAAGTCATTGTACAAGAAATTTTTATTATGGTTACGCAGTGACTCTGCTACTTTTCAAATACAGTTAGATGTGAAGCAAAAAACAATGCATTTCTCCTCCTAACTGCCAGTTCTTCAAACTCTCCTTGAAGCTCAAGAGGCTTCGTAACATGACATAGCAAACAAAAAGGATTCTGGCTGATGATTTCAGGGCAGTGTGATGGTTTTTCTGCTCAGACCCCACTGATTCTAGCAGATGGCATCCTTAGAAGAGAACTGTTTTTCCTCCCTACTTTACCTCATTTAACTGCTCATTTCATACTGCTCAGGCAAAAGAGACTCTAACTGTGCGAGAACCAATGACTTTGTGGCACTACATGAAGCACAGACCTAATTGAAGCATACATTTATGCCTGTGCATTTAACCATCAGCAGTATTGAACCAAACAATATCTTCCTTTTGTGCCTTCTCCATTCTCATTTGGTGAAATATGGTCACAGTTTGATTTACTAAGACCAAACTGATAGACATGCTAATGATTTGACCCACCACATCAGGGAAATTTTAAATTTATATATTTGCATATGTCCTAATTAAGGAATTTTGACCACCTTACGGTGAGAAGTATACCAGTGCTACTAAACATGTGATTCATTGTGAAGACAAGGAACAAATAAGTTGATAAACATCACTTTTTCCATGTAATCTTTGTGTGAATTGCATTTAAGTTAACAGTTGAGTCACATTCTACAATCATTCCCCTAATTTTAAAGTTGTTTGGGGACTCAGTTGGCACAAGAAACCTAGAGACACACAATTAAGTTTGAATAATGGCACCTTCTTACATCAACACTGCTCATTACTTAATACTATCAAAACATCAACTTTAATTACATCTGAGTAGCTAACAATAAATGTCATAGATTTTCTTTTTCTTTCTATAATCTCTGCTAAGGGCCCCTTCTTTTTCAAGTGTGTACACATACTCCCTGAACAATGCAGTTTCCCTGACTGTGCCTACAACCTGATTTAGTTACATTTGTGCTTTATATCGACTGGGAAATAAAAGTATAAACCTAGTTGTGAATTCCTGCATGTGAACATTGGAATTATCTGAATGACTAGCAAACTTCCTTATACACAGCTGACAACATTACTTCAACAGGATGGGGGGAAATACAGGCTTGCCAAGGCAAAGGTTTTGTTGCTGTTTATTCAGTGCAGTTAACAGAAAGTAGAGACATTGCTCTACACTGGATATCCATTGCAGGACATAATAATTACACAGAGCTTCAGCTGGAAAACCCTTCTGTTAACAACTCAGGTTCTGCTAGCAAACTCTAGAGTGCGCTTGAGCCAACTATAATCCCTTAAAGTTCCCTGGACACAACAGGAATCTTGTTTATGTCTACAGCCCAAGGAAGAAAGATCAGCCACCTCCAGAGGGCAAGTCAGATGACTGCAGTGTGAACTGAATGACTGCAAGACATGGCTGTGGCAGTGTGGAGAGTAGCTGGAGCAGTCCATCTCTCTTTAGCAACTATAGAAGGAGCTACAGGACCACATTAAGTTAGACCTCTTAAGTTTTACACCACTCAGAGCATGTGAAAGAACTTTATCCTGAGAATACAGCCAGTGCATGCACAGCTGAGAAAGGCATCCTTCAGAACAGTTCTCTTCCTCCTTTGCTGTCCAGGCCCAGAAATGGGAAAGGGAAGCTCACACTTTTATTCAGCCTGGCAAAGAGAAGGCTCCAGGAACACCTTATTGCAACCTTTCAGTACTTAAAGGGGGCTACAAGAAAAATAGAACTTTTTGACAGAGCCTGTTACAATAGAACAAAGGATAATGATTCTAAACAAAGGCAGGATCAATTCAAAAATCATACAAGGAAGAATTTTTTTACATTGAGTGATGAAACACTGGCATAGGTTGCCCAGTGAGGTGGCAGATGCTCCATCCTGGGAAACATTCAAGGTCAGGTTGGATGAGGCTGTAAGCAGCCTGATCCACTTGAGGATGTACCTACTCATTGTAGGGGGATTGGACTAGATGACCTTTAAACTCAAACCATTGTATGATTCTAGAAGCAAGGGACTCCTTCTTACTAATGAATGCTTTCTTAGACTTCATTCTGTTAACAGGCGCAAACAGAGTGCTTCATGCTTTGCTATTCCACATGAAAAGGGCCAGTGAGTAACAACATTAAGAAATTAGAACCCTCGATTCCATATCTGCCCTGGAAGGTATTAATCATCTCTTTTCAGATTCCAGTAGTGTTCACAGAAGAGCACAACCTTTGAGATTTATTGTACTGTTCTTTACTTTGTTCTTCAGTAGCAAATTACCTACTGCAAATATTTTGAAAAACAGAAGAAAATACTGAGTTTGGTCTTCTGCTGTAAAATATTGGTAACAATTTGTGACAGGGGCCACTGCTGCTTTTGGGCTCCTATAGTCCATATTAAAGCCTATTATGTTGCTACATCCTAAGGAGTCTAGAGATCTATGCTAAAGGATATCTCCAATTTTTATGTTCTTAAAACTAACACAGATCATTTTTACCCGGAAACAGAACGACTATTACACTGATGTGTAGGTTTCACATTCAATTTTTGGTTACAATTAGTTGCTTTCTATGCTGAATTCTAGCTGACATATCTATCGGGTGTCAAAGGGCATACAGGTAAATAGAGGTGATCATACTTTTTCTTAAAAACTTAGGCAAGTCTACAAGTAGCATGTTGATCTGGCAATGATGCCTAATTTATCCTTAAACATTTTCATACAGTGGGATAGAAATGAGCCCCTGCCAGACAAATATTTGTAAAAAAATACTCATATTGCTTCATTGTCAGCCAAAAGAGAGATTACTAAGTTGTTGAAATCAGGCAAAACTCCCACTCATAACTCTTGGCTGGAAAATATGTATAGATTTGCTCCACTGAAAAAGGCTTGCTGTCAAATCAGCAGATGAACACTAGATTTCATAAGGCACTCCCTGTTCTGGGCCTTTGTTTAGTGATAGACTGATGCTATTATCAATGAGCCTATTGCTATTTCCTGCCTTTCAATTAATCTTTGAACTTGTTAAATTTCTGATTAAACCAATAACTTCTCTTTCAAGAGTTAGTATCTGGCTCTGGAATCCCACTTCAATGAGTAAACCACAGCAAAATAAATAAACCAACACAACGTAGCCCAGCAGTCCTCAGATCTCAAGATATTAATCTCCAGTGATTTACAGAAAACTTTCCTACAGTCTCTGCCACTAACCAATCTAGGGTGAGCAATGGCATTCTCCAGACTAATCTGGGTGCAGGAAAATAGACTAACTTGTGGCTGAGCATGCACCCATGGCTCTTGCTTTCTCTGAGAAAGAGTCCCCAAACAGCTGCTCCAGTTAGCAGCCAGTAACAAATGTAGGACTCTTACTTTCTCCTCTGTTTTTAACTTTGCTGCTCATTTACACGTTGTGCATATTAGTAGCTTGTTATTTTAATAGTTATCGCATAAGAAAGAATGAAGTGTGTCATGTGTTATGTGTTCGGTGCTTTTAAGAAAAAAAAGAACTTTGTTTGCTTTGGCAACTGCAGCTCCAGTAATTTGTCGGAACAGGAGATGGTAATCTAACAGCATATGGCTGCAGATATAAATACAGATCTAGAATTATATGCAGACACACTATACATTAAAATGAGAAACATTTCATGGGCAGTTGGTCACAGTGATAATTCCAAAATGCAGGATTTAGTTACCATTCTCAAGTATTTATCCCTTACTATTCACAGTATTTTGTACTCTCAAATCCTTATTGTAATCTAAATTTATCTGGGAGATGGCAGGTGACCAGATTCATCCTTAACTGCTCAAGGCATGCCATTTTCCTCAGATGCATCTTATTACACCATGGTAAGAGCAGAATGAGACAAAACTATATGGTGTGCTTCAAATGCGCTTATGATTTATCTGTACCATTAGCTTTCAATAGAGAGAAAAGAAAGTGACAAGTCTCCATTAACTCCTAGGGAGAATTATGGCTTGAGGAATGCTATTTAAAGCTCTTCATAATTTGAGTCCTCACTTATAAAAAAGCAGATTTGTGTACACAATGAAACAACCAAGAGCAATGGAGGTTCTTCAGTCTTGAGCACTTTTGGAGTAAGAAAGTTTTGATGAAGGATAATAACAACAGGCAGACACCCAAGGGTATGACGTGTATTTCAAATTTAACTCTTTAACATTAATTTAAATAAAATTTAATTTTGGCTCACTACTTCCTTGAAAATGTCCTATTTTTCAATTAATAAAATTTGAAATCAATGTGATTTGCCCTCACTTCTTCAAGTTTCCCTATTGCTGAGCTGTCAGGTTATTTATAGTTTTTAGACTGATCGCTACATTACGACACTAGTATGTGGATCAGCCTACACAATGGTGAATGGGGCTTGAAAAAATAAAACAACAAAGCAACCTCTCAATTTCACTGATGAAAGTGAGGTCTTCATGGAGGACTGGAAGAAGGAAACAAAAAAAAAATCAGATTTGCTTGGAATAAGTAGCTGTGGAAAAAAAAAAAGAGAAAGAGAGAAAAAAAATTAGAAGGGAGTTCTCAGTTCATGTTTATCTGACTATTATCAGGACTGTTACTGGGATCATTACTGCTGTTTACTTGCTGCTGTGCTGAGGCAGTTAGGCACATGGATGCAGTAATGAATAATGGCCCTACATTGCAAAAACACATTCCTGACTAAATTTACCATTAAGCATAACCTCAAGTACTACTGAGATATACATTATTTCAAGTATACCAAAGGGGGAAAAACAATGCCAAATCTTAGATTTTCACAGCATGCGATTTAATCATCCTATGCCATTTTAAAATGCTTTTAAGTGTCTTACTGATCAAACAGCAAAATTATCTGCAGAAGCCATCAGTAATTGATACTTTAATGGGTATGGTCTGACTGATCAAATTTTATTTTTAATGAAGAACCAATTCTAAATTCAATAGGAATCTTAAGGATGTAAAAAGGATACAGGAATCCAAATTACTGACACCAAACAACATCAAAATAGAAAATAAATTATATACAAAGATAAAAATATTTTTCTATTATCGATCTTTCATTAAAATAAGTAAACTAGTCCTGACAATGAATAGCAGTTTATCTTTTGTTGCTGAGGGATTTTTGTTTCCTTATGTTATTTTGCAGATACAAGAAGTTAGTCACTAATGCAATAATATGGAAGAGTATTAACTGGCTTTCAATCCTATGCTGCATGTCAGGGTGATCTGTCATTATTTTTAATCAGATGGTTTTAAGAGAAGAAAGCAAAACTTGAGTTGCAATTCTTGTTTTATTACTGCTGAAGCATGAGGTGATTTTTTCATATGCCTGACTTGCCAATCTGACCTTGAAAATAGTTTTATTCATTAACTCTCTGTCGACAAAATAAATACTGATATAGCAGGAAGGCAAGTCTTGACTTTTCTTTACTAGGAAAGGAAAGATTAAGCAATCCATAACACCACTGTCAAACTGTAAAATGAGTTTGCCAGCATGCAGCAGAAACATTCTTGTATCATTGCAAGAAATGGTTTTCAGAGCCTAGGCATTCACAGCAAAGGTTTCAAGCTCATTCTGGATGAATTTCAACTGCTTCAGTAAAGTTAATATCACTCTTCATATAAAAGCTAGAAGTGGCACACTGACCCTTTGAATAGATTTTTTTTGACCATAATTAAAGTATAAATACCCATAAATCCAGAAAATAATGGAAGACCTGTGAAGAGCACCTGGTTAAGTCCAGTGTTTTAATTTAAATGAGAAAGCAAAACATATTGCCAAATGGCCCCAATTTTTGATTTTACAATGCTTTTCCAGAATTTCCAGTATACAATTTGCTTCCTATTATTTCATACAGAGAAGGACAATTATCTAAATATTTACAACAGCCATTATTTACGTAAAGCAGTGAATAAGTTTACAAATGTCATAACCAGCAGCAGATACTTGGGTTATCTGATATGTAATATAAAGGGATTATTTAGTTTGGTTAGACTGTGACATTCATCACAGTATCCAGGTGCCTTACAGCTGCTCAGAGAAACATTTGTTAACAACTGGTGTAGTTCAAAAGAGTTGGTTCAGAGCAGAGACCATTTGTTGGTATGCCAGACTAAGCTCTTGAAAATTAACCCCCATGGCCAAAACATATGGATTAAATGCATGCAAAAACTAATAGATAACTGGGCATTAAAAAAAAAATAAAACTAAATAATTTATACACTTTGGATGTTACCGTGCTGCAGAAACTAGAAAATTCCAGACAAAAAGTCCTTTTCCAAGGACACATAATGCTATTTTACTGGAATCCAGCCCTGGGGACCAGTAGTGAAGCTGCACTGAAAGGCATCATGAGGCAGTGCTGGAGACTATGGAGACCACCAGGAACAGAGCCAACAGCTGCTTTTAAATTACAGCCAATACCTTGATTTTCATCCAGTGTACAGAGTGAGTCAGTACAAAGACACATGTTCAAAGAGCTGGGTGTTCTAACTGACCTAGCCCACCTAAGTGCCTTTCTCCCTCTGCCAGCACCCCACACTTAAATCCTTTTCTTCCTTATTTTTTTCCCCCTGGCTCAACTAAAAAGGTCTCCTCTTCTTCAGCTACTCCCATGAGAGCTTTTCCTTTTGTTTCATCTCTTCTACCTTCTAGTCCTGACCACCTATGAACTGGAGTCATGCCATAATCTGGCCCTACTGCTTTTCAAAATAGATTTAACTGTAAAGTTATTTCTAGAGGCAGAATTTAAGCAACGCTGAAGTGTGTCATCTCCTCCTGCAATTTTCTCCACCTGCCCCAAAAATAGCTGACCCTTGACAGAACCACAGCATCACAAGGCTTCTGACATAAGAATGAACTCAGCTGCAGTATCTTGGCATTCACTGATGATTGCTCCCACCTGCCTCTATTATTTATGCAATGCTGTTTTGGAGACCAGGTCAGCATGGGGAAAAGTTTACCAATATAACTGTCCTGGCAAACTATCTTTGTGTGGGTGCAGCTTCTACTGGCTGGGGAGAAAAGAAGAGAAACTAATTTTACTGGCACAGAAAACACTTGTTCCCAAGTGAAGTAAATTACACTAGCAAAAACACTTTCCATACCTATATATCTACACTAAGCTATTGACAATATAAACAAATGGTTAAAATAAAAATAACTGTAATTGATACTGGAAAATATACCTGCTGTAGACCAATAGCAAATTTATGGCCAAATTTTATGGCAGGAAAGACAATTCTATGGATAAGCCAAGCAAACCTATCTTCTACTAGTAATAAAAATGGTGTGGAGGAAGAGACCAACAATGAATTTTAAAATATGAAACATTCATTATTTTTAAAGAAAATTGTTTCCTGTGAAGATTTATAAATAGGGTAGAGTAATTAATCTAATTATCTTGGCTTTTTATTGGGTGATCAGGGCAGTTGAAGGGGGAACACAGTAAAAAATATTTCAGACTTACCATGGGAAACTGGCAAAAACTGGGATTTTTCCAAGAAGCGTCCTTATATTGTTGTGCTGGTTTTACCCTGGGGGGAGGGCACACTAGAAAATTTTCCTCCATGAGAACTTGCTCTGTGGATTGATGGGACCAATTGGAGACTGGTTTAGTTGTTGACAGCCTGAGAAACCAATTGGAAAAATCAGTTTGCTTTATGAATCACATTTGAAGCAAGTAAAGGCTGGGAAAGCTCTCTTGCATTTCCATCCTTTCACGAGGTAACGCTCACCTGGCCCAGTCTCTTCCAATGCGGCCCGGGCAGGGCTGGGCTCTGGAGGCTGTCGGGCCCCGTTTCCAACCAGGAGCCCCGATAACCAAAAAGAAGCCGAGCCCATCGCTGAGATCCTGGCCCTTTTCCCGGTGTGGCCATAGCTCAGCAGGGCCCTGCCCTGCCCTGCCCCGGCTCGGAGCAGCCCTGGGGTGGCCGAGCCCGCCCGGCCGCCCTCACGGGCTGGGGGGAGGCAGCCGGGCCCGGTTCGGGAGAGCCCCCAGGGCTTTGTGTGCTGGGCAGGGCAGAGGGAGAACCCCCGGGCTGCGGCTGGAGCTGGGGGCGGGCAGCGCCGGGGGAAAGCCATGGACACACGGCCTTGGCACCCATTTCTCCTCTGCCTGCACTTTGCAGTTCTCGTCCTGCCCCTCCAGCGTGGCCTGGGCACCCTGAGATCCTGACACAGCTCCGGCATGGCCTGGCACAGCCCCTGCAACTTCTGGGGGAGATTTTAACTTTTCCAAATAAGACTTACAGACCTTCCATTTTTCCTTGGCTGAGAGGAAGAAGAACAGAAAGGATACACCAAAGTCAATGAAGCAAAAGCTAAATTTTTAGATGGAAGGAGAATGAGGAGACGCCATGAAGGTTGGCTGAAAAATCTTTTTGTAAGTTATAGGGGTGAACTGTACTTCATGAAAAAATTACTTTAAACCATGAAAAAAAAGAAAGACATGGGGGTGTGGAGCAAGGTGTAAAGTGTTTGAAGAATCCTTTGCCCGGAGGAAAAAGGGGGATCTCTGTTCCTAGGAATGAAGTATGAACAGAGAGAAGTGAGCTGAAGTGAACTTTTGCCTTTGAGTAGCTCATCCTTAAAAGTAATACCCCATGACTTTTTAACATGGCCCAACTCGATTCTGAAAAGACTCTGACGTGTGAGGAAATACAAGATAGCCGATCCCAGCGGCTGTTAATCATGAAAAAATGGAGTCGACAGAACTGGTAATTTCCTCTCTCGTTAAAAGATCCTTATAGCTAAACAAAAAGAAACTCCTCTCCCTAAAGTGAACTGAAAAAGATGATTTCAGTAGGACTTGCGTGAAGTGTCTCTGTATGTTGTTAAGCTGTAACAAAGGGGGAAAGAAGAATGTTCTGAAAATCTGTTCTGAATTTATTATTATTATTCTTTGTGTTGTTAATAAAGTTTTTTTCTTTATTCCCTATTTAAATGTTAGGCCTGCTTTACTTTTACTCCTAATCCTATTTCACAACAAAAGGTAAATATATTACAATTGGCAAACCTTAAACTATTACATTTTTGGTGCGTTGGCCAGGAATCGAACCAACTAAACCATTACAATTGTAAAAGTGCATATTGACACATTCAAACTTCAGGAAAAAAAAATCATTTAGGCTGAAGTAAAATGGAAAATAAAAGTTTCTCCTCCTTCTTTCTTAGGGTTAAAACCTATCTTTTAAGAGAGAATTTAAAAAGACAAGCATTGATAGCTGTGGCATTTACAGGTTTGTTTTTTTGTTTCTCTCCAGAGGCTTCCATAGAAGAGCTATTTTCATTTTTCTTGCTGACTCAAAGAAATCTGGTGTTGCAGAAAATGCTTAAGCTTTTCTTAATTGTTACAGTTGCACAAAGAAATATCTGTGTTGCTACTGCCATTAGAACTGCTATCAGCTCTGTTGTGCAATTTGTTTTCGAAGGAGGTCTGGCAGGATGAGTGCTGTCATTTCTGAGTTGCTGCTGCCCAGGGCAGTGGGTGACTTCGACACCATCTTTTATTGTTTCCAGCTTCCAAAAGGTAAGCCTCATACTTGCAAAATGTGAGAAAAATCTCATTTTGTCTTTGTTTTATTGAACAGCTGTCATGCTGTCAATAGGAGTTGTTCATAAACAGTACTTCACACCCTTATTGCAAAACCCCCTTGTCCCTAGCAAGGACATGCCTGTGTCTGGCAGGCACACGGACTGTATGAAGGCCTGAAGGCACGGCTAAATCGACCTTTCTGCATTATCAGGCATAGCTCTGCCTTCAGGTGAAATTGTACTGTGCCTTGGCCACTGAGGAAACCCTGCTAAACCCTGAAGCTTTAGTGGTGTGAATAAGCCCCTGCTGCAAGAGGACAAGTGGAGAGGAGGAGAGTGCAGAGGAGGCTTTGCTGTCCCACTGAGCTGGAGACAAGACACTCTCAGGGAATATGAGACTTGAGTTTCAGATTTGCTCCTGGTGGCATGATAGCTCAAGTCACTTCAGCTCTTGGGGTAGCAGTGTATTGAGGCCACATGCTAAATCAGTGGAAATTAGAGTCTCAATCCTGTACAAATAAAAGACAGATCAAGGTTTCTACATTTCCACTGAAAATCTCACAAGGATTGACTGTGCAATGTTGCAATTGTTGTGCTCTTATGCCTTTCTTAGTGTACACTTTGTATGCTTGTAAGTTATTGGTGTCAAATTGTTTCTATTAGATATCATGCCTTAATATTAATAAATTTCATAAATATATATACACTATATTGCTTGCATCAGTGGAGCTGATTTAAATAAGTGTTTGCAAAGCAAGGTTTTGGGGTGGACATTTAAGTTTTGGGGTGTTTTTTTTGTAATTTCAGTGAAAATAAAAGAACTTTTCAAACACTGTGCAAAAACACCTAAAGCATTTTCTTCCTGAAGGGAAGAAGTTGATTTACTAGACCTGAGCTCTATGGCTTGCTGTGCCAATGACTCACTGGGCACATCTCTGTGATTTGTAGCAGCATCATTAATGTCTGTGCAAGGTCTCCAAGCTTTATGACAGAAAGGGTATGCCATTACACAGGAGTAGTTCCAATCAGGTCAATGAATCTCCTCAAGGGAGCCAAGTTTCATCTGTATCTGGATGTTGGTAGGAACATGAATTTAGGATACAGGATTTAAAGAACCTAAGGTGCAGAGCACTGATTGCATTGACTACAGTGCAGGGAGAAAGAACTTGCCAAAAGGTTCTTATGAAACTTTACTTCACTCTTCTATGTTAAAGCTTCCTTTTCACATTTCAGGGCCGCTTGCTGCTGCATCACTGCCATTACTTGCACACACTCCTAATTGTACTCAGGTCTCAGATTAATTTTCTGACACAGGATTTTATAACAGTGAATATAAGGCTAGCAGGCAGAAGACTCTTTCAATCATGGAACCACATAAATTAGACAAAGAAAGATCTTATTAAGTAATTTACTCCTTCCTTTAGTGCCAAATGATTGTTTTCTGAAGGACTTACTCGAGCTCTTTATCCAGCTACATTTCAAAAGGACTCAGCCACACAATAACCCACAAAACACAGCTCATATTTTCACGGACCCTACTGCTCAGAAACTTCATCCTAAAATTAATTTGACTTATATCTGCCATTCTGATTCTTCTTCTCAGACCCAAGCATAATAATCACCTTTCCCTTCTTTCAGTGTCTCCAGCCCTCTGACCACTCTACTGAGAAATTATTATCAGACTTGCCCCCTCCTGCTGTATCTTTTCTCTTGTGTAAAACCATAGTTATGGTCCTGGGGGGACCAAATGCACATGCAGAACGTTACTTGTTCTTGCCCCAGCTGTCAGATACCAGTACTGGCTGGCTGTGACAGGAGCAAGGCAGACATCAAGTTACAACAGCAGAGAAATATTCCGATATTAATGCTTCAGGGTCAAACACTTGGCTGGTTTCAGTGAGCCAAAATTTTTAGTATAATAGTTACAGCAATACTCCTTTTTCTTTAAAAGATTGGACAATACCGTAGTTATTTACAAAAGGTATCTACAAGCACATGTATGTATGCACATCTCTGTACCCAGAGATGTATGCAAAATAACACCACTGAAGATCAATGACTCTACATGGTAAAATTTCAAGAGTTCAACCACCACATAGAGAAGATTTAAATATAAAATATTTGGGCTAAGAACCACTAATTCTCTCAGAATTAAAGCTTGCTGCTTCAACACAAAGAAAGGCCTGGGGATATCTGTCCTTTGCAATATTCTAGTGATTTTGGTTGTCTTCCTTTTTTCTGTATCTGTCACTAGCACTTGGCAACTTGTCTTCCCACTCTGCAGATCCACACCTGGCAAAGCAGTGTCACCTGTCAGTCACTGCTTCAAAACATGTAACTCCATTCAGCAGAAGACTTTAAAGCACCATGCACAGAGAATTTCCTACATTTAAGATGTGTCATGAATTTTTCTGGGTGAACGAAAAGAAACAATAAAAAG
The DNA here is from genome assembly GCF_963662255.1 of Cinclus cinclus. Classification (NCBI taxonomy): domain Eukaryota; kingdom Metazoa; phylum Chordata; class Aves; order Passeriformes; family Cinclidae; genus Cinclus; species Cinclus cinclus. Next base: position 13,557,007 of record NC_085048.1, on the reverse strand, counting down.
AAAAAAGGAAGGCAGGAAAGCAGTAAAAAAACCCCCAAAAATAGGTGATCAAAAAGGGAAGACTCCTGGAGAACAATGGGTTAAACTTCAACACGTTTTTTTTCGTCTTTATATAGGAGCCAGGGGATGGCTGATACTTTGTTACAAGAGCAGCTGATTGTCAAAATAGGTGCCGGGAAGAGCAATCAGACACCCCCTCTTAGAAAATAATTTCAGACATCATGAGGCAGACACAGTTGCTCCTGATGTTCACAAGGAAATCAGGGTGGCAGACAATGAATCCCCAGCTTTTCTCTTAAAATATCAAACCTGTCTGCTCTCTTCTACAATTCCCACTGTGTCTGCTTTTGAAAATAGTCAAACAGCTTCCTTGGAGTTAGTGCTTCCCCATCTGCTGACTTGCAGGCTTTTTCTTTCATCCCCTCTCTTGCACAGAGGCCTCACGCTCCTGCAAACAGAAATTCCCACACCACTGTCTCCCAGAGGAGACTCCTTCTTACTTGTTTCTTAAAATATTTTTTTCCCTCCAGTTTTTTTTAAGTAATACCCAACCACTGCTCTTACAAGAGGAAAATTGGTGGATGGCAAAGCACGTCCAAACCCTGCTGCAGGGTTAATGATTTTTGGGAGGGCTGTTATGGAAGGATTTAGCCACTCCTAGTTGCTTCTGTTCTGACTGTTTGGGAGGAAGAGAAAAAATACTTTTGAATGGACCCAATGCTTTAAGGAAATTGTGTCTGCTTATGGGGTTACTGCCTGCTAGGTGTTAATCTATTGACTGGCACCAAAGACAGCCTGGGGGAGGATTTCAAAAGGTGCACAGCAGAGTCAGCTCACAGATGTCAGAGAGAAGCCTGCAGTCCCTCTCTGAGGGCAAAGAGCATCCAGCTCCTGCACCCCACCACATCCGAGCCTGGGCACTGTACCTCCCACAGAGGCACGATGCTGTGAGGAGGTGATGCTGGCATCCTGTCTGCTCCTGATTCTGAGATTGCCAGGAGCTGGGGCTCTCACTACTTCCCACAGTGACAACTTTTTCTGACTTATACTGTGGGTCTGACTACCATTTTTCTTTAGTTAAGAACAAAAAATGCAGTCTAGACGACTGTGGTAGAGAAATTGCTGATCTTAGGGTTTAGTGCAAGCTCACATATTTTTTCCACCTTCTTCACTGAGGACCACCATCATTACACTCTCTACTTCTGATCTCTTCCTTTTTTTAAAAAAATATTTCCAGTTAATTAGATTCTGATTCCATAAATGTCTGTGTTTATCCACAGCCACACCAGCAGCCCATTTCCAGAAACAACTGATGCCTTGTAGAGAGGTGAGTGCATGGAGAATACAGCATTTAAGAGTGCAGTCTTTCATTGTAAAATTCTAAAAGTGAACAAAGTATATAATGGATTAAATATCCTGTGGAAGGACTTAAGCAAAAAAAAAAACAAAAAAAAAAGCTGAATGAGACTATGAGAAAATAACAGCAACAACAGTACATTTTAACTAAATAAATATTTTACACTGGAAGGGCAGGAGCTGTCAAACTGTAATGCATGAAACTTGCCTGAGGCCTTTGATGTAAGATACAGACTTTTTCAGAACACATAAACCAGGAGTATAAATTGATGTAAGTACTTTTCATCTCCCGTTTTTGTCCATGATGTAATTATTTTGGCAGTTAATAAGGCATTCAGGGTTGCACCTCCATCTTTCTTAACTTGATACAGCCAACAGATAAAATAATTCCCCACAACAATTCAACCCCTAGCTATGAGTCACTGTCTCTGATGAAGATGTGTCACTCTGTGTTATCTTGGGCACAAGAAAAAGTCAGGGCTTTTTGGAAACTTTTTCACTGGGAATTAGAATTTCCTGGGGTGTTTATTCGTTTTGTACGTATTAAGCACCCAAAGGGTTGTTGACTTGCCTGTGCTCAGGCACTGAACTCTTCAAAGACACAATATCATGACAGATAAAGGGAAAGAGAATGGATTAATGGAGTTAAGGAGGAATCAAAGACAAAACAGTCTCTCAAATACACACACACAAGTGCCGTTTCTATTCCCTTTTTCCTCACACAAGTTTCAAGGATTTCTCTACTAGGAGGGCAGAAGATATGCCCTAGAAATTAACCCTTTCCATTACAACAGACCTATTTCATTTAGATCAGAACACATTGATTAAATACTTCTAAATTAATTTTCATTTTTTCATCAGGTTTCATTGTTTTATCATTCTTTCACATGAAGCAGAATTATATTCCCTGAATGGTTTAAAGATAACCAATTTTAAGTGCATGCAAGACAGAGGCAAGGCTCAAGAATTAGATGGACTATGAGTATCTCTGTGATATTGCCTCTGCTTTCTGCCAGGTGAGAAATAAGTGATGAATGGTTATTTACTGGAATACTTATGTGCAATTAGACAGGGTGGAGGAAGAAATTGTTGTCTGTTCTTCCCAAACTGTGTTTGTGATAGTTACTGAGAGCTTGTATCGTGTCATCTCCAAAACAGGAACAGCGCAAACATACAGTCACAACAGGGATTTCAGAAAATAGGAAGAGACTATCTGAAATACAGTTAGAAAAATCAGATTTTATGAGAAAAGATAATAGATATGCAAGAAGGAAGACCTGTGAAACTACCAGCCTCACCTCCATCCTGGGAGCAGATAATTTTGGAGCTCATCACCATCATTTTTTTCCATTACCCTGGCAACAGGGAAAGGAGCAGTGCCCATAAACTGAAGTACAAGAAGTTCCAGCTCAACATGAGAAAGAACTTCTTTATGTTGAGGGTGGCAGAATACTGGAACAGGCTTCCCAGGGTAATCACAGGATCTCCCCCTCTGAAGACATCCAAAACCCACCTGGATGTGTTCCTGTGTAACCTGCTTTAGGTGATCCTGCCTTGGCAGGAGGGTTGGACTAGATGATCCCTAGAGGTCCCTTCCAACCCTGGTCATTCTGTGGTTAAAAAAGCCTAAACAATAACTAATCTTGCTGTTACCAATACTGGTTTGGTATTGGTAACTAGTTACACATAGAAGCATGTATAACTAGTACAAGTCAGTGTGTCACACTGCTGATCCCTCACAGTGACTTTCTCTACTGAAGACAGATGGAAAGTATCAGCAACATTGATGCAGTCTAAAGCATGTGGCTCCTCTCAAAATCTACCATGTCCTGGTTGGCATTGGAAGCAAATTTCAGTATCTGAAAATGTGATCTGAATGGCTGGAAAGTGCCCAGGGCATCAGGATGGTTCTGAACAGTCTTCACAAGGATTACTCTGCTATTTTACTTTTGTAACCTGTACTGGGCTCTTCAGCATGCAGAAGCATGTATTCACAGCCCTATTTGAGGAGTTAATTCTGGAGAAGTAGTACAGCTGTCTTTGAAGCATTTACAGAAGCGAGACTACCATCTTCTCAGAATATCGCAGGGGATTCCTTTTGCTCCATAGCCATGCTGCTAACACTGATGAGTCCTCCTCAGTACATCACTGAGACGGTTTCTGTGGTTAAACACTGATTTCAGCTGGTCACATGCAAAAACCAAAGAAACAATTTTGCATCTGTTCTATGGAGAAAGCATGAGATGAGCTTGTTGCTCCTAACTGTGGTGGTCCATTTTCTCTGTCTGAGTAGGGTTCAATAGACTGCTTGGCTAAATATGTTTGCCTAATATATATAATGCATATCCTAATTCCTGTGAATGTGTGGCAAGTACTGTAAACTGAAGGTTGTCACACAGGCGTGTCATATTCATAACTAAAGATGTGCTAAGCAGCAAGAGAATAGTATGAAGTTATGTGTGTATTCTTATGTATACATTTACTGCCTGAACCTTTTGCAGCTACATCTTGTCAAAAGATGCTCCACTGTTTTTGGTTTTGGGAATACCTATTGACTCATATCTTGCTTACCATCACCTGTTGTTAGAGAGGAACTGATACTTCTGGAGTAAATTTGTACAGCACATATGCCAGAAGACTGATTTCTGCCAAAGCCTGTCATGGCTTCACAGAATGGTTAGCTATTCACACCAGGGTAGGAACTAAGAGAGTGAGAGATTTCTGAAACAAAGACTGGACAGCCCAAGGAACATCACAGGAGATAAGATGATCTGGCTACTTCAAATTAGCCCTGTGAAGTCTGATTAACATTCTTGATAAGTAGTGTTGGAGCAGAAAGAACAAAGTCCAGCTATTGGATCTATCTGCTTGAATGCTACTGGCAGAAAATTGTCACAACTGGCAATATTTCACCAGCTGGTGAACATCAAGAAGTGAACCCAGTCGTCTTCCTGTAGGGAAAATTCCCGTAACTCCTGATGGGAGGTCATACTCAACATGATAAAAGCATTTGGATTTTACTGCTGGAGGAGGTCCTTTCTGGAATCCTGCATGGTGTTCAGTAAATGACATGACAGTGATACGCTGTCCCAGGCTGTGAATATTGGAGAATGGAAGGTGCTTCTGTTTCCCTTGACAGCAACTGGAAGCTGACAACCTCAGCCGTGAAGACTGAGTACGTTTCATTTTTTATATTATCATTTTTTAAAATCTCAATCCAAATCTAAGATTTAAAAATACCTAGAACAACCACACTAACATGGCCTTCTGACTACACATTGGAAGAACAGGTTTCCTCAGTCTGGAGCCATCCTAAATGCAGGGTTAATCTTACCACATGTGGAAGGGACCTAGAGCATACAGTAGGAATGGTGTGGATAGTCTTTGCTGTTTGAGCACTGCACAAGTGAGTGCAAAGACAACAAAGCAATGTTGTCATGAACTCCAGGAGTCAGGCACAACTTTGTTCCCAGCTTCTAGAAAGCAAAGACCTCCCAGGTGTTTAAGGGTTGCTGCAAATCCTGCACACCTGTATGCACCACTGGTTCTGGGTCTACCTGTCGAACAAGCTCCTGCTTTGGGCTGTCTGGATGTCTTGAGAGGCGCTGTGTTTGAAATGCAGTTTCCAGGGCACCTCCCAGGTTCTATCCCACTCACCTCCCTCCCTTCTCCTTGCCCATTCTGAACTCCAAAGGGCATTCCTCTTGTAAACAGAGATGGTTAGGGAGACTATCCTGACCAAGGCAGCAGCTGAACTTTTTAATTAATCAGATTCTTTAAAAACAAGTCTCTGACCTTGCCTTACCGCATTGCCAGTTGAAAGGGCCCCCAAGTGGCATCAGTGACATTACCATAAAATTACAAATGGCACAAAAATATCAAAATGGGAAAGTGCAGTTTCAGTTTTTCACAATACAAGAAGAAGAATTCAGTGAAATGACCAGGCAGTTGGTTTGAAAGGAGAAGATTTTTCACTTAAAACATAGTGAAGTTACAGAGTTCACTGTACTGGGATGGTGTGGGGCTCCCAACATCCACAGATTTAAGAAGGGATTAGATCACAGAGGAGAGGTCTGTTTGTGGCTATTAAACTCAACCATTGACTACAGTCTCTCTTTCCATTAATATTAGGCTCCAGTTCAAAGACTACAACAGGATAAATATACTTTATCTCCCTTATCCATGTCCCGAGTCATTGCTTTTGCCCACTGTTCTCCAGGACTGAACTAAAGGGACTAAAAGGACTTTCATGCTCACCCAGGATGGCAGGTTTTATGTTCTTATTCTGGATTTACAACTTTGTCAGTGATGTTGGAGCCTGGCCCATTATATGTGGTCATTTTTCACTCTGTTCATTTAGTTCTTGTACTACACTTAAAGCTTTGGGGGCAGGAAAAGACAAAAAGCACAGAGAACCCTGTCTGCCTGTTTGTCTGTTTAACTCATTTACACTAATTGCTTCAATATACTGACTGATGTCTTTTTAATTTATAAAATATGCCTATCCCTGGCTCCCAATACTTGCACAATAAGGGCTGGGAAGGGGGGGTGGGGGTGAGGGGGAGAACCTTACTAAAATTTGTACCATGCTGAGATAGGTACACCACAAAAGCATCCATGGAGAAAACAACCAGCTCCACTGAAACTTTAAAATATTGCACTTCTTTTGCAGCATGGAAAGAAATTAAACTAGATTCTGTTAGTGCCAAGGAAAAAGCAAGTTATACCTACAGGAGATTCAGAATTAGGATGTCTGACTTCTGTGCTAAAGCATTACAAGTACATTCTAGAATTACATGAATTAGTGTAAATATAAATAGACAAAAAGAGAAAGGGGGAACAAACAGGAACTATTAGGTGGGGCAAACAGCTGATGAGAGGGAATGGCAGCTCTTAGACATGTATGTGAGGTTTGGGAGAGACAACTCTGGGACAGCTGAGGCTCAGACTATAATCAGATAGAACAGAGAACCCACCCCCCTTTCCCCCCCCCCCCCCAAAAAAAAAAAAAATAACCCAAACCAAAAGCTGAAAGTCTGAGGATCAAATATGTAATGAGCAAGGCAATCCAATGGACAGATGTAATTTTCATGTAGCATAGCCCCATTGCTCAGGGCACCATGAGTATCTATGTGCACATTAGAAATGCTATGCATTGCTTCTTAATATACAGCCCACTCAAAATTCCCTTTTTAATATACCATTGCTTTTTGAAAATTTAGAACTCAAATTTTAAAATATTCTAGAAGCATGAACTCACAGTACTAGTGCTCCACTTACCCATTCTAACTGCTTTCAATTAATTTCCTAAAGCTCTGGTGGGGGGGGGGTGGGAATAAATCAATCAATCAATCAATCAATCAATCAATCAATCAATCAGTCTACCCAGCAAAGAAAAGCCTCTTCTTTTCCATTTATGCAAATGATAGAAAGTGCAATATCTGATAAAGACAACATGAAAAAGATTCCTTAAAATTTATGCACAGGCTTTATACTTCATTCAATAAAGTCCAAAGGAAAAACAAAAGTGGGAACCAAGAGACCTAGTTCTGTTAGCAGTTCTCTTTGTTCTTTGGCATATAATTAATTTAGCCTTAGTTTATGAGTCTGTAGCTTCTCCAAAGCATAATGGTGATAATAATGTTTGTTGTGTAAAAACTGTATATTTCTCAAGAATTAAATTCCTCTATATAAGTCAAATATAAATCCAATTCTGTATCTTAGCCATCCTATCTATTAGTTTATTCCTAATGTGAACACTTACTTGGACATAATTTAATTCTTAGTAAGTCTTATTGCTGTATTTCCTCTACTTAATTAACCTTGGATTAGCCCATGTAATTCAAGTACATTAAAGTTTTCAAAAGAACTTTCCTGCTTTTTCTTTCACTTTTCCTCTAAAAGCAATTACATTGCTACTATGAGCAATTAAAATGGCTCCAGGAAAACTGAAATCCCTCATCCAAACAGGTGAATTGCACAAGAATGGGTGGAGTGGAAACTTCACTGATTTCCATGGGAGGTGTCTTACTGGGATGTTTAAAGGCAGCATGAGCAGCCTATTGGGATGATTAAAGGACAATGAGCTTTTAGGTTTTTTTTTTTTTTTTTTTCTTTTAATAAATCACACTTATCAGTAATGCAGTGGTAGATCAACAGTGTTGCCTTTTAAACCCCTTAATGTGGTGCAGGCTGACTGGCATGACTCATAGATCAACAAGTTGGAGTTATGGAAACGGAGCAGGTGGCATTTCCTACACAAAGTTCTGCAAACTACCCAGGTGTGCCTGAACACAGCTGGCTCTTCATGGGCCACTACAGGCACAAGATAGATAGGAAGTGGTGGTCTAAAAGCACCCATGAGTTCAGACTTCCACCTCCAGGTTTAGAGGTTACTGGTAGCATTTTCTTAAGAGAGAGAATCTGAAAGAGACAGGGAGTGGATCCTGCCCTGCTCTGATTGCATGGGTTACCAACTGCAAATGAGCTTCCACAGGCAGTGCTGAAAAGAGGTGGAAACATTCTCAGTTCTATGTACCTTTGCTCCCCTACCACATCCAGCTAAGGACAATGCTTTGTTAAGAGCTGACAGTATGCAGGAGCTAAACAAATGTCAGTGTCACACAACCCACCTCATCGATGAGTGTCAGAGACATAGTAAGAGCCAACTACAGGGAGAAAAAGCCATGCAGTAAAAATTAGAAATTGAGCACACATTTTTACCTGGGATGGGTATAATTATTGTTTCAGGAAACTATTGAGGGAACCAATGGAGACTTCAAGACCATTTCATATGCCCTTGCTGAAAATACAGTAAGCAATGTGCCATGCTCATTGCAGAAGGAACTGGAAACAGTTTGATAGCAGTTTAACATAGGGACTCCAATGAATGGAACCCTTTTTAATGCTAAAATTTTGAGCAGTGAATACTCAATAGAGTTTGACTCAGTCACAAACAGCCTAGAAGAGAAAACAGATTATCAAAGGCTATTCTTTGCAAATAACTAAAACCAGCATATAGATGAAACACATAATTATGACCAGCATATAAATAAAAGAGGAAAGATTTTGAAAAATGTGATTGGGTAGGGTGTTCTTTAATATTTTTTCCAGTGGAAGAAATTGGAGGATAGATTTCACAAGTTTCCCTCTCCTTACTTTCTTGCATGTCTTAAAGTAGTATAACAGCAACCTGACACCCAATGAGACATTTGTTAGAGAAATCTAGGATATGCCAAACTTTATGCCAGACCATCTTTAAAATATATGTGATGACTGTGACTGCAACTGACTTGCTATCTTTAGCAACAATGCTGCATCAATATTAAAACTTTTCCATGGAAGAAATACTTGGGCAGCCACCCAAGATATCACTACTTTAGATTCTACACAAAGATGACTTTCATTTTTAAGAACTTAAGATATGAATACATTTAATTTCACACTATATTGCTGAAAACAAAGATGGGCAAGAGAAAGCAATGTCAGAGTCCAAAATAATTTCACAAATAGGGGATAGGATAGATCTGATGTTACAAGAATACCTTCTCATATATTAATGCAACATTAGTATAAACTAAAGCAGTTGCATTTGTTGTTTTCAAGGTTTTTTCGGGAACACAGAAATTGCAGGCCCATGTGAGCCAATGCAATAATGTAATTTAAAAAATAAAATCAAAGGCTTAGAAAAAGCTATAAAAAGAGACAATAATATATGTACAACTGAGAAATCATTGTGCAATTTAATAAAATAGACCCTTGGAAACAGCAGCTCAGGTTGCAACTTTTACTGAGCATTTTAATGAAATTTGTCATATCTGGTAAGATGTGAGCCATGTGAAACAGCTGGAAGATCCAAACAAGGATCCAGTCTTCTGATTCCTACTGCTTCATGATTTTTTTATTCCTGAAGTAACTCCTTTCTTAGTCTGAAAAATTCAGAGGTGTTAAATGAATCCCCTGTACTTGCCCAGAAGCAAGGGGAGATAGGTACTAATCTCTCCTGCAGCAGTGCTACTGTCATCCAGTGAGGCAGGCAGAGAGTTAACCCTGTCAACTGCTCTAAGAGTTGATGTGATGATGAGACTCCTCTGCAGATAGCCCCAGGAACTCCAGCACCTTCCTGGCTCCCTAGGGGATTGCCATCTAACCTAGGAAGATCACCTTGAGGGTTGATAGTCAGTGGAGAGAGCAGTTTCCTAAGTTATGTGTTCAGCAAGCCTGTCTCACTCCACTGAACCACTGAAAACTTAGGCATTTACTTGAGAAGGATTAGTAAGTCAGCAACCAAATCTAAGTATTAGATTCCTAATTTAATAAATGTAGTACTGGTCCAAAAGAAAGCTGTCCTTTCTTCCCTGCCCCACCCCCTCCCCCCAGAAATTCTTAAATGCAACTTTTTTCCTGCATGCTGTCACACAAGCATTTCTGACTGCTGTGAGACTTAGGTTAGCTTCTGCATCTCTGACAAAGTCATCAAATCAAAACCACACACAGACTGAATCAGGGGAAGCAAATATACTCCTTTAATTGCTTGTTTGTTCCTTCTCAAACAGCTGTACCACCTTGACACAGATTATTAGTTAAGCTATAAATGTCAGCCTTGCATTGTCAGTCACTGCCTAAACTGGATAAAGTGAATGGCAACATTGCAGTGGGTGCTCCAGGATATACAAGGTCAGATTCACCTAGATGAATAGTTCCTTATCTAGTTTTCTGAATTTCTTTAAGAATCAGTAGGAAAAAATAGGTACTTTAGACCTTCACTTGTCTCTTCCTCACAGAGATATCTAAAATAGGTCAGATGACTCACTCTTTAAAAGCAACTATTTCCCTCTCTTGAGCCTAAAGTCACTTGTTCTAGTGTAGTCATCTAGAGTGTAGATGGTGAAAGTCAGAGAAAATGGATTGCATGAACCATGCTCTATTTAGCTGTAGGCAGCAGATTTTTAGAGGCATTTGTCTACCAAAATTTGGTACAAACTTAATTTCAACAATCCTTCCTACCAAGTGCTAAACTGTATCTTTGTGTCCATAACTCTTCTAAAACCACCCTCTTCTCTGAGCACAGGGGAGTGTGAGGCAGGGTGCTCTGGGAAGCCCGGGTCCAGTGATTACATTTTTCCTGGAAGGCACGCATGACTCTGACTGTGAGCTTCAGATGGGAGCTGCCAGGCCTTGCCATTCCTTGCCTTTTGCAGTATTCAAGAGTCTAGACAAGGAAAGTGCATTTGGACAACTGTGTTTCCCTGCTCTGCAGTGTGTCTGTTCCACAACACCTTGAGCTGTAAGGTGTTCTCTGTACCTGACCCAGGAGACCTCATGTGTCCTTTTTGTTCCTACAAAATTAACAGGCACACAAATCAGAGTCCTTCCCAGAGTGGCTTTCTGTGAGGGAGTGGGACTTGCTTGCAATCTGAATAGAGCCTCAGTGCAAGGCAGTCGATGGTAAGGTCAGCAACAATTCTGACTTCAGATACCTCCTCAGGTCATTGAGATCAGTAAATATAGTCATTGCTCATTTGACTAACAGTTTTTGGGTTCCCAGAGGAAGAAGACAGGTTGTGCTACTAAGGGACACACAAGCCCTCTTCAAGGGAGTGCCTTCTCACTCTTCTGCTCCTGAGTATGTAAACTCTCTAAACACTGTCACCTCAGTGCCAGCTGTGCCATGACCACAGATCTCTTCTCCTCTGATCTAATTTCTGTATGGAGTATATGTCAACTGCATTATGGCTTCTTACTGAACTCTGGGCCACAGTGTGAGACTTCAGAGATGTTAACAAGTGCTTTCCTCATGGACTTATTTGGAAAGCATCACTACTTGGACAAGCCTTAATATTACGCTTCCCCTTTGGTTTCTGTGTCATATTCATCCCATTGTTTTTTATGATTCATTTGAGGAGTATATTGAAGCATATTAAGTAGCATTTTCTTTTCTTTCTTTTTTCTTCCCCTTCTCTTCCCCTTTCCCCTTTCCCCTTCTTTCTTTTCTTCTTTTTTTTTTTTTAGTTTTCCCCTTTTCCTTTTCATTTCCATTTTCCTTTTCCTCCAATCATTATTGAACATCTATTTAGTGCTAACAGCAAGGTCAAGAAATATCTTGTGCCTGTACAGCTGTTCTTCTGACAGCTACTCCATAGGATACAAAAAGAGAAAGTTTCTTGTTCCTGCTTCCAGATCTCCCTAGAGCATCTGCCCATGTCTAAAACTGAAAAGTTTAAAATCCTGCCCTAATATAAACCAATGTGACTGTGAGGTTCTTTATTCATTCCCTACTCATTGTGAAATATAAGCAAAGTTTTTATTTTTCATCCTGACTGTTTGATGTCTTGTTAAATTGCTGTCCAAGGGCAAATTCTTTTTGTCATCCAGACCTGTAGGGTTGCTAAGCACACACAAGGATAAAGATATATTCTGATTACTCAATACTTGTTTTACAAAGTCTGCAGCTGAAAACAATATTGCGTCACACAGTCTACTTTTGCAATATAGGGTGGATACCTAGAATCCCAAATTAAACAAGTTTCAGCCTTAGGTGTGTGTTTTGGAATAATCCAGCTGTAGAGAAATGGAAAACTCCAGACTGTTCAGCATAAAAAAGGGAGACGTTAATTAAGGCTTTATAAAGGCCAGCAAAATGTTAAATCATTTAAGGAGTGGGATAATGACTGTTTTAAATACTTTAAATGACTTTCCTGAAAAGTTTGGATAAGGTAATATCTCCCATTTTAGGCCCTATTTACAACACTGAAGTCACTAGAGTAATTCAAGAATTTAAATTCAAGTTGAAGGGCATTTTCAGATGTTGCCAATGGATTTTAGACACACCTGTATAGCATGAACAGAAGCGGATGACAAGGTTACCAGAGATGTAAAGAATACTGATTGTTATTTTTGTCTTAGTTATTTCTTCAGCTCATGTGCTCATGTTGCATATACAGATGTGGTATTCAGTTGGAGAAATTACTCTAAGCACCTGACAAATCTGAGAATATGAGGCTTGGGGAAGTGAATATTCAGATTGCAACAAGGTGATGCAGAATCAGTGAAGAGGTTTGATTTATGAATAAGCAAGAGATAAAGGTGGCAAGTCAGCAGTATAAATTATGTAATAAAGAGGCCACCTTCTGTGTAAATGGCACTTGGATGCCTGAATTCTCATTAATCTTGGCAGTCGTCCATAGGATAGGCTCTGTTTTAACAATGTTTCTCAGAACAGCAAACTTAATAAACACTTTGAAATGATTTGTGCATATAGGCTGGTAGGTAGGCAGGCTTTAGACTTTAAATTTAGGTGAAATAGCATTCTTGTTTCCTAACCAGAAGTGCCATGAATTCAGGTGAATAAGAAGGAATCCGTGAATCAAACCTCACATCCCTAAAAATAAAACAGTTACAAAACTTGGGATTATGAGTCACAAAATGACTATTATAACTCTGAAACCACGTTCTTGTAACGATGACTATGAAAGGAGAGAATAAGGAAACAATCTTGTCTGGGAATCTCAATTGGACAACTAAAGACTTTTGTCCATTGGTGATTTATCTGGAATAGGAAAATTATGACTTGCAAAGAAAACCACTGGACTCTTAGAAAGAGTTGCATGTTACTTCTATGGATCCATCCACTGGGAACAAGGATTCTCCCACTAAAACAGGGCAGTGAATATTGTCTCAATCAATTAACTGCCAAAGCTATTATTGCTTTTGTTTCCAATGACTTTTCCTGCCTTGTTTTAGTATTCTCCATATTCTTCAAAACAACCATAAAATTCACACAACTGAAATTTTGTAGGGAACAGATATTATATTACTTTTAGTAGAATCTTGTCTGTAAAAAATGCAATCATACAACCATGAAACTGGGGGGAAAAAAAAGACTTGGATTTTTTAAAAGTCTACTTTTCAATTTTTTATTACCTGCAAAGGGGAAAGGCAAGACCATTTTTAGAAAAAGTTGATACGCTAACATCTTTGTGTGAAAAGCTGAAGAAAGCCATCAAATATAAAAAAAAGAAAAACAATTCCCAAACCAAAACGAACCACCATAAACCCAGACTCCAATAAAACAGTTTTAAAGTGACTCCCACAACATGAAAGATAACAGCAGCCTGAATTATTGGTAATATATCTAGCAAAACACCCCACTCAGAGTTTGTGAAATACTTGGAGAACAAAACATGTACCACTGCATAGTGATCAGCCACAATCTGCAGGGAAAGGAACAGTACAGAACTCATTATGATTTAGTAGATAATTTACCACTGGGGTAGAGTTTAAATCTCACTACTGGCTATGTGTCATGAAGAAAGCAGAAAATGTTGGTGCCACCTATTGGTAAGAAATGAGATTTGGAAATTATTCAAACTAATTTGCATAAATCCAAAGAAAAGTGAAAATAAACTGCCCATATTTTACTTCATGATTTAGGAGTTTTGAATGCAGTATCTAGAGTGAACTCTACTTTGGCTTCCATTCTGCAGAGGCTTGCATGTCTGTTTAACAGTGAATTGCAAATTAACTGTGCTTGCACTTAAGAAGAAGAGGAAGAATTTAGGTTGTATTTCACTTCAGTTTGCTTGCAGTGAAAGTTAATTGAAACACCCAGCACGCTAGGCAATGTTGAACAGGGAGTTGGGTTACTAGACTCAAAATACGCAGCTTTGCCAGCCAAATTTCATTGGGTCCTACATCCCCTACAGAAACTCTGGAGGTGGTATGTTTGGCATAGTACATTGACACTGTTGCTGTTCAGTGGTCTGAAAGGAGGATTCTGTTTAACTCTGCACAGCCCATTTGCCACGCATGCTGGTGAGATATACTGACTCCAAGCAAAAGCAATCCTTCTTGCTACATGGAAGTGACCTTTATTACGTTTATGGCAGTGCACCAAATTCTGCTTTAGTTCATCACAGTAACAGTCCTGGAGTTGCAGGGGACACATTCAAAGCACGTGCTGGTGTTCCTTGACGTTTGCTGCTGCAGTCTGTTTCTGCAGATGCTGAAGACAGGAGTGCTTTGGTATACAGAGATCTTGACTGTAGCGGTGGTTGAAGACACATTTTATATCCAGAGAATCAAGCATCTACTGCCACTGCTAAAAGACTGGCTTGGAGCCCCTTGCAATGACTGACTAGTGGTGCTGTGATTCCTCATGAAAAAACAGTCTCATATATGAGATTTCAGGGCAGCAGATGAAAATGATGATGTGCATGTTCAGTTATGTCCTAAAATTTGCTACTTTTTATCAGCATTATTTGCAGTCAAAAATTGGTACACATTACTAAAAGCTTCTTTGCCAAGTATCAGAAAAACTGGGAGGTGAAAGCCTTAGGTAGTAATTTACAGATTTAATTCCGGGTTAATTTACACACATAGCTCACTACAGCAGGGTATTAAAATCTTCTTGCAGCTCACCTTAGTTGCTGGAAGTTTAATATGTTATGCATGTATAAATCCTGCTTGAACATGGCTGAATGAAACACTAGAATGAGACTAGAGTAGAATAAGTGTAAAAGCACTGAGATATGATTTAACTGCTTCCCACGTCAAGTATGTTGTCACTCACTGTGTTGTGACTCACCTTTGCATCAGCAAACACCTTTTTCCAGTCTTCATCCTGCCTATTTAGATGGACACCAAGATTGTCTCTTACATCACTGCAATACATCCCATAATGCAATATCACCTCTTTTCACATGAGAATTCTGGGCACAATCATTATTAAAATCTTATGGGTAATAAACAGGAGATAACATTATATGGATAGCTATGGATCTCTTCGCATCTTAATTATTTCCAGTTGTAGGTGATCATCTTAAAGAAATTTTTCAGTACAACAGTATAGGTATGTTAAGCCAAAGAAGTCATTTGACTTAGTATTGACAACTGAACAGATCTGTGCCATTTCCAGGCTGTAAAATAATCGCTGTTACAGAGGCACATTCACTGTTAGTGATGCTCCCATTGTGGGCTGTCTACAAATGAGCACAGACCAGTGAAAGCAAATTGTATGTTCAAAAATGTCATTGTCTAGCAGGAGGCTGGAGAGTTAGTCTAATTCTAGAACTATCAGTTTCTTTGTTCCTCTTCCTCACACCTGCTTCATCCTGGCCTGTCTGCTGAGAGACATCTCAGACAGCCAACAGAGCAGCAAACAAGGAACCCGAAGAGCCTGCAACAGCAAATGGAGGCAGAAGCAGCCAGAGCCAGCTCACACGTATCAGTCAAATGCTGGTTGCCCGAGGCAGCAAAATGTTTAGTGTCTGTTTGTTGTGCAAGTGACTGCATGCTGCAAGAAGCATACATTTCACAGATTGCCCATAAGGCAGTGAAACCCAGCGAAAGTGACAGTGCAAGTAATGGGGAAAAGCGTTGGATCTTCATTACCAGATCACGGCGTGGGTTTTCTATATGACAACTCCACGTTTTTCCACAAAGGAGCTGAGGGACAGAGTTCCAACACTGCAGTTTTCCTTATCCTGGCAGCCGCTGTGGATACAGACTTCCCAGTGGCACAAAGTCAGAAGGGAGCAAAGCTGCAAATGTAAAGGCTCTCTCTTCTCTCTCAGCAGCCAACAAAGCCCAAACCAGACTTCAGTCGTCACTGAAGTGGCCCTCCCGGAGGCAGTAATTGGGAAGAGCTTGTTCTGTTGCCAGCCAAATAGACTGGAAAGTCAGAGGAGCTGTGGCACAGCAAGCAGAGCCTAGGCAGAGCAGCTAACCCTGGGGGTATGTGTTTTTATTTGTGCTTTAACCAGACTGCAGTAGAGGAAACGTTGTAAGCACAACTGCACCTGCTGGAAGGATGCCTCAGAGCTCTGACTCCAGCTGGTTGCCACGTGAACAGTCAGGGAGCAGAGCAGTAGCAAGGGAATGGGAGGTCACTGCCTTACTTATTCCCACAGAATTTTACTGCAGTGCAATATGCCAAAGTTCATCCTGGTTAAGGACAACTTTTTCATTTTTTTCATCCCTGAACCTTGACATTCTACATAGTAGTGAAATTAATTTCCCAGTTAGCTCTAAATGAGGACTTCAGTGATTTAGTCAAGTTCTCACAGAAAATCTGTAGCAAGCCTGGGAATCAAACCTGTATCTTTCCCTCATAATTTGTATTTTTTTCTACTGCTCAGATATCCGTCAGTTGCATGGTGAAAAAAGAAGGTAAATCCACTTGTTCATTTCTAGTGGGAGATTTCTCCCTATGCTAAAAACTTTTTCATTTTTTTTCCAGATCGATTTATCTGGTAATGTTTCCACTGGCTCCTCCAGGATATTATTTCTAGTATAACAAAGCCCACTGTTAGGAAAACTCCCAGGTTTTCCACTTAGATTATCTTTTAGTTGGTTTAATCTCACTCTCTCATTACAACTTCGTTATCTTTGCTAAATTTCTTTTACCTCCTCACTATTCACCTGTTAGCTGATTGTTCCTATTTAGGCTGATATTAATCCGACTTCCTTTGTGTTATTCCCTCATATTTCTGTATCTCACAAGCATTCCTATGCTATAAGGAATAAAATTCCTCTAGATTTCAGGGGGCTGTAATTTGGAAAACTGCAGACCAGTGAATGCATCTGCACACACTGTGGTAGAAACCACAAGTACACATGAAACTATATACAAATGGTGAATCATAACACTGAAAAACACCATGAGTATGTGGAAAGACTCCATGTACTTCTGATTGTGAAATCAGTTAGGTGATTTTACAAAAAAACAAACAAACAAAAAAAAAAAAACAACCAAAAACAAACAAAAAACCTATGAGGGAAACTTTGAATTTAGAGCAGAATAAAATTACATACTTTTGAATAGGTCTGGGGTGATAAACACAATAGCACTGAGACTGTTACTGTGACCTAATCCTCTTATTTTGCCTCTTGGAGAAAGGCTTGGACCTCAGTCAAACTTACTTAAGCTATTTCATTTACATCCAATCTACAACAGTTATGCTCACACTACATTTTATTTTGCTAGATCTTCCCATGCTCTCAAAGTGTGGGTGCTAAATTCTTGCCATTACTAGATCTGTGTTGAAATCCTCTGTTTTACTAGTCTTCAGAGCTGTGTTAAGAAGCTGGTGACTGGTCTTTTGGTATCAGTTCACTGATACATTTTTAATAATTTCTTTAGGCATCAGCACCAAGATAATCTTGGGAGAGTTTTAGAATTATTGCCATTTTAAAACTGAGGAAGGGACATGGAGAAAATAATGACTAGGATTACAAAATCTGTTAGACAACTATCCAAATAAAACAGCTGAGTCCTGTTTAATCCCATCCCATTTCAAGGTTGAATACAGATAATGAGATAGCACATTGGAGGTGCCTATTTTTCTCCATTGATAACAAAGAGAGCCTAAAATTTACTTACTTCAATTAAGCAAGTAAAAGAGAAGGAGGATGAAGTTAAGATTTTCAAACTCATGCAGGAAACACATGAACAGAGAAGGCTCTGCCCAAATAATCTAATCATGGGATCACCCCTCTTCTGATTTTATTGGAATTTTGGTGATTCATACATAGCAAATGCACACCTGCTTATGGATATGTTGTCATTCCTTATTTACATGTCGAAGTTTTACAAGAATTCTGCCCCTAAGAGTTTAGAATTAAATGTAAAAGAAAAACGCAATTCCACAAACCATCTGCAGTTTAAAGGGAGTGAATGTTGTAGAAGATAAAGTCTGGGTGTAATATTTGCAGAAATGAAAATGCCTTCTGAAAAAAAATTCCAGATTGTTCTTGCTATTGCTTATAAACAGGAAAGGTATACAGTGTTAAAATAGGGATTCACTTGAATTGTGCACTAAACTCTGGAAACAAAGCAGGCAAGTCCATGTGGAATGATTCACTGTAACTATTCTTTGATGTAAACTACATTCCAATGGGTACCCAAAATGATCCATGCATGCTTCATGGTATTCACAATGCTGCTTACTGCACGCAAAGTTCATTTTACCCAGATATTCCAAAAATGGCTTGGAAACAGAAGGACAAAATAGTTAAAGAATCTCCCACAGACAATCCCCAGGAAAGAGGATTGCCTGTTCCAGATCAATTTCAAGTCTTTTGGATGGTGTTGCACCTTTTGCAACCTAGAAATTATGAATTACAATTTGAATGTTAAATTTAAAACACATTACTTTGACACAGTGGAATCTCATTAGACATAGTGAATACAAACAAGACACTGGGTAGGGAAAATACACTTCCCTACATCTCAGAAATCCTGTGAAAAATATTCTGAGAAATATAGAGGAAGCTGACAATAATATCTTTGCAACAGATCCAGCTGTCCTTCTATGTTTATTACTCTGGCACTGAAGTCAATGGGAAGTCTGCCAGAATAAGAAAGGAGCTAGGACTGCAGAATCTGGTCCTTATGTGTAAGTGTAATAATTTTCTTCCATCTGCTATGGATCAGAAATGTGGACTCTGAGCAAAGGCTGAAGGGGAGGGGGGGGACTTTCAGAGGTAATAGGCAACAGAGATGTTTTTGATGGCAAAGGAAAGAGCTGTGCCCTGCATTTAAATTACCTGCCTGTGATTGCAAAGTTACAATATTCTACCCGTACAAGATCCTTAATGATTCTTCAGGGAAATTCATGAGAATGGCAGAAGTGAATCACGAAACTCTTGCAATGGTCAACAATCTTCAGGAGACTGCTGGAGTCCAGAGAGTGCTCTGCAAGGATTTATGCTGAGCAGCACTACCAGGATGCATTCCAAGTCTAGTGGGCATTTTAGTGCATTGGGGTTTTGAAGCATCAAGCAGGAAATGGAAGATTAAAAAAGAAGTTATAAAGGGTAGGGGAGGTTGGAAACCACAATTAAAAAAAGAATAAAAATCACACCCCAATTGGTATGAAAACATGCAGGATCCATTCAGAAAAAAAAATCTGATGAAGAAACATTAATACAGACTCCAGAATTACAAGCTGAGATGAATCAGAGCATTTCTGGCCTGCAGACAGTGTTGTTATTAAGAGTTATTGCTCAGTGTAAAGAGCCAACAAATGTGCTCAGCTCTGTATGAGCTGCAAATAAAGACAATCCCTGCTGGAGGATTTTTCAGTCTAGGATGCTGGTCCTAAGTACTCTCTTCACAGCTCTGTCAACTATGTCTATGCAAATGCTGGTTACCTTTCCTAGGGCACAGAAGTCCATCCACAGCAAGACTGTCAGCACAGGACATGTTAAAATATAGATGCTGATGGGACACTCTATGATCCAAGGATTCTCTGTGTTAGAACATTGGTGAAAGGCACTGCTGGAAGGTCACGCTGGCCTTAAATTGGCAGAATTGCTTCCTGGAAGATCCTCTCACTTCCTGCTGACTACAGAAGTTCCTGAGGACAAGCACCCGCCCAGAATCAATGCTGCTGTGCCTGACAGTAGGAGACAGATTATCCTTCCATGGTCTTATGGTGAGGTTAACACTGTGTTTTTGACCGGAAATCTTGAATAAGCATGGCATATACCCAGGAAAAAATCCTGTGACAAAAAGGAGCATCCAGTAACAGTGAAAGCACAGTCATTGAAAACGTTGTGGGACCTCCTTGGTCTGTGCATGGTTCCCAGGCAAAGCAGTGAGACTTCAGTCTTCAGGGAAATCTTGCAAGAATAACAGAGCAATAATAAAATGCAGCACTTTTAGTTCACATGGGATCCCAGTAGAAAAGTTGAAAACCTGCTGAAAGAGCATCTTATGAGGCATTATTAATAAGTTATGCACTGAGTCACAGATTACAACAGCTCCTGAGAAGAATTCTTAAAATAAAAATGCATTCATTATTATGTCCCTGCTCATGCTTCATGCATCCTGCTCCTCAGATTTTTTTTGGGTTTAACATATTTTATTTAGATTACATAAATGCAGGAAAGCATTAGTTCTTTGTTTTATAAATGGATTAAAATATTGCACACAAATATGTATATATATACATATCTGAAGTTGACTGAGAGATAATTCATTGACACAGGAAGAATTTGTTTTCTGTACCTCCTACAGTCAGCTTATTTATAACTACTATTTGTGTACCTAGGTTATGTGAGCATGGTGCTCTGCCAAAAAAAATCAGTATTCAGCCTTTTCAGGCCCTCATATATAAGCCATTCCTGAGAGTGAAAACTCCCAGTTTTAGAAAAAATTGCATAAATCCAGTGGCTTACATTACCATCTGCTCAATCATCTTTTCTGGATTATAAAGTGGAAAATGTTGGATTTATAGAAACCACATGCAAAGATTCATATTTAATTCTGCCAAGTTTTGCTGTCACAGCAGCCTTAAAGCAGATATGCAAGCCACACAAAACTCAGTCACTCTCCTGGTATTTCTGACAAGGATGTATAATCAGGAAAGTGCATCTTTTATTACAGAAGTCTCCTGATAACCTAAAGTGATTAAGTAATCTTTTATTTCCCAGTGGGTTAGTCCTGTTGAGATGGATTGTCTCACCTTCACAGACATCTGGCATAAGTCCTGTTTAACATATAAGGGACACAGGCAAGTTTATTATACACAGGTCAAATTCTGCAGTAATTTGGAAATTTGGTCCAAAAGCTGCTCCAGATGTTCTTATTCACTATTCTGTTTACTATTTCTGCACCAACATAATTGGAACAATGAATATTTGTCTTCCTTCACTGCAAATATCATACTAGTTTTGTATTGCAATAAGTTCAGGATACAGTATAAGGATCCAGAGTGAAGAAAAAAGGAAAATCTTTTCAAAGGAGCAAACAAAACAAAACAAAATGAAAAAAGTCCAGCCATATCACATAAGGATGAATTGTCTCCTTTTATTATTTTCAGCAGTGTCTCAAGTTAGAAAAGAATCATACTGTACTACAGTATTAAGAAAATTCCTGTTCAGAAGTTCATTGTAAATGCATTCAAAAAGACAGGTAAAGCAATGGCTCACAATAACTCAACAAGTAGCAGATGCTACAACTGTTTTTCTCTGAGGGCAAGATCCAGGACTGGCAACACCTTTTCTAGAATAGAAGGAAGAAATCTTGAATGTCACTTTGTTAATAAAAGACCTCTGGCTGAAGCCCAGTGTGGCTGATGGTAGTCATCCCTTGTGAATACTCATGCTGTTTTTAGGAATACTTCCACACAAAGAGAGAAGGGGAAGAACTCCAGCAGAATGTCCTCTGCTACACTTTATTTCAAAAGGAGGCTTCAAGCCCAACTTTGAAATTATTCTTATTCTACTCAGATGTTGTCAGAAATCACACAACATTTCCTCATCAGCTACGTTGGCAACAGCAGGCATGGTGATGTATACTTGAATTTAAAGCTACATGTATTTTAAAAGCAAAGTGTAAAACTGGATCATTGAACAGACTTGATTTCCAGTGTTCAGGATAGAGACTTATCTCTTTTTCTGCTATAACAATGCATTTTTAAAATGCATACTCACTTTGCATTCACATGATCCACTGAAGCCACAGAAATGTTTGTTATGAATCAGATCAATGGTCATTGTTATTCACTCTTGTGCAATAACAAGGATCCATGCTAGATGTTTCAGAGGAAGGTGTCAGCTTTTCTGAACATGGGATTATCTTAGCATGCTTTATGTCACGAAACTTGAGAGTCAAAACCTCTTACAAATATTTACTCTGGTTTGTGTAAATAAGACTGACATTCTTCTTTTTTGGTTGTGTAAAGAGTGAGTGAAAATTCTCTTTGAAGAGCCAAATTATAACCTTGCTCTCATGGCTGTGATTTTCTGGAAGACTGTTTTTTTTTTTTTGCATTGTGGCAGCAGAAACAGTTCCCTTGACTTCACCAGACATCCACATCCTGCTGCCATTTGAACATGATATCCATAGCCTCATTTCCAGTATCTTCCCTGTTTTTCTATTTCTACTACTTGCCATCAGCCTGACTAAAAGCTCAAACCAAGACTTAGGTTTCAGTCTACTGTTAGTTTCACTTCATTCCCACTTTTACTTATACAATGTGAAAGGACTGGACTGGTAAAGATCATGCTGGTGGATCTGACTGACTCTGGGTATGCATGCAAAGAGTTCTTCCTCTGAATTATATAGTTCTGGCAGTTACAAACCTGAGCAGAGTATTTGATCTGAAACTTCAAGAATTATTAAAGCAAAAAAACTGAAGGGGATATAGCAATGATTTGTCTATTTCATGGTTATGTAACTTTTCCTCTTCAGGGTCGTAAGTTTTTTGTAAGACATTTCGGTACTACTACCCATTGTCTATTCACGTGACATGGAATATTTTAACAAAACAGGTAGATTGTATATTCTTCAGCTATCTCTCTCAGATTTGTGTGCAGTCATACTAATTAGGGAATTTCTTTACCTTCCAGAGCAATTTTTTACACACACGATTGAAGAATTTTAGATAAAAGTATGAAGATAATTGTCAGGACTTTAAAGTGGAAGGACAGGAACAGTAGGATGTTCAGTTCTAATGGATGGATCCTGCCCTGTTGTGACGCAGGGGAGTCATACAACTCATCAGGATTAAATTCACATTTTTAAATACAGGAATAAAATCTTATTGTGGGTTCAACAGTGCTCTTTATACTTAGTGTTGAGGACTACATTCAGTGCTGGTGGCTCCATGAGCAGTGGCAGTGCAAGCTGCAGGTTGAGCTCTGGGGTGTGGGAGCCCCCTGCCAAAGGCTGTGAGGTGCTGACCCTTTGCACAGTAAAGGGCACAATGACCTGTGGCTTGGCAAGGATACTGGACACCTGGAGACACAGCAGGAGCTGAGGCCTCTGGACTTTGGCACACTGGGACTGTGGGGTATAGAAGTCCATGGTTTCCCTTGTTTTGGATCCCTGCTTGAGCTGTTGCACCAACATTAAATTATTTTAAGGATCCAAATGTCTGAGACTGCTATTGGGAACTTGTCTGTGTGAGTGTGGGGGTGCACCTGCAAAGGGGCCTCAGCTCAGGTAGTGAGAGAGTGACTGACAAGAGTGGCTCTTTAATGGTCAGACAGGAAAGTTTCCTTAACATTAGGAAATGTTTTAGTGGCTCTCCCTGGAATGCAACTGGATGTTGCCTGATATTTTTAAGAACATTCAGAACAGCAGAACAGTGTATCACACTGCCTGTCCTGTTGATGGAAAGCTTGTCTTTTTCTGTTTGTTGAAAGATTTCAAAAGCTCCAACAAATTTGCATACTAGAATCACATTAGTAGAAATCTACTTTTCTAACAAAGTAAAACATAGTGTAAACAAAAATGAAAGGAGGGATTCTTCTCCTACAGTGTGTCTAAATCTTCTATTTCTGGTATCAGTCCATTCTTATTATTAAGTATAAATAAGGTTAAAATAAGCACGGAGTCCTGAAGGATTTACAAGACAAATTATATTTGTGTGGATATAGGAAAACAAATAGAGAAAGAAAAAGCAGAAAACTCCTGAAATTACTTCTAATGATTAAAAGTAGAGAAATAAATACTTCTGGTAGGAAACACCAGTATAAGTATAGCTCATGTGGTATTGAAAATAAGGAAGAGAAATGTGTACAGGAGACTATGCCTTAGTATAATGAGGCAGCATACAATAGTGATAGTGCTGTAAAAATAGAGTGGTCGAATTCATGAAAGACAACTTGCTATTGTTTCGAATTTTAAAAAGATGAAAATGAAAAAAATAAGAATCAGACTCATAGTCTATGATACAACTGAAATAGGAAAATGAAATTCAGTTCCATTTCTGAGGATCAGAAATTAAGTTTCCATGGCAGAGCAGCTGGAGAACAGGTTATGGCATGCAGCGTGGAGTCCAGTCTCTGTTTTAACATCTTCTGCAACCTGTTGCAAAGCACAGTCTCTCAGTGTGCTTATATATAAAAACAGATCACTTTTCAACATATAATATAAATTTTTAAAGGCTATATATGCAAAATGAGCCTTCTATTTGTTTTGACACTTAAAAGGCTACTGAACACCAAAACAGCTGAGCACTCTACTGAAAACACATTCACGGTCAGGTTGGATGGGGTTCTGAGCAGTCTGATTTGTTTGGAGATCTGACAGGGGTTTGGGCTAGATGACTTTCAAAAGGTCCTTCCAACCCAAACTATTCTATGTTTTTATAAATTCAATTTCTATAAAAGAACTTTACATACCCACATTTTCTTCAGTATTAATGTGCCGCTCTTCAGAAAATATCACCTCTGTGGTGCAACTGGAGACATTGCTAGAGCATTTATCAGTCAGCACCACGTCACTTAACAGTATCAATTCTCATAAAGAATTTGCTGGGACTCAGCGTTGTCAGTCAAGTCTGTGCATTTAGAGTGATGCTATATTTTTTCTGCCAAAGCAAGTCCAAACTTGCCAAGGATTTAGTCTGTTAACATGATACTATTAAGAACTCATTCAACTTTAGTTGGCCAATTCCTTCCAAAATAGGGTTCCATGTGCTGGTTTCTGAAATTTAATAGGAGGCAATAATTACTTTCTAGCTTAGGTTGTCTATTTAAAATTGCCTGCTCTTTCTTAACACGGTTCTTTATTACTGGTATCACATGATATGTTTAAACTATACTTTTATCCACAGGATTTTCTGAATATGCAAAACATTTTGGATCTGATCCAAAATATCTGGATTACTTGCTGAGTTCCAAATCTTGTCTTGACATATAAAGCTGAAAAATAAAAAAATTCAGAGCCTTGTTCAGCTGCAAATGGTTCAACTTCCCATTTTCAACTAGTTCTGAATTACTAAGATATGTGTACAGAATGTGATTATTCTGCCTCTGATAGGGTATATGGAATTTGCACCAGTTGTTACTATAATTAGGTAATTCTTATTAGATTGAACTAATTCAGTTATTTGCCATACTTTCACACAAAACCCCTTCTGCCCTTGAATAACCTCAAAGCACATCCACTAACCTAAACACATTGCTCTACGTAGGAGATACAAGGCTGCCACACAGATCTTTGCAAAAGGACATTATGAAGAATGAGGAAATTTTAAAAAAGTCTTTACTGCTCATCCCAAGCCTAGAATGAAATGTTTTTTCTACAAAAAATAAAGCAATTTTGTGTTCATTTTACACAGCAATACCTGGCTAGTTCCCATAACACAGTGTACTACATATATTCTGTATCTCTCTTATAAATAGGGTGAAGAAAGAGGGAGAGCACACAGAATTTGGGTTTCACAATTATTGCTCTTTAAGGACTTCTTAACAGGCTGAAGAAGCCATCATGTTCTTGTTAAAACTACCAAAGACAAGTAGGTCTAAATCTAGACACAGGTCCTTTTTCATGCATTTGAAAATCAAGTCCCAGTAACCTGAGTAAGCCTTACAGATAAAATTAATACTAATAAAATTATCTCATTAATTACAGAACGATGATAACCAACCACACTGTGCACAGCTTTTGGTAAAGTCTGCCAAGTGAACTGAGGTATTTCAGTGGGTAATACACTATTTTGTTCAACCTGTGTTGAAGATATATTTTGAAGATATGCTTGGAGTTCTGAAAAACCTGTCTATTTCATCCTGTATCTAAAGCCCCTCTAAATTAGTTGAGGTGATTTGAATTAGATCTGATTTGTCTTGATTCACACATTGGTACATAATTAACTTAAAATTATCTCTGAAAATATTGACCCCATTGAAAAAAAATCCGAAAAAATTCTTATAGAACAGGCTTGTACCAGAAATGCTGGACTGTGTATTTAAGATAATACAAAATATTAAAACTTATATGATATATTTGTTTCATCTCATTGCGATTCAGAACTTGTGAGGAATAGAAGCAAACTCGGTGTAGGCACAATGTTTTTTAAAAGCAAGAAACCAACAGAAATAATGACAGGAAAACACACTAGTGTAACACATCCCAGAAAGATCTCCAGCTAAAGTGGATACCATTATCATAGACAATCATCTCTGCATGTGCTCTCAGCTACTGTGTCGAGGCTAAAAGCCTAATGCAATTTTTGGATGCATAAATGGTGATATCTAGAAATTAGGAAATGACCTTTTTTCTGCAAACAGAGCTGGTAAGATTTTTACCATAATATTGTATCCATTACTAATGTAAAATGTCTGGGAATCATAGAACCTTTAAGAAGTTTTCAAAGAGAGTCACATTCAGTTTTTTGGGGGGTTGCTTGTTTCTTTGTTTTTGGACTTTATTATTTTTGGTTGGTTGGTTGGTTGGTTGGTTGGTTGGTTGGTTGGTTGGTTGGTTTTTGTTTGTTTGTTTTTCCAGAGAAAGAGTTCAGTCTTCTCAGCTACTTAAAGAAAAGGCTGAGAGAAGTGAAAGCTTGATTATATGAATGTAGGGTGCTCAGATGTGCCAGAATTATCCGAAAGAAAGAGACTATTCTTCAGAGAAATTAATATCAGGAACTTTAGAGTTGGAAACTGAGATTAGACAGATTCATCCTAGCAATCTCACAGTACAAGGGGTGAGGGCAGCCCTGGAGCCACCTGCCAGAGGAAGTGGTGACTCCCCAGAGGGGTGCCAAGATTTTTCTGTAGCTGCACCCAGGAGCTCCTTTCAACAAACCAGTAGGTTGTGAGTTTGGGCCCCTGACCTGATCTAGGCTATAATCCTGATTTTCTGCATCCTGAAGGCCAGGATCTAGACCCAAGACTGGTGAATATCCTGGGATCAGTCTCTCCTCCTCTTTCAGCAATGAAATTTAGATGTCCAGTGTAAGAGGACACTCATTCATAACACTGAGCAGAAGAATTCTACTTTATTTGACCTTTATTGGCTAGTCCTTTTTTGGATAGCTTAACTTACTTCTGAGGAGGGCGTTTTGGGTTTGGCTTCAGTGGGTGATAGGAATCCTGAAGTTAGAAGCTAGAGTGAATTCTACAGCTGTGAACATCTAGCCTGTGTTCTCTAGTTATGACCCAAATATATTGATAAAACTATTTAATAGAAAGATTAAAAAGATAGGGAAGATAGGGAAAGAAGGTATTCCTTTTGTTGGTATTCTACTGGTACTCTGTAGCAATTGTTGTATTTCACTGTCTAAATGTGTGCAGCACATAACACAGTAATGCAGTAGTTGTAGCTGGAAACAATCCAACAACCTTTTAAATATATCTGCATCATCTATATCTATATCATCTATATCTATTTCTATATCTATATATCTATATCTGTATCATCTATATCTATATACCTATATCTATATCATCTATACCTATACCTATATATATATAGATAATCTATACCTATATTGATATTGTCTATATCTATATCTAATCTATCTATATCTATATCTATATCTATATCTATATCTATATCTATATCTATATCTATATCTATATAATCTCTATCTATATCATCTTTATCTGTCTATCTAATGACATGGAAATGAATTTTCAAAATACAGTTTCTTCAATGGGATATGAAAAATGTTGGTACTTAAAGCAGTATTGAAATATTTAGTATACATATTGATTTTGACATAATATATAGTAACACTTGTTCACTATAGATATGACAAAGTGATTTTCATATTACCTTTGTTAAATGTGATGCAGGCACACACCAACTTTTATTTGACTGAGAAATTACATTGATTTCCAGAATAAGATGGATGTAGTCTTTGTAATCACAAATGGTCATGACAATCTTAGTCTTATATTTCTTCACTTATGGGAAAGCTTATTTTCATATACACATTAATCACATTAGGTATGTAATAATACATTCTCCAGTGTTAAAATGTATTTCTGGGAAACTCGTGAGCAGACAAGATGCCAAACTGACTTTAAAGCAAATGGTAGTCCTAAAGACAAGAACAACCCCACTCCTCAAAACAAAACCATTCCACACCTTAAATTCTTGACAGGATATCACCACAGTGGGATTTGTCCCCGTGGATATTCAGAGCTGACTTGGCTACCAGCTGATCTAACACCAATCCCATGTGCTCTGCAGGAGACATCCTACACATACGTTTTCCTCGTGGTAAGAAATCCCCTGCCACCTTCCCAGGAGTTTGAACTAATAAATGGATATAATATATAGCATATAGAAATGGAAGGAACAAACATAATACAGTAACTAATGCTATAATCCATGCTAGTGATATTGCAGCTCTGCCTGTGTGCTGTTGAGTTTATCAGCATACAATCTGGGGATGAGGAAACAGTGTTTATTTACAGATATACTCAAGCAAGTTGAATTCAACAGATCGGTCTCTTGTTTTTTTTCCCCTTGCACTTACTCCTTCTTTCCCCTGTTAAATTATTGTCTTCCTTTCATGTTTTCTTTTTTGAAAGCTAAGTGGAGGTAAAAGGAAACCACAACAATGTGTGCAATGCAGGAAAAATCATATGATCCAATAAGTCAACCACAGTTTTCAAAAATGAAAGATGAACTACTTAGATAATGATAAGTCAGTCCTAGAAAGATAAGAAAATACTGCTTGAACCCTCTAATTTCCCACTAACACAGTATGATCTTATATGACTATAATGCCACTTTTTGCCACTGTAAGGAGGTATAAGGTAAAATGCTGTTTCAAAAGTGATACACACTGTATGGTAATTAAGATGAAACACTGCAGCTAAGCATAAAAGGCACAGTTTAGCTACAGTTGATCTCATGTTGTCCTGAAAGAGGCTAAAATAGGCTTTTAGCTACATTAGCTAGTACAACAGCCAGTTCTGTTGTACTAGCTAATGTAGTTCTCCCATCAATACGCACTGAAGCATTTGGTATTAGCTTATGAAGTTATTAGTATATCCCAGCTCTCAGAGCAACCACATTTATGTAATGCACAACAGAAGTCTGGAAGACTTGATTAAGAGAAAACAGAAATATGTATTAGCTGTTTACTGATCTGGCAGAGCACAAACCGAATTAACAGTGAGAAAACACAAAAAATATAAAGCACCCTGCAATGGGCTGGTACCATATGATCAATGATTATAAACAGAGCACACAAATGCTTTTGAACATTTAAAATATTGTTTTACTGCTACTTCTTCAAAGACCTTCCAAATAATCTCCTTTACCAAGAACTGTCTAGCACTTATTGAAAAGGCTTCATGTATTCACTGCTTCCCAGTATAATCCTTTAGTTAGTAACATAAAGAAGAGATTTAATCACTCTGGGTTTCTGCAGTGTCAGAAGAGATGGTCATTTCCAGACCCTGATTCAGACTGCAAATAGCATCTTTGCTCTCTGGAAGCAGACCCTTCTGCTCACTTCCTCTTATTGACTATGAGACTGAACAGACAAATAAAAATTAACCAACATGATTTATCAAGTTGTGAATTCTGTAAGTTAAGGCTCATCAGCTTCTCCAATGAAGTGGTAGTAAATGGAAAACCCAGTCCAGGGAAAATACTCTAGGTGAAATCACATTTTACTGCTAACATCTGATATTGAAATACATTAGTATCTGCTGCTACTGAGGTATGCTATTAGCCTGAGGAACTAGGAATTGAATGAGACAAAGATAACAATGAAACACTGTGATTGCCTTTCTCCAGCAACTAAATAGTATTAATACATGGTGGCCCTGGCACATTTTGCTTTCAAGAAGTTCAGAGTGGAGATGTCAGTTAATTTTTCAGATAGCCCCTATAAATTAAGCAATTTTTACTGTTAAAATCTATACTAAAGCTATATGAGATGATAGATGCAGTGACATCTGTAACAATGTCTCCCCAGTGCCTTCTTTCCTCCAGGCTGAACAACCCCAACTCTCAGCCTGTCCTCACAGCAAAGATACTACATGTCTCTGATAATCCCCATGGCATCTTCTTGAGGTCTGTGACCTTTTCATATTGGGGCCCCAGAGCTGGATGCAGCACTCCAGGTGGGGTCTCACCAGATGAGAGCAGAGGGGCAGAATCACCTCTCCTGACTGGCCCATGCTGCTTTTGATGCAGTCCAGGATACAATTGATTTTGGGCTTCGAGTACACATTGCCAGGTCATATTCAGCTTTTCATCACTCAGTCCACTGAAAAAGGAACACCACTGCTCCCAGTGGAATATCACTCCTGAGGAATATCACTTGTTGCTGCTCTCCCCTCAGACATCAAGACGTTGACTGCATTGTCAACCGTCATGGCATATTTAACTGTTCAGTTTGTGTACTAATTGTTTTAAATAGCTAAATAACAATACAGCCTGAGATACTGAAGAGCTGTTACAACAATTGTGGTTGTTTCTGACCTCACTGGCAAGCGTGGTGATATTTTTCCTCTATCAGTCATTGTATGTACACCGTGAAGGTAGAAATGAGTCAGGGACTCCCCTCTTGTAACAAGCAGACCACAAAGATACAGTAACATGTGAACTAAAACAATTCTATCGCTTGACGAGATCAAGGTCTCCACTTACATGCGACTCCACATGCCTAATTGAACCAAGTTCTCACGTCCTGTGTACCCTGTGCAGAGGAAACAGGCAGTTAGCTGAAGGTCAGCACTCTCATATAACTGTCTCAGTAAAAAGAAGATAAAATCACAATCAAGCTGCTAGTTATTTAAGATAGGAAACTATGAGAACTATTGTAAGCCATGTTTAGGTCATCAGAGGAAGTACTCAAGGAGCACATTTAGTACCTAAAGGCAAAATATTAACCCTGTCCTTTCCTGAAGAGAAACCTCTTTCCCTTTCTGTATTTTTTTACAGCTTCTGCTTTAATTTTAGACAGAAGATGGTCATAATTCCAAAAGACACTCTGACGCTGTTCTTTGTAATTCTGCTGTGGCTACAGGTAATAATTAGTATGTCAATTGTAGTGTAAAGCATCATTATTTGCATAGATAGGTAAATAGGGTTCTACTCATTAATTTATAGCGTAAGACATAAAGACAAATTTAGGGAGTTCTGTAAAACAATAAAAAATGAGTGCATACTAACTTGGGGCTGTTATCCACCCTCAGTAAATGCAATCAGAATAGCAAGAAAGCAGCCATGGATGCCAAGGAAATTCTACAAAAGACAGACTGTGAGGTCTTTCCTGGTGAGCACTGGGAGAAGGGTAAATGACACCTTCCTGAGTGTCTGCTCCTTCCTCTGACTACCAGGCATTACTTCACAGAACAGTTGGAAAAAAATCTTAAATCATTACTACAAATTTGATCTGTGTGCCTAAGGGTAGAAACTCCTTCCTCTCTGCAAAGTCTCTCAGAAAAAGTCAGATTGGCTATAAGTGTATTATTATTATATGTGATTAGTCAGCAAAAATATATATAAAATCCTGATGGATTACATTGTCTTCCACAGGAAAGAAGAAAAAGTGCCCCAAACAGCTAACTCCACTTGGGCAGGGACATGATACTGCAATCAGTTCCTGTGTGGAAACAGGGAGATGGGAATGACAGCAATAGCACAGGAGCAAACAAAAAGAAGCATTATTTTAATGTCTGTAGTCTTCATAAGGCAGAATGGGAATGGGAACAGCCCTGGGTAAATAAAACAGAAACTCAGTACCTACAGCAGCAATAAAAATATACAGATGTGGCAATAAAGTGGTCTCACCTGAACTCTCCATCTCAGGGGGTCTCAGCTACTGTCAAGCTCCAACTTTTAGGTTTTCTAAACCTGGAGTTGCTTTGCTGATCAATGACCACCTTTCCACACTTTGATTTCTGAGGATGGTGCAGTTTTCTTATTCCAAACACTTATAAAATGTGTTTTTTGGGGATTTTTGTGTGTGCTGCAGTGGGAAGTTCTGGGATGGCATTTCAAGCGCTGCAAGTCACGTTTTAAATAGCTACCCCATGAAAACTGAACTTTCTACTTCTACTTGGCACCCAGTGGCAGAATGGAATAACTGCAAAAAACCCAAGACATAATTCCCCTTGCAGAGTCTGTGTCAGACTTTTCCCCTCTCCAAAACAAATGATACTATATCATGACAGTCTTTATTAGTGTTCTGAATCTTTAACCACTCCTTCCTGGGAATTTTTTTTCACCATGAAAACAATCAAATTCTGGAAGAGGTTACTTGGAAAAGGTTTATGTTCTCCAACTGTAATGAGTACAAATTTGACTGAATATGACCATGAGAAATATTTTGAACCTAGATTCAAAGCTGGGCCTGTTTTAAGCAGAGTGCTAGACCAGATGACCTCCAGAGGTCTCTTCTGGCTTAAATTATTCCATTAACCTATGTTACTGGACGAGATTGATAACGTGAGCTGAGCATCAGGAAAAGTAAAAGAATAGTAATGTCTCCTGAGTCTGGCATAACTTTATTTATAAACTGAACTTCACAGATAGTAACTCACCTGAAGGAATATTTGCTGCATCAGATATGAATGACTTTGTATTAGTTTAGAAAATTTAGGAATACATTCTGAGTTTGCCATTTCATTCTGAAATTTCATGGGACATTAAGTAGCAACAAGTGAAAAGTCTGGATATTTTCTGCTGAAACTGAGAAAGCAGTAGAAGTATGTGCCATACATCATGCTGAAATATAAGAGATTTGAGTCATAAGTCGTTTTCGGTAACTTTTTCTTCAAAACAATAGAGCCTCCTCAGGAAGTTCTGCAATGAGAATACAGTTCATGGTTTCAAAATAACAGTCAGCTGATTATTAAAAAATGTTTTCCTACCTCTAAGTCACATAGTTCTAAACACCATGCACACTAGAAATATCACAGAAAGCACACAACAGATTTATCTCAATGGAATTACATCAGACATAATAAGTTTACCTAGGTTAAATGATTGATAAATGTAATGATAATGTATGATGTTATTGATGTAATTAAAAAAAAATAGCCACTATAAACAAGACATTTTGCACAAAGCCTTATTGACTGCTTATGCCTGTGATTACAAAGGAAGGACCTTTTTCTGGTGTGAAAACCAAACCAAAATATTTCTTTGCAAATTTTATATTCCCTATGAATCTGACTGTGATTATTTGGAACAGGTAATTTTTTTAAAAAAGTATAACAAGACCCTTTTCATGTTTGGATTTTGACGATTCACATTTGATAGAGTTATAATGAAATTACCATACTCAGCTTGTCTGCTGGCACAGTAAATACTGCTCTGAAGGGGACAGCTAGAACATTATAGCAAAGTTAGCAAAGTTTGCAAGCCATCAATGATCTCAGAGGAAGGGCGTTTCTTCCAGTTGTTAACTTAAACAAAAACAACTGAAGACTATACACTGGTCCTGGAGGGAACAAAACACTGGGACTTTCACAAAGCACACTCTAAATATACCAGCTTAGAAGGTTTAGAATTAGCTTAGAATATTTGGGAAGGAGCTAGCTTCATTTTCACTCTTGGTCTACTATGGAGAAGGTTTGCTCCAGCATTCTGAAGTTATAGTAAATCTGAGACTTTATCTAATGCAAAGCTGATTCAGACATGTTTGTCTCCAAATTGACTCTGTCTGTCTCTTTACAGTCCATACCATCAACTGATCCCTCTGCCTTGTCCCCATGGATCCCCACAGAAAAAGGGAAAAAATGCAAAAGCCAATGGTTGAACTGGCAGCCAGAAGGCACAAGATCAAATTATGCTTTGCCACAGGCTTCCTATGTGATTACAGACTAGTCAGACTCCCAGGGCTTCAGCGGGGATAAGTACAGCTTCTTTGAAACCTTTAATATATTCTACAGAAATGGAAACCAAATTAGTGTCCAAGACCTTTCTCCTGCCATGTGTAATGATGATGGAGAGATATGAGGAAGCCATGATCCTTCCTTCTCTTTGAGCACAACCAGCTCATTACTCTCTCAGTTCTTCTCCGTCTTTCCTCCTTACCCTGCACTAAACTCTGGACACTCCGTGCAAGTTTTTGACAGTCCTGTGAGTGGAAGTGCAAGATGCTGCACTATCAAATAATACAGATAGCTTCAAGTCTCCACTCCCTGAATTGCACCTTTCAGGAGGTTTTACACAAAATATTTTCTTTATTTGCAGATTTAGGCAGAACAATCTGGGCTAATGATTTTTGCTTCAAGTAGTTATGAAGGGTGAAAAATTATGTTCAGATAAGCAGCTCATGTTTCTTTCATAAGAGCATCTTTCAGGATTTTATCTGTCCTGGAGTAGGGCAGACTTTTAACTGATTAAGGGGAATAGAAAATGTATCACTTTCTTTACAAAAACTGTAGGACAACTCCTGAAGTCTATTAACCAGCACTTCAACATTTCTGGTTTTGTGATCCAACAACCATGAAAAAAAATTAAAAATCTGTTTTTATATAGGTCCTTGCTTCAAGCATTTATTAAGAAAGATAATTGGTAATTGCTAGTCTGAATATCCAGCTTAAAAAATCCAACAACTTTGTTATCAAGGGAAGTATTTTTAAAAGACCACTTATCTTTAAAGAATCTTGGAAGGAACAACTGAAGTAAGCAAATAAGACATTCAAAAATCCACTCTTGTCCTCCAACCGACATCCGTATGTTCATCAGATGTATAGTAGTGTTCTCATTATGAATAAAACCATTCAGTGGGTTTTTCCTACATCCTACACAGATTCCTGTCTACAAAGACAGAACAGAGTGGCTGAAGAGAAAAGAGTGCCAAAGACATGACCAGATGAGTTCCAAGAGTACAAGAAGGCAAGAAATAGGAGCATTAGCTTTTCTTTAGTATTATTTTTTTTTAATCTTAGAATGGTCTGAAATATTTACTTTATTTGAGACCTGGAAACAGACGTGCCCTTTGAAAACAGCATAAGTAATCAAGATAGCAGCAGCATAAAGATATAGGTAACACTGCAGCCAAATGTGGTCCGTGTGTGCAGAAACTTCTGGCTGAGCTGGTGGCTTTTATTTCCAAAGCTGCTTTCTCCACCACTACAAAAATAAGCTGGATTGTTCTAGCAAGAGATAAATAGCACACTGCAGCAGAGCAATTTATTCTGAATATTTTATTACTTGATTTCTTTAATCTGCTGTTAATATCTCATGCATCTTTCCATTATTATGTGCCAAACAATAGAAATTTAAAGCCAAAAATCTTATTTATTTTCCTTTGATGTAGTTGAGTAAATTAAAGTTTTGAAACGTGCCCTAGAGTTGCTATTATTAATATGGAGTTTAAATGCAGCTTGCAATAAAACAGCAATAAGCATTTCTTGATTAGAATAATCTGACTGAAGTATTTACATTGGTCACTGGTCTTTTTACTTTATGATTTACAGTGCTAAAGAGATTAAGTTTTAATTCCTGTTAAAAGAACAATTCCTGTGGTAGCAGTTTCTATCAGTAGAACACACAGCTCAGAGTTTTAAAGACTAACATCCATTTCAAGCCTTGGAATTTTTTTTTTCCTTTTACTACTTTGTCAGTGATCTCGTGGACTTAATCTGAGTAGGAGCTTGGACTTGATGCCCTCAAAGGGATACAAATCAGTTGAAAATTATAATGGGATCAATGATAATGACCTTACACAGGATTGTGGTGAAATGTGAACATGAACTGCCAGCGAAACAGAGTAATGTCTACTTTCTTCTATTTTCAGCTTAATTAAGTTTCTAGAAGTGGATACTGATAATTAGCGTTCTCTGTGCTGTGTGCCTTTGTAAAATGCATGTTTAAATATACATACAAATACACATACAATTGTGCTTAACAGGTGTGTGCCTACAAAGATATAAACATTATAAATCAAAGGCTAAAAATTACACTGCCACCAAGGAAGGCATTTAAGTTGGAAAGTTATGCATTCTGCATTGAGGTAAAACTTAGATGTGTGCAGATGTAAAAGTAAAGCGCTTCCTTTTTCAAGGAGGAAACAGCATCACTGGTTGGCTTGAACTCTGCCTCCTTTAGATCAGAACTGGACACTGTAAGCCAACAGATTGAATATATTTCTTCTGTTGTATAAAACCACATCCAATGATGATTATAAAATCTTATGAAGGGCTTTTGATTAATTATTTTGGGTTTTTAAGAAAGTGTCAAATTAAATCATCATCTCAGTCAGAATAAAGCTATTTTAAGTCCTCAGCTAACTCACACAGGCTTTTCTAGGCCCCAAAACAAAGAAGGCTATCTCTTATCCTGGTGCAAAGTCACAACCTCTTAAATTATCTTTTCAGAACATCATTATGTTTTCCAAGCTAGATGCTTTTGCCCAAGAAGCTTATTTCCTCAATTTCTTTGTCTCTTTTCAAGCCAACAGTAGATTTGCAAATCAAAACCAGAAGAGGCATCTGCTGAGTAAGGATTTTTTTCGAACTGATAAACCAGTTCAGCTGAGTTAACACCAAATTCATCACATTAGAGGTAAAGATAAAGCACTGAAAGGAGGGAAATAAGTGTATTTGCGCATCAGATGAAAGAGAGAGGGCTATTGTCCTGATCACAGGCTTAGATAAAGTATTCCTACTTCAGTTTAACTGCTGCTTATTGTTAGTGGCAAGTAATTCTCTACCCAGCCCACCCCTTGAACACCCAGAAGCAGTGTGCACTTCTGTTTGCATGTAGCCAGCTAAGGAGAAACACGTGGCACATCTGCTATGCTTGATATCAAATCACAGAAAGCTTGATGAATGTAATGAGTAACAAGAAAAAATAATTAGGAGTTCTTCAAATTGTCCTAGACACATACCCCAAACATTGAAATACACTGCTATGCACTGTAAAAAAAAAAAGGCTTGTACAATTTCTAGTTGAATGGAACAGCTTTATAGCTTTTTTATAGTTTTAATGGGGTTTTGTATGTTTATGTGAAGAGATGAAAGATGAAGAAAGCTGGAGAAGAGGAGCAGAATGCCAAATAGACCACCTTATTAAGGGCTGGGAGCCTAGTCGTAAGGAAAACTGAAAGACAGATATGGATATGCTTTTTGTCTGGTTCTGTTAAAGGGACTTGAAGCTGTGTGCAAATAAACTATCTGCTGTTGGAGTCTTATTATATGTTATATAATTTCATATGTCTTTTGCAAATTACCTGGAGGGCATCTATCACCAGTTTTTCATCCTAGCTGCGACTGGTCCTGTCCCAAATTTTGAGTAACTGCTTGGGTCAGCAACAATTCACATTGAAATGTTAAAACGTAAAAGCCTAATGCTGTGTCCTCTCAGAAGTGTAAGAACATTTTTATGTAGGTTTGTACTTTGCTGTCAGCCTTCCATTTGCAATTTTAGTCCTTTTTTCTTAAGTACTACTTTTTGCTTTCATCAAATTATACCCCAAAACATGAAAAGCAAGTCTGACAACAGATCAAGACAGAAGTACTTCCATGAAATTTTGTGGCATTGCTATAATGATGAGTATCAGCCACTGTTATTATCTATTATACCGAATTTCCCTTTCAAATACTGAATATTAAAAAATGCGTATGTTCACAGCTTAATATGAGTAGTAGATATTTGCTGCAACTATAAACTATTATATTTTTCCTCCACTAAAACTGTATTTTATTAAGTTACTTTAACACTCTTATGAGTAAGACTTCTCATTCCACCTGCAGCAAGTTCCTGCTACGTCACCATGCCAACAACAGCCAGAACCAAGGTCAGCCATGGCAAGAGGCAAAGAGAGAATGGTACTCACAGCAAACCCAGCTGAACACCATTTGATCTTGGCAGGACTTATTGTTACCAGTGTAACACCTGCCAATTGAAATATGAATCCTGCTTAAGTAGTTAATGAGGGCAGTGGTCTTCTAAAGTGCATTCAAATACATGGAAGAAACCACTGTGCAAACTGATGGAAAAACCCCAACACGCTGAGCAACTTTCATCACACAAGTCCAATTCTCAGAGAAATAGATTAAGAAAATGTTGAGGCAACTGATGATAAAGGACCCTTCACCACAGTACTAGCATTGACAAGAATTACTGACAGAGACACAGAATAATTTTTCAAGTATGTATTTTTTTTTCAAGTATGTATATTCCAAGCTGTATTTTTCCTACAACCCTTTGGACCTGGGGAGGACACTTCTGGGTTTGGTGGGTGGTTAATAAAATCTCCTTGATTTGTATGGATCTGGAGTGCCAAAAAGACATCAGAGATCTCCAAGAATGTTTGAAGAATGTGATGTCCATCCTGAACAAGACTTTTAGAGTCAAGACTGCACTACCTAACACGACAATAACACATACATTTGTTTCCTGTTATTGTGTATTCCATATTGATCGATTTACCTTTCCTGGGTATGTAGTAGTTAAGAACATGAGAGGTAATTAAATGCCCTGTACCTTTCTCAAGAGATAAGAACACTGAAAGACCTTACTAGAATGTCTTTGCCAAATTACAAGTGAAACCCCCCAAAAATATAAAGCTGTTAGTTATTCTGAAAGCATTATATTTTTTTTAGCAAAGTATTTCACTAATTGTGTTGGTTTTCTTAATTACAAAAATTTCAGCTGAGATCTAAAATAACTAAATTAAATTTTTAATTTCAACTTTCTTTTTTTTAAACTATTAACACTATGGACATAAAGATATTAAGAATTGTTTATCGTGTTCCAAACTTTTTTCTTTTATGTTTTAAAATTTTTCCCTTGTGGGAGTACAGATGGGAAAATGGACACTCTGCTCTTTGTTCATTAATTTTTAAAATTTTGATGAAAAATAAACTGTCTTTTCAAGGTCAAACATTCTC
Organism: Cinclus cinclus; assembly: GCF_963662255.1. Taxonomy (NCBI): domain Eukaryota; kingdom Metazoa; phylum Chordata; class Aves; order Passeriformes; family Cinclidae; genus Cinclus; species Cinclus cinclus. The sequence goes on along the minus strand of NC_085048.1, from coordinate 13,518,091 downwards.
TTTTACTTTATAAATTTGCTGTAAGGCAATCTTGAAAAAGTTACATAATTTACAAATGTTGAATTTACACTGATAGCTTTAATGAGAAACAAATGTCAAAAAATATAAGAGTTCACAATGAACACTTATTTATATTAAATTCTGGTATTGGATTTGGGACAGTGGTAAAATGAAGTCATATGTGAACTGTATTCCTAAATATATATATATATGGATTTAGGGTAACAGAAATCCACGTTTGAGTCATTTAGAGAAAATGCATGGCAAACAGTAGAGCTCTTCTGTGTTTATTTACACAGAAATATAGAAAGTGAGATAACACCAGTGAAGTTTTTTTTTTTTTACTAAAAGAGTGTTAAGCTGCCAAACACCAAATATTCACTGGACTCAGTTCTCAATTGCTCTTGAGTACTTCTGAGTACAGCAATGCCATAAAGGTGGTTGTTCCATTAACAAATGTTTATAATAAATGTTTTTACACATCAACATTTATTCCATTCTGCAATGAAAAGAACTGATGTTACCTCAGAACTGCTGGATGACTGGACTTGTTTCTCAAAATTCTGAAGAAAAAATTCTATACAGAAAAATCTAAACATTGACATTTTTGAGATTTTATTTTATCTTTTTTTTTTCTTTTTGAATTCTTCTTTCATGGAAGCATTTTGGGGCTACCCAATTTATGTTACGAGACATGGTGGAAATTTGGGGGTTTTTAACAGCAAAACAAATTCTTGATTGATGTGACTGTATGAAAATATGCAGACAGCAATTGAAAGCTACAGATAATTTAGGAAACTTCTCTAATCCATTGCGAGTGGCCAGTAACCTTCTCAAATTATGAAGAGATAATTTAACTAGTTTTCCATAAGTTTACAAGGAGGTAATCAGAAATAAGAGCTATCATTCCCAACTTCAGGACCTTAAAGCTCTTCTTGTTTAGTGCTATATCCACTACCAGTTTGCTTAACTATTGTTATATGAAAGCAGTATATCCAATCATGCCTAGCTTGCAGTAAGATTCTTGCTGCAAGATATGGGGCTGCCTCCCATCCTTTAAGGAAAATTCTAGACCATAGTAATGAGCTTTTGTCTTACCTGATCACACAGCGTATCTTCCTACGTGAAATGTAAATTCAAATTAGCTACAACATGGGAGACAGCAGCAGGACTTCCCATGGACACCTTATGTAAGGGAGGGTGTGGAGTCTCCCCCTCTGGAAACATTCAAAACCCAGCTGAACCTGTTCCTGTGTGACCTACTCTAGGTGACTTGGCCTTGGCGGGGAAGCTGGGCTAGAGGATCTCCAGAGGTCTCTTCCAACACTAACAATTCTGCGATTATGTGACAAAATGAATGCAAAAGAAAGCAGCTTTCGTTGTAATTGTGTGGACTTTATTCCTGACTGGCTTTTCCCCTGTCAAGTGACCAGTAGAAAGAGTATTCTAAAATAGGCGCTTTTAATGTGATTTAATACACTTCTTCTCATCCAGGAGGAGCAGACAAACTTCATAATAATTAATCTGGTTTAGCATTTTATGCATTTGGGCCAGACAAGATTGGTTTAACCCATATAAAGATACTTACCTAAACTGTCTATGGCTCTTCTGCCAAGAAAGGAAAAAGAAATGATAGTGGGAAATACAACAGGATGAAGATGCTCAGGAGTCAAGAGGATGTCCAAGCCACAAATACATTCCAGTAGATCCCTAATGAGTGAACATGCCTCATGTCTTACCGCCTGCTATAATCACTCATTTGATTTAAACAACATTTGGTTCCAATGTGTGTTTCATTTCCAGAAGGCGGGTAAAACTCTAGCTGAAAATTATATTCAGTGTTGTCTTTGCTGTTTTGATTAATTTCTAGGCAGGATGACTGTGGTTTGGGTTACTTTGAGCACTGGCATGAAGAGTTTCCACAGTTTGGCTTGCAGTTTACTATGACCAAGTTTTGCTAGATTCTTTGTTAAAAGCTGGTTGAAACAAAAAAAATTATTTCCACAGGAAATACTGACATTTGGGAGTGAGGGGCTGGGGAATGGCAAGCTCCAGCTAAAACTGAAGACTGATCATTTTCCGAACTCAGCGTAAAGGGAGGTTCTGGGGGGTAAAAATTGCTTTGGGAAGAATGAACTGTTGGAGACTGATTCTGAACAACAACCTAGGTGGTCCCTGGAAACTGGGGACCATGAGATCATCTAATTTCAGAAAACCAAAGATAGTCTGAAACATTCACTGCATTGAAAAGGAAGCCCTGAATCTCTTGACACCAGCAGGGCATGGTAGGAGGACTGAGAAAGCAAAAATTGAAAGCCTCATACCATTAAAGATTTAAATTTAGTAGCATGAGGGCTGCCCAAAGTTTCCTGACTCATATCACAGGATGACCTTGAACTTCAGATCCTGGACTTCGAGATTGCTAAGTATTATACTAGACAAAAGCAAGAATGAAACACACTTCAGTCACGACGGAAGTTCAGAGCAGGGGGATATGTTGTTGCAAACAAAATATTTGTGAAGACCTTATTTTCAACTCTTAAATATCAGCCAAAACAGGCTCACTCCATTGTTGATATAAATTGGCTGCTTTCAAGCATATTAAGGATCCTATTCAGTTGGTTTTGCATTACTCTGCATGAGGTATCATTTGAAACTCTTGTATTGTAGGAATCAGTCCAGGGAACACACAACATAAATGTACAGTCCTGCCCACAGCTGCAGAAAGAATAAAATATTCAAAAATTATGTTTATCTAGAAATCAAGTTCCTTCAGTCCCACAGAAGAAAAACACCACTCCCTTCACCTTTCAAGAAGCATTTCCCTCCTCTGTTTTTCAAACTTTAATTAAAAAATGCTATTAAATTCTATTTTGTTTGCTGATCTCATTTCCAGAGAAGTGACCAAGGAAAACTCTTCAGTAAGTAAAAAAATGAGCAGAGTCAAGGAAAATCTTTTACCTTTAACTCCTTTCAGTGAAACAACTGATTTACCTAGTCTAAAACTGAATTTGTTTACTTGCCAGACTGTGAACAGTAGTTGAAATACATAAAAATCAGGCAGAGTAAGTTCTAATCCCAAGGTAACAGAGTGGACAACAATTACTTAGATTTTAAGATAGGTCAATATGGAAGTAGTGCCACCAAAGAGGAAAAGGTCAGCTCTTGACAAACAGCAATTCCACTAGCTCTATGCCTACAGCAATAAATTGCCTCCACTTCCATTCACTTTTCTTTTGTACTTATTCCTCTTTCAGATATGAGATTGTTCAATAAATTATGGATTAGCTTAATTTTCAAAGCTGCTGCTTTTCACATTTGGTGGTAATGCAGTGAGTAGTGATGAACTTCCTTACCATTGACTGACTTGCAATATTTTCCCAGCAACTGACTTTTTTGGGGGATACTGTCTATGCCAGCTCTGTTAGTAAAGCTGTTCTTAGCCTCGGTACCAAGGTAGCCACATGCTGTGAATGTGCTCCTCTATCTCCAGCTGTGTCTTCTCTTACAGAGAAGAAACAAGGCAATCACTCAGTTATTCTGATCATATAAGTCAAAAAACTGTCTTCCTGTTGAGAACAATGGGCCTCCTTCTTCTCTTCATTATACTGTCCTTTGCTGGGCTGATGCCACTGAGAGGCTGTTACACCACCACAAAACTGGTCCTCTATACATAGAAACAGTCCTAGAAAATCCTGGAAATAATAAAATACAGAAAGGATTCTTCTCTGTATAAAAGCACATTTAATTCTTTTTAGTATTTTGTTTTTATCACATTTCATCTTGTCTGAACTGCAGAAACATGGAAAAATAATTGTACATCTTGATTTTTTTTCCCTAGGACACATTCAGCAAAGTGAATTAATGTGTCATATTTTGAGGCCACATTCACTCTTAAAACACCCATTCCATTACACTTCCACAATACTACTGTGCCAAATCCACCCCTAAATATGATAATAATATGTCCTGGATTATTTTTTCATCAGACAGAAAAATTGTTAATTTTACCCATACCAAACAGATTAAAGTTAGTATCTAACTTCAGTACTCTTAAGAAAACAATTAGAAACTAAAATGGCATTTAGTTACCATACGTCTGAAATTTTAAAGTGTTGAAGTTTGTGAGGAAAAAATCCCCAAACAAATGGAAAACAAAGTGTATCTTCAGACAACTATGCATGGAAATACATACACATGTATTCATCTGCAGATACATATGTGCAGGATTTATATTGTGTTCCAACATGGAATGAGAAGAGTCTCCAGTATTTGGCTTAAAAATCCTCCTAACACATGGATTGTATTAAAACGTACCTCAGTCTAACTGTGGCTGTGCAAACAAAAGTGGTTCCACATGGCTGATAAAACGCCTGATCAAGAATGGGAAAGAAAAATGTTTCTACTTGCCTTGCTGCCTCCGGAAATCTGCAGATCGAAGACTGAATTATTTTGCCTCTACTGCAGTGTATGCAGTCACTGAAGTCTGACCATATCTCCATTCAAATGAGAGGAAAATATCAGATGTATTCAGCCAAACAAAGCCCAGTGATTCCACACTGAAACCTAATGAGAGCAATAGTTACATATGCAAAATGGGGAAGCTTTCTTCCCCTCACATCTTGCAATCTATATCCTTCCTATAACACTGTAAGAGTAAAGAATTTGGACAATAAATTGAGAGCCCTTGTTTAGAGCAGTGAGCTTTAAATACTACAACATCTACCTGTTATGCTAAACACAATAAATCACTATGTGTTTTATGTGATCCGTCTTAAACCTGCATAGTACTTCTAATAAGGCAGGGAACTTGTAAAATAATTTACGTGTTCTGCTGAAACATGAAAGGACACCTGATTGTCAGCACAAAGTACACTGTACAACAGTCTAAATCTGTGCTCTTATCTCCTATCATCACAATGGAGGCAGTTATGGTTGCACACCTAATATATCTCCTCCAGGATATCACTACTTCCTGACAAAGTACTGCAGCACTGCAGCTTACTGTGCCATGTAGGAGAGAAAATAGCTGATGCCTAATCTGCTGATACAGAAATACAAATAACTTCTCACACTATACCACTGCTAATGTGATCAAATATTTCTAAACTTAGATCATTATAAATACGGAGTCATAAGGAGAGCCTAATAGAGTTATGTAGTACAAGCAAACTTGTAAGAGACAGAGCAGGCAGTCTCATGAAATGGACTTGTGAAAGGCAGACGATAGTAATAGATTTACTCATCTCAAATAGCACTTTACAGGTATAAACTGATTTAAAAATACTAGAATCACAATTAACAATCATAGCAGCTTTTCAAATGAAGAAACTGGGTTTGGTTTTCATCTTTTAACCACTGAATAAGGAGTAAAGGAAAAAAAATAGCAAAATTGGGTAGCCTCTGCATTAGACATATAAAATATAGTGTTTCCCCATCTCCAACAATTTTTTTAAGATGGTCTTTCCCCAACTCCAACTTTTATTACTATTCTTGTTCCTTAGCTCCTTCTTTCCCCTACCTCTATTGCCACTGAGTGCTTGCTCATTTCTTCCTTCCTGTCTACCTGGCATTGCTTCCTTCCTCTTTCTCAGGACATTCTCTTTCCTAACATTCAGTATGCTTATCCTTGATCTAGCATTTAGGTCATGATTTAAAAGAGATATAGTGGAAAACAGTGAGGTGAAAAAGTATTGAGATAGACTAATGGGGTTTTGATTGGTAGGTTAATTTTGCTGTTGCTTTATCTTCCTCTTCATTGTTCTTTCCCAGAAGCCACAGTCAGTATGAGCTTTAGGGCCATAGACAGCAAAGAGCCAAGAGGAGGCTATGAATGGATCCTTGTAAAGGGTCTCAGTTACTTGCCACGGGAGAAAACACAAGGACTGAAGAGAGGAATTTTAAACAAGGTACAGCTCTGTCCTGGAAGTGCTGAAATCCTGTTCAACTAAAAGTCCTTTACTGGCAAGAAAAGTATTGGCTTCCTCGGTGCAATTTAATCAGATGCAAAACAACAAAACAAGTGCTGGATCCTGCACCTGGAATGAGGTAACCCAAGATGTAGGGACAGACTGGGGAATTGAGATGCTGGAAAGTGGGGCCTCGAAAAGGGACCTGGGACCTTGGTCACTGGCAAACTGAACAAGAGCCAGCAGTGCCCTGGCAGCCAGGAGAGACAACCCTGTCCTGGGGACATCAGGGACAGCATCACCAGCCAGGCAAGGGAGGAATTGTCCTGCTCTTCTCTGGGCTGGGGCAACCTCGAGTGCTGGGGAAGTTTTGGGGGCCACAAAATGGGAAAGATGTTAAATTATTACAGGATGTTGAAAGGAGTGCAACAAGGATGGTGAAGGGTCTGGTGGGGAAGACATAAGAGGAGCAGTTGAGGTCACTTGACTATTCAGCCTGAGTGAGACTGAGGGAAGACCTTGTGGAGCAGAAGGCACTGACCTCTTCTCTCCAGTGACAAGGGATGTCATGAAGCTCTGTCAGAGGAGTTTTAGGTTGGATATTAGGATAAGGTTCTTCACCCAGATGCTGGGCACTGGAAAAGGCTCCCCAGGGAAGCTGTCATAGCACAAAGCCTGACAGAGCTGAAGAAGCATTTTAACAGTGCTCTCAGGAACATGGCATCATTACCGAGGCTGTCTTGTGCAGAGCCAGGTGTTGGACTTAGATGACCCTTATGGCTCCCTTCCAACTCAAGATATACTCTAAACAATGGGAAAATTCTCACCCTATAATTCAATGCAATTATGTAATCCTATACAAGGAGTGAACATTATCTTCAAGATGTTGTGTAGCACTAATTAAATGAAAGAATGAAGAGCTCTTATCAATGTCTTATTCATGTAAGATCTGGTGATCCTGTGGGATCACAATATTTATTTTACATCAACTATTGAATACTTCATTTCCGTTAAAGTAACTTTCATATTAATAATTATATGTGAATATATGTTATTTAGTTAGAATTACCTTGCAGTTGTGTCTCTTAATTAAATTTCAATAACTTAAAATCTTGCAGCTCAAGTGGACATCATTTATCAAGTTTGTTAAAGACACTAAGTTTAAAAAAAAACACAGAAACCCCACAGTAAATCTATCTGAGAGTACAGGTTATGTAATGAAGCTGATCCCTTGAAGCAGAAATAACTTAGTTTGAAGAATAGTGTAAATTCAAAATTGTTTTTTGGCATGGTCAGAAACAGTTATCAGAACTTCCTTCCCACAAGCAAATATTAGTCTAATCTTCTGCCACAGCAGGAGGAATTTTTTCTGCTGGTGTTGCTGAAGAAAATGGGCAGAACACCATGTTTTTATTCTATACCCAGACTTCAAGGCAGGAAGAAATTCAGAGGATGCTAGGTTTCCTCCAAAAGTACTCCATCTTCTATTGTCATTGTCATCACTGTTAATACATATTATTTTGAGGAAAAAATAGAGAGGATGTGAGCACACTCTAGCCTTCTCTCTTAGAACAAAAGGGTCATTAAAGAAATCCAGGCTCAGTGAAAAAAACATGAATTAGATTCATTGCCACCAGGTCCTTGAAGTTCATTGATCCACAGGTCATTGCACACAACCACAAAAGTTAAGACAGTTCAGTCTTTATTTCAGCAGTCAGAGAAAATGTGAAGACTAAAATGTCCTATGATTTTTTTTTTTTGACAAATCCTTTCTGATCACTGCAAAACCAGATTTGCAACATAACCATGCTGTAAATTATTGGAACCATTGGTGCCCTCAAGGACAATATGAGTTTCTGAAGGCAAGGGTAGGACTAAAACTTATAATGTCTTTTTAGAACACAAAAACATACTCTAAGTAGGCAAAGTATGAAGTATCCTATAACACACAGGAAAAATGGTCTGCAGCCTCTTTACACCACAGAAATAAAAGGAATGCCAATGTCAGTAATGAAAAACACTTATAGAACTGTAAGTTGCCTGGAAACAGATAAATATGTTTAAGCTTTCATGCTTTCTTGATGAATCTACTGAGAATATTGGGAGAAAGTAAAAGTAAGTTCCATATATGCTTATGAATTGCATTTACATGGAAAGGTTTTGGTAAGCCAGGGGCAGCACTACAAGAGGGGCTTTCTTGAAAAGAGTCCAAGAGTCAACCCCATGTCAGACAGAGCTAGTCTTGCACAACTCTGAAATAGATCCACCTCTGGGCAAAGCTGAACCCTTCAGCAATGCTGGCAGCACCTCTCTGACAGCATATTGAAGACAGAAAAAATGCTGTGAGTAAATATGTGAGGGAAGCAACCCTGCAGACCTGAAGGTAAGTGCAGAAGGAGGGCAAGGAGGTGCTCCAGGGACTGAAGGAGAGATTCCCATGCAACCTGTAGCAAAGCTGTCTGCAAGGCAAGCTGTTGCATTGGAGGTCCACAGTGGAGCAGATATGGACCCTGAAGACCATCAAGGACTACATGCCGCAGCACAGGACATTTCCTGAAGGAAACTGTAGCTCAAGGAGACTCCATGGTGGAGCACCCTCCAGGCAGGAGCTGCAGCTTGTTGACAGGATCAGGTCTTCTGCAGCACCTGTGACCCTGTGGGTGACCCATGCTGGAGCAGTTTGTTCCAGAAGGGCTGCACCCCCATGGGAAGGACCCACATCAGAGCAGTTCATGAAGGACTGTCTCCTGTGGGAGGGTCCCCATGCTGGAGTAGGGGAACAGCATGAGAAGGAAGGACCAGCAAAGACAAATAGTTACAAACTCCACAACCTGCCATCCACATTGTCCTGTGGCACTTGGGGAAGGGGAGGAAGAGATTGATGAGTCAGGAAAAAAGGAATGAACTTGAGCCTGGAAAGAAAGGGGTTGTGCAGGAAGGTTGCTTTAGTTTTGATTTTGTTAATCATCAGTTTAGTCTATTTCTAATTGGAATTTTTTTAAATTAATCTTCCCTGAGTCAAGTCTGTTTTCCCATAACAGTAATTGGTGAATGATTGCCCTGCCCTTATCTCAAACCATGAGCTCTATTCATCTTATTTTCTCCCACTGTCTTGCTGAGAAGGGGGTGGGGAAACAGCCAGACGAGCTTAACCCACCACAGTGTATTTTCAGAGGGATAAAGAACAATTAGAATGACAGAACAAAATGAAATAGTTGATTATATTTGCAGCAGAAGTATTTTTCACTCTCCATCTAATTTCAAAGTTTGTTTATAAAGACAATACAAAACAACATCAAACACTGCAGTCAGTTATTTGATAAGTATCACAAAACAATATTTTAATGACATTAAAGTACAGTGTTTTTATTTAAAGCATTCAGTCCACATCTGAATAACAACCTAACAGAATACCCTGTAAGTTACAGGATTCTCTTGTGACTATTAGAGTTGTGTAATAATTTATAGATCAACTTATACAGGACAGCAACTCTAAAACATTTCAACCAATACTGACAATTCTTACAGAGTCCCTATTACTTAAATAGGAAGAACAACTGCTATTGCTATGCCTCTGGTTTGTACATTATTGTTTTTCTGCTATGTTAACAAACTTAGCAGTCAAAAGTGATACTTCATATTTTACAGCTGCCATATTTGATCACCTTTAAAAAATGCTATGTCTTCCATAGAAAGAGGTTACATAAATCAATTTGATCTTTGATATTTACTGAATGCTCTAAGCTTCAATGAAACCCAGAGCTGTAGGACTAGATGGGACCTCAGCAGTTCAGCTGATCCACTGACAAGATCATCCAATCCTACATAACCCCACGGACATGCTTTTTTATCATTACTGAGAGAGATATCCCAGCCACCCAAGTACTTTCACTTATTCAGTGGGCAGAGGAAGTGGAGGAAAAGGCACAAAGAACCCAGGGATGACAGTGAAAAGATCAGCAGAGGTTTACCTGTCACTGAGGAACACAAGAATTGTGTACATGGAAGAGTGAGCAGGAGATGTGAGGCACCTACCTTTAGAAAGAGGAATTAAGTTACAAAAACAAGGCCTTAGGTTTAGGATCTTGTATCAGCTCTGCTTAGATGTCAGAGATGCCTCCTTGCAGTCACAACAGTGCCAGAACTGGAGCGAAAATGAAAGAATAATGGACAGAACAATTTCTGCAGACTGTAGAAATTAAGGTACTATTTTTAGAGTCTTGACTAAGATCTGAGTGTTTCAAAGGGAAATATTAAATCAAGACACTGTATTTCCAGTTCAATTTTTTTTCTTATGTTCATGAACAATTTCTATAACTTCAAATAAAAATATTTCAGATTCTTCAGAAGATCAAATATGAAGAATATCAAATATCCATCAGAATATCAAATATTTGAAATCTTCAATGAATGCTCAAAATTCAGAAGTGGTAATCTGGAAGGCAAAATGCAGCTGCTCTTTACCCCTCCTCTAAATCTGCATGTGCATCCTGCTCCTTTTATACAGCTTTCAGAAACCTTCTGACCTTTCTATAGGATCTATATATTTAAGGAGATTACAGCTCCATGGTGAATTTCATTATGCAAATGTGAAGGGGAGGAAATTACTCTTAGTAGTTTTCTAATGATATATTTAAGTTTTAGCAATTTCCATTCATAATTCAAGAGTAAAAATATGTCAGACCACCTGATGTTAAATCAACTATGCACATCCAATAGTAGTTCTGATCTTCCACAGAACTCGCTATAAGATTAGGACCTATATATAGAGCCTATTTTGCCTGGCAGGATATAGACCTAAAGGCCATGTGATCAGGTGCTGTATTCCTCCAACACAAATGGAAGGGCATTTGATTGCTGCACAGCCTCCCCTATGGAGCTGGATAAAAGGTCATGCACTTGATGCTTTTGGGGAAGGCTGAGAAAGGCACACTGCTCCTATGGCATTCCCTTGAGTGAGGGATGGAAAAGCATTGGCAGGCACTTGAGAAAAGCTCCAAACTTGAGCGGACAATGCTGAAAGATCGGTCGACATAATGCTGACAACAAAGAAACTGCATAATTTCTCTTCTTTCCCATTTCCTCCCAAATTTTATCCAAGGATGTGAAGTTTAAGGAATAGCTCAACATTGCGAAGTGGAGAGAAGATAAAGGCTCTTAACATCTAAAAGTATATTAAACTCCAGTCTGGAGTACATCAGTCTGGTAGGGTACTACTGAATTCAAAGGTCAATTTATGCTTACTGGAGGTCAGTAAAACTGTTAGGAGCATACTTGCTTCTGAGCAACAAATGGGGTTTGCAAACAAACTGAGAGGAAAATAGAAAAACTTTGAAAATCCTGAGGAGATTTTAGCATTTCAATGGTCCTGAAATCTAACAGGTATTTCCCTCCGAAGTTTCAGTTTGTCCGCAGGGTGTCTTGGCATGAATCACCAATTGAAGGATTAGCACATATATTTCCTCTTCCTAGTGTGGGAGCCATTTGTACAGCTGCTGCTTTGGGAAATGTTCAATAATTCTTCATTCTGAAAAGTCATAACCATTCTGGAAGCCAAGAAATCCTTTTAGGACATGTGCTGCCTCTTTGCTTTGGCTTCCATACGTTAGGTATGCACATGCAAGGCACAGAAAAAGCTTTGTAGCAAGTTTGTCACATTCTAAGAGTGAGAAATCGTGGAAAAAAACAGGTTGCAGTTCAATGCCTTTTAATTCCCAAGGCAGAGCACTAACAGGACAGATGCATTCAAAAGAATGAAAGCGAATGAATCTGGAACTGAAGCAGGGCCTAACATATGGGAGCAGATAAACCTGTCTATAGAAAATAAGGACACGTGGAATTTTGCCAGTAGTCAGCTGAAACTGGCTCTGCTCACAGCCTTGAAATGTATATTCTGTCTCCCCTCCAAGCCTTTCTTTCTGTTTGATCGCTCCTGCTTCCAGTCCAGAAGACTCATCAGATTCCAAGCAACTATTCTATTGGGGTTGCCTTGCCCACTAGTAACAGGATGATCTGTAAACCTTATGAGAAATGTACTTTAACTTGGCAGGCAATCATAGCCCAAACAGAGCTCAGCTGAAAACCCTGAAGTCAGTAGAAAAGCTCCCTGCGCCTGAAGCCCAGGCCTGAAATGCATTTAGAAGTCCCGTGCCTGAATGTGGCTCCAGTGGTATACTTGGTCAAGGAAACACATTGTGATTTCAGCCAGGCTCCAGCTGAAGCATGCTGTAGGGATCATGGATAAATGAAAAGCCAAATTTCTGAGTGTTTTTCCAAGCCAAACAAAGCCGCTGAACTTTCTGGGGTTTTCTTGGCACTTATACTGCTTTTGGGAATTTGAATGGTGCCTGTCCGAGAATAATTGACTCCTTCTGTATGCTATTGTGATTCGCAAAAAAAGCAGCATTTTTCTCAATCTTTCCAGGCATAGTCATGTTCTTAATAGCAACTAGACAGAACAGGAAATGGAATGGGGTGTTCTACAAGATCCAGATTACTGTCCATGAAAAGAAACCCACACCCCTGGATCACCTCAGCAGGTGATGATCCAGTTATGTTAACGATTCATCATAGGATATAATTCTCCTTATTTACACATGGTACTTCCATTTCTATTTATTTGAGTGGTTAAGCCACAGCAGGAAAGAGATTTAAATCTCTGGTTTCTGCTATGCATGTTTTAAGAAAGAAATTAACTGTACTGTACAAGGCAAAAGAACTCTAAGCTACAGAAGCTGACTATGCTGAAAATAAAAGCAGAAGTGGCATCACAGCCGGGAGTTGTTATGAACATAAGTCACTCTGTATTTTTAAACTTCATGCTTTATAAGGCATGACATGATTCAACTTGTTGATGAAGTGGAAATTTTCACTTGGTTTAATTTTGCCAGTTCAGTAAGTTTGCCACCATTGATGCAGTTTTGAAAGGAAAAGCCAGACCATCTCAAGGTAGTTTTGCAACTATTATTCCAGTAAGTGCATTTGATTGTTTTGAGTTTGAAAATGGTGCTGATATTCAAGCAAATCAACGTTTTTCTTGGTATCAAGAAGTTAATGAAAATTTTTATTAATTTTAAGAATCTAAAACTAGTATCTATTTAACTGAACGAGCCTATTCATATTTAATCTAACCATCTTCTCTCTTAAGCATATCGTGTGTTTGGATCCTTTGGCATCCTACAGGATGAGGGTGCAATCACCTTACCTGTAACTCATGCTATTTAAAGTCAGCTCATAAAATTCTGAAAAAAAAAAAAATCTTACTAACAGTTTTACTGTTGCTTTGGAGATACAAATGTTCCAAATATTTTTTTATTTTACAGAATTCCAAACAGAACTTCACCACAAGCACACAACATTTATTATTAGACTGTTAGAATGCCCAAAGCATGCTTGGCTTTTCTGGTTTTCTATTTCATGCAAAAGAAAATGAAGTGAAAACAAGAAAATTAAAACTCCAGTAACCACACAAGATAAGGAATTTCTTGTGTCCCTAAGGGCACCCAGACCAAACACCATTATTATTACTATTATGACATTGCAGCAAATTGAGTGCTGGTTAATTGCCTCTTTTCTAACTGTTTTTTTTCTGGCTGGGACCATGAGGGAGGTGAGAAGAGAATGACTTAAAATTCATAACATCCCCATGACAAAAGAACACCCAAAAGGCAACAGCTGCTTAGAGAAGTGAAAACATTGAATCTTCACAGGCCATTCAAGCAGAGTATGAAAGTTTTCTTTGATGAGCTTGTCACCTAGACTAGCAATGAGCATAAAGACATCACATGCAGTTGTTGAGAAATGCTAAGAACACATTAAAAGCACATTAAGAGTGTATATGGAACAAATCTTAATAATGGCTGTTATTGCAACTCTCAGTCAATCCTATGGACATTCCAAAATGTTTTGCATATTACACTCTATGATAAACGTGAAAGTTATTGTCTAAAAGAAGAAAAAAAAAACACCACCAAGAAGGAAATACACATTTATAAATGAGATATCCTACAAAATGCTTTTGTATTCAAATGTAAAAGATAAAGCACAGGATACTGGAGCTAAGGCTCCCCTTAATTGCACTGATTGTGGGTGAGAAGCAGAAAATCAGCTTTAGGATAGAGACAGGTAAATGAGTGAATGAAAGACAGAAGTGAACCAAAGCTGCTGCAAGGAAGTACAGACCTCAGCAGAAGCTGGTTGAAGGCAATGCTGGCAGGAGGAGCCAAGGCTGGGCTGCCTCTTTCCCAGGCCAGAATTAGACTGAACCCTGAGGAATTACCTCTGCCAGGCAGGGCCATCCAAGGAACACTGAAGCCCAGCTTTCGTACTCCTAATACAACAGGTAAAATTTCTTTCTACCCAAGAAATACTGAAGCACGGAATTGTCCTTAAGGTTTTAACTGCTCTTTCTTAACTGGTGTTAAGTCTTGTGAAAGCAAAGGGCCTTTTTTTTCCCCCCTTAATCTTTTCTTGAATTTTTTCTGAGTCAACTTATCTAGTGCAATGTCTCATCCTAGGTTTTATTGATCTAATAAATAAAGCAGGGAGTATAGCCACCATAGAGTTTGTGTCCCATAAAGTGTCTTATAGGCAAATTAATAGGCTGCCAGATTTGGGGGGTCAGCTCACAGATGCACGATACTTAAGAAAACAAGCAGAAGAATGCATCAGGGCTATGGGAAAACACAAAAAATACCAATCTGCTAAAATATGACTCTCAGATTCAGGTTTAGTGTCACTCAGTGTTGCCTTTAAAATATGGACTAGTTATTTTATTTAAAAGAGAAACTCTCAATGCCCACCAGAGATACCAGCATACCCATAATGCTGGGTATCTTTGCAGATGCACTGGCAAAGAGGGACATAACTGTTTGCCCTCTATGCTGTGTCTCAGTCTGATAAAGCACAGAGGCACAGATTATTGAGTATGCAGATAATGCTGCAAAGCCATGTTACTGAGCACTTGGCCCAGGAAAGGCACCCTGCCTTGTGAAGTCAGTACAGGTGCCATGAGCAGGGTACTGGGTGATCACACTGGTCACTGTGGCTCTGATTGCCATGTACCTGTATCACCTGAACTCCAGCCTGCACAGACAGAACAGAGACATGGCCAAAAAAGAGAGATTGTTTTCTGCTGAGAGACAAGGGTGGGAGGACAGAGGGGTGATCACATTCGTGTGTCAGTGCATCAGATGACAAAGTTTCTGTAAAGGCTGATACAGTCATAGAAAAAGCCTCCAACGGACTGGGAGGGACTCCTGGAGGTCATCCAGTCCAACCTCCTGCTCAAAGCAGAACTACCTTCAAAGCTAGTCCAAGCTGCTTAATACACTCACAACAGAGATGGAGAGACTGCCTGGCCTTTATAGTACAAAATAATAGAAATAGCAGGTAACAGTAACACATACTCAGCTAAAATCCATAATTGAATCTTAGCTTCTTATATATTCTTTACTATTTCAAAACTGGCTGGCAAAGTAAGAGCATTTCTCACTGGAGCACACAGCTTATCATTTATAGCTTCACCCTCTCTTTCTACAACCTTTCTGCTTGCAGTGTAGGTCACGAATGAAGAAAGGGGAAGACTGAGAGCTGGACACCTGAGCTCAGACAGGGTTTACCACTGTTCACTGGTAGGCTGCTGCAACTGGAAGCAAGCAAGCCCTAGACAGAACAAAGCCCCTCAATCTGGAAAGCATCACAGTGTAATTTTTCCCACTTCCTTCCCAGCCCAGTATTTTAAAACTTTTTCCTACCTATAATACAGTGATTTGTTAGCTTATACTTCAGACACACCACAGTAAGACATGAGTGTAATGGGGGAATGTAGAGGTCTGGCAGTGTAAAAGGGGAAAGCAGTTTAATTAACAGAAACTGTATCCCCTTCCGTGATTTTTCCCTCACTGAAAATTCTTAATCTTATTTATGTGACTCTTTGCTTCTGCTTTCTTAAATACCAGAAAAAAGTACTGGCAATCAAAACCTAAATAATATAGTTAATTACTAAGAATGAGTAATGAACATTCAGCGGTAGTGCTAGTAAAAATCATAAGGGACTGGTTTGAAATTTTATGCTTCCAGCAAAGGTGTGGCATGAACAACACTGTACTGGGAGTGACTCTGTGACTCAGATGTACGGATCTTTCCTCAATTCCTCCTTGCTTCTGGCACATACTATTTCACTCCTGAGCTACTTGAATTGTAAAATATGACCCACCCTGCAATGGCTCATCTACTGTTTATATAACCCTTCCCTGTGCATGTGTTTTCCAGATATGTTGCAAAGGGAGAGGACAGGAAAGCAAAACCAAGGACTTAATTTCTCTCTGTCTAGAACAATAGCCAGGTAGTTACTTAGATAGCAGCTGGGTATACATTTTTCAGACAAGGCTAAAAATGATACGCGGATTAAGTAAGGGGTGTGCAGAATAAATCATACTCAACTAGTCAAGACAGAAAAAAAAGCCCAACAACTCTAAACTTCAGAGTACAGATAAATGGAGGATAATCATGTTCTCAAAAAAGTGAGAAAATATAAAAAAACTGTTTGAAAAAAATATACTATTGAGCTTACTGTGAGTTTTCAGTGCTTTACAAACATTAAGGTTTAATAACTTACAAAACGAAAATAACACTTATTAGGGATCTCAGAAAAATGCAAGGCTTACAACCATGTTATAAATAAAGGTCTCTCTTAAACTATTTCACCTGATTTTCAAATTCGAAATTCTGTCTGTAAAAGCAAGAATAGTAAGGTCTATAAAGGCCGTTTTCTGTGTCATATTCAATTGAACCTTTTTTCACCCCATATCCACTTCTCCCACTGCAAATTCATTTGACAGGTTCCTGGCAGGGCTTCAGCAACTTTGCGTTTCTCTGGAATTAGCAAAAATGCTAATTTGGGCAGTTTGCTGCTAGTGCAAGTTTTTTAGCCTGGCTGAAGCTCCAAGGCTATGTGAGATAATATCAAACCAAAGAACAAAGGGGCACCTGTCATGAGCCCCAAGCGAAGGAAACAGACAGCGCTCGAGGAATTAAAATGAGATTTCTTTACACCGAAGTCGGAGCCTGTAAGCAGAGCGCTGTGGGAACAGCTGGGGTTGTCTAAACCAGGGCGGAGGGGAGGAGGAGAGGGAGGGGAACGCGCGGCGTCTGTTTCAAACCGGGGCTGCCGCTGAGAGGGTGGGGATGGCTCCAGATAAGCTTCCTGATCCACTTCCACCGAGACACGCAAACAATGGCGTGGCGGAGCCATTTGCAGGCAGTGGGACACGTACCTCAGACACAGCCCTTCCTCTGGGATGAGGTTATCCGACAGCCCCGGGCCCCGGCTTGTGAGGGCAGCGAGGGCCCAGCGCCGCGGCCCGAGCGCGGATCCCGGCGCTGGGAACAGCCCCAGAACCCTGCGCACACCCGAGCTGTGCCTGCCCTCCGCCGGGCCCCGCGGCTCTGCAGCGCCCGGCCGTGCTCCTGCCTGCAATCTTTTCAGATCAGCCCGAACGGGAGGCCGCTCTGGTCTCTAGACAGGTTTTGTTTGCTTGTTTTTAATATTCATGTCACAGAATTGGGAGCCCAGGGGGAAGTAGGCAGTTCTGTGTTCTCCGTAGGAGCATCTAGGACATGACACAGGCAGAGGCACATTTCGCAGTCGCCTCAGCACAGCACACCTCACCAGAGTGTGCTCGGCAGCAGGCTCGGGCTGTTTCCACCTGCCTTGGATATTCATGGCAGCAGCACTGACTGCAGTCTGGGGGGCACAGCTCGGGTTGTTTCCACCTGCCTTGGATATTCATGGCAGCAGCACTGACTGCAGTCTGAGGGGAAAAGGCGGGTGTTTACCCCACTTCAAGCTCTGCTTTCCAGGCAAAACTCTCTTGGTTGGGCAGTTGTAACCCTTTCAGGTAGGCAGTAGGGGTATTGTCAGCTGTGACTACAAAAACTTACTCACTACAAAACTTTACTTATATAAAACTGCATAAATCTCAAAATAAAAAGAGCAAGAACAGCAAGAACAGCGTTAGAAAAATCTCCTACCAGACAAGACTGATCTGTATCTGATATTTCTAAAGGGGTTTTATACTTGCAGAGAAAGTTATTGCAGTTTCTTTAATCGCTTGAAAGCAGAATATTTTGAAATGGAAATGACAAGGAGAAGTAAGATCTAAATATGACTGCCTTTCCTTTCATTATTTCTTTCATTATGTGCTGCAGTTCCTCCAAAATGCCATTAATATATTTAGACTGAATTAAAATCTAGAGCAAAATGTCACAGGTAGCCATATTTAAGCTCTGACCACGTCTCTAAATATGTGGTATATGAGGGGTGTTCAATAACAGCAAACTACTTCACAGGTTTGTCAAGTAAGATTAAACTAAACTAAACTAAAATATTGATTCTGTCATTCTGATTCCACTAGCATCTCTCAGACAAAACCCTTGTCACCTCGAAACATATATACGTACACGCCAATCTGAAAATTACTTTAAATTTTTTCATTTCAGCTCATGCTTTCAGGTGAAGGTTCACAAATCCCCATGCCCATGGAGGTATTTTCCTTCTGTAAAACACAGGGTTATAATTGTGGAAATCTCTTGACACTGTATTGTGTGATGGCTTACACTGTTTGCATCCCTTCATGAGCAGGAAAGAGCAATTTAGGGGAGCATTGCTATATTCTTATGCTGTTTTTATGTACCTGCCTGGTCAGGGTCAGGGGAACTTCCTGGCCCCAACCCATGGCCATCCTTTTGCCAGGTGACAGCAGAACCTCTAAAGAAGCTGTATATACCAATCTTATTTTAGGTTCTTTCAGTTTGAATTCTTTCAGTTTCAGTGTGAATTTTAATTTATAATGAGTGTAAAACCTGTGATTCTCACTGCTCCAGAATCTTTTGGGGATCAGCATGATTTTGGTCTTTGTTTTCAGGCCATCACAGTCATCTTCCTATGTCCTTACTCAAAACTAAAGTCTTACATGTTAGAAGATTACATGTTCATATGATCCAGCACTTATATCTATGGCAATTTTAGATAATGCCAAGCTAGTAAAATGTATAAACTTCATATTTTGGGACATATGCCAAAGAATTATGCCTACTGTTCAAAACTTTCCTTTTGGCAAGTTACAATAGAATTGGTCCTTTGCAGGAATTCTGACACTTTCTTCCAAAGCATCAGGAATCAACATCAGAAGAGAAATGTTGCAAAAGCCTGCTTTTCCAAGGATTTAAAGAAAAGCTTGCCAAATGTCTCAAGAGACTGAAATAGAAAATAAAATTGTACTATATAAAAGGAGGTGTAATTTTAAGACAGGCAATGCAAAGTCATTATCACTCCTTCAAAACTGCCAGGCAATCATGATCTGTAGATTGACATGGAAAGGAGTATTAACTCACCTCAGGAAGACAATTCTAAGAAAATCTAATAAGAATATCTATCTGTCCATTACTGGGGTTAATTGAATGTTAGTGCTGGTATTTTTTCTATAAAAAAGGAAAAACAGTGGCATTCTGAGTGTCAAATCAGCCATATATCTTACCTTGACAGGTGATGTGGGGGCCCTAAGGAAAAAGTCTTTAACATCTATTGTGAGACAGGTTAGAGATACTTTACAGATAACGTTTTTGGTTTTTTTTATTATGAGGCAAGTTGCATTTTATCATGAATGTATGAAGAGATTCAAATTACAAATTGTGCAGCTTTGGAGGGATGTGGCCAAATGTAAACTGCTCCAAGAAAACAAAAGAACTCCTTAGGGCATTTGATATGTAAATTATATTTTGGGAGGTTTAAGACTATTTAAACCTACACCGAGGAAAAGGAGTTACCAGAAATATGGAAGCAGTACTTCAGAACACTTCTTGAATTAACTTAGGAATCCCTTCTTGAATTAATTTAGGAAAATTCTAGTAGCAGTCATAGATTTCAAATGGTGACAGTCACATGAATTGGATTAGAAGATCTCTATGTTAGCAGGGAAAAAGAAAATTTCAGAGCATGTCCAAAGAACTTCCCCAGCAGACATAAACCCTCACAGGAACCCTTTATTTGCCATTTAGGACTGTGCTGCCAAGGCAGAAGCACAATTTGGAGCCTCAAACCAAAGCAAAGTTCATCTCTGGGAAGCTCTGTCCAACTGGGGAGAATAATTCCCACAACAACACAGACAACTTCAGCATCAAATGTGATTAACACTCCTAGAGTTCCTGAGCCAGAGGCTTGGAATGGAGTTATGAGTCTATCGATTTTACTCTGTAAACCTATTTCCATATTCTGTAACCTGTTGTTTGACCTTTATATTAGTAGAAGAAATCAGTACATTTAACCTTTAGTCTTAACTTGCAAGAGCCATGAAACAGCACCCAGAGACTACCCTGTTCTAGGAGGAGAGCAGAAAGACCTAGTTTATGAAGCCTCCTCAATTAACCTGACCTCAGATCTGTGCTTGAAATCACATCAAGCAGGGATCTGACCCTGGCCTCAGGGAAGCACTCAAATCACTGGGCTACTGTGGACTAGTCAGGTTGGAAAAGAAACTACAAGAAACCTTTCTGCAGAGGAAAGAAATAATGTCAATGAATATTTGTCAAAACAAATGGTCACAAAAAGTTTCAGTTTCAGTTCATCAGCATTTTTTGAATAAAAACAAATTTTGTGGAAATATCCTACCCAGCTCTAGCTGTTTTTCCTATCATAGGTACAGACTAAAATGAGGCAGAAAGCATTGCTGAGGGAAAGTCATCTACAGACAGATGGCTGAGCTATGACACAGATTCTCTCTACACCAGTGGAAACCTGAAATAACCCTATGGAGTACAGAAAGACAAAAACCACTCTGGTATCTCAGCTGTGACAGGACTAGCTGTTCAAGAGTCAGGCTAGGTTCTCTATATTTCTCTATTACTAATCCATGTTTCTTAAAAACTGTAGACAAATGCTTCCCACACTATGCACACCATTGTGGAGGGCAAAGGAGGTAAAGATGTCAAGGCAGAATCCATGTGCATGCCTTGATAGTTAAGTAGTTCTTAGAAATAACATTTGTATAGAGAAGGCCTATTACAAAAAATGCCTTTTGCTACTGAGGAGTCATCGCTAAGTTCAGTATAATCAGCCAGATATCAGTTTTATAGGCATGTTATCCTAATTTTAGAAAATCAGTGATGACAAGTTGTTATTCACAGAATTTGATGTTCTGACCAGCATATTCCAACCTGTGGCTCAGAGCAGAATGAATAACATTTTCATTGACCTTAAACCAGCAATGCAAACTGCAGAAGATCTAGTCTCAACTATTCTCAATTTTAACCTGTTTCTCACTTCCCCCAAAACTCTTAACAGCTTTGAGACTCATTGCAGCTGAGGCCTTCTGGAGATCCATGAACTAGGGTGCTTGTATCTTATTTTGCTTCCCGACCTAGTTGGGTAGGTGTCACTGAATCTACACATCATGCTGGTCTCTATAAAGGCACGAGAAGGAGGAAGTGGTGTAAGCTCCTCTTTAACTACAAGGTGAGAAAAAAAGGGCAGTCATCTGAGAGTCATCTGCACATCCAGAACAGGACACAGTGACTTCTTAGAGGTGGTCTTGCTATCTCAGGTTGTGTTATATACAGGGAAGTCTAAACTGGTCTTCAGCTTACTGGGATAGGTGTCTGCTTCAGGGTGATTGAAATTTTTCTTTAAACATTATTTATTACATCAGAAGTTTAGAAACAGGTTCAAGTGTAGGCATTTGGAATTTGGAACTGAGTTACCCTCCCAGAGTTCTCATGTTCTATGGGGTCTGGAGCTGAGAGTCAGCCTATGACTTCCTATGGCTGTCCTACAGAGTAATTTTTGAGTCCTTTTTGTGTCTTTTGCTATTCAGTGTCTTTTGCTGTAATGAATATTTTGCTCTTCAACCCAAGGTGAAAAAGAACCTACTGAAACAAGTGTTCCCCACACCCAGCTTTCCTATACCTCTTGAACAAAAATGCCAGTTTTCCTTATGGGGGTTTCATAGCCACCTCTAAGACAGAAAGAATCTTAACTTAGACTCCTCACACAATAGAGACTAAAAAAAGGGATAATCTTTCCTGTGGGAAATGTTCTGCATGGCATAAACTTGGGGCTGCACCCATCAGGAACAATATGAAGACAATAGGCGATAAACTGCTAAGGACTGGAACAATCTCAGCCACAGAAACAGATGTTAAGGTAACTTGGATGCAACAACAGAAGTGTACTTCCTGCCCTTCACTTTCAACCGTAAAGGCCATCATTTGGGCAGACTGGCAAGGAATCAGGAGGATGAAGAACAGTTTTGTTGTCCTAGTTCGTTTTTCTAGTTTAAATTTGGTAACTAGATCAGTGGAGGTCTCTTGATTGTTTCTTCTTTTTTTTCTCAGTTAGTCAGAGGATGTCAAATGTTATCAATGGTTGCCAAACCAGGTAGAGATAAGAATTATTATTAATGGAAGAATCTGTTATCAGTTTAAATAGTGCTTTTCACAGTGCACTGAGCAGAAGCAGAGTTCGTACACATGAAAAATATGCAGAATTTTATTTTATTGTGATGTTAAATCCATCTTTCCAGTGCTGAGGTCTTTACAGGGAGGGCGAGCAGAGAAGAGAAATGGAGATGTCACCTGACCAGAGCATGTAACACAGTCTGTTATGTGACCAGGCTTTTCAAGTGCAGTATTCTGAAGTAAAACCCCAGAAATATTAAATTTCTTATACATTTCTGTCTTGATAAGATTTTTATTATTTGGTCACATTTGATGCATTTTACCATTTCTTGTAAAATCTTTAATTGTTCAAGATTTTTAATTAATCTATAATTTAAAATGAAATATTTAAAATTATAAATACTAAATTTACAATACATTTTTTCCATTTTATTAAATAGTCCAAAATGTGTTTTACTTATCTTGCACATTCCTACAGCACCCTTCAACAATACATGCCATCTCAAAACAGCTTAAGAAAATTCTTAAGAACTGTCAGTATCTATTTATGATCTCTGCTTTGCTTCTGATTGTATAATTATTTGCAGCAATCCCTCAAAACAAAGCTCCACTCCCCACTGAACCATGCACAATCACATATTCTTCCTTTTAATGTATGTTGCCAAGTAAATACCTCTTCTTTACTAACAGAATTTTTGTACTTCTTTTTTCATAAAAATTTGCTACCTAGGAAGGACACAAAATAAATTATTTAACTTGCTTTATTGTAAAACTTCTTTGTGTGTGTTTAGACGCATGTTTCATACAGTATACTGTAAAACAATATTCAGTTTGTGGTAAATGTATAACCTCTTATAGACATACAGAATAGTAAAAACGTTGATAAATCAGAAATAGAATTACTGGCCTCATAAAATTTCTTAGGCCAAGACAAAGGCCCGTTTTCTGCTCAGCTTCTCTTCACACTTGCTAGACCTTCAGCAGAATGTGCTAAATCTGGACTAATGCCTTTAAACTCCTTTTAATTCTCTCTCTAGAGGCAGGGAAGGAAAAAGTCACTGCCACAACAAAGCTCTTGGGAAAGTATCAACTGATATCATTTAGGGAGTGTCTTAATTCAGGGGTTTTGACAGTATCAGAAACAAAAATTAGGCCTGGTAACAGTATCAATGGTTTCATTCACGCAGGCTTAACCAAGGTATAGTCCAGTCCAGTTAACACAGAGTCTACTGCAAAATTACTCACTTTAGCTGTCTGAGCATCACTCAGGGAGACATCAAAATGATTTTAGAAAGCTACCCAGGAGAACACCTGCAGTCTGGAAGAAGGAACACCTGTTCCACTCTGATTACCAAGAACGGAAGTCAGCATCTTTTGGTGTGAAACAACCCTTTCTTCAGATCAAAAGCAAAGCAGAAAGACAGTAAGTTATTTGTGTGGAGCTAGCATCAGCACTGAGATAGAAGCAGCATGCTTGGAAGCATTTGCACTGAAAATCCAAACCAAACCCATTTGAAAACAGCCCTTGAAATACAGGCTTCTACAATTATTTCAATAGAGCCTTTGTTGTATTACAAAGAAAGAGCTAGACTTCAAGTATAAAATTAGGTTTAGCACACAGATTACTTCTTATTTTTACTGTATTCTGAACTCTCACCCTTCTTTTTTTTCAGTAATTCACATAGTAAAAAAAAAATCTAGTTCTATTCATGCAGAGTGCAAAATGACACACATTTGAAACAGAAAGGATGGGTTCTTTCCCAAGGGTCTTACGTTAGAGAGTCACCCTTTTTACCTCTAAAATCAAGCTGCTTCTGATGAGAAATGCTGCAACTCAGGTTAAACAGCATGCAAAGTCCTGTAGAAGTGTTTATTAGGACTAGCTCATTCAAATCCTCGTGGTACCTTACATAATATATAAGCTCTCATTGTAGATGTTTTCCCTGAGATAAAACTAGCTAAGGAAGCTAAAAATAGCTGGAGTCATTGCAAGGCAGTGTAAGTTTTCAGGGACATAACTTTCCTTCTCTCAAACTGATGCATTCCCAGACCAGTCATTTGCCACCTGGTGATGTTTTTATCACAATAATTTGCATAAGATTAAAGTTCCTTACCTTTAAAATTATGACAAGTTTTCAGAGATCTCTATTGTCTTTCTTTGTGTCGGGGTGAAAGGTGATTTCTTACTCAAAGAAGGAATAAGGTCAAAGAATGTTGTACAATGGAGGACAAGAAATGCTAGTACAATTTAGCACTCATTTATTTTCCCCCCTTTTTTTTTTTAACCTATCTGCTGAAATCTCCTGTACTTGAAGAGAAGGAGGAGAAACAGATTAGGACCATGAATTTGTTTAATTGTCTGCACAGGTTGAACTAACCTTTACAAATTAAGCATTCTAAACTTACAAGATTTTAAGAACCCTTGTACAAAACAAGACAGAAGAAGAATCTGTTGCTGTGTAAGGGGAGCAGTCTAGCTTTCTACAAGAAATTGTAATGGCAGTTTCAAATAGAACTGGTATAGAAATGAGGAGAATTATGTATAATGCATTTACCATGTGAGCAGCAAAGTACCCTGAAACAGAAAAAGTATTCGGAGTAAGTAGTTTAACAGATAAGCTCTTAATTAAAAAGTGGTGATTCCAGTTACCTGTGAAGATGAAATACTGTCTTTAACATATGTTTTGCAATATGTCAACAGTTGAAATGTGCTGTTTCTTCATCAGTTATTACAGTCAGGATATTTTTAACTGTCCTTAGTATCTGAATGGCTAATGTTTAACTAACCCTTTCACTACAGGAGGTCCCAGATATTTCCAACAAAAGCTATTAAATGCAAGCTGGATTTCACATTTCAGCTTGGCCTCTCCCACGTAACATCTAGAATCTCATTTGCAATATTTTCCAGTAGAGGTCTGTGCATTTTACATACATCCAAAATTATATAAGTATCCAAGTATATCTGAATCATTATTTTACCAGCACAGTTAAACAAAAGAAGACAAAACAAAAGAAGACAGAACAAAACATCCAGGATTTAGTACCGTGTCTTCAGGGAAGCATTGATGGGACTGATCATCCCTAAAGGCAAAGTTCTTCTGGATTGCTAATGCTTGGAAAAGTTGGGCCATTTTTAACTTCCCTTTTGAATATCCAAACTTTGTGGCAGATGTTGCAAGGTAGAGGAAAAGAAAAAAGCTAGAATATTTTTATATTATTATATTTTAATGGTTCCTTTTTCAATATTGTGAAGAGACCTCTACTGTTATTGCTACCTGTATAGTCAACTTACTACTTCACTTTGTTTTTGATGCTTTCAGTAAATTTAGACTTGGGCTCCCCTTTTTCTGAGGCTAGTGCAGCAGTGTCTGTGCCCAGCATAAACAGAAAAGTATTATGTAGAGCTCATGTCCAGTGGCTCCACTTTGTCTCCCTGTATGCAGGTACTCAGTCTGTGGCTGACCTGCCTTTGTAGCACATGAATGAGGTGAGAACTCGTTCTTCTGCAGCCCAAAGCAAAGTGTTTACTCTTCTACTCAAGATATAACAAAGTAGTGAAAATATTCGTTCTATAAATTGCATATTGTGCTCTCCTCAATAGCACCAGGGAGAAAGTTACTTATTTCCTGGAAGGTCTTTGAAAGCAGCTACCTGTGCACTGCACCCTGTGCCCGTGACAGGTCAGACAATGCTCTCACAGGGCTGTGCAGAGCACAAAAAGAGGAACACTTACACTGGATCTAGTCAAGTTGTCCTCTCACTCGGCACTTGATCCCAGGAGGTGGAGAGTCCTGGTTGATCTGCCCTTGGCTGCAGCCAAACAGCTGGGACAGTTCCAGGAGGAGGGAGCTTTCTAGGAAGAATCCCAGCTGTATTGAACCCTGCTGGGGAAGTACCCAAAGGCTCCTGGGATGCCTTCAAGGTGGGGTGCTCTAAAGGATGTGCTGCCCAGTGTTGATTTCTGTTTTAAGTCATTTGACATTTGATTATATATTTTTTTATTTTGTGATGTTGACCCTCCTTTTCCTGCCTTCTCTTTGTTAGAAAGATGTATTTTTTCTACAGATCTCATTACAGTAGGTGTCAGACTACTGCTTAGACCTGGTCTTCATGTATAGACCTACCACTAAGAGAATCCGTGAACTGGAACTTGAAATATTTCCAGAGAGTTCATCCAGGGTACATAAAATCTACCCTCTTCTCTGAATCATCTTTTCAAAGCTCAAATCCCCACATATGATTCACAAACAGAAGATACCTAAGAAGAGCTTTTAGCAAATTAGCTTATTAGTTCTATTCCTGCTCTTCCTAAGCATCCAAGTTATCTGCCCAGATGGCTGTTCACTGAGTCACATTCCTCCCTCACCATTGTGTTTATCAACTATTTAGGTTGCAATGGAAAATCCTTTAAGCATGACCTTGTCTCCTGAGGCCCCAGTTCAGCAACCCATTTAAGTATGCATCAGCACGCAGCCTTATTCAGAGAAATGCCATCCATTTCTCTGATAACTACCACACACCTAGAACAAGCAGCCTGATGAAATGGGACCATGGTACCTTCTGTATACACAAGTAATATTTTCAAGCCAAGCAAAACCAGAACCATATAAAGGAATATATGGTCATGAAAGATACAATTTGCTGTTGTGGGAAATTTGTACAGTTAATAAGCCACAGATTTATGAATGGCTGCCTGTAATTTAATTTTATTCCCCTTATTATAGACTTAGGCAGAAATGATTCAGTATCACTTTCAGTGATTATTGTAAGGTCAGGGAAAACCAGTAGAGTTCTACAAAAAATAAACCCAAACACAACCTAATTGAAATATTCCAAGAGACTGACTATTTCCAGGTTCAAAATTTTTATTCAAATGGAAAAAAAATGAAGGGTAAAGCAAAAAAATACAAAATCATGGACTACAGCTTTGATTTATCTATATAAATCCATCTTGCAGTTTTCCCAGAAACACAGCACTCAAACCAGAACAATTTGGTGAAATTTCAGAGAACAAAATAAACTTGCATAAATGAAACAAACAAAAAAAAAAACTTGCATCACTGAAGATAGAATTCTCTTCATTTCTTGCTGTCAGCAGATTGAGACTCACAGAGTAGACCTGAAAAGCTGAAGTGCAGAACACTAGTAAATAATCTACAGAATTTAAAACTTAAAAAAAATCGAAGAAAAAAAAAGTCTCAAAACAATATTATTCCTGGCAGATTAGAGCAACTAGAGACATAATGATAAAGTGAGAGATGGAGCACTTTTGCTGCTGTGAAGTTCAGATTTCTCTTTCACAAGGATGATATTAGTATCAGTGTGTTAAAACATCCTTACGAAAACGGATGATTAAGCTTTAGTCCTTTTAACTAGAAGCAGAAAAAATGTATTTTAATTTTAAATGTGGTTCCTCCTTTACATAGGTTTTAATCCATATGTAGTCAGGTAACTCAGGCTGTCTGAAAATGACAGATTTCTTATCACTGTGTGATGTTTCCAAGCAAAAGACCTCTCATAGCCTTCTAAAAATAATTTGTAAATTTTGGTATACAGCAAACAATATATAAAAATAAGCAAACTTCTGCTAGTTTTTTCATAAAGAATGCAATTTTCTAAACCAAGAAACCTAAAGACTGTAGTGAGCAGCTACTCCTTGACTGTGTGCCTTTAATATAAACTGTATGGAGTTGTCCTCTGTCACATACTGTTTGATCTTTTTATCAAGCTTCTAGCGGTTGGTAAAAATGGTTTCTTCTGGAAAAGTGTATTGACAGTACAACATCAGGTGTAGAACAGGAATGGGAACAAAGTGAAAATATAGGTACCTGTACAGTGGGGTAACTTTGATCCATTTAAAAAAAAAAATACCTATTATGCAGGCTCTACTCGCAGAATGGGATAAACAAAAGTGAAGCCTGGTGAGGCAGTGGGTAAAAATTCATCACAAGCTCTTAGTACAATACAGTGACTAGTACAATTAATAGGACTGTGTAATGTCCTGAATAATGAAGGAAGGAGAAAGAACTAGGATTAGAAGGAGAAGTACAGGAATGCAAAACACAGTTCTGGTATCCTTGCTTCTTATCTGCATGAGATTGTGGGAGTTTTCTCACTGTTCACGTTAAAAAAGAAACCAAAACAAACAGCTAAAAAAATGCAGATCAAAACAGTGATTAAACAATCATTGCCACTCATACAGGTACAACCAATCCTGGTTTCAAGTATGAAATTAGCCTATATATCACTTCTCAGTGTCTCAGCTGGCCTTGCTTTCTAAAAGACTGCAGACTAAAAAGTGCTCTGGAAGCTGAAGATATATAGGAGAGCCACAAAGGCAATGGCTACATTTGGCTATGGTGGTGAGAAATTCAGCACAACAGGTCAGTAGATCAAAGTAGTTCTTGCCAGTGTCACTGTCTCTGTGATAATCTGCTCACGACTAAATTAAAGATTTCCTAAATTGTCCTTAACTCTCATGTGATTTGAAGGTGTCTGAAGAATTAGTCTGAACCTTATGTCCCCATAAGGAGGTAGGATATATTTCATCTACAACTGGAGCAGATCTTACTCTTAAATTTGTTAATGGGTAATTGGTACTCATCACCACTGCTCTACAGAGGTTCACAGATCCCCATTGATCAGGGGCCTGCCTTCAAAAATGGCATGCTGCTCCATGTCATCCCAACCTGAACAGCCAAAGTACTTCAAGTACAGAACAACTTGCCTTGTCTAAAGATTTTGACTAAGCTTTTCAGAATGAAGACAGAAAGAAGGCCAAACATATTGTAAAAAGGATATTTTGCTCCTATAAACCTAAATAATGAAATATTCTCAAATCTGTTCGGCAAAAGGCTTGATTATAGCCAGAGACTCCTAGTTTAATCATGATGAATACAAATTTAAAATTAAACGCAGTCTTTTTTCATGATCATCACTGTTGAAACAAATTATTTGATCTCTTTGCATTTATCTCAAGTAGCCATCTGATAAAGAGACTCAAAAACTTTGTTGTGTTTAGAGATACATGAGATGAAGTACAGTGCAGTCTCTGCATTTAACACTGGATTTGACTGGACTCCCTTTCACTGGCTGGAGGGAAACAAGTTCACTTTCCATATGATTCGAACTAAAAAATATTCTGGATTATGTAACTATGAAAGTCGTTCTTTTATTTGGTCCATGAGAGACCTAAAGGCTGAAAGTAGCCCGTTAGAGAAAGGAAGTCAGACCAGAAGATCTTTACTTGTTCTAACACCGGTCCTATTTACAAATGATTCACATGAAAGACTGTGCATGTGACTGCAGTGAGGGAAATAAGGAAAGGTAAAGATTTTTTCTTGAAGACAGAAAATACAAACCAATGACACCTTCTGCTTTAGACAGAGGCTTCAGCACAATTAGTTCCTCTTCTGTAAGCAGCATCTAAATATTCTTGGAAGCCTTATTCCTAGATTTTATTTATTTAATTTCAATGAGAAGTTAAAATGGCTTCAAACCCAACACATGATTTAATTAATGAAAATCTTCAGGGGGTTAGGTGTTGCTATTTTTTTTTTTGGTGGGCTTTTGTTGGGATTTTTTTTTTGGGGGGGGGGGGGTTTGGCTTAAAAAAAAAAAAAAAAAGATTAAAGGAG
Source organism: Cinclus cinclus (assembly GCF_963662255.1). Taxonomy (NCBI): domain Eukaryota; kingdom Metazoa; phylum Chordata; class Aves; order Passeriformes; family Cinclidae; genus Cinclus; species Cinclus cinclus. Next base: position 13,488,093 of record NC_085048.1, on the reverse strand, counting down.
CAGAAAGGAGCAGTTTCAGGTGAAGTTGAGGCTTTCACAGTTACTCACATATCTTTAATGTAGGGTGTAACAAGGCCTTCAGTACCAGCTCTCCAAGTACACTCCCTGCTGTGGCATTCTCACTGCCTCAAAATAACTCAGTGTGCAGTGCAGAGATACTAGTCTTTAATTAGAGACCAGAACAGTTTCAACATATGGGTCCAGAATCTATTCAAAGCAACTGTACTACAAGTGCACAATCCACCTTTTGTTGAGTTCAGCAGAAACATAACCTCCTGCCATCAGTCTGGGTATAGTATAACCCTCCCAAAAAACCAGTGTAAGTCACAGTGGGGTGAATAATCAAGACTCAGACTATTTACCAAAGTAACTGTTTACTGAAGTTTTTAAAAACCCTTTCCTTCACCCCTTTATAACCAGGCTGCCAGTCTGGAGCAAGGCCCAGAGGTTTGCATTCTGCTCCTATAGGGTTTTCTGGACAACAATGCAGGAATTAAAAAAATAAATAAATATATATATATATCTGAAACAATAACAAGTTTTGTGTGTGTGTGCAATTACTATAAGCAAAGTTCATTCACAACAAAGGAGGGAAAAGAAAAAGAATCTGCACATTACAGTATCATTGGGCTTTGGTTCTAGTGAGATCAAGGGTGGACCTGCCAAGAAGAGAGAAGCTCTCCGTGCTGCAAGATGTCAATAAGATCCAGGCTCTGGATTTGGACATAAGTGGCCCCACTTCCTCCTTCCACCCCACCTCCTCTCTCCAGACTCTCACCTCAAAGTCTTTAGGGAAAAGAAAAACAAATTGCCGTTGCTTTGGTTTTCTGTGCAAAAGCCATTTTGCAGGCTGGCTGTTCTATTTTAGGTCTGGAAGTCCCATCAATTGACCTAACTGCCTTGGCCAGAACATGATGAACTGACACACAGTGTGATGCTCCAAAAAGATTCAGTCAAGAGCACACAGTGACTGCCTGCCCAATAGTTGTGATTAAGGTGGCTGGGAATGTAGCACATACAAAGGTCGTACCTGAAAAAGACATGACAAACTTAGTAAAAAAGATCTGTGTGTTTATTTCTGATTTGACAAGTAAAGGTAAAGCAGTTTACAGCTTTGAAAATTCATGACAGTCTTTATTTTCTGACAGAAATTAATGACAAAGCAACTGTGAAGACATTAAAGGCTCCTTAAAACTAGGATGATGGCAGTAAATGAAGGTCTTTGCTAGTTGTGGTTGGGAAAGACACTGTTCTCTCTGAGAATGATTAGTAGCCAACCAGATTAATGAGGTACTTTAGGGTGTCATTACATGGAAGGAAATAAAGTGTTCTGAAGACTGCATGAAGAGAAAAAGCTTTTCTCCTGAACAGCAAACACACAAACCATATCTATCAGGAATGCTACAACTAGTGGCCTAAACAGAAACTTCACAGAAACTAGAATTTAATGGGCTACTTCACTATTCATATTTCTACTAACAAGTATTGGCTTTGCCATCTGGACGTCCTGCCAAGACCTGGTAAGTTATTGCTGGCACAGTGTATGAGCTGTTCCCCCAATTTAGGCCCAGATCAGCAGGAGCAGGGGGTGTCATTTGGTATCATCTTGTGTCACAGCCAGAGAAAGGGGAAAAGGACTCCTTGTAATTTCTAAGAAGGGGCATGGTTTCCACTCAGGAACAGGAGTGGTGGATGAAACTGTCAGAGTAGGTGCCACCAGCTGTGGCCACATCATGTCATGTCTGGTCAGGCTCAGTGACTATTCTGCATGTAAATCACCCTCCTGTTTTTTTGTACACTTTCGCTAGCAATATTGCTGTTGTCACCGTTCTTTTTCTTACTTTGTTGCTGTTTCCAGCAAATTGTTCTTATCTCAACCCGTAATTTACACCTTTTTGTGTCTCCAATTGTCAACTCCAGACCTGGCGTGTAAAGGGGAGGGAGAAAGCAGGGGGATCCAGGGGGTGGTGTGTGGTTTTGGAGAGTTGGGAAGGGGGGAATCACTACGCTGGGGAATGGCATTCCCAAGCTGAGACACCTGTTCCAGGAAAACCGTTCTTAAATAGATCAGCATATATAAAAGGTTTCCATGAAATACAGTCTTCACAAATCATCCTAAATTCTGTCTAACCTTTGGGGAAATAAAGCATGTCTCTTTAATCTCTCTTTTCTTCTTATATCTGCTGGATTACTTGAAGATAATTTTCAGAGAATTTGTACCATAACAAAAAACAAATAAAGCCAAGAATGCCCGATCATCTACATGACAGAAAATCAATTCAATTAAAACCTGACAAAATCTTTTCTATGCAGCAAATTAGTTTATGATGCTCACTGTGCTTTCACAAGACAAAATCCTTCATCTGGAGAACAGTCTTTTACTGAAAAGCCAAGATTAAAAAACACCTATTACACGAGAGAATTGAGTGAGAAGAGCAGCTTACTATAAAAGTGAGACAAAAAGACAAATAGCAATAGCAATTTTGCAAGGGCAATTTTGTTAGTAGCTTAAGAGACGATGACTTCAACATCAGCCTAAAATTATTTACTGTATCTATATCAATCTTTTTCTATGATAAGAGCCTCCATGCAATTAAAACAATGCCATGCTTCTGGAAAACCTTGTAAGGTAAAAAAGGCAGAAGACTTTCCTTGCTTGTGAGGATTACCCAGTGAGTACACTCAAAGCATCTGAAATGAGAGCCTGCATTTTTCAGCTGCGTTTGTGTTTGCTCAGATACTCATCTGTTCCCTTGTGGTGAAAACACAAAATGTACAGTAATATGTAATGTCATCCTTTAGCCCCAACAGTCGTGGCTCATGCCCAAGTAAAGTGCTTCCTTTTGCAAAAGAGACAGCATTCATTTTCTATACGCACCTAGTTATTAAATGAATGGTCATCAAGTTTAAGCATCAGTTTATCAAGCCTGCTTATCCAAAAGGCACTGCAGGCAGCACAGTGCAGCTGTCCACACTGTGATCTGTCGGTACTGGATCACTCAGCCCAGGATATTTCCATCACTTCTATACATGGGGCACTGAGACCCCATTTGTCACTTGGAGCATTTGTGACTAAGCAGTAGTTGGACTAGGAAGAAGACTTGAGAAGATTGGATTTTACTTGAGAAGATTGGGTTGACTCTTAGACTGAAAAGTTCACCCTTGTACTGAAAAGTGACTTCCCATGGGATATCCTGGAGTTTCTGTGGTTTTTGTGGTTTTTTTTTTTGTTTTTTGTTTTTTTTTTTAGTATGCAATCCTTAACCTCAAGTGAGTTTAGTTTTGGCTAATTTGACAAACTAAAAGGAACTCTGATATTAGATACTCCTAACATGTTTGCTTACAAAGCAGAAAATCCTACTAATCCCACAGGGCATATAGAAACATAAAACACAGCTCAGAAGGTGACATGGACATAGAAGAGTCCGTGATATTGGGAGAGCCACTGCAGAGTGCCTTGGAATCACAGAATCACAGAATGGTTAAAGTTGGAAAGGACCTTAAAGATCCTCTAGTTCCAACCCCCCGTCTATTGCCAGGGACATCTTCAGAATCCCACTGAATCTGGCCTTGAACACTTCCAGGTAAGGGGCACCCAGAATTTTTCTGGAGAAACTGTTCTGCTCTCTGAGTAAAGAATTTCTTTCTAACATCTTCATTAGCCAAGGCACAAATAGACAAGAAACTACTTTAAGGGTGAGCACTTCAAGTAACAGAAGGATGAGGAGTGGCTGGGTGAGTGCTTTGCAGTGCAGCCAGATAGCATTTATGCCTGGCATGACTATTACCTGTTACAGTCTACCTGATAATTAAACCATGGAGTGCATGGCAAGAGGGGAACAAAATGTAGCACAGAACAGTAGCTTCCATATTTTTGCTATTATAACAAATTTAGGAATTTGCTCTTGAAACCCAGGTTTCCAGCTGTTGGAAATTTTCTATGTTAAAGTTCAAATTTTAATGAATATAAGCAATGAAGCAATCTAACTGGAAGGGCTGTATTTGATTTGATAATGTGAGATACTCTCTTTACAGAGCAGAATGCTACTAGATCTTTAACCTAATGCAAGATATTTTTTCAATTACAGTGAAATAATGGAAATCTTAGGAGCACAAAATCCACTTTGAAAGATCCCTTCAAATCTGTAAGTTTCTCTTAACTGAACCATTTATGGTCCACCCATCATCGGTTTGTTCCTGCTGTGAGTGTTTACCATTTCTATAACTGAGCTGCCATGCACGCCTGCGTACATCTGTATATGCGCATACACACACCTGCCTGCTCAGATTTTAATAATGCAGCTGTGCACGAGCACAGAGAGAGCTGTGTCAGGCACTGCGTTTGGGAGCATTGTCAAACGCACTGGCTAATGGAGAGCGCGGCATATGGTGTGTTAATTGTCTCACACTGGAGCTGAGACGAGCAAGTCATTAGGAAACACATCCAAGCTGACAGTAATGTCTCAGTTCTTGTACCCCGAAGTATGTGGTTCCTTAGATGGGAATCACAGATAACCTGGAAATGGGAAAGACGCTGAAGCTGTCCTTATCTGGAGGCAGCTCAGACATGCAGCCCTTCAGTGTAATCACACATAGACCTTAATTTCTCCTTTAAGTGACCCAGAAATTTCTGGTCACTTTCTAGAATTTCAGAAGTAGATGTGCTAGATTAAAAAGAGCAATAATAGCTAAGAAAGTATGTGGGAGATGAGATTTAGCTTCTCTCATTAATGCATGTTATTCATCAAACTGTTTTGCTCTTTACCTCCACTACTACTCATCAAGCCCAGAGAGGAAGAGATCAGTACTAATGACATTATAACCTCTACAATCTCCCCAGTTATCTTTCAGTTTTCATTGCATTCACATATAGAGAATAGCAGTATATAGCTAAATCCTCTGTGACAGTTAGGGAGCCACCAAGGGAAAAGGTGTATCTAACAGCATCTCAGTCAGAAACTCTATACTTCTAATTCAGACATAGAGGGAGTGGGGGTGAATCAACAATAAAAACAATTTGGACACAATCATTCTGCATGTTGGCCCACTTTGTCTGGCTATGCCGTTTGCTGTAACTAAAGAGTTTAGCAGCTCTCACTCCAAGCATTGAAACACTATGACCAATTATTAAAACAAGTGTTTTGCATAGACATTTCAAATAATGGATGTGCTTTTTGTAATTGCTTTGCCTAGTCAGTGGAATGCTGTCATCACTTTTGGCCGCTGGTGCATAAATTTACAAACATCATGCAAATGCACTATTTGTAATAAAACTGACTAATGAACTTTAAAGGCCAATTATTTCTACATGTCTGCTGGCTCACAGTAATCATGCATCATTCAGATTTACACTTACATATTTGCTGTAGTGCAGTTTTAATCACTTGTTAATGTATGGTTTATAATAAGCATCATGAGCAAGCAAGATGGAAAATGGGTTTCTCAGACTCTGAAGGTCTGATATCTCCAAAATTGGAGTAGAAAGAAAAATAGAGCTTGGAAGCTCTTAAAAAAAAAAATAAATAACAAAACCCCAAACCAAACCAAAACCACTATTCAAATTGTAGTAGCTCCCGAAATTCAAATGCCAAGGAGTAGCCACAATATCATCTCCTGCAGGACTCCAGTGCATGCCTGTGCCCCAGTCCCCAGGGCAAGCTGGAACACACTTGTGGGGCTACTCCTGCAGTGGGTCTGTGCAAGATCTGTGCATCTGTGCAAGGGTGCAGACTGTTTAGATGATTTCACAAATGGATCGATCACAGACTGTTGTGAGAAGATTTATGACAAATTCACAGGACCCTTGGTTTTTACAAACAGGTTTTCCAAGTATCGGAACCTGGTATATTTTTATTTAGATTTTAATTTTCATGTTGCAGCTCCTACAAAGTGGTTTGAGAGGGGTAGATTGACACTCTGTGGCCCATTTTCACAGCCAGCAATTCTTTATATGCATTGACTTTTCTTGTTTCTCATTCTGCTTCCTCAACCAAGCCAGCATTATCCTCGTTGTTGGGATAAAAAAGGGTTATGATAATTAAATACATAAAGCAATTATCATCAGGAGCTAAAGGCTTTCCACTGACCAGACAAAGATAGCTGAGATTCAAAGCTAGTTCCCTATTCTCCATGGTCTCAGACTGGGGAAAATCTGCTGGCCAGACTGGAATTACTATCAATGATTTACCACCAGCAGAGGAGTGGAGTGAACCCCCTGGGGGCTGCTTCTGACTCTGTCACTGACCTTGGATTAATCCCTTGACTTCTCTACACTTCATCTTACCTATTGCAAGGCTTAACTGTCTAGAGTACATATTTAGAAGTTTAATTAAGCTCTGAAAAAATGTTTAAATCCCTTAATATGAGACTGTTCTCTTTTTCCCCTTTATTTTATAATGTCCTCTGCACTGTAAATAACAAGTAAAAGATGTAAACAAATACATACAAGAAAGCTGTTGAGCTGCTCACTTCACTCAGCATTCACCATCTCTCTGCCAAAAACAAGAGTGCAGAACCACTCCTGCTGAGGATGCTGTTTCTGCAGTGAGTGGGGTGGCAGTGAGAGCTTGTCACCTAGCTGATGCTGCATGTAGTGACACTGAAGCCCCCAGGAAATTCTTCAGGAGAACAGTTTGTTAATGTCACCACTAAAAACTCTCATTAGAAAAATCACTGCTAAGAGTAAATGCCTTCTGTCTTTATACCCCTCTTCCTGTCTTCTCAGAGCCTGGTATTTCCACTGGGAGCCAGGGAAGTGCAAGAATCTGTCATATTGTCATAATAGAAAGAATTAGAAGATGCTGCTAGCTCTTGAAGAATTTATTTTTTTTTCTTCTCTTTTACCTCATAATGATAAAATTTCACCTCAGGAAAGACAGGAAGTTAGGAATTTGGGAGTGGAAAGATATGAGGATAAATGTCAAAGGTTCATTAGAAACCAATGCTAGGAGAATAAGCTAGAAAGGAATTCAGATGGAAAAGCAATTGAGCCTTTTCAGGAAGCCCCAGGCAAGTGGAAAAACCCTGCCTCAGTAATACACGCAAGATCAAGGGACACTTCATTAAATCAGTTTTTATGTGTTTCATTGGGAATCAAACTGTGCCAGTCCTTCCACAGGCAATTGCCTTGGTGCAACAAGGATAGTTTTGGGGGGAGGATGGAGGGACATTGCAGATAGGTAAATCTGCTCAGGGTAGCAAGGCCAGGCTGGGTCCTCTAAACCCCATGCCTGCTTCTGAAATCTTTCCTCTTCCAGCCCACTGGGCAATTTCTCTCTGTTCTCAAAACTCATTCCTCTCCAATTTATTCAATATCAATGCAAAGCCACTCAAGGAGTCTGAGTGACACTTCAAATTAAAATACCAGCAGTGCCTTGACAACTGACAGCCCTGTATTTCCTTACATTTAATCACAGCAGAACTGTCTTACAGTGTGCTGCTCATAGCTTCTCCATCCTGAGAAAATGCTGATGGAGTAGGCCTCAGGCAAGTGAGAGGTTCGAGCAAGTAACTGCTGGAAACTTTTGAGAACTTTATTCACTGTGACCTTATTTTCTATTGATCTCTCCAAGATACAGTTTTCAGTTATTTCTGGGCCTGAATTCAGTTTTTGAAGGGTAAGAGAGCTCCTGCTACTGCAGGAATGGCTTTTCTAGGTTGCTAGCTTTTCTTAATTTCCCTGGTTTAACATCACTGCTTTAATCCTTTCAAGGACTTCATCCAAACACTACATAACAGTGGAACCAACAAAGTCCAAAATAAAACACAATGCAAACCAACAGCTATCTTTCCCAAAAGGCAGGTGATTTCCTTCCTCACCAAATCTTCCTGTTTCTAGTAGTTACTTCCCACTTTTTTCTAGGTTCAGTTTTATTAAGTAAGATAAATATCAACTCACATATTTAACTGCTCCCTTCCCTCAGATCTTTTCTCCATGAGCTTTTTCTAGATCAACAGTAGGGTCTTAAAGTTGCCTGACCTTGTGTTTGTGTGTTAATCTACTCAGAAATTATGTGTATCTACATTTAAAGAGACTTCAGAGAAGGCTTGTTGATGCTAATTAAAAAAAGTGCACACTACTCCATTATAGGTCCTACATCTGGCTAACAGGTGATGCCCTGCTCTGACCTGCTGGAAGTGATTCCCGTGTTAGTGTTGCTGTGGTGTGTCCTCTTGTTGGATTTGCCAGAAGGCACCCAAGAGGACATCTGGTTACTACAGATATGTTTTAAGATTACAAGCAGTCCTCGAGACATGGGATATTTAGCAAAAGAAGTAGCAAGACTCAAAAATAAGTGTCCTCTCCATCTACCTGGAAAAGAGCTTTTCTTTCCAGTCTTTTTCTTAATCCAGCAGTTTCTGGTAGTTTCCAAAGTTGCAATAAATTACCCAGTCCCTTCCTGGCCCATAGGAATGGGTTCTCTCTGTCACCTCTGCAGTGAAGACGTTGCTCCCCATTCTTCTCAGCAATTTTCTGTTGCACTGCAGGCAGGTCAAAGGCCAAGGACATTCCTCATCACTGCAGGCTTCTCCCTGATGATCAGGTTCGTATGCCTTTGGTTTACCCGGTCCCTGTTGCAGAAGTTTCGCCTTCCCCAGTGTTGTCTAGAATTTGAAGATTTTAATTTGATGTAGCATGATGGTAGGGGAAAATTCGGGGTGGATAATGTTGGGGGTTGGTTCTTTCCCTTTTCCCTCTGTGGAATTTTCCCCATTGTCATGCTAAGATACCTGTTGACTGGGCCCTGGTGGCAAGGGGGAGGGGAGGGAAGAGGGAAACCCCTCGATATCCAAACATCCAGAGGAGCGGACGGAAGGCTCTGGCTGTCCCCATTTTCTCTGCGGAGTTCAGACGAGAAGGATGATTGCTGCCTCTGACCCATCCCTGCCATCCCAGCGTCGGGAGCCATCCTCACTGCTGTCAGACCCTGCCCTGCCGCCTTCTCGCTGTAACCTGCCACCATCCAGCACTCTGCTGAGCACCAGGACCCACACCGTGAGCGGAGAGCTCTCTCTCCATCTCTCTCTCCCCCTGGGACAGCGCTGCCATCACCCCCAGCCCTCCTGCGGCTCTGCGGGACCCGCCCGCCCCCAGCACCGGGAACTGCAGCTCAGGGAAAAGGTGTCTGCAGCCAAAAAACACTGGGACTGAGTTACTGTTCTGTTTGTGGGTAATTTCATAGCTGTTGTTGTTCTTGTTTGTCTTGTTAGATATACTAGTAAAGAACTGTTATTCCTACCCCCATATCTTTGCCTGAGAGCTCCCTTAATTTCAAAATTATAATAATCGGAAGGAAGGAAGGATCACATTTTTCAGTCCAAAGGGAAGCTTCTGCTTTCCTTAGCAAACGCCTGGCTTTCAAACCAGGACACCCAGAACAAGCATTCAGGATACAGCAGGGAGGGAGTTTCCTGCTTCCTGCCCAGCCACAGCCCTATAGCTGAACCAATATATGAATGCAAGCAGGCAAATCTAAGTGCTGCTATCCATCTGTAAACCACAATTACAATTTAATTTACTAAGGAAATAAGCTGAGGAAAAAGCAGTTCCTGATGGTTTGGAAGTGAGCAGTCCTCCTGCAGCAGTGAAGGCTGCATGACATCACAGTTAGAGCAGTCCCTGGGGAGCACAACAGCAAAGTGATGCTCGAGGATCCAGAGCTCAAAAACTACTCTTTCTCCTCTTTTTAATGCCTTATCCCAAGGCATGACTTAGAGGATCCCTTGTTTGGCAGGCAGAAGCAGTGCCAATAGGAAGTGGGTGATATTAACAATCCTCCCAGCTCTAACAGGGGATTCAGTGTCTCCCTTTCTTCACCTCCAGGGAATTCAGATTCTGGGGCAATAAATCCTAGAAACCCTGTCCTGAAGAATCAAACTAAGCAAACCAAACATCCAGGAGAACTAATGAGAGAGCAAACAAGTAAATCTTCTGTACAACCAGTGTATAAAATAAATGCTCTAATAAAGAACACCTTCTTATTATTGTAATTGAGCTCAGCTTTATACAAACAGAATAATTTTTTAAAAATATTCTTTGTATTTTAATGTTTGAATTTCTTATATACTTCTTATAAACTAATCTCTCTCTGTTACATAGTTGGAGCCCAATTCTCATTCCTTACATAATGTCCAACTTTCCACCAGGGATCCATTATGGTTTGGAGTAATCCTTCTCCCAACACACAGTTATACCACAGCCTCCCAGTGGCAATAATAAGCCAAGGCAGTGCACAACTTACACTAACCACTGTGAGACTCACAAACAACAGTAGCACAAACATTTTTTCCCTTACTATTTGAAAATAATCCTTTTCCTCAGTGCTATCAACAGAACCGAACATAAGTTTAGGAAGTGCCAACAGCATGCCAGCAGCTGCTGCTTTTAGCAGAAATGAGAATGATGCTTCTAATGTCACATTTTCTTTTACTTCAGGCAACAGTTTTTAAGTAATTTTGGCATTCAGAAACAATATAAAGACATGAAAGAACATAATAAGCAGTTTATGTTTGGTTCTTATTAAAGCAGCCATTTTCCTGTTGCCCTGTGAGGAAAGTTAGTTTGCTATTTTGCTCAGTGGATTTTTTTTTAAAAGGTTCACTTATTTACGTTTCTAAATAAAAGTATTTAACAAACCCAAACCCACATCTTTGTTCTCAGGAAGGTATCACAGGCCATGTCAGCTTCCCAAAGGTGCGAACAGCTCCTCTGTTTTGTGATTGTTAACACCTTGGTCTTACACTTGGACATTAATTCATGGGAGCAGCTAAAAATATGCATAAAATTTTATTTTGCCTGTCCTTTTAAAAAAGTAATACCCTGAGCAGCAGTAACATACATTTCAATAGAAACCTTTATAGGCCATTCATTTTCCTCTTAAATAGCAGCTTTCCAGTTCTCTCTTGCACAAGTCTTTGTTTAATCAAAATAGTTTCTATCAGTCTTGCAATGAATAACAAAATTACTTGGGTACTATACAAACCACAGAGGGATTCAAGAGGTATTTCTGCCAGTCTTGCATAGAACTTGGAGCATATCAAGAAGGTACTTGCTGGACTGAGCCACAGTGCTCTGCCCAGATGTAATGCTTTAAGTTTTAATAGCTTCTAGGGGGAAAGGAAGAATAGAGAAACAGCCTTTGAAGTTTTTTTCTAAAATATGAAATCTCAACTTGCTTCTGTTTATTTAGTAAGACTGGTAGAAGGATGCTTTTCACATGCAGCCTCCACAGTAGGGTCTGGCAGCACATCAGTGGTACCTACATACAACTGAACTGAGTAGAAAACCAGCTTCCTATCTGAGCCACACTTGTATTTTTATTTTTAATGTTCTGGTTTACACTGTACCAAAAACGAATTCTGCACTCCCTTTTCCTCAAGGGAGTAATTCCCATATTGGCAATTATTTCAATTTTCTGTGACACAGAAGCTTAACTTCAAACTTCCCTATGGATTTGGTGATCTTGTTCTTATATACCTCAGAAAATGCTTTTTACACTGGCTAACCATATTCAGGAGTCTCACTCCCTAAAATTTCATCCAGAGATACTGTCCCAAAACTGGCACATGACTCCCGATGTTTTACATCACTATGGCTATGTTCTTAAGGAGACTTTCAGTGTCAGTGAATTATTTGTTAAGAAAATTGGTTTGAAAACAGTTGCTGGCAAATATACAGGTCTGGTCATACAGACTTATCCATGAATGAATAACCCTGTTCAAGCTCATCCAAGCTTAGAGAAACCTCTTTTTCCACACAGGGGCATACCAGTGCAGCACAGTCCCCCTCCCAACTGACAAGCTTATTTTAGGTCTTCTCAGTTGGCCAGGCTGCTCCTGGAGTCTGCAGTTTCCTTACCTAAAGCATAAAACTCTGCATCTTACACCTATTTCAATAGCCCTTGGTGGGAGAGCACTTTTGCTTTAACTCCACAGCAGGGATCTGTTGTGATCTGTTGTGATCTGTGATCTGTTGTTTGACAAACCCTCCAGACTTTGTGAAGGTAGCAGTTCCACATTATGTTTTTTGGAAAAACTGCTGGTACTAATTGTAATAGAGACAAGCTCCAAGTCTTGCAGTGGGAATTCTTGGATAGCTTGGGTTTCTTCTTATGTATATAATTTTGAAAGAAGAGAGGCTTTAGGAAATTTTATTCAACATTGCATTAAAATCTATGTATAAAGCAAGTCTGTGCAGCAGGCAGGAAATTCCACCTCGCAGATCGTGTTTCCCTTGCTCAGAATTGCTCCACAGAGCCGGAGAGGGAGCTCCAGCCACGCCTGCCCGAACTTCAGGTGAGCAAGGAGTGTGGCAGCAGATAGGCACCCGGAGAGGGCAGGACCTGGAGAGGAGCTGTGGCCTCAGGAATGCTGTGCTGCTCAGAGCTGTGGATGCAGCTCGCTGCCCTCCAGGATGGGCTCTGCCCACTGACCCTATCCCAGCACACACGTACTCGCTCTTCCTACAACAGTTTCTGGCTAAAAGCAGCTGAACAAAGTTGCAGCTGGACTTTTTACAGTGTTAAGAAAAAAAGGAAGAAAAGGGTCAGCCTATTGATTTTCTCATGATCCTGACCATTTAAAAGGAGTGGTAGGAGGTTTATTTCTCTCTTGTTAAAATTCAGTCTTTAAATTACTGTTCTAGTAAGTTTGTTTTGGTTCTCTTCTCAAGGTGAGATACCGCAGTAAATTTCCACTCTAAAAGGCTTATAGTACATGAAGTACAGTGGTGTACTGTGTAGACCTCTGCTGAACATAGCCAACTCATAGCAATAAACTCTTTTGCCTTGGCAAATTCTGCATCTTTATAGGAGAAATACTAATCAGAATGTAGTAAAGGCATGGGATTTAAAAAAAATATGTAGAGCGAGAAAGTGTTGAATGCTTGCAAAATACTTTAGAGTGAATTGTTAAGTCAGCTAATTTAAATATTCATTAGCTGTATGAGAGCAAATATCACAGCCTGTAAGATCAATACTAAGTGAAAAGAGGTGCTAGTCATGGAGTTCTGGCATGGCACTTTGCTCATGTCCCCACTCCAATCACAAAACTGAGATGTCTTTGTCTGAGCTTTTGTGTTTAGTCATGACCTAGCTGGAGCTTCATGGGCTACCCTGCTAACTGGTGTCACATCCTTTTCTGGGAATGGAAAGGGAGAAAAAAGAAAAGAAAAGAAAAAAAGGAAGAGAAGAGAAGAGAAGAGAAGAGAAGAGAAGAGAAGAGAAGAGAAGAGAAGAGAAGAGAAGAGAAGAGAAGAGAAGAGAAGAGAAGAGAAGAGAAGAGAAGAGAAGAGAAGATTTGAAATTATCAGGTACCTAATAGGTATACAAACGAGAAAGCATTTCCGAGACTGTCCATTTTAACTTGTCCCTATATTTTCCTGTGTTTTTAATTTTCTAAGGTTCATTTTCAACCTTCTGTTCTTATTCATGCTTGGATGCTCTGCAAACAATGAAATCTTAGGCAACTACTCAAAAATATAACAAAAAATAACAATCCAAAGAAACAATGGCTAATGAAAATGAAGTAAGATTCAACTGCTCAAATTTGATTGTGCCAGTGTAATATTTTGCATTTAAACTAACACAGCTAAATAATATTTAGCTCAGTAGTTTTAAAGTCCTTTGTGATACACTCTTAAAATGTAAAATCAATTGGAAATAATGAATTAATGAAAAAAACTAATTAGAAATAATTGTACGGGAGGTAGAGGAAGAGGCTTAATTTGTTACAAAAGAAAAACAAAAAAAGTCCTGAACCAATGTCCTACTGACTAGGACAACCACCTGTACAGGGACCAATTAAAGTTATTTCATCAATATGCAAATATAGGAATCAGCTCAGGCAGGTCAGAGGCTGGAGGGACAAGATCCTGGAGCATTATGTATAGGTTATTCCCATTTGATGTCTGAAAGCTGAATGACACACTTGATCCTTCAGGGACAAAAATAAAACTGCCTCTAGTTCACCATTTTCTGAAAGCACAGTTTATTTTGCACAATCATATTGACAAACAAACAGCCAGACCTGCTTGCAGAGGACTAGGACATCTCTGTGCAGCAGTTCCTTCCACTAGTAATTTCTCTGTGGAGGAAAAAAAAAAATCTCATACACAATGTACAGATGAGATTGTGTTTCCCTGCCTCTTTAGTACTTGCAATCAAGCTTCCAGTCCTTCCTGTTCTGAAGAGAGCAATTTGATACAGCTGTGCTGTTGGAACGCAGTGATGTAAATCTGAGCTTGTCTGGCTACTTTGGCCTTTAGCTATAACTGAACTACACTTTACTTCTGCAAACCAGTGTTGGCTTTTATGTGAGCAGTGTTGATGAAGGCTGAATTACTAGGCTTTTCAGAGATTACTAGGCTATTCAGAAGAAAAAGCTCCCCATATTTGCTGTTCCTGTTCTTTTCTCATCCAGCAGGAGCCTGCTCCTCTGAAACCAAGATTAATAGGGAAGGTTTGGTGTGGATGCCAAAACAAAAATAATATTGCCAAATGCTATGCAAAAAAAAAAAAAAACATACATAGGAGACTGCACATGACATATAGCATTAACCTTGATTCTTATTATGAATTAATTGAAGGAAATAAAACATATAGTTGTGTATGGGAACACAGCTGTATTTACTTGTCAGTCTGGATCTGTTAGGCACCTAATGGGATATCAGTGGCCTTAGCCAGAGCTGACCAGAGGTGAGGGAACAAACACAATTCTTCAGAGTGCAGCATTAGTCAGAGGAGTAACAGAGAACCCCTTCACTCCTCCTTTCCTGTGCCAATAACTCTTATCATAAAGAACTGAAGGCAACTACTAGGTGACAGAGAAAAGGGGCAACTTTAAGTAAGACTGACAGGAGAAGCCTGAGATGTGGCCTGTGTTTTCTGGCTCCTGAAAACTAACTCTCCTGCCAGCAGTGCGGCTTCTGACTTGATTTGTCATCCAAAGAAAAATCCCTCTCAGAAGGTGGGCATACAGTTTTAAAATTCATCCTGGTATATTTAGGGTTTCAAGTCTCTATGCATGGTTGAAGTGTTAGGAGTTTTTAGGCCAACATCTGTTGATAACATTAAAACACAGCTATATTTGATTTATATTTTTAAGAGTTCTCTCTCTTATACCTCGAGCTAAAGCATAAACTTCACCAAAATGCTGTGCTCAGCAATTCAATAGACTTTAAATTGTTTGTGACTTCCCAGTGCTGAAATTCCTCATTTACTCCAGGTGCGTCTCTGACACTCACTGGGTCAGTATGGGTTAGGTCCTTCTGGAGCTTGCAGAGCTCGGCCAGAGGACCCATGGCACTGCCCCATCACATTTCAGCACCTGATTTTCTTGTTACTTGAGGCTGACAAGATGAGAAAGTCACTCCCCACTCAGATTTCCAAAGGACAGGCTCCGTTCAGAGGTCTGACCAAGTGCTTTAAGAAGACAGTTCCCTGCCAGTGCCTGGGGAGCTGTTTCCCAACTGGCATGGCATGGGCTACAGTCGCTTTTCTTGCAAATGAGTGAAGCCTCCAGCTGTGGAATGGCTGCATAATCTTTTGGCTGGAGCAGAAGAGGAAATTCACCTTCCTTTTTCTTGCTTTAATTTTCCGTGGTTTTGATTTGTTTATTTTTATGTGAGAGATATTGTGCAATGTTGAGCAATACCTTCCTAGCTATGTCACTGTTCTTGCCAGTTGACATTATTAAGGCTGCTGCTAATTTCTTCCCTCTGTCTTGAATTCCTGTCTCTCTGTGAGGTGAGGTGGGGGTGGAGGCTTTCCCCAGGAGCAGAGGCTGGTGCTGTGTAGAGTGCTGGGAGCTACCCCAGCTCTGCAGTGGTGTATTTCAGTGGGGTCTATTCACATCAAGCAGCTGTTCCATCAGCCAGCTTCTTGCCTCTTGAACATCTCCAGTGGAGCCAAAAATAAACCTGTGGATCAATTCAGCTCCCACTGAATTTGATGGAATATCTTCCATTGATTTCTAATGAGATGTGGATGACAAGCATTTCTGCAGAGGCCCTGTCTCTAGACTACAGGAAGGAGAAACTAACATGTGGTTTCTCGTTTTCACATAGGGTTATTCCCTCATATCTTGCAATTAAGTAAGTATGTGGCCTGTGTAGCAAAGGAGACCCACTGGTCCCTAGACTTTGACAGTGTCAGCTCCCCAGCCCTGTGAGTGTAACTATTCAGTATTATAGCATTCAAAATAATTATACCTTTGAAATACTTCATTTGAAGTTGAAATTACTTTCTTTCATGAACTGTTTCTAATTATTGTACTTCAAGTGACAAATTAAATGTCATTTGAAGCAATTATACCAAATACTCAAAAAATTATACCTAGGTATGTCAATTAATTAAGTCAAAAGTTACATTTCACAGCTGATTCAGATTTTCCATTACAGCCTTGAAATTGCTCCTGAGTTGAAAGCAACATTTGAACAAATCTGTAGCAAACCAGGACACTAGAGGACTTATTTATTTTATGCATTTATTAGACAAATTGGGAAAAGCATGAGTGATCCTACATGAGTAAGAAGGAATAATATAGTGTTCTTTTTCAGAAGCTGGGTTTTTTCAACCATTTAACTTAAATAATTTGTTTGTCAAAGCTCTGTAAAGGAACTTGCTGTTCCTGAGCCTCCAATGTTTCTTCATGGAAAAAGCAAACAAACATATCCTAAAGGGATTTGTGTGTTAGTTTTAGTTTCACAATGGATATAATGTAGAGATTCAAGTGAGGCAACAGCATGCCAACTTGTTCCTTTCTAAATAGCCCCTAAAACACTGCTACCCTTCTTGAACCACTTGGTTAATGAGAATCTGGGGTCAGTAGTCTTCCTCAGAAAGGAAAACAGATCATGAAGCCTGACATTTTTGATGTACAAATCTCCACACCTCTGGACACAGGCAGACCAAGTGAGTAAACTAACTTTGCTAATTGCTCTAAGAGTCCTCAGTATGCTTCAGTGTGCTTCTCTACCTTGTATTTACACTTCTCAGGCTTGTTTTCTTGCCTGTCACAGGAACTGCCTAGTCTACCTGGTTAAGCATTTACCCAAACTTGCTGTATTGTGGTGTTTTGGTTGACATCAGCTGTAAAACGTACATGATCTTTATTGAATGCAAGAGAGCTGATCAGTGCAGTCTTTGGCATATGTCAGTCCCCAAACCATTTTTGCACAACTGTGTTCATTTATGCTACTCAGAGAGCAGCCAGTGCTGCCAAGGAGACAAGTGTGCCTGGGAAGTGGTGAGGGGTGCACGAGAAAAGCCATGACACTGCACAGGGGGCATGAGCTGCCAGCAGGCAAATGCAGGGCAGCACTTAGTTCCCCTCAAGCACCCAGGGAACAACAGTGGGATCACTGGCTGCAGCACAGTTCCCCCAAAACAACACTGAAGGACTTGGCTTTCACAAGTAATTTTCTTCTGGTACTTTTTTTTTTATATCACTGTCAATCAACAAGATTAAAACAACAAAAGTGTCATGAAGTATAATCCTGTAACCTTTTCAAAACTCTTCTGATTTCTAAGTTTTCTTAAATCATAATAATGCACCCATGGTCCAAAAAGCATGTCTGTCACTGAGAAAAAGTGCTACACATTGACAAAATTAAGGGAGAGAACATGAGCCATAGATAGAATCTAGAGTTCTTGAAAGGTGCTGAAATTACAGTACAAGAGACAGGTGGTACTCATTAACTCACAGATCAAATTCTATGTGTTTTGTCTTCTTTCCTTTGCTGGTTAGTTTCCATAATTGAAAATAAAAATAATCTAAAAGGAATGTATATTTTGCTCCTCCTTTCATATGAAAGCATTTCTTTCTCATGCTCTTTTAAAGGATGAGTTACATTGACCTATGGTTTGGAACCCAGTGTGGGATGCAGGTGCTGAGATGCCATAATAATGAAGGCTATGGTGAAAATACCCCTACAGATAAATACTCACAATGGGGAACCCAGAGACAAAATGAATGTTTCAGAAAACTAGCCTTGCAAGAAGCTGTGAAAGACCAGGGACTAATTACCATGTTGAGAGTCAGTTTCACATTGCCAGAGAGGTGTACATTTTAAAAAATAAATCTACATTGGTAATTGTAGATGTCAAAAAGATCAATCTAGATGTAAAATAAGAGATCTAAGCCATTTTCAGTGATAATGAAGAAATGTGCATACATTTGTTTTTTCTGGAAAGCTGTCTGTACTTGCAGTTGATTTTGAACTGTACAAAAGAGGGAGGTTAAAAGACTCTTTTCCAAACAATCTGTCCAATGAATAATGATAAAACTTAGTGACTTCAGTATAAGCTAGTACCTGGGCAGATGAGGAACTCACAGAAAAAAGGGAAAAGTGGCACCTATGTTTATTTTATTAAAATACTAAAAGTAGCTAAATAGGAAAAAAGAAAATAGAGCCACATTATAATTGCTGAAAAACAAATTAAGCTTTAGGAAAATATTTCTGAAAACACAATATATTAATATGTACATTAGCATACTTTGATTAATAGATGACCAGGACAAAGATTCTATGGTTAGTCTCTTGAGACTAATGGAATGTTCAACTGTCTATCTCTTGGATATTTATTCATACTTGTGATTTTTTCACACCTTTTAAAAAAAAAACAAAAAAAACCCCAAAAAAACCCAAATCAACAAACAAACAAAAAACCCTCTAAAATTCCTAACTAGGAGCACAACAAAAATAGGTTAAAAAGTATTTACTAAAAAAATAAAAAGGAAGTATTACCAGGCAGATGTTTAAAAGGTGTGGGCATGCAGTCATGTTTAGGGCAATATCAATTGAAAATATTTTGAAGGGGGTTTGGGGATTTTGTGATTTTAGGGCCTGATAATTGCCAGGTAAAGACAAGTGCTGAAACCAGCAACAGAAAAACATTGGTGCTCATGATACTACACTCATTACTTGACAGTCTAGGGATACTTGAAATGCTACTGTTTATAATTAAACACCCTTTTGATACCATGCTATTGTTTCAGTTTCAACTGAATGGCAAATGGTGTGCCTGGAATTTACAGGTATAATTTCTGTGGATTTTAAATGCTAGTGCATTGATATGGCTGATAGAAACTTGAGAAAATAGCTCATCTTTGACAAACTGCAGCCATAAAGCTGGAACGTGAGTTTGCTAAGTTACATGCTCAGTTTCCTTTATAGCAGACAAGATAAAAATAAACTTAGAAAAGGTAAATAGACACAACAACCTTCCCACATAAGTTTTGTCTCCAATAATTTAAGTGTACTAGATTATGTTTTAGCGTTCACAGTTTTTTCCATCTACTTGCCAGTCTTTATCATGAGATTTTTATTAGCCTGATCCCCTGATATTAAAATAATTTAGGGGGTCTGGGCAACATATTCTCCACATAATGTGAAGTTCTTCCTAAATGTTGTACCATATAGGTCTGGCAAGCCAGTCTGAAGGCAGCTGGGGAAAACAACCTAATTCTCTTCAGTCTTTCTCTTGGTAGGCAAAGCATTAACATTTAAAACCTTCTCAGTTGAATTTTATTCAGTGAGGTCTTAATGCTTCACCAAGTTCCCTGTAAATTGCTCCGTGGGGGCAAAAGCAGCCTTGTGATTGGTGAAACTTGGCAGAACGGGATAAAAACACTTTACTTGTCCCCAGTCTTTCCACTATTTTTACTTCCTATCTGGGTTGGTGTTGTACACATCAGAGTACCTAAATCATATATTTCTGAATTAGATTATAATGGTGACTGAAATTAGATAGAACATCTGACAATATTTGTCCATTTACGAACAGGTTGTCTTTCTCCTAATATTTAGTGAGGTGTTTTACTGAGTCAGGACCTTGTTCTTTCTTAGTAAAACCCAATGAACTATGTTTTGTTTATCTGTCTTCTGACTGGCTTTAATGATACCTGCTAATTATACGTTACTTTATAAACATTTAATTAAGCCTGGAAATAATCCTACGTGACAGGACGTATTTCTTTATCCCTATCTGGGAGATAGGCATCAGAAGTGTAGATAGGACAAACAACTTACCTATAAGATAAGGGTACACAATTCTTATTGCCAAACATATTTCATGCTAAATGTAATTCACAGTCATACCTACAGGAAATGCGTAAAATACTGAAAAATAAGTCTCGAGAAAATATTTCATAAATAATAATTGAAGCTCTGTAAAAATTTTTATTGAATAAATCAAAAGGCCTATGCAAAATAACATACCACTTTCTTAATAGATTCCTTAATCAGAAACTTGAGTAGCATATTTCATGAATATGCTCTACATATTCATTAGCCATGAAAGAAAAGTTTAGCCATCTCTCCCTCATATATCTTATTTATGAAACACATCAAACATATACCATGCGTGTAGACATCACAAATCCAAGGACGTTTAGTTGGAGCTTTCTGGTTGGTGCATGCTTGAGGTTAAGCACCAATATGCTCCTAAAATTCTTTCTCCTGGTGCTGCTCATGAGGTGCACACCATTTATTCTTCAAAAAATTATTTAGGATATGTTAGGCAAATCTCTATCTAGCTAGTACATCTGTCAAAGTATAAGAAAAATTGTCCAGTGTCCTCATTGCTCTTCTCCAGGTTTACTGTGTTGGTAAATGTTATTCTACTTTAGGTGCAAAACTGACTGGCCAGTACTTTTTGCAAGGAACTTCAATGACTTGAGATATAGAGAGTGGAGTATAATGAAATTCTGATGACCATTACCTATGGCAAAGCACAGGCACCAATATTAATAGTCTTTTCTTGTACCTGTTTTAAATGTTAAGTGCCTTTATATCATTATAGTAAACCAAACTGATTTAACAAGAGCAAATTTTATAATAGAAGAAACAAAAATGTATGCAAATGTGAAAGTGTTATCTCCTGTCAGCCTTAAAGAATAATCTGTTATCTGAATTGCTCTAAAATTCTGATTTACTCCAGTTCTCTGCATCCCAATGGATTTTTCAGATATTGATTTGAATATGACTGCACACAATTAAAACAAATTATTTCCCAAGAGTCTATGAAGCTATTTATCATTTTCCCTCAATAGCTAGCTGCCATAATTTACCAGCCCAAAGCTTTGCAATTCTTTCATTTCTTAAATACAGTGAAACAACTATTTTTTGTTTCACTTGTCAGCTATGACTGTAATATATATTTCTTTCTTCCTTGATATTGTGCAATTGTTCTGCTCTCTGTTAAATGATAACTGCCATTTCTTATTAAAATCCTTTTTTTCTTTGGCCTTTAAACCTACTTCCTCAAACAGACTCAATAACAAGTTTCCAAACACTCTTCCTTAATTATAAAGACAATCAAGAAAACACTGAGAGTGATTTGAACTGAATATAGGCTTAAAGGGAATAAAGTGTGGGCATAAAGAAAGAGAATAACATAGTTCAACATAGAACAATTCTTGAGTACTTAACCCAAACCAACTCACTGTTTAAGAGACTAAAATAGGTATCAATTATATGAAAGATGAGATGAAACTCAAACCATGCTTAGGTGGCAATTCTAATCAAATGGAAGAAAGCTTTAAATTTGATTTGGAGATGACTGGGGATAAATATGCATGGGGAATTAAAAGGTAGGTGCCTATGCACAGACTTGGAGTGGGAAAGGGAGGAAGTAGGAGACTACAGCAGTGATAATTGAGAGGAAGAATAATTGGGAAAACTAATATGTTTATGCAGAAATGTCAGGAGCATGAAATCTAACAGAAAGACCTACAAGATTTAGAGCATCTGTAAAGCCATGATATACATGACGCCAGGACATGATACAGAACACTGGAACTGTTACAGGAAAGCTTGGTTTGCTTAACAAATACAGATAGAAGAAATGGAATGAAATGTCATGTCATCTAATTAAGATTATATATAGTTATTAAGAAGATCAAGAGGACACAAGAAGAGGATTTGCTGAAATTCTTTCAGTAAAGACAAATGCTTAAAAAAGGAGAGTTATCAAGCTAAATGTCCACCATGGATCACCTAATCAAGAATCCCTCTTTTTTTAAGCATATTAAAGATTGTAACTGGAAGAAATGGAAAGCTGTGTCAACACTGATTAATAAGAAAGAAAATGCAGAAGGAGAAAAAAATATACTTCAAACTCTTAGGAAAAAAGACATAAAATCTCTATCAAAGTTTTAATATCTTACCAGGGTCACAGTTTCACCCTGAAAAATGGGGAGGAATCTTCTCTTTATGCAGAAAAAATAATGGAGGTACTGGCCAGAAGGGCAAGCAGGACTTGCAAGTGCCCCAGTGTATGTTGGACTGCATTCCATTTCATATGTCTCCAGATAGAAATAAGTTTTCTTGCCTCTGTGTGCTTACAGTGCACAATTTTCAAATTATATTGAAAAGAAAATGTATTGAACTTCAATTCCTGTCTCTGAATAGTTTGCATTTCAAAAGCATCTGGACATATCAAAGGTAAATAATGCAACAAATAACAGTCATTCAATAGCCTCATTAAAGTAATTGCTGTGTTTAAACTGGAAAACTTTTGAGGTATTTTTATACTCTGTGGTGTCCACTGAGAAAGGAAGTTTATATGTGTATGTATATGTGGTTCTTTATAATTTCAGTTCAATAATTTTATTCAGGGAAAGGCATCCCTGGTAAATATGAATGTTTGAAATGACTGGGTCCTAACTCTAAAACTACCCCATCACCTCTAAGCTTCACCTCTCAGTAGTGTCTGCAGGGAGTCTGCTGAATTCTCCTTGACATCACTGCAAAAGCCTAGATACAGGCTCATGTTGAGATGATTAGTCAGGAATGGGAACTGAGGAGAGTTTTGCTAAAACTTATAATGGAGAAATAAAATAATTGTGCTTAGGAAAAATAAATGTTGGAAGACAGAAAATTCATGATATAAGAATAGAAAAACCCAAAACCACTGGACTTGCAGGTAGGGCTTCTTAATAAGGTAATGTGAAAATTAGCAAAACATATGAGATCAGGCTATTGCTGTAAAATGGTGAACTGTCCCAAAATAAACAAATAAGAGAGGGTAATCATAAAAGCAGACTTACAAAGCTGCATTCAATACTCACTGGTTATCTGAATGTTTTTTAAAGCATAATCTAAAACGCTAAAATGTCTAAAATGTCTTTTAAAGCATAATCTGAAACTAATACAATGAAGAGCAAATTTAAAATGGGAAAAATATGTAAAATTGCAAAAAAAAAAAACCCTCAAAAAAAACAAAAACCAAAAACCCAAACCAAAACACCAACAAGAAAACACCACAAAAACCCACAAAAAAACCTGAAACCAAAACAAACAAACAAACTGAAACAAAACAAACAGGATTAAGATGGCAGAAAATTGCTTTAAGAGTAGAACAGTACAGAAATAAGAAAAGAACAAAGAGGAAGTAGCTATCCAGTTCTACATGGAAAAATATAAAACTGAGTGATTCAGAGAAAGCTACAGGACTCCACTCCTTATAAGCATCATTTAAAAATAATAAAAATAGAAATTAAAAATCTGGTTAAATCCTAATTGGATAAATGATACCCGTACTGTCATTTTAGAAGAGAGGAGTCCAGTCATGAGTTCAAAAAGAAAAGATTAAATAATTATTTTCCATTCCATAGCTTCTGGCAAAATTCTTGACTACAAAGTATTCCCTCTATGGTAATTCTGGACATAGATAAAACTGAGGTAAATGAGAACAAATGATTATGTTGACCCAGCACACTTCTTCATCAATATTGATACTATGGGCTAGAAATGACCAAAATTAAGATATTTTTGATAAGATAGTTGTGTTAAACTCAGCCGATCCTAATGAATCATTGGAGAACACTTCAGGATGGCCTTGGAGCAGTTTCTGAGACAGTGACCTTTCAAGGAGAGCATAACGTAGGGAAAGCCTCATATGGATGGAGAAAGGCAAGCAATATACCTGGCCTTAAAAATGTGGTCATGGTAAGCCTTGGAAATTATAGACTTGTGCAATTTCAAACCTCTGAGAATTTTTAAAATAAAGTGTTGGAAACTATGGGCAGGTTGACATAGAAAGCACAAATGTGACTACAGCAGCCAATACAGATGAGCAGAAATGGATCATACAAGTAGAATTAATATTTTTTTTAATTTAGTATGTTAACTACTAAGGCCTAAGTGACATGGTGGAAGGCACAGGTTGGATACATCTCAATTTAAAAAGACTTCTCATATTATGCATCATCCCCATACACAAGCTAAAGAATTATGTTTTACACTTAATGTCTATCAGGTGCATTTATAATTAACCATAAACCAGCTTGGGTTGGTGTGTGTGTTCAGGGGAGGTCACTGGATAATCTATTTTACACAAGTCCTAATCAATGCTGAGAGAGAGAGAGATATTCACGTATAAATTTTAAGTATGACACTCAAACAAAAAAAAAATCAGGTAAAAGGATAGAAGCTTTCAGGAGACAAAATGAAAAAGGAAATTGCTTCAGCAAATAACAATTTGAAATTAAGACAAGTACAAAGTTACAACATTGTACTCTTAGCAGTATAGCAGTGTAGAGACTTGTGAGCTCTTGGTCACGAACAATACATAAAACACAATGTCATGGTGAAAAAAGGTGAATCTTCTTCATACATTAAGAATGTTGAATGTCACATGTGAGAGAGTTGTTCTGTTTCATGTGATGCCAATGATTCAGCTGCTTAAACATCACATCCAACACTGGACTTTCACAAATGCATGCAAATGCAGCATAGAGACATCTGAAAGAACAGCAAAAAACAAAAGCTTAGAAAACACAAAGAAAAGCTGGTGGGAGAGGGAGTCGAGTCCCTAGAAAAGCCTGACAAGCAACATGGAAGGAAAGACTTCAGCCATGAAGGGAGCTAGCAAAGAAATCCCTTGTTTTACATGGCCCTGTAGAAAGACTAAGGAGTTATGTTCAGCAGAGAAGACAAAGGAAGTATGTGGGGGGAAAAGACATCCATTGTTGGTAATTTGTTCTTGGTCCTTTTGAGAGGTAACCAAGTGTTCTGTAGATGCTTCATCACTGGATATGGATGTCTGTTAAAAATTGTTTGTTTTCTTGTCCTCCTTTGTTGATATGCTTCAATGTGGTGAACTAGGTATTTTTTTGATTGTTTTGGGTTTTTTTTAGGTATAGATACCTAATCATAGACATGCATGTAAAGCACACTACACCCCAAAGCCTTCAGTCTTTTATGACTTCAGCTGGGAACCTGGAACAAGGTCTCAGTTGTTCTCTTCATGCCTCTGATTCTCTTCCCCTGCACCTGGGTAGGAGGTGGCAGGGGGACTGTTGGTCACCTGCTCTCCATTCTTGTCTTTGTCTTTGGCTCCCCAGCTTGGAATGAGCCTTTCTTCCTGAAAATCTATGATTCCTGCTATCAGTCTGCTTTGAAATCAAACTAAGAAGAGCTGTGCAATCCCCTCATTGAAAGACTAACCGTCCCCCAGAGTACACATCCACCTTTTTGCTACCTTGTGTGTTTGTGTGTGAAGGGACAACAACATGCATTATTCAATTTTGCCCCAGAACACGGAATATTATATATTGAGTTATCAACATTTCCCACCAGAAAATCAAAGTTTCCTCAGGATGCTTTCTCTTCACATCATGACTGCTTAGTCTTTGTGATCTTGTTTTTTTTCCTATGAAAGAAAAAACAAACTGCCTATTTGAAACTACTGTGCTGCACACAGCCACAGCCAGTAATCTGTGAAAGTCTGGATGTCCTTGAGTTGCAGTTACTGACACCTTATCTGCCAGCTATTTACATTTACACATTCGTCAGTACATGGATTATGGCTGCAAACTTGTGACAATACTTCTGTGTGTTACTTGGTTAATGCTTTGTACTCTTGCAGAAGCACTTTCCTTCAGTCTTATTAAGCTTTTATATTATGTGTGCATGTGTATTTGTCCAGTTTTTCCTGCCTTGCTGCTATTTCAGTTTATTAATAATTCAGGCTTTTCAAACTGCCTTTTACAGGATAAATCCCTCCCCCTTTATTTGACGATGATAAATTAAGCTATTTAAAGAATGACTCATTACAAGTATATGTCCTGTTGGTGCCACCACCCTCCTACACATAATAATTATTGAAGTTTGCAATGTGATGCACAGTCAGCACTTTCATAGCAGGGTATCAGTGCTGGTGGCTACAGTGCCTGAATACCTTACTGGCACTGGTTACCCATGGCAACTAAAATGATCCATTTGTGGTGATAATGGTTTGTTGTTCTGTTTGATAATTTTGCTGTATTTTTTTCCTGTTTCAATTGCAACAGAAATCTATAGATTTAAAAATTCATTTTGAAAAACAGAAGAGTGAACAAAATTTCACTCTTTGTGCTTGTGCAAATATGAAGAAACGGAAATATAACATCATCTCATTGAAGATTTTATCACTGTAACAAACCCCCTTGAGTCTACAGAAGTGAAATTAAATCATTCTACCTTGTCTGTATGTGTTGTGTTTTATTGTTTGCTAGTAAACACTTACCCTGGAGGTTTTGGCAAGCGTAAGAATGTGGGAGAGTACATCATGATTTCTACTCACTGTGTGCACATGATGATTTCTACTTACCATGTGCCCATTATTTGCAGATCTTTATGACTTTTTATTGTTATTAATAGCATTTTAAGCAAACTATCTTAATGGAAGTGAAGAGAATCACTTGCTTCTAATCTCTTAATGCAAACTTATTTGTATACACAATTTGATTTGTAAGCTAATGAACATTTTCCCTTCTACAAGCAGTTGATAATTGGCAAGTATTTTTAATTGGCAGTACTGAACTGCAAATATTTTGGATTGTTCAATCAAACTCAGTGTAACCATGATGTCTTTTGGCAGCTTTTTTATACCATAGTATGCTTAAGACCAGAATATCTCTCTCTCTCTCTCAGCTGCTGGATACCCAATAATGGAAAAGAAAGTAGAAATACCAGAATGGCCTTCCCTTTACATCACTAGTTAACAGCGTGGCAGCTGGGCAGGACATTGCTTTTTGCACAGGAGCACCACGCTGTCCCTCCACCTCTGGTGGCTGTGCCAGCTGGTGCTGACCCTGGCTGGGAAGAGCCCTCAGTTTTCTCCTCTCTGAAGGTGTCTTAGAACTGCAAAAAGACATTTTAGTCCCTTCAGCACCTTCCCTCTATAAAAGATTCTTACAAGTCATATTGAAGATCTAAAGCCACTTTTCTCAGAGTGGCAAGTCAGCGATTTTAGGCATATCTGACTTTGTTTGGAAATTGTGCTGCCATCCCATTACCTGCTGATCCAGCCTGAGGTGATTTCTGACTTCCTTCCAAGAGCAAAAAAAAAATTCCTTTGCATCCAGCCTATGCACCACCCATCCCTTTATCTTGGGAATCAAGTGGGATTGCTTGTAGTGTCAGATAAAAACTTTGCTGCATGTTTAGGATATGTAGGTGTGAATGTATGATTCATTTTGCCTATTGAGGGTGATAGAGCCTAGGGGAAACTTAAGGGTTTTTCTTGTCCTTTTTGTTGATCTCCTTTGAACCAAGGATATAAATCCTGATGCCCTTAGACTGATAAATTTTAGGTAAGAAAATGGGACTTAATCCAACACTGATCTAAATAAGATCCTAAAAATTTGGCCTTATAGCAGAGAAGTGGTTTTCTGCTGACTGGAGTTAGGATTCTGTATTATGATTAGAGTGTATTATTTTCTACTGTCTCACCAGGATTTGCAATACTCCAAACATCCACAGTCCTAAGAAATTTAGTTCGTCCTTTCACAAGACAGCAATGTAAAATTCAAGAAGCTACATACTATTATCCCTGAAATAAAAAATATTCCTAGCATTATTTTTAGTTGGTGTTCCAGAGAAACCAGCTGTTCCCAGGGAGATAGGAAGCAAACAAAGCATCTTCAAGATGCCTGGGTAGAAAACTTTGTGGTGAAAGTCTGGGTTTCCTTTTTCTTTGTGGGAAAGACAAGAAAGGGTAATGTTTAAGCATGGTATACCTGTATTAATTCAATTTCAAGACTAGCCTTCCCTCACACATAAAATCACATCTTTTACTGAATTTATTATTTTTTTACGTCTTTAATTCTTTAGTTCTATAGGAAACTGGAAAATCAATTCCTTTGTCAGTTGTTTCCAGTTTAATAAATAAAAGTGAGGAATCCAACCTTAGTTGTAGAGGATCCTGTGTTATCAAAACTCATAGAAAATGCTACTATTCTGATTTACTACCATTTTACACCAATCTTCTCTCTTGCTGCATCATGATCAATAGCCTGAACTGTACAAGAAAAACCTTATTATACTAGGCTCTATTCTACCCATTTTAAACCCAGTGTAATGATAATTTGATTAGGCTGGGGCTGAGATCAATCTAATCTCTGCTGCAGAACACAGATCATCAATTTTGATTTCACTGACCAAGCATCTTCTCTACTGGGAAGCCTCATGAATGATGGACCACATCAATGAACGCTTACTCTGAGAATTGCTCCATATGTTGTAGCACAGGGATGATTCACCTCATTCATTCAAGGACTGCTTGAGTGAAGGGAAGGAATGGTAAGATGGTCAGTTATACATCAGAGTGATTTTGTATATTGTAATTTGCAGACTCACTGGGTGTGGTATTTCTGTGTACTGGGTATCCCAGTGAAACAGGATGAGGTCACTGATACCCAACTCTTTAGTGGAAACCAGCAGCACTGTACAGACTCTGGGGAATGCAGATTTTAGTGTCATCTTCATAAGCTGAGATTCTTAAGAAAGAATGTTTCTAAAGAAAGAAGCTTTGCAGAAAAAGTCCTTTGAGCCCTGATTGTCAGCAAACTGTGCAGGAATCAGCAGGGTGACTTTGCAGCTAGGGCAGCCGTCTACATCCTGGTCTGCATCGGGGTAGAGCCAACAGCTCCAGAGCAGTGATCCTGCCTTGCTGTTTGGCACATGAGACCACATTTGGATATTTTTGTCCTTTTTGCAGCTCCTCCAGAAGATGGGTGCCATACTGCATCAATTCCAGTGTCAGACCATCATGCTCGAACACAATGTACAACGGAACAGCTGAGGGAATGGGGCTTGCCTTAAGAAGTGATGGACAGGGGGGATCCTTTTGCTGTCTGCAACAATCCATTAATAACATGGAGAAAGGACAGAGCCAGAGGTGCAGACTGGAAGGAGGAGAGGCAGCAGATACTAGCTCTAATACAGGAAATTCCTGCCTCATAGAAGGGAAAATAAAGATGAGGGTAGTTCAAATATTTGAGCAGGTTGCCCAGAGAGTCTGTGGGAACCCCATCCTTGGAAGTACTGACACCTTAAGTATGTGGGGCCCTAAGGACCCTTCTGTGCTGAACTTGGTAGGAACAAGAGATGAGAGTGGGCATTCCCCCACGGTTCCTCCCTCCCAGCCTATGCAATGCTGTGGTTGTCACATAAATTGTTGTGTTTTGTTGAAGTGATAATGTGTTCTTTTTGCACCACAAAAATTAATCACAGCTCAGAGCCTTTCACAAGACTGTGTAGCACTGTCTCCTGTGCTGACTTGTGTTACACGTGCCATCCTTTCAGCAATTTACATATCTTAGTCCACACCTGCACCAGGTAACTAAGCAGTTGCAGGCCATGCTCTGTCCCTGAGCCCAACTGCTGTACTCAGCAGCCACACTCTAGATGTCTTAGCCTCGAGAACTGGCTAATGCCACCCATACTTCCCTTTGTCAGCTTTTGGCCTGTGCTGGTTCCCGAGTCGTGTCTGGGTGCTGTTTGGCTGAGTGCAAGTTGGCCTCTGCCAAAACTGTGCAAGGGTCAAGATAAAAGTAGCAGAAATTACCATTTCCCATCACCCTTGTCATAAACTGTATCAATTTTTAAAAATTTGTTTTCTCTAGGTTGATGTACAAGGAAGGATGAGGTCTTGATTGTATGGCTTGAAAGAGAGAGACCTACTGTAAACAATGATAAGGGAAAAAAAGCCACCACACAAAACTGACATGGGCATCCCTGGTAATTGGTATTGTGTGTGTGGTTGTGCTTCTTTCGAGCAAACAGATGAACATTGGTAAGAGAGTCTCTGTAAATTGTCCTTTCATATTTTTTCTTTATCTTGATTTCCCTTTTATTCAATCTATAGAGCACTGATTGAATCAGGAACACAGAGTTGTTAACATCCAAGTTACGTGATTATTCAGGTTGCTCAAAATACACAGAAAGTGACCTACAGAGAGACACCTGTAGGATAAATGAGATATACATAAGGTTATTTCAATGTTTCTCATATACACAGCTGATACTGCATTGCACAGAAGTGAATTCTAGGGAAAAATATGGAAAATTGTTACTCTGACACCACTGTGTTTTCACATTGCTGGTGAACTGACAGAGATGGTAAAGAAGGAAATATAGCAAAGCTCATCATGTTTTGGGAGACATTATTAAATTAAGCTGCAACTTGAGCAATAATTAATTAATGCAATGAGGAAAATATAGGGTGGAGATCTCAAAACAACTCAGCATCAGCCTGACTTTGTTCCAATAGAAGTCAAATTGACTTGCTCCCAGTGACGTCAATAGGAGCAGAGCTAGATCAGTGCTGAGTATTTCTGACAGCCCAATCTCTAATATGTGCTGACCCAAATTGTCAGGAATCATTTGTGGTTTCAGGCATCCAGCAAAAGGTCCATCTTCTAGGACAGGTGTTCAATCTGGACATTACCAAGTTTAGTGTAAGTCTCATACCCAAAAGCCACAAATCAAATTTGAGCAGTTAAACCTTAGCAAACTATTTGCTGTGGTATTGCCCAGTATCCGAGAAAGACTGAAGTTATGTTTGTGTTCAGTTCAAGTAACTGAAGTGGTTTGATTTTCAATGGCCTTCAACAATGTATTTTGTTTCAATTCTTTCATTTCTTTCATGAAATATTACAATCTCTGCAGAAATCGCTTTTTCTTTTGAAGTGATTTTTCTTAGAAAAACTCCCAAGCAAATCTATTAATTAGACATGCTCAATCACACCAAGGAATATTTACATGTACTGCAAGTGCCCTTGAAGTCCACATGGAGAATAAGTTGTTTTTAAAGCAAGTTTTGCTCCTTTCATTGCAGGGACATTCAACATATACCAGATAGTTGCCAGGTTCAGGGGCTGATATGATACCTTCCCTGCATGTTATCCAGCCATAGCAGACCTCCCCAGTTTTTTCAGATTTACTATTACTGGTTTTCAGCTGGACATTGGACTTCATTTTCAGTCAGTGTGAATGGGCTAATTCAACCCTGGCGTCTTAAGTGTAAAGTATCTTGGGTTTTGTTCTCATTTGGAACCTGCACTCTAGTACAGTGTCCCACTGACTCTCTTGGCAGTCACAAGAACAGTTTCAGAAACAGCACAGTACTTCATGGAGGCTTTGAAAAAAGCTGTACACCCCAGCACTTACAAGGTACAGAAAAAGCCTCTGCTATAGTCCATCTCCAGACTCCTGTTCCAAAGAAGGATCCATGCAAATCCTAAACCCTCAAGCCATAACCATGAAATAATCATTTTAAGCAGCTGATGTCCACTCTATATTGTCCTCTCATGTGAGATACAAGTGTCAAATGAGGAATTGCATTTACAGTGGGGGAGATTCCATTGTCCTTCTGCCAATCTAGCAATCAAACATAGAAGAATTTGTCCTATCTAATGAACTTGTTAACTTTACTGTTAGGTGTGTTTCAACTTCATTCTTACTTGGATAAGAAAACAGATTACTGATGTGACAACATGTTTCTTCGCCCCGTGACACTTCAAGTCAAACAATATGTATTTAGGTGCAAGATTGATAAGATTCTCTCTGGATATTTTTGTAGCTCTTATAGGGTCCCACAAAAAGGTTTTTGATCTTTCCAAAAAGCAGCTTTATCCACAAAGCATGTAGCAGCTCAAACAGCAGAGGGTGCTTTGTAAGCAAATACAAAACACTTGATCTAAAATTATTGCTGAAGATAGATCCTGCAGCTGTGCAGATGCTTTACTACCAGTTCTATTCATGAAGTGGCAGATTCAGTGGCTCACTGCTTATTAGAATTGTTTCAGACACTCTAATAAATCTTCTGTGAAAACCACCCCCAAAATTCTACATGCAAGGGATGAAATTCTACATATGCAGGATAGCTCCATGTTTTTAAATCAGGTGAACAATATGCTAAGAAATAATGCATTATTCATAGATGCATACTGTTTTAAGACCTTAATAAAGAATTTGATTAATAGTCCAGGCACATGCCCTGCATATTTATACCCTGGTATGCATGCAAATATAATGTATAGCATTGGATACTTTTAATATCCTCTTGTCTTTTATGCTTTTTAAGCACTTATGATGCAGAGCAGTTAAGTTAAATTGCAAAATAAAGCCAAGCATAGCAAATTGTTACCAATCTGCAGAGTGGGTGGTTGGTCATCCTTTAAAGGTAGCTCTATTTCATGGAATGATAGACTCCATATCCTGCATTGGAAGGGCTCCTCAAGGATCATGGAAGTGAAACTCCTGGCCCTGCACAGGATGGCCTCAAGAATCATATAGTGTGCCTGAGGGTGTTGATTTGGGATCTGCCAAAAGAATGAACCGGACTTTCACCTCCTTAACACTGCACAGTCTGTCTTCATTGCATTCCACTTCCAACAAGGGAAAGGAAGTTTGGAGCTGAGCAATGAAAAAAATGGCAATGCTTTCAGGCATGGAGGCAAACAGGTGAGAAAAGAAAGATAGTGAGCAAATCATTAGATCTTCAGTCCTAACATTTATTACCAATTTTCAATTATGAATTTTGTAATTTTGTAACTGTGATGACTTTCACCAGCCGACGATCTCTCCCAAAGAACTTTGGAAAGAAATGTGGAAGAAAGTTATATTTGGTCCCATCCATTTCACCTTGTTATAGTGACAGAAGTGAGGGATTGTAAGTTGAGTAAAGAGCTAGAATGAAAATAAAAACATAAGACATCAAATATATGAAGAAGACTGTTTCAGAGTTATCACTACAGAACAGAATCACATAAGTAGAAAAGACTGGAATAAGAAAGAGGAACAAAAGTGTGTGGTGGCAGAATTGCTATTTGGCAGAGTCCTTAGAAGACATCAACAATCAGATTCATTCAAGATATAATTGGAGGAAAAGCAGTAATTGAGTTAGAAAGTACTCCACAGAGTACAGAGAACTCCCAAGATACGAGTTTTCCCACATCCAAACTTTTTAAGCTAAAGACTTCACTTATAATTTTGCATTTTGATTTCATCCGCACTTTAGCTTAAGAGACCCTTTCTTAAAAGATCCTTTAGTCCTTCAATTTCTGCAACTGGATTTTCATTGAGATGCAGCTTCTATCAACACATGCCATGACTACATCAAGACCCCTTAATTCTAGGACAGGTTCAGGGCTAGAGTGGACTACGTGGATCATCATTTCTTTGACATCCTCAGCACTACAGTCCTGAATTTTCTACTGCATCTTATTTTTTCAGATGTGATAAATAATGCCTTCAACCCCTTAGCTTCAGTTATTCCATTTTCAGCTTTTCTTAATGAATAAAACTTCGATATGTTTTTGTAGTCTGAACCTGCCATTTTTTTCTCAGTCATCTATTGCCAGAAAACTCTTCCAATTATGTCCTCATAAAACACCATGAAGTAAAATTTTAATATATATTTTAAAATGAGGGAGGCAAGATATCTAACTCTTCCATTGTAGACATCTTTCATATATGTGGAAAAAAAAAAATCTTTTTTATTCTTTCTGGTTAAGCATAAGTTTTGAGAAGCTGAAGAATCACTGGCTTAAGTATTGTACCAAAACCATTTCTTTACTATTTTTATTTCGTGGTAATGAGGTATCTTCGGCATTGGACTCCAGAGGACGTGAGTAATGGGAAAGGAGAAGCAGTAGAAAGCAGTTCTGTTATAAACAGAAATAGAAGTCAATACATAGATTTGTCCTGTCAGTAGACTGGGCTACAAGGTGATACACAGCACAGCCACATTAGAGATGAACACTGAGTACAAAAACTTGGGAAAGTTTCAAACTGCGAGAGAGCATATCCAGACTAAAATGGGAGGGAGGATCAAGCACTGAGCCTATATTGTGGTGGTGCAAGGACATCAACACAGAAAGATACCTTGACTAAAAAGGAGATATTATGGCAGGGGAGGGGTCAAAACTTTGTTTCTTAAGGTCCCTTCCAACCAGGCCATTCTGTGATTGCATGATCCTATTATTACAGTAAAAGGTGCAAAAAAAAGCTCTCAAAGATATTGTGATTGAGGAGGAGCAGGAAGAAAGACAAGGAAAAGAAGAGTTATGGAGGTGAGTGATGACACAAATGGTAAAGGGAGGGGGGGGATGCAGTGGGAGACAAAGACAGAGGAAGAAACTTGTTATGGCAGGAGTCACCAGATGGCATTGTTACATGTAGTCTTAATGGCTATTTTCCTTGGCACGAGAGCAAGTTCTGGTTTCAGGAAAAACACCTAATGTTTTAACTCTTATAAATGTCTACAGAGGAGTCATAACAAGCCACTGAGCAAAAAACAGTGTTAGAGGTGGAAACTCTGAAGTATCTAGACAAGAAGGTTTGATTTTAAAGTAAAAAAGCAAAAATAACATTACTAGCTCATCACATTGACTTTGTTGACCTGTGACTGATGTGTAGACAAAAGAACTGAGCAAGAACTACAAGCAAATCCAATTTTTTTTTTTTTTTTAAGCAGTGAGATAATCTCTAAGGCCCTGACAGCTCCTATCCTTCAGGAGAAAAGCAATCTGATGATATCAGGAAGGATGTAAGGTCTGAAGACAAGAATCAAGTAAATAGAGGAAAGGACTATGAAGTGGAAAAATAGAAACATTGGAAAACATTAGATACAGGGAAAACATTAGATACAATCAATGGGTAGTGAAGCATATCTGCAAGTCAAGGCAGTTGATACAAAACAATGAAAATGGCTCAAAATTCCATGTAGAAGTGATATGTAGCCAAAATCATGTAGGTACAACATTAGACTGGATTTTTTTCAATCTATTCTAAAAATGCTAGCATATTTAAATTACACAATGTGCACTAGAAATGGGGATTTATGGAGTAGATCATTGCTGGGGCTGGGAAATACTCTGGAGTAGAGGCTGCAAGAATATCTTCCACATACACTGCTTGCATTGCTGCTGAATGGCAGCAACTGACTTCTATAGTACAATAAAACTATTGCATTTATTGCCACTTCTGTCTAGTGTTCAGGACAAATTCAAGGCTTCTTCCTTTCCCAGTTCTTCAGCATTTGTCCAGGGTTAGGATTGAATTTTCTAAATTAAAAATATCCAAAACAAACAAATGGCTTTTAAACTACTGCCCTCTTGCCAGAGTGCAAAATCCCTAATGAAGTCCAAGTGATGGTGTCTGAAGCACACTGGTTACTTTTGAAAAGGATAATGGGGAGAGAAGATGCAAACAAGTGCCCAAGTACCCACTCCTCTCTAGGTAGAACATGCACTGTGTATTCATTCCTCTTTCCCCAAGGCCTGACCTTTATAATGGCAAAACAAAAGCCCAAGAGTTCTTCATAGTCTTGAGTACTCATGGCAGCGTGTCTGCCACAGCTTAAGCTTCTCTTGCAGAAGGGACATTTCAAACCCCTTTACATTCTTCTACTATAAAAATAAATTCCACTTAATTGCATATGGTAGTAAAGATCCATCTAGGTGAAATTCTGGACCCCCTGGAATCAGACCAATGACCTCCTTTTTCTTCAGTGAGCAGCCTCTTTTCTGAGCTTGAGCTGCAGCACATAATTGTCCCAGGTGAGAAAAAAGCAAATAAAGTGCAAACCAAAAAAGTGATTCCTAGCAAGGCAAAGTCAGCTAAGCTCTACAGCTGGCTGGGTGGCAGCATTCCAGGGTGATGTCCTAAAGCAGACTGTGTAATATATGTATAGCTAATTCCAGGAGAGAGGCTGTGGAGACAGCCTTGACTTCCCTCAGCATCACTTGATCTCCCACCATTGCCTCACTGACAGGGTCTTTCAGTCCATTAAGGCTCAAATAACTCTTAAAGTTTTCAACCTGAAAACACTGCCTAGCAGCAGGGGGGGAAAAAAAAAAAAAAAAAAAAAAAAGTAGCTGGTAGTTGAAAACAGGATTAGAAAACAAGGAAGAAAAGGTACAATATAGAGAGTTGGGGTATTGGGGATAACGAGCCTTTGGAAGACGAAAACAAGTTTGATAAGGAGACAAGGACAATGCAGACTCCCTTTGATTGCTGTTAGATGTCATGGGCTACCTTTACTGTGGTTCCACACTGTTGTGCCTCTCAACTTCTGTTTAAGGGAGGACTCTCCTTTGTTCAGCTAGATCTTGCAACCACCTCCACAACTCTTTCCTGTCTTCAGTCCTCTTCCTCTCACAGTCATTTCATAAAGAACTTTTCAGGAACATATTCAACCACTAGGAAATCCAGACCCAACACAAACTAATTTTATCTGGTTTCAGAGCCAGCTGTTCAGTTGTGCCTAGACCTCTTTCCCACTCTACCCCAGGAGCCCTTGCAGAACTACCTGCTCTTTGAAGGGCTATTTTTAAATAGCATTAGCTATTTTCAGCTAATCAGGGCCTGCTCTACTTAAAAGCATATTACACCTGATGGTATTTAAAGTAAATTTAAAAAAGGAAACAAAGCACTAATACATTCCTCTGCCCATCTGTTCTCACATCCACATGGACTCATGGACCATTTAGTATCTCTAACTAAATAAGAAGTTATCTTGTTAACACTGAAGACTAAAAGGAACTATATTATATTTGGAGGATCTCTTTAAATGAAAAATATTTTTCACACTGTAATAAACTGGTCCTTCAGAGAAATTTTTGAGCAGCACTTTATATTACTGTAATAGTACTTTTCTAGGTCTGAATTCCATGTCTTCACATTTTTGCTCTGTTTTGTTTAGCTGATCCCGGTTACATAATTGTTCTCTTTAGTCAGTAAACTTAAAGGTCAGTACAAAGTAACATCAAAATCAGGACCATATCACATGAAGGGGCAATATAACCAACTAATATGCTTTGTATCTCACTAGTTCTTCCCTAAAGCCTATCTGTCCTGTGACTTGCATCTCATTGATACAAGTCAGAAGAGAGGCATCTGTGCCATCACTCTGATTTAATGCTTTGAAATGTCATTAGTTCCCAAGAAAGGAAAGTTTTTCAGTTTACTGGAAACTGGGGAGATGTGATATGTAAAAAATACAAGGGGAAAAACCAGGAACAATGGTTGCTAGGAAATTCAGTGGCATCAACAGGTATGATCATGTTCTTTCAGCCCTCAAAAATGCATTTGAATCAAGTACTGGATCACTTCCAAACTAAAGTAATAGTAGCAAGGCAGTACAACTATACTTTGTACAACTTCTATACTTTGTACAACTTCTATACTTTGTAGAGACTACTTCCACTGTGTATGGTCCAGGATGTTAAAGTACAAGAAATATTTTGTTTCCAAAAAGAAAAATGCCAACTGTACATTTTTAAAGAAGTACAACAGTGAAAACTCCCAAGAAGGTCCCAAGGGGCACAAGAAGCTCTCAAATCCTCTATGCAAATGATGCAATTTCAAAAATTTGCAAACCAAATTCCACTGTATGCATTTTTCAATCTTGACCCAAAAGGAAAAGTATCAGTGTATGGGTAATTTCCAGTTTTTCAAAAGGATCAATCCCATATCACTTGCATGCAGATGAAAATATATGTTGACTTATGAAAAGGAGGTACCCATTGTTTTAAATAGCATGTTGCTACTTAAATTGTGCTATTCAGTTCTAGTAATCTGCAAGTTTTGTCTGAGTTCTCTTTAATGTAGGCATATCTTTCAGTCTTCTTATTGTGCACTAGAATTTCTCTATGTGTTTTGAAGTTTTTCAGTATTAATAAATGAAGCAGATTAGAGACACTACATTTAGGAAATTACAGTTCTGGGTATATTAGTAGCAACTCATTCATTTGCTACTGAAATTTTAGAGATGGCCATGAGCAAACATGAACATAGGAAGGTGAAACTTCAAAGACAGACAGAAAGCAGTTCTTGAGCAGACATTACTACTGACTTTGCTTTTAGTAAAAATACCAAAACCATTTTTCCCCATGTAAAGAACTATTCATCTTGCAGCATAGATACAACACAGTCCCATTATGCTCCCCAAATAAATGCTGTTAATCTTGTTTAACATCACACTTGCTATTTTTCATGAACTGAAGAGTTTGCCTGTGATTTGTTTACAGGTGACATTTCAAACCCATTCAATTTTGCATGTATTAAGGACAAACTCCTAGCAAATATATCCTGTTTTAACCTCTTAGATGAGTGGACAGAATAATGGTTCTTCCACAAAGGAGACAGAGTTGTGGTTGAGTATGATTTCCAGGGGCTTGACTTAAAGCTGAGACCAACTAGCTGATGGTAGGTCTATTTTTTTTTGTGTGTGTGTGAAACCTAATATTTGCTTAGGCTAATGATTTGAAAATCTATAATGCATTGTCTGTCTGTGAAATTTTTAATGAGTCAGCTCAGATCATAGCTCTTGTTTTTGTTCTCTCTTATCAGGAGAGAGATGGAGTCCATGGAGGGAGATTATGACAATAAGTTCTCTAGAACATAGCAAGTTGGGTGATTCAGCAGAGTGTCTCCACACACTGTAATTAAAAGGCAGGCAGACACACATTTTCAATAATGTGAAGGAAAGTGTTTTCTAATTGCTGGGTTTTTTCCAACTGAAATACACTTGTTTAACCTATAGTGCAATCCATCCCTTCCTACCATTATGTGTCATCAGTGAGTCTGAAGGTTTATTCAAACTCTGTGCTATACTCCCCCGAACATTTCAGACAAGGAAGATTTAAAATGTTCTGTTCACATTTTGCAAAATTGTCTCGGGCAGTCTTTACAGGCACTTTCAATATCTTTACTGAAAATTCAGAAAGAATGGACAAGTCCATTTGAAATCAGGACTAAGAACATTTAATGATTAAAGATGAAAATCATGCTATCATCAGATCCTGTGTAGAGTATGTGCATCTATTTACACCTCTCTCTGTAGGCGGAGCAGTTTCTTCTCACATATCCTTGCAATGATACATTTACATACAGAGCCTACTCACAGTCCATATCAACTCTGAAGCATTTGGCACCATGTTGCATTCTATTTAGTGTTAACACTTATG
Organism: Cinclus cinclus; assembly: GCF_963662255.1. Lineage (NCBI taxonomy): Eukaryota > Metazoa > Chordata > Aves > Passeriformes > Cinclidae > Cinclus > Cinclus cinclus. Next base: position 13,448,850 of record NC_085048.1, on the reverse strand, counting down.
TTAAGAAAGGATATACCAGGAATACAGAGCAGCAGTGTAAAAGCACTGCTTTCTTTCACGTTTTCTCCCTTTCTAGCTTGCTGTCATCATATTATTCTGTGCAACACAACACTAATTCATATTAAATTCTAACTTTCTTTCTAAAGAGCTTAAATATTTTTTTAGCTGCCTTGCTATTGTTTTGATGATTCCAGATGATCATGTTGCTGTTTAGTCCTGGGAGATGTCATTACTGTATTAAGAGGGGTTTTTTTTCCACCACTATTAGTACAGATGAATACATTTAGGTTTTGGCTCAATCCAGTGTTCCAGAGGCACACTTTTCATGACCTTTTCTGAAGCAATTATGTTGACTAAATTAACTGAAGTACCCTTCTATGCTGCTGATTCAGGGGATCTTGAATTTTCAGCCACTTTTCAGCAAAGCCTAGGAGACAGTTGCTAGATTGAGATTAGGACCTGAAATTAAATAAAAAAAATAGCAATCAGCACAAAGAAAAGTATATAATTTTAGGGATTTTTTTTTACCTTACGAGTATAAAATAAACATTCTTTTTAAACAAAAGGATTCTTTTAACCATAACCTAAAACATGTAGAATAATCATATATAGTCAAAAAAGGAAATGGATGAGCAATTACCCCAGGAGGATGAGAATTCAATACCGGTATTTTAACCAGTTTTGAACCTGCATTAATAGCACTTAGGCTTCAACAACAGCCTAACAGAGACTCCTATTTTTTTAAATACTTTGTGTTAGATTATTTTACTGATGAAATCATGATGGAGCTTAAAGTCTTAAAAAACATTATTCCCAATCTTAAATATTTTTTTCAATGATTAGTGTTGACTGAATGAAGCCTGAGGTTGTAGAGGAACTTGCACAGAAGAAAGTTTTGCTGCATCTTATTTTTTCCTAACTAATGAGGGGGGTAAACGAGTTCATTTGTATGATGGCTCCATTTAATGATGTTCAGGCTCAGGCTTTTATTGAAAGAGCCCCAGGCTGCGGAGCTGTAACAGGTAGAATGGGTGAACAAATCTCTGCTAGGGCTCTGGTGCCTCAGCAATAACTATTAAAGATCATCCTGGCAGGCCACACAAACAGCCTCGGGCCATATCTACGGGGGGGGGGGGTTTATTCTTTTATCAGTCACTGGACATCCCATGGAGCTGCTGCCCCAGCACTGTCCTCAGGCTGGGCAGTCAGGCTGGGTGTGAGCAAAGGGTGGCTCACACTGGCTACAGGCAGAAAGGGTAAATCCCTGCTTGCATGTATCGGGTCTGTCTGGGACCCTGTGCCCACAGAGAGGCATATGACGATCCCCCAGTACCAACAGGGACAGACACCCAAACCGGATCACTCCTCTTCCTCTCCACACACATCTGCCTCTTGAGTCCCAAACTCTTCACAATTCCTCTGCGTGCCTTTAAAACACTGAGTGTCTAATGCTGAAAGCAGGCTTGGTCCTGCTCCTAATGATTTCATTACTAATGTTGCCATTAACACTGATAGGTACAGGACCAGGCCTGTAGCTCACAGGTATCATGTTTCCTGAAATATTAGCTAGACCATGAGTTGCAGAATGCCACATGGTGTCCCTCCCAATCTCTGTCCCTTCAGGAGCTGTTTATGTGGAAAAGAAATCACCTTGGCACTCCTGATCTGCTTTAGCATACCAAAGGTTAAGGGACTTCACAGACTTTAATTGAATGAAGTCTATAAATAATTATAATTTCCTGTAACTTGAGTTGAAAAGATAGCTTGGGAAGGATTTTACTTTTGTTTTCAAATTATACTTGCTTTCTTCCTGGCTTCTTTAAGAAGTTCACAGCACAAAAGCTGAAGTTTTCATCGTATTTTTAATCACGATATTTGACAGCTCTTGGCCTTCTTCTGTGTGCAGGGAAGACTCTCCTGACTGGCTCATGGAATGAATATTAGCTCCCACAATTCAACAGCTCCAACCTCAACATATCCACTTCCTTCCTTCCTCCAAACTACTGAAATAAAATAGATGTGAACAAGGGCACCAAAAGGTGAAGAAGTAAGAAATCTGACTGTTCCCCTTTTCCTTCCCAAAGGCACTTGAAAGCATGCCTCCTTTAACAGCCTTTTCTTCTACTCCATGTGAGCAACTTGGGTGGAGTAAACATGTCTGAGCAGTGATAAACCAAAGAGAACCATGTATCATTTCATCCCGAGGGAAGGAGCATCTGGTGCATCACAGATTTGTCAGGAATTAGGTTGGGAGTCACAGTACTATGTTTTTTAATCTTGTTTGACTTAAAACTCTGTTTTGTAATCAATGTAATAGAAAGGCACCACTGAGACATGGGGATTAGCTGTAGAGAAGAAAAACAATAGTACTCACAGTGCTTTGATGTGATTCTATTTGGATTAGAAAGTGGCACTTTAACAGCTCAAAGAGCTGCATACAAAATCTCAGTTTAGCAATCATACTGTCCAGCACATGAAGTTCTTGCAAAGTGCTGTCAAAATCAGACAGAAACAAACTCTGCACAATTTAGAAGTGCAATAGAGGATTCAGGAAGTGCAAAAAATCACAGGAAACACGGATTATAATGACTGGCGACAGCTATCATTGATGCCAAGTGTGTGAGTGGAAAGGAGCATTTAGTAACGAAAATAAAATTATTAATAGAAGATATTTAATGAAAGAATGCCTATTCTTTAATTGGAAAGAGTAGAAGAAGATCAAGGCAAATACTACATATGATTTTTTTTTTTAGACTTTGGTTTGTGTAATTTTTTTGAGTCCTGGCTTTTGAACACAGGCAGACTCATCATGGAGACCTTCCGTCTGTAAAACATAAACTGGGATTTATCACCCTAGAGGAACTGCCACTGTAGAAATGTCTGTTTCAACATTGTTAAAAGCTGAACATATTTGGCAGCAGAATAAAGCATTAGGAATTCTTTAAAACCCATCTTTTGATCCAAACTTGTATTATAAATAACACAGCAACAGCTGCAAAGGATTCTCATTTTCCACCATGAACTTGGTAGGCAGACACTTTTCTTGCTCTAAGTACATTTAAAACTTGCTGAGCTGATTCCATGAAGCTTATACATATTTGCAAGACCAAATAAAATATATGCTTATTATTGTTATTATGTTAATGTATTTGCTCCTGCACATATTACATGAGGAAATTCTTCTTTAGTAATAAAAGTTTTGCAAGAATTTAAGCTGCAGAATCAAAGCTGAGTCTACCTTGAATGGCTCCTTTCTGCTGACAGTCAAGTTACACACTATTGGAATTCGAATTTGGAGTTTTTCAAATTAAGTCTTAAGGAGTGAACTTGGCCTAAGACTTGCCTCTTCATGCCACATAAGCTCTGAGAAAGCAGATGGTCTGCAAAAAAGGGCTCATGGAAAGCTGGTTTAGGCTGCATCAGAGAGAAAAATCCAAAAGTTTGACTTAAGTGGAAAACACAAGACCATACTTGCTGAGGTATGACCCAGTGATAAGTTCAGCTGTGACCAGTTCTGTTTCTATCCATGCTCAGCCACATCCCTTTCTCCATGTCCTAAGCAACTCAATACCAAGCTCAGGACTCAGCCTACAGTGATATTATCACCTAAACAAACCCATTTATTTCTATCTCCCAAGGGTTTCCTGTTTCCTTTGGCCAGAGGCAGAGACTTCATTTTTCCTCAGTACCTTATTCTTCGACTAAACAAGCAGAGTTTCTTTGCTTACTGAAGGAACTGAAATCCACATCTTTGGTTACTTGGGAAGAACACTCAAGACCCACCTGCAGACTGCCATGGTATGGGTGCACAGCAGCCTCCGCTCTCTTGCCAGTGATACTCCAGTGGGCCTGTATCCATTAAAGACAATTGAGTAAAGGTACTTTCTAGTGTGAAGATATGAACTTAGTTCTTATTACAAAAATATGAAACTGTTCTCCAAGCAAGGAGTACGACCCTGGCTGCCTCTCTCTTCCAAGCATGCTGGTTTTACCTTGAAAGCACCTGAGGGGAGGGCACACCTGGAAGTTTTTCTCCATGAGAACTTGCTCTGTGAATTGATGGGACCAATTGGAGGCTGCTTTATTTGTTGACAGCCTGAGAAACCAATTGGAAAAGTCAGTTCTCTCCGTGAATCACATTTGAAGCAAGTAAAGGCCGGGAAAGCTCTCTTGCATTTCCATCCTTTCACAAGGTAACGCTGACCTGGCCCAGTCTCTTCCAATGCGGCCCGGGCAGGGCTGGGCTCTGGAGGCTGCCGGGCCCCGTTTCCAACCAGGAGCCCCGATAACCAAAAGAAGCCGAGCCCATTGCTGAGATCCTGGCCCTTTTCCCGGTGTGTCCGTGGCTCGGGGGGCCCTGCCCTGCCCCGGCTCGGAGCAGCCCTGGGGTGGCCGAGCCCGCCCGGCCGCCCTCACGGGCTGGGGGGAGGCAGCCGAGCCCGGTTCGGGAGAGCCCCCAGGGCTTTGTGTGCTGGGCAGGGCAGAGGGAGAACCCCCGGGCTGCGGCTGGAGCTGGGGGCGGGCAGCGCCGGGGGAAAGCCATGGACACACGGCCTTGGCACCCATTTCTCCTCTGCGTGCACTTTGCAGTTCTCGTCCTGCCCCTCCAGCGTGGCCTGGGCACCCTGAGATCCTGACACAGCTCCGGCATGGCCTGGCACAGCCCCTGCAACTTCTGTGGGAGATTTTAACTTTTCCAATGCTCAGATAAGACTTACAGACCTTCCATCTTTCCTTGGCTGAGAGGAAGAAGAACAGAAAGGATACACCAAAGTCAATGAAGCAAAATCTAAGTTTCTAGATGGAAGGAGAATGAGGAGACGCCATGAAGGTTGGCTGAAAAATCTTTTTGTAAGTTATAGGGGTGGACTGTACCACACAAAAAAATTCCTTTAAACCATAAAAAAAAAGACATTGGGGGGGTGGAGTAAAGTGTAAGGTGTTCGGAAGATCCTTTGCCTTGAGGGAAAAAGGGGGATCTCTGTTCCTAGGAATGAAGTATGAACAGAGAGAAGTGAGCTGAAGAGAACTTTTGCCTTTGAGCAGATCATCCTCAGAAGTAATACCCCGTAATTTTTTTTTTTTTTTTTTTTACCATGGCCCACAACCCAGCTCTGGGAAGGCTGTGAAGTGGGAGGAGTTTCATGATGGCAGATCCCGGGCAGCTGTTATTCATGAAAAAGTGGAGTCAGGAGAGAACTGGTTATTTCCTCTCTTGAAAAAGATCCTTATAACTGAACAAGAAGAAACTCCTCTCCCTAAAGTGAACCGAAAAAGATTATTTAAATAAGGAATTGACTGAAGTGTCTCTGTATGTTGTTAAGCTGTGACAAAGGGGAAAGAGAAAGTGGTCTGAAAATCTATTCTGAATTTATTATTATTATTTTCCTTTGTCCTGTTAATAAAGTTTTTCTTTATCCCCTGTTAAGTTTTGAACCTGCTTTTCTTTTTCTCCTAATTCTGTTTCACAGCTAAAGGTAAATATATATAAAATTGGCAAACCCAAACTGTAAAATTTTTGGTGCATTGGCCGGGGAACAAAAACACTAAACCAAGACACCAAGGAAACCAGACTATCAACCATTCACCTGGAAAAGCTGTCTACACTGAACATGAGTAGATTTTTTTTTTTTTCTCACCTAAGCTGACTTCCACCTTTTCTTATTGAGGATCCACCAAAAATCAGGTTACTTCATGGTCCACAGAAAACTCTAGGATTGACCATTTCAGACATTAAACTTGCGTCTTTTACCTTCCACAAGTCAACAGTTTTTCTTATAATTACAGGCTTTTTCATGATCAGGAACATCAAATTGCCTCATAAAGACCAAGGATTTGGGTAGAAGGCCTGCAGGAGCTCTCCTGGCAAGGCTGAGAGCTTCCTATCCCCACTAATGAAGACAGTCAGGTACAACAATATGCTGAAACTCAAAAGGAAATGTGATTGCTGCTAAAAAAGTTTTACCCTACTCCTAGCAACAGTTGGAGGTAAAATAGACTACTTTTTTTTTCTGCAGAAATTCAAAGACTGCAAATACAGGGACAATGCTGGGTGTCAGAAGAGAACTGATGGAAATAGTGAATCAAGAAACACATACAAGGGGAACTTTTATGTTCTTTTTTTTATGAGACTCAGGAAACAAAGCTATTAGCTAATATTTGGTATATTTAAGACAAATAAAAAAGATGTCTTATTTTCCCTTTGACCTGTCACAAAAATCTTCCCCTTCTTAAAATTGCTGATACACACACACACATACACACCTTAATTTTATTCTGACTTCTGTAATTTTACCTTGAACTCCTACTCAACAAAGCAAATTTTCACCTGTTACATCACTAGTTTGTAGCACACAGTCCTTGCTAGCTATATCTAGAGCAACCCTAAGGTAGTTGGAGTGGATGGCTTGTCCATTTGTATAAAATAATTATATATATATATATATATATATATATATATAACCTACATGGATCAAAGGGGTCTCTATTTGTCTTGATAAATAAGTTCCATGGAACATAAAAATCTTTTCATCAGGAGCAAAGGCTAGATATGGTGCATCACCTGTTCTGGTTCCATAAACAGAGCTGGGGTATATGCTAAAAAAGACTGGTGGATCCAGTCAGAGAAACTAGTGCTATTTTTCCAATGTTGTTGACAGACTGCCATTCAAGAGCACAGTATGTAGATGAACAGAGAAGGAAACACAAGCAATATCCTATGATCTACGCAAATGTGAGATTCCACACCACCCTATCCTTTGACCTTTCTGATTCTCAGATGGAGATCAGAGAGGTCACCCTTCACACTTGCAAGGTAAATTCAATGAGGTTATGTCAGTTTTCACCTGATGGGGATTTGGCTCACTGAATATGAGATTAATGGCTTTAGAAAAACCTTCAGCCTTGGCAGCGATAGTTTCATGTTAGCTATGTATACCTCACACACTTAGCTCTAACTTACTGTAAATAGAATGAAGAGTGCTTTGCTGCTGAATAATTTATTACACATTAAATATGGCCCAAGGCAATAGAGTTTTCAAATTCCACAAAGACCTTATATATTTCCTGCTGTTATAATTATGCAAAGGCAATACTGACAGTCTGAATTATGAAATATAGATTATCCATTCAGCAACAGTTCAAAGATGCATTGTACGTATTGTATGTGATGGTACTGAACAAAGACAGGATTTCAAGCATCATGTGTACTCTCATGGTAGGTACAGTATCTGTTTAAGCACCTCCTTGCTGTGTAGCAAAGTTCTAAAACAAGAAGAGACTCTTAGTTACCCAAAAAACTTGCTTGACTGACACTACTGACTAATATACCCTTTAAAGCCACATTTTCTCTATTCTTTGTTTTCTAGGTTCACTTTATCCTTCTTTTCATGCTTAATGAGACAGAAAAAATACCTTCACTGAACATCTGTCATCCAAGCAGCTCAAAGAATACCACATTAAGGCTCAAAACACCTCTGTGAGAAAGGCAAGAGCTACCCAGAGATTTTTTCATGTACTAGAAGGTGCATGAATCTCTGAAGCAGAGGGTAGCAACTTCTGAGAATAAATCCAGATTATTCTGAAACAGCATAACACATTGATCTGGAAAGGTGCTGCATGACAGGTCAAGAAAAATACTCAATATTTGTGCCCAAATTAGATGTGTAAATGTATTGAAGTTACATGTTCTTAAAATGACAGGTGTTTAAATGTTTCACTTCTACACCTTGAAGAACCAAATATTTTAGGAAATCGGGACCAATGGATTCTTCAGTCCCAGTGATATCTGAAGAAAATAGCAGACAACATGGATGGGTTTTCAGCTACGGACAAATTTTAAGAATACTTTGCAATGTTGCAATAACTTTCATTAGAGTTCAAAATGCATTATAAAGTTATGAAGCACATTAGTTCTGTGTTAAAGGGGGGATATTATGCAAAAACAGATTATGTGATTTCCAAAAGTTGACAAAAAAAACAAAAACAAAAAACCCAGAAACAAAAAACCCTGGCACAAATAGAAACACTTTGCTGGCTTCCTGTCCTCCGCTTCTAACACTGGGTTATACTTTTGTTAAGTTTTAGAGAGAATTATGCACTCCCTTTTGAATCTAGGCAGCTATGCAATAATCTTATTGCTGGAAGCTCTGATCTAGAATTTATTTTTCATTTTTTAAAAAGTCATAAGGCACAGGACAAGGATTTTGAAAATTATAAACATGTAGATTCAAACATATTTTGATTATTCAGGAGTGATTTTTTGCGTGTTTATGTTTCTGTGCTTTTCAACTGGAAAACTTTCAGAAAATCCACACCTTTGGTAGGAAGTCTGCTAATTTTTCCAAATTCTTCCAAAACATCCCTGTACAAATAAAATTATGAAACTTTCCTATGATATGTTTGAGTGATATATCATACTCTCTATGGAGATGATGCATCATAAGATTTATGTTATTTTAGAGGATGGAAAAAGAAATTGACCATCAGTGACATGCCAACATTCTAATACAAAAGCTACTTGTGCTGAGTGACATTCACTATCTGAATGTCAGCTCAAATGCACTTTGTTCTATATATGGCATATATATTCCCTTAGTCATGCAGTCATGGAACTTTACCCTTGCTATAACACTATGAAAGGAAAACAGGCTGAGAAAGCAATTCCAACTTTTATAATGAGGGCGGGTTGGATTTAGCTTAAGTGAATCAGAAGTGCACTGCGGTCACTGGGAGGAGAGAGTGAGAACAGGCATTCTTGGAACCTGTGAAAAATAGCAAAACAAGTGTGGTTTGACTAAATGGCAGATTTAGGGAAGGGGGCTAGATTTGACCATATAGCCTCTCTGCTCTTCCTTGTACTTAAGCATTATGATTGAGTATTTAATTATATTGATCATGTACAATTTTTTTTTTAATTCTGTAGAATCGCTGCCTCGTTTAGTGGGTGGTACTCAGAAAACAAGGCAGCTGTTCAATATTCCTTTTTATCCACTTCATTTACTGTGTGTGGTCTCATGCCTTATTTACTTCACACAATCCCAAATCAGCCCTGGGTCTGGAATTATTCACCAAATAGTATGTGATTATGCAATTAAAGACTGTATCAAAACACACAAAAGGGTAGAATTAGGATCACACACAGTTGAATTTAAGTTACTTGAATTAGCTAAATTTTGTGTGCTTGATTTTTCCACCTTAGTAATCTCCTCTATGTAGTTTTGTTTTTATTTTTGCTAATCTTCTGAGAAAATATCTGTGGTGGACTTTTGTAAACCTCAGTTACTAGAACTGCAAAATTGTGGCTAAAGTTGTGAATGGTTTGCTGTGTGGAGCTGAAAAATCTTAATATCCCCATAAGAGTCTCAGGATTTTCTCTGCTGGGTCATTGCTTGATGCAGCAGCATCATTCTTTCCTATGCCATTCTCCTAATGGAGCCTTATGAGAAACAACCCCACCTTTGCTGAAGGAGTAAAAAGGCTCATTGTACACCTTACTTAATATAACTCTGTGCCTTACACAAGGAAACCCACACGGGTCTGGAGAGAGATGACACATCCTGTTCAACAACCCCTGGCCAGATGGGGGTACCTCAGGTATGATGGCATCCCTGAGCACAGACTGTGGCCTGTGCTTGTGGCTTACCAGGGTCACTCTTTCTTCCTCACTCAGCAAAAAAAGGGTATAAACTCACCCTCTATAATACTGGAGATAAAAGAACTATGCTATCACCTACTTCATTTCCACTGTGGTTTTCACACATTTTCACCCTATTTCCATGTATAAGGGATTTTACTGTTAGCAAGGCTGTTTTTGCATGCTGCTTTTTTCCCCCCTTTATTCAATCCAAGTCTAATTATACCCAAGTATGTCTAATTATATCTCCTAACAGCAGGCTAAATAATTTCCAACCCTTCTTGGCTTTTACCCTGTTCAAATATTTAAAACCAAGGCCAGAATCTCCTCTCATTTCTAGTGAGCTGTGTCAGCGAGAAAAATTTAGCTTAGACCAATGGACCCACAGACTCACAGTAGGTGCAGTGTGCTGTGACAAGAGGGGAGCAGCTCATACTCCAAGATAATCCTAGGATACAATCACTTTGGTAATTGAGGCCTAAATGGGTTCAATTTGGCAATTTTCCATAACCCAGATTTCTGAGGCTTTGTGGGGTCTGGGAAAGAGGAGGTGGAAAGGGAGCAGGAGGATTAACTTATCAAACTGATTATTTTGAGTTTCAAGTGCAGAGGCTTTGGTAAATGAATGCACAGAGGGCTCCAAGCCCATACTTAGAAGCACTGGATTGTGGGTGCTACAAAGGGCTAACTGTTAATTAATTATTGTCACATATGTTGTGTGGACGGTTAAACCACAATTATTTTACATTAGGGTATAGCTGGAAATGTTACCCTTGTTCTTGCTTTACATGACCTGGTGCAAGACACAGATCAACATTCATCTAACTTGAGTAAAGTAGCCTGTGTGTTGGCTGCTGCTCACATTTTTTTCCTCTTTATGTTGGCTATCTTCCTAAAACTATTGCAAAATTCAGTGTCCTGCACTTACCACCACTGCCTCCTCTTCCTCCACTTCCACCTCAAGCCATGAATAAAGAAAGGCAGCTGGATTTTCTGCCACTTTACAAATTTAATAACTATGTGAATTTACTTTAAAACAGTCCAGCCAAGGCCAGACCTTGCCAGTGGACTGGAAATGATCACTTAGAAAGAATCTAAGTAATCTCATTGACCAATATCCAAAATCAAATATCCCATATCAAAATGGAAAAGATAAAGTAACATCAAAAGTACCTTTCTGTTTAATAGGAGCTGAAGTCCTCATTTTGAAGTAAACACAGCAGAATACTTGAAGTTCTTGTTTCTTACCATTGTGGGGAAAAGTTACACCTTAAATATTTTAGGAAATTACAACTTTGGAACAGGATGTTGAATAAAAAATATCTATAAAAATAATTTTAGTCAACATTCTAAGATTTCTAGATCTATTATAGGAGCTCCATCAGGAATTTCATAAAGATTGGTCTTAAAGCATGAATATAACAGATTTTTGAACAACACATTCTGAAAATATATGGAAAGTATAGCATTTCCACTTTTGTCTTTGACTCAGACTGAAATGCCTGAGAATATACAGGGAAATTAGTATATGTGTAAGTTTAATTTTCAAACACAGCTTTTTAAGAAGTGTAAGTTTTATATATTTTTTTTTTCTTAAGGTACTTTTGTATGAGGACTTTTGTACTTAAGTACTTTAGTAAGAGAGGAATATCAAACCCAAACCTGAGGGTTGGGTCCAGTTTGCCAAAGCAATGCACCAGGCACATCCCATTCCCTGACTGTCCCTTTCCTATCAGTCCTTAATCAGGATCTTCACAAATATCAAACTGTCACCTTTAGCTGAAACTGACCATGAAATAGAAGTTCAGGAAACAGGGCAATATATCACAATATGTTTCTTCTGCTTCTCTCCTCTTTGCCTAGACTGATCACTGGTGTCACAAGAAGATCTAGCATTCTTTTATATTCCTTTGATTGATTGACAAATTCATTTCTAGTCTCCAGATGAAGGTATGTGGATTGAGCTGAACAGGAGGGTGGACAACCAACTGCTCTGAGTCACTAACAGCCAAAACTCACTCTCAGCTGCCAGCAAGGGATTGCTGCAAATAAGGGATGGATTACTTTTTAGGAGCTGAATTACTTTTCCTGAAATTAACAATTATTGCAGTCCTCATAATATAATATAATATAATATAATATAATATAATATAATATAATATAATATAATATAATATAATATAAATCCTATTGTATGTCATCTTTATATATCTATCTATATCTATCTATCTATATCTATATAATCTATATCTATCTATATCTATATATCTATACACACACACATTTGTGTTCCTCTGTGACAGGAACTCAGAGTTGACTGTGCTTCCACTGAAAATTCCACAAATAGCTGCTTTTTTCCCCCAAAATTATTTATTCAAAACTCACTGTTTTCCAGGGGAATGAAGTTGCAGATATGCCATTAGCAAACATTCTTTGAAAAGATTTTTATTTTTCACCCTTCTGTCCCAAATTTCTGAAAACAATTCACTTGGAAAATACAGTAGCCCAATGTTATGGGTTTGGGTGGCAAGTTTTGTAGCAGTGAGGCTACAGGTTGACTTCTGAGAAGCTGCCAGAAGCTTCCCTCCTGTCTGATAGACCCAAAGCCAGATGGCTCCAGGACAGACCCACTGCTGAGCAAGGTCAGGCACATCCAGTGGTAGCACCTTTGGGATAGCATAGTTAGGAAAAGGAAGAAAAACAAACCAGAAATCAGACACAGAGAGAGAGAGAGGACTGAGAATATGTGAAAGCAACAGTCCTGCAGACCCCAACACGAGTGCAGAAGGAGGGGCAGGAGCTGCTCCAGGTGCTGGAGCAGAGATTCCCCTGCAGCCCTGGTGCAGCCCATGGAGAGGCAGCTGTGCCCCTGCAGCCCCTGGAGGATCGTGGGGGAGCACAGATCCACCTGCAGCTCCTGGAGCACCCCAAGCTGGAGCAGGGCTGGAGGAGACCTCCTCCTCCCAGAGAAGGAAGTGGCAGAGAATGTGTGATGAACTGACTGCAACCCTCGCTCTCTGCCCCATGGTGCCTTTGGAGGGGAGGAGGGAAATAAGACCAGGAGTAAAGCTGAAACTGTGAAAAAAGAAGGAGTAGGGGGAAGGACTTTTAAAGTTTGGTTTTATTTCTTATTATCCTACTCTGATTTCACTGGCATAAATTAAGCTTATTTCCCAAAGTGTAGTCTGTTTTGCCCATGAAGGTAACTGATGAATGACCTTCCCCTGTCCTCACCTTACAGCTTGCATTTGTGCTTCTCTGTGCATATTAACTTTCGTCCAGCATAATGGAGATCTTATCTGGGAATTTCAATGCAATCCCATGATTCCCATGCACTACTTAACATGTATCTAAAATACAGTTTTCAAGTTTGGAATGATTCTTTGCTTGAAGGTTTGCTCATGCTTCTGCAGTAATTCCAAACTCTGCAAAGGCTAAAACAGATGCTTTTTTCTTTGAGTGAAAGCTCTGCAGGTCTGCAGACAAAGTTAGCAACAGTTGATGAGCTCCTGATACAACCAGTAGGTTTATATATGGATCATGATAAATCTTCCAACAATATAATACCATGTTCCAAAACTTTGGGTTGTGCATTAACTTTGCACTATTTTATTTTCAAAAAGACTTCTTGTATCCATTCTGCTCATAATTTTTACTGTTGGCATGGTAACTGCCTAAAAATGTGCTAGAGGCATTACAGCTCCAAGCTTTTCTTGTAGCCTATGATGCTTAATCAAAAAGTTTGCAATACATCCCAGTACTGTAAGTGGTAAAGCTAAAAATATTGCTCTCTTCAGAGCATAAACAACTGCAACATGCCGTCAGAAAGAGTTTGTATTTACAATGAAATGGAAAAGCACCAACACCCCTTTATCCACTTCTGCACCTCAGCAGCTTGAAGCAGTCCTGGAAGTCTTGAATGTCTGGTATTGAGTAATTTTTTCCCTTACAGCAGTCTATTCTTTTAAGAGCAAGATAAGAATGAAGGTTGAAAGAGTTTGCTCTCTTCAATATGTGACAAAGATCCTATTTAAAGCCATGATAGTGCAAATGCACATACACAGAGGGATTATTCACAGAAGTGAATAGTAGCACTGAAGCATAGGGATGACTTATAACAGTGGTAACCTCCATATTCAGCTGGCTGCAGAACTTATATAACGTTCTTAACTGACTTAACTGAGTTAGTGTTGTAGATATTCAATATTTATTAGAAGACACAGATGCAAACTCAAAGATGGAGACAGTGAAATCGTCACAACATGATGCAGGAAAATGTAATGCCAATGGCAAGCCTACCTACGCACAGCTATCTTGATGCCTTGGAGATGCTACCTAGAACTGAGGCTAGACAGACTTAGAAAAAAGTAGGTATTTACTGAAAGACCTTCAAAGGGTACACCTTGAACAGTGAAGGAGTCTTGCAAAGACTACACCCGAGATGGACGATGGTCACAAGTTTTACAGACAGATTTGTTGTACTTGAATATCAGAGGTCAATTGTCCAAATACAGCTTCAGGTAATGAAGTAATTTATTCCAAGTTTTCCCCTAATTCACTGATGTTTGCATTTTTTGAGGCCTGAGACAGTAAGGTATCCTTGAGTTTCAGGCCTGGAGGGAGTTTTTTTTTGTTTGAATAAAATGGGAGAACAGTAGCTGACAGGCTATGGAGTTTTAGAGTTATACATGAAAGCAATACTGATCTGAAAAATATAAAGGCTAAAACTTAAGGCATCAGTTTTACAGCTAAATCTGCACCTGTCTAAAGGATGGAACTGGAACTAGAGCTATCATAACCACCACTTGAGTCAACATGGAATATTCCTTGTTAGAGCGAGATTCTTCTATTAATAAGATGCACAAAGCAGTTCTAGACTTTGCCTCAACAAACAGGACAAACATCTCCTTATAGGGGCAAATGATGGCCCTCAGATGGCTTGTTTATGCTGGTGATGTGTGTGAGAATGTAGCCTATATGGAATACACTCCTTTTCGGTACAATTATATCTGGGTCCATAAAACCAGGGGTCTTACCACAGTTTCTTTCTAGAATATTATGAATCAAGCCAATGTACCCTGAACTGGCACTTGTGCACTCAGTGTGAGGCCAGATGAACTCTGACACCTAAACAAACATGGGTTCTTAGAAGGTGTGTGTGTGTGTGTGTGTGTGTGTCTGTGTGTGTGTGTGTGTGTGTGTGTGTGTGTGTAAAATTCTTGGGCAGTGTCCCAGGTGTGCATCCTCTAGCACACAGCCAGGGTGGTACAGCTATCTGCAGAGCCTGTTATCTCTCCTAAGATGCAGATCCTTTTGTTCTCACTTCTTTTTCTGAAGATTTTCAAACAAGGATATTATGTCTACTCCAGTGTAAAAGGTTTGATTACAGTGCACTGATGACAGCAGTGGTAATGGTGGTGCAAGTAATACTGACTGTGAAATAGTTTAGATTTGCTGGAAAATCCTGTGCTGCAAAGCTCTACGATTTTAGTATCTGTCAGTTTCAATGTTTTGATGGAAGTCAGAGGTGCTTAGAGCTTCTGAGTATCAGATTTCTCAGTGATTTGGGTAATTTGCATTTGAAAACCTTGCTTTGAAAGGTCTGGCCACAACACTCTCTGTTGTACTCTAATAAGACTAGGAAAGGCTTTTTGACTGTCTTGCACATCTCTACTGAGTGTATGTGTAAGCTGTAGTTTATTTGTTTTCTGGTCTCAAGTGACAAACTAATTGGAACATAGGAAGGTAATTTTTATGATCCCAATTTTTTGGATGCAGTTATAGTTTCCTTCTCTGTACATCACCAAATTTTTGCAATCCCCTTGATGAGACAGGTGTAGAAGATCCATTTTCTGCAAGCTGAATTAAAGGTATATCTATGAGAGTGATTGTCTTGTGGAATATAAACACATAAGCACACAAATCCCCCAGTGTGGGGATTTACTTTTTTAAGTGCTTGTTTGCAAGAGAAACCTTCATTCAAACATATAAAAGGTAATGATTGTACCAGTACAAATTCACTTTGTTCATGCAGGATTGTAGGAATAGGCTCTTAAATAGCACCCTATTCAAGTTTTTTAAAATCTTGGGAGTTTTTACAACTTTTAGGTATTACTAAGTATTACATTTCAACAAGAAGGCATACTTCTGCTCTTCATTAAAGCTTTAAAGTTTCTGGGAAAAAAAAAAGAATAAGGGCTAATGTGACTATGATGCACTTACCTGTCCATCAGTCTTACTATCATTCTCTCTGCTTGACTTCACAGAGACATTTTGGATCTCTTGAAAAATTTCAGAGAAGTAGAAATTTCATAGTTATCATGTTACTATAAGTATTTTGAAGATATGGAAATGCATAGGACAGAGCTATGAAGTTAGGTGTCCCCAACAGGAGAAAGGATGAAATATGAACTCCCTCCTGATTACACAACAGAGCATCCACAAAACAAAACAGAAGTGTAATAATCATTGCAAAAATTTCACTGTGAGATTGTGCCTTAGTTGATGCTAGAGAATTTATTTATCATGTAGTGCATCACTAGAATGGTTTCACTGTGCTGTAGCAAGGGCTGAAATTTCAGTGGAACTAAATTGAAAAGTCTTCCTCTATTTCCTGTTTATTGTTAGAAAATATTCTATAATTTCATAAAGATGCTAATTTTAGGTCCATTTGGATTTTGTACATTTCCATCCCATGAATATGACAGATCTTCAGTGAGCATCAGTGTGTGTTAGGAAAACCTTAGCTTTTTTCAGTACTCAGGTAGGTTGTCACCCAGTTCTAGGGAAACATAGGCACCACTCCAGCTTTGAGCTCCATCCAGAACAAATGTATGGCTGAACTGGCACTCTGGGACTTCTGTTGATGATCCTGTAATTACCAGGTCTTGTAACATCATTCAGCAGAAACTGTAAAAAAGGAACTTAAAAACCTCATTAAATTAGGTCCTCTAAAATACAAGAGAATATCTGCAGAGACATTTTCATAATGTTGAACTTCTGCTACTACTGGGAGAGACAACTTTTCAGTTTGGAGAGAAGAGGGGACTAGATGGGATTTCTGTTTTTTTCATATCTTGTCCAGTTCACTTCAAAGCCCCAAGTGTACAATTAGGTACTTCTGAGTCTTAAGATAGAGGAAGTATCACCTTAATTACTGGTCAGATCTTGCCAGGAAACTATAAAAATTATTTCAAGCCAATTTTAGAAACACTAATTAGAGAAAATTAAGGATAAATCTAGAAGAAGTTGCATTTTAGTGGTTTTCTATATTAGAGTGTTTTTTAGATATTTTACCATTCCTTACTCTGTGTGACTACTGTTTCACAAAAAATGAGACATGCTTTACTGTTGAACTGGTCTTAAAGCAGAGAATATTCCCAGGAGCTGCGTGTTTAACACAGAGGTTGAAGTCAAGATAGTCATTCCTCTGACTCAAATGAAATGATATCGTGGCTCCTGTGACAAGAAAGGCAGTGATCCTACTTCCCTGGGACTGTGAGTGACCACCTAGTCCTGAATAATTATAGTCTTGGGATGACAGTGCTTAAAAATCACTGCCTTTCATTTGCATACACTTACAGTAAAATTAAAAAAGGCAGATTTTTCTAAAGATTAGACTATTATGCTTTGACTACATATTTTCAATTTGAACTGTAATTTTAAATATATAATATTTAGGATACTTTATCAAGCAGATTGCAGGGGTTATTGTGACCTCCTCTTTACTTTGCAACTCTTTGGGGCAATATTCAACTCAATTAATTTGATTCAACAGTTAAGACTTTTTGTTAAATGCTACCTGTGCTGCATTAGCCCAGAAAGCCTGTCTTCCTTCGATGGCTCTGATTCCTGCAGGAGAACCCGAGATACAAACTGCCTCAGGCCCTGAAGACACGTAACCATGTCTGTCCTTAACAACATCAATGTGAAGTTACATATGCTAGCAAAATATGTGGATATAGGCCAGGGTAACATCGAGGGATGTTTGCCAGGTCCTAATTGAGCAATAAGGCAGGGTGTAGACTCTGATCCCATGCTTTGGTATGTTGCTAGGCAAAGGGCAAAAGCTCTGTACTATCACTCAACAAGGTGTGCTGTCATTGCACAATAACTCCATCCTGTGCACTGGGGTGATTATAGAGTGCTATTTTCAGTGTGTAGAAGATACTTTATTTATGTATATTTTATTCTGCTGACAGGCAGAGGAAATAGCTGCTTGGTAAATGCCATGTTATAGTAAGTGTATGGCCTATTTTTAGCTAGACAATAATGTGAAAGGTGCTGTTCTTTACAGGCCACTGTGGGAGTGCGTGGTCTTGCATACAAAGGCTGGATGGAGGACTTTAAAAAGCCAATGCCTTGTTCCTGCTGTGAGCTGTGGCCATGCAGAATCCTACCTGTGCTTGAGAGTGAGGAAAGAGGAGTGCCTTGCTGCCTTTGAGACTGAAAGGTATACTTATAGCAAAAAATTCCCAGCACATTTAGTGAGGAAACCCAGGTTATGTAAAAAGATAACACTGCTCCTTAGAAACAATTTCTCATAGGAAGCAGCATGAAATTGTTTTCAGCTTCACAGTTATCTTGTTTGTTTTGCTAATCCTCACAAAGATTAATAAAGGAATGATGAGACAACAGCAAACTGTAAGCACAGGAAGCGACTATTGCCTAAAGCATCTGGATATGATTATGTAAACACGATGTAATAAGAAAGCTGAGAGATTTAACTTTCGAAATCTCCTTTATTCCCTTCTAAAAAAAAAAAAATTCCCCCTTCAGAATATTTACCTTATTCCCCAAGTAGCCTTTCAGTTGTTAAAGCACTGCAATTTTCACTGCAAGCTCCTAGCTACTGTTGATCAATCTACTCTAGATTTGATCTTTTACTGAAACTTTTCCTGGCATGTATTCTGCTTTATGACCCTTTAATTCAAGAGAGATGTGTCATTAAATTTGGAGGGGACATTTTGTGTCTAACTGCTGTATGTACTATTTTCCTCCAACCCAATGGTAAATACAAAAAAATATTTTGAAATATTTGTACATGGTATAGTTTCTTTGTTACTGAAACAGTGACCTCTTCTTTAAGGGCATGAAGCTGAACACCCTTCACAGTGAGCCAGGCTAGTCACACCCATAGATAACTTTGCTACTCGCTAAAATTCCCAAAAGATAAATCTTTTAAGAATACTGTTATATCGTACATAATGTTAGCAAGTTTAGTATTAATTCCACTAGTTTTTAGCTTTCTTCCTCCCTTAGTAATTCCATTTTGTACAGGGTGCTAGGTGTGTGGGTTTATTTCTTTTAGCCCTTTTGTTCAAAGTAAAGCCCTCAGTTTTATTAACAAACTACCTTAAATCTGTTCTTTGTATAGAATTTATACTAAACTCATTCTGACCTCTTTGTTGTTATCTCTTCATAGATAATCATACAAAAGGCATTGAGAAAAATGCAGAGGAAGATCAATGCTTTAGTAACTTGAACACTTTATTAAAGCAAGAGAAAGATGCACCTTTACTGTCATTTTATACCTATCTGATAATGTAGAATGACAGGAGAGTCCAGAAGGGAGAAGTGGAAATTGCTCCTGTCTGGCACTTCTGCACCATTCCCTGTAATGTGCAGAAAATCCTGCTTAGCCTCAGTAACTCTTGGCAGAACATGGTCACGGCAGAGGCCTCTCAAGTGAATTTAAGTCTCGTATTTTGGTAGAGCTAGGGCAGGCCAGGTGGGTTTGTTTCATGGGGCCACCAAAAATATTTCTACAGTGGTAGGAAAAAAAAGAATTCTCTCATTTGCTTTTTTTTTTTGCTGTTTAAGCACAGGACTTAAAGAGCCACGAATGACACATGAGGCCAAGTACTTGCTGGGGTTTTTTTGTTTGTTTGGGGGTTTTTTTGTGTGTGTTTTTTGTTTGGTTGGTTGGGGTTTTTTTGTTTTGTTTTTGTTTGGGTTTTTTTGTTGTTGTTTTTTTTTTTGTTTGTTTGTTTGGTTGGTTGGTTGGTTGTTTTTTTTTTTTTGACCAAAGCACCATTTAAGCTGAATTTTTCCAAAAGGAAACATATAAAAGGAGGCCAAGACAGATATCTGGCATGGGTATTTTCAATTCAGTTTGTTGGAGTCTGATAAGGTTATAAATAGCAAAAACAGTGTTTCCTTTGACTAACACACTTTGTCAACCTTAACATCAGAAAGTAAACTAACTTTGCTCACTTTGCTCATAATTGTAATAAGGAACTACTGACTGCCAGAATATTACATTTTTGCCCATAATATTAAGTTATAATAGATAATTACAGGTATCAAGATGGGCAGCTGTTTCTTTGAATGAATATTGCCCTTTCATTTTTCTTTTTATTTAGGTAAGATACCAAAAATGTTAAAAATGAGTAGTCATTCATTATATAAAGCAGCAGCTGAGCAGTAGGTGGAGGAATGGTTGCTTGTTCCTACTCCTAAGCAAATACACATACAGCTTCATTTTTAAAATTAATTTTATTTTGATGGCAAAAACGATCTCTAATGACACAGAGATTCAAGTGGTAAATCTTCCTTGCAGTTTTTCTCTTTAATCTTGAAAGCTGATGTAGTTCATTCCAATTGCCCACAGCATCAGCTTTATTCTCTTGAAAGAACTTGCTCTCTTTTTGCTTTTCATTTAATGTTTTGAGCCCTTACCAGAAATGGTAATCTTCTTAAGGTGTTGGCAGGAGCCACAGAATGCACCAAAACTAAAGCTCATACCTAATGAAGTATCCCATAATCAGGACCACCCAAATGACTCAGGTTTTTCATAGACACAGTATACTCCTTTATATGATTTTGTAGAATTAGAAAGGAAAGAAAACTTGGGGGGTTTATGAGTTAGATTAGAAAAGGGTTATGAAGATTACTGTACCTAAATAACAAGTCTTTTAGTTGTTCTGAAATATATTCGGGTCTATTTATTATAATAGCTAGCCAGTATATGTGGGTTATTTGATTACATGCAGACATTCTGGTTCTGGGTCCCACACCTTATGTTGAGGAACTCCTCTTGGTAATTTATAACCAAATTTTTTTTCCAAACTCCCCTCTTTCTGCAAGCTGGCACTGAATCCTATGGAGACAGAAACCCTAGGGGAGCTGTGAGATGCTACTGCACATGTAGGTTATAAACTTTCCCTCTGACCATGGCTCTGCAAGCTGAAGCCCTCCCATACTGCAACACACTGTCCAGGCAGAGCCATGGAAATTCGTAGCTGTAACCCTGCAACGGGATGGAGAGAGCAGAGCCCTCCCCCCAGGAAGTGGTCTGGGGATGGCTGGTCTGTCCTGCAGTAAGAGCCCAAAAATCAGGTGTGACTCTCAGCCTCACTGCTTATGTCTCTCTGTGAAAGCCCAGAATGGGGATCGCTCTGGAAACTCTGAAGCATTTTGATTGTTTCAGCACAAGTTGGGAGTTGCTGTTGCAGCACCTATTGAAAAAACAGTGGTTTCTATTGCAAGAGTGGGATGAGACATAGTGATACTTGAGCTAAGTCACCACCATGCTTCCCAGCACAGTTCAAGGTGTTGACTGGTCCTGGAGTAGCTGGCATCCTGCTGAGGGAAAGATCACCTCTTTCACCACCTCAAACAGTAGTGATTATAATCTAGTAGATTAATCTTTCCTCTCCTGGAGCTGAAATCCCTGTGACTGGCAGATCATATTTGGAGGCTCCACTCTTCTGAAATGGGATTATTCTGGAAGTCTGCCAGTGTCATAGCCTGGCAAAGTAGAGAGATCAGAATTACCCTTGGCTATTCACTCAGTCTCGTGAACTGTTGCATCACCACCGCTGCAGGATGTTACAAGCTTCTGAGTTTAAGGGACAGCTCTTACTTCACTTTAGTCTCAGTATTGTTTTCAATAATTTCCACATACCTAAGATCAGGAAAATATATTCACTTCTCAGGTCTACTGCACTTTGAAAATGTAAAACTTCTCTGTTCAATAACCATTTGTCCATCTTAGCTGAGGAAGTCAGGAAAAAAAAACCTGCAAAATGAAATCCCAGGAAGCAACAGACTGAAGACCCACATAGAAATATTAGATGGCAACTGTTATTCCTTCATGCCTTGTGAGACAAATAAAACAACTTTACATTCATTTCCTCCCCACACCTCCACCCTTTTCTAAGGTTAACAGAAAGGATTCCTTTAGCACACAAGTTATTTTAAGATCTTGAACAACTTAGAGATCTAACGTCTTTTTTTTCCCATGTGTATAAATAACCCCACCTGTTGCAGTATCATATATATGTGTTCATTAAAATAGATACAAGTAAAAAATAGTAGCATACATTTCAATCTAAAAGTGATTCTAGGAACAAAGCAGACATGACTAGCAGGCTTTTCCTGTTTCAAAAAGACAAAGGGGATTCTGCAGTCTGAGGTGGATTTCCCAGAGTCAAAAACCTATCACGCACTCATCAACATTGTAAAAGTTACTGGAAATTGAAAAAAAAAAAAAAATAGAAATTTTCCTTGACCAAGCTGTTGAAGTTCACAGACAATGTTGTATCATTGCACATAGTAAGGGTTGCCAAAGTGGTGTCAGGGATGCATCAAATTTGTTCCAGCTTCACAAATTCACATGTCCCCTTTTTACTGTTGCATCCGAAAAAATTACAGTTCTCTGGGAGTTAAAGAAGTGCTTCTCCCTCATTTTCCAATAGAGATCAGAGACACAAACTGAGAAAGCTCCAAGTTATTTTGTGATAAAGTCAGCACAAAACATGAGAAGACACAGCATCTGTGTCAAACTTTGCAGGCTGTTTCTAACTACAGATGAACAGCCATACTGCAGGCAAGAAAGAGATCTCAGACTAAGCTTCATGCAAACTGTTCTCAGTGAACCACAAATCCATGGTGCAAACGTCGTTATTTTTAGTTTTATTTTGGCTTCTTTGTTTGGTGATTATATGACATTTTCAGCACCTAGAAATCCTTCGCTTATGAGAGTGAATGAAATGTTGTTACTGACGTAACAATTATCTCCTCATACCGTAGCTTTCAAGTTATGACTTAATGTTGAGAAAACTGTGGGCTAAGTGAGTGAAATAACTTCAGTACCTTCAAAGGATGTGGTTAGAATAGTCTGCAGAGGTGGGAAGAGAGTTTTCCTTTGCAGTTGGTAGAGCAGCAAACAACAGAGTGTCTTTCAATTGCTTCTGTATTGCATCTCAGGGCTTTTAGCCCCTGTCTGCTGCACCCACACACGATCTGGTACAGACATTTAAAAAGCATGTAGCAACCTTTCAGTTCAAGGAGTCCTTTCAAAGCAAGCTTCAGTCACCCAGGGGGCCAGAAATCTGTAGAGGCTGCTTTTGCTATTCCTGAGATGGAGTATCACATTGGCTCTGCTGCGTTGGGACCACCCTATGCCCATGGTGGAGAAATAGGATTTGCTTTTCATTAATTCTGTTACTATAAAAAATTCCTGTAGGATATTCTGTAGTTAGAGCACTGAATCACTTCTGAAACTTCCTATTCAAATATTTGTTTTTTATGGCAATGGTATTAGTAATGTGCGAGTTTTATGCACTGCTATTTCCTCCCACACCCATTGAAAACTAACAAGAACCATCCTGTCAAAATAAGCATGTGAATTATAGATCAGCTATAACATGCTTCAAGTAGCCAGTGTTCCAGCCTAGGTGATACTATATAACCCTGCTTTCCCTCTGCTTGCAAAACTGCACAGCCTACAATTCACCAAAAAAAAAAAGCCTACAAACTGAAGTCTGAAATTATCCCATCTCATTGGAGATACTCAAAACAGATGGTTAATAACAGAATTTTCACCTATTGTTGATGCAGAGACAGAAAACTTCTTTTTAGCTCATTTAGTATTTAAGTTATCCTTAAAGAGGGCCATTGCTGGCCATTGATGGAGCCCAAGGTGACTCTGATTTCCACATAGGTTCTTCAGTACATAGTTCATTTTCAAGAAGAAAATGAGACAAGGCTACCTCTGATCCTCAAAAAAGTTTTCAAGAAGGCTGATCTCACTCTTTCTAGTCTGCCCTTTTTTCATAGAGACCATCTCCTTGGAGGTGGGCTCTGGCATTACTTTGTGGTGCCAGCTCCCGGTAATGAATTATCTACTACATACATCGTCCTGTAGGCAGAATTCAAAGTGATCAAGAAATGGAAGTAAATAATGTGCCTGCAACGTTTGCTCATGTGGGGTAATAGAAAGGAAAACTGACTCTGAGGAGCAACACGGGGGCCTTATGCCACAGAACAGCTGGGTACTAAAACAGCAGTGGAAATCCAACATTGATAAATGCAAAACAGTTTACAAGAAGGAAAATAACCTGAACTGCCTGACCCAACAATGGGCTCTGATCATGGAGGGGATATAGAAACACTGGAGTCATTAGTACAGCCACAGGCACAGACTATTACATTCAGCATAGCAATCAGCAGTGATCAGAATTGCAAGTCAGTATCAACAATTATTATAAAGTACAGAACAAACAGCGTGTCACTGTAAATCCATACAGTTGTTGTATCGTGAATATTGAGTAGTTTTCCAGTTTCCCATCCCAAAGGGTATAGCAGAAGCAGAAAAGGAACAGTGAAAGGAGATCTTTTATTAAAGGAATTATTAAAGAGACTGAGATTTTTCAGTTGGGAAAAGCATGGGTTGTAATACAGAGCCTATAAAATCATGAACAACAGAGAGAAAGTAAGTACAAAATTACTGTTTGCTGCTTCTTCTAACACACTAACAAGGGGGTATCAAATGAAATTAGGAGGTTTGAATGACACAAGTTCAAACAAGGAGTTACTTCATATATACAATTAAGTTCTGGAATGCCTGGCCACAGGATGCTGCAGTTGCTAAGAGCACATGAGGGCTCAAAAGCAAATCAGAAGGATTTGCTGTAGAGAAATCCACTGATGGCTATCAAACAGAAAGGAACTGCTACTGGTTCAGGAAGCAAATGGGCTGCAAATCACTGGGAGAGGAGTCAGAGAGACCACGCTGAGGCTGTGTCATTATGTGCTTGCACTGTTCTTGTCCTCTGCCATGGACATCCACTGTTGCCCTGTGTGTGAGACAAGATGGACCACTGTGCTGACTTTGTAAAGTCATTTTATGGTTTTAGTGTACCTACAAAACTCCTGTGCTTGAAGAGAAACTCATTTTAAGTAAGATCATATATCTTTTTGTCTGGTCAATGTCATCACTTAAGTAAATGGAGGGTAAAAAAATGCTCATGGAAATCCAAACAGGAAGCATTTTGCAAACAAAGAGGCACAGGCTGGTGCCTGCAGAGCTGCTACTCTTCATGCTCCATGGGACCTGAAAGAGACCTCTGCTACATTCAGCCAGAAGGACAATGACATTATTTTTTCTTTCCTCTCCAGATAGGGGCAGTTCTGATGCTTATCGTTTGAAGACTGTGACACACCTGGGCAGCAGCAGCAGCACAGAACTGCCAGAATCATGACTGGAACTCCTTCTGGCTAATGTTCTGATGATACCCAGGCCAGCAGTCAAAAAAAACCCCTCACTGATTTTAGTGCTCTCATGGACTTCAGTCTTCAGTGCCAGCAGCATGGTTACATTGAAAGCGTAGCATGAAGCAAGGCTTTGTTCCAAACAACACAGAACTGGCTCATCTAACCAGCCCTACCTCTGGGTGCAGGGTGACCTTCACGATTAGCCTTTTAAAAGCCTTTCACTATATATGGCACTTTCAGTCTTGGCAAGATAAATCTGAAGGGGGAGCAAAGGGATGTCTCATGATGCAAGCACTAAAGCATTCTTGGATTTTCAAGAAAAAATACACAAAACAACTTCCTGATTCAATGAGAACTGTATCTGGCATGGGAAACTTCTGCATTAGACCTCGTCCTGACAGGGAAGTATTAATCACAAAATTTAGAGTTTGTTTAGGTGGAAGTCATAATGACTTTGTTGCAATGACTTTGTTTTCTATGCTTTTAAAATGAATTTTATGTTTTACGTGCAAACAGGATAAATTCATAACCAGTAAAATTTATATCATTGCCCTGAAAGATGCTGTTCTACAAAGCTCAAAAACATTAAGAGATGTATCAGCCAGTCTGGAGTAGAAAATTTAAACCAACAAAAATGTGAATAATAATTTACAGCAACTAAGAAAAATTTCATTAGATCTTCAAAAAGCCATGACTGAGAAAGACGTACACATGGCTAAAACCAGTCATCTGAGGAAGGACTGGACGAAAGTTAATCTTTTGCCAATAATTCTGTAGACAAAATAGGGCAACCAGGTAATTATAGGCCTGTCAGTTTGACGTCTAGTCCAAGCAGAGTGATGGAGCTGCTGATAGGAAAGTCAATTAATAAAGTATTAAAACAATGCAATTTAATTAATGACAATCAACACAGATTAATGGAAGAAAGATCTTATCAAATTAATGTGCTATTTTTATAAGACTACAAATTTGGTGGATAAAAGGAATTGCAGTAATATTTTATACTTTGACTTTGAATGCATTTGCCATACAGTATTATGAGTGATTCTGATGGAAACCAGAACTAACATGATGAACTCTCCAAGACAACCAACTTGTTTTAAAGCTGGCTAGCATGGGATCCAACAGCCTAACCTAAAGTGGGGCTCAGAGAGTGGGTTATGCAGGCACTGTTTATCAGACCCGTGTTAATTAATGATGATTCCAGCAATACAGAAGGAAGCAGAGCCTTTGCTAATACTACTTTTCAAGGAACCAAAATTTGGATGTGGGCAGAAGTGGGCAATGCCCTTCTGGCATTGCTTGAGGAGCAGGTGCAAAAGAAATACCAGGTGTAAAGATCTAGAACCAGAGAGAAAGATCACTGTAAAGTACCTCAGGCCATACTTCACATAAAAATTCTTCTTGGGAAGCTGAGACTAAAGTTGAGACTGAAGAATGAATCAGGGGTCCTGATAGACCCACAGCTGAGCCCCAGAGCCCTCTGAAATCACTCTGCCAAGAGGGCCAGTGCAATCTTTTTTTTGGTGTGTAGAGATGCTATCCATCAAAGGCAAGTAAAGGGCTTCTGTTACTTTTGTATTTAACATTGTAGCAGGTTGACCCTGGCATCACTAAAAGTATTGGAATAATGTCGGTCCTGATACCGGTAACTCAGGAGGGATGTTGGCAAACTGGAGGTAGTTCAGAGAAGGACCAGAAGAATATGAATTTATAAAATTTGCAGTAAAATGAAATGACTACACAGGGTACGTCTATTTAGATTTAGTATATCAAAGCAAAGGCTAAGGAGTAACTTGATTATGGTTTGTAAGTGCTTTCATGTGGAACAGACACTGCCTAATAGGGGAGTTTTTGCTCTGGTATAAAAATATACAGGGAAGTCCCCACTGAACGTTCAAGACACATCATTTCTGTTACTTTAAGGATAGGCAACTACTGCAAACATTTACCATTTTCTGTGCTAAAGCTGGATGTCTTCTCTATCCAGTCCTCAAGTCCTTCTCTTGTTCAACTGGAATCAATTCCAGGTAAGCTAATGACTCATGCTGAAGAGTCAGAAATAGTTTTAAGGTGGTTTACATCTTTTACATCTGTGAATGCAGCTGCAACATACATTTTTA
Source organism: Cinclus cinclus (assembly GCF_963662255.1). Classification (NCBI taxonomy): domain Eukaryota; kingdom Metazoa; phylum Chordata; class Aves; order Passeriformes; family Cinclidae; genus Cinclus; species Cinclus cinclus. The sequence goes on along the minus strand of NC_085048.1, from coordinate 13,421,592 downwards.
AGTAAATAATAATAATAGTAATAATAATAATAATAATAATAATAATAATAATAATAATAATAATAAAAGCTCCTGAGTGAAGAATAGGATCCACATTTAGCTGATGGGAGTTTCTTGTGCACATCAAGAAGGGCTTTGAGAATGATGGGGGGATGTTTCTTTCCAGCTCTGCTTTGGGAGCCTGCTTATTTTTCAGTGCTACCCAAAAAGCTGGCAACACAAAGGATTACAATGAGGTTTTGGAGAACAGCTCCTAGAAGCACATCCAGTTGTCATGTTTCTATCTCACATTCGCCTCCACCAGCATCATGCTGATGGGTGCAACTGAGGAAGCAAAACCTGCTTACGAGGGATTTGGTTCAGGTCGTGCACTTGTCTGTAAAACAACACCCCAAGGAAACCTGAAGTGAAAAATGAGTGTTGTACATCCCTAAAAGAAAAGAGATCTTAGTGGAAACTGGTTGGATTGTGCTTAGTCTTAAAAGGTTAGGAGTAACTAGTCACAGCATTTTATATCTTCTCTTGCATAGAAGGGTTTCCCTGGAATGTGCAAACTTAGCACTTTTCTTCCTGATTTTACACCCATGGCTTTGCTCTACTCACCTGGCCCATTGCAAAAGAAATAAAAATAAATATGCTTCACCCCCCTTTTTCTTTGCCTAGCAATACCAGTATAACTTAAAATGTGGAAAATATAAAAGAAATGGTACTTACATCTGAGCAATGAGGTAGTATTTTCCTCAGGTTATTTCATAAAGCTAAAAGAGGAGGATGTTCAGAAGAGAATTCCACTATGTAAGATTGATTTCAATTAGCAAGGGATAGCATTGATATGGATATACATAACACAACCACTTTTTTATTTCTGGGAATGGTGCCATATGTGAATAATGAGAGTTAGTGGTAACAGAGAAATGTAAGGTCTAACGGTGGGAGCCAACAACCCACAGCCTTGACAGTCAGATTTGGAGGGAAGTGTTGTGATTTAGAAGGTCAATTTACTTTTGCTAATGCTGAAACCCATCAGCCACGCATTCACCATACAGATGGAGACTTGTAAACTACCAGGAATTATTAGGCTGGGAACATACTGTGGTCATAGCCATAGCTAGGACCTGGGGATGTAATACTATTGCTTGGAAATACCTAATATTTAACTGAGATCCAGAACCAGAGAGAAAGATCACTGACTCTTGAGCTGAGGACTGCTTTGCTTCCTGGGCAGAACATTATTTCATACACAGAATTTTTTCCTGAGGACAACAAAGACACTTTCTGTGTCCCAGATTAGCAAACATGTCATGGCAAACCTGAAAGCACTTTGGTAAATTGCTTTTTTTTCTTTGCAATGAATGTACAATATAACAAGAAGGCAGTTCGCAGAAATGTTGGACTTGCTTGTCTCTACCACATTTAACTGGCTTCTGTACATAAATTATATTTTAGAGTGTTTATTTTTTAATTTTTTTATTGCACTGGAGTCAGTTGTAAATCTTGCACTGAGTTATTCAGCAACACCTTTTCTTTTAGTTGTCTGAGTGAAGAATGAAGCCTAAGGCTTGATTCTGATTGCAGATATGGCACATAGGTATTTATCCTTACATACTTTATTGTATCCTTATTTCACACAGTTTAAGCCCCACACATGCAGTTCATGCAAATGGGTACATTTCTTGTCAAGATACCTCTTGACAGTAGCTCATTAAAAAAAAAAAAGGATGCATATACCAAAAATCAAAATCATGAGTTTTTTAAAGAAGAGATGCTTGTCTCCATGTCTTTGAATTGCCTTTTTGATGTATGGTGAAAATACTTGTCCCTTTACTGTCCTATGATTTATCACTTTCCTTAGCCTCCCTTACTAACATACTAGAGTTATAGCATAAACTATATGCAAAAACAATTACCAAAAAAACCCAGAAAAGCATATTCAAATTGGCATGGGGATACAGCCTTGACAACTGATGGGGAGGTATTTTCAAGCATATTTTGAGCTAGCTACTTGGATTAATTTTGCTGAAATAAGACCGTCTTCTTACTATGACAGTTCTCGGCACTTAATAGCTGTTTTATGTTCCCAGTAGGCTCAGCTCTGCACTTTGTAAATCAACAAAAAAATAAAATTAAGGCCTTTCTTTTACCACTTCAAAAATTATTATCCTTTTTGTTCTAGCTTGTCTTTGTACACTGATAATATATTTTCTGTAAAGGGACAGGGAGCAGACTGACCTGGAAAAGGAAGTATTTTAAATGTAGAACTGTCTTTGATCACTCACAAGACTTGTGCTCTGATCTAAGCTCATTGACATCAATGGAAGAAAGACTGCTATTGGCTTGGAGGGGAGGGTTGGCTCCTGTCCACACAGAGTCCATACTTGCAAAAGCAGATGTTAAAAGATATAACAGATTGAAAATCAGAGTTACAGAAAAGATACTTTTCACAAGGCCAAATTTATTACACACTTTTAATTTAATTTTTTTTCTCAGTCCCTGAAACAGGAAACTCCAATTTCTACACCTGTTTTTGCTGTTTACCTGCAGATAAACCTTGGATGCAGGATAGCGGAGAGTTTGGTAGATGATTTCCATAGCATGAAAATATAAAGCCTTCTCCATAGACTGTTCTGGGATACTTAAGAATAGGAAAAGTGCTCTAGGGAGAACATCACACATACACACACACACACACACTTGCCTCCCCCTCTCACCCCTTCCCCTCCTCCAGCTGAATTTCCTACAGAAAGAGAATTCCAGAGAAGGAACTCAGCACTATACTACTGGACAACATCATCAAAGAAGAGATAATTGTAGGACCTGTTTAAAAGATAAAGAAACTTCTAATTGGATTATCTCTTCTGGTGACAGTTTCCAGGCAAAGTAGATCAGCATGATGAAGTGCAAAGGGCAAAAGCCAGTGAGTAAGCAGTCCTAAAAGGAACCCTTCCTAACTAACTTCATTCTAATGTGTCTTCAGAAAGATCATGGGGACATATGATAGTTTTGTCATATGCCAATCTGCTGGCTACTTCTTCGGTAGCTACCATTGATTCACTAACTGTTTTATCATACGTACTCAGCAAATTTCCCTCATTCAATTGAATGAGAAAATACAATTAAACAATATTTGCCATGATCAACAAAGTTTACTTCAAATGGGAGTTTCGAAGTGTTAGGAACATGACATTTAAACTTGGACCAGCCAATGGCATCCCTTTAGCCCTGACATTCTGGCTGATATGTTTCAAGTCACATCTCTCTTGTTTGGTTAAGCACCACAGCTATGGGAGACTGGACGCAGTTAGGTAATGCTTCAATGCCAACTTAGTTTTCAGACTTTGATCTGACTTTTATGATCTCATTCTTTTTCACATCTCATATGTTGTATGTTGATCTTCCTCTACAACTTTAGCAGACTGACACAGACTAAAACAATGGGCACAGAATTATGTACACCTTATGTCTCTATGAGGCCCATAAAGGGGTTTGATCATTCATATTACTTTAACACTGGACTGAAATAGCAGTATCTTCATTGATATAAATGAGAGCAAAAGCAAAGTTCACAAGGCGTTGGGTTTGGGGAGGGATTCCATAGCAATGGGCTAGAAATAATTAAAATATTCTGAAAAGTAAAATTCATCCAATGGATAGGTAACTGCATCATTAGATGCTGTATGTATCCTTCTACACCTTACAGTGTAGATTTAATTCAGAACCCAACATTTGTAATCTCTTAATTCCTAACTTGAATATTGAATCCCTTCTTCAGATTTAGATCCCAATTCTGACAAAAATCAGGGGTTTCCAACCAGAGACTTAAGATGAATTAGACTTTTCATCCCTTTCTCCTTTCACTCCTTTCTCTTGTTGGGCTTGGAGGCTCTGGGAAGCCTTTCCAGAGTTGCTAGGGACTGTGGCTCCAGCTGATGCTGGGTAACTAAGAAAGTTAAACAGAAAACATTTATTTACAGAACAAAGGTTGATGCAAGAGCCTAGGTCTTTGTCATAGTCAGAAGGAGTATGCAGGGGGAGAGGAAGCGAGAAATTGTGTAAAAAGCCATCTACTAAGAAAAGAATGTTTGATTTGGATCACAGGATGTGATACTGGAGAATGTATTGCATAACTTTATGGCTTGTCCTTATTTGCAATGATTCAGTATCCGGCACTGCTCATCGCATTTCTAAAAATGGTATTGAAAAGTTACAAAGTATTCAGAGGTGATGGGGAAAAAGTGAGGAAAATCAGGAAAAGCACCTTTTGTAAAATGTTACAGCAAACACTGAGTCTGCAGGTTGTCCTACAGGTTGCTGCAGATCACTGGGTCTGTGTCCTTTCTCACCACCCAGGTGACATTCACCAGGTCATATCTCTGCTGCCAGAAGCTCATCTTCTCCTTGCCAAATTGAAAATCATGACAACCCTTTCCTCCTGGTATTTGTCTTATAACTGTAAAACAGGGCACTTACAGCTCCTAGTGTGGAGGACAAGACATGAGGCAGGTGCAGTCCTGTGGAGAGCCATTTCCAAAGCCTGCCCTGTCAAGGCTAGACCCTGACTGCAGCATCCCTAGCCTCTTTGGAGCCCTGCTCAGAGGTTATTTCTCTTTGCCTCAAAGCAGGCATCTCCTCCATTGGTTATTTCATTATTGTCACATTCACTTCTTTCTACCCCTTGCAAACTTGCAGGTGTTCACCCCAAAAGAACCCTTCTCCCATTTCTGATCCTCCCCTGTGCTGATGTGAGGAAAGGACACTCAAGACACAGACAATCCCCTGGCATTGCCCTGCAAAGGCTGCAGCTCTGGGACAGAGCTGTTCTCTCCTCACAGACCTAGTCTCTTTTTACTCTTGGGCTCGTATACTTTTTCCCCCTTTCTTGGGGGCGGTAGGGGAATGTGGGAAGAGGCGTGAGTATTAGGTTTGGTTTTGGCTTTTCTTCTGTCGTTGTTTTGAAGAAACTCACCACCAACATTCAGACAAAAACTAGGGAGTACGTCAGGCTCATTAGGAGCTCAGGAAACTGCTCATCAAACTTCAATATATAGCAAAACTCCTGTTATTTAAACAAAAGGGGACCGATTAAAAAAAAAAAAAAAAAGAACAAAAAAACCCAACAACAAATCCACAGCCCGCAGTGGCGCTGGGCGGAGACAGACCGACCTCATTCATGGCTTTCTCTGTGAAAAGGTTTACGTGTTCCCCCTGCCTTCCCTTTCCCTGCACTCCCTCCTCCCCTCCGTTTTAATTTTGGGACTGATTAAGACAAGTCTGGAGACGAGAGAACTCTTTCCACCCGACAGCACCAGGGTACAACCGCCTGCGCTCCCCTAAGAATGCGGGGCCCCGCGCTGCTAGGAAAAAAAACCCGATTGCTTCATTGAGAAAAAAAAATCGGCCAGCACATGCGGTACCGCATCACCCCCGCACCCGGCAGCAGGAAGGATTCTGCTTTTAGGGGCCCTTAAGCCACTATCATTATTATTGTTATTATTTTATTTGATATTAAAATTAATACCAGCATCTCGCCCCCAGCCTCAAGGGCAATCGCCGGGGCGGCTGGACCTGCCGGAGCTCTGTCACCAGGGGAGCCGCGGTCAGCATCCCACCGCGGCACGGCGCCGCTCACACTGGTGGGTGGACACACCGGCACACACCGGCACATCCCCGGGGCGGCGGGCCGCCCCCGAGCCCCCGGCTCGGCTCGGCTCGGCTCGGCAGGGCTGCGGAAGGACACCTCACCTTGTTTACCCCGAGCGCGGCAGGCGCGGGGGGAGGCTGCGGGGCGGGCCGGGGCGGGGCCGGGCCGGGCCGGGCCGGGGCGGGCGGCGGCGGCGGGGCAGTCGGGCTGCGCGCTGGGCACCGTGCGGGCGTGCGGCGGCCGGCAGCGAGCACGGAGGCAGCCAGCGTCCCCGCCACGTAAGTAGTTACTGATACGGCGGGGGGAGACGGTGTCTCGGTAGAGTGGGGCGGCGCGGCTACCCCTCTCTTCCCCATGTCCTATCCCCAAGAGAAAAAAAACCAAAACAACCGTGAAACAAAATTTGCTCTCCGCATTTATTTTTTTAAAGCGATTCCAGTTGATAGTCCCTTACGGCCTTTCGCTTTTCGCTCTCCCAGCCGCTGCAGTAAGAACTCGGCCACTTCTCGCCGCGCCGGTTTTTCTTTTCTTTGTGCGTGAACTCCATTAAAGGCGGCGAAGGCAGCGAGCCCCCGCTCACCATCCGCTGTGCAGGGGAGCGCTCTCTATTCTCTGGTTGCACTTTTTTGTTCTGTCGCGACAACGACAGCCCGTTCCTTTCCGCCAGCGCGGAGCGGTGCGCGCTCCGCCGCGCTCCCGTGGTGCCGGTGCGGCTCCCCCGAGCCTCCCGCCGCGGTCCCGCTCCTTTGTCGGCCCAAGTTAAATGCTCCCTCGCTGTTTCGCGGGGCATTCTCGGAGCGCCCCGGGCGCTAGCGGCGAGGCTCCCGCGCCATCTACAGCCGAGCGGCGGCAGCGCGGCGCTGCCGGGCCGTAGGGGAGCGGAAGGACGGTCCCGCTGCGCGCACCGCGTTACCGACCTTTTGTTGCCGCCCGCGCTACGCGGCCCGCGGGAGCGGCGGCCGCCCAGCCCCGGCCGCGCCGCCGCCCGCCCCTCGGCTCCCCGGCACCGGGCGCCGCTGCCCCGCCGCCGCGCTGCTCCGCGCCGCTGCGCGCCCGGCCGGCGGCGGGAACAAAGGGCCGCGGGCTGAGCGCTCTCTCCCTGTGCCCAGGACGCGGCGCTGAGGCTGGTCGCCCGCCGCCGCCGCGCTCCCGCTCCCGCCCCCCCCGCCACACAAAGGCAGCCGCAGCTGGACGGGCGAAGGACCGCGCTCCACGCCAGGGCTCCGGTGCAGCGTCTCGGCTGGTCTTCTCCATACTCATGAACATACAAAGGTCAACCCCTATCACGATAGCACGATATGGGAGACCGCGGAATAAAACCCAGGATTTTGAAGAGCTCTCGTCCATACGGTCCATCGAGCCAAGCCAGAGTTTTAGCCCGAATCTAGGCTCGCCGAGCCCGCCGGAGACCCCGAACTTGTCGCATTGCGTTTCTTGCATCGGGAAATACTTATTGTTGGAGCCTCTCGAGGGAGACCACGTTTTCCGAGCCGTACATCTGCACAGCGGCGAGGAGCTGGTTTGCAAGGTAATGCCTCTCCTTGTTCCCCCCTCCCCGGGTTCTCCCCTGTCGCGCCTGGGTTTCCCTTGTCTTGCAGGAGGGCGAGCACGGCTGTGTACCTCATTTATGGAACGGTGGAGAAACAAAAGGCGGGGAGACTGGGCGAGAGGAGAGATAGGCGAGTCCTGTAACTTTTCCCTCTCTCCAGACAATGGCCACGTTATAGCGGTGGCCCGGAGCCAGGTCTGCCTTCTGTTGGCAGGGGGATATTGTTCTGGAAAGAGCCGTTCCTGAAGTGGGTTTTAACGTGAGTTCAGACCAGGAGAAAGCCTCATCTTCCCCACTCTCACTTTTCAAAATGGAGTAGGGAATCCCCAGCTAATTTTAAGGTGTTGGGACCTGCTGAGTTCTTCGATTTTTACTACCCCCAATTCTGAGCCTTGGGGTATGGAAGAGGATGAAGAAGCGGGGTGGGGGCAGATTGCCATCAGCGTTGTCTTAAAAGTGATTTAAAGAGAAAGAAGAACCACATCTAATTAATCAGCCTGAGTTCCCTCACGGTGGAGGTTGTTTGCAAATAGCATCCTCCCCCATTGCCCAACTGAGCAAGAATAAAACCTGCACGCCTACGGTTTTCAGAAGTGCAGACAAAATAGCTATCCCACTCTTTATAGCCTGCCGGCTTTTCTCTGCCTCCTCCCAATTTGTTCATACTATTAAAAGGTGAGCTGTGGGAAAAAGAAATCCACGTGCGTGCACATCTGTGGAGGGGCGTTTTTCTCTTTTTGAGCTGAAGGAATATTATCCTTTGTTCCCAAATTGTGATTCTTTTTGTCTGTAGTGAGACAGACTTGCGTCCAGCAAACTGAAGCTGTGCCCAATAGTAGTTTTTGTAACTACGGAGCAAATTGCAACCTTGCAGCACATGCTGCAGTGTTTGTATTATTCCCAAAACACGTAATTAATGCCATTTGGCAAATTTTTAGATGGAAAAGTAGATGTATTATAGTTTACTAGAATTCCAGGGATTAATAATAGTGTTGCTGACTGTTTCATACTTTCTTGTACTTGATTCATAAAAAGTTATGAACTAGGCTGTAGCAGAGAAGTGAAAATAATTGCTCCTCCTTGCTATTTGTGGAGATTGGAGTTCAGAGGGCAATTTAAATATGCTTACTGATTGAGTTATAAAAGCCGACGTTAAGGCAGCCTCTGACTCCACGTGATTATTTAGGGGAAAAATGGCCCATGGCTTTGCAAAGAACTCATATTGCATGCTGAACTGGATGCTTTGTTACTGAACTGAAACAGAACATGAGAATTTCGAGAATGAAAGCCCAGCTCGATGCAGTAGTACAGTGCTGCACTCTAGGACGTTGGCATCTTTTCATGAAATAAACAGATCTCACAAAACTGCTGCTCTGCATGAAATTCTAGGTGAACTTGCATAGCAAGTGGTGAAGCGGGGGCTATGCGCTTCTTTGTTTCCTGTTTGGTTTGCAGGATTAAGGTGCTGTTTTGATAACAGTATGAACAGTATGACTGCAGCTCACGAAGACTGGGCTGTTGTTTTTCCCTTCCATTTAAGCTGTATGTTTTTGAGCTGATCCTGACATTTGAATAGTATCAGTTTTTCCATATGTGCGAGGCACTACTAGCTGTGCTCCAAAAATACGATCTTAGCCTGGCTTGCTAGTTTCTGAGTATGCAGTTGTCAGTCCTGAACTCGGCTTAATTGAATGTGTGCTTTAAAATGCCTGCAGTATCATGACAACTATTTGTCAAGTAGCCTTCCGGCAAAGAGAGGTGCCCTCTGGTTCTTACTGAAGATGCTCTTAGAGATTGCTTGCAGCAACATTGGGTTGGATAACAGACACATACTGATGATTCTCAAGATTCATTTGGCTGCACCCACTGACTGTACAGACGCCGTTATTTGCTTCAAGGCTCTGTGGCATCCAAACAATGGTAACTTCTCACTTCCAATTCTCAGCGAGACCTAAATCAAACTGCAGCTTATTGGACATTTGCTGAATTGAGGCCAGGGATCTTAAAAGCTGGGGTACAAAGGAGCCCTTTATAAAAGGTATTTGACACCGTTGCAGTATGATAGTGCTTCCTATCTACCCTCTTTCAAATACAGTACTGGTACATATCCAGAACTACTTATTTAACATAGTCTGAGAACCACAAAACGTAACTAATTTACATTATGATAGTCTGGTTTAGGAGAGAATTCTGGAAACATGTTTTTTTTTCACGAGGGTTTGAGCTACATGAATATTCCTGCTTAAATTTTATTTTATAGCAGCTTCTTTGTAGAAGAGCCATTCACTTATAATGTGGTAGTTAGAAGTTTTGAGATCCAAATGTCAATGAATTATCCTCTGGAACGAATTGCACACCAGGGATTTTAGCAACACCCTCCCCCCCCCCGGTTCTGCTTCCCTGGTGCACCATGTCACCAGAATGCCTCGGTGCTAATCCTCCCCCCGTAAAATGTGCTGGGTCTGTTTGGCAGTCTGCCTTTAAGGTTGTTTTTGCCTGTGCTGGGGTTAGGCAGTGCAGGTATGGGGTGAGATGAAAAGGAGGTCCTTGAGGACAGGGTGTCTCAGTTTCTTGGGATTTGGGTCCTCTTCCGTGCAAGGAGTTCATAAGGCTTGTGCTCTGAAGCATTAAATGATGCAGGTTTTGAAGCCTCAGGTAAATTCTGATTGATTCTCACTCAATTTTTAAAGGTTTTTAAAGCTTTAGAGAAAGCAGAGAGATATACGCTTCTCAGAGAAGGTACAAATACTCACTATTGGAAGACAAATGGTGGAATACAGAAAGGAAAAAACAATTGCAGTTTTAAACAGTGGTTAGAGAACTAGACCAGTTCTTCAGTTTTATATTTCGTTCAAAGGACACATGACTACCTTAAATTCTTTTTGCCCGAGTAACAAAACACTCATGAGTAAGTTACATATTAATCGAATTTTTATGCTGGTGGAAATGCTAATACTTGTTTTGCAGTCCTCTGCAGCAGGTATAATTGAAAAAGAAAAATCACTTCCATCAATACTTTGCTCACAGTCTCTCTTAGCAGACTGACTTCTGTTATTCTCAATGAAGCCTTTCATTTTCTTGTAATGTGGTCTTTTCTCAATTGACTCAAATACTGATTCATTCGTCATCACTGGATTATAGTAACTTTTTATATTTGGGTTTCCCAGCAGCTTTTTTAGTTCTTACAGCTCATTCATAAGATCAGTGATAACATACTTAGTAGTAAAGGGACACTTTGCTTTTAATGGAGCACTTGATTGAAATGCAGAGAGTTCAGGGTGGTTTTGTCTTTGCCTTTTGATGGGTGTTTGTCTGTGCTCCAACAGACAGAGCTGTTTCCCGGGTTGTCCTTCTGATCTTATAAACAGCCATTGTGGAACTGAGACTTGGAAAGTGAAAGTGACTCTGCTGTTTCTCAGAGATGAAAGAAAGGCAGGAAGTAAATAGGAATAGCAATAGATGATACTTTAAGCCTGAAAATCCTTAAGGCTTTAATGGGTTAATAAAATCAAAAGAGCCAGGCATGTGTATCAGGGTGGATTTAATGTGACAGCTTCTCTCAGTGCAAAGCTACTGGCTCTATTTTTTATGAGTTTATTTGGATGGAAAATAGAAAAGAAACATACTTCCTTCTGAGCACTGCCCTTGTACATCTCTGGTCTTCACAGCTTAATTTAGATTGCATTCTAGGTTTGATCAGGTATTAGCTAATGTAACTATGCTTGCTACCAGTTTTGAAGACTAGCCTTTCCTGTCAAGGTTACGTGTGTCTGGTGTGGGCTTGTGCAGTCTGCTTTGTCTTGTCCTCAGTGCCGTGAGTTTGTGACATCCTGTTTACACTGGTGCAGCTTTCAGCAACAACATAAATTGTACTTAGAGATGGTTTTGTTAGCAGAATCAGATGTATCACGACTTCACTGTCCTTCATGTCACTAACCCTGGCTTTACTTTCATTGTTTCTGCAGGTGTTTGATATTGGCTGCTACCAGGAGTTATTAGCACCATGTTTTTGTCTGCCTGCGCATAAAAATATCAACCAAATTACTGAAATAATTCTTGGGGAGACAAAAGCGTATGTGTTCTTTGAAAGGAGCTATGGGGACATGCATTCATTTGTTCGTACCTGCAAGAAGCTTAAAGAAGAGGAAGCAGCCAAACTCTTCTATCAAATAGCTTCAGCTGTTGCACACTGCCATGATGGTGGACTGGTACTGCGAGATCTCAAGCTGCGAAAGTTTATTTTCAAGGATGAAGAAAGGTAAGAGTCTCCCTCACTTTACAGCTGGGGGTGCCTGAGGTGAGATAGTTGGAGTTGCAGGACATTGTACCCTTTGTTGTCACTGTACCATTTGCTTGTAGTACTCTTTTATTTTCCTCTGCAACCTGATCTTGGGATGGACTTGCCATTTTACCTTCTGGCTTAGGTTTTGGAGTAAATTGGGTATAGAGCTCTGTTTGCATTGGTGCTTGGCCTCTGTATCTCCACCTAGAGGAGTTTCGTCATTCCTACTGGGGAGACATCTCCTGCAAGAAAGCTCTCAAAGAGAGTCTGGTGTAAGAGCTGCACTGCCATAAACTTTGCTGGTGTTAAAAGAGGATGCAGTATGTTAAAGAGGACTGGGGACTGCAACGGCTCGTTTCAGTGAGGAGGTGTAAAGAGGAGGAACAATCAAGTGTTTTCTGTGGGATTGTTCTGAGGACATCTTGCTTTCCATGCTGGAAAGGTCTGGAGGCTGCTTGTAAGAGTATTATGTGGTCACTAATCATACTAAAGCTAATACTGCCTTGCACCAGGGGTGGTTGTTTGTAGTATCAGCTGTTGTATTACTTGGGGAACTACTGTTTGGGGTTTTTTAAATAATATCTCCTCCTAATACACCCTCTTGTGTAAATGATTTGAGGAAGGAGTATGGGAAGACAGGGAAAGAAATAGCACGGGGTGCTCTGGGTATATTGAAGGGCTTTTTCTGATGTGCAGTAATAGCTGTACTGTTGCACCTGTGGAAATTTCCTATCTCTTTCCTTGGGTTTACCAGTCTTCCTTGTCTTGAATGATGAATTTATTTGCAACTTCCACATAAGGTATCAGAGCAATAAATACTGTCAGAATAATGTCAAGCTTTCACAGAGTGATTAATTTGGAAGTTGACCATTTAAAAAACTCCAAATATCTGAATGGGAGCAGAGCCTGCCTTTGTGCTTCTTCCTGTCTTAATTAGAGGATGGGGGGTTGTTTTGCCCTTTTAATTAAATACTAGAAATTGTCTGAAAGCTTATTCAAACTACTGCAGAGTGAAATGGATATTCTGGAAAGCTTTGTTAAAAGTAACCAGTGTGTATCAATTCTGTTTGGGGGAATTACAAGCAATGACCAAATTCTCTTAAGTTCTCCACAGGCTCAGGAGGTTGATGATCTAAAAATTAGAAAATACTAATACACAATTCATTCAGAAAAGAAAAGTTCCTGCTCTTAAAATAAAAATTATGTCATAAAGGCGACCATCTATCCTGTTTAAATATTTTCTACTAAAATTTTATTGCAAGCTGAGTTTTGTGAAGTAAGCTTCTCCTTTAATCTATTTACAGACTGAAAAATAATACACATTTTCACTTCTTAATTCAATTCAGATGATTGTTGGCAAAGCATTTTTCTACTGCAGCCCCATGGTCTGATTGCCTCCTGATCTTTTTCAAATAAAAAAGCCTAAAATTAAACGAGCTTAATGTCCATCCATAGAGAAATGCAGAGCAGGTAGATTTAAACTGGACTTCCACAACTTTTACTCCCAGTTTAATAATTAAGCGCCATTGTAAAACCTTTGATGCAGATAAGAAGGAAACTTGTGCAAAATAGTTGAGAAAGGGATTGTTCTCTGTTGTAGCTGATAACATCCTAATACTGAAGTGGATTTTTTTTTTCCTGGGGATATATGTAAACATGTGTGGTTTTGCACGAAGAACAGAACTTGGAAGAGCTCCTGCAAGGGAAGGCAGCATGAGCTCAGAGCAGTGCAGTGGAGCAGATGTAGGCCTGTGCTGAATGCTGCTGAACTCCTACCCTGCTGCTTACCAGGAACTGAATGCAACATAGGAGGCACAGCGCCAATTCCTTCAGCCACCCAAGAAAAGTGGTGTGTACTGTAATAGCAGTGTTGGCTTTTATGAATGTTTTTAACTTAGCTGTTGTCTGCAAAATGACACTGTTACTCTGTTTTGAGTAACAAAATTGTCTTCTAATTATACAATAATTCACTTTAAAGGTCAAATAGGACTTGCTGGTTATTTTTAAGATAATGATAATGTGGTTTTCTTCTGGATGTTATGTTGGTTTGTAAGTAGGAAGGTATTGTAATCCTTTCTCTGCTAAATAAACATAGATGAAATAATGTGAGATAGAAATAGAACAGCAGTGACTGCCTTTTTTCACATCCTCTGATCATCATTCTGTAATCAGTCATCACTTTCAATCTGCTGCTATATTTAGAAATGAAAAATCTTCCTGGTCCTCCTGAGTTCACAGAGGTGCTGGTGTGTTGCTTGCAGCCCTCTGAGCTCCCGTGTGCCTGGGGCTGCTGCTGAGGATGCCTGTGTGCTGAGCAGTCCTTGAGGAGCTGCTGCCAGCAGTGCCTGGCAGATGTGTGCTGCACCAACACTTGCTCTTGGGTGCTCATAATGAACCAGAGAGGGAGGGAAGAGATAAAAATGGTGTTTTGAGAAATGTGTGTGAACTCTGCTGCTGTATGTCACCGGCTCTTCAGTGGAGCTCTTTCTTAGTAGTTCTGTTTCTTCAAGGCTGTTTTTCTGCAGTTCATTTTAAGTAGCTACTGCTTTGGAACTTCCTCTTCTTGGAGACTCTCATGACTTTAATTTTGGTAGAAGAAATGATGGCAAATCCAGCATACAGGCAGCACATTAATGGAAAACTTGGTGCTTTTATTTTTATTTTTTTTTTTTAGTAAGATGCTTGTCTGCTGTTAGCTGAGAGCTGCCAGACTGGAGGAGCCAGAGGAAATGTGAAGGTTACATGGAAGTATTTCCATTTGTTTAAAAAAGAAAATCAATCTTAAAACAATTCTTAGTACATCTTCTTTCATTGATTCTAATGAGATCTTGGTAGTTCAGTAGAAAAAGAGAGCTGCTGAAGTTTTACAAGTGGGTGCGTACAGTGTTGAAACTCTTTTCTGCCCCATTCCCTTCATCTAAATCGCAGCTGGAATTTACAAAGATTTAGGCTCCTGATTTAGCAGCATCATGACTGCTCTTTGCTTCAACTTGATGTCCCCACTAAAAATGTGTGTTATTTGGATGTTGCAAATCACAGTGCCTTGGGATGTTTCTAATGAATGGGGAGGTAAGAAGGTGGAATCAAGTATTGTAGGCAGGTAGCACTGAGCATTTTGTAGGGGTCCTAGCTGTACTGGAGGTGTTTCCTTAATGTGCTAAATTCATGACAGACTCTGATCATGTCTTACACTCTTGCATGTGTGTAGATACATCAGCACCTACAATGAAACTAAGAATTGACCTGTGGAAACAAACAGAAACAGTTTGTCTGTGTTTCAAGGTAATTTATAGTTCCTTTAAATCCTGGACTCTAGGAAGTTTGAAGATAGGGTAAATTGCATTCCACAAAAATTATGTATGCTGTTGCTGCATGGGTTTTTCATTTTGTACAGAAGGTAGAGCAGTTGTGGTTTTTAGGGGGGGCCTGTGTCTGTGGATCTCCTTGTAAACAATAGGTGAAATAGCCAGTCTTGTAGTATCACAATTTCAGAGTTAAACTCCATAAACCTGCAGCTGATTTCAATGAAGCAGAAGTTCTAAGACATAACAGTATGGCTGGAAATGTCTTGTAAGACTGGGTTAGCAAGCTGCAGCACATGTGTTAAATGAGTGCAGGACACTGAAAATATGGAAAACAGCACTGACTTGCCATGCTGAGTCTCAACAGACTTTCTAAAGTACCTCTAAGATACTTGAACACTTGAAAAACTGTGTCCTTACACTTCAGAGTGAAACTTGAATCCAAAACATTGGATGACCTATGATAAAATGTGTTCCTGTATATTTTCTGCTTCCATCCATGTTGTTAAATATTTTTTTGTCCTGGGTATTAAGCCAGGTTGGTGTTGATGTTGTGAGGCTCTTGCTTTTGAGTATTTTATCTGTGTTCATGGCATGGTATTTGCCATTTTCCATGTAGAGCCTGTCCTCATAGAAGGCCCTTGGGCAGAGCTACTGTGCCCTTCTCCTAACTGTTGTCCCATAATGTGGCAGAACAGGCAGGTTTTTTTGGGTTGTGCTAAAAATAGTTCTGTACACAGCATATAGCTAATAAAGCAGTTCATCACATAGCAGATGCTTTGAGAAAAAGCCATCTGAAAGATCTCAGAATTAAATGAAGCATTTCTGTGTTGGTTGTTTCAATGGTTTGCTTAATACAAGAGCATTTCAGCTGTCAGGGAATTGCTAATTTCTTTAGTGTGTTTTTAAGCCTTTAATTATATTAAAATATTATCTGTCGCAATATTTGAAGCTTAAAGACCTTGTACATTCATCATACTTGTTGAAAATTAAAATAATTTTGGTATTTAGATATTAAAACTTTGCTCTATTCTTTGAGTAAACATGAGGCAGGTGGGATTCAATAAAAATAAACAAGATTTGACACTTCTTTCTCGATGCCAGGGGAATGCAGCCAGTACAATACAATAATTTGGGAAGCCTATTGTAGCATAACATATTTACTTCATGCTCTTATAATATTTTTTCCTCTTTAATTTCTCAGCTTTGAGTGGATGATGTTTTAACATGACCTAGTTGTTTGCAATCCTCATGATATAAACCTGATACCACAAAAAAATACAAATACATAGACTAACCTTCTTGCATGTAGACCTTTCAATTTCTCCCCAGCATTTGTCTAATTGAGATGTGGTCAGCAGCTTTTTCATCAATGTGTTAGAATTTGCTGTTACCCTTGCAATTCCACGGAGAACATTTAAGTCCTAGAAAGAGAGGCCTAACGTGGAAGAAAATCAAACAAAATGGGAGTGCTCTTCAAATACCCAAAGATTTAGAAATAAAAACAGTCTTCATCTGTTTTGTCCTTTAAGCACTTTGCACTACCCTGAACGGGGTCGCAGGGCCAAAGAGCACAAGTTCTTCAATAGTGAAGAATCGCAGGTCAGATTTCAAACCAGAAATTATTATTCTTAGAATATGGGAGGAAGGTGAATTTCTCAATGGATGGCAAATCTGCTGTGAGGGTTGGGTTAGAAGATTAAGAGGTTGCACAACTGTTTTTCAGAGAAGGATTTGTGCCCCCTCTGCCTTTATGTGGTTTGGTTACTAAGCTCGTGTTCTCTCACCATGTTCTTGGGAGCAACCCTGAATTTGTTTTGCTTTTGGTGCTCTTCCCAGTGGAAGGGAAGAGGGAGGCTGTGTGCAGGTGGTGAATGTCACACCCTCCCTGCGAGGTGCATAAATCTACCCCTGAGGGCATAGATAATAATACAGGTTAATTGTTGTGCCAGAGGTTATAAAGTAATGCAGAAGCCAGGGAAGATTTGGCTGCTGTCTGGCCCTGGGTTGATGATGGGGGTTCAAATGGACCTTGAGTCAGCTCAAGGCCTTTTAATGAGAACCTTTGCTGTTGTACCCAGTGCTGGAGTTTGCAGATTTACCCCTGGACTATCTGTGGTTCATAGTAGGACCTTGTCTTCTTCACTCTCCCTGTTCAGGCAGGATGCTGTGGTATGTGTTGGCTGTCATGGGTGGTTCCTCTCCTCTGATGCCCATCATGGGATTGATTGCTCGGATGAAAGGTGCTTTGTAGTCCCTGGGGTAAATGTGTCTTAGCATATCTCAAATTCAGTTCAACAGCTGGTTCTTTTGAAGACTTGAAAGCCTCCATCCTTGCTGCAAAATGGTGCATGTTGAATTATGAGTGGAGATGAGGGTATCTGTAGATGTCTGTGCTGGTGGTGAGAAAGAGATGCAGGAGCCCAATTAGCCACAGCTGCAGTGGATTGTCAGGGAAATTCTTCTGATGCCTTCTCTTTAATTGTCTTTATTATCACACTGGGAGATTACTTCAGGCTTGGGAGGGAGAGGAAAGGTGAAGATTGTAAACAGGAGCCAACCTGGGGCATATTTAGTCTTGAGCACCTGCTTTTTTGCTAGATGTGTATTGCTTTGGAGACATAATTGCAGACATCTAAACAAAAGGTTTTCAGTAAGGTTGTGAAATAATGGTGTGGCTCAGCCTTAGAGATGTTGAGCACCCATCAGAGGCTCAGAAAGTGCAGGGCTGTTTTCACAACATGCAGTTATGTTAAAAAAATAAAATTGTGGTCTTCTTTCCCTGTGGAACTTCATCATGCATTGTATCAAAAGACCTAGAAAAGATAGGGAACACAGCATACAGTTGATGGCACAGCCTTTTAAAATTCTGCTCTTCAATGTGATCTAACAAGATAAAACTGAGGTGGTGAAGTAGCTGCCCTGAGCCAGATTCATATATAAAAAAATGGATTGTTCAGGGTATTGTAACCGAGATCCTCTGTGGAAGGGTCTGCATTCGATTTCACAGCCTGCACCCCAACACATGCATCACTACCTACCAACTCTCTGGGGAATGTGTTTTGTCCTTAGGCAATAAGGGCATGGAAGAAACACAGTATATGGCATACAGGACAGGCTCTTCCTAGCAAACCTTATTTGAGTGTTGTAAAGTTGAGGTTTTTGGGACACCAGACCTTCCTGGAGGTGAGTGAGAGCATTTTTAAGTGGGATTCTGTAGGGGAAAAAAAAGCCAGACCAGCTTAAAACAAGTTAAAAGCTCTTAAGTTGCTGGGTACTGCACGTCAGGGGGGCACAGGCAGAGCTGCCTGTGTTGTTCGCATCCCTGCAGAGGAAGGGTGGGGGAGATGTAATTTTTAGAGGCTTCCTTATTGTGCGGAAGTACCAGTGAAGGAATCTTCCTTTAGGAGCAAGGTTCATCCTGTAAACCTGTGCTGCCTGCAAGTCCCAGTTGTCTTTTGAAACATATCCTTGAGCCTGTTTCATTATGCAAGAGACTGACTAACAGCCTTTGCGAAGAGTTTGCTTTTTTCTTCCCTGAAGTTGTAGGATGTTGTGTGGTGAACCCCCATGCTCTGTGCTGTTACAAACTGGAAAGGGATCTGTTGGTGAAAGGAGCTGGACTTAAATTGATGGTGTAACATTTCCCCCTGCTCTTGTGTGCCTCTCTGCCCCCAAGGAGATTGGGTTAGTTGTGAGTTCAGAATGAGTCTTTGCACCAAAGCTGCAAATCATCTGCCTGGGGTTTCATTACTGCCTTCCCTGTCTCTCTGGCTCCCTGTTGGCAGCCTACTTCTGCATTATTTAGGAGAGATTCCCTTAGTCTTAAAAAAAAAAAAAAAGAGTCGATTAGCAAAAGATAATTGCTTCTAATGTTGAGATCCCCTTTTATTTATTTATTTATTTATTTATTTTGCCTCCTTTGCCTCCTTGACTGATTGCATGTATGCTCTTCTCATCTTTATGATCGGATGTGAGCAACTGACCTCGATTAAATGACCTGTAAACTATTGGCCACCTTGGAGCAATCCCTGGTCCACTGGGCAATCAATGGCTTGCGTACCTCTACCTAGGGAAGGGCTTTCCTTGCCTCAGTCAGAGTAATACTGATATGTGGGATAACATTGCTTGGGTGCTTTTTGATTATTACTGTTGGAACAATATTGAGAAGCACCTTTAGAAACTGCCATTTTTTATTTGCCTGCAATTGTATTTAAAAAATGGCGGTTCAGATGGCAATGATGTTTGTTTCCTGATCTCCAGAGTCTGCTGCATAGAATCTGTAAATCTGGATCTTCTAATTTGACCCAGCCCAAGCAACAGTTGGATGGTGTATCTGGAATGTCCATAGCAGCTGATTTGGCTGTCATATGGGGAGTGTTGGTGTGCAAAAATTGTGGGTCTGGTCTGCAGTTAGTGATCCCAAAATGGGAAGGTTGGCTCAGCTGTTGTTCAGGCATTATTTCTCATACAGATGGCTTTGGAGACAGACTAGAAGCAACTGCTTTCATTGATACCAGGTGCAGGCTCCTTCACTACTGACTGCTTATTCACTGCAGTGAAGATCTTTTCTTCTATCAGTTGTTATCCCTGCTTTATTGTTTTTTTCTCCCTTCTCAAAGCTCTCAATAATTCCACTGATTTTGGTATAGAAAGTCTTTGCTTTTGGAGAGCAAGTGTGAATATTGGATTCTTACAGCCTGGTTTCAGTGTCAGAAAGCAGGATAGCAATCTGTGGGTAGTCCCAAAGCTCTGCAGGGAAGAATAATGAGAATCTGTTGGAAGAAAGTGTGGGATGTGCAACAAAGGCTGAGGTGAGTTCTAACTCAGAAGGTTGCATTGGAGAATCTTCTGGAAGACATTTAATTGATTATGTTTTGCTACATTACTGAAGAGCAAAGTCTGAATGCAGTCAAGTAATGAATGGCATATTGATAAGAAACTCAGAGTGGTATTGTTTTTCATGGGTTTCCCTGACGGTTTCTATGGGGACAAAGACGCATTTCCCGTCCGAGTGCTGCTGCTGCCCTCTGATTGCACTTCTGTGGTTTCATTCACCAGTAATGGGAAAGCATTCATGGGCAGAATAGCTTCCCCTTTTTAAATAGCCATGATTCAGGGTTGTATTTTTTTTTAATGTATTAAACTAATGTAGTGTTTTATCAATGATCTGATAGATGCATAATGCACTTTTTCCAAGTGCTTATTCGGGTTCTGCATTAAAACTTGAAATTATGTATTGCAATTACATAAGCATTGGCAAAAGTCTTTATTGCCCTACAGTATGTGTACAAAGTGATTCTCATCCGGCTGTGGCAGTAGCTTACATTTGAACTTCGGGAATTAATTTTGTTGCAACTGTTTGTCAAGCTCAAATGCTGGCGCTTTTGGAAAACTTTATTCTCTTGTGGGGATCCTTTAGGTTTAGAGAACTATTTTTGTTTGTCCTTTTGCTTATCTGTGATGGGAAGCACTTCAAAGTTGATTGTGATTTCACACCTTTACGTTCAGAATTTTCTGTCCTTTGCCTTAACAAACATCAGATTTTGGGTTTTCCAGTTAATTTTCAGTTGGATGCACTCCCCACCCTTTTCTGTGGAGGTTCTGTATTCTCAGAATCGAACTGTAGTTTTCAGGGTCTGGTTGTTGTTGGCTTTTATTTCTTTTCCTGGGTATTTGATTTCAGTGCTTTCTGAGAGAGGCGCGTGGGAGAGAGATTGCTTCTCATTCAGCATATCTCTGCATTTCTCTGTATTTAGACTTTGACTGCCCTTTTTCCTATTCTCCTCCATACTCCCTGCCTGCTGTCCCCTCCCAAAAAAAACCCCAAACCCTCACTGGATTACAGAAAACAAAGCTCTTTTAGCCAATGCTTGAAATGCGGGGTGAAGGAAGACCAGCAGAGCTGGAAGCTGTTTCTTGCAGAGATGGGGTCCTGTGCACTGGGAAATAGCAGCTTCTGAGCCTGGCTGCTCCTTTTGATTGCCTGGAAAGACGTGAAGTGACTGTAAAAAGGGGAGTGAGAGTTGCTGTGTACACCTGCGCAGTACCCAGTGGTAGCACTGCACAGGCTGCGTTCCGTCTGTGAGGCTGAGGTGGGTGAAATCCTCTGTCACTGAAAACAGGCTGCACTGGGTCTGGCACTGATGGTGAGGGGTGCTGGCAGAACCACCCTGCGAGCTCTTTCTGTTGCCAGCTGAGCCCAGTCTGACAGCCCTGTCCTCCTGTGCTCTCCTTGCTCTACGGATGGAAACCCTGGGTTGTCACCTGCTGCAGAGACACCGGCCTTTACAAGTGAAACCAGGAACACCCGAGTTGTGCCAGGGTGTAACTGGGAGAGGAGAAAGCCACAGTGGGGCCCTGCAGCTGGCAGTGTGTGCTCAGGGGATGCAGTCTGCCAGGGTGCAGCACGCCTGGTGCTGCGGGAGCGCTGCCTGCGCGCAGCGGAGCCATTACACCACTGGCACACAAGGGAGTTCCTGCCTGAGCCTTTGGGGCTGACCAGGAGGAAGAGGACTGAAGCTCATGTTTTTGTTTAATTTGGGACCTTTTGTTTCCTCAAAGCCTGTCAGCTCAGCAGGATGAAAAACCTGGGTTCAGTGTTTTCATTTGCCCACAGCTTACAGAGGAACAGGCAGATAAGGGCCAGCTGTTGTTCCATTTGCTCGCTTAAACAAAACCCACTGTTTTGTGTGATGGCTGCAGCACCTTGCAAGGAAAGCAAGATGGACATATGGCTTTTGTATGCTGCTTCTGTTTTATTATCAAGACATTTTTTCTTCTCTTGGAAAAAAAACCCGAATTTTTGACACACCTTGCAGTCTGTTCTCTGTGGTTTTGTACTGTGTCCGTTGTAGGAAATGAGAGATTAGAGGATTCCAGTAATTTTATGTAATATAAAAGCTTCTTATTGGACTGTTTTTCTAAGGTTTTTGGCAACTACCAGAAATGTAAAATAGGATAGGAAAGTAAACAACATTTCCCTATGTTGTTGACACTGGGATGGCAGGCAAGTGTGTGTGTGGGGGGGGGGGGGTGAGTTCCCTCCTAGAAGTTGTTTATAAATAGCCTGCTCTGCCCCACTCCCTGTGTGTGTGTGTGTGTTCTGCTTCTGTTAGTTAGCAGGAGTGAGTCGATGCTTTCCTGTCTGGCACTTCAGTGACTTAATGCATGTTTGAGTATCTGGCCCCACTGTTTTATTGCTGCACATGCTTTTCTATGGAAAAACTGAGGTGGGCAATGCAAATGGAACCACAACTCATGTCCCTGCCTTCCCTTTCATTTCCTCTTCTCTGTTGTGTGCCCTCTCTGGCATGTTTTTTTCCTCGGGGCGTTTCTCCTTGCTTCTCTTCCTGCACTGTGCAGGTGTGGGAATGTGTCAAAGCTGAGCTCTATGAAAGGACTCTCCTCAAATCAGTCTCCTGTTGTGGACCCTCTGCTTTGTGTACAGAGGGAAATTTCTGTGGTATTGGTAATTGTAGTTAAGTTTTTCCTTGCAGCCCACTTCCTGTGTGGCACTTGCTGCTATAAAGTATTGTTTGAGTGCTAATGAGGGGGTTGTCCATGGCCAGAAGTTTTGTTAGGATGGCAGTGGTTATTAGTGAGGAAGCAGGTGTGTTGAGCAAAGCCCATCAGCACCGAGCTGGAGGAGCAAACACTGGCCTGTTTCAAGAGAGAAGGAGCTGCCCTGACACACTGTGCTTGGGAGCCAGGTAGTCGGAATTCTGTATTTATGACTTCCTCATTTGGGGCGTGTTGCCAGAGGGGCTTTCACCTCTGCTAGTAAACGTATTCAGCTGTTGAAAAGGTCCAAGTGTCATGAAAGTTTATGGCACAGTTGCTCTGGAGCACTCCATGGAGTAAAATGCTCTTCTGTGGGTTCAAAAACGATAGGGCTGAACTGCCCTGGAACTAAGTCTAAGCCAAAGCTGGCCCAGATGTCTTTCACAGCTCAAGCTCAATCAGTGTTGTCTTCAGTAAACATTTAAGAAACAAGGCTCTCCTTGTCTATTTTAATGCCTGTTAAATTACGTGCTTTAGTCAAGGAGACACAAGTTCTGCCTTCTGGGATGAAGTCCAGTCCCTGCCTGTGAATGTCTGTGGTATGGGAGCAGGGCCATTGACACTGGGCTAAGAGTGATTGTAACAGACCTGTGGGGTTGAGGGATGAGGGAAGCAATACCCAAAGTTGAGTTATGACCCCAAATTGAGAGGAAAGTCTGTGCTATTGCTATGTCACTCTGCCATCCCAGGGTACTGGACAAGCCCTGTTACCTTGTAGTCACTCTGTTCTCAAAGCCATCTTTTGCTGGGAAATAGTCTAAAGGGTACTTGGTAATCCTTTGGATGCCTCTAACAGGGACAGATTTTTAAATATAGATACAAAGCCTAGCACTGAGGAAGGGAAAACCGGTTATGTTCGTATAGTGCTATGACAAGCAGCTCTGCATCATTTTTTTCTGCTCCTGTGTGATATCCATAAGGGAAGAAAATTCTCTTGCAGAGATAATTACTGCAACACAATGACAAGTTCACAGTGCTTTGCAGGCAGCAGGAGTTTGCAATCTAGGTAAGGCATCGCTGTCATCTCAGCAAGTCCTTTGCCAGCTTCTCTGCTCATTCCAGAGCGAGGAGCTCCTCTGGCTCAGCTGGGTAGATAAGCTTGCTCTTAATCTTGGCCTTCAGCTCACCTGATCTCCCTTTGCCCAAAAGTCTATTTGGGAAGACTGAAATCTGTTAAGAATGCTCTTTCTTAATTTCTCTTAAAATTGCTGGGGTAAAGGAACATGTTGGTTGGTCAGAGGGAACATTTAAGGTCAGTGTGACCATTTTATTACTGCTAAACCTTGTGGAAGTACGGAGTGACTTTGCCAGTGTGAAGGTGTCAAAATAACCTTGTGTAGTAAGGACTGGGTTTGTATTTGAGCATGAATCCTACATGGGTGGGTTAGAGTGCATCCAGCTCAGAAAAGGTCTTGAGGTTTATGTCCCCTTTTGGAAATCATGTCTGTGTAAAATTAACCAAAAGTATGAACATGGCAGTTTCTTTTGTCTTTTTAAGAGATAAATTTATTAATGAGCTTACTGGACATGGCTGTATTTGAAATCTTGTAGCTGTTATGTGTGGCAGTATTCCCTATATGTGTCTTATATCTCTAACCAGTATGGAAGGGACAATATCAATTTGCCTGTAACAAATGATGTGAGTGGGATTTTAAACTGTGCACTTCTGCAGTTGTCAAATTCTGTAGAGTATGAATATTATTATAACCATGTAATTGCAACAGCCAGAATTTGTATTTGATGTTTGCTTACCTTGATAGTGTTTTGTTTTGTTTCCCCCCCCTGCAGGACTAGAGTGAAATTGGAAAGCCTAGAAGATGCTTATATTTTAAGAGGAAATGATGACTCTCTTTCTGATAAGCATGGATGCCCAGCCTATGTGAGTCCAGAGATCTTGAACACAAATGGCAGCTACTCTGGCAAAGCAGCGGACGTATGGAGTCTAGGTGTCATGCTTTATACCATGCTAGTTGGACGCTATCCTTTCCATGACATTGAGCCTAGTTCCCTCTTCAGCAAGATCCGTCGTGGGCAGTTTAACATTCCAGAAACTCTATCCCCCAAGGCAAAATGCCTCATACGTAGCATACTGCGTCGAGAGCCATCAGAAAGGCTGACTTCCCAGGAAATTCTGGACCATCCATGGTTTTCTACAGATTTTAATGTATCGAATTCAGGATATGGTGCTAAGGAAGTATCAGATCAGCTGGTGCCTGATGTCAACATGGAAGAAGACTTGGACCCATTCTTTAACTGAGCACAAAGACTGGTGTTCAGAAGGTACACAACCTGGAGATGGACACATGAAGGAGCCCTTCCTGACCGCGTTCAGTCACATCCTGCATCAGCCTAGCTTGGTAGCAAAAGACACTCAGAGGTCCTCGGATTGAGAAGGAACCTCCACAAGGAGCTAATATAACAAATGTAGCATGGGGACAGATTGGGGGGGCGGGGGGAGCTTGCTATCAGGTTAGATTGATTTGGAGGAGAAAAGGCAGCATGGAGCAATTGTAGCTTCTCACCTTCTTGGAGCCAAGGAGACTGCACATGCCAATTCTGGTGCAGCTGTATCACTCCTGTTTCTGTTCCATTAAAAACAGTGGTAACTCACAACAAATAGAAACTTTTTTGCCTCAGCTCACATCTTGGCATCGCACTGTTAGATATTTAACTTCAGCCATTATTCAGGGAAAATACAATTGGCTTACTTTTTTAATCAGATGTCTAATAATTAATGGGATTAATACAAGAAAAAAATTAGGTGCACAAAGACGGACATGAAAAGTGGGTGCTAAAAAAAAGCAAAATTTCAGTTCATGTCTCTTGATAGCGATTTTCAAGTCATTTCTTCTAAATAAACTACTTAATATTCTTGTCAGGAAATGACATTTTAATGCTTTGTTCCCTTAAGGGGAAGTAACTGTCATTTAACAGGCTGTTCTGTTTTGTGTCAAATGGTTTGTTGCAGGAAGCTATTATAACTCGGAACTTTCAGATGCATTACAGCTATAGTAGGGGAGAAAAAAAAGAAAAGAAGAAAACTGTATAATTTTTTTTTTTTTTAAGATATGAGATACTGGCTTCCATATCTGCCATGCTGCACGTATATGACTAGAGAGGGCAGAAAGCCCTTAATGGTGTCTTCATCTGAGAACGAATCTCTTCTTTACTGACTAGCCCATGTGTAAATAGAGGGCTCTTTATTATTGAGGAAGAGTATTGTGGGTTTTTTCTTTGAATTCTTTTAAACTTGGGAAAAGAATTGTTTGATTTTCATTTTTGTTTATGTCCAGACTAAGAAATAAGAGGGTATTGATAAGCTGAACATTTATATTACAGATATTCCTCTTGAAACATACACAGTAATATGCACCTTTTGTATTGTCAAGACTTATTCTATTTATTGAAGAAAATGTCACAGTAGTGATGTATTAAGCCAGTACTTCAATTACGGGTTGACTTGGGATGACATGTTACATGCTGTAGTTAACACACTTCTTTTCTGTTCAGGTATTTCTGTCCCTAAATAACTTTTTATTTAGCTTCTTCTTTTTTTTTTTTTTTTTCCTAGATAGCTTTATTTGATTTAGACTGGCAAATGTTTTTATTACTGCTTTTATATTGCTGTATGATACTGAAATCTCTTGGCATAAATATTTGTGTTTCCAGTACCTCAGTTGTTCTGATATTACTGCCTGTATACGTTTTGTGAAGTGGTCATGTTTTTTGGGTAGGTACATGTGGACTCTGTAGTATGTAAATGTTACTTGAATTTGTGCTTAATTATAGTATGTGGCATGTGCGTACAGCTACTTGGCATTTGACGTATGGATGCTATTTGCCTGCCTTGCAGGAAAGTTATGGTCCCACTCTCAAGAGGATGTTTCACAGTTCTTTATCAAGAGACAAAGCTAGCTGCAGCTGACCTGCCTTGGTTCTATTTTGGTAACTAAGAATATAAAGGAGTAATGTTTTTACACTCTGAAGATGGTGCTGTGTCAAGAAGGACTTTTTTTTATTTTATAAGTACCTTATAGGAGGAAAGATTGGTGATGTGCATGGTGGGGTTTTACTGCCTCTGGTGCTTTGTCATGTATTTGGTTTAATGTTTTTGTCCTAATCTCTTCAATAAATAAAATTGTGCATATTTAACTAAACTTCAGTGGTGAACAGTGTTCTTACTGAATGTCTAAGGTGCTGTAGGAGTTTGCTCTGTTGCAATCATTCACCTGGTATTTTCTCTGTTGCTGACAAGCTCTTGCCTAGTCCGGTGAGCTGAGAATACTTAGCACTTACGTTTATTTACAAGATAACACTGTAAGCCTTTTCATCAAAAATTTTACCATTTGCTATGAATAAACCTGGCTTCTATTTTATTTTCTTTTGACTTGTCCCTGTGTCTTACCAAGCCCATTTACCTTTTTCAAGAAGGGTGCTGAAATGTGGTGAGAACTGTGGTCATGGGAGGCTCTTTGGCTGATGAACAGAGATACCAAAATGGAGTGAGCTGGTATTTGCACTTTGCAAAATCTTGGGGCAATGTGCTCCTCAATTCCAGAAAGGATGGATCTGAATTAGCAGGTCCTAATTTAATGTCTTTCATTTCATAAGGCCAGATTCTGTTCCTGTCATTCACCTTAATAATTTTAACATATGCAGGTTGTGACATATATAAGAGCACCATATATACCATATACTACCATATATAGGGTAGTAAGATGCTTTGAGAATGTGAGACAGGACACGTGAATCTTGGTCTATTAAGAAAAGACAGTTTGAACTGGGCTTTGATTTGAACCACACTTCAGGCTGTTTTCAGCACCTCTGTAGTTTCAAAAAGATACAGGTGGCTGCCAGTCACCCTTAAAGAAACCCCCCAGCCTCAAAACTCCCCATTGCAAAATAAAGACTATTGCACTAAAACTGCTAGTACAGGGTTTACTGTCAGCCTGGCTAACTTTGAACTACATGATTTCTTTCTATGTAATTCTTGGCATGTGTTTCAGTTGGTAGATTGAGAATTAAAACTTGATTGTAGAACTAACCAGAAATGTTATTAACATGTAGAAACACTTGAAGATAGGTTTTTAAATTATCTGTATGCCTGCAGCCAAAGTTTAAATTACTTGAAATTCTTTCAAATCAAACTCCCACAATAAATGTGCTTTATGGAAAAAAAGCAGATTGTAATCAGTCATAGAGAGAAGGGGAGCACTGAGGATTTCCCTCTCCCCCACTAAAACTTATGTGAACAGCTTCTGTTCTGTTTGGGTGGAAGTAGTTTAGACCTTATTTTCCAGCAACCTGCATGCTTGCTTTTTCACTGCCAGTAATTATATGAAAAATGTAGCTGACTAATGATTGCTCGTTTGCAGTGAATTTTTTATTTGAGGAATCCTTTGGCAGCTGAAGTCAGTGTTGTAGAATGCTGAAGGGGGTGTCTTGTTTTTGGAGCTTCCTTGTTCCTAAGACTAAACCCAAGAGGGGGATTAGTGATTCTGATTTCTGGCTCTTTTTTGTTATTTTTGCTTCATGGGTGCTGCTAGTTGAGTTCCCAGGTATAGCACTGCTTGCTGCAGAAATGCTTGAGACAGCTTTCTTAGTGCTGCTCCAGCCTCAATTTGGGTAGCAACTGCAGTGGGATTTTGCTGAGCAGACTGTCACATAGCCTTAGCTGTTTTTCAGTCCTGGCAAAAAGGATGATCATCTTACAACTGTGCAGGGTGAAAAGCCATGTCTACAGACAAAACTGTTTCACAGAAAATGACTCCATGGCAGACTTGGGAAGCCCTCCAGCCCCTCCTTCTCTACCTCTCCCAACTGAAAAAAAAAAAAAGGTGCTTTTATTTTTTTACTACAATATATATCCTGTTAGTGCAGCACTGTGTGCAATTTCAAGCTACAGGTTTACCTTCAGGAATGCACAAACAAGAGACAATTATTCCTTTGGCACCATGATGTCATATAACCTGATCCCTTAGTCTTGCTGAGGTGTGCGTGTGTTATGGAGATAAACAAGTCAATTAAAAATGCATTCTCTTGTAGATGAAATAACCTTGGTTAAACTTGTGTTTTTGGAAATAAAAAATAAACTAAAAAACCCTGGCCGAAGATTCTTGAATCCCAAGCTCTGCTTTCCTTGCAAGTGGAGAGGAAGGGCATGAAATTTGATGCCAATGAAAAATTATTAAGAAGGGAAAAAAGTAATACTCTTCATCCCGAAATGATTGTGTTGAAATTTGGAAATGTATGAGTGAGTGCTGTGACTAATTGCATAATGAATACCAAAAGAATTAGTAATAATCAGTCCTTTATTCTTTAAGTTTTGGCTAAGATCTCTATGAAAGAACTTGCTAATTTAATAAGTGGCAGTCCAGCTAACAACTACACTAGCTTGTAACTTTCTTATTCTTTTGGTAGAAGCAAATGTTGAAAATTGGTAACAAGATGAGACAAATTGAAATCAAAGTGTAAGTAAAGTGGGGTATAAATGACCTGTAATATGGTGTAATTCCCCTGAAACAGGAGAAACTGCTGAGGAAAATTTATTAAGAAAACCCAAACAAGAAATCAAAAAAACCCTTAAATCAGGCCAGTTCTGCCACTGACTTTTGCTTTTCCCAATGTTCTTGACACTTATGTTCTTGGTACCAGTTTCTGTGCCACCATTTTGGATTTTTTGACATCTGAATTAAACGTAGGCTATTGGCTTGAAATGTTGATCCTCTAGAAATGCCTCACTAGACGCTTCTATAAGTTTGAAACTCTAAGCTGTATTTGATATGTAAATTTTTATGTATATTGGTGAGTGTATGCAAATGTGTGAAAAAATACATTTACAGTGATGGTAGTGTAAATTCTGAGAAATTAATTTGATATTATTTGTACTGATGTACATGAGCGGAATCCATTTCTTAAGGATTTCTTTCTCTTCTGTGCTGAGAGATGTCATTTATTCTTTATATTACTCAATTTAAAATTTAAATTTGTTTAGACTCCTCTTAAAAACTGGCTCAGTACAGGAGTGGATCCCATTGTTCTGATTCTCCTGCCTCCTTCACCCAGCAGGGCAAAAAGGAAATAGTCTTGGCGTGGCAACTTGTGCAAAGTAGTAGGTTAGAGTTACTGCTGTGCTTAGTTTTGCTCAGGAGGTTAAAGCATTGCAAAGCTGGTGCTGACATCATTCCAAGCACACAAAAAGCTGACGTCAGTTGCCCACTCTATTGCAAGGTGTTTATCGCCATCTGATTAGGCTGGCAAAAGGTGTACTGAGAAAGCAGTGCACAAAGGAGGAAACTCTCTTTGTCCATGCTTCCCACTCACCCCGATATCAGAGTCAGTCCTGGAAAAACAAACACGTTGATAAGGCTTCTCTGAAAATCTGTGGAGCTACTATTGGGCTGGACTTCTTCCCATCTAAATCACTAAGAACAAGTGTTGAGCACGTAGTTTGTTGCAGGTGGGTGTTGGGCAGCCCCTTCTTGCAGGGGAGTCCAGGTCTGAACTTTTGACCTTCTCAAAGTGACAAAATTAGAAGGGATGCTATGACACAAACACTGCTCTTCTGCCTGCTCACCTAAGTGTGGGTCACTGGTCAGCAGAGAATTGCTGCTGGCTGCTGGTGGGAGGCTGCTGGCCTTGCCCATGCCCTGCTCCTTCCCCAGCAGGGCTCTCGTCTGCTGACCCTGCAGGACATGCAGACAGCACCAGCTGCTGCCATGGGACACCAAACCACATGGCCTCTGTTTCCTCCATCTGCCAGAATGTGCTGGAGTTGTGGAGTAAAGCAGCCAAAACTAAATATCTTCCTTCATCTGTGGCCAAATGTGCCCTTATAAACAGAGACTTCCACTGTAACTGTGGATCAAAGAATGTGCTGAGTTGGAAGGGACCCACAAGGATCATTGAGTCCAACTGCTGTCCCTGCACAGCGCCATCCCCAAGAGTCACACCGTGTGCATGACAGCTCTGTCCAAACACTTCTTGAGCTTCGTCAGGATTGGTGCTGTGACCACTTCCCTGGGGAGCTGTTCCGGTGCCCAAACACCCTCTGGGGGAAGAACCTTTTCCTGATATCCCACCTAAACCTCCCCACACAACTTCGGGCCATTCCCTCAGGTCCTGTCACTGTCACCACAGAGCAGAGATCAGTGTCTGTCCCTCTCTTCCCCTCTCAGGGAAGTTGTAACTGCAGTGAGGTCTCCCCTCAGTCTCCTCCAGGCTGAACAGACCAAGTAAGACACCTAGCAACAGGGTGGTCTATAGATCAAGCCAAATTCTTCAAGCTATGGGGCAGAGCAGAGTAAATGTGATTTCTACTCTTGCTGAGACCTGACTCTTTCTAAAATTCCACATGGATTCATTGCTTCTCTCATAACAAGGTAGGACTAAAATTTGGTCTAATTCAGTCCCTGGAAATAGGTAAAAAATAAAAAATAGACCAAATTGGAATTAGTCAGAATTAGAATATCATAGGTTGAAAAAGGTGTCAAATTCCATGCACTTTTGGTTTAATTTTAAAAGCTCAGTGTCAGCCTGCTAGAAGAGGAGAGTTCTGGCTTACTGGTCATCAATGGGCATTTTATTGCTACATATTGAGTTGATTTCTACTTCCTCCTATGTGTGATCACAATAGCAGATTACTGGTAATTTCTAAGTGTTTCTAATTTCTGATTTTGGTTTTCATATTAGCAAGACATGTCTGATCCATGCAAACAGCCTTCAGAGCTGCTGTGGGATGGAGTGTATCTGTGGGTAAAAATTGAAGCTCTTCTGAGTACTGAGTTTCTGACAGGGCTTCAGCTGCATTAGGGTAAAAGGATTTTACTATACAAACCTTTATTAGAATAAACATTGCTTAAAAAATTACATAAGATGCCTACTCTCCTTGGTAGCTCAAATCAAGGCCAATCAAATCAACATGCTCACGATGAGTAAGTACATGCATATTTTACCAGTTGTTACTTTTTAAAAACTCTCTAATTCAGTCAAAGGAACATATCTTGGAAGAGCAATAGCTTGATTGCAACAGAGAATTTATGGCAGAGGACAAAAAAAATCTTTTTTCAGTTTTTTTTTTTCTATTCAATTTGACGAGAAATGTTGACAAATCCATTTTCTTGGTACTGTGTGGATTATCGAGCCTTTGCCCGGTCTGAGGAGCTGCTAACATGAATAACCAGTGATCTCATGTAACCTCAGGACAGCAGTGAGATTTGTCAGAAAGTTCCCAATGTGCTGTCTTTAATTTTAAAAAGGAACATCAGCAACATGAAATGCATGATTCAGAAAAATCCAGTGACATTTTGTGATTGTCTGTGGCTGAGAAAACTGGAGTAGTCAGCGTTGCCTGATTTCATCCCTGTTGATTGATCAGGCCATGAGGATAACCCACATTTTACTGCAGGAAGAAATTTTTCCCGGATAAATTTAGCTTTGTGTAGAAAGCAAGGACAAGGTCAAGGTTGCATTTTTATCCTCAGAGCACAGGAGGTGCAGGATGATTTTGTCCTTCCTCCTTTTTTCCCCCCCTTACGAGTAGTCTTTCTGCATAGATGAGGGTAGGGAAGATAATGCCCTTTGCCACTTTTGTAGTAGAAACATTGCTGATTTGTTCCAGAATTATACTCACACCAACCTGTCAAGTGGTATTTTGAGCTCTACTAATTTGCTGTTTGAGTGGGAGGGGGGGAGGGGGGGGGGGTTGTACCTTATTTTTTCCATCAAGCATGCTGGGATTGTACTGATTTTGAAAACTGATTTTATAAAATGCCATGATTTAACAAGTTCTGCTCCTTCTTCCACAGTACTTTTTCAACAGCATCACCATTTCCTGTAGTTTGTAATTTTTGGGAAAATTAAGTTTTTAGGTTTCAGATAGTCTTGCCTATACATAAGTCTGAAAGATAAAAACCATAGCAAATAAAGGGTATTTTATGCAAACAATGTTAGATTTTGGTAATCAGTTTTCGAAAATTACAGAACAAAAATGAAAATCCTCTGGTCATTCTGTTTAAACAGTTTTATCTTCTGACTTTTTCCACGCTGCCACTACACTTTGCTTTTATTTAGGACAACTGCAATTGTAAGTGACACTTGCTACCATGGGGTTTGTGCTGCCAGGTCACTCAGAGTGCATTTGGAGGCCACCATGGTGAGCACACCATGGAAGTAAGAGAGAAATGTATGCGTTGTGCTATAACTAAAGGCTATCTATCTCAGAAACACCAGACTTTTCTAAAGGGTAGAAGGCTTCGCATCTCATTTCTAATAGTATATGAGATTAAGAGACTGAATGTTGCTGCTCCCATCCATAAGTAATGTTTCCAACATTGTAGCTGTTGGATTGTTCAGGGAAGTGGAAAGAAGTGTCTGAACTGCATTTTTCTGTGCTTCCTTGCAACTTCTTGACACCATCAATTTACTGTGAGTTCCAGTCAGCTGAATCAATAACAGATATAATCCCCAGAGATCCCCAGAGCGGGAAAGACTTGCTTTCAGGAGGTCAGTAGATAGGCTATAGGCTTCATTGTCTGGAGTTGAATCATCATGCCCTTGCTGCAGAACTAGACCAAAAACTCTGATATTTAGGGCAGTTTTAAAGCTTGTTCCAAGATCGTTTTCACAAGAAAAGGTTACCCTGTCAGAGCACAGCAGGGGAGATTGACCACACTTCTGAAGTCTGTATAGTCAAACCCAAGCTTTGTTCTGCCTCAGCTCTTAAGTTCCTCGCAGACGGGCAGAGAAACCCACTGCCAGCTTTACATGTAACTGGGAGGACAAAGACAAGATTCAGACTATCTAATGCTATTGAAGCTGGAAGTAATGGGCTTACACAAGTGGAATTTAGGGCTAGGATTTGTCCAGCTAAATGTTGACAACTATATTTCTCTCTGCTGACTATAAAAGGAGCTCAGCATGACTAGCTCAGGCATAGATGTCTCAAGTTAAATCGGAGTAATCCTCCCTGCTTGCCAGAGCCTCATTTGTTTGCATACACAGAAAAGTCTTGTTCCTTTTGAGATACTCCAGGTATCCAAGACATCTACCAAGACTTGCAGATGAGAGAGAGAGAGAGGCTGTGGAAGATGGACCTCTTGTGAAGGGAGAGATGTAGTGGGGTGCCCTCAAGCATCTCAAATGGCAGCAAGTGGACACAGCTATATGGATGTCTGTGTAGGGCAATCCAGAAGACTTTAGTTTTTATAAACCTAAATCTGAGAGTAGGATTCTCTTGTTAGCTTGAAAGTTTCCTAGGTGCCAGCATTGGGTATTTTAAAAAATGTAAATGCATTTATAATTTATGAGGGAAAATGCTCTCCTTCTCTCTTTGGAAGTGGTCACTTGTGAAAACAAGTTTGCAAATGTGGTTGGCCCAGAAGGGTTTCAGGTCAAAGGAGCCTGACCCTTATATAACACATGAGAAAATGCTCAGCTGTGGGTATACGTGGGTGCTGTAAGCTTTATACATCTAGCAGTCACTGGGCAAGGTACAGAAATAAACCCAAATGGAGAGAGACCGTAAATCAGCATAATAAAAAATAGCAATGATGAATGTTGCTACATCAAGATATACTGGGAGACTGAATAAAAGATCAAGAGCAAATGCATTTATTTTCTTTTCATAGCATGTCACTGTTTTATTTTCCTCTTGTTACCCCTCCATGTAGGATGTGCTACATAGAGCAGACTTAACCACCTGTTCAGTAGAGAAATTAAGTGCTTTAGAAAAGCATTTTCCATTTCTTCCCTTTAGTGTCCACCAGTGGATGTTCTTTCTGGCCCCAGAAGCAGCTGGTGTAACTCAAATAGCTCATTAAAAGTGCCTTGTGATCCTTTCTGTTGCATACATGGCACTTTAACCTGTTTGCTCTTCTACTTTCTCCTCTAACAACTTCCCTCAAAAACAAGTTGCTTTTTATTTGGGAGAGATATTTGCATACTGTCAGAGAGGAAGATTCAAATTTGGCACAGCATCATAAACACAACACTTGCAAATCTCTCTGGTTTTAGGCAGTAGGAAAATGAGTTCCTAGTGTTTGCTAGTACTTCTCCAGACAAGGGTGTTCATTAAACAATGTTAATGTTTTTCTTCTCTTAAAACCCAGGCTATGGTATGAGGCAGCCTTGTGTTTAGCAGTTGCTCACTGACTAAAAATCCTATGGCAACCAATAAATGGAAGCCAAAAAAATGTTGCAATATTATTTTAGAGGACTCGTCTGCTTATTTTTACAGTTAGCCTTGCATAACCTTCTACATTTTTGGACTCTGCCTTATGTAGAATATTTCTTAAAGTTTCCATTTATTTCAATTGTGCACTGCACATTAGGAAAACTCCTAAAAGAATTAGAAAAAATGAGTCACAAATACTTTCCCTTTATGATGTTATCCTGCCCTTCTATAACCCTTTTATGTACTGCCCTTACATAATATTTATTTGGTGTTACAGTTTTGCTAAGCGTCTAACACTAATTTCTTTAATATGCAAAGCAAAGGTGAAAACAGTGTCATTATGGTAGCTTGAAATGTGTTTGCTTCCTGGGATTTAAACACGTGGACACAACAAATGATATCTGGTTTCCAGCTGAAGACCAGCACTGCCTTTTTTGGGGGTTTTTTTCAGGGTGCATGTGGAGATGGCATCTTTATAGGCAATGAAAAGCAGTGTAATGTTAGGTTTAAAATTAATGTGAAAAAGTCCATTCGATATCAGTGCAGCTCAAGTGTTTGTTGTGTGCCCATCTCTGTGTTACCCTGGCACAGCTAATCATTACCAGCAGAATATCAAAAGGCTGTATCTGTAAGATTCAGCCTTGATACATATAATGCCCTAGAAATTATATATTTCACTCTCTCCTCCCACAAAAATAGCCTCAAAATCCCTGCAGCTTGTTCCTCTGTGGCCAGCAGTGTAGCAGTACATGAATTCCTTTAAGCTGGCTCTCTATAGGTTGACTGGTTCATGCCTGATGTTGCAACCCCATCACCCGTAACGAATTACATATGCAACTCTTGCAAAATTGTATTCTGAATAAATAAAGGCTTGGAACTTTATCCCTGTCTTTCTTCAGCAAACAGGATCTTAGGTAGGATGGAAAGGAACAGGTTTGTGTGCTGGCATGTGAGCATGAGGCTGTGTGTGCACCTGCATAAATGAACA
Organism: Cinclus cinclus; assembly: GCF_963662255.1. Taxonomy (NCBI): domain Eukaryota; kingdom Metazoa; phylum Chordata; class Aves; order Passeriformes; family Cinclidae; genus Cinclus; species Cinclus cinclus. Next base: position 13,386,098 of record NC_085048.1, on the reverse strand, counting down.
GTCCCAAATGAGAGAGGGGGTGGGTGTGCACCGTTCTGCTTCTGTGCACCAAGCTGGGTAAGAAGCTGAAACAGGAAATTTTGATATGTTCCTCAGCTGCTTCAGAGCAATATAGCTTTGTTTCTCCAGCAAGAAGAGCTGGGAAAGGTTTAGTGCTTCTGTAGGCTGGAGGTTTCCGACAAGCAGCACTGGCAGCTGATGGGAGGTGGCAGCATCCTGGCCTTACCTTTCTGGGAAACCCTTGCCCGTGCAAATACACAGGTTTTGTAACTGAACATTTGTGTTACCTTGTGCATATAGAGAAGAATAACAGGGAAAGCAACCAGGTCAGTTCTTAGATTCTTTAAATACCCTCAGGTGGGTTTTGGCACACAGAGCTTTAGGTTTCTGCAGGAAGGATGCCTCAGTTCGTGACAGTTCACGGAGACTCAATCTGCCCAGCTTGTGGAGCCCAGAGGGTAATTAATGCCATCCCAAAGCAGACACTGATATTTGATCAGATTAAGTGGTGCCCTACACCCATTGCCTGAGAACTATTTTGTTTTTAAAACAGTGATCAAAACATGTAGCTCAAATATAGAAAGCAAGTTGTAGTCACCAGAAATCAAAAGAGCTGTATCCTACTTTTAGCCTGACACAAAGGCTAAGAAAATAAATATAATAATTTACATTCCAATTGGTTTCCATAGGCCTTGAACAAGGACATTAAACATAAGAAATAAAATAAGCATGTATGCAAACAGATATTTATACATTCAAAAGTATGCATTTAAACATAATAAGATAGAATGTATCTATTCATTTTCTAATCCTATTAAAATGTAAACTTGGGTTGCAAATTCTTTTGGAAAAGGACAGGAGGTTTCTTCTCTATATTTGCATATAGCAGCAAAATAAACTCTGGGTATGCTTAGGACTGGGGGACCTTCTGACTACTGAAGTAAAATTAATGTATTAGAATGGTTGAATAGTTTTAGGATCAAGTACAATATGTCCTATCTTATGAGGTCAGCAGCCTCCTGCTAGTCTTCAGACAAGGCCTCTGCTCTTTTCTAATAGAATTATTTGTGGATTTTTTGTACAAATTTTATCTATGAGCTTGAGCTGCAACTGACCTAATATTGCAAAACCTGTTTCTCACAGAACCTAAGCAGGTTTTAACCCAGCTTTTGAAAGGAAAGCAAAATATAATAATCTATTTCAGCAACTGGACTCAGAAAACAATCTATTACAGTTAAATGAAAAAAAAAATTCCTTCTATTGTCTTCCTCTGATAAAAGGTCACATAAAAATCTTGTAAACTGAGGTATTGCTTGTCATTGTAGATGCTTCTTGTATACCTTGGAAGATCAGTACAAGAAAAGACATACGGTAAATTTTCTGAAGGCTTTCTTTAAAGAAATAATATTTTTAGTTACATCAAACACTCCATTACATTACACACTGTATAACTATTCTTCAGAATAAGCAATTGTATCAGATTTATGAGATAAAACGAGATAGAAGTTTTTGTGAAGTTTAAATTTACAGGTTTGATGAGCATGGTTAACTGTTCCATAAGGCCAAACTGAGTGAAACAGTATCAACAGTGATCCTTTCTGATATACCCTGATGTTTTGTGCAGTCCTGTTTGGTTTATTGCTGTTGTTAATTTTGTGGTTTATTTATTTATTTATTTGTTTGTTTGTTTGTTTGTTTGTTTGTTTATGCTCAGTCCTGACAAGCAGTGGAAATATTGCCAGGAACAAGGCTTTTGTGTTGACAGTCATAGCCTTGAACTTCTGTTAGGAAGGTGCCTGTGCCACTCTAGTGAGCTGCCCACATTGATCCATCTCCAATGTTTGGACCTGATTTCAAGTACTCCAGAGCAGGAATTCTCTCCAAGGGTCCTCAGGCTGCAGTCAGTCTGCAAAGCCTCTGTTTGGGGTTCCAAAAGTTCTTATCTGAAGCCATAATGGCAGACCTAGGTGGGCACCATTGTGTGAAGGGCTGCGGAGTTTAGGGGACTCCTAGGAGAAGGTGCTGCAGCTTGGTTTTCCTACACACTCTTAACACAGCCTTTAGATGGTTTCACACAAAAAGAAGTGTTACAAGGGTACACTCAGTACCTTCATAAGGTGAAGGTATGATGTCCTCTTGTTTATGACCCAGTATGGTGTTTCTTGCAATAGGAAATGCTGTTGTAAAGGAATATTGTTTCATATTATGCATACTCAGTGTTTGATGGAGGTTACTGCAACACACATTTACTGGTCTATTAATTATGGTAGGTTAATTATAACAAATCCCCTTTCCTTACTCGGAATGAGCAGCCCTCATGAAGGGGAGGTTGTGAAACAGGGGAAGACAAAGATTAATTTATTTTTTAAAAAAGAGTGAAATTAGATAAAGAGAGAGGAATGCAGAGCACTCTCTCATACCTTCTCACAGCTCAATTCATTCCATGGTTCCTTTCTTTGTTGCTACTCTGTCACTTGTCCCACCTCCCATTGCAATATATAATTCTCAATCAATGCATTCAAGTATTTCATACATATACACATGACATCTTTCCAGCGTGTACTGTAGTGCTTTCTCCTCTCATATTTTAACAAAAGTTTTGTAGTTTTAGGGTTTTTTTAAGACCTCATCTTCTGGAGTGCTTCCTTCTGCCCCTGATTTATACTCTGTATTTATGTCTCTTATGATTATACAGTGAAATTAAAATGACAGAAATGCAAAAGAGTATTTTCAGATTTTTTTTTTTTTTAAGTTCAGAGTTTTTAAAAAACCTGTGTGTGGTTTGGAGGCCTGACTTGTTTGTTATTTTTGGTGCTGAAGTTGAACTGAACTACAAAGGCCAAGATATGTTGTAAGCACAGCTCTAACTACTGTGTTGTAATCTTAATTCATTCAGCTGCTGAGGGCTTAATATGGCCACTGAAAGGAATGCAGTCTTGGCCAAGTACTTTTCCAGTGAAAAAATGTTAATTTGTTCCATGCCATCACTATTTCTTTTGTGTACATATGTTCAAAGTAAACTTTCACTGATCACCCCAGGTAAGATACAGAAGGAGAGAGGAAGAAACTACAGCTCTGTGCAATTTCTAGACTTCTCAGGAATGATATTCTTTAAGAACAGTGAATTTTAAAAATGTTGTGGTTTAGTGGTTTTTATAATATACATCACTGTTTTGCAACTCAGTATTCCTTTGCAAAACATCTCAAATGTCAGAAATAAAAGATAATAAAAATAATGCACATTATCAGAGTAACTTGAAAAGCACTTAGCTGGCCATTACACACCAGGAGCCTTCAGGAGTGATGCTGTTTTGATCCCATTTCTGGCCCATGATATGTTGGAGGTAGCTTACAAGTTCCAGACTTGTGTTCAGAAATAACTGTCTGAAGCTGAGTTTCAATATACAAAAAGTATTTTGTATCATTATTTATTTTTTATTAATTAGGTAATTTAAAATATATTACATCTATTATATATTGCATCTATTATATATATTGCCTATAATTAATACCAGATGATATGTATACAATTATTATATAGTTTAATAAAATGCATATGGGTGTAATTTGAAAATACTTACATACTTACATCTACGTATTTACATACAGATAAAACCAAAGGCCATTCTGTGGTCCCTTCTGTTCAGCTAGGTAAGGAATGAGTTCTCATGCTGCATGACAAAGGGCTATTTCATGAGGCTGCTCTGTCATTCATTTCATATAATCAGGGCTAAGCAGAACCACTAGTGACAAAGGAGCAGGTTGCAGACACCTCATTCCGTAGATTTTGCTCTCATTCTAGGGCAGAATGACTCAGGTGGCTGATGGTACCAGTGCCTAGAGAAAATAGAAAAATTTAGGTGGAATGAATGCAGCAAATGGATTGAAAGAATTCCTTCCCTTCCCTTCCCTTCCCTTCCCTTCCCTTCCCTTCCCTTCCCTTCCCTTCCCTTCCCTTCCCTTCCCTTCCCTTCCCTTCCCTTCCCTTCCCTTCCCTTCCCTTCCCTTCCCTTCCCTTCCCTTCCCTTCCCTTCCCTTCCCTTCCCTTCCCTTCCCTTCCCTTCCCTTCCCTTCCCTTCCCTTCCCTTCCCTTCCCTTCCCTTCCCTTCCCTTCCCTTCCCTTCCCTTCATTGTTCCCTTTGGACTTTCTCCTGTCCTGTGAATGGTGCTGAGGCTCCTGAATCATGAACTGAGGAGTGCAGTGATCTGATGAAATAAATTATTGTTAGAGAAAAAAATTCTACTGTACAGTTTCTCCCCTTCAAAATCCAGAGCCTGAAAGCGAAATATCCCCTCTTCCATTCCCCACATGTTTGTAGGGTCATACAGAAACTGAAAAGAGTGGGCAATTTTTGGTTTTCATAATTGCCATAAGACAGTTAAAGCTTTAAGCTGTAGTGCAACCACTACCCCCAACTCTTACTACATTAAATCACACTTGAATGCACTGTAGCAGAATTTAATTTAGATTTTGTAAATTTGGCCTTTTGAAATCAGCATAAATTATAATGTTCCAGTCAATAGTTTGTCCAACAGACAGCAAGTCACTTGATTTTGCTTTAGCATGTCTCAATCTGTTAAACAATAGGGCTTTTCTTTGCTGAAGTGGGATTGGTGTGCATTCAGTAAGAATAAGCTCATTCTAACAGCTTTTCTTTGCTTTTCTGTTTTAGAGAGAGAGAATTTGTAAATACTCTGTATTAAATTTGGTAGCAATCTGTGGACCATGGTGATAAAAGACAAATTGACCCAAACTACTGAACCTCAATCTAATGAGATCAAAAGACATCAGGTAATTTTAGCTTATTTGTTTGAGGTGGGTTTTTTGTAACTTATTTTTTCACAGCTATTTAATTGTTTGTTCTGGGATTTTTTCCCCCCAAGAACATCTGAAAACAGGACTGTGAAATGCTTCAGGACAGGGAATACTTACACTATTTTTCTAGCTAAGAATGAACCAGAAAACCCACAAGAAGGATTCTTTTTATCTTTTCTGGACAATATAATTATGTGCTAACTTCTCTGTGTGGTTAACTGAATAGGATGTTGCTAATTACTAATCACCATCAGGAAAGGGAAAAATATGAAGCTATACATATCCAAGATACTTTCCAGATGGAGGAATAGGTTTGCTGACTTTAACCTTTTGTATATTGATTTTCTGAGTCTTGTTTCTCTTCACTGTATTGCTGACCAGACACTGTGAGGAGCTGAAAGAGAAACTGTCTTTGGCACAAAGATTCTTCTTAAACCAGCACCAAGATATCCTGGCTATTCCAGATGGAAATAAGGCTGATTCCTCTATTTTTAGGACTATTGCCCATGGCTTACAATTTTGGGGTTCACATACAGTACTATTGCAATCAGAAAAATTAATTTTCTAACATAAGCTAGAGGTATATGTTCTGATTCTTACTCATTGTCAATTCTAATCACTGAGTTATTTTCTGAGAACTGTTTTGGTTCCATATCACAAGCAAATTATTCAAACACTCATCAGTATTGAGAAAAACTATGCCTAGGTTCTACATGGGTTTTTAAAAAGTTCTGTGGTAGAAATTTTGTACCACATAAAGAGAATCAAAGCCCAGGCATTGACCTCACTTAGACTAGATTTTCATGTTAGATGTTCTATAGGGCCACTGAATTATTTTTCTTTCTAATTTCTAAAGGAAAATACAAAGGTTTTTTTTAAAAAACAACTTTAAAAATGCTTTCATAGTGATGTAATTCAGTAATGTACACAGTAAAGGCAGAAAAATTCAAAAGTAATGACCATCTGCTCTCTTGGGATTTGGCTCCTTATTGAGCAAGATGATAACAATTAACCTTTCAGGTACTTTTTTAGGGGGAAAAAAACAAAAGCTGATTTTTTTTTTGTTTCCTTGCTGTCTTTCTGCCTTCCCTTTGAATCCTGGGATATGCAGGTATATGGTGGTGGGGCTGTTTTAGTCCTCAGGATGCCATTCTCTTTAGTGACTATTGGGATGAGATATTTCATATTCAGCTTCAGTTTTGCTTTCATTTGGAGTCATCCCACACTCTTAATTATGCTCGTTTGGCAAAAGGTGAATCTCTGCAAACCAGAACCTTGAGTCTAGAGTTACTGTGGTCTGTAACAGTGGTGGGTTTTTTTTGTTTTGGTGGGGTTTTATTTTTTTTTTCCTTTTTAGGTTTGTTTTGTTGTTGTTTGTTTGCTTTTGTTTGGGTTTTTGTTGTGGTTTTGGTTTTCTTTCTTTTTAGAGAAGAAGAATGGATAAAAGAATGGCCCTGTTTGTTCCTCTCATTTCTTAAGGGAAATTAAAAAACAGCCATGGCTCTACATTATGGCTTTCCTTTCTGCTTAGCTTTAATTTGTCATCTTTTGCTGGTTCCTGTTATACCCAGTTCCTGAACTCTCAATACAATAAATGTTATTGTTCATGGGGAGAATGAGTTGCATAGATGTCAAGTCATCAACAATCAGCTGGCCAGTTGCCTGAAGCCTTTTTTGTTTTCTTCATGGGACATAACTACAAGTACTTATTCATACAAACAAGTCTTACACACCTAAGTAGACCTATTGACAGTAGTGGTGAATTGAAGGTGGGAAAATAAAAGGTTGGGCAATGTCTTTTAAATCTAGGACTGAGGTTCTAGTTCTAGTTGTCACAAATCTTTACCTGATGGCATAAATTTACTTTCTTTTGGCAACATATACACCCCTGTACAATAACTATTTTTTAGAAAGGCAGATAGAAGAAATCAAATCCGGAAGTAGCAAATTTTTTGCAACTAATTTCAAAAACAAGGGATGATGTGTTTAGGGCAAAGATAGAGGCTTTTGATATGTTCAATAAAAATATGAAATTGCTTCTGTCCCATGCTGTTAGAATCTCATTGAGTATTGATTTCTCTGAAAGAACATATTAGTACAGAGAGATTGTTGCACTATCTGATATACCAAACTCTTAAGTTCAAGACTGTGGAAGACAGATGTGACAAATTTGACAATGACACCATCTAAAGAGGAGGAAGGAAGTTGAAAAGTAAAAACTAGTTATTAGAGAGTGATATAATGAAAGAGAACATTATACTTCTTGCAGTAGCAGGAACAGGAATTAATATTAGTCTGCTCAATAATAAAAGATGACACCCTAGAAATTTACAATATGTTTCAAGCACACATTCAGAGAGTCTCAAAATCAAGCTAAAAAGGCAAAAACCTACTTTGAATTTGCTTAAAGTGGAAGTTTCAGGCAATAATTACTAATTGCCATTCAATAAGGTAATATCAGGGGAACCATCAGCTTGAAATGACTGGTATGTGAGGAAGTCTCCTGTGCAGACTTCTGAATTTACTGCCATGAAGGTCTTCTGCCACTCCCACAGCTGTCATTACATGGGATGCTCCCCCACCATGCATGTTTAATATGCAGCATGTTTCCTTTCTCCTCACCTAATATGAGTTCTCAGCTGCAGGGTCCCTTTCTGGGGCCAAGAAACACCTGTGCTCCTCACCTAAGGTGGGATTCACTTACTTAAACACAGGAGTCTGGCACTGCTTGAGACACTTTGGGCTGGCCTGCCCAGCCTTCAGCTGCTGGTTGAGAGAATGCAGGTGTTCTCTAAGGTCAGTGTCAGGTCTGTCACACCAACCTGTCCTGTGCATCTCAGGTATTATGAAGATACTTGCTTAGGTCTCTGACAATGTTTTACCAGTGAGCGTGGTGTCTGGGCTACATGTGAAGTTCAAAGAGCTGCTCATTTTGTTCTAGTTAGCTGCATGTGGCCCCTGACATGCCTCGCAGACCCAGTTGACATCTTCAGCTTTACCTTTCAGCAGTTTATAGCCCTTCACCTCAGCCCCACAGCCTGCTCCCTGTCCCCCAGGTTACCTGCTCAGCTCAGCAACAAGCACCCACCCATTAGCCCCCCAGTACTCTGCAGGGTCTATGTGTTCCAGCCCAGGGCAACCAGAGAGCTGGTGTTGACTAATAGCTTGGCATGTGTCAGTCACAGTCCTCTAGCTTGTTGGGGAAGGATGAGAATCCTCTGCTGAAAGGAAGATGATTGTTCTTTCTGTTAGAGTTCACCAAAATCTGTACAGAGGATGCCACAGCAGATGGACAAAAAAATAACTCATGCAGGGATTCTGAAATGCCATGAGATTTGTTTCTCTTCTCTAATACCTGTTCAGTAATTCTGCCTTTCTGTTGTAGAGTTGGAATCCCTCATCTGTATTTTGGAAGTTAATTATACTGGTGACAACATGAAGTCTCTGTGCAGTGACTGGAACTATGTGAGCTTTGAACAGAGGATTTGTTTCCCAAAAGTTAATTTGATATTTCCTCTTCTTGTCTGGTTGCTTTGGTGTCTTAGAAAAATGTATTTCTTCTTTTTTCTTCTCCTAGCAGCTGGAGCTGGTAGCTACTTCTCAGAGAGGGGATTCTTTTCTCCTTTACATCCTCTTTCAAGGTGAATTTTAATATCTCATATGGTACAAACAATCTTAGTAATTTTAGCATTTTGTAAAATGTCCTTTTTTTAACATTATAAAACCCTCACAACAACTTATCAGGAAACCCATATTCAGTTTTTTTCCGCAGTGGAAACTGTGAATTATTTATAACAGTAGTTTGATTATATTAAAAAGCACAATCCCAAGCCTGCAGTACATTACTGGCTCCATTCCTTGCCTAAAACAGGCGTGTTTATATTTTTCCTCAGTAAATATGTGATAATTAAATGCAAATAGACCATATTTTTCAAATGAATTCCCAACCCTGGAAACTTGGATGATGATAATCTTGCCTAATAAATGCACAACTGCAAGTGAAATCAAAGTTTACTGAAGCAGAACATTCTTAGCAGTCAGTAGCAGCCATCATTTAGTGAAAAAAACCCATACAGGATTAATATAGACACATCATTGAAAAATGGATAGCCCAAAGGTATTTTATAATTATGGAGTATACCTAAGTATTAATTGAAAACACTGTGCACTCTTTATGGGATATTCTCAGCTAATCCATTCCTTTAAATTATTAGGCTATGTTGAAGTCATGCCTAAGGCTGTCATCAGCTCTCTTGCATGTTCCCCATTGTGTGTGTTATCCCCTGTTTCTAGGTCAGCTTTTCAGCCTTTTCCTTTCCCCTTGTGGAAGAAAGCAATTTCTCTCCCATACATTTCATTTATGAAGAGACATATGCATGTTTCCTGGCTGGCAGCACCTGATCTTCTCCCTCTCTCTTACAGCCTGAGGTCCTGAGTCTCCCTCGGAGCTACTGGAAGGACTTTTGGATTGCTCTGATAGTTCTCTCATCCCATGAGCAGCTCTGTTTCCCCCTCTTTTTGATGAACCGTGTCTCTCTGATGTCTTTCCAAATCTGGGCTAAAGACAGAGGAATGTAGAATCCCAGAGAAGAGATCATCAAAGAAAGGACTATTGTCTGTCCAGCCTCTGTGAGAAATGGACACATCCTCTGCAGCATTCCTTGTTCCCTCCTCCTTTTCTCATTCTTCCCAGAATGCTCCGCTTTTACACAGCTGTTTTCTAACATCTGGAAATATATCGTTGTATGCCCTTAAAAAGTGCCTCTAAGTGTGGGATTTTGTCTCAGTGGCAGGATGCTGGCAAGAAGCCAAGCATTGTCTTTGTACTACCTGCCTGGTTGTTCTCCTTGTCCCACATAACTCAGTTTTCCTTTCTGGGATTCCTATAGCTGCACCCCCCAGACCACATTCCTAAGGTATTTGGAGATATTCCTATGAGTATATCTCCTTCTTTCCTTATGACTTCCTCACATTAAAACTATTTCCCTCCTTTAACTAATTCTCCTTAACAGTTAAAGACAAAGGCTGCATTTTGTTCACTCTTTATGACCTTATGAATGGGGAAGAATATTATACAGCTCATAGGAAGCATGAATTTAGCCTGATGGCTATTCCTTCTGTAGCTCTCACTTTCATGCAGGACTGTTTTCTTGCCTGAACCTGGAGCAAAAGAGCAGTTGCAGGGGAGGGAAAGGTAGGTTCCTGGAAGAAGGAGTAGCTGACAGGATGTTGCTTTTGTTGGAAAAGATCCGTCCTGTTGACAACAGGGAGGACCCAGTAAGGCTGAGTGTTAGCTACCAACCAAGCTGCGTGTTGCCAATCAGATTGCAGAGGCCAAACTTTCCTTCTTCCTGCCAAGAAAAGGCATTTAAATAAAGACTGAAGTATGATTTCAATTTCACTCTGTTAATGCAGACAGCAGAAAAACACAGTGACTCACTCAATACATTCTTGCCTTTTCAATAAATCAAATTTTCTCTCAGAAGCCTACAATTTTGCATCGGTATATAGGCATAGTGAGCACTTGGTCCTAGGATGTACACAGCACAGCAGCTGAGATTTCATGCTCAGAAATGCCAAGAAATAAACGCATCAGAAAGTTCTCATGAAAGGCCACAACTTACATTAATTTTTTGTTTTCTTCACAGATATAGAAATAACTGCTTTAAAAAATATGTAAGGGCAATAGCTGACCCTATTCCCACAGCTTTAAATCTTTAAAAACCCAACCTGCCTCAAAGAAGCCACCTCTTTACCCCTGTGTCCTGTAGCTCTCTCCATGATGTATGGTGAGGGGAATGAGCCAAAGGGGATGGCTGAAGGATGTATTGCCACAGACAAGGCTGTAAAATTACTGTGTAAACTACAAATTTGCTCCATAGCATCACTACACTAAACAGGGATGGGTAGGGGAATTTTTTTTTTCAAAGTCCTCCCTTACTTGTGGTCCTGATGCCTGAGCAGTTTCTCAGTCACATAGTCAAGGCCGGATGACACCCAAAAGTTGGCAAATGTATTGGCCAGTGGCATTGTTTGTTCTTTATCTGAAGGTGACCAGGAGATATGAATAACAGCTTAATTTTGGATTTTAGATGCAAGCCTGAGGTTTTCACTTTATGTAATGCTTTACGAAATGTCCTGAAAAGAACTGGAGCTAGGCTGTATTCCAGGAAAGGAAATGAATGGTAGAAATGATACATAACCTCCCCTGACATCCTGTTAACACAGCCTCGTGCTTAGCCCCAGAACTCTGCCTTGCAGAGCTGGCAGGGCGAACAAAGCCCTACCTACAAACGTGGTTTTGCAGCCGTGTCCTGGTTTGCTGTGTAGCACAGCCTTTAGTCATGCCAAGGTCTCTGTGTTTGCTGCTGTAGCACTGGGCTGAGAAAGCCACGCTTCGTGCGCCACATCCCAGCCCTCGGTGCTCCCCCTGCTCTGCAGCAGGATGGCCCAGACTGGCACTGCTCAGGTCATACAGGCTCAGGTCTCTTCTCAGGCATACAGAGACTGGCTCAAAGCCTGCTAAATGCAAAAGAAAGATTTTAACTGACTTCAGGAAGTTGTGTTCAAGTCCTTCAGGAAGAGCTGGGATGAAGGACAAGGAAATACAATGTAATGTGAGGTGGGATTTTTTCCCAAATAATTATTTATTTATTAATGTATTTATTGACTTCTTTGATGTTTTAATCACTGTGGAAGCACAGCAACCTGATGGATCTCTATTAACATACATTTAAATACAAAAGGGGCAGTTTACTTTTCAGCAGTTTTAGCACCTGCAATTCACATTAGCTTCAGCTGGAATTCTGTGTGTTCAGCAAATTAAACACTCAGTAAACAATGTTATAACAGCATTGACTTTAAGATGAAATCATAAATGCATGAAAACAGGACAAAGCCTATAGGTCTTTGTAGCATAATTCAAATCGTTATGCCTCTTGGTCCTGGAATAGAAAGTTGGAAAATATCTCAGTGGATGTGGATTAGCTCAGCTCTGTAATTATAGCACCTGAGATGAGACCTGCTACTTTGCTTATATTAGATAACCCACCCAAAATTGTCATATAAAAGGAGGATTATTTTTTTAATTACAATACTAAAACCAAATTCATCTTTGAGCTGAATTAGTCTGATTTGCTAAGTCCTGCAGGCCACCACCTTTCTTGTTTAATATGCTGAAATTACTAATTCTCCATTTCTGGTGGGAAGTATTGAGAGGGTGTAACTTTATGCAGCCTTAGTTTGCTTCTGCAGTATGCCATTCCCCATAGAATCTCATTTGTGCTGTTTGCCATCTAATATCCATGCAGTTCTGGCAAAATCATGGTGCAAAAAATGAGTATCATACTAAGCATACTGAGCCCAAGTATTTGTGCATAGTGAGTAACTTGACCTGCTAAATTTGATCCATTAAGATCCCACTCAGGTCCTGTTTTCAGGTCAGTCCCAAAGTGTATTAACCTGTTTTGAAATGCCTGGAAGCTGTTTGAAATGCCCACTGAATATGCTAACAAAGGGAAACTAGAGAGCTTAAATGCAGCCAGAAAAGAAACAAAACAAAATTTCTATCTGCTTTGGTAAGATATTACTGACTCAAGAGATTATACACAGCAGAAATGAGATTTTGAGTCCTGCTTTTGGAAATCACCCCAACAGTAAAAGGCTACATCCTTCCTTGGATTTTAAAAAATATTGTGAGAAAAATCCCGTCATTGTACTTGCCTTCCCCACCTCGTGCAGAGAGTACCAGGCAGTCATTAGAAATTCTTCAGTGTATTGACAGAGTCTCTGACCCTTTGGAGATTTATGGAAGTGTATAACAAGAGGAGTGAGCAGTTTGGAACACTCTTTCTTGGTTTCCTACACAGAAACACCAGTGTTTTTCTCTATTCTGGTGTCACTTCAACAGCAGTGGACTTTGAGGATAAGAGGAGCTGAAGATGCTCAAAAATGACCCATTACCTACTTCAGAGGAGTAAGAAAGCTAGAGGATGGAGAGCATAGGAAACCCCTGTGTGGAAAAAAAAAAGAAAAAAAAAGCACACAGGAAAGAGGAATAAGGTTCCAACTGTCACCTATAAATTTGCAGAAATTAAGAGCATAGATATTACTTAGAAATGGGGACCAGAGCAGGCAAACCATTGACTAGGTTGTCACAGAATGTCCTGTCTAAAGTGGTCAGGTCCAGATGAATCCCTTCTCTCCCAGCTGGCACCAAGGATGCATCATGCCTCCCACTAAAGGAAGGGCAGCCCCTCCTACCTTTGCAGCAGTCAGATTATTTATCCAGTGCCAGAAGCACCTTTTATTGCATCTCTTTCAAAAGGATTTTTTCTGATTTATGAAAATTAGGGAAGTGCTCAGATGAAATGCTACTATTTATTATGAAAGCCTCCCTCAAATCCCTGTACTTCAGGGTCTGTGTTATGAGCCTGTTTCTCTTTTGCAATCCCATTTCTAATACTTCTTTCAGTAAACAACAGCTGACCCTTATAAATATGTGGAACTGACTGGCCCCAGGCTCTCATCTCTAAAAGAGTGAGCTGTGCTGTTGCATGTTCTTTAGCATGAGTAGAGGGCCAGAGGGGAGAGTTGGGTTTTTTTGGTGGGCTGAGGGGTGTGTGTGTGCAGTTAGTTTGGGATGGACAGGACCATCATAAGACTCGGGCAAGTCTTGGGGTTCTGCTGCTGGTAGTTCTGCTGTTGTTGCCCACAAATGAAGCGGTCTTGATGTGATTATGGAAGAACTAGGAGAAGTAGGGAGGTTGCAGTTTTATGACAGAAAACAGGAGAGATGAAATCTCTAAAGTGGTATTTCCTTGTGGTTTTGCCTTTACTGTACGATAGATAGTATTCCTGAGACCTGAGGCTCTTTAGCCTGGTTTTCTCTTCTAGACAACTCGGTGTGATTATTTGCTTGGGACAGAGAAAAAGAGATGTGGCAGAGTCTGATTGATCTTCCTCCAAAAAGAGGAAGACGATGACCACACACGCTGCTGGATAAATAAGATCCCAACACACCATTAGATATCTAACTGGCTCTGGGACTAAAAAGATGTGTTTATTGTTTGCAAGTTTTGCTATTTGCACAGTGCTTGCCCAAGGCCTTTGTGGCCAGGTTCAAATCCTTTTTTATTCCTCCCACTGAGTAGTGGTTTATTTTCTTATAAATCATTTCCATACCTCATGTGAGACAGATGACATTGTTTGCCTCTTTTCTATTTGAGATTTGGATGGGGATCATAAGGAATTCATGTACAAATCCTACTGAGCAGATCCTATCACACAAATTGGGGACATTCTGTCAGCACCTTGACATTTCCCCACTGACTTCCATGTGCTTTCAAGGAAATTTCCTGGTATGTTGGTCAGCACTGGTGGGCCTCCCACTTGATGGAGGTCTCAGCCAAGAGTAATTTTCTTCAGCATGGTGTTTAAATCTGTAGCAACTCTATCTTTGATGCTAGAAATTCAAATGTCATCAGTTTCATGCATGGTAAATGAGAAGATATAAACAAGGTACAAGTTGAACATAGTTTATATGTGCATATCTGCTTCTAATATATAGCTTTAATGTTGTCAATATATTTTAAATACACTCCTAATTGAACCTTTTCCTTTATTTTATAAGCAAGAACTAAGCCCTTCTTTCCCTGCTTTTAGCTTCTGATTGTTTTCTATTCACTGAACTCTCCTATATTATTTGGTGTTGAGGACTAGGGAGAAATGAATAAATTCTCAAAATAAATCAAATATGTAAAGATGTGGGTGATGCCAAATCTTCTAAATCAGTATGGAAATAAACGTGGGGATATGGAGAGCAATTGTATCTTTAATGTGCCTGGATATGGGAGTACATTTTTAAATAAATGCTTCATCTGTCAGCGTGAGTAATAAAGGAATTTACACCAGAATGGAGGGAGTCTGTTCTTGGAGGGATAGAGCTGTTGCTACACAAACATGCACATGACAGAAGTTAGGCATTTTGGCCTTGACTTTTAGTAGCTACGAAATGAGTCTGAGAAGATTCCTTCAACTTAGAAGCCAGCAAGTGTCCTACCAATGGCCAAGAACTGCCTCTGTCTGAATTAAAATCTCTAGATCGCTAACATTTATGCAGAACTTTGTTCTGATTGCTGACAGCTGCAATTGCTATAGCATAAAAACATCATCTAGGAGTGATGCTGAATCAATATGACTCAAGAGAATAAAACTGCACCACTTCACAGATAGTTGAGGCATGACATCTTATCTCAACTTGAAATCAGGATCAGAAACATAGTTAGCTAATTTATTTTGTACAGTCCAAATGGAGATCACTAATGTACTCTGCTATAAATCAGAAATGTCTTCATCTGTATGTTATGTGAAGTAAAGATTATTGTCTTCTGAAGAAATTATTTGGAGGAGCTATTCAAAAGAAATTGAAAGTGCTCAAGAAACTTAGAAACAGACCACTCATACCAGGAGATTGATGTGAAAAAAATGTGCAAAGCAACAACTGAGATAGAGATAGGAGGAAATGCTTTTTCAGCCAACCTGTAATTAGCTTGTGGAAGTCACAGCTACAGAGAGTCAAGGGTAAGAATATAATTAGATTCCAAAAGGGACTGGAAATATATATCGATGTAATTAATTATAGCTCTGAATATATTTCCTAAAGTGTTTTTTTTTTTTTTTTTTCCCAGCAATATTAAACCTCAGTCTTCTCCCTGGAGGGACTGTGTTTTTTACAGAAGGCTAAAGAACACATGGGCAGGAAACAGATCTTAGGTAGTCTGCAGTGCACAAATGACACCGCTGAGGGAGAAACAAAGGTGCTGTTATGGCATGAGCAGAAGGACCAGTAAGGTGCTGGGTGGTCTGCGTGTGTGAGACTGACACAATAATGACTTAGACTAATACTCAAACATACAGCCAGATGGTCACCAGCTGGGAGACAAGTCTCATTTTTGAAACTGTACATCCCTTGTAAAATATCTCTGTCACTATCAGTCTCTGTAAACTTTAACAGTCTGCTCAGTTGGCTGAATTTAACAGTACACTAAGTATGGCAATTATAGATACTGAGGTAAATATAAGTTACAACTGGAAAGTTTTTCAAAGGCAACTGTTATCATTAGATTACATAAATTAAGAGACTACTGTCATGTGCAGAGACCACATGGAGCTTTCCAGTATTGCACATTCATTTTTCAGTGATTATGATGCAATGCTAGGAAGCACCCTGGAGATGACAATATTTTTACTGGGGGCTTATTTTGCCCTTTCTTATCACAGAGGATAGGAGCTAATGCTGTCCTTAGGACTTAAACACATAGCTTAGCAGCTAAAAATTTAGGAAAAACAAAGTAATCAGAAATAGGGTGGTGCAATCCCAGAAGTAAAATAAAAACCTACACTGGAATATTAATAAACCATGTGATAAAATTACTGAAGGTTAGAAGTTTATTTTGGAAATAACAATTAAGTAATAAAATAATTAATAACAACTCTCTGCAACTTCCGTTCCTGGCAGAAGAGACTTGTGATTGCATTTGGCATGGGAGGTCAAGAACAGTCAGGTGGTACCATCTGACCAGGTTACTTGGTGCTCATCACCAGAAAGGCTCAGCTCCCTTGGGATCTGCTCTGCTTGGTTCCAAGGGTGGTTTTGACCCATATGCAGAGTTACAAAAAGTATTTATGAAAAGGAGATTGTGTAACTGAGGTAATAGACATGGGCACATATCATATGTGCCCTTGATGTGCTCACTGAAATTTAGGAGTGTTTCAGGGCATTTGCATAGTTATTTTGGGTGGGATTTCTTCTTGGCCAAGATAACGTTTTTTTTTTTTTGGTTTGTTTTTGTTTTTTGTTTTGTGGTTGGAATACACTGGAAAGATATTTATTGGTGATGTCTCATTATTTCTGTTTCTTTCTTTGGATTTTCCATGTATGATGAAGCAATTCAAACAAAAAAAAATCAAAATAGAAATCTTTTGCACTTGCTTGATATGGTCATGTCTGGATTAAATTGTGAATGAAACAAATATGGCTGTAGTTGTTTGCTTAAGTTGCAGAACAGTACCATTTCATAAAAGACTGCCATAAGCATGGAAAGGGTATTGTAATGTACTAGAGAAATATACTGATAAAACTGTGTGAGGAACCTGGTGTCTGCTTTCAGTAGCAATATAACCTTGAACCTTGATAGGTAACAGATAGCTGGAAAGCTTTGTCTGTGTCTCATAAGTAAACTGTTCCTCTTAACAAAGCACAGACAGATAACTGTTTCTGTCACATACCTCTTTGAAATAACTGCATTCCATCCATGACCAATAAGTGAATGCTAGATCTGGACTACAACTTCCTCCTTCCTTTGAGGAACAACTGAAGCCACACCTTACAATGGACTTTCATAGGTCTGATTCCAAGTGTGAAAAACTGAAGTATTTTGCTAGAAAAGAAGACAATTTATGTTATCTGAATAATAATAATAATAATAATAATAATAATAATAATAATAATAAATGGTGCGCATTTCCAAAGGGGCTGTTTCCTGAATTTTGTTTTCCAGGTCCTTCCTGTAACCATAGAGAAATTTTTATGCATTTTGCATATCCTTATTTACAATAAAACATTGTTCTTGACAGAAACTTGCCTGTTTTAAGGAAACCAAGCTGGAATGTTTTCTTCAGCAATGGCCTGAGCCTTTGTGGTACTAATGCCTGACTAATGCCAGTTTAAGTTGCTGGTAATGAGCGACCCACTGGTTTGAACCCTTGTTGATTTGAAACTCACTTGGAGAGAGATCTGCTTCTTCCTCCCATTCTTTCAGGCTCCAACTGGAAATCTAGTCAATTTGACCTTACAGAAGACAAATTTAGAAATGCTGAATCTACATTTTGCCCACCCACTTTCCCCTTTCTTAGTGTTGTACCACTTTAGGGACATGTAGACTTGAAGGAAATGTAAAATGTTGGAGTTGACAGTCACTGAAAAAAGTATGAAATTCCATTAGCAGGACAAGCATAATTTTAGGAAATGGAGTTCTGATGAAATACAGCCAGTGCTTAAATACTCACCAAGCAATCAAGTGCCTTCCTCTGTACATGCTGCTTTCAGGGACATATTCATATTTCATGTATTTTAACTAGTGCTTATGCAAGGGGTGACAGTGAAGTCCATTTCTTTCCTGGCTGCCCACTTTCAAGACTATCACGCATTAAATGAAATCTATTAATTCTGTTGTAAAGTTGCAGGCCAGAGACCTGGGATACAGGAATTATCTCTGAGAATAGCAACTGCCTAAAATGACATCATGGTGAGAACATCACACCCTCAGAGTGCCACGAGCCGCTCTCAAAACCAGTAAAACCCGACAGCATCTCTTAAACTTTGTCACAACTTTGATTCAGAATGCAAAAACACAGCTAGAATAGTTTTGCAGCTTGTGCATCCAAGCTGATTCTTTACAGATCCAAAATCATGTGCTAGACAGATGTTGTGCTCAGTCTGATAAGTTTGCATATGGCACTGATGAGTTGGAGAGATCAAAAAATTCTTGGATTTATGTAAGTAGATGTGTCCAAGTAAAATCTGTGAATATTAAGGGGTTGCTGTTCAGAACTGCTGTAGCTTGTGACAGGAATATTAGTATTCTGCTTTAGGCTTCAAATATGTAGGATATCAACTTGAAATAATTATTTCATCTTCATTTTTTAGATGTCTCATTAAAATGCAGCAATTAAGCCCTAATTTTGGCAATATTTTTTACAACAAAGTCAGTAGCTTCGAGAATCTGTAATTTCTTCAGATTTTTTTATTATTATTTACAAGGCTATAGACATTTGCATTAGTTAGGATTATACTTTATGGGATTTTGGGCAGGATGGATGGAATCTTCAATGGAAAACTATGTTTTTCCTTTCAGAAGTATATCAGTTCTAGTGTTAAAAAGGCACAACTTATAACTATTCTGATGATCTTGCAGAGGAAAATAACATTTCCATTTGTAAATATAATGAAGAAGAAATCTGTGGGAAGTTTTTTTTCATCCTTATCAGAAACCTTTCATGTCATGCTGTCTTGCAGCTTGAACATGTGAAAATCCAATGTGGGAGTATAGGAATTAGTTCATTTAATGATTTGATTAAAGTCTAGCATTTTCCATCAGTTCCACTCTAATGCTTCCTCAATTTTTATCTATCACAAAAAATATACTAAATTAACAACTTTTGGTTTTTTGAAAAAATGCCTTTTGTTACTCTAAAGCTGAAAGTCTGTCTTGCTCATTCCAAATATGATGTGTTTCCTTCCAAGAGATCAGAGCAATGGTGAGCAAAACTTGAAGACAGGCCATGTTTGGAGCATTCTCTTTTAAACAAGACTTGCCATTTCAATGAGTTGGTTCTGAGACAGGGAACTTCAGCCCTTGTCAAACAAATTCTTGTGGGCACAGGAGCATTGCAGAGCTTTCAGGGAGTGGCATTGTTCTGATTCTCATGGTCTGGTGTGGGGGGCAATACCTACTTGGATTATTACCCTCATACCCACAGGTACAGGATTCCTGTCAAGCACTTCCAGTCCATGTGCTTTTGAGGAGCTTGACCCAAGCAATTCACTCAGGGTCTGCTAGTTTGTTTGAAGCAGAATATACTTGTAAATTAGCCAGTTAGTCCTGAGAGGAAGTCTTAAAGTTAACACAGGGAAAAAAATATTCCAGCTGCTTCTAGAGAGTGAGGTGCTGTAGCTACAGATCTCCTCTGGAGTTCATCACTCCTTAAGGATATGGAGCACTTCTATAATGTACATCAGCTGTTCACGGTTGGTGGAGAACTGCCCATCAAGGACTGCAGGAATGTGCTGTGTTTCAGCAGTGGTTGGAGGTCTGATACCTTTCCTAGTTCCTGACTTGCCTGTCCAGGCTTTTTGCCATATAATTGCTGCCAGTGCACAAAGACCAGCTGTGCATGTGTGGGTGAAGCACCCTTCTTCATTTTACCAAAGACAGAATACATTTACACTGAAAACATTCAGGTCAGTACTCTTTAAAGAATTTTCCTTCAGTTTGACTCATATAGAGAAACTTGCCAGGTGACTTTCATTTTACTATTGTGGTTTCACACCTCTGCCCAACAATGAAATCAAAAATAATTAAAATAGAGAGGTTAAGAGAGGGGTGAATAATTCACTATGAAAGATGGACCTGCCAAAACTAGTGCGTTTCTCTGTTCATGGAAAATCTGCAGGTTGGTTGCAATTTATAGACATTTATTTATGATTTTCGTTTGCCTGGTGTTTTCCTGAATATTTATTTTTATGCTTAGGAGGTATCACACAGAATTTTCTTCAGGTACCTGAACTGAAAATCTGAGCTGTGCTAGTTAATTGTGGTTGCTGATAGGTAATTACATGAGATGGTTGAAGTACAGCAGAAATAAAAGCAATTTGGAACAGGAAAAGATTGCCTTGGGATGAAGTCTGTCTAGGATGCGCTGATGAACAGCTTACATGAAATTATTTTGGTTTCTAAAAATCTTTGGTGTGTAGGAATAATAAAACCAGAGAGTGGTTTGGGGTGGAAGGGGTCTTTACAGATTGTCTGAAAGATGTGGGCTTAAACTAGTGTAAAATGAAGAAAGGACCAGACTATTGGCTACAAACAGAGGGTAAATGTATTTTTTCTGTAGCTGTGTTTCAATAAAATATTTTTTTTTTTGGTGTGGGAGGTCAAATTCTCCCTAATGGCCACTTTTGTAGGACACTATATTATCATCTGAGTTTACCTGCCCTTAAGGTAGGATTTTAAGGACTTTTCCCTGTTGTCTAAGGTGTAGGTGCATCTAACGCATTTTTACATTTGTGCAAATCTCTGCCAAATATGTTTGGGAGTATTTGCTTAGCTTCTCTGTTTTTCTTACAGAAGGAATATTTGCTTCATGTTACTGCCACTGATTCCTCTTTGAGGCCAAATTATTTTTGGTGCGGATAAATTTTTTATAGAACTAAATTTTTTATTACTCTAAATACAAAATATTTATGTTTCATTACATATTTACAATCCTGTTCATGAAAAAATAACAGTCATCCTAAAGAAATATTTCCTTGGGAAATATTAAAAAGAAGAAGAAAAAAGGAAGGAAAAGACAATTCCACTGCAAATTTTCCCCTACACTAAATGAAACAATTAAAGGTAAGAGTTACAGGAGACAGTTCACAAGCACTAGATCTGTGCTTGCCACTTTTAAGTCTAGCTTTGAAATACCCATTACGTCAGACATGATTATATTGATGGACTCTAATTCTTTGGGTAGAGACCTTTTCCCAGCCTTCTTCAACAAAAAAAATTTAAGAGAAATAATTACTATTTGCTATTCTCTGTCTACTGTTGCAGTGAAACTGGTGCTAAATTTTGTTCAAACATCTTCAGATATCTGCAGTATTTCATTAAAAATTGAGCCAAATGAATTTTTTTGAGCAATACTATTGAAATTCTGGTCAATGACCAAAGCAAAACACATAAAGAAGTGTGTAAGCAGTGGGGGTAATCCTGGGAGTTCAATGGAACTATTATCATGGAGCAAGTTAAATATGTGCTTACTTAGCTGCAGAGTGTACCTCAATGCACAGCATCTGTGGGCCTGAAAGCCAGCTGAAGTTAATAGGAGGGCAGTCTCTGAGAGATTTTTGAGTAATCTAGTGCTCATTCATGGTGTATAGTAGGTCAGTTGACTTAACTGGATGATGTATCAAATGTTTCTCCTTATCTGAGACTGCTCACTCTTCTCTAATTTTTGTTTCCTTCTCTCTCTCCTTATTTTTTTTTCTTTTCCTTTTTCATAAAAGAATATTGCTCATTGTGTATGACTACTCCAAGATCACCTCATTCAGCCTGAAGAATTGACCTGGCTCAGAATATGAGATTAGAAAGCTCAGTTTTGTTTTCCATGCAGTACATAACATGATTTTCTTCCTGGACTGCAGGAAGTTTCTAGTCATGGTATTTTTCTCTTCTGGGTGAGGGGCAAAAATATTTGGGGTAAATATTTTCTTTCCCATTGCCCCCTTTTCAATAAGACTGTTACTGAAAGGAGCATTTTCCTGACTAGAATTTGTAATAGTATTCTTCATAACGCACCGATAAATCCTTTGTCAAGCAATTGTTTTCTGTTTTAAATTACAAATACAAAGCAAACTAAAAAGAAAAAGGAGCAAAAGAAAAGAGACATTTACTTAGAGGGTTGGAGGGGAGAGTAAAGAGAGTTTGGGCTGAATATGTTCTACGGCAAATTTCCCAAATAATTTTTGAATCAGATTTGCTAAACACTTATTTTTCTGTGATGTCAGGTCAAAAATTCTCTTGTTTCTTTGTGTGCCATTAAGACACAGTATTCAAGCACAGTGACTTTGTATTTTAAGAGGACAAAGTGAATGCTCATATCAGAGTATGTTCAGGGCTTCCTGGCATCATGAGCTCAGAGCATTTGCTGCCTCTTCACTGGCACGTGGAGCTCTCAAATTCCTGAGAATACACATGATCACATCAGACCTGCAACCACATACACTGCATTCACCTTGGAGACTTGCAGTGAACATATAATAATTTCTCTCTAACTTCAGAAACATGACTCCAAGATAGTTTTGTTCTGACTCTCTGTCAAGTACAGGAAGTTGAGTCATGGCTGTAGCTGCAGGACTGCAGGTCATGTCCTTGTGTTCTCAGTGGATCCATATGATTCCGATTTTTTTGTCATGGTGTCAGAATGAGAGCAAGGAAGAGGTCAGTCCCTTTGTGACTGCACTGTTTTTTCTTGCTAGGATACATGTTAATAACATTTCTATCTAATTTAAATAATGAAATGTTCATCACCTTTTGGGTTTCCTAAAATACCCTGCTTCCCATCTGTCTGTGCTTTTTTTAGGGGTACAACCATGTGTTTATATCCTCATGTGAGAGGTGAATTTGTTTTCATAAAGGGATAACATGGGCAAGAGCCCTCTTTGAAGGAATAATTAACAGAATTAAGGAGGTGCTGTCATGTGATAAGGGTAGAGTGATAAAACAGCTCCCAAAACCTAGTTTCAAGAGTACATAGAAAGTCTGTTTTGACTTTTTCTTTTTTCTTTTGTAGGTACACTTGCTAATTTACAAACCTGAATACATGCAGTTATAGGGAGCAGGAGGCAGTTAGAGAGGTTGGGATTTAGAAAGGTTTTCAACACAGTTCTCATCTGGGACAAAGAAGAATCTGGTGTGACGGGCTCTGGTGTGATCCCCAGCCCTCAGAGTGACTGAACCCTCTGGAGTATTCCAGCTGTTGGAAGAGCTCTGCAGAAGAGGAGCACACAGGTATGCATTCAGGGATCACTAAGAGCTGGGAAATCTGGCTGAGTTCAGCTTCTTTGAGCAATTGGGACGTTGCCTCTAACACTATTGTTGCAATAGCTGTGAAAAGCCTATGAAGACACTGTTCCCTGGCTCCCCACCAGCCAGACCTGTCAACTCTATTCAGCCTTGTCCTCCCACAGTTTTGTCCTTTCTCATGTTCCCTTCCCACCCAGCAAGCCTTTAGTGGCCAAGATCTCTCTGCTGGTCTCTGATCCTCTGTGGTGGCCCAGCTGGTCTCCCTGATCTGTAAAGTGATGCAACCACTTCAGCCTGTCTACAGTCACAGGGTGTGAAACTGTGACTCAGCTTCTTCTCATGGAAAGACACCCATTGCCTTTCCTCACCCAATGGCTCAGATCTGCCATTCTTCTGCCATATTACTCACCATGCCCAGTGCATCTTCCTCCTGTCTGGTCTGAGTAAGCACCTTTCTGCTTACCAGGAAAGAGGTTTCCTGAGAAAGGTCTCTGTGGCAGGAGTGTGTGGAGGGTCATACTGCTCTGGGGAAAGTGTATAGTTGTGGAAAGAACGTTCCCATGGAGATTCTCTGCTAAATTTTCCTTCAGGTTCTTTCAGTACTGAAATGAACCTCAAATTATTTCTTGAAGTGTTCAGTTTCCTGAGATTTGAGCTTATTAAAATGTTGCCTGAGATACCAGTAACTGTCTCAGCCTTTGCTGCAGGGGCTTTTCCCTCACCCCTGCCAAGGCTTTCGAACAGTGTAATTTTCTTTCTTTAACTTGAGGCTCTCTATCCCTGAGCTATTCTCTTCACCCCCAGCCTCCTCTGCAGAAAATCCCAGGGCTTTCTACCTGAAGTCAGCTAATAGCTTGGTGTTCTCATCAGGAAGGAGCAGTGTGATTAATTCTCCAGTGTTTCTTCTGTTCCTCTGAGCTGTTTCTTTATGGGGAATCTGTAATGCAGCAGGGCAGGAGCCAGCACTGAACTCTCTTTTGCTTAAAATAGGTGCATCACCTGCTCCACCTTCACCTTATGAAATAAGCCACAATGAGAGCAAAATAAGCAATGCTATCTCATCATTGACTTGCAATTTGTTTTCTGTCATCTTGCAAAAAACAAAGATAGTCTGTAAAAAAGAAGATATGACTCAAGAGGGATGTGGGTAAAATACTACAATTAAGCATTAAAAATCAACCACATAAATATGCCTTCTAAGGAGCACTCTGAAAAGATTTTGATTTACAATGCGTCAAAAAGGAAGTGCAAATCAGAAGCATTTTGAGATGGATGCCTCTTAGTGCAGAAAGGAGGGGCATTCAAATGTGCACCACATCCAGTAGCACTTGTAGAGGTTATTTTACCAAATAATACCTTGATACACCTGAATATCATACACTTTTAGAAGGCGTGAAGGGGCTTAGGAGCTGAGAAGTTTTGACTTGCCTTGGGAAGCTCCCTATTTTTCTCTGTTGACTCCAGAGGAAAACTGAACCAAGATACCTCCTTGCCTTGATCAAGTGTCTGAAGTAATTGAAACTGATACAGGTGAAAAGACACCATCAGAACATGGTCACTTGCTGCAGCTACTAACACTCCCTGATTTGTGCCAGGATTTCAGTCCGATATCACCCCCACTGGCTGTTAACATGATTTGTTAAAGCAAAGCATTTAGAAGCAGCCATTATGCGGAAGGTTAGAGACTCTCAGGGCCATTCAGTTCCTTCTTCAGGATGAACAAGTTTTTGTTCCTTCAGAGTTTGTCCTTCAGATCCAAAACTTCATGTCACACAGGCAGGCTGATAGTGTTGTAATGGAAGTATGTTTTACGTCCCTTAAGGAGAATGGTCTGTGAAAGAAACAATTAATTTTCTCTACCTGGTAACAAAAGTTAAGAGGTTTGGCTTTTGGTTCAGAACGAATGATGGGCAAGATCTGGGAATGCAAGTTGTATGGCATGAGCTCACTTCATGCCTGTTGGGCTCCTTGGATAGCAGGTTGTACATTTTATTAATTAACTTCACAGAGGAAGTGTTGAGCCACCCTAGCATTTCCAGTGACAGCGCTTCCTCCTGTGTATTCTTTGAGCACTGGGTATCAATCTTCTTGGAAGGCCATGACAGTGCAGAGGCAGAAACTTGGGACTCATTTGTAACTTCAAACTGAAGTAACTGTAATGAGTGAAGGCACCAGTTAGTTCAGAAAGATCTTATAATGATTAACAGTGATGCTCTATAAAAATTGCCTCAGTTCTCAGTGTGGACTGCGGCAAGCTTAAGCATTTACAAAAGATGACATTTGCTGTGCTCCCTTTTTTGCATCTTCCCCCCACCCCCCACCCTTAAGACAGCCCAAGTGTCTAGTGTCTCCAGCAAAGTCAAGTTTTTTTCATTTTTGATCTCATAGAGCTTTCTGCTGTGAATGCTTATGCACACTGACATCCTTAGCTTCTTACTACGAGTACTGGAGCAACACATCAAATGTGGACTTTTGTAAGTCTGGAATTTCAGACAAACAGTTCTGTGCAATTCTTCAGAGGCTGAGTGGTTCCAGAGAGATCAGTAGGTCTATATGGTAGACAAAAATGCAACCTTTCCAAAGCTGGAATGACACCACCAGTCAATGTGAGTGTCTAGACTGTGATATGTGAAAGTAAAATATATTTTTCCTCCAGAATTCTGTCATTGAAGCTTCAGGACTCTATAAAATAAAGAATTCCAGTTAAAAAAATTGCAAAGATTATGAAGGCTCTTCATTGTACTTTAAGTAAATAGTCAAAGAGAAATGCATGGTGGTTATAAATACTTTTGAATATTCTATACACGTGCTTTACTTGTAAATTTACTTTGAATCATATGCATAAGAGTGATTTTAAAATTGCTGTTGAGTTTTATACAAGAAGCCTGCCATTGAGGAAATTACTGTATCATTTGGTTTAAAATTGCAGTGGGGAGGAAAGAGGTCTTAAACTACTTCCCAGAGAACAGGACTGTAGCAATCATGCTGTAATAGTTTATTGTTTCATATAATATAGCAAGTGATAAAAAGGCTTAATATATAACCTAAATGGATGTTTACTTGAATAGTTATATACTAAGCTTCTTGTGCCAGAGATTTAATCTAGTCAGGGCTGCTTTTATATAAAGGTGACTTATTTGCTTTCTATAGGACGTTTCTACTCTTTTATGTGAAGTCTTGAGGATGTCTGGAGGATTAAAATTTCTGCAGTGTTTTCAGAAAATAATGACTACTAAAGACTCTAAAGTAGCTGGGCCACTAGAGGGAAAAATGTGTTACAAAGGGATTTGTGCTATGAAAATGAATAGATAAAGACAAGCAGGAAGGATAGTGTCATTATTTTCTGGCTCCTAATAAAGCAACTTGCATGTAAAGCATCTATGAGCTCTTAATTTAAACTATATGCTTTAATATACTTTTCATTGTTTTTCTATAGGGAATTCAAATAGTGCTAATACTTTTACTTCCCTTAATTGAAACCTTTCATTCTCATCTTAGATGAATGAACTACCAGTGCAAAAGTTTTTAAATTATGGTATCTACAGCAAGCTTACTGTATTTAACAGCAAAAGTGAAATTCTCTCTGGACAGGTGATGACAGATTCCTCACTGACTTCTAATGGCAGGATTTCTTTGTTTGAATTTAATGCCAGCTTATGGTGCAAAAAAATTCCTTTAATATCTTTAGTCTGCAGGATGGGCCACTCTGTCTTCTGTATTTTTGAAAGTATGACACTGATGGTTTCTATTCATATCAGCCCGAACACAGTCCAATATAGCACATAAACCCATATGCAGGAGGTTTTTTTACATTGTAGCATATTCATTTTGCTCAAATTGCTAGCTTTCTCCACTTCCTGGATTTGTGCAGTTATGCAAAAATGCTGATTTGTTTTTTTTTCCAAAGAGGAATAGACCTGTTTTAGTTAAGAAAACATAAAGGAAAATCTTAATTGTTCTAAAGGGTAGTAGGTTAAGAAGATAACAATTCTATGTTTGTGTGTATATATGTGTGTGTTTGTGTGTGTATGCTTATGTATGTATTTACAGTGTTTAAGCCAGAATCATTGCTTAAGGGGAGGAGATTAGGAGGAAAAGGGGCTGACTCATGATCTCAGTCCTGTGTTAATAGCTTGAAGGAAGCATATTACCATGTCAGTGGGAATGCCAGTGCTGGTACCTTAACTCCTTTGTGTCTCCACAGCCTGTGTGTCGCCTTCCACCCTGGCTGAGCCTTGAGGTGAGGTAGCTGATTCTTCAGGCACAGAGTGGGAACACTTTTGGTGTAAGGTCAAACTCCATCCTTACAGGCAATACGAGTGCAACTGGGGTCATGAACTGTTCAAACCCAAGCCCTTACTCTGGAAGCAGTAACTGCACCAGAACAATAGGAAAATCTGCTCATTTGGGATAGTAATGCAACCAGAACTAGTTTATCCAAGCAAAGTGTTTTAATCCTTTGCAAAATTACCAAAGAGATTGAACAGGACTAAAAATATTAAAAGCAATGTTGCTTAGCTAAAAACACAAGCTAATCTAATATTTTTTTGGTAAGACAAATAAATCCCAGTAATTTAGCTCTCATATTGGGTACATAATTATTGGCATCAAGCAACAAAACAATTAGATTAGGATTTTGCTTCCTGTCTTTTCCACAATATTTGGTAATGAGGCTGAAAACAATTTGTCTGTGACTGCCTCCCCTTACAATGAATCCATACAAATCAACTATTTAGTTTTGTGATTAAGTGATTATCTGGAAAATGGATGAAGATAACTGAAATTATAGACATTCTCTTGTTTCTTTTATCTGGATTTGTATTTTATTTAGCACGGGCTATTTGGAATGCCCTGATTTTCCATGTGGTGTTTCATAGCCACTAGCCAAGTAGTGTTTGCCCACTGTTCTGGGCAATGAGGGTATCAGCTGTGTTTTACACCTATTCTATGTCCCCCTCCCCTATAAAGCGCTGGCTCTGTCCATAGCTCTGTCTGTTCTGGCTTGAGGAGTGGTTGAGGGGCAGGAAGCACGACTAAATCCTTCCTCCTGTGAGCCTGTGGTCCCAGCACACCAAGTCACCCCGGCTGGCTCAGAGGTGACAGCTGCTGCCTAGCTAGAGCAAACTCTGAACCCCACCACATATTAAGAGACAGTTTTTCCTTCTTTACCCTCTTTATAGCTATGCATTAGAACTTTGGGGAATTCAGCGCCACTGATAATAAAAGCATGGTAGGGATGCCTTTAGGCTTTGCTTTAAATTTGACAGTTTTACCTCTTTGCTGCTACTGCCTTGTCACCATCTGCTGTGTTTGCACTCAGTTGTCTGCTGGGACTTGTGCACGTGTACCCTGCAATCCTCTTGCCTTCACGCAGCAGTTTGCATGCTAAGGTAGGTGGAAAAACACTGCAATTTATACAGCCCTTGATCAGCATCCCTGTATGTAGCACCACATTGTTTGAAATTTAATTGACATAAAACCATGATGTGGAGCAAATAGCTGTTCACTCAGGTGTGTAGCTATATGCTGCATGCATGCTTTGCTGTAAAGGCGAACTGAAAGTGAAATAGGACCCTAAGACACCTCAGCTGTGGTCAGTAAGACCCCAGGAATCTCTCTGTTCCTGTTCACTGGATGACTTTTTTAGAACCTAAATTTTTCCCTCTATGAAATAGAAACAGTGAACCTGCCCTCCTTTCCATTCCTAAGAGAGTAAAACGTTTTATGGAGGAGCTTGGTGCTGTTTGCTATTCCAAGCTATGGCTTGGGAACGTGCACTTCAAGGTAGGGCTGACTCCTTACCCCCAGATGAAAGAAGGCCTAGGGAGCCCAGGTCTGAAAGTGAGTTGGGTGCTGAGGGCTTGAGGAAGTGAGGTGCAGTCTCTCAGAAAAGGGAGGCAGAGAAGAATTAACTGCATCCTCTTCTGAAACTAATGGGAAAGCTTTTACTGATTCTGACTTCCTCTCGGGCCACTCCTCAGGAGCTCTCACCTCCTTCTCTTTCCCCTCCTGTCCTTTGTCTCTTCTCACGATTGCCCATGGAGGCTGTGATACTTTGATTAAAAAGGAAAAACAAGCTGTAGAGCATCTGATGTGGTAGCAGCAAGTATCTTGAAGAGTGATATTTGCAGAGAACCAGCAAGCAGCCATGTTTGTTGCTGGTGAAGATGAGGACAGAGTAAATGCCCTGCTCCTTTCTGTGCTCCGTGTGACAGTCAGTAGCCTGGAAAAGTTGCCATTAGCAAAGGGCCCTGCAAGAATCAGAGATGATTGCTGGACATTTTATTCCCTATTATGCAGCTCTCTTTCTGCACTGGAGGATATAATTTGTGATCCCCATGGTAAGGAATGGTGCCTTTAAATTCTACTATATATTTCTTGACCCAAATTCTGTTGACCCTAATTCTCATTTAATGAGCCTGAAAACATTTCCAAACACATTTGGATCCAGAATTTGAGCTTGAACTTTTCTAAATTTATTAATTTATATAAGCACTCATATTAAGATTTTACTATCAGATGGATGCAGAAATAGAAATTGTTGAAACAGGTTTTCAGCACTGTGGGGTCCCTGACTTCCTTTTGCAGCAATTCAGAGATTGCTCCATATCTTCAGGACTTGCTTACTGATGACTCATGCTGGTTAATTTAATGGGCAGTTTACTAACGTTGGGACATTAAGCTACTATTGCCTATAAGTTCTTTACGAATATTTCCACTTATGTTCTTTATTGCATACGCTGGGTGCAAAGTTTATAATGCAGTGGCTGCAAAACACCACGGTCTGATATAGTTATTACTTCAACATCCATATGTTTTGCCATAGATGTTTACCAATAGCTCAAGCAGAGAAGCCAAAGAGTAGCAATTAAAATAATCCATCCTTGTAATTTAAGGCTTCCTGCACTAGGAAGTGGAGAAGCATTATTGTCTCCGGATTTAAGTCTGCTGAAGACTTTCAGATTGTGAATTCAGGAACCTGAGGGAGGGCAGAAAATTTGAGTCAGCACATTACCACTTCCTCTGGGGGAGTTGGTTGCTGTTCTAGTGGTATTGTAACCACCAAATGTCACCATGATCTCTCTGGTCCAGCTCAGCACTGCTCCACAAACTCATCTTTTTACAGTCACTGACTCAGCTTTATGAGTAGCTTCTGTACCTTTTTTGAGTTCAGTAGGAAACTCAACTATATATTTAGGGTATCTTATAAATAACTCTGCCCTCTACACAGCTGACAAAAAAGAAGGTTTTAATTTCTCACTTTGGTAATGATTTACAGCTGTTGTTCCATTTGGCTTATGAAACATTACATATATATGCTTCAATGAATGTTTCATATGTATATTTTTATATATAAACAGTGAAGAATTACTTCTGAGAGTCACTTGCAAAGCCACCATATTTTATGCAGAAAGCATGTCTTGCAGATATTGGACAGTTCTTGCTGCTATCACAATTAAGCAGAGAAATCCTTATGCTTCCCTTTCTCTTTCTACATATATATCTTAGTAATGAGGACAGAGCTACGATTCAATACAACAATTTTTGGACAGGAGAGCTATTTTTCAGTTGTTGATTTAGGGTGAATGAAGAGCTGTTTATTCTGGAAAAAGCTTTGCTATATTTCCTTTTAGGAAAAAAAAGTAAGGTTACACAAGGTTAGTAGTTTTTTTCTAATTTAAATTCAGTTCTAATCTTGGCAATACGTTTGCCCTGTTCTTAGGGTTTTGGGGGTTTTTTTGTGTTGTCATTTGGGTTTTATGTCTTCTTTATCATCAAATTATGCAGATCTTTTTCTTTGTCTTGGCATTTGAACTGGAGAATGAAAGGTGAGTGAAAAGTCAAGAAACAAAGGAAAATTTTTCCCCACTGGAATCTGGTGCATAAGATGAGCAAGTCACTTGGCCTGTGCCTTGGCTTCGCAGCCTGTAAAGAGGGACTATAACTGTTTTTCACTGAGATGCTTCACAATTCACATCTGAAAAGCACTAAGTGTGATTAATCCAAGCATGTGATGTCTGACATGCAAAAATACCATACTGTTTAATCACTGGTGCTGTATGGATGTTCTTTGACATAAAGACAGCAGCTGGGTCTCTTCAAAACAATAAAAAAAAATCTAATCACTAATGAATTACTTGCTATTCACAAGAGGTGTTTTACGCAAGTAATTACACAGGGACTAGGAATTGAACAGTGATTTGATCAAGATTCATCTGCATGATTGCAAACATTTTAAAATTATTTTTCAAATATTTATTTTTAAAGAAAATTAAATTAAAATTTCTTAAAGCCTGGTATTTAAGATTGTGGTTTTTTTTCAAGTGTCTAGTGGGAGTTAAAGGAAGTCTAGAAATGTGGAAGGCATAATACTGAAAAATTAAAAAAATGGCTTGTCGTTTTATTGCTTGCTTTCACCCTCCCACTTAAGAGGGACAGAGGAGGTCATGGAGGATCCTGAAATGATCAGTCACTTGCTGCAT
Organism: Cinclus cinclus; assembly: GCF_963662255.1. Taxonomy (NCBI): domain Eukaryota; kingdom Metazoa; phylum Chordata; class Aves; order Passeriformes; family Cinclidae; genus Cinclus; species Cinclus cinclus. The sequence continues at coordinate 13,354,449 of NC_085048.1, read as the reverse complement.
TACAGGCACTCCTGTGTCTTCCTGCCCATCTCCCACTTCTGGCTCCCACAAGTGCTAATCATAATTAAATGGAGCAGCCAGTGTGAGTAATAACATTGAGAAACAAAGGCAAATCAGTTCAGTGGGGGCTGTCTGCTTAGTTCTTTTTTGATTAAGAAGTTCTCCTTGACTGTGTACATCTCTTTCTATTTAAAGGATTCACTCTCTCTGCTGACCCCACTGATATTTTCAGTCTTACCTTTCTTGCTCACCCATTTTCTGGTTTTAGTATTCTCACCTATTTCTGTGTGTCCAGGAGGAAGGAAGACACTGCAGGAAGCTGGTCAAAATTATAGACTTATTAATACCTTTGTCATATTTTATGAGTAATGAAAAAGCTGATGTACCTTGTAGTCAGATTACGTGGTTGTTGTAGGTCCCTTCCAACTGAATTATTCTTTCTGTTTTGTTCTATTCTGTTCTACTGTTGGCAGGAAAGTTGAGCTTGTTAGTGCAGTAGCTTTGCTCAAGAAGGGGTTCAAGCACAGACATATATTTTAAACCATGTGTACCTCGTTATTGGCAGTGAGTATCTGAAATTCCTCTTTGGCCTTCAATGGAGCTTGCTACTTCTACACATCTTGATGTGTCTTTTAGTGATATTGATACCCCTAGTGATAAGATTAGAGTATGTGATTGATGTTTTTGTGTTGTTTTTTTTTTTCCTTTTTAATTGTTATCTGATTTAGGTTTTCTTCTAAAACATTATCATTTCCTACATTTTTTTAGTCTTTCACTTCCTACTCTTCCCTAGTGCCTGTGCTGCCTGCCTGAGCCAGGAGCACCTCCTTTCAACCTGACTTCCATTTCAACTCAGCAGGCACCGCAATCTTTTTCTTGGCTCCTGGTATCTCATCTAATCAGACACCATGCTTTTATGCTGGCTCCTTGCATCTGTACTAGGTATTTTGTTAGACTATCAGGCAGAACTGAAAGCTTCCAGCTTGCCTACCTTCTTGTCTGCCAAACTGGAGAAAGGGGAGGAGAGAAGGGAAGGGGGTAGAGAGACAGACAGTGAGAGCTCTTTAGTGTGAGTCAACTTCAGTCCTTACCCTACTCCTGTGGAAGTACTACTTGATATCTCTACCGTGTATGAAGATTCAGCACTTTGCACTGAACAAAGAGAATTCCCAGACCCTTTGATAATTCCCTCTTAAACAGTGGATATATCTTAATGGTGAATTGCAGGGAGTATAAAATAAAATGAAAAAGCTCTATCTCACTGAGCCAGTTAAGGTATTCATATATAACTCTGGCAGCAAACACCTAAACAATAGTAGAAACACAACTTCATCTCTAATTAAACTTTCAAATTTAGTAAGGAAGTCTGGTGGTTTAGTAATACAGGGAAAGGATCACAATTTTCAACTGCATTTATGTTCCGTTTTCCACTGCTGCATATCTAGGTTACTGCACACTGAAACAACAAAAAAGTTCTCACACTATTCTGATGGTTTAGGATCTTCTAAGTTTCATGAAATAAGTTAAAATGGTGATAAAGGCATGCCTGGCCAGGATCATTGATCTTCATGTAGCAGCTGGGAATAATGCAATTGGTGGCCACATATGTAAAGATGAAATGAGGTGTTTATGCTGTGCTCATATTAAATAGCATCTGGACTAAAGTGTGTGTTCAGCTTCAAAAAAAGCACAGACACTAAATTATGAATGTGAAGAAATCATGATTTCATGCACAGGTAGATTTGGTGGAGAGAGCTAGGGGTTCTGCTGTACATCTTGCTTCTCAGTTCTCCTCCTGCCTCCTTCCTCTTCAGTGCCACTTTGCAGGGAAGCATTTATCTCCTCTTCTCACCATGGTTTCATCTGCTTTCTGTGCCCACACACCGGAGGGAATTAAATGTTTATCAGGAAGAATTACCGTCCAGAACAGCCATTGCATGACGTACACAAAAGCCACAGGAGACCATTTTCTGTTGGGTGTTGACATCTCAAATTCTTTACCCCACAGCTGCTGTTACATATAGTTAAAATAAGCCACAGATCAGTTCATAACACACATGAAAAGCTGCTGAAAATAGCTAACATGCTTTGTGGTGACATACATCACTTGCTGATTTGTTTAAGAGATGGCAGTCAACAACATGTTTGATTACATCTGCCTGGGAGTTTTACTTTTGGAAAATTGCTTTTAAGAAGATAAAAAGCATTTCTTATAGTTTAAGTCTGTCTTAGTCTTTCAGGGTTCGTGGAGAAATGTATGCTCCAATTTCCATAATTCCCTGACCCTTTGCTACCTACTTGTTCTGGTTGAAGTGAATAAGTCAAACTTTAATGTGATTATGTGGTTGGATAATAACAGAGAGCTCTTCATCCAATTAAACTGCTCTTCAAGGTGTGTAGTATCTGATAAACCACAGACACTACAGAGAAGAAAGAAAGCCTTGTTTTCTCTTTCCCCTTTTTTGTTCTCTGTCAGTTGGCCTTTGTTTCCTTTTTATGTCATGGGATTAGGTTAAGCAGTTTATGCCCCTTGCTTATTTTTCCTAGGAAACCACTGCTTAATCCTTGTGTTTGTGTTAGTTTGCAAGTCACTGTAATGGGCTCCTCTCCTCTCCTCTCCTCTCCTCTCCTCTCCTCTCCTCTCCTCTCCTCTCCTCTCCTCTCCTCTCCTCTCCTCTCCTCTCCTCTCCTCTCCTCTCCTCTCCTCTCCTCTCCTCTCCTCTCCTCTCCTCTCCTCTCCTCTCCTCTCCTCTCCTCTCCTCTCCTCTCCTCTCCTCTCCTCTCCTCTCCTCTCCTCTCCTCTCCTCTCCTCTCCTCTCCTCTCCTCTCCTCTCCTCTCCTCTCCTCTCCTCTCCTCTCCTCTCCATTGCAATATTTCAGGCCAGGTGTTTTTCCAGGTTCTTTATGTGGTAGCAAGTGCTGTTTTCACATTCTTTCCTCAGCAACATGGTAAAGCTGATTCTCCTCTGTTTACTCCTGTATAAACCTGGAGTGTTTCAGGTAGAGGCAGTGAACCTGTGCCAGGGTGGAATAATGCAGATAATGGTGAAGTAAGATGATACAAACTGTAAATCAACATTAAAATGGCCTTTTCCTGCACATGGCAGCTACAAACATACAGACACAAGAATTTCACATGGTAACTGCAGCAGGACCAGGAGCGAATGTGGCCAGGAGCAAATTTTATACTACTATGCAGTCTTTCCTTAATGCAAGATCCATCCCTTTGCACAAGACAATAAGTATGAGGCTTTATTTTTATGGAAAACAAAGGTGTCTCTGGCCTAAACACAGTGTTTTGTACAAATCACATTTTTCTCTCATGTGTTCTCTGCTCATTTATGTGAGCAGAATATAGTACAAATTTTTATGAATATATCTACAGCTTTAAGAATTGCCATTTTCCTCAAAATCGAAATGATTTTTGGTGTAGTAAAATCATCACCTTCATGTAGGCAGTACTAAAAAAAGATGGTTGGATATTTTACAGCCTTCCTTCCAAGAAAGTGAGAAGTGATGACTCCTCAAAATCCAGAAAACTAGTTGCTTTAATAATAAACCTTTTAAAAGACAAATGAAAGCCCTGACATACTCAAAGTTATTGAAAGGACACTTAATAAAAAAAATTACCAGAAAAGAAGTTCATTGCAAGATATATCTACCTCAGAATAGATAAACTTGTTATATATATATATATATATCTCACAAGAACTATAACTGGTATTTAAATCATTAATAGCAAGTCTGAAGAACACATAACAAGCTGGAGTAAATCATGAGAACCGTCTCATGATGCACAGTGGTGTGAGGTAGCAGCTTAGAAGCTGGTAGGCTGGCAGCCAGGGTAGTATAGCTGGCAGATCTGAAGGTCATATAATCATACTATGTCCACAGGCAGACACTGATGTTCTTGGCATCCTTTTTCTATTTATCTTTTTCTTTCTTTTCCCCCTGATAATCAGTAAGGAGGAATAATGCCTTAATGGATAACCACCTCTCTCGGAACTGTGTTAAAGGCTTATTGTGAAAGACTGATGTTGTGTTGGGATATGTGGACAAGAGATTATTAAGTAAGAGGAAAATGACCTTGTCTGTAGTGAATCTTGTGTGTGTGTCAAAGGAATACTGAACACAGGGAACTGGTGCTCAATCCAGATGTCAGGTGAGGGTGAAAAAATAGAGGATCTGAGAGAGTGTTGGATTCTCTGTTTGACATGGTTAAAATGAGATTTGCATACATTTCTGGCTTTGAATTCAACTTGAGGCAAAATCCTGTCATCTTTTATGTTAAGTATTAAACTGGATAGTCTTTAGTGTATTTAGGAGCCTTACATTCCCCTGTTCTTTCCTTCTTTTACTTTGAAACCTTTACTTAGCCTTTTCACCGTTTTCTCCCTTTGTAACTACAGGATTTGCAGCTCTTTCTCCACAGTAATATTTCATGCTGGAGTCTTCTCTGCTGCAGCACTCAAGCAGCCCTGTGGAAATCACTGAGCCTCGTTTAGGGAACAGAGGGTTAAGCATTGCCTTAGGTATGCCCACAGCAGTTGCAGCTCTAAATAAAGATATGGTTTTAATCAAATCTTATGCTTCAGGGCTTTTATGACTGTAAGAATGGAGAAGAATATTTTCTTTCTTTTTTCTCCCTCTTCTGTTTCCTTAAGAACAATTGCTCATTTTTATTTTAGACTTTTGCTTAGCTTGTCTCCTAACTTCTCCAAAACTGATGAGGAGGGCCATTTGTTGAGAATGAAAACGGAAAGAGCAAGCTGAGGTTAGGATAAAAACGGGAAGCCTGCTCTGGAGTTACATATACTGAGGAGCTTTCTTTGTGCACTTAAAGTCTAGTTAGCTATGGGGAAAATATAAATTTTGCAACTGGGAAAACCAGTTGTTTTGATAAGTTTTGGTTTTGTTTTTCAGTCAGTGATGTGGATTATTATCTTCTTGTCATAGCCTCAGTTATGAGCTGAATTGTCTTCCCTGTCCTCTGCCTGTGGAGTAGAACTGTTTATTCCCTGAAGGACAAAAATAATCCTTCTGTCCTTTAGCATAACAGTGCAGTTCAATGACACAGTTAATCAGGGTTACCTGTTTTCATGCACCTAAGCATTGCATTGGTTTAAGTGTACCCAAAAAGGTAACCTAAGTATTAAAAGAGGAGCAAAATATAAAAGCCTGTATTATTCAGGAAGTCAAAATAGGTGATACAAAGGCCTCTTCTGACTTTAAGTTCTGTGAAATAAAGAAATAGCAAATCATACTTCAGCTTTTTTCACAGTTTCCAAATACACTTATTTTTTTCTTTAACCTGAACTGTTTATTATTTCTTTTTCAATATCACAGCTTGAAGCTATATGACTGTCTTTTTTTTTTTTCTTTTTCAGTCTGTTCCTTTTACTAAGTGCATGTCCAGATTACTCTTTCATGCCTCATTTGCTGTGGCTTGCTGTACAAAGATATCAAGTGTTTCGTTAGCTAGTTTACTCATCCTGCTGCACTGCAGGTTTTCTGAGGCTTTTCTCTGCACTGTCTCCCTGCATGCTTTCTTTTGTTCTGCTGCAGCGCCATGGAGGCTGACTGAACACCATCCCTGAAAATCGTTTTGATCTCTCCATTTAGCTCTGGTACGTTAAAAGTGACATGGTTTGAAAATCATTGTGTGGAATAAAACTGATTTCTTTCTGATACAAAGACAAGGCAGATGAAGGCTGAGCATTAGGATTGCATGCCTTTACCCCTTTACCTTTACAGAGGTACGTGATGTTGTGTGTGTGAGGTGCCAGGAAGGGAGCCAGGCTCTGGCCAGTGCAGAGCAGCAATCCAGGCACTTGGGACCCTGGTTCCAGTGAGATAAGGGATCCCCCAGCTATGCCTCACTCTTTGCCATTACTGGTTTAATGTAGACACTTTTAAATGTTTAAAGCTAAATATGTGCTCCACCTCAGTTGCTTAGGTGTGACACAGAAGCCTGAGGTAATGCTTTCCTTCCGTGCTGATGCTGAGCTCAGTGTGAATGCTTCAGGATCATCTCCTTGAAACCTTTTTTGAATTTTGATGCAGCTTATGACAACTCTCCCTCAGGGCTGTTCTGTTTAACTACCACTTCCTTTTAGAATTACTTCAAGTCCCTCTCACTACCATACAGCTGAGGAAAGTCCCCAGGAGATGGGTACACTCTGCACTTGCAGAAAGGGATGCATCTGCTGGAGTGAGCACTGTGAAAGCCAGCTGGGACATCAGCAGCATGTCCTGCACCAATGTCTCTGTCGTGGAGTTTTAATGGGGGCCAGTCTGCTTGTTTAGTCTCTCCATGATTTCATGTGGTGTTGTATAACAGATCCCAACCCCTTTTCCAGATTTTTCAGTTTCTTGTATTTGAGCACTAAAAAGGAAAGCCTCCTGTAATTTGGAGACCTTACATCCATGGAAATTCATATTACGTCTGTGCTAGGTTGGTCTTAATCTAGTTTTGGCAACTATTATAGATGTATAAATCCTGCCATTTCACACTGTTTAAGAAACAAAACAAACTAGTGTTTGGTTTAAATGGCGAGAGTGGGCATGTTTCTACATGCAAAGTGAATCATCAGAATCTATCAGCCAGTCAAGTATTGTATATTTTTTCCTGAAGTCACATTACCTTCCGGCATGATGGAAAAACCCTTGTACTTTAGAGAATTCCAGATGCTTAATTTCCAGTAACTTCACTCCCTCTCCAGCATACTTTTTTTTACTGAAGTTCTTTTAAAATTAATTGGGAGTTAGCTGATGTTACATGTGTGGGTGGAGAATCAACCCTTAGCTCAACAGAAAAAAAAAAAACAAAATAACTCAGATGCAAATCAGAGGAAATTTTTATTTTTAGCAAACTTGAGTGTGTGTGCAGAGTTCAGGAATATAAGCCACACAAATACAGTTTTCTAACCTGATTTTAAATTGCACAGATTGAAGTCAGGGGACTTTATATCTTTGGTATTCTTAGGATACATTTTCCAGCTGACAGCTAAAGGCAAAAACCCCTCTTCTAGCAGCCTGTTCCAAAATATATGAGGTTCAATATTCAGTTGTTTAATTAAAACTAAATTTTCATTTTAAAAATTAAAGAAAAGACTCAGTGAAACAACAGTTTAGTTCTTGGAGAAGATGATTATTTAATCTCAGATGTTTCCTTGTCGCTTATTTTTATTATGTGAATACAATAAACTTTGCTTTTACAAAATCTCCCCTCTAAAACAATAAATAACCAATTTCTCCTTTATTTGGCAAGCAATATGCTCAATTTAGTTGAATTCTAAGGTGATAATCCTCTTGAATTATTGGGTTTTAAGTGGCTTCTTATTGATTTTTTTCTTCTGACATCCTGCTGGCCCTCAAGCCTTCCAGTCTCTGAGATCTGGATACAATGGGGTTTCCACAGACACAGATGAACCCCTCTGTGCAGTAGATGAGATCCTGATGGCTTTCAGTGTCTTCCCTGCCCTGTGCTTTGCAGGAAAGGAAAGCTTGATGTTACCCATCTAAACTGAATAAATTAATGAGAGGAATATAATGTGGTCCAAAGTGGGAATGGTGTTTCTGTTCAGTGACTATCCTATACAGAGAATATTAAGCTGTTTCTCCATCATTGTGTCTTAAAGAAATCCACATTTGGCAGAGGAAGATGCAAGACTGCCAGTAAACCCAATACACTCTGGGAAATCCCTGAGCTTCCCTGGTGTTGCACAAAGCCTTGGGGTGTCTGCAATGAATTTGGACTATAGTTTTGAAACCAATTCCGCATAGACATTCCACAACACTTTTCTGCCATCAAGGAAATAAATTGCCCTTGTAGAACAGGTTATTCCAAGGAATAGGGTTAGGAAACCCTCTTTCTTTCTTTTTGGGGATTCTTTATCTCTCCTAATCCTCCCCTGAGGCTGTTGGAAGACAAGGATCAAGATGCTAGCAAAAGTGTAGGAGGTACCTAAGCAACTTTCCATTCAGTTTGAAGTAAACAGGGAGGTAGTCATCATCACAGGACACAGGGTGACATGAGCCTTCAGGCTGTCAAACCCTACGCTCTCTTCAGAATAGCTTTTTAAAAACTTGATTCCATCCCAGATGGAAAATACAGTCAAGTTTTACTTGGTCTTGCCACCGTTCCAAATGTGCAATTGCTCTCCCACTTGCTTTTGGAGACCTAATATTTCTTACAGTTCCTCTACTCTTTCTGGGAAGGTCTTTGTGATATTATATTATAACACCCTTCTTTCCAGTTCTGAGCATATTACATATCTGGTCAGGCAAATTGGAGGAAACTCAAAGCTCTCTACTAGGATGATCTCACAAAATGTATGCAGGGAGTAGCTGCAAACATGAATTGCGTTGCTGTTCTCTGCACTGCTGCTCACTCCTGCTGTGAACTGCATAGGATTCCATGAGACTTGTCCCAGGATGGCAAACTGCAGACATGTGCTCTGCCCTAGGATGTGGCAGGGAGGGCCCTGGGTTGCTGCAAGCAGAACTTTCTCCGGGATCAGGGAAGGGAGATGCAGTAGCTTTGGCTCTCTGCTGTAGCTAAGGACTCCTCTGAGATATGGGAATGTATGTTTCCTTCAGCTGGCACTGCCTCAGGATCTTCTGTGAGCCACTCTGTTTTTCCACATAATTGTGTTCAGAGAAATGGTCCACAATGGAAAGATGCCTATCGGAAAGAATGAAGGGCAGATGCATGGCCAAACAGAGAAGGCAAGATGAAATTCTGATCCTCGTTGTTATAGCAATTTTGACAGTTCTCTGAATTGTGATGATGTAAAATCAATGTAATTGCAGTACCCTTGGGGGGATTGTAGTTTCTTCTGATGTGGAAAAGGGAATTTATGTTGTATACAAGTAGTCAAAGATGCTACTCTGACTTTTGGCTATTTTACCATCAGATAGAATGTCATCTCTGTCTTGTATAACCTTCTATACCTGCTTCTTCCTCCTATCATCCCTTCAGGATTAAGGGTGATTCCCCAACTCATGTTGGTTTCTCCCCTTCTACCCTGGGTCCCATGCCTTCAGGATGGCAGAAGAAAAATGTGTTAAGGAGCTAGACCAGAAAGTATTTTTGTTGGACATACTTGATTTGTCAAGGCTATGACAATACTCTGGAGGCATGTATCTATGATAAATATTCCAATATCAGAAGCTTTTGAATTTATTGACAGAACCTGTTTGGAAAATTTGAAAACACAATGGTTGGTTTGATTGATACTTTTATTTGAATAATCTTTATTGTTTAATCTTTAACTGTTTAATGTTGAAATGTTAATCTTCACTAAAAGGTGAAGTAAAAAAGCAAATGTCAAGACTGAAAACAAAGAGCTTGTTAATGAAAAAAAATTCTGAATTGCCCTGATTTGAGTAATTTTCAGAGAAACAGCTTGCAAAATAATAACAAAATTTCTCTTTTTTTCTTTTTTTTTTTATTTTGTATCAGAAATAACTTCAAAAGCTGAAAAATTCTCCCATAACAGGAAGATTCTTTTCCAAAAGTCTACCGCACCCACTCTTGTGGAGCCAAGGATTGCAGCAGGCATCTGTGAAAGGGAGTTCAGCGAGCACCAGAGCACACAGAATGTTTTAAATACTGTTAGTGCAATAGCAGGAGAGCCTGCCTTCTCCAACCTGTCTAGTGTAAATAATGGATTCCTATTTTTCCCATGAAGCCTGGAATCCAAAACTGAAGAGCTTAAAAAGGATGTGTTGCTAGCACTAGGTTTTGAGTAGGGCAGCTGCTGGTCCTGCACCTAAACAGAAAATCTTTCTCTTCCCTGCCTGATTACTTTCCCTACCTAAATTATTCATCTATGGAGTAGAGAAACTGTATCCTTTCATGAGCTGTTCTTTGCTACCTTGGTGTTTTCTGTTTTGTGTGTTCCTTGGCCTCTCTGAGCAGCTTACTATATGTGTTTTTGCAATCATTTTCTGCTCTGCTTATCTGATTGGGTCGTTTTGAGCTATTTGTAGACAGTACAAAAAGAGACCAGATTAAAATCAATGCAGACATTGTGTTCCCACACATGCCCTGTATTCCTAGGTATTAGAAATGGGAATGAGTCATCCAGCAATACAGTTAAGTACTGACAAATGGTTGTCTAAATCTCTGATAAGTAAAATCTCTTTGACTTATTGCATGTTTTCTGTCTCCACATGCTGCTGGTATAAATCTAAGACAAAAATCTACTCTTGGCCTCCCCAAGGACAGAACTTGCTATCCTTGTTCAGGTATATTTTCCAATGAAATGTGTGGGAGTTTTGGGGACTGGAGCACTGAGACTAAATTTATGTTTTGGAATAGTGAAAAATAAATCCTCCTTTATAGACAACATTTGTCTGTAACAAGGGAAATGCACATGTGTCTCTGCAGCCAGAGAACAATGATAGTTTTAAAGCTTTGTTTGGTAACTGCTTGTTTGCAGCTCAAGAGATATCTCACTTTCTAAATCATGTTGGTTTTAGCTGTTAAAAAGCTAACAACTGAATGAATAAAAGTGATGATTGTGATAGAAAGGATAGTAAAATATCACCTGAAGACAACTTAATGTTTTATCTGCAGTGTTTATTTTTAGCATATTCCTTGAGGATTGGGTTGGTTTAGCTACAGGGCTGTATTTAAAGTCTTTTTACAATAGTGGAAGGACAATTTACTAGATACTCTATTTATGCAAAGTATGATATAGTAGTTTATTCTTAAAGCTTAAATGAGAAACAGTCACACAAAATCATTATTTCAAAAGAATAGCACTTAATAAATTACTGCAATTATTTATTTGTCTTTAACACACATACTTCAAGGTAAATTCACTTGTTATTGCTGGGAGGAGAATGGAGCTGGCCCCTCCTGGCTTTTCGTAAGAGTCTCTTAGAACCTCTCTTAATGACTGAAAAGGAGCACATCACTGAGTTGAAAGCCATCTAAATTTACCTTCTAATTGCATAGTGTCTAATTCTCAATGCACAGAATTTGCACCCCTGTTCTCACCGGTTTGCAAGGTCCTGGCAATTTTTCCCCCTTTCTTTTACTCTCCTTTTAAACTACATGTTTGAGATACATTTGAATTTCTTAAGGTTGTCCTGAGCTGGACATTAAAAGAGTGTAGGCAGTAAATGTGCAAACATACCCTCCCAAGTCTTCCACAGGTTTTACTGTCACAACCCTCTTGTTTCAAATCTGGGGTGTTCAGCAGCAGCAGCAGTGAAGTGAGTAGTGAATGGTTCTGATGACAGCATATGGAATTCAGCTGAAGCCTTCTTCTGCATTTGCATTTGCAACATAAAATTTGAATGCAAGCAGTAAAAGATGCAAAATAAAGTCTCACTCTCTCCTTCCTGAATTCACAGTTTGCATGAGTAACCCCTTGTCACAGCTCCTTTTAAGCACTCCCCACCTTTTCACCCTCAGGACCCACCCACTGCTTCTTCCCACTCCTGGGCATAAATTGCACTTCTTCTTCTCCCAGACGTAGCTCTGGGCTACAGCATCCTGTGCACCTACTGTCCTGAGTGCAAGCCATATTTCCTTCACTTCTCTAACAAACAAATAGCACAGCCATTTAGATTTTATTAAAAATAAATTCAAAAAGAAAACACTCTGCTGAACACACATCTTCCCCTGAGGAGAGAAACAGAGAGCACAAACATTTGACAGATGTTGGAGATGTTGTTTAGTGCGTTACCAGAAGGCACTGAGACCCTGTGGTAACAGCAGCAGCATTAGAATTGGAGTGGATGGAGCAAAGACTTGGTGTAAATAATGGAGTAAAGACTTGGTGGAATATTTAGTGTACTATATTTTGCCATTATCTCACCTTCCAGTTCCTGAAGAAATTTATGGGAAGTTATAATGAGTAATAAAGCATTATAATAAAATGGATTTTGCCCTAAATATTCTGCAAAGGTTATTGCAAACTGAGCTATGTTCTTGTTTCAACCCTTTTTTAATTTGCTTTTAAAGACTTGATTAGGGGTTGTTTCATAAACTCCCTGCCTGAGTAGCATACCATCCCTTGTACGTAATATCCTTGGCTTCCCAACCATTCATATTCAGTAGAAATGGTCAAGTGGAATTGACCCTCGTGTACTAAAATAGCATAAGTTTTAAGTTCAGCTTCAGGAAATCTGGTCTTTTAGAACAAATACACAGTAGATTTTGATATGCTTTAAGGCCATTTTCTGGCTGCCCAAACAAAACTCTCTGAAAACTGTCTCACACTCTCATGTTGAGCTGTGGCTTAACTTTTCCTTTTTGCATTCTACATTAATTTATTTTATTTTTTTAATACCCGTGTCAACTTCATGAAATCTAAGCACTTTGGCAAGACTTGGTATGTGCATCTTCCCTCCCTGAATAAGCAGCGTGCAGCCCTGGAAAAGATTTCTTCTGGGTCAAGGGAAAAAAGAAAATAATTGTACACTGTATTGGGTCAGGAAAAGATAACTAATGGGTCAACTATTTATATACAGTGAAGCAGATCCAGAAATTAGAAGCATTGTGAGAAAATATAATCTGGAACAAGGTCAGAGAAGGTATTTGACGCTGGACCTGTTGTACTTCTAGTGCTCAGATGCTTTAACTTTCAAAACCTAAATTAGTTAACTGTTGCTCTTGGAAATTTTATCCCACCTCAGTTAAATTCAACTAATTCAACTTTCCAGGCAGCCACTTTTCCAGAGGTAGGGAAAAAAATCTTGCATTTTTTTTGGTGTTCCATAAATATCTCAGTATGCAAGTACTCAGAGCTTTACTCCACAGAGCAATATTACAAAACTGAAACTCTTTCACTGGTTCATATGCTAATATGTAATCCATTTTAAACCAGGTCAGAGATCAATGTCTCAAATATGTAACACAGGTCTTGAAACCTTCATAAAAAGGAACACTGTAAGGATGACAGAGAAAGCCTCTGAAATTTTAGTTTTTAACTGAGATTATTTTAGATGTTCTCTCTAAATCTTATTCTGAAGTAAGTTGTCAAACAGAGTACAGAAAATATACATATTGGTGGGTATACATATATCTCCATCAAAAATGGCCAATTATTGAAAAGTCATTCCGTGACAATTCTTAATCTCTTATTATAGATTGAAATAAAGAAAAAAAATTTGTTGCTTCTTTCCCAGAGTTCACATATCCCAAACTAATTCTTCAGCTTGTTTTCCAAACTAAATCTTACTCCACATGCTAGGATTATTCCTATGATTTGGAAAAATAGTACATAAAATCATCTCTTGCAGACATCTGTTGCAACTGTAGTTCTACTAGAATGCTGTAATGAATTAAAGGGAAACTTCTTGTGCTGACTTGCAAGGTATCTTGTGATTGAAGAGATACTGCTTCTCTGTGGCTGCTTACCTTGTGATTTAGTAGAGATTTTAAAGCAAGGCTTCTTAAGGCCTATAATCAGCCCTGCTGCTTGAGAATTTAGGTGCCTCCAGGACTACTTTCACATTTCTTGTGTTCAAATGAAATAGTTTGCAGATCATCACAATAATGAGTGAGCAGACACTGTGCATCATGCTCTGCTGGTAGATCCAATCTGAGATTCTCAGTTTATCTGCTGCCTTTACTGCCAGACTGTCTTCACCAGAATACCTTCTTAAGCCTGATGTATCAAAGGACTCCCATGCCTTATGCTGAGATACCCAAAGAAGAGGGCTCTTGAGAAGTGTTTTTGAGGACTGCCGAGAAAATCACAGACATTAAGTGCAGCTTTATTAAAAGCAGGGACTGTCTGGCCTTGTTGACCTTTAGCTTCCACTTTGCAACTTGTTGGCATTACTTACCACTCACATGAGTATGATTATAGGTCTCCTTCTCTGAAGGATCCCGTATACTTTGAAAGGCTCTAAAACCTGTGAATGCCAACGGTTGCTTTTGATTTACACCTTTACCTTCCTTCTCAGACTGTCAGCTGAATCCTTCAGTGATGGCATTTAAGAATCATTGCCTGTCATGGAAACTTCTAATACTCCCAAATTGTTTGCAAGATTTCACTCTGGTGTTGTGTTGAAGGTGGAAGTCTCAGCTAGCTAGGTAAATTGTCCATGTTCTGATCTCTGCAGCTATTCAGGCAGAGAAGATGCTTTCCTGCTGCAAATGATTTGTTGTCATTTGTTGTTAGACTACATTTTCCACCTTAAATTTTCTGTCAGCTTTATGGTTTTGCATCAGGTCAATACAGAAATTCAGTAAAGTTGGATCATTGCAAGTTAAGAATAGATACATATCTACTTCACCCAAACTTTCCATGAAAGAGGTTTTCAGTGTGGGAGTCATGAAGAAGTATCAAGATTGCAATTATTTCACTTGGATTATTTAATGCAGAATTTCCTGCTTTCTAACCTGAAAGAAATCTTTTACATTAGGTGGCCTGCTTCTGAGAAACTTTAACTTCTCAACTGCACAGGCTGAAAGGCTTTTGCCACTTAAAAAGCAGATTGTAAAAGAAAAGAATTACAGCAATAGTGATGAGCAGAAGTTCAGCTATTTTACCTACCCTGGACTTTAGGAATATTCTGAACTGAAAGTGAACTTTAATGCAAGGCCTCCTCACATACATGAGCCCTTATTAACCTAATAACTTTGTGTAGAAAGGAAGATTGGCTGCAACATTTGTATTGCATGGGAAAACATGATGGCATTTCCATCAATGCACACTTCATGAGTGGGTTTTTCTAATTAGAAAAGCAACAAGTGTTTTTGCAGGTACTGGCTCTTTGCTTGATATGAAAATGCATCAATTACCAGCAGAGAGTTATAGATTTAAAACCAATTTTTCTGATGCAGCCAAGATTCCTTATAAGAATGTTACCTGTTTTTCCAGAGGAGATGGGGCAAAATCTCAAGTAACTGCCCATTGTATGTGACAAGGTTTTGTTTCATTAGAAGAAAATTGGTTGCCCTTAGCTGCACATGTCTGTTCCAACAGCTGTTTGCAGCCTAGCAGTATTACATTGCAGTGCAGGAAAGGAATGCGGGAATTCCATAGTCCAGATTTTCAGATGGTACAGATCTGCATAGCTGCCTCAACTCAAAACAGATCTCTGCTGTTTTCTGCATTCTGAGAACCCATCAATACTGCAAAATGAAGTGTGTTGCAGAAATCACTGAAAAGAGGTAAGACTGTGGCAGTAAATCAGCATTATATAGTACACTCCATTCATGGAATGATATTCTGAGCTTCGTAATCAGGACAACCTTGGTCTCTGCAAAGTCAGGTGAATCAGTAAGCTTTATTCAGCTGCAGGATATGGCAATATGGATTGAAGTTGTCATGCTTCAATGCCGAGTATGTTCTCAGTCACATGTTTTTGTATGACAGTTCCCAACATGTTTGGGTGCAAGGTTCTCATGTGCAGAGTTTAGGCCTTGGGTCTCTCAGTAAGCACTAGGGTAGGTGTGCACTGTGCTCTAGACTTATGGCTAGAGTTTCACTTCACATTTCCTAAATATAAAGCTAAAATTTTGCTTTTCGTTTTAGACAGTGAGTTTTAATCCAAGGTTCCAGTCTTTGGATTCTGAATTCTTCACTATGGCCCTTGTAAGTGACACCCTTTAGGATTTTCCATATTGTTCATGATTTCCAGACTGCCACAACTGGAGATGGAAGGGATAACCACAGTCACCACTGGGAACCATCTTACCTTTGAAGGTGTACCCTACTGGGACAAGTAGCAGCAATGTTTACACAGCACCATCTTTCCCTTATCTGCTAGTTCTAGTCATATTTTATGGTTTGTTTTCACAGTTAGTTTCAGTATTTTGAGAAGAGGACCCTCTGGTTTTCAGCATTTCTCCAGACCACGTTTCAGATCAGCTGCCCATCATATGCTTTTTAACTTTTCCTTTCTAAATACAGGTTTACCCTTTATTATATCTTTCTTTGGAATTGAGGTTTACCTCATTCCCGTAGCCCTTGACTGTGCTCAGGCTTGTGTTTTGATCCTCACACTGGCCTTTGAAATAGACATTCAAACATTTTTTTCCAAATTTTTTCTTCTCAAATTAAATATTGACATGAGATCTGCATTTATTCCACAAGACCTTGAAAACTGAGTGAATGGGGAGGTCTGTTGAGGGTACATGATTGATTTCACTTGGGAAGATATTTCTCCACAGGAAGAATCCAGCTACATGTAAGACCTGCAAGGAAATTGGTGTTGTTAAGCATCATTACTAAGCAATAAGTTCCATGTTTATTTTTTATCTTTTATATTTATTTCTTCACTATTTTGGATTCTACTGTAAAGAGAAGGGTCTGGATTGCACATTCTGCTTCTAGCAGCTTCCAGCAGTTGGAGTTCTTTGTTGGGTTTGGATATGGGACCTTCCATACCCTGAGACTTGGAGGTCCAAAAGAAATTTTGGCCATAATCACAACAGATAATGCTCTTCAGGAAAATCTGATTTACTTTTTATGGCATTTTTCCTGTAAAGAACAGAACCTACACTTACAGCACATAGTGAATAACCACAGCTACCACATGCTTATCCCCATGCCTATTTTTGGCACCCACCAGTCAGTCACAGGGGGCTGTTGGAAGGCTCCTGTGGCTACTCTAGAAAATATGAAGGTGCTTGGTATCGCTTGTGCTGCATTGTTGTGTCAGGGTCTTGAAACAAGTGGGATTTATTTTTGTAGGCAAATCATCAGCTAAGAGGAAACAGTTGTGCTCTGTGCATATACATTTGTTGATGCTTTGTTTGCTCTTGCTTGGAGCTGTTTTACTGACATCACTGCAGAGCCGTGGGTCCCTGCAGCAGCTGCCAATTAGAAACAGAATGAACATATCATTCTCAAATGGAGGAAGTTAACAAGTGGTCTTTATTATAGTGTAATTAAATTAAGGATCTGGTCTTGATCTTCAAAGTGTTTGGCTCAAATCGTTGCTTGGACTGTCTTTCCTTCCCTGTTCAGTGACCACTAACATCACTACTTCCTGAATGAAGCACAGAAGAAGCTTGCTTGCTTAACTTGCTTTTCATGGCATAAATTATTCAGCAGACATGCAAGACACAAAAATAGGGATCAATGGACATATAAAAGACACTTATATAGCCAGTAGCCAAAAGCAACTTTTCGGGGAGAAGAGAAAAATAAAAATTGAAGTAAAATTCAGCTGTAGTTCACTGTGGGAGAGCTTTTACTGCTATGTTTTAGATTTCTGTAGTTTGGGCCTTACCTGGACCTCTTCATGTTATGTACAGGGACAGAAGCTGTGTCCTTCCTCACATTTGTACACCCCCTCTGGGACTGTGTTGGTTCTCTGTTTACATCTTCCCCTGCTGAACTCCTTCATGGCACTTGTACATAAAATCATCTTTTCTATTTTTAGGTTCTTCAGCTCTCATCTCTGGGAAGACTAGCAGTGCACTGGGCATGTTCAGTTTAATTTATTTATTTCTCATCACTTATTAATGGTGCATAACACATGTATACACCATTAGATGCCTAGATTTATCTTTCATACTTTAAAAAATTATGTAATGAAGTCTCAGAAGGTTTGGGATGCTTCTATTTATGCACTTCTTTTTGTGCTGATTTGCCTTTGGTGTCTTTAAAATTCAGTAGGAATTCTGTCATTGACTTCAGTGGAAATTAGAGTGCTTCCCATGTGAAATTTCCACCCTGTAACCTCATTCCCCCTCCAAATTTTCTATTCTGAAAAGTATTTAAATATGACATCAGATCTCACCGATATATGAAATACTCATCGGAGAGTATGCATTTTTAAAATTACATTTCAAATGAAACTTCAGGAAAAATCCTGGAAATTGAGATATTCTTAATGTTAAAGACACTAGATAAATTCAGAAAACTGAGGATGAACTTGCTTTCCTACCTCAATCTCAGTGACCCAACTGCTGTTTTCTTCTTTTTATATAATGACCCAATTTTCTATTCTGTTATGAAGCTACAAGATCAAGCCTCAGTTTTTCATCTTTAGGTAGCCAGAGTCTTTAATGTACAGCTTAAAAATTGAGAAAAAGCCTACTGGATTTCCAGTTCCTAAGAACTTAAAATTTTCTCTGACTTTACTTAAAAACTGTGGTAACTTGGCACTTCCAAAAATCAGGCCAGCCTACTTAGCTTCTTTATATATAGTCATATGGTGACCTAACTTTCAAAAATGTAGAATACAAATAAGTTTTAATAATTCCAAGGCATCTTTATGTGCTTCATGAATTTGAATATTAAGACAACACTTGAATAAAATCAGCAAGAATTTTCCAAAGACTTCAGAAGTTTCCAGGGATGTAACAGAATATTAATTTAGTCTCTTGTTCTTTCCTTAACGCTGGACATGATTTACCCATGTAAAGCCCATACTGACATGGTTAGGGTTTAACCACATCCTGAGCTTTCCTTTTAATTATTTTTCTCAATGAACACTACAATATGCAGTAACACTTTGGTACAGGGAGCAATGACACATCCTGTACCAGAACAGATATGAGCACTGATAATGGAACAGAGAGGTCTTTGTTCATCTGTGTGAAAAACAACCAGCTACATTTTTAATCTCTTTCTTTGAAAAACTATTTTGTGCCTCATCTACAGTGTATAAGGGATTAAATTTGGGGTTGAAGAAACAAAAAATCAATAGTTTTCACTTTTCTCCAGAATGTTAGCAAACAAGAGCAGTCTCTTTAGCCCTTTCGTGTACATGTGGGTCAACTCAAGTGCTTCATATCATCATGTGAAATTATTCTCATAACAGAATGAGGAGGTGAGCTCAGTTGATCGGAGCATGGTTCTAGTAACACCAAGGTTGTGGGGTCAATCCCTGTATGGGCTGTTTACTTATGAGTGGGAATTGATGGTCCTTGTGTATCCCTTCCAACTCAGAATATTCTGTGAATCTCAGTCAGTGTGGTGGTTACTGTCTGACTTCCTTCCTAAAGTGAAGGCTGTTTATTGACCATCCCTCAGATTCCATATCTAGTTATATTGTGAAAAATTCAGCACTGGAAAATTTTGGTCCTCTTTTTTGCTGTAAAGCCGTTATGTAGTTTTCTGTACCACAAAATAATTGATATGCATCTGTCCCAGATAAAAAATAAAATAAAAAAAATTAAGCTGTCCCCTCTTCTTCACATATTTCTTTCCTTTTAGTAAAAATTAAAAGCCTCCTTTAGGACTGGACCATTTGCCCTGAATTAGGGAAAATGAATACATTTTTCCCATTATATTTATTACTCTGACTTCTGGGCTACAAATCAATATTGTCATTTTGTTTGAAATCCACAGTTTGCAATCACCATTTTCCTTTCCTTATTATTGGTGCAATTTTGTTGTTATTGTACTGCTCTTTGGTCTCCTATAGACCTGTTTTGTAGTAATCACAATGATTTTTGCAGTAACATATACCTTATTTGTCTTTTGAAATCTTTAAGACCACTTAGAAAACACTGGGCAAGTGGCTAATGTTTTTACCACTTTCTGTCTATTCAAAACCAGCAATCTTTTAAATTTAATCAAGTAATCAATTTAATATAGTGGCTGTAGCTGGTTATATAAGCCATTTCAGGATTTCTATAAGATTAAGACATTAATTCTCCTGTATTTCATCTGCTCAGATAGTACACGAGTCACATTTTGAGTCTGAGATATTCAGAAAGATTTTCTGTGTACTGCATTTTGATCTGTCTCGGTACAGTTCTGGGTGCTTTACTGAGGTATAAGTGCATGGCTCTGCCTGTGATATTAGGTTTAAAAAAAAACAACAAACAAACTTCTGGTTTACATTAGATTTGTTTCTGCACATCAACAGAAGATCCTGATAATGTTCCAAAATTTAAAGTCCTATCATCAGCTACACTGGAATATGAGCTGGGCCCTTGCCTAAGAGATAAAAAGACAGACAAATGGAAAACATGGAATAGTTCTCATAAATTCTTATGTGAGACTCATGTCTTTTAATTCCAACCTTACTTGCCACTTAGTTGACTGAGGGCTACCTCTCAATGGCTGGGAGTAGAAGCCAGCAGTAGATTGTTCTGAGTGAATAGAGTTACACTGTGCTGGGTGACACTGGGGCATCACCAGGGGCCCAGGAAGCTCCTCTGATGTTACAGCAGAAATGCCCCAGAGAGGCTGCACTGAGAGATGTCCTCTTCCACAGGGGTAGGGTGCTCTGTGTAGGAGAGAGAGGGGCTTCTTTGGGATGCTAAAGGTCCACGTGACAAGGGGGGCAAAAGTGTGCACGGAGCTAATATGTTTTTTTAGGAGAAGCCAATGAGCAGGAGAGCAGGATCCCAACCTCTTTGCAAAGTTCTGACCCAATGTCAGATATTTGGAAGTGAGCCTGTACTTATTTTATTGTTTTGCCTACATTTAGATGTAAACTCAGATTTTGCCCTTCCAGGTGAGAGAGGTGAGAATTCAGACTCCCAGGCTGTCCCTTTTCTGCTTCTTGCGTTTTCTTTCTGTCCCCATGAATCTATCATTTTTTTGTCTGCACGGGCAGGAAAGAAAACATTAAAAAAAAAAAAAGAAAGAAAAACAAAAAAGAAATGAAAATGCAATTCACACGCTTAAGACTTTGGAGACACTGGAAGATTTTCTCCTTGATGAAAGGCTCTGATCTCTATGTTATAGTTTAGAAAACAGTTGCTCCAGCTATCTTGTCGATTTTCTGACAGAACTGAGTAATTTCTCTATTTTAACAAGGATTATCTTAAAAGGAACTTTTTTTGGTGCCCAAACTCAGGATACAGAGTGCCTCATTTTAAGCACACTGCACATATTTAAGGCAATCCTACATAAATTTGTGGTTTTTTGTTTTTTTTTTTTTTCTGGTGGGGAAAGACCATTCTTCTCTTCCTCTCTGTTTCCTTGTCCTTATTTTGTAGCTCAGTATATGTAATTTCTTGTCACTACAAGTAAAAGGTCAGGGGCTTTCTGTTGACCTGACAGTGCAGGGATTGAAAACATGCCTGGGCTTGTCTTGGCCTGAGCTGATTTTAGCTTGTGTTTGCTGTGATAGCCATTGCCTAGCAATCAACTAACCATACCCTGCACTTCTTTGAGCTTAGCTTCAGTTTCGGGTGACAACAAGAAGCTCCCGTCTGTTGACTGACCTGTCTGTGACCCAGGATTGAAACATGGAAGAGCATTGGGTCTCTCTCTCATCTTTCCACCGCCCATCATGCTCTCATGGGGTTTGGCTGATCCCACATTTCACTCTGCTGAGGAATATGGAGTGACTTTTGGGGATGGTCCCGAGAAGGACCAGGAGTTGGACTCAGTGACCCTTGTGGGTTATTTCCAACTTGGCATATTCTGTGATTCTGTGAACTAATTTTCTCAAAAACATCATTTTTTGACAGGATTTTTTTCCTTTCCAGGTAGGAATACTTTTATTAGTATTGCTTCTCATGGCTTTGGTCTGAAGGAAAAGGGAGTGTTCAAACACAGCTCTCTCCTTGATATTGCCCCATTCAGGTCATCTAACCCCAAGTTATAAATTCTCTAGGATACAGGAGCCTCAGATTTTTTTATTTATTTATTTTTTAGATTTAAGCCAGAGATACTTTTTCCAAAGGCCCTCATTTAAATTCTAGCAAAGCAAAGAACTTTATAGACAGCACCCCAACCTGCAGGGTATGGTTTCTTTCCTGCTTGTGTAACAACATCCTTTGCAGTGTGTTTCATCAATAAAAAATAATTTATGATTTGAGTATTATGCTTTTGCACAAGTTTGCTTTTAGAGGGAAAGCTTCAAAATATATTTATTCTTACTGTTTCAGAAGAACTTACATTTTTCTTATCCTAGGAGTACTTGCTCAAGAAAAGAAGAAAAAACACTGTCAAGAGGAAAAAAACAGCTAGTTTTTCTTTGAATATAACCCCCACCCCAAATTATTCACACAGTTCTATTTCTAGACAGAATTTTAAAGCATTGACTACTTCAGAAGGAAAATACTGCAAATTTCTGCTAATAGGTTATCTCTGTGAAAAGGAAGACACTGGTAATGAGTAACCTTTCTCTCTTTTCCTTCAGAACATTTTAATTGTGTTCCAATTACTTCAACATATTTAATATACTTCCAGTATGTATTTGTACAGTATGCAGGCAAATGATTTTCCACAGCCTTATACAATATAGTGAGTCATAAATGATTGCTGCTCCCACTCCCCCCGATGGAGCGTGAGTCACAAAGTGGTAAAGTCTGTCTCCAGCAGCGCCGAGTGAAATCCACCTGAATCCAGGCAGCGGAACGCAGCTGACGGCTGAGTGGCGTGTGGACATCCCTTGGCTGAACAGCGCGCGGTGCCTCCCGTGTTCCTTACTCGCTGTGAACACGGGGGACATCGCAGCCTTCGGGCGTGCCACAGTTTTCCCAGCCATTTCTGATCCCATGTGGCCCACAGCTGCTCTGGGAAGGAGGAAGGAAGGAAGGAAGGAAGGAAGGAAGGAAGGAAGGAAGGAAGGAAGGAAGGAAGGAAGGAAGGAAGGAAGGCCCTGTCTGCGTCTGCGCTCCAGCTGTGCACCCTCTCCCTGGTTATGGGGGTGGATTTCCAAACCACCCTTCATCTGGCACTGAAGTTTCCAAGTTTTTGGGCCGTGTGTGGGGACAGACTCCAGCTTGACTCAGGGCCTCAGCAGGGCAGCAAACCGCTCAGCTGCGCTGCTGGGGTTGAGAGGGTTTTGGCAAGTTTACAGCTGTGCACACACAAAACCTCTGCTCCCCACAAACACATGCAATGGGAAGGGAAGTGCCTTGAAATCAGAAGCCTCAAGGTGGGTGGCATTTACTTCCTCCTGCTAAATTAAAGCATTTTTCTTTTCCACAAAGGAAAAAAAAATCCCAACACACTATGATTTGGTAGGGTAGAGAAAAATGTACCTTTGAATGTTCATTTCAGGATCTATGTTAGCCAGGCCTATGAGACCACCAACTCTGTTGATAAAATTCACCAACCTATTCTCAAGCAAATGTTTTACCTGTTGATGTACTTGATACAGATTCCTGTCAATAATCAACTGTTTGAGTAGTATCCTGGCAGTCTGGCAATGTGACAGCTACACCTTCCTGAACTTTCAAGGGAGCAGAGATACCATAATTCATTTTTGCTGATATATGAAAATAAAAAGTTCTTCTTAAATTCAATATTCCCAAACACCTTTATACTGTCTTTTTTTTTTTTTTTTTTTTTTTTTGGTGAAGACTGCCTCTCAGAAGCAGCTTGACCAGCTCTAGCAATGAGTGGAAGATCAGGTAGGGAAGGGTAGCAATAGTTACCATTTTAAATACTTTGTAATGTACCATTAAATAATTTTCTTCCTATATCTGAACTTCTTGATTTTCATCCCTTTCTAATTTTACCAAAAAAATACCAGTCAGGGATCAAAGCTGTATTCCCCTAAATACGCAGCAATAGTCTTTTCCATTAAAAACTCCACAGTGTAGAACCTTTATTATACAAATATTTTAACATCTGTACAACTGTTTTTTAGAGGAATTGCACTGATTTCAGCATGCCTTTAATGCACTTCAAATGTAATTTATCTCACTTAGTTTTGATCATTTAAATGTTAGATGTCTAGTATAACCAACCTTTCTAGGTTCCCTCTAGAGTCAATGGAGAGAGATTTTCGCCTCCAGAGTGGTGAATCATACCTCCTATCTTAGACTTCTGCCTCTCTCAATTGACAACAGAAGTGTAGCCTAGACAACTGTGTAGATTAGATTCCTCTTAGATTAGGTGAGATAAATCCTATTCTTGGCCATCTTTGTGCATAAAAATTTGCAGGACTGGAGCTAAATTGTTAAAATAGCTAAAGTACTTGGGAGGGCTGACAGATTAGTAGATTTATAGATTTCCAAACTCTGAGTACAAAACAAAGGCAAATCATCTAGTTCTTTTATGGAGGAAAAAAAAAGGAAAAACAGAAAATATTTTAATGTATATATCTCAACTATAAGAGCATGGCAACAATAAAGAATAACAATTAAATATGCCTATTAAAATTAGCATAAATTAGTAAAAAAATCTGACAACTGAGACAAATTTGCTAAGTGAGTTTCAGTGATGCCCCAAACATAGCCTTGATTAACTGCACATGTCTTCAGCTACATGTTTTAATACAACAGGGCAGAATTCACATCTGAGTCATTCCTGATTTTTTCCCCAAATTTCCCTTTCTGAGAAGTCAGCTGGCTCCAGTCAGGCAACAGACAGTGTGGAAACCAACAAGGTGGCCAGCCTTCCCCATATAAAGAGTAAGAAAGTAACATTTACTGCTAAGGGCCTCAGACTTTAAAATGTTTTCTGATTTCATTTTGTGAATGCTGACTGAAGAACCTTGTGAAGGTTCTGGTCTCTGCACTGGCAGTCTACTTGATGGTAAGCCAACAAAAGAAATGTATAAAGATGAGATAAATCAGAGTCCTCAAATTTCAAATATTTTTTCTTCCACTACTACTTCTTTTCTAGTCTTTGACAATCTTTCTCCCTTCTGCTGGGTCCCTCCTCTCTGGTGAAAGAGATGTGCTTGGAGTGTGGGAAGAACCTCAGCTTGAGGTGGCATGTCTTCTGCTTGTATTTCTGCTTTGCCTGTCGTGTTGTTTAACTTCCTGAAAAAACCTCAAACCCAAGGCAAGTGAAGAGGAATGGACTGTGAGTGATTTGGGCATGCAGAAAGTGTATCTGGGAGACATGCTCAATTTACCACAGATCTGGTGATAACAGCTCTCAAGAGTTTTGTCAGGACACAAGTCTGAGTTGTCTGGAGTGTCCTGAGCTGGTTGTACATCAGAAACAGAATAACCACATTAACAAGCTAATAACTCTTGCCTCCTTGTTGAGCAAATTGTCTGAGGGGATGGAGCTAATCTAAATGTGTGTATTCCCTCACTAGCTCTTTCTGAGGTAATTTAGCAATTTCCACATGGTACCATGAGGATAAAAAGTATAAATTTTATCAATATATTATTTCTATAGATATATAAAATGACATATAAAAACGTAAAACTGTGTGTGGATTTGTATCTATAATTGTTGATGGCTGTGTTGATGTATATATAATTGTTGATATGTCCCTGATGGTAGCAAGGCAATAATAGTGCTTCCCTCTCTCACAAAAGGGATGCCAGATGTACTAACATGTGTGAGGGACTGTCATGGTGATTGTAACTATGTATAAAATTATGATGTGAAATATATTCTTTTTATATGGTTATCTTTTTTTCTGCATTCACTGAATAGCCTTTCTTCTAACATCTCTGAGGTAGGGAAACAAAACAGCTTTTGTAAAAGTAAGAGGCTGCTTCAGTAAAAGGTAGTAAAAATGCTGAGATATAAGAGCATGAATAACAGTTCAAGTAACATATGAACAATGGAGAGATTTGAGAAGAAATCAAAATTACCAGGGATCTAATAAATATACATTTTTGTTTTATTTGGAGGAAACACTGAAGAAATCAATAGCTTTTAGTCTTGATAATTCTTAAGGATGTAATATTTAATTGCAAAAAGGAAGGTAATAGACTATACTATACTAAGGAAGGAAGGAAGGAAGGAAGAAAGGAAGGAAGGAAGGAAGGAAGGAAGGAAGGAAGGAACTTTCTGTTTAGAGACAAAAATATTCCAGTTTTTCAAACACAAAAACGTTTAAATACACTGTTTCAGCTGCAGTCTTGGACAATCTTCACTGAGGTTGCTGCTGAATAGGCCACACCTTTAGAGCATTTCTTTAACTTCTTCTTATGGATACCAAGTGAGCACCTGTCTGTACATATGTGCAACACAAATATATTTTATCTGTGCTTAATTTTTCAGTGATGACTTTTCTTGATGTAAATTTTACATTTTTCATGAGAACATATCTATTTTCATGGTCATTTAATCTGCAGACTATTCTGTTCAGAATTGACCACCAAAAAACATTTGTGAGCCTTCACTTTGCCTCTGCCTAGATGTTTGCTTACAAATGGATTTTTGTTGTGATTCTACCTTTCAGCTTTCTTCTAGCTTTTCTGACATTTTCACAACTGCCTGTCTCTGTCCTCAACACCACAGTAGCATATAGATCTATCTGTGTACAATACAGGCAGCCTGCCTATGTACCTGACAGTATAGATTTCCTTGGTCTAATTATCTCTTATCTAAAATGCCAATAAGGAGGTGACCAGTGATACCATAGGTGATTTCTTTTTTTTTTTTTATTTTCTCTATAAATTTCCTTCTTATTATCTGACAGTATCTAAGTGTGTGCACTAACAAGTATATTTCAGTGTGTTGAAAGTTTTTATCCACAGTTTGGAAACATATGTGCAGATGTCACTTATAATTACCTACCCTTTGTTTATATTAAAAATAGAAAAGTCAGTCCAGAACTGATAAATAACATAGGCAGTATAATCTAGTGGTAAAAGAACTGAGACTGTATGACAACTTTTTTTTGCACTTACGAATAATCACTTTTCTATTAAGGCTGCTGAGAGCAGCATGAAGGCAGTTCCCATCCTTCGCCACTGGTGATGTCACCAGTTTCAGCATGCACTTTCAGCAGACATCATTCTGTATACTTAGACTGCAGCCCAAGGGCTGCTCGCAAAACTGATGCAAACCTGTTGTTAAACTCTCTTCTGGAAAGATGTCACAGTGTGTCATATTGACTTTAATAAAATCTCTTGGGTGCTGGGTGAAGTTCCCCCTGTAATACCTGTTGAAAAGTGCCACTGTCAGAGTGGTGTCAAAGCTAAGCTGGGCTGGGAAATGTTTAAATTCTATTCCTAATATCCAGCACATCGATGTTTTCTCACAGGATTTTTTTTCCCCCCATAATGCTTCCCATGCAAGCCTGCCTCCTTTTCTTTCATGAAAAACCTTCCCCCTGCTGTCTTTGGGCTCATGTTGAGTTGTAGAGATCCTCTGTCCCAGCCGAGTCCTCTCCCTCTGCTCACCTCCTGCTCAGCCAACATGCCTCTGGCCAGGATTTTGGCTCATCAGCCATCTTCAACACAGACATGTTCACAGCCTGCTGTTTTTGAAATTGTGTCCTCCCTGGGCTTTCAACATGTCTGAGGGATTGCTGTCCTCATTCTCCCTCCTTGTTGCTTGATAGGTTCCAGATCTGATGTTTTACTCCAGATCTGCCTCAACTAAAACCTCATCCTGGCTTGTTTTTTCCCCAGCCACATCATTTTCACGCTGCCATGAGAAGCTACTGTCTGCTGTCCTTTCTCTGCCTGTGGTACTCAGGTCTCTCATCTGTTTTTTAAAATTTTTTGAAGAAACGTTTTTGGACTACAGCCCATGCTGCTCCTCATGTTTGCTTTATAAACCTCTCCAAAGCTAATTGCTCTTTTCTGGTCTTTCATGAAAACTCTTCTGTTTTAAGATTTCTATCCAAGCTTGCCAGAGACCAGAAGGGCACAAATAGTGAATGGTACAGTTTTATTGCACTATCCTCCTCACCTCTACACAGTTGCTTTTTTTAGTCAGTCTAGCCAGGTTTAGGGAAATATCATCTCCAATGAGGGTTTGGTGTATTGCTGAACACCACCAGAACAATACTTCTAGTATCCTAGCATGATTCTTTGTGCACTGGGCAGCGTGTATGGGTAGCACTTTCTTCATCTAGCTGGATGGATGAGTTCAGGGTGGGCAGTGTAAAATTCTGGAAAAAGTTCCCACTGGTAAAAGTGATGCCTTACAGACAGGGAATGTGTTCTCTTAACCTGACTATGACATAGATGTTAATAATCTTTTCCCTTCTTCTGTGTTGCTGAGAGGAGGAAGGAATAGGAGCCTGAATGTGTTTTTTGTTGCCTGCTGCAGGCAGCCAGGGGCAAATGAAGCTGACTTTCCTAATCACATAGATACAAAGCGGGTAGTTTCCCACACAAGAAAACCACCTACATGACTCAAAAATTCTTTCTGTTCAAATGTTTCTATTATTGCTTGTTTGGATAACTAGGAATTTCAGCAACACTGAATATGATTCACCCTGGACAGGGGGAATGTTGGGAGGGCAGGAACATTGTGGCCAGCTTTGTACCGTGGTAGGGACAGTCGAGTCACTCTGTGAGGTGTGTGGGTTACAACAGATTACAAGCTGTGATTCCCAGCTTGCAATGAGCTTTGCAGGAGGTTTTATTCTCTGTGCACTCCAGCTATCACTATTAGTTCAATTAGGAAACAAAAGTCTTAATACAAGTAAGTGCTGAGATCTCTGGCTCTAGCCCAGACATTTATTAGGGATGTGTGAGTCAGATAATTTCTTTGGAATTGATGGTGTGCCTAAAACTTAAGATCATGCTTAAGTAATTTACCGAATTGGGACCAGAAAGCTTGGCAACTTTCAGGATTGAACCTTAAACTAATCCAAGTATGTTTTTGTTTCTAGTTAAAGAAAAATTCTCCTCCCACTACTCCTAGACCCATCCTCTTTAATAACAATTTCAGGAGTTTGTAATTTTAGTTTTTAAGTACAATTATCCAGAATAAAAGTTTCCCTTTAAAGTGATAATTCAGATTTTTTTTTTAAACTTAGTTCTGTATCTGCCACCAGATATCCTGCACAAATGTTTTTTCTGGACTGAATTACAAAACCACCTTATTAGGAGTATAACTCATAGAATAGATTGGTAACATGTGTAACTCAATCCAAAAGACAGCAGATTCTGAGTATGAAGGACTCAGATGCAGTTACCAAATTCAAAGAAAACTTCCATTGTGCCTCCTTACACTATATCTGTGTTTCTTTTTGCCTCTGATTTCCAGGCCCCTGTTGGCAAGTTCTGCAACGAAACTAAGCTACCTTAACTTACAGCAATTAAAGCACAAGTTATTAGGATTACAGTAGTATAATTTTCAGTAATTCTGGGAAAAACAGTGTTTGGTATCAAGTGTTTCTATGAGAAGGATTTATAGAGGTGATTTAGCTATAACATGTCAAATTCAGAATATTTAACTGAATTAATATAATACTGGCATATTTAATTAGAGTGCCTGTAGATTGTGCTAATAAAACCTCCCTGAAAATAACACTTCCCACTTTGAATAGTGTTTGGTGATGTAGGAAGAGATAAACAAGTAAAATGTCCTCTGCTTGCAGTGTTATGCCTGCTAGACAATATCTCTTTTTTTGACTCTTAATTCCCACAGTATCCTAAATTATCTGTGTTGGCAATTCAGCTGGAAATTCAAAGGATAACAGACATTATGGATGTCTAGGAAAATGTTTCAGTCAAAACCTAGGAATCCTGCTATGAAAAGAACTATGACCTATATATGATAATTTTCAATATAAAATTTTCTTTGAGTGAGATGCAATATAAATATGAAATACAAGGAAAAGCTTCTTTCACTAGAAAAATAAAGGCCTCTTTTTAGCTTAGTGTATTTTTTTTCAAGAATATACAACATTGAGATGTCTTCTGATGTTACCTGATGTGTTGTGTTGTCACAGTGTAATGGCTCCTACTGCTACAGATCTGAAGACAATACTTAGGCCCGTGAATTAATGCTGTATTGAGATCTTCTTACCTGTAAGAAGAGAGTGAAATACATCTTCATAAGGCAATTCATGTGGAATCTTTTTTCTTTAGGTATCACAACAATGAATGCTGCACTCTGAAGTAGTTGGCCAGGTTGCATTTCATTACAGAGCTCTCTGTGTCACTTGAGTACCCAAGCAGGCAATCTGCCCTAAAGCCAGACTTCTTTGGGTCTGTTTATTCATTTTGAGTTAAAATGAAAACAACTGTATTGAGCAAGAGTTCTCATGTCATGCTTTAGAGATGAACTTTTCTCAAATTGTGCAAGGGAAGTATTCCATTTAACTGTCCTGGAATGTTTCGTAAGGTTATGGGATCTCTTGTGCTTGTCTGTTATGATTTGCAACCTACTGTGGCAATCAAAGACCTTCACCTGGAGTTATTTCTGCTTCTAAACATTTTCGAATCCTTGCATACTGGTTCACAGTGTCCTATGAATAAAATGGTAGGATAGAGTCTTTGTTGCTCTGCTTCCCATTTATGCAGCACAGAAGGGGATTCATGACTCTCCAAGGGGACATCAGTGTGTAGAGAAGTGCTGAGTTGTACAGTCAGAGCCTGGAGCTCTCTTTCCCTGGAGGCTCATGAAGTCAAGCAGGTTTACTTCACACATCTATCCATCCTCTAGTGGAAGCTGGCTCATATTTATTTGGCTGGGTGCCACATGTCCCACTGCACCTTCTTGGCCACACAAATTAGAAACAAACACCTCTGGAAAGAGTATTCCTACTTTTAGGGCAAGCCCTAGGTCTTTTGCCCAGTTTTTTGGCACACATTTAAAACCTGATTTCTGAGAGTTGTGTATAAATTTACATGTTTATCCATAGGGGGAAAAAAAAGAGCAATCTATTTTGGTTTGAAATATAAATGGTACTGGTGTTAATGGGCAAGGAGATGTGAATGAAGAACTGTCACCTTTTCTAAGGATGCTTCCTTTGCTAGGTATGTGGTATTTCATCTTTCATGTGGTCTATGAAGTTCTTGACCATCAAGATCAGTCATGTCTCCTTGATTCTCTGGTCAACATACGAGACATTAAGAAAATAAATTATTATTATTATTATTATTATTATTATTATTATTATTATTTTTTTTTTTTTTTTTTTTTTTTTTTCCTTCCCTGAGGAGTTATGTGACGGTTGTAAAGGTTGTAGAAGCATCAGTCTCTGGGCTTTTTAGAATTTTGGGGCAACAATATTAAACAATATTATTCAGTCTTAAGAAACTTCCTTACAGGTTCACACTTGTTTGTGTTTAGTGCTTCTCAAATACAAGTAATACTGCAAATATCTTATCAATTTTTCATATGAATTTTCACATACAAAATACCTAAAAGCTGGAAAATCTGGACATTGTTACTGTACCACATGCTGGAATTTACAGGCTGCACAGAGCAACCTTCTTTTAATATAGCAGTTAAAATTTTGTGTGTGAAATATCTGATATCCATAGTTATTTGACATATGTAGAGTTATCCCACTTCATCCTGCCTAATAACCTGGGCCAATTTCTTTTGCAAATGAATGCTGGCAAATAAAATTCAAAATAAATCCTTATTCAAATATATGATTGTCCCAAAGGAGTGACAAATGAATGTAGGGTTGTAGGATGATAAAAGGTGATCTGTGCTCCGCATGAAGGCTGGGCACACTGATTTAGGACTTGAGACTTCACTGTGCTGCTTCAAAAAGGCTGGTGCTCAAAGGATACTTCCTTTCCAGCTCTTTCTTTTGAAGTATGGTACTGTTGCAAAGGAAAAAAAAATCACATCCTGCAATACCTACAAAGAGCCTGGCTTATCATCCACTGCTCACGTCAAGTAGTGTCTTATGTAAGAAGTTCCATTCACTTCTGTTTAAATACTGATGTAAGGCAAGATTACCCAAAGCAAGCAACGTCTGCAAGAGCAGACCATAAACACACACACACACACGCAAGGAAGAGCATTACAGAGGCCAAGAGCTTGGTATTCACAGCTGGCTCTGCTCTTGAGAGTAGTTTAAAGGGAAGAAAAGGTGCTCTCTTAACAACAAGCTTACCCTTAAAATACTCATAAATTACAAAGAGCTCTGGCTCTGTATATGAAATGTGAATTCGTATTTCCAATAGCATCAAGGGATAGGAATATTTTGAACATATTCAGGAAGAAAGGGATAGAAGGAAAAAAGGCAAAGCTTCAGAGTGGAGCTTTAGATTTTTAGGCATTCTTTAAAAGATTGGAAATATCAGTTTGGAGATTTTTTTTTTTTTTAAGCTAAAGGGATCATGGCTTTCCTTGGAACAGAGACTTTATAAATTCCTTTTTGACTGTCATCTGCAAATCATTTGACTGCTGGTAAACAGAACTTGTTCTGATAACAGAGGGAAGGCTGGAAATAAGGAATTCCACCCTTAAAGCTGTTAAGGTAGGTCTAAAATTGATGTGTATTGGATCAAAGGGTGGAATATTTTCCAGATGATCCTCTGTTTCTTCTGAGAAAAAGAAAAAACCCAAGAACACAAACCCAAAAATAATTTCCAAGGTGTTAAATTTCAGTTGCTGAGCATGGGGATTTAATTTACAATTTTGTGTCCTGCTAGGATGAAACTTAAATTTGACAGTAAAACCCACTTTATCTTCTTCTTGGTTCTTTTATTACAAATTAAAAGTTACAATCCATCAATAGCTATAGAGATCTTAGAAGGAAAAATCAGATAAGCATAGCTAATGGAAAATATTTTTCTGTAATCTTTATTTTACAGCATCCTTACATACCAAAATAATTGGCCAAAGGAGGTTTCTAATTTGAATGAATCCTTACATTTTATTGTTAGAGAAAGTGGAAGCTTTTAGCATAGTATCTACTGAATTATTAGTCATTACAGCCTTGAAAAGTAAATAGGAATTTCAGCACAAATCAGCCTCCACTTAAATTTCAATACATGCAAGCTGCAGAGGGAGATGCTTCTGTTATTTCATCTTCAGCCTGCTAAGAATGTTTTGTAAGTAAGATGAGCTCGTTGTCCTGTTTAAAGTGAAGGCTCTGCACTCAGACCCATTCCTAGGAATCACTGGCCATTTCAAATAAACAACAAAAACTCCACCATTGCCACTGCCATTAACTTTTCTTCCATTTTAGTAAAATAGGACAAGGATGGGATTATGACAGAGAAGGAACTGTGTTCTGACCTTCTGTGTAGCACCTCCATGTCCGACTTAGACATAAGTTTTTAGGAAAGCTTCTTCTATCAGCATCAGTGTTTTCAGATTAGGGTTATTTGGTGATGTTAGGGAACACTGGTCACGGCCCAGGCTGGCTTGTGTGCCCTGGTTGTATAACATGGGGAGGGAAGATGTGCAGCAAGTACAGTTTTATGTTCCTTTCTTGCTCCACTGTGGGACTGCAGAATTTTCTTCATGGGTACTTGGCTTTTTTTTTTCATTCAAAAACAAGATTTAGCCTTGCACATTCAACCTCTGTAGGTGGTTAATTATGATCAGTCAGTTTTCTCTTGTTGTTCCATGTAAAAATCCAGCTCATCTGCCCTCTAGTCCTCTTTCCTAATATTCTTGTCTCCCATCCATCTCTCTGTCCCTAATATGAACATATCTTCCCATGCAGCAGTTCATTCTTTCACAGGGTTTGGCTCCAGGCTCTCCAGGGAGTGCCAAAGGCACAGGAAAGGGACCTGCTCTCTGTTTCTTGGAGAGAAGCTTGGCTTTTCTGAAAGACAACATAGCGTGGCATGTTTCAGATGGATTTTTGCAGGAGCAGAAAAGGAGATGTATCTTACAAAATACTTTGGTTTTTTTTCATCTCTCTTCAAACCTGTGTTTCAAATAATACGGTACTGGAATTTTTCAAAGAAAAAGTCAACAGAAATTTTATGGCATAAGTCAAGTGCAATATTCTATCCACCATTATTCTTGGAAGGATATTCACAGATTTATTTATTTTTTTGTTCTGAAGTCATACATAAATCCTCATGTACTAAAGTGAAATTGTTAAAATCACAGAGACTGCTGTGAAAATGGTAATCAGGAATAATAGCAAGCCAAAACCTTTAGAGTGCAATTGTCATTGAACTGATGATATATCTTCCACCATTCAGAAGATAGCCTTCTGTAAATGACCTGGCATCTAATTTTGTAAACAAAATGACTAAAGAAACCCTACCTCATCCTAAATATCTAATACACATTTGGCATTGCAGAAAACAGTATTTTGTGAATTCAGAGTATAAAAAGACTTTTCAAGATGGGGTTCTATAATTTATTCTAGTAAGTTCACTCTTCACTGAAAACATGGGAAAAAACAAATTAAGAACTTTAATAACCAGCCAGCAGGAAATACAGAAATAAATCTAAATTGATTGCAATGCTCTGTGTCGATATGACTTCCTTTGCAGAGAGTATCTCAGTCTGCAAATTCTCCAAACTCATTAGTATGGAATCCTAAATTCCAGTAAAGTTCCCCTGTCCCATTTTGCTTGACCTTCTGCTGTTGTTGACCTGCTGTGCAGCTCATCTCAGGGCTAGTGCTCAGCCAGATATAAATGGAACAAATATTCTTCAACTCTGTTACAAGCAATGCCACCTTTTCCAATTTTAAGTTCAAGTTGTCAGTAAAGAATGATGCAGATCTGTAGTTTCAAAGTAAGTGCAGGGCATGCTCTTTCTCCTTATTCTCCTCAAGAGGGTAACAGTTATTTTCACAGTTACTCCCAGGAGTCCATTAATAAATCTGAATATCTCTGTGTTGGGGTCATAGGAAAGATTCAAACTAACATTCCTTGCAAATGTGTCACTAGTAAGATCTTTCTTTTTCCAGAAAAAAAAGCCCTAAAAAATTGACAATATTTCAGGATATCAGGTGTTGTCTTACATTAGCATGTTATCCTGTCATTCTTCATCTGATTTAAGAAAAGACCTACACTCTTTCTAAATGCTGTGGATATTTTCTGAAGCTGTATTCTGTGTTCCTACATATTGTACTGCAGGATATTTGTTGTGGCTCATCCCATCAGAAATCCACCTAAGTGCATTACCCACCCCAGTGCTGATAGTGCTGCTTATGGTGGTGATATCATTCCAATTCCACTCTCAGTATCTTGATGCTCTCAGTATACACTTATATTCTCTGTAGTCTATTAAACTTTTAATGAACACATCCTGATTTGTTGAGGACACCAAATAACAGATTTGTGCTCGAATCTCATGCCACATGATTCAAATTTACACTTGGTCTTTTGAGGCAAATATATAGTCCTTTTCTTTTCCTCTTAAATTGGTGATGTTATTTTCAAGCAATATTCTGTTCTATAGTGCATTTACATTAAAGAGAAATATTCATTCTATGACAGGAATCTCTTGTGATAGTAAACATTGTACAAATTGTTGCAGCTATTTTGAATATAGTGTTCTCTGTATAATCAGTAAATACTGTTTCCAAATGTGGCTTCTTTTTAAACTCCAGTATGGCAATGATTATCAAGGCTCTTTTTCCCACATTAGAAAATGTTCTGAGTCTGAAACAGGCTAGCAGTTTCTTAGTAGTTGATTTACTGTCCTCATTACTGTATGGCATGTGGCTGTCAGTCTCCTGGCTGTTCATCACAAGCATTCAGGAGGATTGAGTACAGAAAAATTGCTTTTCTAGAATACTAATAGCGATAAAAACCCCCTGATATTTACATATATTTTTTTTTCTAGCAGATTTTCACATTCAGACATTGGGAATAAATCACATAAAATTAACAAATTGCAATTTCGATTTTTTTTTCAATCAATCATGATTTAGAAAGGGAGCTCTAAGAAAATCCTAAATAAGATTTTGCAGCTGTCACTCTCTGTCCTTCTGACAAATGAAGCTCTGACTACAGGCTTCTGCAAGGCCAGCCACTCTGTGTGTGTGGGTGTGCTGGGTTTGTACACATGAGCACACAGTTGGTCTGTTTGGGTGCTCCCTTATATCAGTTTTACCTCCTGCACAAGACTGGCTGCTGATTGACTGTAAGATGTTACAGAGGGAGGTACATTTTAGTAGTAGATAAAGCTTTCTGAAGGATCCAAACATTTTATTTTACCCTCCTGTGTGAAGAAATGCATTTGGTGTATAAAGTACCTTGCCAAGCTGCAGCCACATATTGCATCTGGTTGATTTGGGTTCGTGCTATTTTGTCATATCATAAAAACCAGCTCTCTTACTTCAGCTGTTAGGAGATTTAAGGCCAGTAAGCCCTGCTTTTCTCTGCAGAAACATAATTCCATTCTCTTCTGAATAGTTACCCTTTGGTTCCTCATGCTTGTTTCTTTCTCCTGCAACACTGGAAAGGAAGCTGAATAGGCAAGAGGATGCAGTAGATATAAAGAGAGCCCTACAGATGTGAGTATCAGGATTTTTGGAGACAGCACATAACACACTGTATTGCAGAGAGGTGATGAGACTCTGGAGCATCTCAGGGCCCCAAAGGATGGAGCCAGGCTTGAACAGACTCAAGGTCATACAGAGGAGGGCGTTCAAGTAGATACAGGTGTGGGGACAGAAAGGTAATAAAAAAATTTAATTTCTCTCTGAGAAAAATAATCATGTACACAGAGCCAACCAAGAGGGCTATTTGAGAACAAAACTGGCAAAAGAGTTTGAAGACATTAAGGTAAGGCAGATATGGACAGGCCAATCACCTCTGACACTGTGGTTTCTCTAGGAAGACTAGAAACCTCATTTCTCTTGGAGGACGAGAAACCTCATATTTCTGGCAAAAGCCTGAGTTTTATCACCAAATCTTCAAGTCTGTGGGATTTTGCCTATATGCAAGAAAGCAAGTGGAAAATAACCACCACACATTCATACTCAAATTTTGAAGAAGAGTGAATGAAAATTATTTGTAAGAGGCAGAAGGAATAGGAATGGTCAAGCAGCACTATCCAAATATTCCAAGATTCTCAAAGAACTTTTGTTCCTTAGTTAGCACCTGCAACATCCTGAGGGGCTTGCAATTATTTATTTTCATTATTTTCTAATTATCTCATCCAAGACAATTAGTTAATTTTCCTAAGATAGCTGTCTATTTTAAGCTTTTTGTCTAGAGTCCTCCTGTATCCAGTCAGGAAAGACAAGTCACTTGTCCTTACTGCCTCTCTTCACTGATAGGGAGACACTGATAGGATGAACAATTTTGACTAGCTGTCTAACTTTTTCATGCAGAAAACCCATTGAAAGCCCATTGAATTTTGGTGAAGTGTAAACCTCTGACAGAGAAGTTAAGAAAGCTTGCTGAAAATAAGGTTATAAAATACAGGTACCATTGTTCAAGTAAAAAAAAAACCCAAACTAATAAATAATTTTCTAATGCAGGTTAGAAAAACCCCTGAATTAAATTAAATTCAATTAATAAGTAAACAAATAATATAAGAGGTAAAAATAATTATAAACACCAGAAAGAAATTGAGACTCAGTTTCTGGCTGACTAAAATTTAGAGAAATCTTTGCCTCTTGGATCAAACCCTGCTCTTAACTGTATTCATATAACATTACTGAAGTTAGGAGCACTACATAGGTGTGAAAACAGAATTTGAATCTCATGTAGTGTGGTGTGAGATCATATAGTTTCATTACCTAGAAAATCATATGATGGGAATAAAATAGATTTTAACCAAGTGACTTTCAACATTCTTGCAAAATCTGGAACATGGCTTTTTTTTCAAGGGTTATGCAATGTTTACTTCTTGGTAAAAAGAAGAAAAAAATGCATGATGAAATTCTCAAAGTTTCAATCTGCAAACAACCTTATTGCATTTGGCAAATACTGTATTTAGCTGTTTGAATCAGTGTGCATCCTTCTGTTCTTGCATATGGAAAGGGCAGAACTAGGGAATGGAGCTGCTCATCCTGGCTGGGACTCCTCAGATTGCCAAGTGCCGAGCATCCTCTCCAGCAATTTTAATTCATAAGGAAAGGTGATTCATTGCTAGACTAGGTTCAGTTCTTTCCAACAGGCTCCTGTCAAGGAGCTTGGATAAATTCACTAGGGGCAGGTTTGGACCTTTAGCATTACTGGATATAAATATACATATAACTTTCCCATTTTACATCTTCAAAATTTAGCAGTTCTACTTTAAATGCTGGGATCCTGCTACTCATAACTACAGTTACAGTTCCCAAATCTTGGCCCATTTTACTTTTATAGAATTAATAATATTATCAAATAACGCTGTGCTGGGTAGTATCAAACAGAATACTTCACGCTAATGTTAGCTGGGCTGTAATGGATATCTATACAATACCAGGAACTATTCTTGTTTAATGCATCTACAGGTACTAGTCTTGTCCTTCATGGGACAATAAATGGAAGAAAAAAATATTTATTCAAACTAGGATGAAAAGCTTATTGCAGGTAAGAAAATCTACAAGTCAAGTTAGCAAAAGATTACCATAAAGACTTTTCTTTTTCATTATTATTTCTTCTTGAAACAAACTAAAAACTATTCAAAAGTTTTATTAATATTAACAAAAAACCCCACATTTTTTTAACTATTATATAGCAGTAACAAAGCAACAAGATAATTATATGAAAATGGTACTCATCATTCCCAGACTAGAGATGCACTAGATACTGAGTAGGAAAACAAACAATTGTTATCATATACTACCACCTATTTCACTTTCATAATTGCTTTCACCAGGAGATCTGAAGATATGTGTCATGTAAAATTCACTTAGCTGTGAAAAGTTTAATTAGACCCCTTCTCTATGTGTTCCCATTTCCTTGCAGCCACAGAAGAAGGAGCAGGGTAGTTTGTAGATCAGCGAGGTGCAGTGCTGTGGCTCAAATGTTGTCAGACAAAACCAGCCCACTTTCTACTGTGAAAATAGTAGACACACTGAGTGTCTCCTCCTTCATCCTGCCCATGCCCTTCTCTCTTTTTTTAGTGTGTGCTGTCACTGGGCACAATGTGGAACACACGGTTTGCAGGAAGGGACACAGGCTTGTCTGGGAGTGATCTCCACTCAAAAGCATCCTGTGTCAGAGTGAAAGCTGCTCTGTGGAGGACTGGGTGACCTGTTTGATGAGGTGGTGGAAAATGGAAAAGAAGCTTTTAATTTAAAACTGACATTTTGTATTATGGTAGTACCCTGTTGAGTTTTCTTCTCTAAAGTGTTTACATAACAATTTAATTAATATAATAACATGCTATATATAAGCATAGCTTTTTGAGGAAGAAAGTGGTTAAGCAAACACACAGAGGTAAGTGCACTAGAGACCCTTATGTTTTACTTGCAATGAACATGTAGTCCCTTCTAGATTATTAATGCAGTAGGGGGTGTGTTTGTGTTGTCATGGTGGAAGGGACCATGTTGGGGTTTTTTTTAATAAAATCTGCCCACATGGTCCTAAAATATGTTGGGAGTCCAGCATTCCTGCTCCAATAACTTCAGTGCCCAAGTTTACCACACATTTTCCGAGTTTGAATCACTTTCTCTTTTCAGTTAGGTGCACTTTTATTTCAGTGCCACAGTTGTCATCTCCCTCACTGTTTGCTTGTGTACACCTCAGGAACTTTGCCAAGAGAGCCTGGGAGAATGTGTGCACACATAAGGGATGGATTATATCAGGGTGCAAAGCTATTAAACCAAACATGCAATATGACTACTGCCAGCAGTGAGATCTGGAAATGGGTTGATTATAAGAAGCACAACAGGAAGGTGAGTTTGAAACTGATTTTGGTATAGCTGTGAGAATAGAGTTGCACATATGCCCCACAGATGGCTAGAGATGGAAGAGCATTTCTGAATCTCAAGTATTCATTGTTGTTTCAATTTAGGATATATTGGGGCTTCAAACTGAAGTGTGATTGTAACACATGCAGCACATACCAAGCTAGTTTTAATCTGAAACTACATGCCATAGGATACAGCTGCCAAGTATTCAGGTTTGTCTGCAAGCACATTTGGCTCACAGAAAAAACAATATTCTGGGAGGGGGGTTTTATGCCATTCTTAGCAGAACAAAGCAGATCAGAAGACAAAACTAACCCAGTTATGC
The DNA here is from genome assembly GCF_963662255.1 of Cinclus cinclus. Lineage (NCBI taxonomy): Eukaryota > Metazoa > Chordata > Aves > Passeriformes > Cinclidae > Cinclus > Cinclus cinclus. The sequence continues at coordinate 13,314,881 of NC_085048.1, read as the reverse complement.
CTATATATGCAAACCTGTATCCTACTTGAAGGCTAGATGTAGCTTTCTGTCAACACACACTGTTGGCTGTTACAAATGTATGTTACAAATGAATATATGTAGAATATCTTTCTAAGTGTAATGGTAGGACATTTATGTCTACATTCAATGAACTGCAAAAAAACAAAGCAAAATATTATTCTGCAATAGATTATTTCACATAATGTTTTCAGTACATATGCATAAAAAATAAAGTATAATACACGTTAAAAAACTTTTGATTGTGCTATTTTTCATGTTAGAGTTTCAAGAGTAGATGTTAGGAACCATGAAATGATGGACCAGCCAGGACCCATATTAGCAAAATGAGAGGCTGTCTTTACTATGAAAATCACACAGATGTCCTCAGGAAACTAGGGAGCACTTAATGCATTAAAACTTTGGGAAAGGGTAGGAGAGCTAATACTTGCAATTTTTACTGCTTTCCTGACAAATATATGTTTCATGGGTTTCTGCTTCAAAGCTACTTGAAAAAAATTCAGCATTTGATAGCCACTTATTAAACTAGGCATTGACATCAGAAGTATTTTGATGGTACAGATAAAATGTGGGTTGTTTCCTCTATAACAATACTGCTGAAACTTAGGGTTTTTGCTCTCTTATCCACATATGTCATATGCAGGTATCTAACCAAAAACCCAAGGAAAGTTTAATCATAATAAAAATTTCCTTTTGTTTCTCCCATCCATGGAACTACTGAAAATAATCTCTAAATATAAGAGGAGATAAGTAGTGAAGCAGACTTCAGAAAGTAGCCAAAGAATCCCATGCCTCTTTTGAATGGAGAAATCTATTTTAGGAATGGTTTGGACAGACTTGTCATGGATAGACTAGGTACATTTCATTTTTCCTCAAAAAAAGCAGATAGACTTCCGTACTTTTGAAGTCTCTTCTAATACTACACAACTGTGAAACCTTTGTTTTTATTTATGTTAAAGGGATTAAAGCTGATTTGGTGAGTATTATACAGGCTCTACAACAAAGAGAGCTCCTTCTCTGATGAATTAAACAGCTTCCCTGCCCTAAGGCTCTTAGAGTTCAACTACAGACAAGACTACAGAGGCAAGGAAAGCATAAAAAGAAAAGATCATAACAATAATCACAACACTACATTTGTCTTTTCATTAGCCTTATTTTAACATTTTTCCTAATCTCCTATAAAACCATCTCTCATTTTCCTACAATAAGCGACTGCTAATACAAGAGAATTGTTACAAACACACCAAGATTAGTGATCATTCTCATCCTGTTTGCAACAGCATTTTATAACTGGGTAAACTGGTGAGTAAATGCTGTCCCTTTCATGTACCTCACATTTTTGTTTTATAGTTACCATTGCATCAGTGTCACTATGTAATTGCTAATGAAGATCGCAGCAGGGAGAGACCATTTCTTAAACACCACTTTTAATAACTGGAATTCAGAGCTGGCCTTTCATTTTGATCTAGTATTGTAGACATGTCATCAGCCTCTGGCCTACAAACAACAGTGCTGAGCAGGAAATGAACTACTGTCAACACTAAATTTTTTTTTAATATTCTCCCTGTAAGCTAATGAGACATGGAAAAAGCAAAATAGAATCTTGCAAGAAAAAATGAAAACAATTTGGTGTCTGCGTAGTATAAAATAAGGATTACTATAGGTCAGGTATTATTACAGAAAGAAAGACATTTGTTGGCAGAATAGGATGGAATATCATGACTGAGAAGAGACCCACAAGGATCATTGAGTCCAACTCCTGCATTCTTGCTCTGGAGAGTAGATAAATGCTGGGCCAAGCAATGACTGTAGAGTCCTGTGATTCCAAAGTGGAAAGACAATTGCTGCTGCCCCAGACCCATGTCACTGGAGGCCAAGAATGTTAGACTGGGGTTGTTGCCTTCTGCCTGGTATAAATTGGAGGAAAAATAGATAGTGCAATACAGGTACAGGGAGATTCTAGGAGCTTTACAGAAAAATGCAAGGTTAACAGCCCAGGAAGCTGTAGATAGACTTTTGGGCTCAGATTATGGTGTTAGATAGTTAAAGTGTTTAGCCTATCTTGCTGTCATTGGACCCATTTTGCTATTTTTAAGTTATTCTTCACTGACAATATGTGACAAACTGCATTCTGTGGGAGGCTGTGTGCCTCCTATGTTGGTATGATCTATGTTTGTATGATCTGGAGATGTGCTTTCTCCAGAACTTTTACAATGCTTTTGTGTAGTGAAGAAAAAAAGGCTGAACTTCAACAATGCCCCATGCGCCCAACTCTTCCAGAAAGTAGCAATGAGATAGTAAGATAAATTTATTTAAATTATTCTCACATGTTAAGAAGCTATGGTTGAAGTACAACACACTCAGCATGAACCTTTGTATTCTCTTTACTGTGCTATTTTAGGCATTGAGTTATGATGATTCAATGAGTTAAGGCATGAGATTTGAATGAATTCTAAATTAAAAATACATTTCTCTATGTATATGAATAAACAGTTGTTTTGACAAAATATATTATGAGTTCCACTGGCATCACTAAAATAGCCCCACCAATCCTTTTTCTTTTCATAGTCTCTTGAAATGAAAGAACACCTTATATTTTAGCTGTCATCTTAATGGTAGATATTATTATAAGGGAAAAAGAGCTAATATCACCTGCTTTTAATTTAGGCAGGATTTCTTTTACATTAAGACAGAGAATTTTTCTTCTATAACCATTTTGACTGGAAGTCATAGGGCCTTTGCCAAGAAGTTTCAATTATGCTTTTAAACTATAAATCCTAGGAGTCATGAAATTACAGGGTGTGGGTAGTGATATGTTAAATGTTTTACAAGTGAGGAGAAATTAGTGCTTTTTGGCTTATCGTGAGTACTGTTAAGAAATAAAACTGTTCTTTTGTTGAAGGTAGAAGTAGTTTCTTTCCAAAGATGTCTGTTAAAACTTGAAAGTGTTTTCATATGGCTCCGTGAAAATGACACACAAATAACTGCAGAATGTTGAAAATAAAGCCAGCCAGAGAGCCTCACCCAGGACATGTTCATCAGGAGGACATGGTAAACACAATTTAAGATGTTTTCACTGCTAGAGCAACCATGGGATTATTTGGGGTGTGTTTTAGCTTTACCGACCTAACAAATTTCCCATGTGGTATTTGGGTGGGGGAAATGGAAAACTACCCCCTTGTCAGGTATGAAACTATTTCCTTTTTCAGTTTGAGGTTAAATGTATGCCTTGGTTGTTTGGGTGGAGGACACTAACAGCTGCAGCCTTGAAGGAAAGGGTATTTCAGTTGGGCCAGGAAAGATTTCTCCACACCTTAAACTTGCTCATATCAATACTAATTGGGACAAAAGATGCTACATCAAGAGATAGTACAAGGAACTATTCATAAAGCCCTCATTCAAGTGAGGCAAGTTTCATGGCAGTCCTGCTGTCACAAATACTGTCTTTGCTAGTGATCAATAACAAAATCAATCCTGCATGAAACAAATGTGATCCAACTTGGCTGTGATCAGATGACTCTAATTCTATCATATTAGCTAGACTACAGAGGAACAGAGTTTGTTTTGGCATTATGTATTTTTCTGAAGACAGGAGAACAAATAACATCAGCCCTAGTATCAAGATGAAATGGTGAAGATGAACAATACCTACTCCAATGAAAAATATTTGTACAAATTCAACCCTTCAGTTATTTTTCGTAAAAAGAAAAAGAAAAAAAAAAAAATGGGCCTGCTGAATGAAACAATATAGAATCAGCCTTTTACATCACATGGGTTTCATGTTTTGAACCAGTATCAGGAGCCCTAGAGCTGACATTCTCTGTCTTATACACTTATAGCCTCAAGTAATTTACACACAGAGTTCCTAAAGTCCCTTGTTATGAGTACACAAATCAGGGCACTTCAGAATAACTGACAAATTTTCAGGTAAACATAACAAGAGTCATATTCAGTGTTGCTATTGACACTTGCTGAAAATCTTTCATGTGCCTCAGTCCTTAAGGCAGTCAGTGAGTTTATTACATTTCCTCCTTTCACAGTTGAAGCCTGGCTCAAAACCTAAATGGGTAAGTATGAGACCTAGCTCTTCATTTTGCTAAGCTTTGTTTAAAATAGCACCAGCAATAATAAACACTTAGCACTTTTTTAATCAAAGCTTTGGCCTTTGGAGTACTGTAAGAAATCAAGGGCAGTTCACTCTTCCCAAGTGAATTATTCTAGCCTGTAATCTATGGGAAGGAGGGAATAAATTCCTGTTGCATTTCTGAATGCTGAATATAAGACCGTCTACAACTGGGGTTCCTAATCACAACCACTAAATTACAAATCAACAACAACTTTTATTTCAGTCATGGCCTAGTTAGAGTTAGTACACAGTAGGCTGCTGTGCTGACATTGGAAGAGCTGATGAATGGCAACATAATCACCTTTTTCCAACACATGTGAACTACTGTGCTCAGCTGAGGGGTAACTTGGAGAAATGTTAGGCATCTGTGATAAACAGGAGAGGAAGATTATGTAGTTTAATAATCTTTCCTCTGAATTCTGTGATTCTAGAAAAACTTACAAGTAAGGAAGATGTGAAATGGATTCCCCTTGGCTTCATGCTGTGTTTATCTTTAAGGTTTGAGTTTTCTTCAAGATGACGTGTGTTTTTTGTTTATAGAACCAAGAAGAACTTACCTGGATATGATTAGATTTCTCTGTAAGGTTCATACAGCAATTCCAGACATTTCTAAAATTTCCATGAAGCAAAAAGGAGCTGGAAGTGCACCACCCATGAACTGAATGCCAACTGTGTCCAAGAGCAAAGCTCATGATCAGAAGTTATTCTTATAAATTTGGCCTTACGTTCTTTCTGCTCCCTCTCCCCAAGGTCATTCAGAATTATATTTCAGTGATTCATGTTTCCTGAATTTCTGTTCAGTAGAGCATGTTTTGCTACCTTGCTCTTGATATTTCACAATAATTCAACAGGATGTAACAGCTATTTTAAAAATCTGACAAATGAAATTTTTAAGTTAATCTGAGAGATTTCTTTAAGCAGGAAAGATTCTGATCTTGCAATTTGTTTCACATTGATATGGGCTCAGTACAGGATAACACAGGAAACAAATAATCACGGATGAATTAATTCATAAGAAAGCTGTAGGATATTATAATCCATGTGGGTTTTCAGTATGTGACCCTCTACCTTTTGTCCCATTGTAACTGCTTCTGATATCTGGTGAGAAAGCCACGGTCCTGACCTAGCACAGCCATCCATGTGTTCTGTTCATAAGCCATTACCAGATTCCTAGAATTGAATGCATCAAAACAATTTTGTAATTGTTTTTTTCCAGGCCTTCCCAACTAAGCAAAGAACATCTGTTTGTGCTGAAAGCTGAGCTCATATTTAAGTATATAGCTAAGCAGCAGCATTAATTTTTAACTTCCTTTATGAAACAGTTCAGAGTAAGCAAAGCTCAGTAATCCAGAAATAACTGGGAGATAGAACTTGAAAACTTGGCACAATTTGTTTCTAGGATATGAGATAAATGTCTGATCCTAAAGTTACTTCCCACCCTTCAGAGATAAAAAGGTCAGGAAACATCCTTTCATTCTGCAAACATGCTGACCCAAAGACAGGAAAATGCTTTAGAAATCAAATCTGAATCCCTACATTTCTTAAGTCATGAACTCTTTTTAGTAATATTTACTGTCAGAGTATTCAGATTGACAAAAAAAAAAGCGCATCACTCTTGCTAATGTAGAGGGCAACTTTGTTGTGTCGAATGCCCAGTGGCTTGTCTTCTTTTTTTTTTTTCTATTGACCTGTGATACTCGTAAAGAATCAAAAGAATTCATTATATACCAAGGGGATTTAGAAATAAAAAGCTTTATGTGTGGTTTTATGTGTCAGACTAGGGCATCAGCTTCATGTTCAACTGGGGCTTCTTATCTTTATCCCACACTGCCTAGAAGAATATAAATCTATAACAGAAGTACCACAGATGCTGTAGTTTACAATATCTAGAAAAAATAACAGAGGCAGAGGAGGCATAAAAGGATAATTTTGCTTATACAAAATAGCAGCCTGAAAAATAAAACCAGGAAAACAAACAAGCAGATGGAGAAGGCGAAGTCTGCAAGACACAGCTGTGCAAAGTATTTAAATATCCAGATGCAAAGCAGCTTAAGGGTCAGGGACAAGGAAAGGACACAGAATGCTCTTACCAGCTCTGTAGCACGATTGAGTAGTCTGCTTTAAAATTTCAATCACATTGATGATTGTTGATTATCCAGCTTTCCATCAGATGTAGCTGGAATCTTAGATTTTGTTAGAAATCCAGACTCCTGAAACACCTGAGCAGCTTTTAATATTTCTTTGCTGTTATTTACATGGCAGTAAAATAATTATTGTGTCAGGAGAAAAAGCTTTTTCAGTTGGTCTTTACTCAATTCTTTCTTAGCAAAAGGAATAATAAACCATTATTTTTTAGTATAGTCACAGTTGTTTTCTGAAGCAGTTAGTACCCATTATAATAATTTATGCTTTTACTGTAATACTGCCTTCATCTAAGGGATTCAAGTGCTTCATGAATGTTAATTAGGCATCTGCAGGCATCTGTTAGGCACCACCAGTTGCTAGAAGATGATTTTGGTCTATCATTAGCTGAAAAGACTCCACCTGCCTACTTTGCTTAGTATACTGTTAAGGGGGTTCAGGGAGGGTATCTGCAAATTGAAATGTGCAAAAGACAGATTTTGCTCTAAACTATAGCTGCAGTGGAAAGTGTTAACTTAAAATGAGTTCCTGAACAAGATTTCATTACTGCTTTGATAATCTTCCTGGGCTTTGGATTCCCTCCTGAGCTGGCAGATGTCCCCTCACTTCTTGTCAGTGGCTGAAAGACAGGTTTTCATTCCCACCCTCAGTTGTGTCTCAGGTTCTTCAGTAGTTTTGGGATCCTGTTCAAGGCTACAGATTCATTTCATAATCCCTCTACAGACAGGTTCAAACGCCTCAGCCGCTTTCCTTCTCACCATGCTTCTTTCCTATTCTTCTGCTGCCTTCCTATTCTGCCTTTGTTCTGTTCTGGGTGAAAGATGGTCCATGTGTCTGGTGGGGCCCCTTACAGACCTGGCCACAGTCAGGAGGCGACATTAGAGTCAGTTTTTGTGACTTAGCCAACTGAGGAAGGTGTCCCACCTGACCTGGGTTTTACAGAGAAGGACTTGTGATTGATGTGATGATTAGAAGTCATCTTCGGCACAGTGATCATGAAATTATAAAAATGCTTAAATCCCAGAGAAGTAAGGATGAGTGCCAGAAAAAGTGCTAGCTGTTTGGATTCCTAGAGGGCAACTTTAGTCTGTTTGTGGTTGACAGAGTCCCTGGGGGAACAGTCCTGAAGAGCAAAGGAATCCAAGAGGACTGTACACTCTTCAAGAAGGAAATCGTAATGATACAGGAGCAGGCTGTCCCAATGTGCCAAAAGATGAGCCAGAGGGGAAGAAGACTGACCCGACTCAAGAGAGAAATTGGATAGAACTCAGTAAAAAAACCCCAGGTGTTTATGACCTTTGGAAGAAGAGAAGAACTAAATGGATTTCATGAGGTTTTCAGGAGGAAACCTTGAAGAGCCAAAACTCAAATAGAACTATTTCTGACTAAGAATGTAAAACACAATAAAAAAGCTTTCTATTAACACTTTCACAACAAAAGGAGGGCCAAAGAGAAACTCCACCATCTATTGCTTGTTGGCACATAGTGACAAAGGATGAAAAAAGTCCAGGTTAATTAATGCCCTCTTTGCCTCAGCCTTTAATAGCAAGAGCAGTTGTTGAAGTGCCATGCCTCCTGAGCTAGAAAACAGGGATTGGAAGCAAAAGGAAATCCTCATAATCCAAGGGGAAAGGGTCAGTGGCCTGCTACACCACTTGGGCACACAAAACTCCATGGGGCCAGATGGGACCCATTCAAGGATGGGGCAACTGGTGGAAGTGCTCAATGGTTGGACTCTGATCTTAAAGATCTCTTCCAACCTAAATGAGTCTATGACTCAGTCAACAAATTATCCACCCTTCCTTTCAGGATGAATACTACATTTTATATTATTTTTTCAGTAACAGCTTCTTTTCTCCTTACAAAGAGCTTCAGAAACAAGGTAAATAATAAAAGAGAGCCAGGGGCAATGAAAACTGAGCTAGAAAGTCACGTGGGAGCTAGAGTTGTGAGCATGGCACTTAAACAAACATACTGCAGTAGCCTGCGTTCCTCATAAGGGAAACATTCATGGCACAAAGCTTATTGTTTTCCTGACTTCTGATTTCATAAATAAGGCAAGAAAGTGCACTTAGATATTGAAAACCCACGCACAGGTATTTCCTGGGACTAGAGAAACAAAAGCAGAATATAAAAGGATTATATTATATTATATTATATTATCAGACTATTATATTAGTTTGATTCTGTCTTTTCAGAGTCTGACACTACATAAAGGAAGGAGGAAGCCCTGAGACTCTGGTCACATCCTTACATCCTAATTTTCATTGAATACCATTGGCATACAAGAATAGACCCTAAGAAAACTGGTTTATCTCTAGGCAAGTTTAGGGTGCATGGATCCAACAGAATTAGTATAATTCTACGGTGGATGGTTGGATGGGCCAACTTAACATCTATTTATGTGAGTTATATGGGCAGAATAAGCCCATGTTTTACAATTTTGAGGATTGATTTTAAAGCTTGCAAAATTTGATAAACCAGCATTGGCTATCCTTCAGATATATGACAGGCTGTGCCTTAGACGTGCCAGAATGTCATTGGGCTGTTCTGTTTTTTGATAAGGACACAGGCTCCTGTGTCTGAGCTGGTCTGTAGTGATTGTTTTAAGGCTGTATGTATAGCATTAATACCCTGGTATAACACAGCCCACACAGCCATGTCTCCTGGGGGGGCCTGGTGGATCTTGCTGGATATCTGGGAGAAAGCACTGCTGCCATCACACAGCCTACCGAGGTCCATTCATTCTTGTCTGAGAGGTGTCAGTCTGCTCCCAGGCTGCAGCATTGCTCACTTGTTTTCACACCACACATTTCAGTTCTCTCCAGAGGCTAATTTGCCCAGGGATCTGAGGTCAAAGAAAGTGCTGCTCCCTGCCCCAGCCTGGTTCGTGTCCCAGCACCTCTGCTCCTGCAGCATGGCACAAACACCCAAGTTCTCCTGGTGGGGGTGAGCTCCTCCTCAACACTTCATTGTGGAAGCAAACAAGTGTAGTTCAAGAATTCCTGTTCTCTCTGTGTAGCTGCAGTATGATTTCCTAGTTAAGAAATGAATCACGCTTTCATTTTACAGACTGTTACCTAAAAGAACAAAAAAAAAGAAAAAGAAAAGCATGACTGTCAACTATCATTCCTTTTCCCTTGCTTTCAAGAAATGAAGCTAAAGCCAAAGCATTGCTGAACATGGAAGCAATTAGTTCTTTATCAGCTACCTAAGAAAAACATATTCACTAAAAAACAAAACCCCAAAAGTATGGTAGAAAAAGCTACCTCAAAATCTGTAGACATTTTTTTGTTTTTTCATTCTTAAAATCCCTTGGACCCCAACTATTTTCCTCCTGTTTCCTGTCATCAAACTCTTTTTGGTGAGCAAACATTTCTTTTGTTGCACAGACTTTGCACATGATTCTTTCCTTTTTTTCCTTAGAAAAAACTTCAAAACTAGCATTGTTTTCAGAGCCTTTTCTTCCTATGTCCTACTCAAATCCTTTTTCCTGAGGGACATCCTTGTTCATGGTAGCTTACTGTAAACAAAAGATGATATCAAAGTAATTGCTTCAAATATAATTGAAGTCAGATTTCTTCATGTACAACACTTAGTAATGTCTTTGCATGCACATAATACTTTTTGCACACTTTGTTAATGCTTAGGAAATAATCATCCTTTGAATAAACACAAGGGACTAAATGAAAACCACACAAGTATATTGCTTAAAAGAGCTTGGAAGCTTGTAAGGTACATTCAGTGCTTTTTCAAATGTGGTCTGTGGCTGCATCTCACCAGTATCTTCCAGCAGATTTTAGTATCTCACCCCTTGCAGATTTTGTGTTTGAAATGTTTTATCATCCATTCCTCCATATGCTATCACAGATTTCCTGATAGGTTTGTGGTTTTTTTTGTTTTTTTTTTTTTAACAGCACACCCGGAAGGCTGCTTGAGGGGCCTCTTATTTTTTGGTCAATTTGTAATATGTTCTGCTTTCATCCCTTCCTGTTTGAAAGTCTGTTTTCTTGTTCATTTATTATTGTTTCCATTCACAGTTTTTAAAATTGCAATAGACATTGTAAGAACAGATAGCAAGGAGTATTTCATCACCACTGGGCCACTCCACGTTTCCCTCTACATATCCAATAAGAAGGAGAGAGGACAAATACACAGGTGTAATCAAGAGATTTTGCAGTTACAGGAATAGTGATATTAGCTGACCTTACATTGCAAATTTTGATTACTATTACTAGTTCATGCGTAAACAACAAATGCTGTTTTACCACCATATATTGTGACAAAATGAGATACAATTCCAAATATTTTTATTCTTATTATTTGGGACAAGAAATGACAAAAGCAAACCAGGAAGAAAAAATATATAAAGGAAGGATTTTGAATACATTTTAAACAATATATTTTGATTTTTTGCAAAGCGTTTCTTGTACTCTTCATCCTTATTATTCTCACCTCTTTTCTTGTGCAAAGTTTGTATGTTCTTCCCCCAAAGGTTACTTGAACAAATTTTTCTATCATGTCAGCAGTACATCTTGTCCAGGTAAGACTCAGTGGAGATTGTGAGTATCTCTGAATTTATGGGCTTATGATATTTGATGATTCATCGTATACAAAATAAATAGTGACTTTTAATTAATACACCAATTATTAGTTAATGTCTGTAGGCACGTCATGCCACTGTTGTACTTTTTCTCTTTATCCCTTCCATACCCATTCATATTCAAACTGCAAGTCTCATGCTTTGAGACAGTGGTTGCATGAGACAAAGCATAATGAGATGTCAACCTGGATCCAAATCTTCTTGTTTTAGCTCACTGCAAATAGATAATAGCAACAGTAGTTTAAAGACGGTGGGTGGGATCCTCTTTATATAACTTGGGAATATAATTGCACTTTAATTATAAACCCTTCGGGCAAGATTTTATTTCATGTAAATTTAATTGTTTTCTACTCAGATGTCTGCATTTCAACTATTTATTGTGGTTTTCTTCATACTTATTGGAGAAAAAAAGAGACACTTAGAGGAAAAAATCTCATCCGTTTTAGAATGAGATGCATCACTCCCTTCAAGAAAGCAAGAATTTTGATGTGATGGGACACAGATGGGTTCAGAGGTTTCTGCCTCAATGATCTCATACAGTTTACACGTGGAAGGCAGGTCTCTAGGAGAAATGAGATACCACTGTGTGACTGGTGCCTCAGATAGAAATTTAAATAAGGTTTTGAGTATCAGCTTCTGACCTCATGACGCTGGTGATCTTGATAATGATGGAAAGCCTTTGAGAAATCTTCCTGTGATTAGATTAGGACTATTAAAAACTTACTGACTGGACAATGAATAAACATTCTTAAAATCACTAGGTTTTCTGACTTTCCAGGGAAGATATAAATTAGCACTTTTATTAGAGCTGAATACACAAGGAGTAATTTCATGACTAAAATAATTTTCCTTTGGAAACATGTCTTTCTCACAGACATCTTTTTTCTACTAGGAAGAGTAGAAAATATGATCTGTCTTTGTAAGTCTAGTAGGATTTTTCAGAAATTCAGAAATTCAGAAATTTTTCAGTGAAATTCAGAAAACATATTTGGCTGAATTTTCTTTTCTCACTTTGGAGATCTGGTTGAGATAAAAAATTATAATTGAGTCTGTGGACATCTGCAAAAGCTGTAGAAATCAAAACTAGTATGAACAATGTGCAAATTTTAATACAAGAGTTGACTTTTGCCCGTCAACCATTTTCAGGGCTCTCGTATTTATGGCAAAGTATATATCAACAGATCTTCCCAGGGGATCATCAATTACTTTTTGTTCAGCCTGCTCCTGGAATATTGTCTTCGAGTATCTTGGTCGTAGTCACAGAACATGTAAAAAATAATTTCAGAATTAGGGTATCAAGTGTACAATTTGGCTGTGGATTTAGAAGAATTAGTCAAGTGAATTTCTGAAAATTTGACAAAACCACACTATCAAGAAAAGCACGACAAGAGCAAAAATTAAAACTTTATTTAATGTAAAACTAGAAATACTTAAATTTTCACATTTGTGTGAATATAAGTTAAGCTTTTTTTACATAGTATCTCTAAATTAAGATGCTGCTGGCCCCTGAAACCTGATGCTAAATCATAAACTTTCTGACTGTATCCTTCCTTTTCCTAGTAGCAGTGCTCAGTTATACTCTAGACCATGAAGAGCAGCAATTTCTTAAGGACTTATTTTTCTTATCTACAAATGACAGCAGTGCCTTTCACTTACTAATATATTTTTCTTTGAGTACATGTACATTATTTAACAGGAATATGTAAATGTTGGTTGGAAAGATGCAATTAATTTTCATTCATATAGTTAGAAGAGCATGATAGCCATTTAAAGAAAAGGAGTAAAAAATCCACAAGAGAAGAAAGATATATGGTTTTGATTTCACCCTCTAATTAGTTGCGTTGCCCAAGCCCAGAGCTGTATACCATGAAAGAAGGCTTAAAAGTGATTGTGTGATGACAGCTACGTAGCCATTACTCATTTATCCCAAAGCAGCAAACTCATGTTCTGCAACAGCTTTTTCTAATATATTTTTTATTATTTTTCTCTGTATTGTAAAATGAAACAAATACGATGTCAGTAAGTTCCAAAATATAAAAACTTAACAGACATATTTTCTTCTGCCTTAAGAAAGGATGCAGACGTTCTTTCTGCAATAGTTCACTAATTCAGCTCTGCACACAACTTGCTAATAAAAAATAACAAAACCTAAATTTGTGCTTGTTGTTTAACAAATGATGTGAAGTGTTTAAAAAAATAAAGAATGAAATGAGAATTAATCATTCTGAAAATAATTGTTAGTTTGAAACCAAAAAATGCTAGTTTGAATTTATCTTTTGGTAGATTAAATTTATTGAGTTTTCTTACTATTAAGAACTAAATCCAAAGCAGCTCAGTCTTCTGCAGACATACACATTCTCTGGGTTAAAGGAAGTATTTCAGCCTGCTAATACACTCCTTGGAACCAATGAAATGGAATGTCAAAAAGAGGTAAATCATCATTTATGATGAACCCATGAAATGGAGGCCATTTTCCATTGAGTTGTCAGGATGAATATGGGACCCGTGTGTAAACTGCAGCCCAGACATACCTCTTACTTCTGGAAATAAGTAATCTTTTTTTTTCAGTTTTGCTCAGATAAGCTGTGGCTAACCCATCCCTAAAAGAGTTTAAATCCAGCCTGGATAGGGCTCTGAGCAATCTGTTCTAGTGAAAGGTCTATCCCTGCCCATGGAATTAGATTACCTTTAATGTCAATTCCAACCCAGGCCTTTCTATGATTCTATGATATCTAGAAAAGTTGCCTGAAAGACCCATTTGAAGGGAATTAGGTCAACCTTCAAAGATTAGGGTATAGCAAAGTGTAAGCAAAGAGGAAGGGGAGTAACATAATGTCATTCTTATGTACATTGGCCCATTAAGGCGCTTGGCTATCTGGGCACTTCTACACTTTTCAGGGAACAGTTCATGATGCAAAGGTTATTTCTGACAAAAGTAACCACACAGGCCATTTAGCTGAACTAGTCTTTGGTTTAATATATTCCTCTCTTAGTTCCATAATACTTCACTGCATGAGCAATATGTAGGCACCCCAAGAGGGAATTAAAAATAACATAAAAGTGAAAAGCAACAGAAAGGGGAAAAACAGAAAGCAAATAAAAGATTCCTTCCAGATTCAATCAACACTAAATGACATTTCACAAAAGGTTTCTATTTTTTCCTATTTCCTATAAGTATTTGGTGAAAATGTTTGAATGTATCAACATTTTTTTTCCCCCTTTTAATATTTTCTTTTTTTCCCTTTATGTTTCACCCTGTGTTTCCCTAATATGTGCTGTAAAAATACAGTCATGTTTTTGACAGCAAAATCAATTCTATGAGTTAGAAAGGAGAGGAGAATCACAGCACATCATGAAAGAATAAAGCATTTATATGAAGTCCCAAGCAGACAAGGGAGTTTGCTTTGAGGCCTTCTCAAAACAGGGAGGAGCAGTCTCTCCATGGCTGCAGCTTCCCAAGGGCAGAACTGAGCTGGGTGAGCCATGGGCTGGAGCTCCAGGTGCTCTTGACCCCAAAGGAAGCTTGGAACAGCCACTGTCCTAATGTAAACACCTTGGCTGTGCATTTGTGGTTCACCAGAATGAATCTGAGCCTAGCAGCAGCACACTGCAAAGGAGTTAAAGAACATTTTGGTTCCTTTTATTTATAGAGACCTTCTGGTGAATTAATGTGAGAGAAAAAGTGCTTATGTGAATGTCTAAAATACATACAGTATCTGATATAATGCAGGGTAAATATCTTTAATACTACCTTATAACAAACATATTACGCAGTTATGCTTAGCATTAATTTAGGAATGAATTCTGAATGAAAAATCAAATTCCTCTAAAATCTGTAAAGCTGCAAAAATTCCAAGGATTAGGTTCACAATTTAATCTATTTACAGCTCAGTTAAAATGTACACTCATTCGAATTTGTCTGATGGAAATACTGAGCATGACTCACTAGTTCCATAATTTGTGTTTTATTAAACCCTGTCAAAATACGATTTATGGCTAACCCAAGACAGCCTTGAGACATGAAAGCAGAAATCTTTTGTAGGTGGTATATGACAGATGTTAGTCTGAGTTTGCTTCTCATGTTCACAATGCATAATTTGCATGAGAATAAGCAGCCTGACTTCAGCTAATTGATATGTGCCTCTAAGTGTCACATCAAACCTCTCTTCAGCAGGGCAGACTCCTTCAATAGTGCAGGTGCCATCCAAAAGTAACATTCCAAATGCACAGCCGTGTTTCAGCCCACTGCTGAGGGAGCTTGAAATTCAAGGCATCTCTTTTATTCCTCACAGCCTTTAGAAGAACTGTACTGATGTAAACATGAACTAAACACTTCATGCTCTTCCTGAGCAGGGTTTGCTAACATAGAGAAGATAAGAATAGCAGAACAGAGTCTGAAAATAGTGAGGGTAGGTTGCCCCAGGCTCAGGTGTTATTTGGTAAGGATGAAAAAGGTTTTCTGAGTGTTCAGGGAATCAGTCATCTCTAAATTACACAATGAATGGTAGTCCAATTTTAATTACTGGTATTCTGTCTATACAGGATTTGAACCTTCCTACATTCCCCTTCTAAAAGTGAGTTTCTGAAAGAATTCTCTCTGTAAGCACTGCGAGGATCCAATTAGAGGAAATTGCTTGATTTCTGACTCCTTTTGATCAGTCCTTGGTAGTGGCCCATTTTGGAATCCCTCGGAGCTTTCAACTTCATTGACAGTCCAGAAATAATGCCTCAGCAGGATGTCACTTGGTGCTCAGAGCCCTGATACACCCTCTCTTCAGGCACCTGTACTAGACATTATCAGGCCACAGCAAGAGTCTTTTGGTAACAGCAATAAAGGCAACCAAAAAAATAGGAATACTGGAATTATTAAACACTTTCCAAAGCTTCAGTTTCTCAAGGAAGAAAAAGCTGACTCCTGTCTTCAGAGAATTATGGTGTCTGAAATCGATAGAAAGCTCTAGTTTTTAACTTTTTGTAGCTTAGGAGATTCCAAGAAGAAGCACCACACAGCTTTGTAGAAGAATGAGATTTACATCATCATGTTAGAGAAGAGTGAGTTTTGGTTTTCTTTCGGCCATTAAACAAACAGTGCGAATAAGCCAAGTATTTTATATTCAGATGGAACAAATCAATATCATATGAAGTAAAATTTCCTGCTCTGTTCACAGAATCATATTTCCTACATTTTCACTGTGTAGTTTTTTTCTGTCTTCTGAAAGACTCTGGTGATAAAAAGGTTGAGAGAATATAGAGATTTCAGCAGTCACGCAGGTTTCAAATGAACAATATTGGGCTAACTATAGCAGTTCACAAATCAGAATAATTACAAAACTTCTGTCTATAGACTGGTATTTTCTTCTTCCTTCAGCTGATAAAAAGACAACACTTGCAGGATATTAAACCCACTCCAACTTGGATGCAACACCTTGGATGCAGCCTCAATGTTGCACCTGTCTGAGATTACTTAGTATTTTTAAAGAAAGAGACAGAATGTTTGAAAAGTCCCTTCCTGTGAAACAACAACAACAAAAAACAAACAAACAAAAACCCCAAAACCAAAATCAGATACATGTGGCAAACATCACCTCAGAATATGACTTTGAAGATTAGAACTAGCTAAGAAATTATCCTGTCAGAAGTGAATGTGGTTTTGGAGTTACATCTTGTGGAAAGGTAGTTTTTAAACCCTAGCACAATTCTTTTTTTCACTTATCCTTTTTTCCAATGACAAACCAAACCTAAAATCTTGTTACTTGAAAAGTTTGGCAAGACTCTGTAATGCCGTAGTACATCAACAAAAAATGCATTTTTCAACAATGTTTTCCTTCAGTGTTCTCAAAATGTGAATGCTATACTATGTAAATTTGTCAGGTGTTTGTGAAATGTTTATATTTAGCTGCCTCCTTTTTATAAATGCATATATTAACTTTACAGCTGATAGTAGTTTCACTTTAAGGATGTTTTAGTCCCAATGGGAATGAAAGAACATGCGGTCAGATGAGTTAGTGTTGTCAATATTCCTAAAGTAACTGGCTTTATCGAGAGAACTCCTTTTGGATTTATTACAGTAATAAAACAAAAGAGATAACCCTTCTGTAAGTTTTCACAGCTTCAGTGCCTTTGATACCTAATATACATGTGAATTAATGATCATCCATGTGGATGCTATAGCAATTTACATCGGCTGAGTATCTTATAATTAAGATTTTAAAGTAGCACTTCTACAAGGGAACTTAATTGTTGAGGGAGAAAAACATCAAAATAAAATCCCAAAATCTAAGTGAAAGGTGCTTTTAGGAAAAAAAAAAAAACAAACAAGCAAGTCCAGATGATTTAGAATAAATTATTGAGTCAACACCTTTCAAAATTGGTCTATGCTAACTTATCCAGCATAGCCACAAATTGCTCTTTAACATCTCAGTCTTTCTTTGTGATCTAGTGGTAAACTAGTGTTCAATATCAGCCCCTGTTAAAAACAAATTTAACTTGATAATTAAATTAAATGTTGGTTTTAAATGTATCTACCAAGATAATATGAATGGTCTCTTCAGCTACTTGCTGAATTTTTAAATAGCTTGTCCCAATTCCTCCTTGATTTATGTTGGTATAAATCAAGAATAATGTGTTACAGAGGCGTGAAAATTGCTTAAATGAGGTTGTCATCAAGGTATACTGTGGAGTTTTTTGGAAATACTTTTGGCAAGTACATATACTCTACTTTAAAATGCTAGCTTTTCTCAATCATCAAATCAAAGAACCATGGAAGCATAGAATGGCTTGGGTTGGAAGGGACATTAAAGATCATTTAGTTCCACTCTACTGCTATTGCCATGGACATCTTCCACTAGACCAGGCTGCTCAAAGTCCCATTCAAGTTGGCCTTAAACACTTCCAGGACTGGAGCATCCACAGTTTCTCTGGGCAGCCTGTCCCAGTGCCTCATCGCCCTCATACTAATGAATTTCCTTCTAACATCTAATCCACATCTACTCTTAGGTTGAATCCATTCCTCCCTGTCCTGTTTCTACATGTTCTTGCACACTGTTACTCTCCACCTTTCTTGTAGGTTCTCCCCAGGAAAGAGGTTCTATATTAAATTCTAATATAGAATTTTTATAGATTTCTTCATTCCTTGCATTTTTCTCAAAGGAGTGGGGATTTAATATTAACACATGAAAGAATTAAATCTGTGTAAGACTCTGATAAACTCTATTTTTACTTTCTCTGTTCTGTTGGATCATCTCACTCTGAGCATTGAAAAAAGTAGATGTAAAAATTGTAGTGTGACATTTGCACCAGCAAAGTACTGAACTACAAGAACAATTACACTGAAGATGTAATTGAAGATGGTTTCCTGAGTGACAGTACATTTCCAATGGAGCAACTTGTGTGTTGAGAAACATCCACAACTATAAGTGGCTTTCCAATCTGAGGTTTGAAATGCGTAATCTGTATTCTGTACTCTGCATCCACAATTAGATTAGTTCATGAGATTTCCTGGATTCATTTGGAAAAGAGTGTTGTTTTTGCCAGATTTTCTACAAGAGAAACCTGAGCCTGTTTTCCCGGAGACAGAAAAAAATTTAAAGTGTCAATTAAAGGCTAACTTCCCTAAAGCAATACTATATTTGGTCAAGCTCCATGACTCATCTTTGCTAGAAATACAACAGTGATATCACAAAGTCCATTTCCTTCTTGTTCCAAGTAGGTTTAGTCTTCTAACCATACAGGGAATTCAGTTTTCTGAAAGCTCTTTGATTTTTAAGGCAGCAATATTTCCTAATGCATTGGACATGGAGCAAAGCAAGCATCAGGCAGCTCTTCTCTCACAGTAGCAATTTTAAGCCTCTGTTTTCTCCATTGTTTGAACCAAAATTTGTAACATCAACTCCAAAAATGGCCCATGTAACCTTTATAAAAAGGTCTAATGTTAAAAAAAAATACCACCAAAACAAACCACTTTTTAAATAAATTAAATAAATATAATATAAATTTTATAAATATCCTTTAAGGACATTTATGTAAATATTTAGCAGTGTTTCTTTAAAAATATCCTGTTCAATATCAAAAATATTAACCTGGAGATGAATTTTCATTCTTCACTCTGTAAGTAAGTCCAGTTTAAGCTTGTATATAGGGACATTCTGGGATATAAGACAAACTCCCATGGTTTGCGTAGTACTGGGTACACATGGCTGTTAGCAGGAACAGGTTGCAAAACAACCTATTTTCCAGGAATAGAAGGAATAATAGAAGGAATAATCTGGAGAAATTTTATACTGTCCCTCAAAACAGTTAAGAAGTGCTTTATCAATCTTCCCACTGTTACTGTGTAAGCCACTGGAGCCCAGCTGGATCAGTGGGGCCCTAAGTAGCTAAACCTTGTGTAAGTGATCAAGAGAATTATCTGGCTGTACCTGTCCAGTTTCCCCCCTTGCTCACTACTGAGAGAGGAAAGACACAGCGTTCAGTGACAATGGGAAGCATGTAAACCAGGAATGCAGTGTCCTTGGAGACCTGGAGGTGAAAATACAACTGCAGCCTGCAGCAATAGGCAGTATTGTAGCAATAATATATCCTCACCAGGGGGAAAGAAGGAGCAGGGCCTGGCTGTTCGGCAGAACATTCGTGTTCAAAATCTGGCCTACTGCTTTGAGAAAGACTGAGTAACCTTCACTGATAATTATGAAGCTGAAAATGTACAGCAGGATGACTCTCATTAATCAGCAGATGTGGAATTTCCTGTAATTTTTTTAAATACGGAATAACTGCTTTTCAGTGCTACCAGCGAGTGAAGATTTTTTCCTGCAACCACAGCTTTACTCAAACTGAAAGCAAATGTGTTTAGTAAGAGAAAGATACCCAACATGTTAGAGCTGCAATAAGGGTGCGAAGTCTGTGTGGGAGCCACTGGGCATCAAAGAAAAAGCACAGCTTGGAGCACTGTCAAAGATCAAGTGCTTATATTTTCTGAAATAATCTCATGATTTTAACTGTTGTTAATTATGTGATAAATATTGTGGAATATGCAAGAATACAGGGCTCCTAGAAGATGTGCAGGTCACAAAAGCTCAGTCACTGTGATGTAAGCATAGTGCCAGCGGATTTCAGTGTCACCAGTTTACAGATGAGAGTGGAGCTCATGGGAAATACTGAAGCTGTTGCATAGCTGACAATAAGTTTTTTACAAGGATTCTTTAATGAGGGAAAAGAAAAATTAAGATAAAACATAGAATGTGCTTACAAGAAAGCTGAAGACAGACTTCTTTACAGACAGGCCTGAAGTGATAGAACAAGGGTGAATATCTTTAAATTAAAAGGGAGTAGATTTAGATTAGATATATAGAAAAATTTCTTTACTAGGAGAGTAGAGAAGTGCTGGAATAGGTTACCCAAAATTGTGCATGCCCCATCACTGGAGTTGTCTAAGGCCAGGTTGGATGGGGCTCTGAGCAGCCTGGTTTAGTGGAAGGTGTCCTGGCCCATGGCAGTGGGGTTGGAACTGGATAACCTTTAATATCCCTTCCAACACAACCCATTCTATGATTCTAAGACTTTGATCTACTCTTTCATGATGGCGTTATTGAAGTTCAGTGAACAGGGATATATGTCCAGAAAGCAACTGAGATTTTGGTGCATGCAAGGGGCAAGTCTTTTCTTCCATAAGAATTGCAGAGAAGATCATATAACTGCAGATGACTCGTACTAATCATTCACATTGCGTTCATATCATGATGAACATTACTTGGTAGAGAGTAGCCAAGACAGCATCTGTTGAGTTGGCAAATAGAGTAGGATACAAATTTCTTAACTCCAGCCACCTTGATATTAGGGACTGTTCTAATCAGGTTTCTAGTTTGCATCTACAGCTAATGGAGAAGACAATATTTAAGGCTGGTAATAGGACCTGATGTGTTTGTAGGTGCCTGGCTGACATACCAGAATGGTGTGTTTCCATTGAGAGGGACCTGGAAGGTTTGGAGAAAGGAACTTAAAGGAATTAATGAAAATAAATGCACTTATGGAAAGAAAAACTCATGCACCATTACATACTGCGACTGATAATCTGCAAAGCAGCTTTGAAGAGAAGGACCTAGGAGTACTGGTGGGCAACAAGATGAACAATGTGGCCTTCATGGTGAAGAAGCCAAGTAGCATCCTGGGCTGCATTTGGAAGACTTTTGCCAGCAGGTCAACGGAGGTGATCTTTTCTCTCTGCTCAGGACTGGTGAGGCCATATGTGGAGTCCTGCGTCCAGCTCTTCCCAGTACACCATGGAGCTACAGAGAGTTTCCAGTAAAGGGCACCTGACATTATTAGGGGATTATAAAACCCTTCATACACAGAGAGGCTGAGGCCAGAGAAGAGAAGACTCAGGGAAATCGGTTGGGATTCTCTCTAAAAGTGAGAAAGATTTTTTGTCATTTTGAGAAAGGCTGAGTGCTGAAACAGGCTGTTTGGAGATGTTGTAGAGTCTCTTTTGGTGAAGACATTCAAACCTGACTGATAGGCATCCTGGGCAATGTCTCCTAAATCACCCTGCTGTGACTAGGGAGCTTGAATTAGGTGATCCCCAGAGGTCCCTGCCAAACTCAGTTGTTTTAGGATTTTGTATAAGAAGCTTGTACCTAGTTCAGTAGATTACTGGGACACTGAATTGCAAAAGTCAGGAAAGATGGCTTTTCCACAGAATGTCTTCAAATTTGGGCAAAAATCAAACAAAATTTAGACAGGCAACTGATAGATTCTGGGTTTGTACTTCAATTTTTGCACACATAAAGACAAAAATTGATCATCAAGAATGAAAAATCACTGACTTTTCAAAGCTCTTAAGTGTCTCAGTACATCAATTCTACTAAGGATGCTTTCTAAACTTAAGCCTCTATAAAACTCTTAAACTATCTCAAAGTCTGGACTACAAAAGAATCATTAAAAGCAAAATTAATGGGTCCAATAATATATATTGGGTCCAATAATGCTGGTTTCTGTGCTTACTTTTAACCCTGCATATGTATGTATTCTGCGTGTACAGAGAGTGAATAATTTCTGAGTGAAAGTATTTATCCAAAAGAAACCCTGGACAGATGTAGTTCTGAAGGCAAAAGAAGACAGGAGAAAAAACAGAGATGAAATTTATCACTTGTCAATCTATGAAGTCTTTATATTAGCTGAATTTTAAAAGCAATATTTAAGGTCTTACTGGTGTTAACTAAATATGAAGCTACATACGTGTTCAATTTCCATGTGAAAAGAAGATATCAAGCTACTGAAATCTTACAGTAATACTGAGTTACTGAAATTAAAAATATATTTTTAAGTTATGAGCTAATAGGATTTATGCAGGTTTCTGCTTCACCAAAAGCCTACCTGCCTTAAAAATGGGGCAGGGTTAGTCCACTTTTAAATTAAGGACTATCAGTGGATAAAGGTGGACAACTCTCACCTGAAGAGCTGTCATGAAGTTCAGAAATGTGAGCTTTGCTTCCTATGGAAGACAGGTAGTTCTAGAGGGCTGTTTAGTCCACTGCCTAATGAGAACAAGAAATGTAAGACAATATTTAACAATAGTGCAACTCCACTTCCAAGCAACTGAAGCTGGGATTACTCACAATTTAATAAATAGGAGGTAGGTTTGTCTGTGTCAAATGTCTCTGGTTTATCGAGTTCATCAACTAATTGTGACTTGATGTCTCACTCTTACTATGAGAGCAACTACAGTAGAGCTCAACTACTTAAATCAGATCTGATGCTGGAAGCAACACATCTGCTTAACCTGATCTGCCTTTATTCTTTCCCTGAGACTGGCTAAGAAGAAAAGGGTTAGTCTCTGTGAAGCTTCATTCTAACACAGACATGTTGTTTTTAGAGTTCAGGCTGGTGCACCTCAGTACTGCAGTATTGTGGAGAAACACCCACAAAAAATCTGGCACCATCATCCCTGCTTAGCACTGCCTGCACCCAAGGCTGCACAGATACCTGACAAAAGTAGCTATTGAGCCCTGTCCTTCCCAGTGCTTAAGTAATAGAGGGGCTGCACTCTTTCCTTAATACTTAACTTTCTCTAGATTTTCAGTTTTTCATGGGAACAAAGTTAGGGTCCTAGAGACAGGAGTCTCTCTTGTAGCAGTTACTTTTTCTCAGCTCACAGACCAGTGTGTTTTCTGAAACATTCTTTCCTTAGTATCTTTTTTTAAGAAGAGATGAACTATTTCAGCCATGTCTTTCTCCAAGAACTCAGAGACAGATATACAGCCTAAAAATTTGAGTTTGAACTGCTGAATTTGACAAGTGTACAACAAATGAGAACAGGCTCTCATGGAGAAATACTGTCAAATAATTTTCCTTTAGCTGAAGCTGCTGGTTTGGCCAAATGTAATATTTTTGTGTATTGTGAGGCTTCTAATTTCACACATTTCACTAGTAAACAGTAATATAAGAGTTAAGAGTTGATTTTTAATTCTAAACAAGTACAGATTAATAAGACAGTTCTTTCTTGATGTTTCCTTTCCTTTTTATGTTGCAACTAATTAGTGTGTAGTGAATGCCCTCTATCATGATAAAACCAGTTCTCACTGCTTTCTTAACATCTATGGTAATTAATTCAATCTTAAATAATTTTGTTCAACCATGGTTAACCCTTGCTACCTCAGCATCTTTATTTCATACCATCCTCTGAAACCTCCATGTCCTACAGCAAAAGCAGCTGGTCTCAACCTGTTCTGACACTGAGCATTTCATTTTATGCTACGAGTGTTTCTCCTCTTTTATTTTATCATCCTAGGCTCTAAGAGGTCCCCAATAGACAGAAAAAATTCCAGCAATGCAATGGAAGGAAGTAGCTCCTTAACAGCAATCTAAATGCCTTCAGAACACACTTTTTGTCTGCAGCCCAGCATGAGGTTTTTGAGATTTCTGGCAATTAAAACAATGCTATTAAGGGCTGTGTCAGATGAAGTCTGCCATGTCTTTGCTATCGGAGGCCTCATTACTTTTGCTGTTCGAAGTTGATCTCACTGTCTACTTTGAAGAGAGGGAAGCCCCAGCTTGCAATTACTTATCTACATTACTTATCAGGTTGAAGCCTGTTAAGGCTTCTTTAATACCACAGTCACCAGAAAACAAAGCTTTCTAAGATTTATAGTTTTCAGATTTGCATTTTTTTCACTCTTTTTAAAGACAACATTAGGTTTTTCTTATTGCTTTCTCTGCCCTCCAAAACCTACAGATAGCATATGTTCAATTAATGTTCTACCACATGATGAAGACATCCCTCCACCTCAAGCTCGCCAGTGAGTAGTTAAGTACTGGTAACTCTCTTTTCTTGCTCATCTGTAGCAATTCTGGACTAGAACAGCCCTAAAGTTTGATTTTACATGTGGTCTGTAAGGCTGAGGAAGGAGGAACATGTGTTTCTAACAATGGAGTAGGGGAAGGGGTTTGCTGACGGAGCAATAAAAATGACTAGGTAGTAAATACATTTATTTATTCAATTTCTGGTATATGTGCCATGAAGAGATAGAGTGTCAGAAAGTGGCAACTTTGACTGTTGGCCAAAGTAAAAATAAAAATATTACTAATGTAGTCTTGAAAAAGAAAATAATGTGAGCTACTGACTGTGATTGCATCCTTTTTTTTAACAAATTCTGTTGTTTTCAGTTCAGTTTTCAGTTTCAAGGGACTCTTGTTAAATATCTGTAGTGACAGGTGACATTAATAGAATACATCAGCCACTCAATTCATACAAAGTTGCTGCCTAATTTTCTTTTTAGGGCTCATCCTTTTTCACCACTTACAATATATTTTGAAAACACATTTTTTGATGTTCGTTTGCTTGTTTGTTTTTACTTGAGTGGACAAAGCAGCTTATGACCTGAAAAGAAATTTTGCACATTACTGAGAAAGATACTGATTTTGTCCATGTTAAAGATTAAAGGACCACAGTCTGCAACTCTTATTCATGGGTATAGTGCTATTCCCTTTGGCAAGTAATTTGAGAAAAACTCTTGTTTTAACTTCTGAACGAGTCACCAGACTGGTTTTAAACCTCTGCTTTGCCACAGAGACTTCTTGTCTGTTGGTTCCTTGATGAAAAGTGAGGATATTATTTTATTTTTTTTCCCATTTCCCACAGTTTTTTACTCCAGTCAGTTAAGACTTTTTAATTATTTATAAGAGTAGCTTTTATCAAGACAGGAATATTTTAAACTTTCTTAGGCACTGCTACATTATCACCAATGTGAATAATTAAAATAAATAACAAGTTTTCTTTGGTAGTTTTGCATTTCAAATGTATTATTTGGATTTTTGATGTCATAGGACAGAGTAACTGAGAACTGAAATTCTCTACCAAATTTACAATACTGCAAATGTTACGCGGGTCAGCTGAAGACAAGCATCTGAAATTTATCAGAAAACCATTCAGCCATGGTTTTTGTTGTCTAGGAAGAACAATGCATTGAAACAGTTCTGTAATTTCATTCTCTTCTTAAATATAAACTAATTTAAAATTTATTGTGCTGAGAAATATTTAATCAAAGATTCAGGAAGACAATATAGAATGTAAATCATTAAAAACTACCCTCAGGTTATCTCTTTATATTCTAGTAATGCTGTACAATGACTCCAGGTTTTATCTATTTTACTTTAATTCAAATAAAGGAATGAAATGCAGCTATTGAGTTCTATAAATTTCAAGAGAATAGAAGCAATAAAGTGTATAAACTATCAGAGTTGATTCTCTTCATTTTATGTGTTTTTTATTTTTATTCAGTTTGTCTTAACAGCCTCAACTATTTTTCCATGTTTTCTAATAGTAATTTGGTTCTCAGTTCTTCTCTAATAGTCATTTGGTTCTCAGTTCTTCAAAAGCTTTGACTAAGGCACCTTTGAAGGAAAGTACTCATGTGCGTGAGTGTCTGGAGCCCGTCCCTTTCATGAGCACCCTCCTCTCACACTGGGTCTTGTGCCCATCACTGTCTGCAGTGCTGAACTGCTGCAGCCCAGCCTTCACCAAACAAACTCCTTCACGTGTTTTGGACATGATTGTGGCCTCAGCAGTTGTTGTTTCTTGCTGAGCTTTCTCTTTGTCAATTATTTTGATGCCTGTCTAAGTAGCTTCTTGCCTGCCTTTTCCCAACTATTCCAGGCTTCCTCATGGAAACTTCCCTCTGACCCTGCAGCACTGCTTGCCAGCAGCTCCTGTCCAGCTTTCCTTAGAGTCTGTCCCAGCTTCCCCTTTTCTAATTTACAAGTCAGACCAATGTCTTCCTCGGTAATCACTCTCCTTTGGCTCCTCTCCTTTCTGTCTCCTCTGGCTCCATCCCTTTGTCTGGTGTAGATATCCTTTGTTGTGCAAACAGCCCTTCTTCTCCAGCCCTGCACAGCTCACTGCTCTCCCAGGTGCTTGCAAAGGGGAAAAGGCAATGTGGCAGCTCATGTCTCTGATAATGACTTCTGCTGTCAGAAGCTTTGTTCCACTATCAGCGTTTGGCACAAAATGTACAGCTTGGACAAAAGTGGTGCAGGCCTGATCCAATTTCCACTGAAGTCAGTGGAAGTTTTTGCTCTGAATCTAGTGGGTGCTGGATCAAGTTCTGATGTCTGGTGACTAATGGGGTTTTTTGTTCTATATTTCATAATGCAAATATCCACAGAGGAGCAAGACCCAGAAAAATATAAAGTACTTATTTTTCAATGCTCATTCCCAACTCTCAGCAGTGAAGTCTAACAAAAATACTGTTTTAAATGCTGTCCAAGGAGCTTGTTTATCTCTATTCACCTAGCAGCCTAGAAAAACAAACTCACAGATTAGAAATCTGTTTGGCTAAGGCAACATTTATATTAAAACAGACTTATTGAATTTTTGTTAAAATAGAATATATATTGTCTTTTACTGCCAGGTTCAAACTCTTTGTTACCTGGGCTTCCTTCCTGCTTCCAGTAAAGCTGTCGCTGCATCTTAGCTATGCAAGTTTGCATATTTATCATGTTAATCCCTATGCTTTGAATCGGAAATTTGGGTATTATCTTGACCAAAATAAGTAGCAGTTAGATACTTATTGACATTTTTTTTCTTCCTTCTGCAGGCATATTCCTCATCTAATTTGGTACTTGCACAGTAAAAATGATTAACTATTCAAGTTAATACCACTTACTCCCATATAAAATCTAGATGTTTTTCTCTCTTACTAATCTACTCTATGTAGAGAAGCACTTGTCCGCAGTGCAGTAAGACACAACAGGTCAATATGAATGTAAAATTTACACCTATTTCAGAAGAATCCTTAATGAAAGTAAAAAAAAAAAAAAAAATCCAGGTTCTCCATGCACTTAGATTTACCCTCAAGTAATTGGCAGCTGTTATGTTCAAAGAGTCCATCTCTACCAAAGATGCTTCTGATCCTCACAGAAAATAAACTATTATGTCTCAATCTTTGCTCAGTTGTTTTTTTTTTTTGTAAAATTATATAGGTACCTCATCTTAAAATGATACATTAAAAATAAGTGGATAAAGTACCCACACTTAAATGCAAGGTGGTATGCAGGATATAATTAATACATTTGTCTACATTGCAGATTTTGGATTGGCTGTGTTCAAATCCTCGATAGAAACAAAACTTAGCAAAGAATAAGTACCAAGAAATAACAGATGTCTCATCATTCAACATTTAGGGTGATTTTGCAGTGTGATAGCATGATACATTTCATCGTGAAGATTAACATTCATTACAAAGCTGGATCCATGATATTTCGTGGGTGCTTGCTCTGTTAGGAAAATCCTCTTGATTTTGGCTGAGATTGCTCAGTCGGTAGATGTGAGAGTGAGGTGCAGGAGATCTCATCTTGCCTGTCCCTCAGCACATTTCTCCCACGGGCACCTGAGGGAAATGGGAGCTGGCTGTCCCCCAGGTGTCCTGGCAGAGGACACCCTGGGCTCCCAGGGGGTCTGTAGGTGCCCATGGTGGATGATGGATGTTTTCCTGTGCATGTCTCCATGGCTTTCTTGTATCAGGGTATAAACTTTACCAGAAACTTTGGGCATTATGGATTGAAAATTATGTCAAAATTTATTGAATTTTATTTTTATGACTATATCATAGTCCATTCTCCTTAAAGATAACACAGAATTTTAAATTCATGTATTAACATTGAAATGAAATAAGGAAATTTATTAAATTGTTTAAACAATACACGGAAAGTATGCATATGTCTAAAGTATTACAGTGTGCTTAATGGTGAATTTCAGCTCAGTTCCAGAGTATAAAAAATCAGCCTATAAAATACTAAGCCTGTGAGAAGTTGGGCCTTTTTTCTCCATATAAGCTATGTGTATCACTATAAATAATTGTTAGCATGTTTTGTTAGCCTTTTTCATGGGAATAAGATTTGTGTTTTCTAATTTATTATATTGATTACACAATGATGAACTGCTTTGGCCTTTTCAATGTGCTGTTATGGGATTGGTTATCCATTCCAGTTCATTACCTCGAGCTACTTTGGTTTAAACATGAAAGAAGTGGAAAAGCCAGCCAATAAAATGACATAACTGTGGAAATGTTAAAGAACTCCACAGTGTCCAATGAAAGCTGACAAGCATTGAAGTTTGGATTTCTAATTCTTATGACAAAGATGGTAATGGGAAGAGAAAACAGCAGTATCTAATCCATTTTTATGGCAGTGAGTGCAATTAAATTGGAAAGGATATAAAAGCAACCTGTTCTTATTATAATTTATATATCCTTATCTTATGCCCCTTCCTTGATTTTTCTAATGTGGTCACTGTACTGCTGTAACCTTTGGACAGTGATTCTTTGGGAAACATGCGAGACGACATGTACAGAGCAGAGTGTTATAAAGTGGCTTATATATTTCTAAAGAGAGGCATATCTACTAATATTAATATTCCAGATGAGAAAAAGAATGGTTTAAAGTATAGATAGCAATTTTACTGCTTGATTTTCCCCAAAGTGAACATATGCGTCACATGAATCTTTTGTGAATCATTATTCATAACACTTAATGGGATTGATCTTTACTTTGGAGTGACCAGCTATTGTAGATTCAGGACTTTCTGTCTTCCATTATCTTAGACATTCTTTTCTTAAGAAAATGAACAGTATAAACAATATGAAATAAGGATCAATAATGTTTATCAATATTTTAACATGTAAAGAAATCCACCTACTACAGAACTAAAGTAAAATGTAGGATTGACTAAATATTTCACTATAAAAAATTAAATTTTAATTAAGTTGAGGCTGGGTTATTTTTTTCCTTTTATTTTGTTTTTTGTTTTTTGGGGGGGTCGGTTTTTTATTTTTTGCTGGTTTTGGGTTTTTGTTGTTGTTTGTGTGGGTTTTGTGGGGGTTTTTTGTTTGTTTTATTTTTGTTTTGCTTTTTTTTTGAGAGAGGTGTTATTGTTGTTCTGTTGTTTGTTTCATTTTTAAAAGTCTATCCTACATGTAAACTGAAAGGTTTTTATTAATTTTAATTTATCATTGGGATCTATTTATTGGCATAAACTTTCTTTTTTCATAGACTAAATAAAGGTCATGTTTGAAAAAGTAATTTCCTGTATCCCTTACACAGTTAGCTCTAAACAATTTTTGAGAGATAATGACTGACTGGCTACCATTTAAAGCTTCACTCATGTAAAAAATTATTTAAGCATAGATACAAAAGATTATCCACAATGGGTTAGCTCAGCATCTTGCAGCAACCAGAAACTTCTGTCAGAGCACACAGAAAAAGATTTCTGTACAAGTGTAAAGAATGTCTGTGGCATGAAATGTCAAACAGGAGTGACATTTGAGAATGGCCTTAAATAATGACACAAATGAATTCATAGAGGTCCTGCTGTTCCTGGAAACATAATATAGAACTATAGCTTTTCCCCTCTCTTATGTGGATCACAGTGTTTATGTCAGCCCTGTCCTCAGCCTACTGTCACTGCTCCTGCCCTTGCCCTCACAGTTTATTACAGCTTGGTACATTGCCATATGAGGACCCACCAAGTTAATTGAAAACACTGTAGGAGGAAAACAATTTCATTTTTATCTGGTATTTAATGTACTTATCTTTTATTTAGTCTTGCAAATCAGTGTTTGGGTTGTAAGCAGTGATATACTAACAATTCTCTGATTTTTTTTTTTTTCATTTTAAAAGGGATAGTTTCCTTTAGAAGTTTCCTATTGGTAAATATTTGGCATGATTAAAAAAATGTATGCCTCTACATATTATTAAGAAAAGTAAACAACTCTTTAATTAATTTTTAAGTTCTTGTCAAACCTTTTTTTATCCCTGCTGGGCTCATGACTTTATTTTTCATGCTGCAAGAATGCCATATGAATTTGTAAAGTTAGCACAAACAGTTTAAGTTTGCAGGGTGAGATGGCAATAGCCATTTTATCAACAATTTATGTATTTTTTTTTTTCCTTAATAAGGGTGTTGGGTCTTTGAGTAGGTGACTGATGTTTCCTTCACCTGGAACAGACTGAGCTTTTTGAGGGAAGATGTGCTTCTTGAGAGCATTTGCAGACAAAAAGGAAGCGTAACAGAAAGAAGGGGATATATGAAACACAGTGAGCAAGAAGATGGAGCACACCAGATTTTGGGACACTTTGGAAAAGATCATGATGGATATCTGCAGATAGCTGGGCTGCTGGCAGGATGGAAAGAGGCTTTCTACAGCCTTTGTAGAGGCTGTATGGAGTTTGTTACAACACAGAAAACTGTCAAGGTGCTGGTTCAGGTCAAGCATAATGGAAGAGCTCACCTGCAAGAAAGAGGTGGACGGGGAAGTTCCACCAAAACCCTTTTTTGGTTGATTCACCATAACAGAATAGTGAAAATTCCCCCTTAAAACACCAGCCTTCCCTATGGTCATAGCAAGGCTTTTTCAGATGAATTAGTGAATGTTTGTGCTTACAAATAAAATAAATATTACCTATTTGTTTATTTATTATTGATTTGTGCTTAAAAATTAATATCAGCAGGTGTCATCCTATCAAAATAATGAGTGATGCAAGTGTGATTCCCAGAGCATGGGTTAAAAGAGCTCCATGAACATGGCACAGGCTTTTGCAGGGGGAAAGAGGATGTTACAATCCATGTGTATGCATTTTGGTGCTGCAGGGTCTAAGAGAGTTTTGGGTCTGAGATCTGATTTTCAGCTGTAGTAACAGAAGGCCATAGTTTAACTTGAATTTCCAGGTTCAGTTTGTCCAGGTGACTACTTACTCAACTAATATCAAGCCTGGAGAAATTGTGGTTTTGGGATGTACTTACTAAATGTATCATGATTTGTAATTAGACACTCTTCATAAAATGCTAATAGAATACATGTCCTTGGTATTTTTTCATGTTCCTGACAAAAGTCCTCTATACATACTATTTTCTCAGGGGGTGATTATCAAAATCTGACCAAATTAAAGAGTAGGGCAGGGCACACAATAGCACACAGGACTATTGTTTCTCTGTTGAAAGAGAATTATTGGTGTTATGAGGAACGTTTTAAACTGATGAAAGTATTAGGTGCTATTCTCTCCCTAGTCTCTGCCCATGTGTCCTGCTGTGTTCCCTGTGTCTGCAGTAACAATTACCTAAGCGATTCCGGCTTTGTTTGTCAAGAAAATGATCCAGGTGGAAATTAATATTATTTTGTTTTTGTCAGATTACATTTCAGTCTCTGGTCTTCCCTTGTGGCAGGAAAAAGCATTTAGCACCAGGATTTGGGGAAAGAGAATGGAAAAGGGCAAGATATTTGTTTTAGCAATGGCCTTTGTCATCTTATGTTGGTCATATAGTCTTGTGTCAGCTTAATTGTCAATACTAACTTGATTTAGAAGGCAATAGCAGAGCAACTGAAAACCTTCTGCTTCTTCTGGTGTGCATGCACCAGTCACAATCTCATGCGTAGGATATAGGATTTCCTCCACACATTTCTCTGTGCTCTGGGACAGAAAGTGGATGTGGATGTCCTTCGAGCCTTTCTCCACATTGACTGCGTGCACCCATACCCTTCTATGTGCACCTGTGCATACTCTCCCCCTGCCTCACATGGGATATGTGCAGACAAATATACTCAGGGCTACGTCCTCACACAAATTCTCTCTAAATAAAACATATTTATTTTCAGTTTCTTTTTATTTATTTTATTTATTGTACATTTCGATGTCTTCCTTTTGTAAATGTGCAGAGCATCAATCTCCAGGTGTAGAGAAGGTCTTGACATCTTTGACTGGTTTCCCTGTCAGTTTGCAGCACAGTGTCATGTGTCTGCCTGTGAGAAAGAGGACTCTGTACCTGACCTAGCCACTCCTTGCCATCTGCGGTGGATGCCATGGCAAACTGCTTTACTCAGTATTTACTCTGACAGAAGAAGATACAAGGAACAATATTTATAGGTAAAAGGAATGTCTTTTTATTAATCAGTTGCTATTTAGGTTAAGTTGCCTTCATGTGTGGTCTTAATTTCAAATAAAAAATTAAGTTACTTTTAGTTAGAATAAAACCAGTGTCATAACTGGCATATTTTTTAATAGATATGAGAAGAAAGGTAGGAAAAAATAAACCAAATGCAGGCATTTTTCCTTTTAAATCCATGCTTAAACTATCACAGCCGCTATTATACCTGGGATATAATGAAGATTTAAAGAGCAGTGTCAAATCAGTTAATCTTGTGGTAGGAGATATTATTTTTAATCTTTCTGAATTCTTGTCCTTAGATTATTATTTCATTCTTTCATGGCTCTAGAAATACACAAGAAGGAAAAACTTGCCATGTGTCCTCTGCATTGATTTGCTGAATCTCAACATATCTAAATCTATATAAATGATACAAAAGTGGTAGAATAGAAAACAGTTTGGTCATATTCAGTGTAAGATTGAAGGTCTTCTGGTACTCTCAGATCTGTATCATCTCAGCAAAATATTTTCTCAGGTGTAATAGCAAAAATGTGTCAACATTACCACTTGTTATGCAGTGACATTACTTTTTTGCTTATATGAAAAATAAGGTTATCATAAATCATCTATACAAAAAAGTAGGTAAAGTTAACTTAGTATAACCTAAGTAAAACTTAGGTTAAGTTATAGGGACAAGGGAAGATCAGTGTTTGTTAACCTTTTTTGCTTTTCTCTGTATTACTATTAACTGGTGATTTGCATGATGTGCACATCACTAATATCTATTATTGGCTTCTGGGGGTTCTGCTTATTGGTTTTTGTGGTAACAGCTGATGCTGTGGCACATTACAGGTGGAATAAGGTTTTAAATAGATGGCATTCACTGGCACACAGAAACTTCTTAACTCTAATTTTTTTCCTTTATTTTTTTAACTTGGTATAGATGAAGGCTCAGATAAAAGGCTGGGGAATTAAAGTCTTAACATAGCATTTTGACCTCATTTGAAACTCAGATTTTTCCACTGTGCCTCTGTCCAAGAAATTTAGAAGAAGGGGCTCCTAAAACGGCTGCCCAAACACCAGCAAGTTACATAAGAGTTAAACTGGACCAAAAATCAGTCTAAAACTCCTTGGGGCCTACATGCCTTAGGAAGACATCCTTACCTGAGATCCATAACTTGGAGTCCTTTCCTACCCCTATCCTCCTGATTTTTGCATGAGTACTCAAGTTGTTGGTGGACTACTCTGTTAAAGGGGACTCTTGCTGTTGCCAATACCAACATTATTTCAAATTAACTATTGGCTAATGTGTTTTGCATGCAACCTTATCCAGCTAGGTCAAGGTGAGACATTGCAATGATGTCAGTGCCTAGGATTGTGTCAAAAAGCAAAGAAACAACTCTTTTCCTTCCTCAGGTATATGTGTACTTATGGTATCTTCAGGGCTAGGCAAGATATGGAGGCTCAGTTTTGCATGAGTTTACCTTTACTCTTTCTCTCTCTCTCTCTCTCTTTTTTTTTTATTTTCAATTTTGTCTTAAATATCAGTTTTCATATGGAGTGATAGAAGTGATAATATTAGCAGTTCATGTTGTTCTGTGATCATGTTTTCTTGAAAACAACAAACTACAAAGCTATGGCTGTTACCTCTACCTGGTTTAAAAAATAAAAATTAATAATTTTTACAAATTGGCCTAGTAGCCTAGTAATGGTGTTTCTCATAGAGTTATTCTTATGCTTAACTAGTGTATTTGAAATAACAAAAATAGTCATGAGGTTATCGGGTACATCATGAGCCACATGCAAATGGCTACATTTTCAAAATACAGTAAAATATGCAAGAGCTGAATAATTGTTACTGGATTCAGTCAGCTGAAGAGATTTATGACCTGACTTATGAGGGTAAAAATATATCCAGTTAGGCACAAGTTATAGCTGATCTTGCCCTCTAATGTGGAGTTAACATTTGGACAGTTAATTTAAAATAATTTAAATGCTATATTTTTTTTTACTGCCTTTTATCTTTGGCTGCATGAATTTGTGGAGAGTTTTTTGAGTTATATCTAACGCCCACGGAAGACAAAGTCAGACTTTCCGTTCACTTTAAAGGTAGGAGGACTTATTTATTATTCATTTTAGTAAAACCCAGTGATTTTCCTGTCATCTGTGTAGTGCTAGTGATCCTAGACTGTTCTAAGAGATATTTCAAATAGTATAAAATGTTGGAAGATGTTTGAAAGCAAAATGTATGTTGCAAAATCTTAAAAAGCTATTTAGGAAAGCATGACTTTTTATAAATAGGCAAGAAACTACAGGGTTACTTAAGCAGAGAATATGGTGTAATTTCCAAACCACTGCTTTCACTGCCAATGAAGCAGACTAGTAAGATAATAGATTTAGAAGTAGCAATAATATCTAGCAGTAAAACAGATTTCAGAAATCTGTAGCCTTGAGATGATTCACATGTGCTGTAAAACTAGTTGGAGGTGAGACCACGTCTTTGCTGTGGTTATGAAGTGCCTCAGCACAATGCAATCATTGGTGCCTGAAACTTTGTACCATTTTATAGTATGATTGCTAGTTGTAATACCTACTAATTGTTCTTCTAAAAGAAAAAAAGCCTAGGGGCAGAAAATAAATTCTTCATTCCATCTGAAATGGAATGAGGTAGCATGAAGACATGTGTATCAGCAGGGTTATATACCCAGTAAAAACAAGAGAGAAACTTCTACCAGAGTTTTATAGTACTTTTATATATTTTACTTGTTTTGACATCAGATGATCTGTCAGACTTTAAATATATTTTCTTACATATCTAAATATGTGATGTGTTGTGCCTGCTGAGGTTAAACTCTTCTTGAAGCCTTGGAATGATTCAAATGTGGTTTGCAAAGTTATAATTTTACAGACTGAAATATGACATCCAGCTGTCTATAGGGTCTCATTATGTTCTGCCAATAAATCAGAAAACATAGATTAACACAATGTTGAAAAAAAACCCAGGATGATTTTAATGTAGTGATGTAATGTTATTTTCTAATGTGCGGTTAAAGGAGGAGTTATGTCATGATGTACAAGCCACTGACATTATCACATGGAAAATTACCTTCTGATCACTTGCTTCCAGATCAGATATTAGAGGATTACATTAACCTGTGGATTGTCTCAGTGGCGTCTCTTTCAGATGTAGATCTTCAGATGCCTTAATTCCAGTTGCTGTTTTTACTGGGTATGGCAGTTCAGCTGAGTTACACTGAGGATTAATTTGCTGGGTGGGTTTAAAATGGATTTCTTGCTTCATCAGAAAGCATCTAGTTCCTAGATCATCCTAGTTCCTTTTGTAATTGGTAAACCAATATGGCATGGCTGTGTTTGCTAAAATTAGAACTAAGGAGGGCAAATTAATTTACCTTGAGTGGTGAGCATGGTTATACTATTAACCATATTCAGCACGAGTAGCAAGCATTAAAAAGTATCTTGAGAGAAGTTTATCAACCAATACTTTGATTTGGTACAGTGACCCTTTTTATGATACACCATTGTCCAGGTTCTTCATTTTATCATCTATCAGCTCTATTGTATTGGCCAGGAAGATGTGACAATAAAGGCTGAGCAAGTCTGTGCTTAGGAAGTAATATCTTTTATTAAAGAGAAGAAGAAGGAAGGGAATGTATTATCAATGTAATAAGAATAGCAGCCCTGGTTTCGCTTTCTGAGTCCTGATTATAGAACAGTCAACATAAAAAGGGACAAGAACGAGCTTTCTGGAGCCTTGTTTCAGAGATTTTGACACACAGATTCCACACAATTCTCAGTCAGCAGTCAGAACATCTGTTTGCTGTCCCTGTTTTGTTTCATGAATGGAACTCTGTCTGGACTGGATGCCTTGAACTAGGTAACCACACCATAGTTCAGACTACTGTGCTCTGAGGAAGTATGTGGGGAAACTTTATCTTTTTGCATAATTGCATGAAGGGTGAAGCCTTACTCAGAGAAGGGAAGGGATTGTCCTTCTCCACTCTCTCCCCCAACAGTCTGACCACATATTTGATGGGCAATGCTCTCATGTTTAGGTTCATATTCCAAAGCTGTACAAAACTGGGACCAGTTGTGGTCTAATACTCAATGCCCCTATGTGTGGCAAGGAGTAAGGTCTGTAACACTACTTGTAGCAGACTTTTCCCTGGTCTGCCTTAGAACGCATCATTAGATGGTGCTCCCTCTTCAACAGCCACAAAGTAGATCTAGGGCTAGGGCTCTCTTCTGTAACTCTCAGGCTGAGTGGAGGAGATCAGTGAGCCCAAAGCTTCTCTTTCTCAGACAAATCAGCAAAACAAAATAAATTATAGAAGGTAGTGACTACTAAGAGGGAACAAAAATCTCCAGCACCCACACTTTTCCCTTTGTAAAGAGTCACAGTTACCTGCGTGGTGGTCTAGGTTCTGGCAGGACAGAGGTGCTCTGTTTATTTGCTGTATTTTCTCTGGTTGTTTGCTGGTTCCTAGGACTTCAGTCAGAGAAATGCAGAGCCTTCTTTAAGTGTCCTTACACTGCCCTCCGGAGGTGTTCAGGGCCACCTACAAGTGGCATTTTCAGGGAACTCGTAACCACAGAGCTGTCCTCAAACTAGTGGAGCTCAGTGTAAACTCTGATGCCCACCCACTACAAACCATAGTAACTAGGGACTTTTGTTAAAGCCATATGGAGTTAGGAGTAGTCAAAATAAAAAGGAAAGCTGTTGAAAGACAAAGAGAAAACTCTTCTACGAAGTCTGAGCATTGGAAATAGAAGAGGAGTGGAGTCATGAGGAGTGTGAAGATAAGTGAAAATTGGGGTAGAAGGAGATGAAAGAGAAGAGGGATGAATTATATGGACAATGCTGGTGAATAATGAGCAGTGGGAAGCAGGGATTGGAAGTCTTCCTCATTATTCACATTCAGCCAGGTCATTAACATGCTGCCATCCTACAGGTGTAAGGACACTTGGTGATGAATGTTTTCAGTATAGATCCATAGCTTGATTTACTCTACATATGTCCTGTATTTTTCAATTTGCTAATGTTTAACTATATTAAATAGTTCACTGTCTTCTCTTGTAAGGTAAAACTAACTCTTAATGAAAGCAACTGGTCTAATGAAATGGTCTGTGCTCGAATTTGCCACTGTTGTGATTCATTTCTCCACGGTGATCAATCTTGGTATCCAAATCAAACAAACAAGAAAAAATAGTAAGTCCTAGGTTGAAAGTACTTTGCATTTAATTACTGCATAATGTTTCCCAGATGAGATTGTACATTCTCATATATGTCTGCAGTTTGTTTGTTAACCATGGCATGATTTGTCCATCCTTCTTAAAGTGAAAGGATAGCATTTTTCACGCAGGCAAAATATCTATTAAAGACAACTGAAAAGCCAATCAGCTTATCTAGACCAGGATAGGGGTATGATTGTTTCTTCACTCTAATTATGCTCATATCAGATTTGTCCAGGGAAACTGAAGAACTAAGAAAAAATATAACCTGAAAAGAAAATCTAAGTGTGATGATGATTCCAAATAAAATAAATGAAAGCTAGGGACAACATCTGCACTGGAGATTATGTGATTTAGGTGCCTACCTCCCTTTTCAGTTTTTGAAAGCTTTTGTCTAAACCTATTATTTTGCTGTCCTTCCAAAGATGGAAACAATTGATCAAACAATTGATTGATCAAACAATTCGACAAATCAAAATGTTGATCAAACAATTTGACAAATCAGTTGCATGGTAAAGTAGTAGAGTTGGTGCCATCCTACAGATTATGAAAAGTTTACAGTAATTTTTGTCTCTATAATGATCTTCAGTTTTCTAATGTACTTTTGTTAGCAGTGGTGGGATGTATGTGTGGGTGTTAGTTTTTGTTGTTGTTTTTTTTGTTTGTTTGTTGGGGTATTTTTTTGCATTAGGAAGCCTGTTTTAATATTTCATGTATCTAACAGCTGCCTTAAAAACAATGGACAGATTTTTTTTTTTAATCCATTTGTAAATCCAGAGTAATAGCCAAAACAATTGATTAATTTGAACTGTAAATTCAGAACATTTGGTAATTTATGTAGCTGAGTGAAGCACTAACTCTGTCATTTTTTCTGCTGCATGTAAATCTTCTACAAGCTCCTCCACCACAGCACACAGTTGTCTGTGATTTCTTTTTTCTTATTTTGGCATTGGTTCATAATTCTTCAGTAAAGTGAGTTTCAGCTTACACCAGAAGGAAGCAAAAGGAAGGCCCCTTCCAATATCCTCAGGGAAGGCAAAGTGTATTTGCAGAGAAAATACATGGAATAACAGCAGCAATAATGTGTTTACTTTGCTGTCTTCTCACAAACATTTTCATAAATGCATTTGAGGAGGAAGGGACTGCTATGGGCAAGTAAACTTCTATCCAGTTCAAGTGTCTGGAAAAGTTTATGTTTTTTCCCTGAGCTGTGTTTGTGAGTTTCATAGTGCAAAACAGAGCAAACATGAACTTCAAGGTGCTAAAAAGAGAGAGCATGAAAGAGCATAGGCTTCAACAGAGAAATTAATTGGAAATGCCTGCTCCTAACTATCATTCAGAGAGACAGGAAGTGTGGCTTAGTCTCACATTTACGCTCCTAGGGGAAAGAAGTCATTGCTGGAAAGCAAAGTTCAACAACAGATGAACTCACACAAATGAAGGAAATTGCTGTCTTCTGCCTCCCTGGCTGTTCCTGCTAAGGGAAAACATACATTTCCCATAATAGAGCTCTCAAGCTTTTTCTGTATCTTGATAAAGATGCTTGCCCATCTTCTTCCTATTTGTAGTTTTCCTTTTCTTTTCTTTTCTTTTCTTTTCTTTTCTTTTCTTTTCTTTTCTTTTCTTTTCTTTTCTTTTCTTTTCTTTTCTTTTCTTTTCTTTTCTTTTCTTTTCTTTTCTTTTCTTTTCTTTTCTTTTCTTTTCTTTTCTTTTCTTTTCTTTTCCTCTTCTCGTCCTCTTCTCTTTCTCTTCTCTTTCTCTTCTCTTCCTCTTCTCTTCTCTTCTCTTCTCTTCTCTTCTCTTCTCTTCTCTTCTCTTCTCTTCTCTTCTCTTCTCTTCCTCTTCTCTTCCTCTTCTCTTCTCTTCTCTTCTCTTCTCTTCTCTTCTCTTCTCTTCTCTTCTCTTCTCTTCTCTTCTCTTCTCTTCTCTTCTCTTCTCTTCTCTTCTCTTCTCTTCTCTTCATCCATTTTGAGACTAGGAAAGCTGTCTCTGTGGCAGCTGCTGGAATAGTTTGGATTGAAATGTAATATCCTGAATAATAGTCACATATTTTAGCTGCCTTTTAATAGGATTTGGAAGGTGGAACCAGGAGAGCTACTATCATGTGAAACAACATATACTGTGCAATCAAGGGACAGGCTACAGATTGCAGCATGTGACCTTTTTATCTAAGGGGCCCTTTGGGGGGAAATGGGTATCAGAGGGTTATGGGGCTATTTTGGCAGAGCCTTTGGAATGGCTGGTCGACAGGCACACACCTTGAGGAGGAACACAGAATCTTTCTTTGTGAAATGCTAGGAATGCTGTAGCTACGTTTTCTAAATGCTGGTTTTGGAAGATGCAGCCCAGCTGCTGGTGTAGAGCAGAGGGTGGAGAAGGCTGAATCATGGCTACCTGTCTTCTCTGCTCTCACAGGATAACAGAGCTGTGATTTAGACTGTTCTCTAACAGGCCCCCCTGAACACCTTTGTCTCCACTTCTATAGAGCAGCCACTGAAAAAGATACAAATATAAAAACAGAGAGGAAAGACCATTATGTATTTTCTAGCATGTTCTATATATTGAATTAAGTGAGGATCCTTTGGAAAAAATAAACGATTCCACACGTGAAATAGTGTACATCACAGAGCTAGGGAAAGAATATATTTCTTTTTTTTTTTTTCTCATCATAGTGTTGAAGCTTATTTTTATTTCAGTTTCAAACAAATAAAAAATATTATTACTGAAAATAAAATTCCTGAAATTTGTTGCAGATGCACATAGCATTTGAATTCTTTAAGACAGATATGTCCCTACTTTAAATTCAAGGGAACCTTGTATATTGGAATAAAATTTTATTTTTGCTTTGAATAATCAGATGCTTTGACATTAGTGAGCCTTTTCTTTCCTTCAGAAGAAAGTTTAGACAAAAATGATTGAATTTTAAAGTATTTTGATTTTGACAGTATTTTTTATTTTCTGTTAGAGAGCTGCTTACCTGAAGTAATTCTGGCAGCCTGGAATGGTGTCACTTGCATAAATAGAGTTCACTAACTAAACTACTCACTTGAATAAACAGACTGGAATTAGTAGGTATTCTTCCCTCTAGAGGAGAAAACCTTTCAAAACATTTTCAGTGGTCTTTATATACTTTACATATACTTTACAGCAGTGGAAGGACAAGAATGTTTAGAGTACCAAGATGCACAGAAAAATGTGTTTTGTAGTGACTTACAGACAGTTTTGTGTAGGCAGCTTTTTTTCTGATTCATCTAGTTTCCTGCTTTTCTGCTC
The DNA here is from genome assembly GCF_963662255.1 of Cinclus cinclus. Classification (NCBI taxonomy): domain Eukaryota; kingdom Metazoa; phylum Chordata; class Aves; order Passeriformes; family Cinclidae; genus Cinclus; species Cinclus cinclus. The sequence continues at coordinate 13,274,063 of NC_085048.1, read as the reverse complement.
TGTTCCAACCTAGTCATGCTTGCTTATTTGTGTCTATTCATCCCTGCTGCCTCCTGCAGCTTTCCTGCTAAGACATAATGTCACCTATGTTCATTCTTTACAGCTATGAATTTCTGATTAAGCAGTGATGCACTGGCAGACAGTGGTATTCATAGTCTCAAATCCCTTGATGAGAGAAAAAGTAGAAAGAAGAGCAAACAGTCCATTTGGCCACCAAAGTGCAGCATGATCTTTGCAGAGAAAACAGTCATTCCCATTTGCTGCTAAATGAAAATATTCATGTTTCTTTGGTATTCACAAGCTGAAACTTTTGAGGTATCATGATCTCACCATGTTTGGATCACTTTTCCCAAAGGATGGCAAAAAGTATGTGGTTGCCCACTTACATTTCTCTCTTGGCTGGAAAGCTTGATGAGGCTCACTTAGTTTTTGAAAATTACTTAGTTTTTCCTATGTTTCTCCCGAGGAGCAGAGGAAGTGCTGAGTATGGGACAAATATCTGTTTTGGAAAGGTCTGAATGAAAGGACAAAAACTAAAGGAACAAGTGGAAACTGGGGTGTTAAACAAAAAGAGTGAAGATTTACTAACTCTGTCATTACTCAGTAACTCAAAGTTTTTATGGCCTCACTTTACAGAGGCCACATATAGAAAATCTGCAGCCTCCCCCAAGCTCCGTTTGCTACTGGGGCTTTTACTCACTCAGATGACATCATTCAGGTCACAATTAGCCAGTAACCAAACAAGGCTGGGCAAATTATCCTTTATATTCAGTGAAATGCAGATGGGGGAAATAATTAGTCATGTATATCCCCTTTTGTGAACAGCTTCCTTGTGCTCTGGGAAGGGATGTCACATTGTAAATTAGTCACTTGCAATCTGTCATTTCTGACCCACAATGGTAAAATGACTGTCCTGCTAAACAATTTGCACAATGCTTGAAAACTCTGTGCTACAATTGACTGTACATGAGTCAGATTTGCAACTGGTTGCTAAATCAATCTGCACTTTGGATCCTGGGGGCTGCTCTTATTTTGCTTGAGCAAAGAAGCTGGGTAGCTTAGCTAAACCTGACATGCATGGCCTTCTGCAAAATGATTTCTTGAGGTTTCTGGCCTCCTATCATCCTCTTCAATGCAGAAAAACCAAAAGACCTGTTTTGTGATATACTTCTATACTTGTATTGGAAACTTCTTCCACTTAAATGCCACTAAGTTGTTTCCTGAGCAATGTGTCTCATCAGAAAAGGGCTTAGTGCACCAAAAGACATTTCTTAAAGGATAACTGTGGAAGTTCAATCTGTGAAATCGCTTGGACTCATGTTATACAAAACTAAATTATTCTACCTTCATAAGTAGATGTGTTTGTCCTTTGTACAACACCTTAGCTTAATTCTTCTCTTGAAGTAATTTAGCAAGAATTTAATTCTCTATATGATCTATAAATAAAAATAAAACCAAATTAAAATAAATATCTTTTACACAAAAAAAAGAAGTCACTGAGTGTGCATTGGTGACAGACCACTATAGGTCAGAGGAAAGAAATCAATAGTTTTGAAATAATTAACTTCTGCAGTGAAAATTTCCAGCAGGCAATCCCATTTTGGCCAATGCTGCAAATGAAGGCATTCTGTTGTTCAGCGAGGTCTTCCAACAAGTCCTTCCTGAGGGAAAAGGTTGGGAGCTGACCACAGATGGCTTTAAGCAATTAATCTGTTCCCATTATGAGGTTATTTCATCACCCTGGACTTACACTGCAGGAGTGTTTGCAAATGAAGGTTATGTACCACTAAGGTTATCAAATGGGAACAAAGCATATGGGTACTTTAAAACCATGAGAAAAAGGCTGTGCCTGCTCTGTTGGAGGGAAGCAGGGAGGTGTAAAGTATTATTTAATGTTTTAAATAGATTCAGCCTAGTAGGAGCAGAGATGGACTCTACTGGAAGAAATTGAAGAAGTATAGGAAGTAGGATTGTTTTTTCGGGGGGGACCAGCACCTTCTAACCTTCGACCTGCTAATTTTGGAGATGAGAGAAGTGCAACTTTCTTTAAAAAGAACTCGTGAACTGTCAGTTAAAAACCTAACTTTGTTCTGCTACTCCTGTAGCTATCTTGTTTATCCCACATTCCCCTTAAAAATATTGTATTAAATCTTACACTGGGTTTAATTGGAAAAAAAAAAAAAAAAAAAGGAAATGAACACTCATTAATCCGTTAGTGAAAGAGACAGAAGGGAGAGATTCTCTGCTGCAGAGCAGGTTGGGATGGCTGGTTGTCTGTCCCCCTGCGGCTGGTGCAGCCTCCTGCAGAGGGATGAGAGGGCTCCCATAGGTCCTGCAGATCCCGCAGATCCCATAGCTCCCGCAGATCCCATAGCTCCCATAGCTCCCATAGCTCCCGCAGATCCCATAGCTCCCATAGCTCCCGCAGATCCCATAGCTCCTGCAGTCCCGCAGATCCCGCAGATCCCATAGCTCCCATAGCTCCCGCAGATCCCATAGCTCCCATAGCTCCTGCAGATCCCGCAGATCCCATAGCTCCCATAGCTCCCGCAGATCCCATAGCTCCCATAGCTCCTGCAGATCCCGCAGATCCCATAGCTCCCATAGCTCCTGCAGATCCCGCAGATCCCATAGCTCCCATAGCTCCCGCAGCTCCCGCAGATCCCATAGCTCCCATAGCTCCCGCAGCTCCCATAGCTCCCGCAGATCCCATAGCTCCCATAGCTCCCATAGCTCCCGCAGATCCCGCAGATCCCATAGCTCCCGCAGATCCCATAGCTCCCATAGCTCCCATAGCTCCCGCAGATCCCATAGCTCCCATAGCTCCCGCAGATCCCGCAGATCCCATAGCTCCCATAGCTCCCATAGCTCCCATAGCTCCCGCAGATCCCATAGCTCCCATAGCTCCCATAGCTCCCGCAGATCCCATAGCTCCCATAGCTCCCGCAGATCCCGCAGATCCCATAGCTCCCATAGCTCCCATAGCTCCCATAGCTCCCGCAGATCCCGCAGATCCCATAGCTCCCGCAGATCCCATAGCTCCTGCAGATCCCATAGCTCCCATAGCTCCCATAGCTCCCGCAGATCCCATAGCTCCTGCAGTCCCGCAGATCCCGCAGATCCCATAGCTCCCATAGCTCCCGCAGATCCCATAGCTCCCATAGCTCCCATAGCTCCCGCAGATCCCGCAGATCCCATAGCTCCCATAGCTCCCATAGCTCCCATAGCTCCCGCAGATCCCGCAGATCCCATAGCTCCCGCAGATCCCATAGCTCCTGCAGATCCCATAGCTCCCATAGCTCCCATAGCTCCCGCAGATCCCATAGCTCCTGCAGTCCCGCAGATCCCGCAGATCCCATAGCTCCCATAGCTCCCGCAGATCCCATAGCTCCCATAGCTCCCGCAGCTCCCGCAGATCCCATAGCTCCCATAGCTCCCGCAGATCCCGCAGATCCCATAGCTCCCATAGCTCCCATAGCTCCCATAGCTCCCGCAGATCCCATAGCTCCCATAGCTCCCATAGCTCCCGCAGATCCCATAGCTCCCATAGCTCCCGCAGATCCCGCAGATCCCATAGCTCCCATAGCTCCCATAGCTCCCGCAGATCCCATAGCTCCCATAGCTCCCATAGCTCCCGCAGATCCCATAGCTCCTGCAGTCCCGCAGATCCTGCAGATCCCATAGCTCCCATAGCTCCCGCAGATCCCATAGCTCCCATAGCTCCCGCAGCTCCCGCAGATCCCATAGCTCCCATAGCTCCCGCAGATCCCGCAGATCCCATAGCTCCCATAGCTCCCATAGCTCCCATAGCTCCCGCAGATCCCATAGCTCCCATAGCTCCCATAGCTCCCGCAGATCCCATAGCTCCCATAGCTCCCGCAGATCCCGCAGATCCCATAGCTCCCATAGCTCCCATAGCTCCCGCAGATCCCATAGCTCCCATAGCTCCCATAGCTCCCGCAGATCCCATAGCTCCTGCAGTCCCGCAGATCCCGCAGATCCCATAGCTCCCATAGCTCCCGCAGATCCCATAGCTCCCATAGCTCCCATAGCTCCCATAGCTCCCGCAGATCCCATAGCTCCCATAGCTCCCGCAGATCCCGCAGATCCCATAGCTCCCGCAGATCCCATAGCTCCTGCAGATCCCATAGCTCCCATAGCTCCCGCAGCTCCCGTAGATCCCGCAGATCCCATAGCTCCCATAGCTCCCGCAGCTCCCGCAGATCCCATAGCTCCCGCAGATCCCGTAGCTCCCGCAGCTCCCGTAGATCCCGCAGATCCCATAGCTCCCGCAGATCCCATAGCTCCCATAGCTCCCGCAGATCCCGCAGATCCCATAGCTCCCGTAGATCCCGCAGATCCCATAGCTCCCGCAGATCCCATAGCTCCCATAGCTCCCATAGCTCCCGCAGATCCCATAACTCCCGCAGATCCCATAGCTCCCATAGCTCCTGTAGATCCCGCAGATCCCATAGCTCCCATAGCTCCCATAGCTCCCGCAGATCCCATAGCTCCCATAGCTCCCATAGCTCCCGCAGATCCCATAGCTCCCATAGCTCCCGTAGATCCCGCAGATCCCATAGCTCCCGCAGATCCCATAGCTCCCATAGCTCCCGCAGATCCCGCAGATCCCATAGCTCCCGTAGATCCCGCAGATCCCATAGCTCCCGCAGATCCCATAGCTCCCATAGCTCCCATCGCTCCCGCAGATCCCATAGCTCCCGCAGATCCCATAGCTCCCATAGCTCCCGTAGATCCCGCAGATCCCATAGCTCCCGCAGATCCCATAGCTCCCATAGCTCCCATAGCTCCCGCAGATCCCATAGCTCCCGCAGATCCCATAGCTCCCATAGCTCCCGCAGATCCCGCAGATCCCATAGCTCCCATAGCTCCCGCAGATCCCATAGCTCCCATAGCTCCTGCAGATCCCGCAGATCCCATAGCTCCCATAGCTCCCATAGCTCCCGCAGATCCCGCAGATCCCATAGCTCCCATAGCTCCCATAGCTCCCGCAGATCCCATAGCTCCCATAGCTCCCATAGCTCCCATAGCTCCCGCAGATCCCGCAGATCCCATAGCTCCCGCAGATCCCATAGCTCCCATAGCTCCCGTAGATCCCGCAGATCCCATAGCTCCCGCAGATCCCATAGCTCCCATAGCTCCCGTAGATCCCGCAGATCCCATAGCTCCCGCAGATCCCATAGCTCCCATAGCTCCCATAGCTCCCGTAGATCCCGCAGATCCCATAGCTCCCGCAGATCCCATAGCTCCCATAGCTCCTGCAGATCCCGCAGATCTGACGGCCGTGCCCTGACACCTGGCGGTGCTGCGGGGAAGCGGAGCTCTCTCAGGCCGGGATGGCTGCATCCCCAGGTTCAACACGGGCTGAACTGATGCCTGGAAAGCCTAATCTGGAATAGAGACGAGGCAGAGCAAAAGGAATAAAATAGGTATTTATTGGAAGGATACACCTTGGGCAGTGCAAGAGCCTGGACGGGGCTACACCCAAGTCGAATCTAAGCTGGATCCTAGTCACAAGTTTAACAATTTTATAAGTTTTGGTTCATCTACGTATTGGGGTCAATTGTCCAACCACAGGTTATGAAGTCTCAGACTCCTGACTTGCCCTACTTCCTTAGCCATCGTTTATGCTTTTTTGGGTACTGGTTGTCCTTGATTCTCTAGCTAGAAAAGGATTGTTTTGTCTAACCACCTGTGAAGAGAATTCATTAACATCAAATACGAAGTTTGAGTTACAAACTAAGCAGCAGAGAATCAGAAAAATATAAAAGTTAAAACCCAAGGCAACACTCCCTCAGGATTTAGGGTGTGCTGGTTTTCCTCTTAACAAGTCTACTGCTTCAGCGCCGTCATGGACTGCAGAGCCACCAGGCAGGAGAGGTTTTCTAGTCCAGTACGCCTATTCTGCACAGGAAAGCAGACACTGAAGTAGTTAAGTGATCATTTGCTAAGAAAGGGAAGTGCAAGAAGTACAAAAGAAGACAGAGTTAAATTAAGCTCCATCTATAAATCTAATGGGCCTTGGGTAGGAAGGGCTGTGTGCTTCAGTCCTGCATATGCTGAATTGCTGGCAGAGGCCAGTGGCAGACCTGGGGCACAATGAGGAGAAAGTCAAAGGTATAATTTTCATAAGTTTTTTTCTTTACATCATACAAGTTCATTGGCTGATATTTTCTGCCACTTTGCAATCTAAAATATAAAAAATTCCTACCATCTGGCTTTTGGCACTAAATTTAAAAAATTGAGTAAATGAGAGAGACTGTCAAACAGTAAAAGTCTATTACCAGGTGAAAAAAATTGCTCCTTTATCAGAATGGTACTGTCTTTGTTCTTCTGTGTTTCTTGGGCTGAATCAAACTGTAAAGAGGGTGAGAATGCCTGTTAGAAATACCTTGGCAAGTTCTAAGTACTTTCTCAATCCTTGCCAAGTTAGTGGGACAGTGCATACCACAACATTTAGAAACATATTGCAACACATAAATGAGTGAAAGTACATTGTAAGAGGATGTAACTGTGCAAAATTATAGGGATAGAATATTGTTTGCTTGTTACCTTCTGGTCACACCCAGTCAACTCTATTTTATGATGTTTTGAAGTTATAGTTGCTGTTCTACATAGCTTTTGTATAAACTGGGTAGGTTTTCACATAGAACAGAAAATTATGCATAAAGTAACTTGACAGAGTTGACAGAACTTGTAGATTCAGTTACTGAATGCAGAGAAGATAAACTTCTTTGTTTCCACCTTCATTTTCTGAATGTGGTATGTGTCAAGTTCACCATCCCTAAAAATGGAAAAAGAAGTAAAGATAAGGGAGTCTTCTGGGAGGAACCTCAACAAAGAAGGGGACAGTGAGAGAGGAAAGCTGCTATTCCTTACCCTGGTCTTTAATCTTTACTAGGTAGTGCTCTCTCTTGCCTTGAATCTGTCATTAAAGAATTATCTGGGCTGGCAAAGTTGAAATAGTTGGGGTGGTGTTTTGTTCTTATTTGTTTTTTGTTTTTTATCTTCAGTGGTGCTCAGCTTGCTCTCTTCTGAAAGCTGTGTCTTGATCTCCCCTGTCCTTATGGGCATGTAAATTTTGGTCATGCTTGTCCTTGTTACTGATTTTCTTTAAAATAAACTTTATTTCTTTCCCTTCTCCATTTTCCTGAGCAACATTCCCAAGAAACTTGTTACCCATAAGAGACAAGCAAAGCAGAGCTCTAAGTGGTCATCAAGATGAAAAAAAAAGCCCTGCTAGAGGCAGAAAATGGTAGGACAATATGAAAAAAAAAGAGATCTAACTTGTTTAAACTTTGTGGAAAGCTCAAAAGCAGAAGTAATATAGAAATACTCAGGTTATCATTTGAAAATTGTACAAGAAAGGAGAGAAGATGTAGGAATGCTGGGAAAGTTATAGAAAGGGACTAAGAACACTTGTGGAGGAAAAATTATTGGTAAGAGGAGTAAACTATGGAGATGAAAATATAAATAAATAAATAAATAAATAAATAAATGTTGATAAATAAAGCATTGAAAGCTGCCTTCAGCTGATAAAAAACAAATACAAATAATTCTTTCTAGGATTCCTTCTGTTAATCTCTGTTCTGAGCTTACATCACTAACTCCAGAAATCAAGATCTGACATAATCATGTCTATTCATGCAATCACAGCTCTGAACTTTCTGATGTGATTAATATATTGCAATATTTCAAAAAGAAATGTATTCTGTCTCTTCAGGGACAAGGGAAGTCTGACTTCCAACGCTCTGGAAAGGATTATGATCCAACTTGTATAGAGCAAAGAAAGAAAATGAGCCTAACACTGATGGAACAACACTCCTGATGTTAGCCTCCAATATCTTGTATTCTGTCTCATTTTATTCGTAAGCACTAACATGACTGCAAGGCATTGTTGTGATTCAGGAACAAGTCTCATGACTCCTTACTATATAGGTTTATATACATTATTTTCATTATCCAAATATGTAGAACTTAAATGAATACATAGTCAATGTCTATTGGTGTATAGTATGTTTTTTATTCCATAGCAATGTAACAGTCACAAAAGCATAATTGTGTCTTCTTTATTGCCAAGGATTTTAAGGGAATATGTTAAGTAAACCTATGGTCTGTCTTTCCACAGAATGCAGAGTACATTTCTCCAGTACTAAAAGATGTCCAAACACCTTTCTCCTTGAGTTCAATAGCTTTTACTTGACTACAGTAGGAAAAAATAGTTTAATATGAAACAGTGCTTTATTTTAATAATATAATTCATAAATATATGCATTATCTGCAGTAATATGAATTATAAGTATACGAAAAATATTAACAAATTTATATTGAGATTCTGGTTTGGGTCTGTAAAATAAGGGGAACATGTGAAGATATCTACAAATAGGGAACATCTGGAGGAATTGTTTTGTTAAATTACCAGTGAATCATAGCGGAATTTATTCTGATAAAGGATTTTAGTCATAATTTCAAGGAATTAACATTTGTCTACACTTCAAGGCTGCATTTGACTTTTGGCAGCCTGGGTTAGAAAAAATAATGACAGAAGTAGTTGGAATGATGTGCAAGTTGTTCTGCCAAGTCTTGATTCCCAGAGCAATCCATGCTCAGGTAAGGAGGGTCACTGCATCAATAATTAGCTAGAACTTTCCAGGAAGAAAAAAAAATGTACAAGTTGTCAGGTCTAAATATGCAATGGGAACAGAATTCTGCAGTTATGCCAAGACTAACAAGTGATGGAAACAGAGATCTATTTTTAAGACAAATAAAACTGTATAGTACCTTTATTCAAGACATGATCCTACTTATCTTTTGATAAGTTTTTTTTTTATTGAACTCACACATGATTTTAATCTTCTCCCATATTAATCATAACTATTATTTCTGTCTTTTTTTGACTCTTTTTCCAATGTGTGATGTATGCTCTTTTAGTGCATTCTTCTGCCCTTCTTTTCTCATTGTTAAACTGGATGCAACTCTATTGTATTTCATACAGATAGATTATAGATACAGTAATATGAAGAAAACAGAAGAAAGTTGCATTTTGTTTCAATGGGGTAGCAGCACTTAAAATGAAAATTACACCTGAATTTCCTTTGTTACTCCCACCTGGTCTATTCCGGGTACATACTGAATTTACTACAGCAAAATCTCTGCTGAAGATGGTTGAAAAAATGGAAAAGCAGAGGCTCCTGACTGCAGAGCAATTCTCTTTTTTTTTCCCTATTCACCTTTGCAAACTTTAACTCAATTCCTCAGTCAACCATTCTGTGTAATGAGACCTGGGCTGGAACATTCCATATTGATTTGTATAAAGTCTCCTTCTCTTGGGACTTATTTCTTCTACCTCCTCCTACTTTGCTCTCTCTTTCTATTGTTTCCCTGATCTTTATTCATCCCTGGCTTTTGTACTGTAACATTTTTTTCCCTGCTGCTCACTGTGATAAGAACAAAGGCCTTTTTTTCCTCCCCCCCCCCAACTGTCTATGTGAAATATCTCTCTTCTATTCAAATGCTAACTTCATGCTTAAGTAACTCTATTTTAGGGTAAATTTAAAAGGATAAAGTAGATGACATTTCTGTATTATGAGGGAGCCAACGAATATTTCAAATATTTCTATGCAGAGAATTCTATAAAAAACATTAAAATATACTTGTGCTTGCTATGCCTGTCCCTTCCAGTAGGAGATTATTCAGTTCATACATACCTACTTCATGTGAAATATAAACTATTTTCAGGCAGTTTTTTATTTCTGTGAAATATATAGGCTTTTTTTCCCCCTAAAAATGTATCTAATGTCTTATATTTATGAGAGCCTAATTAAAATAAAAATTGAATTTTTCACTTCATAATTTATTATTTTGCGAGTGAAATACCAAAATAAATACTTTTTTTTTTTGACATTTCAATGTGTTTATGACATTTGTCAGTGTTTTCGAACCTGTCAACTTCACAAAGAACCAGAATCACCAAGCAGACCTAGTTTCTATTCAACCTTATCTTCTGTTCGTATTCCCCAACTCTGTGATGTGTATTAAAACTTTAGACACTTTATATAAGTACATGTTAATAAGCAGACTATTCTCTAGTCTCTGCATTTTGGAAATAGGCCTCTGCCACTGATTTCTCTAGAAAGTTGCTATTACTAGTTGTTGCTATTACTAGTGGTGCAGAAACTTTGGTTGTGCAATAAAAGGTGATAGTGGTAGAAATACTTCAAATATACCATAAAAACATTTTTTCCCCTAAAATTTTATAGTCTGTCCATCATTCTCACTATGTTTCAGCACTAGAGACTCTTATTTCATATCCTACTTCGATATGGTAGATTATATATATATATATATATATATATATATATATATACTATATCTATTATATAATATAGTATATAGTATATATTATAATTATATATAATCTATATTATAATTATATATAATTATATATAATTATATCTATTTTTATATATATATATACATACTTGGTGGATTATAACATGGGTGTCTTATAAATATTGGCTCTTTTTCTGACTGACAGTAGTACAGAGGTGATGTTCCTACTTTTGTGCTGGGTACTAAATTCACCACGGGCCAGCAAGGAATAAGAGCAGAGCAATGCCTTAAGTTGTGAAGGAAGGGGAGCAGGAGAGCAAGTTATTAAGGAGTGGTCAAGAGGAATTACATTTTCTGAGGTTTAGAGAACAGACCTGAGAACAGATCTAGGAGTTAATCATGGATTAACACTTGTGGGATTGAGGGAGTCGGCCAAGACTCAGTAAAGCTTGTGCTTGGTAGTGTTTAAAAGCATTATCTCACAAAAGATGGGCATTGCCATGGAAAATGTAAGCAAGGACTGCAATTATTTGCATTAAAGCAGCATGACTAATCTTCTGGTTTTGCTTTATCTGAACAGGCAATTCTCTGACGGATTTAAGAGTCTCCCAACTTCTGCGTTCTTTATACATGTATAGAGTGGTGGCTTTCAGGGTACCTGAACAGAAGCATTTTTATCGGCTCTGAGGAGCTGATGTTATGTTTAAAGTACTATTATAAGAGACAGGAGAGATAAAAGATTGGAATTTCTTCTATCTTAGCAAAGACATCTACTAGTTGTCTCACTTGGGGCTAGCTGGGCTTCATTCCCTTCAGAAACACTTCCTGAGAGTGATTCATCTCAATATAAGATAGATAAATTAAACAGTTCCAAAGTTAGCCAAGTCCCACGCTGAATAAATATATTTTTTGCTTGTTATTCAGATCCCAAGATTTACTGTACCAGGAATGGCTAAAATAACTTCCTTCCCTTTCCTGTCCACCCTCTCTGTTCTCAGTATGTATCTACTGAGAAAAGGCACAAGGACTCAGTTGGAATGTCAGCCTGGTTCCACTTTTGGCCTTGACATTGTCAGTGTTTGAATGGCTGTGGACCATTTTGAGTACTTCTGGTTGGGATATTTCTTGTTTTGTGGTCTGTGTGGCAGAATTTGGCCTATGCAGGGTATTAAGAGTTTCTTGTTTGGAAGTCTGTCTTTCTTTCTGTGCAGCACTGAGTGAAAAGGCTATTTTGTCAAACCGAAGTCGTCATATTACATATTCTTGCCCAGGATCCATATTTCCACTGTGCTCTCCCTGTATGGGTTTTTAGCTCTTGCATAAAGTACCCACTTCTGGATGCACCATCTTTGCAGTATTAAATGTTGCATGTGAATGCATTTCCTGCAAGAAATGTATATGCAGTGAGTAACAGGACATATTTCAAGTTACATGTTCTCCTCTCTGATTTCCCATGAAGTTAGAGAAAGAAAAGCTCTAAGGTTAATGGTGCCGGTGGCAATACAGTCATAGTTTGGAGATGTCACCTTTCACAGATGGGAGAGGCAGCAGATCAGGTAGTTTTCTCCTGCAAAGCAGGGTTTCCTGGCTGCTACTGGGAGCCAGGACACCACTGATACCTTTGTGTCAGAAAAAGGTGCTGGTTACCTCTGGAAGAGTTTCCCACTGCTGTCTGCAGCTGTAGTTCCCACATAAAGCCAAATTGGGAAGAAGCAGTGTTACTTCCAACCTCCAGGCATGCAGCGCATCAGTGGAAATTCCTTATGTGCTGCCCTTGTCACCTCTGCTACAGGGTCATCTGTTGTGATTCTTGTTTGGTGGTCTGCTATCTAATATACATTAGAACTGTTTGCCAAGCTAATTGGTTTGCTGCTGTAATTTTCAAATTAGTAAGAAAAGTCCAGACTCAGTAGTGTATTTTATTTCGTTCATAGTATATGAATTTTTACAGTACTATCTGATTATCTAAGGATTAATAAAACAGAAGAACTGATGTAAAATTTTCATTGATGTAAAAATCAATGAAAATATAACAGAAAAAAATCAAGATTTCAATCAGATATAATACTGAAATATTATACATGAAAACATGTTTATTGCATGGTTCTCATCACCACAGGTATATGAACTCTCACATAGCAAGCTGAGGTTTATGATCTTCATAATAAATTAGAGAAAACAAGAGTGGGGATGGTAAAATAAAGTATATGAATCCCCCCACGTTGCCCCAGACGAAACTTCTCTGAATGTATTTTGTTCTTCTTTTCTTCTCATCCCAATCTGCTTCAATTCCCCAGGGAAGGGATCCTTTCTGCCACAGCAGCTGCTCTGATTGGGCGAGGAGGATTCCTCACTTCCAAAGAAAGGGGAACGCAGGCAGAGCTGTGCCCTCCCATCAGCAGGCAGGAGCCTCCAGATGTCAAACCTTCTCTTTGTTCAGTCACTGAGCTCAGCAGAGTTACTGGGTGCTTAAAGTTAAACAAAAACTCGAATGTTTTCAATGTCAAGACCCAGGAGGTTCTCAAAAGCAAAGGCTGTTACATGCTATTGCCAGGACAGAATAATTTGGAGAACTTTTTACTCAACAAGAGAAGTACAGCTGTCATTGTCTCCAGTAGTACAAGTAATAATAATAACAATAATAATAATAATAATAATAATTAGAAGGATCTGTTAGTTCAGGGAAACTACAAAACCACAACCTGAAAGACCCAGGCTTTGTTCTTCAGTCTGTAGTTTGGTACTTTATCAAGCTGTTAAATTCCCATTTGTTTGCATTATTCCATCTAGAAGGTCATCAATTAGAGTCTGGGCTCCAGAGAGGTGTGAGCTGTTGGTCTTCAGCCACTTAATGGTGTTTCAAGTCTTGGAGAGATCTATTCACTCTAGGTTCCTGGGTGTTTGTTGGACTTATTCTAGTTCTTTTTATGATGAATGCAAAACTGTTATTTGTGCTGTTTAATATATATCTTAAAGTATTTCTTTTCAAATTGCTCAGCTGAATTAATTTGTGGTGAATAATTTCATAACTAGATGCTAATGCATTCATTCTGTGCTCTCTATATCAACTTTTCTCTTTCCTAAAATAAATTGGGAATGCTAGAATACACTAAAAATAGCTAAAGGAGAACTGTTACTATAGGAGTGTTTATCTGCATACAATTTTAATTACTTTTTTGAGGACTTTCACCTCAGAATAAAGTATTGATGTAGTATTCATGAGAAGAAAATAAAGGGGAAAGTTGAATGCAATGCTTTGTGTTCTGAAATAATGAAAAATGAACTTTTCTCAGTTACAGCAGAATTAGCAGATATTTAAAATTAAAAAAAAATCCAGAAAGATTTTTAAATCTTTATGGCATGTTGTATGTCAGTTTGACAAAAAAAAAAAAAGAGTCTAAAGTAAAGAAATACATGAAGAATCCTGAAAAAAAAGTAGCTCTTCACTGCAAGTATACATGGAATCCTTAGCCAGCTGCTATTCTTTTTATCCAGTTAGTCCAACAGATGTAGGAATTCTGAAAGTTTGTTGATTTGGATCCCTTCCACACTTATTCTTGTTTAAGGATATTCCTGGGATATCTGCAGCAGGAGATACTGAACTCCAGCAGTCATGAGTAGCAGTGGATTAAGACAGGAAGAAAGTCCTGAACCCATTAAAAGATTTTATTTGAAAACAGTCTTTATAATGATATTGTGTGACTTTTTTTTTCTTTCAAAACTCACATATCCAAGTTACCTCCTCACTGCCCACAGAATAGGCCTTCCATAATATTTAGAAAGTCTGAATGAGGTCAGTCTAAGAGATTGGCCTCTGTATTAAATAAAAATGGTAGTTTCTCCATTCTTTCAAGGCTTACAGATATGATTGTTTCTCAGTTATGACAGAAATACAGTGAGGAGAGTCTAATCTGACTGTTTTGTATGTCTGAGGATGTAAAGGTGAGTTCTTTAGGGTGCAGCACACACACACTTGCTAACTAATGGCTGAGCTCACATTTTGCTCAGTAACAGCATTCCCTTTACCTGCAAATTAATACTAAATTCTAAAGACTATCTAAATTCCAGTACTAAGGTGTCCTGAGAGAGGGTATAATAACTGAAAAATGTCATTTTTAACATGCAGCCTTTAGTTTAAGAAGTCAATAAAACTGAAAGATTAAGTGCATTTACTGCATCTATTTTTCTCCTCTGATTTTCTCCTGGTTTTGGCTTATATATGTCAAATAGACTTTAGGACGTAGCTTCTTTATGTATCCAGTGATCCATCTGGAGTTCCTCCAGCTGGGTCAGTGCTAGCTAGTGCACACTGTGTACATAAAAATGCTGCCTAGCTGAGGTTTGCACATCTGAAATGTAGAAAAATAACCTAGCAATGCAAAGAGCACAAGTAAGCACACAGAATAAAGGGGACGGTGGTCTCTGGCACCACCAAGGGAAGGGAAATTATCAGCCTCTCTTCAGAAGGAAGAGCTGGCTGCTGTGTCCTAATGCTGTCCTTTCCAGGGGCCCCTGGTATGATCAGAGCAGGACCACACTGGGATCTCTTACAGTAGGAGCTTCCCCTGACAGGAAGCAGGTGATCCTCAGGCTGTCCTGAGCTCTGTTAAGGTCAGGATTAAGGAAGAGCTGGCCTTGGATTTGTACAGTTTAAACTCTTTTTCCGTCTTAAAAGAGAACAACATGTTCTTAGATGTGATTAAAATTCAGGCTGTATTTCTGACACTGTTGGTTCTCATTTCCTGGCTAAATTATATTGCAAGGAAATAAAGTCCAGACTACCTGCATTCACCTGTGGGCACTAGAGGATAAAGCAGCCTTCATTTCTGCCTTAATATACTGCATAGTGCTCCTGGCAGTGGGGGATGTCTGCTGCCTTCCCACCTAGAGGAGTCTGTACTTCAGCATGAGTGCAGTGATCCATGTACTGTTATTATCACACCATACAACCAAATCTCTAAAACACCTTGGGGTCCGTCTCTGTTGGGTGAAAGACATTATAAAATGAAAAGTATGTTTATAACAGTTTGCAGCAGAATATTGTGTTAGCCTCATTGGGCTACAGTGATGGATTAAGGGGAATTGTTGCCCTTGAGAGGAAAAGGCCTGAGTGAGTTATGTACTCAATTTTCACGGCATTCAGAGTGTACATATATTAAAAGGAGTTTTGGCATATTCTGGCAGAAAGCTGAAAAAGTCACAGGGAGGTGACCAGCTTTTGATAATAGCTCATTAACACTATTTGTCATACTTAGAACTCTGAAGTACTCAAGGGGAAAACAGAGTAGCAGTGTAAGAAAGGAAGCTCATTTTTAAATGTAGTTGATTGAATGAAAGCTTGAAGAAAATTAGCCTTCTAAATTATTCATATGCTTTAGAGACATCTTTAAGTGACTTAACAGGAGGTCACAGTTTGAGCAGGGGGCAGAACTAAGAATACAACACTATCCTTACAGCCAATAACTTTATTCCCAGCTGACAGAAGTGAATGTTTTTTTATGGAATAAATCTTCCTGTGGGACTATACTAGCTGCAGTAAAACTTTCAGAGGAGAGTTTCCCCAAGAGAAATACACAGAAGAAGGTTTGTTGGTGGGCAGATCACAGATTTGGGAGGTGGGAGAGTTTGGTTTGGCAGTTTGGTTCAAATTCAGAAAAAGTCAGAACATCCCAGATGAGTTTCAGAATTACTTTACTCTCTTTATCTCATTAAAAGAAGTCAAAATTCTTGGGTTTGCTCCAGCCTGGAGCAGAGGATGTTTTTGTGACCTCAGCATGTTCTCCAGAGCAGGAAAACAAGTTTCCTGTTCTACATTACTCTTCCCAAGTCTGATCACTCTGGGGTGGGGACACAGTCATATCACAATTATATATATATATATATATATATATATATATATATGTATATATATATATGTATATATGAAGATCAAAGAGTTCATAACAGGGCTTGGGTTTAATCAGTATTAGACTTTTTTATTTGAAGCTGCCTATCAGCTTTATTTTTTGGTTATAAGAACAACTGAAATGTGGCTTTGCTGAGGAGAGGAATGTGCTTCAGGAGGCACTGAGCTAACAACTGGATTGAATAGGGGTTGATCTGCATCCCAGATTCTATTATCTGGGGAGGAAGTGTCCTTCAGAAAGGTCCACACACATCCCTGGCATCCCTTAGCTGTCTGCTTATCTTATAAGTGGAAAAAGGTTGGGATGTGACCTTTTCCTGTCCTTTACCATCCCTGTGGAGGAAGCAAAAGTTCCTTCCACCCCTGTCCATTCTGTGGCACTGGCAGGCAACAAAGTGGGAGTAAGAAATATTTGAAATCCTCTAACATCCCCATCTGGCCACGTAGATCAAATCAGAAGTTGGCCTGTCCAGGGAAAAAAAAAAAAAAAAAGGTTTAGTGAATTAAATATTGAACAGTGCAATTTGTTCCCCTGATGCATGTCTATGCAGGTTTAGGTTCAATAATTATTTGTCAGTTGGCTTTCTTTCATTTTCAATATATTCTAGAAATTTCATTTTTTGATCTTAAACCCTCAGCCTATCCATCATCCTCCAGATCCATGTGGTATATCTGTTCTTTAATTTTCACTTGTTTCTTCTCTTCCTCTACCTTTGAGTCATATTGATTTTTGTAACATTCAGTTAATATTTCAGTATGTTATTAGTTTGTGTGACATTTTACAGTCCATGCAATTAAATTACTATGGGCCTCTTGAAATTACTGGGCTAGTAAGTCAAATAATTAAATTAACTTTCAAGGGGGAAAAATGGCAGAAAAACAACACAGAAGCTTTTGACTGTTGAAAAAATTACTTTTGCATCTCCAAAATACCAGAAAGAAAAGGGCTGGTTTTGGATTTAATTTTATTTAAGGAACTTAAGTTCATGTGTATTCTCAACAATATCTACTACACATTAACTGCTTATTTAGCTGTCATCATGACTGAAAATTCATCCTTAATGTATTTCTGTCCTGGTAAGAAAGTCATATATTATGTTAGTTCAGTGATATAAGGTCTCCTCATGCTGGATCAAAACATTTCCCTCTGGACTTTTTCCAGCTGACCCTCTGCTGGCAAAGCAATGGATTATTTTTATGTCCATGGGGAGGAAGGAGCAAGTGTCAGCTAGTGGAGATTTTAATTACAAATTTGGCATAGCAGAGATGATAATACACAACAGCAAAGTTAATCTCTTTTGGGTTTTGTGTTGTGACTTAGCAGTTATTAATTAATGTTTGTAGACCTGTGGCACAGAAATATGCAACCTGTAACACTCACTCTTCAATGCATACGAGTGTAGGGCATAAACATTTTATATGTAATACTAAGAAAGTATTTGTTTTAAGGTAAATCCTTCTAAGCATTATATTGAATATTATGTTTCTCACTTTTGAAGAACTGGACTCAATTTTTATGACATATCTTACACGAACAAGATATAAACCTTTATAATATGCCAGTTCTGTACACATGCAAGAAATAGTTATGTATAAAGTCTTGAAGAAGGATTTTTACTTCCAGTGCAAGCAAACATGCCAAAAAGCTGGCATTTTCTCTCTTTTGCCAATAGATGGCAATATGTTATAAACATGTGGAATCACATAGCCCAAATTTAAAATCACTTTCTTACCAAGAAGTTTTTTTAAACATTGATCGATCTGCATAGATACCAAATGCAGTAAAACCAAGCCAAAATAACCGTCTTTTTTTTGTCTTCTAATTATATGTCTCTGTCATGGTTGATGCCCAGCTGACAACTAAGCTTCACACAGCTGCTCACTCGCTCTCCCCTACTGGGATGAGGGAGAGAATTGGAAGGGTAAAAGGGAAAAAAACTCAAGGGTTGAGATAAAGACAGATAGTTTAGCAGGTAAAGCAAAAAGCTGCCTGCACAAACAAAGCAAAACAAGGAATTCAATCACAACTTGCCATGTTCAGCCATCCAGGGAGAGCAGGGCTCCAGGACACATAAGAGCGGCTCGGGAAGACAAACACCATCACTCGGAATGTCCCCCGTTCTTCCTCCTGCCCCCAGCTCTGTATGCTGAGCATGATGCCACAGGGTCTGGGATATCCCTTGGGTCAGCTGGAGTCTCTGTCCCCTCTGTGTCCCCTCCTTGTGTACCCCCACCCTCCTTACTGGTGGGTAGGGTGAGGTGAGCACCAGAAAAGGCCTTGGCTCTGCTAACAGCAGCTCTGTACTATAATGTAACCACTGAAAATATTATGGAACTTGTAAAGACATCGCATTAAAATTGGTACTAAAACTGATAGAGAAGAGTGGTGTGATAATAGATATAAAATTATGGCTGGGGGATGGAAGAGATGAATAGAGGTAGTGAGGGTTTCAGCCCTTAGCACGATCTACCCTAATAAAATGAGGAAGATTGTTGAAATCCAAGGATGGGTATTAAATTAGCATATACTGAATAGTTGAATGTGCTGAATATTATGAAGGCAGCTGTGTTTCTCTCTTCCTCAGGTGTGACCTTAGCCAGTCCTTCAGCTTTGCTCCAGCATCACTACTTGATTGCATTTTTTTTATGTGCTTCAGGGGAAAATGAGGCAAAAAGCTTTGCACACACTTTTCCATGGCACTAGAAATCTGCTAGAGAATGCACAGATGCTTTTCTGCACCCATGGAGAAACAGCAGTTGCACAAACTTATTGGAATAGACACTGAGCTGCACCAGGGAACTGAATCTTTGGGTATTAAAATAGTGTCTTCTGTTATATTTTGCATTGTTAAAAGCAATTTAAATAGCAGCTTTGTTAAATAAAGGACCAAAATATTTAAAGAACAAAACTAATATGTCCAGTAGAATATTTAAGGTAGTTAGAAACTGTCTGTACTATACCAGTACTCATTTTATTTTAATGAAAAAAAACCCAAGAAGCAACAAAAATACGCAATACGGTGGAATGAATGTGGTATTTACATAAATAATCAGCCAATATCTTAGTTTTTGGAGGAAACACATAATGACATGAAAGTAATGTATACTTCTCCTTACTTAGGAATTAACCCCTAAACACAGGGTAATTTGTATTTTTTCAGTAAGATTTCTTGTTTTAGTTGCAACTCTGGATCTGTAGATTCACAGGATTTGTATCTGCTTGGTTTTGAGAGGTTTTTGTAGTCAGAAGAGTTAAAAAAATAATATTTGTATTTGGAAGTATGTGATCTGAAAAGTATAAACTTAACTTAAAAAGCCCAAGTCAGTTGAAGGAATTGATACTCAACACGTGTTAATTGTTTCTTCTGAATCAAATTTGCCCAGTTTAAGGGTCTAAAAAAAGGATTTTCCCCCCTAAATTATACACTGTAAAGAAGATAAAATCTATTGTGTGAAAAGCAAGATTCTGCTCTTTTTTCTTTGCAATCTGTCACTAAAATCAGGGACTACAGATCTGGGATTCAGCTGACAGGTTTGGTAATGGTGCATAACATGATATAAAGGAAAAGAAAGCTCTCTGTAGTTGTAACACACCAACTTTACAGAGCAGTCAGCTAGAGGTATTCTGGCAATTTTTGACAGGTTCAGGATTTTGGAGAAGACTCATTAAAAAAAATTAGTCTTTGTATTCAAAGCTGCTTTAAAATTATTGCAAATATCTGAAATGGATTCCAGTGTTTGGTGATATATTAGCATATATTACCATCATAATTGTTGATTCAAAAATTAATTTCAGAAAACACTAAATATTAAATAATATTAGGAAGAGCACATTTTCATTTTTTTAACTTCAAAAATGTCCAAATTTTCATTTCTGACATCTTCAGTTCAAAATATATTATCATTTGAAAGACTCTTCAGTATATATCATTGTAATCTTTAAATCATAGGTGGGACCAAGAAAAATTACTTTGAAGTCTCCAGCTGAAAACAAACCCACTTTTTTATTTATTGCATTTTTGATAATATAGTAATTTAATTGTAAATGTATCCAACAGTAATCCCTTCTTCATCTTACAATTACACAAAAAAAGTCCTGTTGAGCTAATTGCCTGTTATTTAGTTTAGAGATATTACAGATGATTCTTAGTTTGCCCTAAATCTACTCATCTGTGATTTTGCTCCCTGAAACAATACAGCTTTGTACATCACCATAACCTCAAGGGATCGAGAGAGATTGGTTTGCTATATGCAGAACACCTGCATTTCTGCCTGCATTTTTATGAGTTTTTCGCAGGTGCTGCACTTGAATGAATGAAATGACTCCAACACATCAGAAGAGCACTGAACAGAGTTGTTAAACTGTGTTTTTTTCCAGGAGGCTGGAAAATAGGAGCAGTCCAAAAAGACTTTGGTTTATCTGTTCATCTTCTTGGGTCCATAAAGCCCAGACATGCTGATTCCTGGGGAAAGTGATTTCTACTCTCCAGACTGCTGGGCTTTGTCATGTAGGCAGAAAGTGACACAAGATTGTGGAACACAATAAGCTTCATCCCACATTCTCAACTTCTTCCTCAGCTGCATGAACTCTGGGCCAGCTGTGGAAGGTGGAGAGGAGAAAAAAAGCAAAAGAGAAACAGATGTTGAATCTGTAGCGAGTAATAAATTGTTCACTATGCTCTCTTGGTAAATTGAGAGACAAACCAGATAGAAGAGATGGGAATTCTTCCAGTATGGAACTTCATGTATTTTTCAAGTTTGAGTCTTGTAAGTTTCCCTGACTCCAATGAGCAAATTGCTGAAACTTATTTCCTCATGGGTGTATTTTCATGCCTAAAGTTAAACAGTATTAAATGCTGTGCTGCCTTAGATAGTGTAGAAGTGAATGAAATTGCTTTCAAAACCTAAATCAATCACAACATATGGTATTTCTGTGATCCTTGTAGCAAAAATGCTCTGCGCCAGTGGATGCCAGTGTGTGCACCAAAGCAGAGTCGATTAATGATGCTGCAGATGAATCCTTGCAGAGGATGCATGGGGAGAAATATCCATTTGTGATTCAAATAAGTACTCTTGCCATGCCCTAACAGATAAGAATGTACTTCTGTCCAACCCCCCTTGGTACAGCCCCACAAAACCAAACAACCACAACAACTTAGCTTGAATGTTTTTCCAGTGTATTTTATCATCCAAAGTCTGTATCTCCAGTTATTTTCTATCTAGAGCAATCAAAATAAATACCATCCCCCCACCTCCCAAAAAAAGCAAAGCAAAACAAACAAACAAACAAAACAACAACAAAAACCTATAGCTAAAGCCAGTGATAAATATTGCTGTGTTCATAAAGTTTCTTGTTGTGTTGCTATAAGTAGGATAGTTGAAAAATTTGGAAATCCCTGAAGCACCATTTCATACCCAGCACAGAAATTTTATTTGTGTAGATAAATAACACTCTTTTAAAGAGATAAATCTGTTAGAATGAAATTGGTATGGTTTCAGCATTTGTAATGTGAGCATTTCAGAATCATAAGTACCAGTTTATGTAAATATGTCTTAAACTCATCAGTTTTGCCTACCTTATTACTGATATATATCTTCATTGAAACTATGTACTGACTGCACTTCTTAAAGACTGGCAAGCCAAAGGCTGCTCCTTCTCCCTGGGAATTGCCATCTTCTTTACAATGAAAAAAACATTAAATGAGCTTTTTGCAGTAAGTCAACTCTCTTCTTTTCACCACCAGTGGGGGATATATTTTTTTATTTTACTCTACAAATCCTAATTAAAGAGACATGAGAAGGTCCCTTACAATGAAAATTTTTGCACATTTGTCCCCCCTTCAGAGAAATATATTTAGTTCCCAGTGTCCTAGCTAAACGTTAAGATACTAACATTGACCTTGTAGTTAAACCCTGTGTTGGAAGTTGTGTATAAACCTTTTTTTAATGTCTGCTGCAAAGAAATCTTGTTTCTCTCCATTGCCTCTGGAATTTTCCTTTTCCTACATCAGATGCGTCTGTTATATAGTGATATTTAGAGGCAAAACAAAGCAAAGTTGTTTATATAAAATTTTCTGGCTACAACTGCTGGATGAGGGAGATTTATACTCACAGACTTGGTATTTGTCCAAACTTTGCTCGAACCTTTTATTACTGGTTTCTTTCTGGATCACGTAATGTATGGTCACATGTAGCATTTTAAAGGAGAGTTCAGTGTCTTGGCCTATCTCAGAAAATAATTTCCATTGTATCGATATTAAAAAAATAATGTAGTTGGATAACGCAAACCAGGTTTTCTGCTGTAAGGCAGCCCCCTCCTTACCTTAAAAACTCCCTCCCATTCTTTTTGTCATGTGTGTTTTTTCTGTGCACAGCTCAAAATATATGACTATTTCTGTGGCTGCATGATGACACGTTGGCAGATAGAGTTGGAGTAACATGTTTGAGCTTGATTTTTTAACAACATGTTAAAAATACATGGAAAATGTTCAATAACTCCTCTTTTTAACTCACTACTCAAACCCTAGGCACAAGCTCTTGCTATTACTCTTTAGGCTGGCCACACTGGAAAGTCTGTAAAGCGCTGAAAAGAGTGAATTGATGGGTTTTATGCAGAACTAAAACTTTGTCTTAATCTGTGAAGTGTTTTGGAAAAAATATCCCAAGACAACCACACCATTATTCAGCTGGTTTGCTGCAATTGTGATTTATGGCCTGAGGTCAGAGAGATCCATTTGGATATCCCGATGTGCCAGGTGAGCACAGAGGCTGCAGGGCCAGTGGCTGAGGAGATGCTGATCTGTATTTTGCATGTCCCTTCCTTAGACAGGAATAATCATTCCCAAGGACTTAAATGGCTTTTCAGATAGTAGTGAAGAAAAGGGAATTTAGGATTAGGTCCCTATGGTAGCAGGAAGGAGCACAGAGCACAGGATTTGAGATTCAGAATAATGCTTCTCTTGGATAACATTTTATAGATATAGACCATGTGAATATTTAGGGTTTATTTTACATATTTCCAGTCTTTCAAAGCATGGTACAGCTAGTTCTCTCACCCATTATATTTGTGGGAGTTATCTACTGTAATGTCTCAGATTTCTTTGCTGCGGCTCTTCCCCCTCCACCTCTCAGGAGCATTTCTGCTACAGATTGTGTGCCTGTAAATCTCTATGTAATGGTCCAAGGGATGGATACAGGCTCTGAGTCCTAAGTGGGACACACCCTTGTGAAACAGCTGCTCTTCACCAGGTTTTTAATGGTAGATATGCAGTTGGATGTCTTCAGCTGTTCTTCAGCCTTAGCAGGAAGCTGTCTGCAGGCTGAGGCACTCTCAATGACACGTGTTCTCCTTTTCAATTTTATTTTCCAAAACCCTAGGCTTATAGGCTCAGTTTTGTCTCAAAACAGACCTGTTTCGGTTGTGCAAGCACATTATAGGTCAGTGGGCTGAGATTTGGGAATATGGATGATCAGGGGTTTCACTAGTTTGTATTGGAAATGGCAGGATGAGGTAAAGTGTCTACAGAAAAGGTGAGGTTTTCCATATGAAACAATCTTTCCCTATCCCTAGCATATGCATGTGTGCAAATCCCAAGAAGGAACGAAACTCAGGGGGTGGCCATGGAACTTTGAAAATCCATGAGCTATCTTCAGGGAGTTTTGTATCAAATTTTGGCTGTCTTTACTAATAATAATGACAGACTTGTCTGAATGAAGAAAACCTTTCTATTTCACACTCATGGGTAAATGTAGAATATATATAGAAATATAGAAAATATATAGAAATATAGAAAAAGCTTTCAGATACATAGGCAGTAGCTTTCATTGGGCTCCCATGCTGTACTGCGCTGTTGTTCTGAACAGCTGAATACACAAGAAAATGCCCATAAGAGTAATTTTCTAGCCTCAGTGGAGGTAATTCCTGTAAATCAAGTTTAACATACATGGTCTAAAAATTCAAATAGCCTCCAAGAAGCTGCCTGTTTTCTATTAGGGTGGTGGGATTACAGAAGGATTGACTCAGTGAACGTTTAATTTTCATGGAATCAGAGAATTTTAGAATGGTTTGTGTCAGGAGGGACCTTTAAAGAGCATCTAGTCCTATCCCCCTGCCCTAATCGGGGACATCTTCAAATAAATCAAATTCCTCAGAGTCCTGTCCAACTTAACCTTGAGTGTTTCCAAGGGTGGGGCATCTACCTCCTTCCTGGCCAACTTGCTCCACCCTCATGACAAAAATCTTTTCCTCATATCTAGTCTGAATCTATTCTCTTTCAGTATAAAACCATTACACCTTGTCCTGTCAGAAGAGGTACTGCTAATGAGTTTGTCTCCATTTTTCTTACATGCTCCCTTTATGCATAGAAAGGCCACAATAAGATCTCCCTGGAGCCTTTTCCAGGCTGAACAACTGTCAGATTTTTCTCCCCAGGAGATGTGTTTCATCCATCTGATCATCTTTGTGGCCTCCTTTTACAGCTCCATGTCCTTCCTGTGCTGGGACCCAGAGTTGGACACAGCACTGCAGGTGGGGTCTCAGCAGGGCAGAGCAGAGGGGCAGAATCCCCTCCCTCCCTGCTGCCCACCCTGCTTTGGATGCAGCCCAGGGCACATTTGGCTTCCTGGGCTGCAAGGGCACATGGCTGGGTCATGTCAGCCTCTCACCCACAGCACCCCCAAGTTCTTCTGTGCAGGGCTGCTCTGGATCTCTTCATTGCCCAGGTCCTGGGTTTCCCTGATCCAGGTGCAGCCAGCACTTGGCCTTTTTGAACATCATGGGATTCCCATGGGACCAATTCTCAAGATTGTCCAGGTTCCTCTGGATGGCATCTCATCCCTCAGGCATGCCACCACCTGGCATGGTGTCATTTTCTAAGGCAATACTGTTGCAATCAGAGTTGTTGTCTCCATAACTGAAGCTATTTTTGAAGTACCTGTTTTGACCTGGAAGTTGTGTTTGAAAAGACTTTCTGAGTTGGGCAATTGTCATTTGACTGATGTCACTGGTTAAAAGTGATAATGTATGAAATACATACAATAAATTAAGCTGCTTTTTTACTCATGTGTATTGCCTAAATTGTAAATACTTGTTACAGACAAATATGTTTCATAGATTTCAGTTATAAAAAAATAAAATCTTACAGTTTAAGAGAAGTACAAACTCTGCCATCCCCAAAATTATTTCAAATAAATAAATTTTTAATTTTTAATTTTCTTATTATACAAATGGAGCTTCTGTGAGGAAAAATCTTAAAATATAAATATGAAAATATTAATCCATTTTAGCACTTTCCTGACTTGGAGTACAGGAGAATAACTCATTAAGTACTATACAGATGTTTGAGAAATGTACAAAAACATTCTTGGTGGTTAGCAAAATTCAGTTAAATTACTGTCTGGAGGAGTATTAATCATCTGTGAAATTGGAATATTAGTCATTGTCTTAAAGTAGAAAATAACATCCATTCTAGTCTCCAGACTCCTGTTGGACCCTGCATCTAGGGAAAGTCACTGCAGTAAATGTACTATTGCCCCTAAACACACTAAACAATTTCCTCAAATTGTATTATCACCTAATATCTGGCAGCATAGAATGTGATTATCCCCTCCTGAAAATGCTGTAGATCTTATCAAGGAGTGTCTAATCCCCCGGCCTTGGAAGTAAGTATTACAAGATGTACATGCTGAATGCAGTCAAATCCAAAGAATTTGAATGAAAAAAGACTGGAAGCCTGAAAGATGAATGGTTAAATATAATTAGGTTTTATTGCAGATTGCTGTTCCAGTACCTGTTCAGAACTTGTCCATCATGTCCTGTCACAGACAATAGCCAGTATTTAATGAGTTTGTTCAGGCCTTTACCTTCTCTTTCATAATGGCTGAAACAGCTTCCATTTATCTCAGGAAATTGAAGTCCTGTACAAAAGTTCATTCACTTAAATATTGCAGAAAGAAATCGCTTACCTCATTGACTGAGTGTCTGTGCACTAAGTCTACTTCTACTTAAAGAAAGAAGGATTAATGTATTGTATTTATGAGGAACAGGCATCTGTTTTAGTTGCAGTATTCCCTAAAGTGATGACAACCCCAGGACACCTTCAGAATTTCATTTCATTATTACTATCAGTAATCATAGATATGTTTTTTTTTAAAGCCAGTTTGGAAAAGCTAAAGACTCAAACTTGGCCATAATTTTGCTAAACAAATGGCAGAATGGTCCTTCTTTAAGGACCCTTTTTTAAGGTCCTTTTTTTTTTTTTTCCCTCTTGCATTTGATTTTACAACTGAACTTGAAACACTGTGCTGAGTCACAGCAAGGTGTGAGCACAACAGATCAAAGATAAAAGAGCTTTGAGATAAAGCTAATTTTACTGAAGTCTTTTGTGAAACCTCTTAGTCACACTGGGAAATATTGGTAACTAACTTCAGTGCTTGCATGATCATTCTGGATCTACCACTGTATTATAAATTATATCACATTGATACTTCTACTAATGAATAGCCACAAAAGCAGAAGAAAACCAGAAAGGCATAGCAACTTTCAGGAGCAAGAAGAGGAAAAAGTAACTTGTTTCTCTACCCAGAAAATTACCACCACTTTCTGGTTTTATTTCTGCTTTTCAGTTGATTCATCCTTTTCCTTAGAAGAAATTTGTTTCTTTTCCATTTCTTAGAGTGTTTTATCCCTTCTTTTTCACATGCCTTCTCAGTTCCATCTATCTCTTGTAATACCTGAATGTATTTGGACTGTGAGTCATACAAGGAGAGCAATATTCTGCAGCCTGATCTTTCTACAGCAAAACTTAGTGCAGCTGAAGGCTTTCACTTGCTGAGAGAGAAAGTGAGTATAAGGCAAAGAGCTGAACATTCAGCATAGGAGAGCATACTTCTCTTAGGAAAGGTGTATTTGAATTGCATTATAAACAAATAAAAGAAAAAATATTTGGTGATTGATGAACTACTTTTATATCTAATATAAATATGAATGAAATAAATTGTGAACTATTTTTGTGTATGATTTTAAAATATTTTAATTATTTTGGTGACATCTTTATGAATTAGAAACCCCCCAGACTTGTCTAATTAACACTGTTCTTTGAGATTCTGTACTGTATCTTTCTCAAATTTCTGTGACTGATAGCATTTGGTGCTGGCCAGTCCTGAGGATAAAGGAAATCAATTATCCATATCATCCCCTAGCCACACTAATTTTGCTAATTGTTAATTTTAACTTTGCTATTGCTTTTCCCCCTTCATTTTTCATAGAGTTTAAAGGCAGAGATCTCTGGGGAAAACAAAACCCCAAATACTGCACAAGAAGGACAGGATCTGCTAAAGTCTATTTGGCTAATAAAGAGAAAACTGACAACTAAATGAAATTATTACTGGGAGCATCACCAGGTTGGACTAAGCATAAAGAGGGTTAAAAAGAAAAGTAATCAAAGACTGACAGAATCAGAGAGGAATTTATATATATTTAAAAACTGCACTTGATGTGGTGTTCAGGTTGGGTAGAAACAGACTATGAATATGGAACTAAAAAAAGCCTTTCATTTGTGAAGATTCCATAGATTTCAATGTTGGTAGATGAAACTTTTAACTCCTTATTTAATAGTGGTGCTCATGGAAACTACTTTAGGTGACAAAGTTAGATTCCACTTTTTTACTATTTTAAAATGAAAAAGGGTCTGAATTACATGTACTATTGCAAAAACACAGCCCATCTCATTCTGTGCTTCTCAACTACACCTCAGTCATGTGGCACACACAGAAATAAATTAACATATTCTATATTCCCTCATTAGATTAAAGAAATGGTGTGCATTTACACTTCAAATTAACCAACACGTGAACAATCACTTTTATTAGAGAGATAAAAATTTAGATATAAGATTTATAGAGTCAGAGGAGTGAGGTGCAAAGTGTTGACTTATCTCGGTCCCTCAAGTATTATGTAAATAAATGTAAGGTCTTAGGTGTCAATGATCAAACATCTAGCGAGTGGCTTTGAAGGTAACTCAATGAATTATATATTATTTAGTTTTAGAGAAATTATTGAGAGGAAGACAGAAGTTCAAGGAATGCAGTGTTAAAAATCTCAGCAAATAATTGCAAAGAACTTATATGCAAATTAGCCTTCTAAGAAAACTGCACTAGGGTAATTATTCTTTGAAAATGTGTGGTTTTTTTTTTTAATAGCAGCTTCTATATCTTTGTTCTGTCTTTCAGTACTATGGATATGTACAAAAAGCTTTGTCTAATGATGCTAAGAGTTTAATCAATTTTCTCTGATGAAGTTTCTGAAGGTATGGATTTGTATCTAAGCAAGGAAAGCAGCGCTCTGCTCGTCCACAGATATATCCTTTGTTCAAATTAGTTTCATATAAATTTGAACTTTATAACATGCTTAGAGAAGGAGTAGGTAGTTTTGCACTTGTTAGCAAAGGTAAAGCTATTATGTCCTTAAAGCTCTAAAGGTTGCAGAATACCAAGGAATCTGATGTAGTTTATTATTGTGCTGATTCTAATTAGCAAAGAAGAGAGGAGATGTTATTCTCTGCTGTTGTACAAGAATATTAAGTAAATATGATTTCTGGATTATATAGAACAGCCTAGATAGAAAATGTGATGCTGGAAGGTTAAAGAGAGAGAAGTGAGGAATAATAATTGCAGTTGTATAAAGGGAAAACGCATGGAAGAGCACAGCAGCTAAACACTCCCTCATGCTCACAAGTGGGCTGCACTCCATAAAGTTAGGCAGGAGCAAGTCAGGACTTTGAAAGAATGGAATAGAAAATTTGATATTTACATAAAGTGATAATGGGAAAAATAAAAAGCAGGGAGTATCACAGAACAGGTGATTCCTTTTTTTAGATGCACAGAGTCAGATACTCAAAGGGATTTGAACTCCTGTTTCCCTCTAAGGTACATAGATTCATTCTTTGTTTTCACAGGAATCCTTAAAAGAGTTTTTTAGATGAGAGACAAGATATCTTCAATTTAGCAGTCACAAAGCTTTCCAAATACTGTTAAAGGCCTTGAAAAGATGTTAGAAAACTGGCATCTTCTCTGTTTAACCCTTAAAGGATCATCTTAGAGGTGTTCTCTAGGCTATGTATAGGCAATAATTAGGCATATTCAAGCTTGTTTTAAAAGAAAAATTTTGGAATAGTGTTTGAATTCCTGACATTGCAATACGGAACTCAGTACAGGACAATTCAGCCAGGCTTTCCTGGGATGGGCTTTGGTAGAAGGCATCAAGGAGGAACAATACCTATAATTCAGCATGTAAGGGTCTATCATCCCACAGTACCCTCATGAATTTCATTACTATTTGTCATCAGTATAAGCATTAATGCAGTCTTTTCCCTGTCATAAATAAATTGGAGATTTTTATTAGAGCCATGTCAGACTCATGAAATAATTTTCTCTGGACTGCTTGGCCAGGCTTCTTTCAATGGAGAAAATACAGGGAAGGCCAGATGAAACCATGAATATCCCATGGCATAACTTCTTCCAGAGGACCTGGAAATGATATGCCAAGACTGTGCTTTACATAGAGAAGGAAGAGAGCCATTGTGAGAGTTTGTGGTAACTGTTTCAGAGAAAAAAAGGTACAGAGGATCTGATTTTAAAACTTAGTGAGACACTCAGTGAAGAAATATTTATCATATTAATATGTTTAAAAAAATTCTCACTGCATCTTTTACTCTTGGTATTCGTGAGACCACATATTTATTGTAGAAAAATGAAAAAAACTTTCACCCCTGGGTTATAGTAACATAATATTATGTATCCTTGAGTACATTATGCAAAGTTTGCTTTTCATATTTTCTCAACTTAATCACAATCCTTAGCCTTACTCCTAGAGATAAGGGACAAATTCTCTTCTGTTACCTCTATATGGACTTTGCAGCACTAATCCATACCTTTATTTAGCTGTTTTTCATAATTCCTTTTTATTGTTTCTGTCTTGACTATAAGGCTCAGTGGACCATTATCTTAAAACTTAAGATAACTTAAACTATTTTGTAAAGTTCCTTTTCTATATTACATATAACAATGCTCCAAATATACTTATTTACAATTCCATTATATCTTGATGTGTTGAAAGGCCAGTGTGTGTGTGCCCATGTATATATGTTAACTCTGTAAATATGCAACTCACAAAACACTATTCCATACAGAGATTCTTTAACTGCTTCCCAAATGCCGAAGAACAAAACCTCTCATCACCTTACAGATGTGCTAATTGTTTACCATTTTTAATTGTGGGAGAAGTAAAGAAAATAGTGATTTAAGTGAATTTTAAAATGTTATGGCAAATTTGAGAAAGAATTTACTGATTTATGTGCCTACCTCCTTCCAAGAACACTTTTTTTCTTTTTTGTATTACAGTTTAAAGCTGTTATGCATTATTTTTCCTTAAAATCTTAGGTGACAGCTACACATTTTAGTAAGAAGAACAAGTAAGCAAGCAAGCAAACAAACAAAAATAGATGGAAAATAGTATAATAGAAGTTATTTTGTGAGGAATGGAACAAATTTAATTTACTTCCCTGGGGCTTTTTGTCATTTCATCACCACATTATCTCAAGTTCCCACCCATCCCCACAATTATTTGGTTTGATTTGGACTTTCAGTGGGACAAGTATTTCTTGGGCTGTAGGCAGGTTAAGTGGAGCCCACCTGCCCCCATGCTGGAAGGAGAGCATCTGAACTATTACCACCTTTTATCAGAGACAGCACACTTGAGATCCCAGAACTGGTGATTTTCATGAAGTTTATATCATTCGCTATCTTCTTTTTTTGGCATTTAACACATCACTGAATTCTTTTTATATTGACCATGATGTTACAAATTTTCTATAGAAAGATGGGAAAGAAGGGGTGAGGAGCAAGTAGATCTATAAAGCCTCCTGTCAATAAGAAGCCAAACTAGAAAGCAAAACATTTATGCATACATCAAATAGATGAAATTTCCTCCTGAACAGATCTGTTACATGCTTTCAACAAGCTGTCTCTTAGCCACATGCTCAGGGAATCACAATCAATTTCCCCATGAGTATGATCTTTTTAACTATTGTTATTATTGTGGTTGCAGAAGTATCTGAAAACTCTTGAACATGCTTATAGAAGAACATCAATACCAGGTAAATTACAGTAATTAGTTAAACAGATAGTAATGGATTCAGAGTATTGAATATTTGCATCTCACCTACTACTTGGTGCTGACTGGAAATCCTCTGATTTTAGCTCCTGTTTGGCTATACATATTCTGTCCTTGTCTCCTTTCCAACATTTCCAACTGCATGTGTCAACTCCTTTCAGCCAAAATAAAGTTATGACAGGAAAAGATGCACTGCATCCTCCAGAGCCTGCATAATGCAGACATGGAGAACTAATATGTTTTAGTATGTTCTCTCAGGGGAAAACAGTGTGAACAATCAATTTGTGAACAGTTAATTTTTCTGCAATTTTCAACATCTAGATGCATCTGGATCAGGAATATATTTCTTGTTCTAGGGACAAAATGATAACTTTGCTAAGCCAGCATGGTATGTCACTTTGAATAAATGCACCTGCCATACAGTATTTGAATCATCCATAAGGGTTAATTAAATTAAGCTGATTTTCCACTGGAAGAAATTGAGGTACTGAAGAGTCTAATTTCTGCTTTTGATGCATTTTTGATGATAAAAAAAGAGCTTTAGTTTTTAGCTTGCTAATTTTTTTCCCTATTTTTTTCCTTCCCGTTTGGAGGAAAAACAGCCCACTTTTCCATTAAATGTAAAAAACCCACAACAACAACAACAAGCAAACAAAAAACAAACAAAACCCTGAAAAAAAACAACAAAACCCCAAAATACAAACCTAAGCCAAAAAGTCCTAAAATAGCAACCTTGAAATTCTCCTTTTGCTGACTTCTACAGAGCTGCTGTTAGTGCAGCTGAACAGTGAATTAGCTTCTTGAAGCTGTACACAGGGAAGAGAAAAATAAGTCACTGCTTATCTAAGAAAATATACCTCAGTCACAGTTCCCACAAGCAGTGTGGGTTTTCACACAAGTAGTCAGGATTCAAGTGTTACCATTAAAAAAAAAAAGTCTTGTTTGACTTATTGACTGAAAATAGATTCAAGCTAGTAGTGCCAGTTATTTGCACTTGCCAGTTGACTACCTAAGTCTGCTCATGCATTGGAATACATATATACATTTAAGTAGGAATATTTTTTGTGTTAGTAAAAAATATACAGTGTCTTCTCTAAGAAGCATAAATAAACCTTCTTGTCAGGATCACAATCTTATTGTCTATCTATAAAATGGATTATTTGAGTCCCAGGAGTTTCTAGAAGCCATGATAATGTGCTAAAGGTAAAGGTGACAGTTTAGTTCCATATAGTTCCCTTTACTAAGAGCTGTTCTGCTACTGTAAATAATACTCCTAGCAGCAATGTGAGACTTGTGTTGAGGCACAATGTTTTGCTCTTGAGGTAAGGGTTTATTGTAGGTTAACCCCAATGGATAACTCAATCCCCACAGCTGCTTGCTTACTTTCTTCTAGTGGGATGTGGAAAAAAATTTGAAGTGTTAAAACAAAGTGGCAAAACTTGTGCGTTGAGATAAAGACAATTAAACAGGTAAAGCAAAATCTGTATGCACAAGCAAAGCAAAACAAGGAATTCTTTCACCACTTCCCATGGGCAGGCAGGTATTCATCCATCCCCAGGTGAGAGTGGCTCCATCACACAGACTGGTGACCTGGAAAAACAAACACTGTCACTTAAAATGTTCTCTGCTCTCTTCTTCTTCCAGCTCCAGATGCTGAGCATGACACCATGTGGTATGGGACAGTCATTGGGTCAGCAGGGGACAGCTGTCCTGGCTGTGTCCCCTCCAACTCCCTGTGCACCTCAGCCTGCTCGCTGCAGGGGTGGGTGAGGGACAGAAAAGCCTTAACCCTGTGTAAACACTGAGCAGTGATCAGTAAGAGAGCTCTGGTATTGTAGTTGTTTGATGCTGGTGCCCACCAAGCACATCTACCACTTCCTTTCCCAGTGGGACAGGGGAGAGAGAATAAGATGGAAAACAACCCATAGATTTAGATAAGGCACTTCACTAAAATAAAAAATGAAAAGTAAAAGTTTGCATAAGCAAAGGGAAAAATTAATCTGTACTTCCCACCAGGGAGGGGTATTCAGACAGTTCCTGGGAAGCAGGGCTGCAGTACTCTGAGCAGTTGCTCCAGAAAGCAAACACTGTGGCCTAACAAATGTCCTCCCTTCCTCCCCTCTCCCTTAGCTTTTATATTTGTGCTGACACCATACTGTTGGGAATGTCCTTTGGTTAATTTGGGTCAACTGGCCTCATTGTGTCCCCTCCCAGGATCTTGTCCACTCCTGGCCCCTTGATGAGGCTGGGGGAGAATGTGAGAGGGAGAGTGCTGTTCATTAGTAGCCAAAGCACTGATGTGTTATCAACACCCTTCCAGCTACTAATGCAAAGGACAACACTGTGAGGGCTGCTAAGGAAAAGTGAGCTCTATCTCAGTCAGATCCAATACAGGTATCAATGTTGACTTCATCACAAATCCTAAACTTAGCCCTGTAGTACTGTGAAGAAAATCAGTTCTAGCTCAACTAAAACTGGTACATGTTTATTGACCAAAGGCAGAGCTCATGACAGAGGTTACTGAAATAATTTGCTGAGTATAGAAAAAAAAATAGAACAATTTTTGGTTGTTTCATTTTTTGTTTTAGTAAATGTTCAACATTTAACCGAGTATAGATTTCAAAGATGATGTTATGGTAGCTCCAAGCAATGTATATGGTAGAAGAAAACCTCATACTGACATAAAAGGGAGTGGCCCTACTGAAGTGAAATAGATACAAACTGATCCAGTGCCATCTGATCCTGTGAAGTTAAAGAGGATAACCTATGACTATGAAAAACTAACACTATTCATGGACCAGAAAGAAATTCTCACAGATGATTACTGGAAATTATTTTTATTACTGCCTGATGACACAACAAGGAACAATAAGGGACAATAGACTAATCTTGATAGTTTAGCAGGCCTGACACTATGTTGTAAAACAGAATTATTTTATTTTCCCATATTTTTCATTTCAAATGTTATAATTTAGCTGAACTAATAAGAAGCTATATATTTTGAGCAATACATGTGGGAAGTTCTGTCAGAATGTTCTGTTCTCAAGCAGCAAACAGGAGACAAAAAATGTAATCTGCATTACAATACTTTCTTCTCTCAGGAATGAACTTCTGCCTTAATGTTGTAGCAAGGATGGCAGAAATTGTTTACGTCATATTTATTTTTTGTATTTATCAAAGTGCTTCTGTGTGGTTACTCTTACATGATAAACTGTGCCCATGTAAACATTTTCATAGAATCATAGAATCATAAAATGGCTTTGGTTGGAATAGTCCCTAAAGATCATCTAGTTCCAACCCCACTGCCATTGGCAGGGATACCTTTCAGTAGATCAGGTTGCACAAAGCCCCATCCAACATGGCCTTGAAGAATCCACAACTTCTCTGGACAATCTGTTCCAGTGCCTCACCACCCTCATAGTAAAACATTTCTTCCTAATATTCAATTTAACCCTGTAAATAATTTCTCCCCATGTGTCTTGTAGGGTCCCTTCAGGTACTGGAAGGCTGCAGTTAAGTCATCCTGAAGCTTTCTCTTCTCTAGGCTGAGCAGTCCCAACTCTCTCAGCCTTTCCTCACAAGAGAGGTGCTCCATCCCTCAAATCATCTTGGTGGCCTCCTCTGGAATCACTCCAGTTGGTCGACAGCCTTCTGCTCATGGAGACCTCAGAGCTGGACACAGCACTGCAGGTGGGGTCTCAGCAGGGCAGAGCAGAGGGGCAGAATCCCCTCCCTCCCTGCTGCCCACCCTGCTTTGGATGCAGCCCAGGGCACATTTGGCTTCCTGGGCTGCAAGGGCACATGGCTGGGTCATGTCAGCCTCTCACCCACAGCACCCCCAAGTCCTTCTGGGCAGGACTGCTCTGGGTCTGTCCATCCCCCAGCCTGGAGTGGTATTTTAGGTTGCCCAGATCCAGATGCAGCACCAGCACTTGCTCTTGCTAAACCCATGTCCCCTTTTCTTCAGCTTGTCCAGCTCCTTCTGGATGTCATTCCATTCCTCAGATGTGTCAACCCGATTCAGCTCGATGTCATCTGCAAGTTTGCTGAGCATGCTCTTGATCCCTTTTTCTATACCATTAATGAAGATATTAAATAACTATTTAAGATTGTTGTTAAAGATTATTTAAGATATTAAATGATAATAAGACATTAAATAATGGTCTGAATATGGACCCTGAGGGACAACACTTGTCACTGATGGTCCTTTGGGACTCTGAACTATTGACTATTGCCCTCTGGATCTGACCATCCAACTACTTTCTTATCCATACAACAGCAGACCCATAAAATATATATCTCTCCAATTTAGAGAGAAGAATGTTGTGGGGACTGTATCAAAGGCTTTATAGAAGCCCAGATAAATAACCTCTGCAGCCCTTCCCGTGTCCATTCATGTACTCACGCCATCATAGAAGGTTACTTAGTTGGTCAGGCAGGTCTTGCTCCCCGTGAAGCATTGCTGTCTGTCCCAAATCATTTCCCTCCACCTGCCCATTCATTGGAACAGCTTCTCAGAGGATCTGTTCCATGATCTTCCCATGCACAGATGTGACTTTTTGTTGTGTCCCCTGCCCAGTTGTTGTTGGGCAGGGGAAAGTTCCAAGGTTTGTGAGTGCTGGCCTTTCAGGCACTCAGCTTCATGGCTTCTCACACAAACCTGTAGTTTCCAGCCAGCATAAAAGGACCAGGAGAGCAGCTCAGACTTTTTCCACAGGCTTTATTATCATCCATGAAGGGGTCAGGCTACAAATCCAAAGATGGGGGATCAAACATGTACTTTTATAGGGTTTGGGGGATCACAAGTAAACCAATGGAAAACAGGGTTAACACATTTTGGCCAACTACATTGTCTATCTTTGTTTGGGACAACCAATTACAAAGAACCCAACCTAAGCAATAATATTCTAAAAAGATAAGAAGAAGAGCTTACATTTTCTAACATGAGTCATTCTAAGCAAGTATTTTTCTTATCTCAGAGGAGGTTCCAGGGGTCTGTTGCAGGACTGTCTGCAGAGGAATTCATCTTCTCTACACACAGAGGTGAGGCTGACAAGATACTCCTTTCTACTCTTTTCAAAGAAGGCTAAAATGTTTTCCTTTTTCCTGTCATTGTTATGACTTTTCAAATATAATGGAAAGTGGCTTGGAACTGACATCAGCAAATTTCCTCAGGACCCTGAGATGTACAGACAATGTACATTCAGGTTCTTCAGGTGATCATGAATTTTGCTCCCCCAGCCCCCATCCTGCTGTCCACCTACTGAAGATTTGTGGGAAGAGAGGTTGTCATTGAAGACTAAGGCCAAAACTGTTGGTGAGTACCTCAGCCTTCTCCCCTGCTGTTGCCCATTTTCCAGCACAACTTATCAGGAAGGAGGAGTATCCTTTCTTTGACCTTCCCTCACTGGTTATCATACCTGTAGAAACCTTTCTTTTTGTTCTTTGTGTCCCTGGCCAGATTCGGTTCCAGCTTCAACTTGGACCACTCTTTCTCCTCAACTAGGACTTCTGAAATAACAGTAAGCTATCAAAAGATTTAAGGCTAAAATAATGACTAAGTGTAATCCCTAGGATATGAATGGAATAATAGATGAAAATGCTATGAAAACATATTTTTTTACCTATTAGGTCCAGCGGTATTTATCCAAACATGGGAAGCTGCCAAGAATGTATTTGTCTCTTTTTTTTTTCTCTACCATGGAAAATACTAATCTAATAAACCATTACGAATGCAATATGCTCTGATCTATCTTAAATAAACAAAACGTGTTCTGAAAGCATAAAAGAAAAAGTCTTCATTGTAGATAAAATCAAATTAAGTTCAAGGCTTATAATTGAAGCTGTTTGTGCCTCAAGAAAAGATTAAGCTATAAAAGAACTAAATTGAAAGGAAAGCAAAGTGTTTGAAGGGCAGATAAGGTCACCATAAAGAAGGGCAACCAGACTCAGAAAGATGAAAATAGACTAACAGCATGAGCAAATAACTAGTTTATTTGATTTAGTGTAAAAAAAGGAAGGCAATAAAGTAAGGAACCAAACACCTGAAAAAGTATGTGTCTGGAAAAAGTGATATACCATCAAAAAAAAGGACCAGAATAAAGGACTTTGATATTATTACAAAAAGACTATATAATCTTCAGCAGAGAATTCAAATACCCTTTCCAGAGATATAACAAATCCATAAGCAAGGAAAAAAAAATACCAAAAATGTAAGAAGACAAAATACTCAGAGAAATATCAGAATGTGTTTGAGATTTAAGAATAGGGGTTTTTAAATATTCTTTTAGTAAGAACATGAGAAATTAATTTCCATGTGATGTACCTTTTCAAACATGTTCATTGTCATGTTGCAGTATGTTTGGGTGCTATGAAGGTGTCCTTTAGGCATAAAAAACTCCTAGAAATGTGGGGGATAGGAAAAACAATTAAAAATAGGTAGATTATCAAAAAGGTACATGAATAAAAAAATAACCAGCAAGATGGACTTTAAAAAAAAATATTTAATCAACTTCTCAGTGTTTTCAAAGCAAGATCTTTAAAAATCTGACATAAAATTGCTCTAAAACCTTCATCAAAAGAAAGTCTTATTTTATTTCTGAAACCTGTCTACAGTAATGACAGGCCTTAAATCTGCCATTGACAGGAGCTTAAATGGTTCCTTAACAGGGGAAGACGTTTCATCATGAATCATAGTCTGAAGCAGCTACAGGGACATTATTAGCTGAGTCAAAGCAGGTGACAGTGAAATGCTGTCTAGTATTGTTGAGTATTATTATCTTTGTATGTTGATTTAAGGGCAGACAGAAACTAAGCAATT
The DNA here is from genome assembly GCF_963662255.1 of Cinclus cinclus. Lineage (NCBI taxonomy): Eukaryota > Metazoa > Chordata > Aves > Passeriformes > Cinclidae > Cinclus > Cinclus cinclus. The sequence continues at coordinate 13,235,816 of NC_085048.1, read as the reverse complement.
GAATGATGTTTACTCTAGTTGTTCTTCTGTGTGACACCTTCACATGCCTCTGTGATCTATAGCTTTGGGGTATGTCAGCAGCGGGAGAGATGGAGGGGCTGAAGGAATCTAGGCTGCCAGGACACTTGTAAAGCTTTCTAGCTAGAAAAATGCTAAAAGCTGGAGTGTTCTTTGGAAATATTTATAGCAGAGATCTACATCTTATTGAAAGTCATAAAGAGCAACAAATAAAACTTCCTATGTTTATCCTAGTGTGACCATTCTAAGTAAAAGACACTGATAAATTAATTATTTAACTTTGCAACTAAATTTTAGTCTTTGAAGAGAATAGTAAGTCCAAGTCTGAAACACTTAGCTGTGCAGGAGGAGGACATTGTCTATATGTGAGTATGGGTCTAATTTTCCTGCATTCACTTTCGTTGCTGTGTATTAGAACAAAGGTCCCAGTACGGCTCCAAGATCAGCATTCTGGATACTCTCAGAAGCAACTTGGACAGGTAGTTAGCTGCTGTCCCAGGAGCTGTTTGATCACGAGAGAAATGTAAATAACTACAAGGATTCTATGAAAATCTCAGCACCATAATTTAGGGGTTATGCAAACTTTGGCACTGTATAGTTTCAGAGGTCAGTGAAAAATTCATTGGCTGCATTTTTTGGAATATGCATCCCTGTATATGCTTAAAAACTATTTTGAAAGCCAAAGAAAATCTCTAAGTCTTGCCCATAATTACCTGGCTCTTGCACTGTTCAGTCAGCATTAGTTTTGAAGTGCAGGGATTTCCCTTATTTTGCAGGGTCATGTCTTCTGCACAAACTGTTTAGTCCATTCTGGGGGCTATGTTCAAAATTAGTCATTTTTTTCTCCTGTAGTTTGCTTTCTTATTTCACACCATCAAGTTTTTATTTACCTTTGCTGCACAATCCTTAAGTGTCACAGAGGCCGAAAATTCAAAATGAAGAAATAAGTTCTTTCATCTCTAGTATATCAAATCTTGCAGCCCAAAGTGTTCTACTTGGCTATTACATTCAGAAAATATCCACCACTGACATTTTAGTGTTCAGAGATGTTTCTGCTTTATGTCTTCTACACGAACTGTGGTGGATAGAAGACATTTGGATGACTCCTGTGGAACTATAGTCTCCAGATATGGAATTGATATTTTCAGAAATAATTCCATTATTTCAGAATCAATAATTGGTGATATATCAATATTAACTGAGAGGTTATCAAAGTAATCTTACCTCTGTACTGCTTCTCTGTAGCAAACCTCCATGAACTCTGTTTCTTTCTTCTTTCAATAGTATCTCTGCCATACATATTGGCAAGATGGATGTTCTTAACTTGATAGGAAAATCTTCTGTTGTTGTTTCCTGGAAAAATTTGTTTGAAGTCAATGAACCTGTATTCATACTGACCTGATAGGAATCAATATTATTATTTGAAGAAATTGAATCCTTTGAAGCAGATAAAAGGAGCTATGTATGTGTAAGTCTGTAGATGAACTCTAGTTGAGAATACATAGTTCCCTACTTTCTTTACTATGTTCCTACTTTTGCTTATCACATTCAATGTGGGATGTCTGGAAACCCCCAAGTACAATAATTAGTGTTTTTCAGCAGTAATACAATTAAGAAAAGTTCAGCATTTATGAAGTACTAATGGAGACATGTAGGTCAGATCACAGAATCACAGAATGGTTCAGGTTGAAAGGGACTTCTGGAGATCATTTTGTCAACCCTCTCTCCTCAGTCAGGGCCACCTAGAGCTGGTTGTCCAGGCCCATGCCCAGATGGCTTTTGAATACCTAACATGTCTGGGCAACCTGTTCCAGTCACCCTCACAGTAAAAAAGGGTTTCCTGATGTTCAGCTGGAACTTCTTTATGGCCATTGCCTATTGCTCTCTCCCTAGGCACCTCTGAGGAGAACCTAGCTCTGCCTTCTTTGCTCTTCCTGCAGCAGGTACTTATACACACCTGAGACATATCCTGGAGGCTCAGTGCTCTTGGCTCTCTCAGCCCTGATTTATGAGAGGTCTTTCAGTCTCTTCCTCAAACTGCTGGCAATCCTTTGCCTAACACAGCCCAAACACCACTCACCCTTTGTGTCACAAGGGCACAGTGCTGACTTATGTCCACCTTTCTGTTCACCAGGACTCCCAGGTCCCTTTCTGGCAAACTACTTCCCAACAGGGTGACCCTCAGTACGAGATAGTGGATGGGGTTATTCCCCCTCAGGTGCAGGAGTTTGTGCTGCCTTTCATTGAATTTCACAAATTGCCTGTCAGCCATTCTTCCAGGGGGTCCTTCTGGATGTTAGCATGACCCTCTCTTATATCAGCCGCTCCTTCCATATAGACACTCCTTTGCTGAAGATCCACTCTGCTCCAGCTCATGAATTGAGATTTTGGATAAGATTGGACAAAGTATTGACTTCTGGGATACACCTCTAGTTGATGGCCTCCAACTAGACTTCATGCCTCTCATCACCATTCTCTGGGACCACACATTCAACCAGATTTCAACCCACCTCACTACCTGCACATCAGACCCAACTTCATCAAATTCACTTTGAGGGTTTTATGAGAGTCAGTGTTGATGGCCTTCCTAAAATCAAGTAGACCAGGCCATTCATTTATTTGTGGAAATTTATCAAGTTGGTAAAGCATGATTACATCCATGCTGACTACTCCTGATGAATTTCATAATTTTTATGTGCCTGGAAATGTTTTCCAGTATTAAGTACTTCATTTCTATTCCAGGAATCAAGGAAGGTGAGCAGTGCCAGGGTCTCCTTACCCTTTTTGAAGACTTCTGACTTACATTCCTCCAGTCTTCAGGCACTTTTCCCAGTCACCAAAATCACTCAAAGACAATCAAAAGTGATCTCACTGTGACACTTCCAACACTCCCTCAGCACATAACAATGCATCAGGGCCCATAGATGTGTGTATGTCCAGTTTACTTCAGCATTCCCTGACCTGCTCCTCCAAACTTTCCCCCTGGTCTTTAGAGCCTGGAATTTCTGAAAGCCAGTCTTGCTAGTAGAGAATGAGACAATGCATTCAGTACCTTGGCTCAATGTCCTGGGTAACCAGATATCCTGCCCCATTCAGCCTCGTTTGCCCTAGTCTTCCTGCAGTCACTCATGTACTTGCAGAAACCCATCTTGCCTTTGACATCCTTTCCCAGACTCAACTCTGGGTGTGGGCCAAGGATTTTCTAGCCACACATGCCCATGCTATGTTTCTATATTCCTTCCAGTTTTTCTGTTCCTGCTTCCACCCTCTCCATGCTTCTTTTTTGCATTTGTGTTTTGTCAGGAAATCCTTGTTCATCAGTGTGGTCCTCCTGGAATTTTTTGGTTGATTTTCTGTTCATTGAGATGAACAGTTCTTCAGCTCAGAGGAGGGGATCCTTGATTATTAGCTTCTTTTTGGTCCCTCTTCCCTCCAGGGTCTTATCCCATGGGACACTTCCAATTATATGCTGGCAGCCCCCAATTTCTGGTCTTCTGGAGTTGAGCTCTATGATCTTGATTTTTGCCCTGCTCTCTCAGGATCTTGATACCAAAAGTCAATTAATATCTATGGTGTATCCAAGCAATCCAAATAGGATTGTTCTTTGTGAGAAAATTTGTCATTTTTACAAACTGAGACATGTGACAATATCTAAGATAGAATGTTATACTTTATGAACAATCAGTAAAGTTCCTTTTATAACTACTCTACAATTAAAAAATCCCTGAACCCCTCTCCCTCAAACAAATCAGAACAAAATCCATAAAATTATATTTATGAAGGTGGAAATATTTAGCATCCAATGACTTATAAATTCACCCTTACCTTTTTCTAGCAGCAGGTGTGCTAATAACAGAGGGCTGCTGAGAATGATGCTATTAACATCATGCAAAATCCACCATATTTTTCTGATAGGACTTAAATTTTTTATGAAAGAGTCTTTATATATTTCACAAATTTCCTCAGGATGATATTCATTACCTTAAAAAAAATATTTTAGAACTTGTTTTTCTTGAAACATTTCTGAGTTAATATTCTGAGTTCCTTTTCAAATTATTTCCAAAACTTGCTCTTATCTAGAATCCACTTTTAATTTTGTTCCGTAATCTCATTACAAAACCATTCCTGTTTATGACCAATTTCCCCTCTAAAAGAGAGGTTGCCTGGTCTTCTAGTTTAAATCAATTTATATTCTGCTTGTCCCTCAATATGTTTCTATCCAGTTTTATGTCCTCTTCCATACCAACACAAAGATAAATATAAATACATATGGATTTGTCTGTATGGATGTAGGTAAATACAGAGCAAAGATGAAGTCAGCTCTAGCAGTCAGATACTTTCACATTCTGTGAAACATCAAGATTGAATACTGGATATAAAGGAAACAAAATAGTCACCTAGCATGTTTCAATTAACTGCATGCCAAAGGTCTACAATAAGATTTTCAGTCCTGCATAATTAAATTACAAGGACTTTGTTTCCCTTAATCTCAGTCCAAGAGATCAATCAAAACATCATTCCAATTACCTGAAGTTTGTGGATATTGACAGCTTGTAAGAGATTTTGTTTTGAATAATTCATAGGGAAACATATATCTGACTTTATTTTCATACTTGCAGTACATCTTCATACAAGGAGTTAGAGTGTAGACATTGGAAGGAGAAAAAAATGATTATACAATTTTAGAATGATGCAGAGGGACATGCCAGTAATAAACAGGCCTATTTTGGTAAATCAAAGAACTTCATATTTCTGAAAGCTACTACATATTTATCTACACAGTTTTATTTTACAGTAAAATCTTGTTTTAGAATCAGGTAGACAAAATAGTTATTTACTTACAATAAAAAGTCCATGTCTCCATGAATAAGCTATGTTTACATTAACACCAGGTTGGAAGATAACCAATAATAAAACATAGATTTCAGGTATGTCAAACTTCATACTTCTATTTTTAAAATTTATTTTCATTTACCATTTCCATTACCAAATTATTTTTTTTTTAAATTGAGCTTTTCAATATTGTTAACCATCAGTGGTGTTCTTTCTCTTTCACTTTACAGTTACTATTTTTCAGAAGAAGAGAAGCAAAAACTATCACAAAGAGATATACAAAAGGGTGTGACAGTACAGCCAAAGTGTAAGTGGGTTATGTGTTCTATGTTCAAAGAAGGGAAGATTATTATTCTTGCATTGGATGTTTTTTGGGAATTGGCTTAGGAGATTGTGTAGAGATCAGAACTGTGAGATCCCAAATCAGGAAAGTTGAAATGAGCATATTGACTGTATCTATGTCCACAAATATTAGAATGCAGTACATATTATTTATATATTTATGCTTAGCTGTATTTATCTGTTTCATCTTTGATTTCCTGCACTTGTATGGGACCAGCAGCAGCTGATGAATTAATATTTGCACTGAATAATTCTGTTCAGTAGCAGATGTGATACCACATACTTTCTAATTTCAGTGAGTGTGCTCTTAAGAGAATTAAATACATGGTTTCTGTAAAAATGGAAAAATGTTGTTGTCATAATTACAAGGTCCTTTTGATTCATTTTATCTGTATAATTGTTCATTATTAGGATTATAAATGCATTGGCAGCAAAGAAGAGAATTTCTGTTCAGTCCAAAGACTAGATTTGAACTGCAAATGGATGCAAAAATACCAGAGACAGTAAAAATCTTTTGTAAAGCGTATTTTACTCGGACTTTGGTTTGCAGAGTGCAGACACTAACCAGTACGTTCTTTTTTACTGTAATACAGATGGATCATAAAGACCTTGATGTTGAGCTAATTAATTGCTGATTAAGGTCAAGAGAAGATAACCTACTCTCTATCTAACCCAGAATAAATGGAACTAGTGCTGTTAGTTATGTTTACTCTGAAATTTACATAATTTAGGAACATGCAAAAGTGTTCAGAATCTCTATGGTTCATCTGTACAATTTAGACCATATTTTAAGGACTTTTTCCTACAAATAAAAATTCCACAACACTTTTCATTGTAACTTTCATCTTTTCTTTTAAACTGTAATTCACAACCCTTGTTCTGTTTTACCTATTTTACCCCTGTTCTTGTTTTTTCTGTTTTACCCGTGTTCTTGTTTGCTTTCCCTCACATTTTGTAATAGCACATAAAGGCATAAGATATTAAAGCTTTCGTAAATAATGCATTAGTGAAGAACTTTTTAGAAGATACTAGAGATTTAAAATTGCAGGATAATTTTTGAAACATTGTGACACAAGAACAACTTTTCTATTATGTGCTTCTTTACCAGTTTCCAGGAGAGGTGAGTTCACCCTTTGTGAACATTATCCAAGATCATATTGGTTAAGCTCCTATTTCTTTGTTCATACTCTTTCTGTATTCCTTTGACCCAAAGGCCAAAGAAAATAATTCTCTGATCTTATTGGGTGAAACATTTGCATATTCACTGTATGTTTTACTTGTATGATGATTTTGAGATTTAGATCTAACATGAATCAGAGAATCTCAGAATGGTTGGAGTTGAAGAGACATTTGGAGATCGTCTAGTCCTACCTTCCTGCTAAAGCAGGTTCACCTAGGGCAGGTTGCACAGGATCTTGTCCAGATGGGTTTTAAATTTCTCCTGAGGAGACTCCACAACTTCTCTGAGCAACCTGTTCCAGCACCCTCCCACCCTCAAAGTTAAGAAGCTCTTCCCCATAAAAAGAGTAAATTTGGCAAAGGGGAAGAATAGAGATTTAAGACTATGTCAGTTGTCTTCTAATTGTCCTTGCTCTGTTATCTGACTCAATCTATACACCTATTAATTTATTTTGCATATTTCATATGGGATATTTTTAACCATAATTAAACATTTACTCATATTTTAAAATATAGCAGATTGATAAACAGAATATATATTAACCACATTTTAATAACTTATTTTTTCTTTTTTTTCATGGTCATATAATTTTTTACATTTAAAATATATACTGTTATTCTCTAAATTTATGAGAATTTATTTTCTCTCTCCAATTGAAAACCAGAAATCAGGATACAGTGTATAAAAATCTTCTTTCTAGCTAACATTTCAGTTCCTATCCTATATTTGAACTAGAAATCTGTATGTAAGCAAAGCTGATAAACCACAAATAAAATGCATACACTCTATCTACATGACAGACTAAGATATGTAAAATGAGAACAAACATCAGTTATAGCATTGTCGCCCAAACAGACCTTAATAACCCTTTTCACTTTTCAGTGTCATTTGAAAGATTTAGAGGTTCTATTGAACACTTAATCTAAAACCAAATTAAAGTCTCAGGCAATTTTGATACACTCATTTACTCTAAAACAAACACTAGCTGTTTTTGTTCAGCAGAGTGGCCTGAAAGTGCACAGAGTGAGAAACATCTTTTACAGTTATCACCTTGTACTATCAGATTCTCAACCTACTTTTTTGTTTAATAGTCTGGATTTTTCTAGCAAATGTACAAGGCTGTTAGCCATCAAGATACCAATTATAGCTGCTTTATAACAGTAATCCAGTAAATCCAAGTTTAAGCAAAGAGTTACTTCAGTTTCTAGAGTTTCAAAGTTATTTACATTTCACACTGTTAATATGTGAGATGAATATACCCCTCATTACACCTCATAGGGATGTTAAGATTGCTCAGTGTAAAATAAAATTACTAAAATATAGGCCTCTGAGTATATTTTCTCCTTGAACTTCACTGTATTTCAGAGACACCTTCCTCTTAGCAGACAGTCAGAAAAGTTGCTTGCTTTTCCAATGTGTTCTGAGTGCAGTTCAAATTGTTTGTGTGCCAGAGAGACGTGCTACATAGCTCTCTTTTTCCAGGCTTCTCAGAGGGCTATGAAACCATTTAAGGTACCATAATACTAAACACCCATGCCCCAAAGTAATTTTGCAAAAATAGTCAAAGAAGGGGTATGTGAGAATTAGATTTCTTTTACCTTTACAAGGAATAAGAACAGCTGCAAAGCTGGACTGACTTTGTTTTAAAAAGTGGTTGGTTCTACAATGGGGAGATATATTTGTCATTTACCTTAGGAGCCCCAAATTGGATTCTTCTTGTGCACATCAACAAATGTGAGATGTGGCAGTCCACTCTTGGCCATGTGGAATATTTAGGAATGAGATGAGTGCTGTATTTCCATCTGTAGTGGACTGAACTACCTGACACCTACCAAGATGCTCTATCACTTTCCCTTTATCAAAAAGGGAAAAAGCTATGGAAAAGTTCATGACTTGGGATAAGGGCAGGGAGATTTCTAACCAACTACTATCACAGGCAAATCCAGACTTGAACTTGGGGAATTTAATTTATTGCCAATAAATTGCAAAAGAGTAGTATAGTGAGAAATTAAAGCTTGAACCCTCCAGGGTTCTTCCCTGGCTCAGCATTATTCCTAATTTTTCTACCTCCCCAATAATAGCGCAGGGCAATGGGGGTTGAAGCCAGTTCATATCACATTGTCTATGTTTCTCTTTCTCCTGTTCCAGTGTGGAGTCCTTCCCTTGGCAGATACTTCATGATCCACTCATGAGCACTCCAACATGGATCCTTTCCACGGGCTTCAACAACTACTCCAGAATGGATCCTTTCCTCAGGAGGCATTCCTTCAAGAACAAAGTGCTCAAGCATGAGCTCCCCATGAGCCACAGGTCCTGACAGGAGCCTGCTTCTGCATGGATGCTCCTGGCTCTAGAGCTCTGTTCAGGGAATATCCTCTTGCTCAAAAGTGGGGTCCTTCACAGGTTCCTGGGGCACAGCTGCCTCACCACAGTCTGAACCACACACTGCAGGGGAACCTGCTCTGCACCTGGGCACTCCTCGTACTTTGTCCCTGCTATCTTCAGGATGGTTTCTTCACATGTTTCCTCAGTCCTCCCTCTCATAGCGGCTGCACAACCTTTCTTAACCTTCTTGAATATGTTACCGTGTTGCTGGTGGGCCCAGAACTGGCCACTGGCAGGTTAATTTTGGAGCCATCATGAACTGGTTCTGTCGGACCTGGGGACTGATTCTTGTGTTTTCTCATAGAAGCCAGTCCTGAAAACCTCCCTACTGAAACTTTTCCACATAATGCCATGTGTTGTCAAGATTGAGATGCTGTACAATATACAGAAAGCAAATATCTAAAGAAATTACAATTAAATCATTTTGGCTATCAACAAAAGGGAATTATTTTTCAAGAAGTTAGAGCTGAATTTATTTACCTGTGGTTCACCCAGTTCAGATTGTAGAGATGAAGATCCACCTAACATCCACTTAACACTCTGAAAATGTTACCATCTGTGTCAAAGAGGAAACAGTTATTTGATTTTAATGATATTTCTAGACAACTTTAAGTTATACATAGATAAATTTTCCTTTCACTTTGCAACACAGAAAAAGAACACTATTCAAAAAGAATACATAATTTCTACACTTTCAAGAGTCTTTATGCTTCTGGCCTTTCTTGGAATAATTCTTTCAGCCACATTTTTCAGACATATTCTGATCTCTTTGTCCAAAAACTTGTCTTAGAGATTTTTTTTTTTTTGGTTATCAACTGTTTAAACTATCTCAGAATCAGTCTTATTTGTCTGCTATTAATCATAACAACAGAATTCTACAAAGGGTTGACTTCATCCTAAAAGTAATACAGAGAAAACATCAATAGATGAGGTAAGCAAGTTAGAATTTAACAACAATATTAAATCTACTTACTACAGATCACAAAGGCAATGTATCACTGAGTTGACAAGAAAATTACATTGATGAAAGAATAAAAACTGGAAGGTAGGAGAGAAGAAAGTCATTAGACATAAAAAGCAGTAGAATGTGAAGTTTTCCTTAATACTTCATAATTTTATTTTATAAGAAGTATATTATAAAAACCTCTTGTGTAGATTCAGACAAACTAGGAAACATTATGAAAGAATTTCTCAAGACACAGCAATCAAACCTCCTTCACCGACTGGAGTAGGGAGGAAAGAAACAACAAAAAATAGTCTCAAAGGCACAGCAGACAGCAAAAAATGTTGAGATTATGGGATCATTTGACAAGTAGAGTTGTACAGTAACAAAGGAATAAACAAAGAGAATGTAAAAGTGGAAAGTCCAGAATTACCATGAAAAGCCAGCCCATTCTAAGACACAGATGTCAATCCAAAAAATTTAGGACAAATTGTGTCCAAATTCACATCCAAAATGCATAATTTAGGCTCATCTCTCACAGAAATTAATGTAGATAAAAAAATTTGCAGAGGAAAATCTGTTTGAATTTACAGCATAGAGGTACTGAGTGCTATCCGATATATATGTGCCCAAATTGTGCCATTCATCATGTTCTTCATATTTGGCTGAATGGTCTGCTTTAAATCATAACTGAAGCGAAAATATATCACAGCCTAATTAGAGACTTGATTTTTTTTCCAAAATATATTTTATGACACTTGGACCACTTCATTCTCTTGGTTTGATAACTCTATAAACTTTTTTCATAACTCTAAAAAACTATAAATAATCTTACTGTAGTGCAGTTATGGGTTGGTATAAACTCCATATTTATTTTCTTACCTTTTTTTTTACCTTTTGAGCTAAAGCAATGAGCAGAAATAGCAAAATGAGCCTGTAGCTATGTCACTGGCTACTTATGCATCCTACCTATCTTAATAAGGTAGGTATGCTACTATGCTTAAAGTCATGTCAGTATGAGAACTAATGGCAAGACTCTCACTGGGATTGCAATGTTGCCTACTAAGTGTAAATTAAATCTAAAAAAGGAGTTCAAATATTTACATTATCTCTAAAATTAATTTCTCTTCAGTGCACAATAAGCTTCATTTAATAATATTCAACATCTCCATTATAAGAACTTGAATTCTGATTAATATATTGCTCTATTTGCTAATCTGTACCACTACAGATTAGACCACTACAATTATATAGAAAGCCATTTTAAAGACACAAATTGAAGAAACATAAAAATAAAAAAAGATGGAAAATACTCCATAATATTTTAATGATGAGTAAAATTAAATAATCTTCCTCTTTTGGATTCTGTAATGTTCCCTATGGATTCATATTTATTTTAGTTATTTTAACATTGATAATTGAGTTGATATTCTTCCATGAAGAGTTTGAGAAGATAACTAGTCTGAATTGGAGTGCCACAATGTATAAGTCATATAAAAGTAAGAATAGCATGTGGGAGTTCAAGGTTTTGCTGCTGAAAAACAGGTTGCTGTAGCTTTTGTTTTTTTTAGATAGAAGTGATTTTGGGTGCCTTATTACTGAAGGAGTCTAGTAGAGTCTACAGGTACTGATACTCCACATGTATACTGATGCCCTTCCTTCAAGACAAATCTTTTGTAATGCTTGCCAATGCATGATCCACATCCATAACTTTATGGTAATGGCTCAATACGTAGATTCAAAAAGTTAAAAAAAATGGATTATTTAAGTTAAAAGCTTAAAACATCAAAGTATGTATGTGTGGCATACACTTTTGAACGTATGATGCTCAAGGTTTTTCAATAATGTGGGGAGGCAGGGGCTTCACCTTTAGTTCTGAACTTCTCTGTAGCCTTCAGAGGATAAACATACATGGCCACAAATTTCAAGAGTAAAAGAGAAATAACTACCCCAGTAAAGCCATAAATCTGACATCAATGTTGTAATACCTGGCATTCTAAAATAACATGAGGTATGGGGGAATGATAGTATTTCAGTAACTATGTGACATATTTTCAGATGAAACAATGAAAAGTCTATGCTTGAGTCCTTTCAAGAGAATGTGTCCCTAAACAATACTTTTAGCCATTGGCAGAAGAATAACCACATGACAGGGATTAGATGATACATGGGTTCCTTTCACAGGTAGCTGTAGAAAATCAAAGTATGCAGACCTTGCTTGGTGCCTGAAACTGATGTCATATGTCAGTTTAACAACCAAATATAATATATAATTTGATAGATTGAAAAAAAAATCGTATTCTCTTTTCCAAAATATTTCTTCAGAGGAAAGATTACATACTGAACTCATTATAATATATACCATTCAAATAAATATCAATTTAAAATTCTTTGAGTAATGGACAGACAAATTATTGCACAGATTACTGTTAAAATAATTAATGATTATTCTGAATTTATTCACAGTTCACTTGTACAGATAATCAATTCTCATCAAATTGAGAATGCAGCATAATTAATAAAAGGGCATGAACTTATAGCAACAAAGTGAGATTCAAACCAAAAATTTGAACCACATTCACATGAGGTTTTAAGTTTTATAGCATAGCTCCTGATGATAATGTGTGTAACATTCAATCCATCTGTCTAACTTCACCCTCATGATTTTAATTTATTTGTTATGTCAATCATTAAAGAATTATCTGGGGAACTGGCTTTAACTGAAGATAAAATGAAGTAAGAAAAGCTGAAATTAAAACTGGCCTGGGGAAAAAAAAAAGGCAGTTCTTTATGCCAAAAGATCAGCATTTAATTCTGTTATTTTCTAGGACTGGGTTTCCCTCCTTTTTCTCTCCATGTATTTAATGTATTTTTCTTCCTCATTATCCCTTCTAAAAAATTTAAACTGCAAGGAGGAAAAAAAAAGTATGAACAAGGATGCAAGAGAATACAAATTTGCTGTTTATTTTTCTGTAAAGGCACAGATTAGTGCCTTTGCTCACTTTTTAGAGCAACAGTCTATTTATTTATTTTGTACAAAGAAATAAAGAAGGCACTCCCAATTAGTGTGTCTGATAGCTGAGTGATTGGAAGAGTTTAGAGTAATAAAGATGGCCAGGTGGCTGTGTGGCACTGAGCTGCCAGTTGAAGTTAACCCACACCACCAGGATAAAGATTCTTTTGAATTTTGTATGATTTTGAGAGACAGAGTAAACCTTTCTTTCCTCTCAAGAGATTTTGTGTGTGATGCCAATTTTGGGAAATACACTGATCTACAGAGATGTTGTCTGCCTTTGAGCTTGTCACCCTAAATTCTCATGACAATCAATGGAGAGAAACAGGCATATTGAGAGCAATCACCTGCTAACCATACCTGTTATTTGTTCCTGACCAGAAAAAGAACTTGAAGTGATTAGTTAAAGTATAGATGTCTAAATTTAATCAGATTATTTGTGCCCTGGCAATGTACAGTGGTAAACTGTACCAGATGCACCAGTGCATTTTTTGCTGTGTAAGTAGGAAAAGAAATACTGAATGTTAGACAGAAGAAAGAGGAAGGGACAGAGAGAAGTAAACATGCTTAATTTTATATAGACCTATTAATATAATATAAGGAGAGAGTGTGCTGATCATAGGATAGGTTATATTCTATGCTGGAATTGTATTTAACGAGATTTTGTGAGGAACACAGCCATGGATGATCTAGTTTATAATTATATACTTTAAAAGTTGATCAATCAGATAGTGTGTCACAGATGTGCTGGGATATATTTTTAAATTATTTCTTTCTAATCTAAGCCTACAACAAGGAAGCTAGAAGGGAAATCTCTAAGAGAAAAATCCAATTGAATTTTTTTTGACAGCTTCAGAAGGGAGGAGTCTTACTGTAGTTATCAGTGCAATTAAAATGAAGGTATGCTCAGCAAAACATAAGAAATTCAGCGCAACCATTGTGCATTTGAATATAGCTTTGCAGCTCTAAAAATATTATGTCTTAGCTTCCTGACTTGAATCACTGTTTTAGGTGCCAAAGGAAGCACGTGATCTAGCACAATAGATCCCACTCCCTGCATAACAAATGGAGAGAGGTAGGTGATTGCTAAAAGATGTCCTATCTGACTAAGTTTTAACACCTAGGATGCAACCTGCCTTCAGTGTTTATGGACATTCAAGGGTAAGGCGCTACCTTAAACTCATAATCTAGGCCGTGTTGCAGACACTGGAGAGAAAGCTTCTCTCAGTGAACAATTAAACAGACATAGATGACATTTAGAGTGTGGTGCCAAGCTGCCCATTTCTCTGCACTGGCTGCAGATATACCCTGACTCATTGTCTTAAACAAGTCTCCTCACTACCGAATAGCTAGAGGTAGGTGAGACATTCAAGCCTTTAAGTATCAGAGAATCATAGAATAGCTTGGGTGGGGATATTAAAGATTATTTGGTTCTAATCCCCCTGCCACAGGCAGGGATGTCACCCACTACACACAGTTGCTCAAAGCCCTGTCTAGCCTGGCACTGATCTGTTCATCCACAACTTCTCTGGGTGACCTGTGCCACTGACTCATTATCATCCTCACAGTAAAGAATTTCTTGTTAATATCTAACCCATGTCTCTCTGCTCTTTATACCTGTCTGTGTAAAAATGTTGTTCTCCCTCTTTTTGATAGGTCCCCTTTAAGCACTGAAGTCCATAATGATGTAACCCCTGAGCCTTCTCTAGGCTGAACAACTCTTTCTCTGCCTGACTTCATAGGAGAGGTGCTCCAATCCTCTGATCAATTTTCAGGGTTTTCCCTGGACTTGCTCCAACTGATCCACGTCTTTCCTGTGCTGAGGACCCCAGAGCTGGATGCAGCACTGCAGGTGGGGTCTCACCAGAGCAGGGCAGAGAAGAAGAATCCTCCCCCCAGCCTGCTGGCCATGCTGCTTTGGATTCATCCCAGGACACAGTTGGCTCTCTGGATTGCAAACACATACTCTTTGCTCAGGTCCAGCTGTTCTCCAAGCAGAATGCCCAAGTTCTTCCTCACAGGGCTGTTCTCAATTATTTTTTTTCCCAGTCTGTAGTCGTGCCTGGGACTGCCCAGACCCAGGCACAAGATCTTGCTCTTGGACTTGTTAAGCTTCATGAGCTTCTTGTAGGCCCACATTTCAAGTTTGTCCAGGCCCCTTTGGATCTCATCACTTCTTTCTGCTGTGTCAACTTCCCCACTCAGCTTTGTGTCATCTGGAAACTTGCCCAACTCAATCTCACTATTTTGGTCATTGATGAAGATATCAAAGAATACCACTCGCAAGACAAAGCCTTCAGGGAAACCAATTGACACCAACCTCACCTTGGACATAGAGCCAGTGACCACAACTCTCTTGCTGCTTTCATCCAGCCAACCCATTATATATCTGTTCCACATTTCACATCCATGTCTCTCCAGTTAGGAGATAAGAATGTCTTGTTGGACCATGTTGAAGGCCCCACAGAAGTCTAGGTAGATATAGGTGTAGACGGACATGTTCTAACGATCTTCAAAGATAGCTCTCGTCATTGGCTATTTTTGATTTTAAATACTTGTTTTAAAGAATGTCTTCTTAAGTGTCTAAGATTTCATCCCAAAAGTATCCATTTACATTCAGCAGAATAGATTATCTTTATCTTAGTTTCATTTTGTTGGGGTTATTCATTAATTTGTTTTAATTAAAATTTGTTTTATCAGCCAACACCAATAATATTTGTATGCAATAAGTACAGATGAGTTTTTAAAACAAGGTCTGTCTTTCACAGATGTATTCATGCAAGAGTCAAACAGAGTGACTGATACCAGCTGGCTCTTTATTCTGCCCTATGTTTTGATGTTGGATTATTGTGTTAGGCTTCAGGATTGAGGGCCTTTATTTTAGCAAATTAATTCAACAGTGCATGGCCTGCATTGCATGTATAATAGCACATATTTTTGTGTGATACATTTTATAGTTAAAATTCTTTATGAGGTTGTGATTCAATTGATATATATGCACTTATAGAACAGATAATAAAACACAGTAAATATGCTGAATTATTTTTATAAATCAAAATTAATTCAAATTAAGAGACTATTTCACATTTTTGTAATTTCTTCTGTAGAAATTGGTAGCTATTAATGAAGCTTAAACTATTACCTTTCCTCCTAATAAATAGTTCAGTAGAGTTATGGATCAGTTTCAGATGTGTGCTTTTCATTTCTACCTCAGTAACTGAGAGATGACAGATTCGTAGAATGTCTTGGGTTGAAAGGGACCCTAAAGATCAGCTTCTTCCAATCCCAATGACATGAGCAGGGACACCTTTCACTAAACCAGGCTGATAAATGCCCCATCCAAGACAGCTATAAACACCGACAGGGATGGGGCACCCACAACTTCCCTGGGCAACCTGTTCCACTGTCTCAATGCCTGCATGGTAGAGAATTTTTGTTGAATATCTACTCTAAATGCTTTCAGTTTAGAAATATCTCTCCTTATTTCCTGTGGGCTTCCTCCAGGTATTGGCAGGCTTCAATTAGGTCACCCCAAAGCCTTCACTTTTCCAGACTGAGCAATCCCAATTTTCTTAGCCTTTCCTCATAGCAGAGGTGCTCCATTCCTAACCACCTTGGTGGTCTCCTCTGGACTCGCTCTAACAGTGCATGTCCTTCTTGTGCTGTGCCTTCCCTAGAGCTGGATGCAGCACTGCAGGTGGGGTCTCACCAGAGCAGAGTAGAGGGGCAGAATCACGTTTTGAACCTGCTGACCATGACTGCTGGAAAAAAACCTGTTGCTTAACTGTAGTTTCACTTATAATGTTAGAAAATTAACTCAAAATTCAGCTAAGCTATTCATACCAAAACTTGAATCCCTAGTTCTTTCTCAGCACCTAAATATAGATAATATGGTGAGGCAATAACACTTTAAAGAAGAGAAACAATCAAGCAAATTTGTATCATTACTGCCTAGGAGTGTTCAGCCAGGAAGGGCTGAAACCATCCCAGAGCATCCTTGAAAAACATTGTTAGGTCACTGGCAGCATGAATGATAAAAATAAATGCATAATGGAAACATTGGAGATGATTCCTATATTCATAAATAGTATTTGTTCCTGGTCTGTGAGTTCGGTGTTAGTATTAGCCCTGTTTGTATCTTCAACTAAAACTCACTATGAAATGTTTTTACACTTTGCACTCCTATTTTGAAACAGAAGCCAGACTTCAAGGCTGGCAGAAACACAGAATAATAAAATTACAAAAACACTCAATTACTTTGAATATTAATCTTGTAGGTATTACAGTAAACTCACATTGACAGAACTCACCTTCTTGAATCGAAAATCAGAAGTCTGAAAATGTCATTTAATGGATAATATAATAAATGCGGTATACTTTACAAATTGACATTCAAAATTGCTCATAAACATTGGAGTTAGCAGGTGATAAGTAATGAGTAAAATCAACTCCAGTTTCACCCCAAGAAGCAATGTAATTTACATTTATGGGATATTATTTGTAAGCATTATTTATAGAGGTTTTCAAATACTACTGGTTGTCTTATTACTTTTAGAGCCTATTTTTCTGCTTATAAAGAGGATTATTACAGCAGAGTTGTTCACAGCTGGCTTGGTTGCCTTTGAAAACAGTCAAAGTTTTCTTTCAGTCTTGGCCAAATCAGCCAGGAGGTAAAACTCTTGACTGGGAATTTCAAGCAGGCTCTGTCAGGGCTGGCTCACGGCATGTGGAGGCCTGGCCAAACGGTGAGTGCCTCTCTCTGCTGAAGTCAAATGCATCCCAGCTGACCACTCCATGGCCTGTGGATGTGTGAGTTTTACTTGGCTGCACCTGAACCAGTTTAAATTGCATTTGTAGATGGAGTGGTTGTATGATATCAATCTATCTCTGTAGCCATCCTGCCTCAGTCTTTGGGAAGGTAACTGGTTCAGAGGGGTAGATGACCCAAAAGTGAATATGTAGTTCACTGCACTAAAGAAGGACATGGCATGTTTGATCATAGGGAATTGCTAAAAAGTAATGGAAGTTATGCTCTGATATTTCTGTGTTGGAGTATTTAGTGTCCCACTCACACTTCTGAACTGAGTACCATATTCTAACTATTATTCCCACTATCTTGTGTTTTTCCCTTCTATTTTTTTCACTTTCTTGCTTTTTTTGCATGGGGAAAATTTTGCCTATGCAAGAATAACTAATATCAGACTACCTAGACACACCTTGCTGCTCAGCCAGGATCTGCCCCTCTTGCCAATTCTCTCAGCAGAGCTGAACATGGTTGCATCATCTTACTGCCTGCAGCACTGACATATTGAGGAGGGTAGGAAGTTCATACGAGATATTCCCTACATACATTCTCACATCCTTTCTTATTTTTCTTCTTTCTCCTTTCAAAAGCAGTAATTCAGTGTGAATTTCCCTGTAGATTGTCACCTTTAATGGAAGCGCTGTATAGTGTTTCTGTGTATAGGTGCACAAAATACAGGTAATAGTTTCTTCATGTTATAGCCTCCCTTACTCAGAAGGGAGTTTATTACACTCCCTTACTATTTGCATAAATTCTGCTTAAATTACTGTTTATTATTATTATTATTATTATATTTTGACTACTGAAGAATCTACAGTGAAATTTTCTGAAAACTGAACAGTGTTAATATTTCAAGGGCATTAAAAACTCTCTGAACTGTATCTGTTAAACTTTATTAATAAACAAGAAGATATTAAGAGAGTGAATAGTTAACACAGAAACTAAAATAAGAATTCCACAGACAGATAGGGATGCTAATTATAAACTGTAGGAGAAACTTTGTGGTTTTGGAACTTTCTGGCATTACTGATTTTTATTTCCAGCTTTGCTATTACTGATTGATATTGTTTCATTAACTGTAGAAATTTTGCATATCATTTCCCTAGGCTGTGTGTTTGGAAGATAAGTGCAACAACCCAGAAAAATGTCTTGCCCAAGTTTTATAAATTCTTTCCTCTGAAGCTTATTGACTTGTAAATTCCATTGTTTACAGTTCACAGTTACACAAACCTAGAACATACTCCAAACCTCAGACTGATTGATGGTGGCACATAGTAGAAGAACCAAGTAACACAGCAGCACAACAGTATAATTCATCTAATAAAGCATCTTTGTTTTTCATTACCTCTGCCTCTACATGCATGTCTAGAATCACAAAATATAACATTATTAAATCATTCCTTTGTTTTTTGTTTAGGACATATCTTCTTCATACTTAAAGCAAATGCTTTTAAGTATCATCTTTGTTTTTCAGAATTCAGGCTTAGTAACTTCATATACGACAAAAGCAGAGGTAAATTGCAAAACAATGGTAAAACCACTTTGCTAAGTAAGGATGAGGGGCATCCGTGGGTACCACACTGCTGCTTAAATCCAAATTTTATTGAAATCTATTGATAGATATATTGGGTTTGCATGGCCGGGTTTTGGTAGCAGAGGGCCTGCAGGGGTGCTTCTGTGAGAAGCTGCCAGAAGCTTCCCCTATGTCCAGCACATTGAATGCCAGATGACAAGGTTGACATGCCACTGGCCAAGGCTGAGCTAATCAGAAATGGTGGCAACACCTTCATGATAACATAACTAAGAAAATGGAAAGAAATCTTTACTGGTCAGATGTATTTGTGGCCAAAGAGAAGGATGAGAACATGTGCAAGGAACACCCTGCAGACACCCAGGTCAGTGCAGGAGGAGCAGGAGGTGCTCCAGGTGCTGGGACAGACACTCCCTGCAGCCTGTGGTGCAGCCCACGGTGAGGTAGCTGCACCCCTGCAGCCCATGGAGGAAAGCCTTTTGTGGAGCAGGCTCTGGGCAGGGACCATGGAGAAAGGAGCTCACACTGGACCAGGTTTTCTGTTAGGGCTTGTGAACCTGTGGGGGACCCACCTTGGAGCAGCCTGTCCTTGAAGAACTATATGGTGTGGGAGAGTGTTCCATGTTGTAGCACTTTGTGGAGAACTGTTGCTGTGGGATTGACTCACGTTGGAGAAGTCCATTGAGAACTGTCTCCTGTGGGAGGGACCCCAACTGGGGCAGGACAAGGACTCCTCTCCCTGAGCAGTGACAGGAGCATCTTGTCATGAACTGACCAAAACCTCCACTTCCATCTCCCTGCATCACATGGGTAGGAGAAAGACCTAGGAAGGTGGTTCTAAGGCATTATTTTACTTCTTAATACCTTGCTCTCATTTTGTCAGTAGCATATTCAATTGCTATCTCTAATTTGAGTCTATTCTGCTTGTGATAGTCTTCAGTGAGTGATCCCTCCCAGTCCAAATCTCAACTCATGGACCCTTTGTTACATTTTTCTCTACCCATCCAGCTGTGGAGTGCAGTGATAGAGAGACTTTGGTGGGTGCCTTGTATCCAGCTTGGGTCGACTCACAACTGTTCCTTTTGTGCTCTAGTGCCAATACTGATGATTTTTAAATTTTACTGGGCTGGTATTTTCTGCTACAGCTGGTTTTCTCACTGTTGAATGGCTGCTTCCTTCAACATACCTTCAATTTTACACTCCCAAACTTTCCTATGTATTACAGCAAGGACTTGGCATTTACCTAGACAGAGTGGTCTGCCACTGCTTCTTCCTGTCTTTCTTCTGCAAATTTGAACACACCTGCTCATGTGAGCTGACATCTTTTTTTTGTATGAGGTTTTGTACTTCAGTGACATATTTCCTTCAATGTAGATTTTAACTGAGTTTGTACCAACTGTCAGACAATAAGATTTGCCACTAATTCAAGCTTAGCTCTGAAGTTTATTGGCTCTGCCTTGGCTTGGGATAAAATGTGTCCCACATAAAATCATTTTATGAATGATTTTATTTGGGATGAAAGCTGCAGCCAATAAAAAAAAGCAAGTGTGTAAATAACTTCACCATCTAGTTCAAGCTGAAGTTCTACTTGAACTTAGAGTACTTTGTTGGCTGAGAGTGATGTAGTTAAAACCTCTGAGCAATACAGCTTAACAACTGAGTTACAAATTCACGCATCATTATTTTCATATTAATCTTATGTTTCCTAATGAAGTGACTTTTGAGAATGGCATTAGGTCACAAGTAACATTTAAAATCTATTACTTAATAACACAAACAATTTGCCTAAATGGCAGAGTTAAGGTTAGGTTAGCATGCAGCTTATCATTTGCGGCCCCTTGTATTTAACCTGTAATGATATTTTAAATACTGTTGTTCTATGTGTGACAATATTATGGTAAATTTAATATTTTTTTTTGCAAAAAATCTCTATTATGTATCTTAATATTTACTTCTTAAGATGTTTTCAGTCTGTTCATAGTTAAAAAATGTGAATATAAATTTAGTTTAATCATCATGGTACTCCTAATATTTCCCCAGCAAAGCTAAAATGGATGTATTTTCTCCTAAAAGTCTGCATATAGTTTTTGATACAGAATCTGAAACTCAGAAAAACTTTGTGGAGCAACTCCTAAACTGAATAAAGATGTGATTTTCCTAGAATGATTTTGGGCTAATATGTGGTCTGCTTAAAATTCACAATCTGTTATCTTGATAAATAAACTAAAATTTCCAAATGATATGTTTATACATATTAGTTGAACTTCTCACAAAGTTGAATGAGAGTCTTGAAGGTTGATTGGGTTGTTTGCTTTGTTTTGCATTTCTTCCCCAGAAGAAAACATTTATTTATTTATTTATTTAAATAAATGTTTAATCTCTATCTGGCATGCCTGTTTAGAAGACTACTAATCTGGAGGTCAAGGAAAAATAAAAGCAAAGACTTCCTTGCTTATCTCTCCTAAGAACAACGTAGGAGCTCCTCTACAGTGACTCTTGACATTTACTGTTCGCAGTTTGTGCATTTCCCATAATCTCCGTAAAATGTCAGCGTGTTCTCTAATGGGCACTTCTGGAAAACCACTTCAGCCTGCACTGTCTGTGGCCCTGTGCTATTTCTCAGTACTAGGCCATTGGGCTTGATAAAAAGGCCAGCCTCATTCCTCTGTGTAAGAGCAGATAAGGATGAACAGGCAAGAGCAGACTCCGTGTGCTGCTCCAGCGGTTCTGTCTCTTCCTCACCTCCCCTAACTCCTCTTGGCACATATCCACGATGAGAAGGAAGAAACATTTCTTCAGAACTGTAAAGCACAGGAGACAAAATATGATGTTTCCTAGGAAAATGGAGATAGATGCCCTGGAGTTTTGTGATTTCATTAAGGTCAAATCAAATGTTTGCAGAATTGATCAAATAAATGTTTGCAAAGCAGTTTATCATTGATTTTAGGAGTAAATTTGGCAGGTTTTTTTTAAACTGAAATCCTTATGTTTAATGTAAGCAACATACTGTTTTTCTGACACCATGGATGGGCATTAACATCTATGTGCTATTTTACATCTATTTTAGAAGATAAATTCCCTTGCATTATTGGTAATATTCATGGCCTTTTATTAAATTTCCTGCCTGCATTAGAGTACATAGAAAATATGTGACTGACCTTCAGATAAGATGCATTTGTTTGTGTGGCAATGACATTAATGTCTTTTAAAAGTTCTTTCAATTTGCAAAAGAGTCAGGTAATACAAATTCCTCTCACATTTCAAGGGAGCCAAAATTCTCATCACCCTCCTCCAGAAATATAAAATTCTATGTTTGCTGCAGTTTCTTAGCTGCAATAGATAGTGAAACGGCTTGATGGAAAAAGTCAGTAGAGATCAACAGTGCACACAACTCTAACAAAAAGCAGGTTTTTCAACTAAGGACATTTGCTGTCACTCCTCATTGTGACTTTGTTCTCTACTTACTGCATTCTCGTAGGTACTCTGATGTCAAGTCCCATTCCAGAGGAGATTCCAGTAGATGGACTCTGATCCCACTAGAAACCTGTAACTTTATTTACATGCCCATGGGAAATTTACACAATTTTCCTATTCCTAATATTTCCTAATTCCTTGTCTGTATGTGATAATAAGTACTGTGGGGAAAACTGGCATTGATTTTAGCAAACTAAGCATGCTAAAAGCTGGTAGGATTACAGTGCCATGCCAATGTAGAGAGTAAGTAACTCACCCCTTTTCCTCAGAACAGGTGCAATTGCCATTTCCAAAGACTGTGCTGTGTGACTTCACCTTGATGGACACATTGTTTTTAACCCTCTTGTACTACCCTGAAAATGCAAACTGAGATTTAAATATGGGAGTTGGGTCACTAAACTTTACCGATTAATGCTTCTACTCAAAGTTATATTTAAATCTAACAGTCAAAATTTCTTATGCCTGCATACTTGACATTTATGCTTTTATTCTGTAGAAATTCCACCCTACAAAAACATTCTAGACTAAAAGTGATTTTTCTGGGGATTAGCAGTTAAAGAGGCACTAGTTTTTATATTAGTTTGGTAGATTTGGGGATTATAGGTAATTTGCTATAGTACCCTAATCATAACTCAGATTCAGTCAAGCTATTAAAATATCCCCATTTTAACTTAAACTGGAAATGTGCTGTGCAAACATAGGGTAGTGAGAATCAAAAGGCCCAAATGTGACCTTGAATATACAGAGGGTACAAGGCCTCCTAAAATGTGTAAGATTCCTCAGCTTCAATTCATCAGATAAATTTTAATGTTTTACCTTGTGTTGGTTGCAAAAGAAGCTTATGACTAGGGTTATTAATTAGTTAATCATTAATCTCACTATGAGGCCCTGATGCTGGGGAAAAGCGAAAGGAGAGGAAACATGAGTTCTAGTACTGCCCTAATTTACATAAATAATAATGCTTATCATTAACATGCTAAACACTGTTGATGATAAGAAGAAAAATGATAAAAATATGAGCACTCATAGTGTTGATAAGTTACTAATTAGACATTTACTTAAACATATGCTTTTACATTTATGTTGCAGTAAAGCCTACACGCGCTAAAATGGGAACCTGTGGATATACTGACCTAAAATGCAAAAGGTTTCCACAGTATTTCACAGCACCCTTAAGGGATTCTGTCTTCTTCCATAAGGATATTTAATTTAATGCCAAGTAAATTTAGTACTGTGTGTAGGTGAATGTACATCTCCTGCTGAAAGCTGGCAGGAAATCTTCTGGATGTGGCATGATAGGATAAACCTAGGATAAACACTGGGTAAAAACTATGAAAGGCAACTTTGGAAATTAAGGAAAAAAAGTTTAAAACTCCACCAATTTGGTCATCTGAAATTGCTATTTTAAGGTTAATGCAGTGCGAAACAAGATATAGCAAAACTGGTTATGCAATGTAAGAATTAAAAACCCCCATGCCCTTTCCCCTCCCCCAGCTCACATTAATCTAACTTTAAAGGCAAAACATCATGGTCTCTCTTCACTCATGCAAATATTCAGCTGAGTCAAAGCTAAGTGGTATTTCTTGACAGGTATCCTCAGGGAATTTTGGGCTGCAAATACTGCACAAAATGAGTAAAACTACCCTAACTGTAAAATACATAACAATGAGAAACAAAACGTCATCAACCAGTGGCTAGACAAAAAAAACCCCAGCAGGTAGTGTATTTATTTTTAATGTACCTGGCCAATAAATATTTTGTTCAGTATATGATTTTGATTCAAAGCCTATATTTAATGAACTATTTAATGATGAATTAGACTTAAGTTTGAACTTAAACCATCAGGTTATATATTTGGACTTCCTGATCCAAATATACATCTTTACAAGCATCTGTAAATGTGTTTTCTCTGGACCTCTTTCTGTGTCCAAGTAGACTCATGTATGTTGACAGTAAAACCATTATCTCTCTATTTTCTAAATTTAAATGCCATTTCCAGTTTTAGAAGCTCAGAAACAGCATTTTAGTAGATTTTCAGTGCAATGTTTGGTTTAAACTGACCATGATCTTGAAAATGTCTCTTGTCCTGTCCTTTCCATCATGAGACTGCAGTTTCCTGGGTGGCTCCCTGAAGAAAAGGCAGCAGCTCCAAGCGGAGATTCATTTTAAGACAAAAAAAAAAAAAAAGCACAGTATGGTCTAAGAAGTCTCCAGAAGATAAGAATGCAATGACCTTGTAAGGCAAAAATGCAATTCCTCCTGAGGGGAAGAGAGGGACAGACACTGATCTCTGCTCTGTGGTGACAGTGACACAACCTGAGGGAATGACCTGAAGTTGTGTCAGAGTAAGTTTAGGTTGGATTTTGTTTCACTCAGACATCAGAACAGGCTTCCCAAGGGAGTGGTCACAGCACCAGCCAGAGTCCAAAAAGCATCTGGCCAACGTTCTCAGGTAGGTTCTGTGACTCCTGGGTGTCCTGTGTGGGACCAGGAGTTGCACTCTGTGGTCCTTGTGGGTCCCTTCCAACTCAGATTATTGTGCATTTCTGTAAAAAAATTGAATGATGTGGATGCTTGTCAATATTTACATTGAATTTTTCAGATCTTTTTTTTTTTTCAGAACCAATTTAGTCTGACACCAATAAACATAATAAAGTCTGAGCTGGGATAGTTTTAACCACACACATAAAAACCAATTAAAAAACCAGCCAAACAGAAACTCCCAAAACCAAACACAATGCCTCTCCCTCCCACTTAAAAAACACTCAGACCTACTAGCAAAAAAGAAAAACAAAAAACAAAACAAAACAAAAAACCAAAACAAACAAACCAACCAACCAAACAAACAAAAAACAAAACAAAAACAACAACAACAACAAAAACCCACCCAAACAATGCAAAGATGACTAAATGGTGACAACCAGTAGAATTTACGCAGATAATAAATAGACAACTTTTGTGTTCTTACTTCATAATTCTGGCATTTAAAATAAAGAGTAAATGTAGAAATAAAGACAATATTTGAAGTTGATCCCTGTTGCTGTTAGTTGCAATTCCACTGGAGCTGATAAAAATTGTGTCTGCAATGATTTTGGCTGGAAGTGTGGTTATATTCTTTCAGTACAGTGTAATTTTTGTCTGTTTGTTTCTGTTTATTTTCTTTTAATTTCCTTTTTAACCATTATAGATTTTCTTTTAAAATAAACTCTACTCTTCATAGGGACATCTGCTTGTACTGGCAATGTGTCCCAGTGATGATGATTTTCCTCTATCAGTTTCTAGTTCTGGAGTTGAATATTAATATTAGCAAATAAAAGTGTGCATATAAGAAAACATAATGAAGAGGAATGGTGTGAGGACAAGCAGCACATTGTAATGAGCCTCAAGCATAAAAAACACACTTCTGCTGAAATAAGAGATGTTATATATGGGGAATTCAAGAAGAAATGATCAATTAATAAGTCTTTGTAATAACAGAGTGCACAGAGCTGGGAAATCTAGCAAGACTCTTGGGCCTACTTTAAAAGGGAAAGACATTCGGCACAGAATAAAACAACATCTTGTACTTTCTTATGTAGCTAAGAAAACATAATTAATCTCTAGCTTGTGAAAAGCATGTATAGATAGATACATATACATATATATAAATATTATACTAAGTGTATTGATGATAATAATGCTATTAGTCTTAATTTTAGCCATCCATATAAAACACCAATAACCAAACAGCATTTGGACACCTGCAGTTTCAGAAATAGATCAGGGCAGAAATTTATAACTTCACTCAAATAAGGTGAAAATTAAGTTTCTAGACTTGCATAGAAAATGAGCAATGAGCTACTTCAGAGAACAGCCCTGCCTGCTTTTTCCATGGGGAATGGGCTATGGGAGTTTTATGTGACATGCACTTCAGGAGCTGTGTAAAGGGGGAGTGTTATTTAGTAGATGATATAAAATTATTAGCTCTCTAAATCAGACATGAAAATGGCAGTAAAGAAGTCACAGCAAAAATTGCAAGGAAAATTTTAACTTACTGTGCTTTATTTTCTTTTTGCCAGAAAGGACCATGTTTGTAGGAGCAAAATTAAAGCTGTAAGTAGAATGAACTTGTTTCCTTTTTTCAGTTTTATAATTAAAAAAGAATTATATCACTCCATGACTGTTTATTAAATCATTATTATTTTTAATTTGCCAGCTGTCTCCACTGCAATAATGACACATTTAAATAACTAAAGAATTATAAGCAAGTTGCATGCAGTGTATCTGGTTGCTGCAGAAAATCCCTATTTGCTAGAGCTTACCACTGAGCATATGCCAAGCATCTTTTGTGTTTTTTTTCTGCTCTGGTGTTTGAAATAAATAACATGTTTATTAACTAGTATAAAATATAGGGCTATGGATGAACGTTCTTTATGCCCATGCTGAAAGCATCAGTAGCCAAGAAATGGTTTTAGTCCACTTCATATGTGGCATGAATTTGTAGTTTTGTTTCAGAATCCAACACTAAGCTACTGGTAAAATGAAGATATGCTATAGTACCATAATTATTCTACCTGCAAGTATGTCTCAATTCTCTTTAGAAACTTCAGCAGCATCCTACTGATTTTATTAGAACCTACTTTTGGCCATAAAGTTGGTTGAGTTAGAGCTTTCTATTCAATCACTAGTGAGAAATGATGACCCAGTAAGGAAATCTAGAAGAGTTTCTGATTTTTTGCATATATTTAGGTAATAAAAACAGAATAAATATAATCAAGGAAGGAAAAAAAAAAGAGTGCTGTGTGTTCTGCCATATTTCCAAGTATAGCACTGTTACTGAAGTGAGCTGGAGTTTGGCATCTACATACACTGCCTGATGAGCCAGAGGGCTGAAGTAAAAACCTTTTTGTAGCTTTCAAACAGATATTTTTTCTCCTGTACTTCTTTCTACTTTATTTTGAGGAGCACTTCAAATGATAAGCTAGCATTATAGATTGCTGATTTGCTTTTTGTTCTATAATAAAAAATAGGAGAAATCATCCAAAAAACATTCTGTAAATTTGAATGTCTGCAGAAGTAGGGTTCTTGGAATCAACTGTTAGATCCTTGTGTTTCCTTTTGCCTTGCAGGCTTTCTCCCTTGCTTGTGTGTCTGGTGAAAATCAAACAGAGCCTTCTTGTAAGGGCATGAATGCATGAAAATGGCAAGACAGGTTGTTTCAGAATTTGGACTGAGCAGGTAGTATTTTCCTTCTTTCCTGTTCAACTTTCATTCCCTGTCTGCTTCTGTAATTTGGAGAAACAATTAATTGATTGAGAAATATGTTCTATGCCTGGTGAATTTTATGGAAAATATTTTTTTTTATTGCAGGAAAAATGTCTGCACTTCCTGAAACTAAATAATAAACAGTAAATATTCTCATTAGTTTCATCTCTATATATATATGCAATTTAGGTTATCTTTAATGTTATAAATGCATTTACAATATGTTGTACAATCATTTGCAAAATTAAGAGAAAGCAAGCTATAAGCTCTAGATGCATCAGTGATAAAATGTGATTTCAAAGTGCCCAGGCTACTCTCAATGGATACAAGATTTTGAATATCAGATGGTGTAAGTAAAATACTCAAATATCAAATAGTCTTTTCACAAAGGAACTTAGCAAGCTGCCTCTCTATAAAAATAATTCCTGGTACTATGTACATTATAATGGAATTTATAGCATTGGAAATTTTTTGATTTGTAGTTCCAGGTCACAATTTTGGCACAGTGTAATCAGAGATGACAACTTTTCTTTTTCTTATTATTGTTTTATATGTGTGATCTTTTCCTCTTAAGGGGAATTATTTGAGTGACTTATTTGCTCTGTCTTTTCTTTTTTTTTTTTTTCTTTTTCTTAATTGTACTGCCTCTAAACTTTCCTTAATATTTCTTTGAACTTGTGGAACAATTTTAGTCACATTTAACAAACTATGAAGTGATCTTAAAGTGAACAAATCCCTCATGACTAGAGAAAAAGACCTGAATGAGTGCTACTGAGAAGCAGAGGTTGCTGTTTTCATTTAGAATACTGGACATTTGAGTACCTAGAACAGAGATTCACAAGAAATTAGACTCCAGATTTGTATTAGTCTTTGGGATTTAATTTAAATAAATTAATGTTCCTGCCTGCGCTATAAACTCCTCTCCCTGACCAACAAATAATATACACGGGTGTTAACGACATTTTCCCTCCCCTATTTGAAAATCTAACTAAAGCAACAGCTTTCTCAAATTTCTGTCTTAATGATAGTAGAATATGAAGTTAATTAAGGTTTCTGGGAATGCTATATATTTTTACGTGTCTGTAGAAACCTAAAACCACAATGCACGTGTTATCAGACTTGCTAAGGAGTTAAGGAACATGAGAGAAGTGAACTCACGCTGGAACTGTAGAGTCAGGTCTACGCTAGATGGCACTTGAGGCTCCGTTTATTCCGAGTGCATTGAATTGCAGCAGCTGGAGCTTTGGTTCTGAACATTTTTGTGTCTGTTAGACATGAGTATCATTAGTAATTCTAAAATGAGATTTAATAATTCTCACACAAGTAGTAAGCAGGGAATAAATATTTCATATTGTAACACATATTAAAAACATTTTGGCATCCTGCATATGCCTCTGGAGTAGCTCTGTGGCATCCTTATGGAAGTCCTTCAGTGTATTATAGAAAAACTATTGCTTAAATAGCATTCATAATTGTCCTCAGGCAATTTTCACATACTTCCCAGATTAGTCTCATACCACCTCTTGTTAGCTGGAGGTGATTTAGACAAACAGCCTTGGAGTGTGTGCACACAGAGCATATGGGGCAGTGATAACAACTCTCAGAATGAAAGCTCACATCAATAACGACTTGGAAGTACACATTAAAACAAAGAGGGTTGATTTGGTGGAATCTGAAAACATGTGAATTTCAAATACTATATTTCCCCCACCCCATTTTTTGATTGAAGGCATGGAACCTTTTTTCTATATTTTCCTATGTTTTCTATTGGCATATTTTCAGTCCTGGTTGCTCAAAGTGTGGCAAGTTCTTACACTGGAACAAAAGGACAGAATGTTTTCTCCAGATTTGCTCTTCAGTACTGACTAACTTGTCCTTTTCACACAGACACATGAACAGAGCTCTTTATATTTCTAAAGCATTACTACATGATTATGTAAAGGTGACGCTGTACATGCAATTGCTGACTCTGCAGAGGAAAAATGTGATGAAGGGTAAATCAGAAAAAAACAGTTGGTTTTGTCCAGTGAAGGTAGGATGCTGTGGATGCTATGAAAGGGCAGGTCTGCTGTTCTGCAGACTGAAATGTCATGGTGGAGCAAACCCTCTCTTCCTTTTGGAGATTGTGACTGTGCCTTTTCTGTAGGTGCTTGTTATCTCTTTTATGTTTTCACCATATGTGTGATCTTTTATATATGTGGGATATGCATTCTTAATAAGATCTTAGAACAGGTAGGATAGAGCTTGTGAATCTCTGTGGGTTGTACCCCTTCAGTGCCCAGTGGCTGATGGAAGGTGTTGGGTGTGAGCAGAGCTCTGGTGCTGCTGTGTGCTGTGCCCATCACGCAGCCTTATTGCATCCTCGCTCACACTGAGACAACCTGCCCCTGCTTTCCCTCTTCATGAGCCTGCTGTAGGTCTCCTTGTGCTCTAATCTTCCACAGGTTTAATGGCAGAGGAGATTCATTCTCCACAGAGCTGGCTCCTAGAAGTGCTGAGCACAATTCCAAGGGAAGTTAATGTTGGAGTTAAGCACTTAGCGGTTCCAAAGTATCTCATCCCACATATGAGCAGTTTTGCAAAGGCAGTTATGCTTAGTAAGAAGAATAAACAGACTTCAAGGTGAAGAACTGTATTTTGTAGACAACTCTTAAAGCAAAATTTCTAATGGTGAGCTAGAGCAGGCTTTTTGTGGAGCATTAAATCTCCTTTATTAATAAAGAAATCAATTATCACACTCCAGCAATTTACCATTAACATTCGTTCTGCATCACTTGAAATGTTGAACCACTATAATCATAAGCAAAGAATTGAAACAAAGAAAAGATGTCCCTTAATTCCCCAAATAGTGTTTTAATTAAATTTCCCACAAAAGGATAGCATTCACATAACAAAAAAGGTAACATAAATCTCAGGGTCCTTAGCTGTTGTCCGAGATATTAGCATTTTACTAGCTATTGTTGACACAGCTGCAATTTGTCAGGCATAAGTTTTTAAAATGTACTTTTATCCTACCCTAGACAAGGATTTAGTCCATATTATAATATCCTAAGAAGTCCTCCATAGCCTCTGCCAGGGTGGAAGCAATCTGCATGCTGTGCCTTAATCTACAGAGTACACTTCAGATGGTTAATATTCCTGAAGATGAGCCTGTTAATATAGCATTCTTCAGAAACAATACACACTGCTCACTAAGACATCACAGCATGCTTTTAAATTGGGAAGGGGCAGGATTCTTATGTGGCAATGAGACAAAAAGTTAAAGTGTGCCAGTGCACGTCCTTCTTCAGAGTCACAAGTCAGGAATAAATATTTAGAATTGAATATGAGAGATTTTGCCTATTAATTCCTTAAATTCTTTAATTTATGGGTGCTTTATACATCCATGTTGAAAAGAAAAATCATGTTTTAATGCCTTTTAATTAATAACAGAGAACTGTGAAATCCTTTCAGACTTTTATGCTAAGCAAGCTCAAGGTTTTGCCAGTAAGAAAACTTTGCAAATGTTCAGTCTACATTTGCACTAGTGCTTTCAGACCATTAGTCTTGCAAAATGCTGTCTTGTGCTTGCTTGGCATTTCTTCATTCTTCTTGGTATTCAAATGTCTTTTTGTTAAATACTTGTGAAAGTTTATGCAATACTGACTTTTCTATGCATGGTTTGATTAGACCAGGGTCATACAAAACTGTCACTTTCTTAAGCATTTGCCAAAACAAAGTTTGCATCAATGACATTTTGTTGTTTCATTTTAAATAAATAATGACAAGACTCTCTAGCTGGCCTGCTGCTCAAGGTTAGCAGATGTTCTTTGTTGCACGGTTCTGCTTCCCAGTGAAACAACAGCAGGATGTAGGGGTGGAATTTGGGTTTGGTTTGCTTTCCTTGGTTTTGGAACAGACCACCACAAACATGTTTCAGGACTCTCACCCTCTACTCCATGACACATTCCTAGAAAATGTAGGGATATTAATTTTGTGTAGATAAATGAAAATAAAAAAAATTAATCCTCCTTCTACGTGTCACAGCTTCCACTTTCACTAGCACAGCTGCAGCTGTGGAGACAGTTAATTTTCTGTTAAGTTTGGAGAAACAGGTTTGAATGGCTTTAGAGGAAAAATATACAAATCACATAGGAGCATTCAGTTCTGCTCATAAAAGGAACATTTCTATAGAAAAGAGTGAATAACACTAGCACAAGATTTGACTCAGTATTTTGGACTTTAGGCTTCCACTTCAGTTTTTCACACAATAATATGCAAGTCCCAATTAATGCCTAAGTCTCTGGCCCCCAAAGGGATTTTAAACTATTTATGCCAGTGCAAACAATCTAAGAAACAATCAATAATTAAAAAAAAAAACAACAAAAACAATAACCCCTCCCCCCCCAAAAAAGAACCAAGCTTGTTGCTGAACTTGAATTAACACAAATGTGCTCTAAAGACACTTCCTGTTTTTGACAGATGCAACACAGTACTGAACTGCATAATAATATAGGAATTCTAAATATTCTTCCCATGTCAGAGGATATGATGCAATAAAGCTCTGTATTGAGACCAATATGATAATTAACATGTTGTGAATTGTGGTGCAGAACAACTGCAGTTTGGTAGTATATGTTTGTGATTTAATTCTTCCAGATTATATGTGTGGTTCATGCACATGTATAAAAGAAGAGTGAAAAGAGGCTGAGCAAAAGCACTGAAGCTTCTTTGTCTTGTGCTGGCAGCATGTGGTGCCTGAGGTGGGAGCATAGCCCCTGTAACTTGTTTACACAGTAGGTAGAGAGAGTGAGAGAGGCTTTTGCCAAGGGTGATTCAGAGGTTAAGTGAACACAGCTACACTCTGGACCTGACACTCTCTGTTCCATAGTGGAGGATCCTGGGGTAGTCTGCCCCTGATTTAAAAGGTTGGGTAAGATGATGGCTTCAAAAGGAAGTGCATCTTGACCTTGCAAGCTGTGGTTGTTTCTTTGGGTTTGTTTGTTGGTTTGATTTTTGATAGTTTCCTAAGGCAAAATTTATTTGTTAGCTAAATTATGGGAAGTAACTCTCATAATCATAACATGAAAAATTGTTTGTCCATTATGCAGAGTAGGCAAAAACTTTCAGTGTTAGAAAAAGGCTCTGGGTCTGAATTTAGTTCCTTCTCAATCTCATTCATATTTAGCTTATCAGCTGTTGTCACACCTACTATGATCACCTGTTCCTATAAATTACACATAATTGTAACTCATTATGACAAAAGAAAGAACAACGATTGCTATTACTGAAAGTTTTTTGGTCAATCAGTTCATTGCAACTAACCTCATCCCTATCATTGTCAAATGGGCCTTCTGACACTTCCATATGTGTAACACTTGAGTGAGGATTTAAATATTTGTATTCATTTTTACACTTGTTTTATCACCATATTAATACTACTAGCGTATTCTCAGACTAGAAATTAACTTTTTTAAACAAAATGGAAATTCATATAAATAATGTATAAGTAATAAGTAACTGTAAAATAACATTTTTAAAGATGTTTGTATGCAGGGCCAAGGAAGTGTTTGTTCCCCTGTACTTGGCTCTGATGAGGGCACACCCTGAATGCTATGTCCAGTCTTGGACCCTTCACTTGGAAAAAAGCTTTGAAGGGCTGGAGGGTGTGCAGAGAAGGGCAACGGATCTGATGAAGGTGTCATGAAGGTGTCTAGAAGGTGTCATGTGAGGAGTGGCTGAAAGAGCTGGAAGTGTTTGGCCTGGAGGTGGCTCAGGGGTGACTTTTTTTCTCTCTGCAACTACCTGGAAGGAGGTTGCAGCCAGGTGAGGGTCTGTATCTTCTCACTGGCAGCCAGTGACAGGACAAGAGGACACAGTCCCAAGTTGTACAAGGAAAGGTTGAAATTGGATACTAGGAAAACTTTCTTTATTGAACAGATTATCAAGCACTGGAATGGGCTGCCCAGGGAAGTGGTGAAATCACTGTCCCTGGAGGTGCTCAAGAAATGAGCATGGCACTCAGTGTTGTGCTTTAATTGACAAGGTTCTTTCAGAGGTTGAATTCAATGATCTTGGAAGTCTTTTCCAACCTTAATGATGGTATTATTCTATGATGGAAATTAAAGTCACTTTTTTTCTTGGACTATGTTCTAACATGGACTAAAGTTGTTTTTGAAATGTTGTACATTTACTGATTTCAAGTAACATAAAATAGTTTTCAATTTATGAAAGTGTCACAAAAAAAAATCGTTGCTTTTTTTCAAGTTATTCTTACAGAAAGGAGACTTTTGATATCTATGTAATACTTGGTTGTCTTCTGCCATCAGACTTAAATATTTGGGGATAAACATATGAGAAGTGAAACAGTTAGAATGTAATCTTAGGTAAATCAATAGTGGGCTTAGTGAAATACTTCACATGAACAAGATATAAACAAGCATCCCAGGGTTACTAAATTAGACTGTCACAACCAATTTTATCACAGTGGATTCTGTCTCAGGTGTAGCAGAAAACTGCTTGTTTATGAACATTGAAATCTGTATTTACCTTAGCCTATGGTTGAATTTGTTTTCCCAGGGGAAGGGAGTAATTCTTGATAATGCATTTTCCCCTTGAAATGCAGTATAACTAGGTAAAGCCAAAACATAGTATTAGCACTAGACTGGCATACTTTAGGTCACTAGACATGTATATGTAGACAAAAATCAAGGACTGAGAAGATTACAATTTTATGGGATTAGATATATGTTCTGCCTAAATTCAAGGAAAATGCAGTTGAAGGAATCTTAGAAATATCTGAAAGAGATTTTCTTTAAAATCTCTTCAGCTCGAGGTCTATATCCTTTGTGGTAAAGGAAGAGTTAATCCATCAAGATAGAGAAAACCCACCCCCTACTATTCTTTCTTTGGTGTATAGAATTCAATAGCTAACAGCTATTTTTTCCAGTCTAGTTTGACAGGCTGCCTCACTGAGGAGTAGGAACTCCTCTATGAATTCTGTGGGTTTTGTTTCATTTTAAATATGTCTTCCCATATGTCATTTAGGATGAAAAAGAGTCAAATGTTTGGTGAAATTAAGGGATGGAGGGTTGTTTCTCAGTGGGTGGATTTTTGTCTTTTACTTTTCTGTGAAGGCTTTAATCCTAGAGGAC
This sequence comes from Cinclus cinclus, assembly GCF_963662255.1. Lineage (NCBI taxonomy): Eukaryota > Metazoa > Chordata > Aves > Passeriformes > Cinclidae > Cinclus > Cinclus cinclus. Next base: position 13,200,916 of record NC_085048.1, on the reverse strand, counting down.
TGTGTTGAGGGACTCGGTATATTGGTAGCTATTTTTAAGGACTATAAATCATGGTCTGGGAAAGACTAATAATCTTGAGGAAGCAGAAATAAATGTCTTGGAAGAAAGCTTTACTATTGCCTCTGTACAAGGTCAACAATAAAAGAAAATGGTGAGCAGATATTCTCTTCTCTCTTGGGTGCTCTTCTGGGAAAACATTGATGTTAGTAATGTGATATCACCTGTCAAAAAAATTGTTTGGGGAAAATTCCATGAAAAATCTTAACAAAAATATATGCATTTTTTTTTCAATTAAAAAAAAAAGTGCAAGTCAGAGGCTCAGAGTTGAAAAGGCTCCTAAATATCATAAGACATCAAAAAATTAACTGCCTGTTATCTGGGTGTAATCCCTAGGTTGTAAGTGGGCCTAGTTTTTTTTTTTTTATTTCTGAGTTCAAAAAGTATATTGGATGCCAATATTGAGACTTCTGGAGGCAGTTGTTGGAAGAATTTGTCAAAATGATCTTATTAAACAGAGTCTTTGAAATTATTGTGCCAAAGCAGCTTGGTAGAAGGTCTCTCACTGGTATCTACCTTGATGCTTCCAGATCTATTTTTTCAGTTTCTTGAAAAAATAATTTAAAAATCCATTATTTGCATTCTTGCAGCTTTAGCATAGGAAGGTGCTTTTCTGTGAGCAGAACTTTTGCTCCCTTTTTTCCTCTTGCTTTCAGCTATCAGCTTGTCTTCCTCCTCTTCAATATATAGAGCTAATGTAGGGGAGAAGACCAGATTTCTATTATCCAGCTCCCAATTTTTAGAATTGCAGTAAATAAGGGAAGGAATTTAAAGGTTAGTTCCACTCAATAACTTTACAATGTATTGACAAGTAGCAGTCAGATTTAAGTGTGGCAAACAAATTAATCAACTAAACTAAGCCCTAAGTCTGATTTCCTCTAAAAAGAAAAATCAGTCAGGAGAATAGAAAATTGCATGGAGACCTCATAACTGCCTTCCAGCATATAAAAGGGGCATACAAGGAAGCCAGAGAGGGACCCTTCACCAGAAACTCTACTGGCAGGATGAGGAGCAAAGGGTTCAAACTGGAAGAAGGGAAATTTATGTTAGATATAGGGAAGAAATTATTTACTGGGGGGGGGGGGGGGGGGGGATGGGGGGAGGATGGGTAGTGGTGAGAGGTACTGTGGGACTTGCCCCTAACCATGGCAAAGGAGTTGGAACTAAGATGATTTTTAAGATCCCTTCCAACTCAGGCCATTTCATGATTCTAGGATTCTAGGATTCTAGGATTGTTTCTGTGATTATTTCTATGATTCTATGATTCCTTGACACAGGTAATTTAAAACAATGAAACTATGAGAATAGGGAAGGAATTATGTAATGTTTAATTATTTCTTTCATTTCAGGGTCTGTCTTGTTTTGGGTCTGTCAAGACTAATTTATGAAGATATTTTAGACTTCTTTTTTGACTGAAATATCATCTGAATTTCCTCTTTGAATAAGTTTTATTTTCTTTTCCTACTGGTTCCTTAAAGAAAAGTCAAAAGAAATTATAGAATTTTTTTATTCAATGTATAGAAGCTACATTTTGCAATAAGATATTTACATGATACTCTGTGGACTAGAATTTTTGGAATTTTCTTTGGCAGGCTTCAGTAGGTTTATGTCTTTTGAAAGTTACAGAGGTTGTCAAATGCCTCAAAATATTTATCAATTCCCATTGACATAAACTGCTTCATGCCATTAAGTAACTTGACTTTGAGGAATTCAAATAAAATGAGCAGATTAATGAGTACTGTGATGGATTTCAGCCCTTCTAGAAGAGACAGATGACAAAGGTCTAAGGTAGGGTTCAGTGATCTCTTTGATCTGGGTGTAAGGGTGGAGGAAGAACCACTTATTTATTTCTTCTTCAATATGTGATTAAAGGATGAGGTTTTTTTTCTTTCCTTCTATGCTCCTTCCAAACACAATCAATCACTACTCTAAATAGATCCTAAAGTTAGGAGATTGTTCTTAGTTAATAATTACCTGTTAGCTTCCCCTGCTCTCTACCAGTAACAAAACAGCTTAAGGGTTCTAAAAAATATAAATCAAAATCTTGTAATTAATTTTAGTTATTTCTTTGGATGTGCATGTATTGTATTAAAGAGCTGTGCTGCTGAAGTATATTTAGTTAACTGTGGATTGTTCACATCCAAAAATAAAAAAAATAATTGTTTCTGAGATTGTTTTTACACTTCTATAAAACCAATTTTCCAACTCTGGAGACTCAAAATTTTATTTTTTCTCTGCATATTTCTTAAATCTAATGGACAATATGAGGTAAATATTTATTTGCAATAAAAAAATCTAACATCAGGAGATCAAAAATAAGGTATCATCAGAAAGCTGATCAAAATGAAAGACTAATAGTAGCAATTGCAACAAATGATGATAGATATTCTGATCCGTAAGAGAAAATTACATGGAATCATACAATTGTTTAGGTTGGAAAAGACCTACACAATCACTGAGTCCATACATTGATTCAGCACTGCTAAGTACACCCCTAAACCATGTCCCTAAGTGTCACATCTGCACATCTGTGAAATACCTCCAGGGATGGTGACTTAACCATTACCCTTGGGCAGCCTCTTCCAGTATGCCAATATGTTCATTAAAGGCTTGGGGAAAAAAAAACCCACAAAAAGCAAACAAACAAAACAAAACAAAACAAAAAGAAACCAATAAAACAACCCAACAAAACAACAGCAACAACAACAACAAAACAAAAAACCAAAATGAAGCTTCTTTATGCAATGAAAGCATCTGGCAGCAGCAGTAGGGAAGAAGGATCTCTGAGGGACTGTCATGCAGGGTGACACAACTTTGTCTCTGTTAGGGAGGGATTAGCTTGTCAGCTGAGAATGTGGGACATGCAGACACTGGACACTGAAATCTATGAAAGGGCCAGAAGGACACAGAGACAGGGCTTTGTGGGTAGGTAGCAGTTTGAGGTGCTGATGTGGATAATTAAGAGCTGTAGAGCTGCTTGTCTCTATTCATGCTATGTTTGCGGAAAAGCACTTTGTATGTTTTATTTAAGCAAATAAAGTTACATGAAATTGTATCTTTGACAGATGTCTGCAATTTTCTTACTCCCCATAGTACTAACCTTTCAAGCTCTCAAATTACAACCAATGGGCTTAGGTCAGAGGAGCAATGGCATTTTTTGTTGTTGCATTTGCATTTCATATTATCTACCAGTTGTGAAAGGAATGGGCTTTATTTCTTTGAACATAAAATTATATGAGCTTAAGTAAGTTTTTCCTTTGGACTACCCATAAAAACTTATGGTAATAAAGACAAGGGTGCTAAAGTATTTCATTAGGGGTTAAAGCCTCCCTCTGTCTACCTCTCCAGGATGAAAAATTATCAAAACTGCTAGTGGTTTGACCTGCTGCTTCTCTTACTTTTTCAACTTTGAAATGTGTGCTTGCCAAGTGAATTGAAGAAGTGAACACGTTTTGTAAGCTGTCATTCCATATAGAGATTTATGGCTTTCCATTTCTATTTAGAATTAAAGAATGATGGTGTAGCCCTTTCCTGAAAAGTCCAATAAAACCAAAGTGATGCACACAGTATATAATGAGAACTAAATGGAGCTTTCAAGATCACTAGTAGCTATGCATCTCTGTCAAGCTGTCATTTATCACACAATCAAGCCTTGAGCAAAAACCAGGCCTCAAAGTGGCATTACAAAAACATGTTCTTGAAGCCTGGATGAAAAGTTTTCAGAAGAACATTGTCAGAAATGCTTTATTTTATTTACTTCTTGAAAATGCACAGTCACAAACTAGGGAGCAAGATTTCTGGACAAGTATCAAAAGTCATAGCTTCTACTCTATATATGAGTCTCAATAAATGTTTAAATTATATTTTCCAATGTTTCTGGTATTTTAATACATATAGCTCAACATTAGTAATCAAAGAGCTTTTTAGAGCTGTTATAATGTAGCTCTTCCTATAGAAGAGTAAAACATCTGGTTTTACATAACCATGTTGGTTAAGAAGGACCTCTGCAAGTCAGCTAGTCTAGATGTCCTCTTGGAGTAGAACTCCCATGAACACTAAATCAGTCATGACCTTCTTTAGGTGCATCTTGGAAACCTGCAGGGTTTCCAAGATCCAGGTTCTTCCAAGACAAAGTGCCACACCACACTTGTGGTGAAGTTTTACCTAAAATTCAATCTGAATGTCATAAACAGCAGCACGTGGCTTTGGTCTTTGTGGTTGCAATCTGCCACTTCATCATCTCTATCATTCCTTTCAAGTAGATGTAGGTTGTTATTAGGAGTCCGTCTTGTCACCAGAATATGTGAGCTAAGCTTCCTCAACCTCTTTCCCCATGGTCTAGATTCCCTACACAATACCTTCCAGTGGACCCTCACCCATTTCTCCACACCCATTGCTAATGGAAGCAGAACAGGATGATAGCTGCTTTCAGTCTGCTTGTTACCCTTTTTCTAATGCAATTCTGTAGGAAGTTGGTGTGTATGGAATGAGAATGCACTTTTTTTGCCTTGTATTCAGCATAGTGCCCACAGCAGTGTCAGCAGGGTGCTCTCCTCAGACTATGCTGCTGTGTGGAGCTATCCTGCCCCAGGTGCCAAAGTGGGAGCACCTCGTTATTGAACCTTACATGACTCCTGTTGACCCAGTCTCCATGTCCATCCATGTCATACAGAGTGGGAGTTCAGACATGTTATTGAACCACTTTCCCCCCAGTTAGTAAATCCTCTCTAAAATTTACCACTTTTATTACTAACCAAATCAACATCAAAGAGAGCAGGAGTCAGTATTGGTTTCTGTGGTACCCTGCAGATCCCCAACCACCAGTAACCAATTGTCATTGGCTCTATGAGGGACAACACTGCAGTGAACACTCAGTGCTTTCAGGTTCTTTTGAGATTCATAGGGCTTAATGGGGAAGTTTCTTTCTGTTTACAAGAATTCTATAAAAACTTTTTGAAAGGATATTAGTGGTAGAAGCCCAAGAGCTACAAAAACATTTCAGGACTTGGCTCTTTTTAGGTTGAATAATTAGAAATAATTTTCACATGGTTTAATTAATTTCTCATTAAGAAAAATAATATTTTTTTCCTTCAAAGAAAACTTGTTCCAAATAATAATAATACCTTTAAGACTGTCAAAATATTCTAAAGACACAAGAGAAGCACCAGGAGTTTTAAAACTTTTCAAGTAAATCACTGTTTTTGGGGGTGTTTTTACTTCCTTTTTTAAGGGGCAGGTGTTGCCACTCCTGCCCACAATTATTTCTGCCTGCAATTTAACTGACGTAATCATCTTGCCTTATGATTTGTCAAATATCTTGAAGTAACATAAATTGCAGGAACAAAATTATTTCCATAAAATTAGAACCCACACAAGAAAAGAGAAAATCAAGGTCATATTGTCCTTTTCATTCTAAAAGGTACTCTTCTATTTATTACTATTAAATAATAGTAATAAATAATTTCTTGAGTAAAGGATGTGTGTTAATCTTCACATGTATTTACAATCTGAGTGTTCAAAGGTAAATGCAAACAGCTTAAACAAAGTAGGACAGTAAAATTCAACACAACAGTTTTATGGGAAATTCGATTGTGGGGACTGTAATATGAAAGTGCTGCATAAAGCAGGTTGAAAAACTGGAAGTAGGTTTTGTTTTCATCCTTCTTTCAAAGTGAGTTATTTTCTGACACTCCAAATGTTGTCAAATTCCAGATCTAGAAATCCATTTTGACTATCTTGGAAAACCTTTATTAACCTCAGAGAGGAAGACAGTCTAAGTGATGAATCTTGGAGGATTTGAATAGTTTACTGTGATGTCTCTAGGCAATTCTGTCCTCTTGTTTGGACCCCTACTTGAAAAAGAATATAGAAATATTATGTGCAAGTGTGGCCTTCTGTAGAAATAGGCCTGTAGCATATTCATTATCACCTTTTGACTGTCTGTATCTCTGTTCTGCAATTTTTTAGCAAAGATAATTGATATCTGAACACTGCTTGGGATCCTGAATAATTTATTCACCTGTATGAAAGTGCTGCTTAGTTCTCAAACTTGCATCACAGTGTAAGTGTGTCACCTCAACATCTGAAAATAGCAACACAATTTGAATGAAGTTGGCTAAGATCTTTCTTTCTACCGAATAGAATGATGTCCCTGGAAGCTGGAACAGACACTGCAATTCAGCAAGGCCTTTAATGTGATCTATGCTACTTAAGATCCCTGTGGTACTGGCAAAGCTATCAATGAGAATAAGCTTTCAAGTTCACTGCCACCTAGACTTGCATCTGGCATCTCTGACCTGAGGGTTCTGTGTGCTTTAAAAGGGACACTGCTTCCACATACAGCACACAACTGCTTCTCCTTTTAACAGCTAAACCTCTGTTTACCAACTTCAGCTGTTATTTGAAGATGATAGAGTGCTGTTAAAGTCATAAAGATAGAATGTTGGCAACATTACAAAAGTAATGGGAAAACAAAGCAAAGGAACATTTCTGAAGTAGTCCAAATTTCTTTTGCTCCCTCTCACTTATTCTTGATAAGAAAAAATAGTTAGAAGGAAATTCATACATCTCTTTATTTTCCTTTTTTTTTTTTAATATATATATAAACCATTAAATTGTGTGACTAGCTAACAGCCAACTAAGCTCCTGACAAAGTGATATAATCTTTCTAAAATAAACACTGGCAGTGTACCAGCTGCAAACATTGTTCTGTTCAAAGATAGGGAATGCAAGTGTGGAGAGATAAAACTGGGCCAAATATTGCTGCATTTTTCACTTTTTTAAAAGAAACTTTAGGGATCTCTATTCTTTCTTCTGTATCCAAGACATCCAAATCTGCAGGAAGACCCACTTCCACATAAGAAATTGAAGTAGATGCTAAACTTGTTCAATTTTAGATTTGCTTATTATTGCTGCCTTTTCCAATGTGCTGGCCTGAGGTAACACAAACATTTTACTCAGGGCCTTGGCAGATGCTTTTCTTCCCAGAAAGGTGAGAAATGCAATAGCCAGGGGATGCTGTGAGTTCTCCCACGTGTCTCTTATACTTCTTGTCCCAGAATGTAATTTACCTACACTTTAGTGTCTTCAGTCCTATGTATTGAAGGAATAGCATGGGGTAATTTTTAAATTATTACTTTCTAGACCTCTGATTTTTGCCTGTTTCTCTGTCCTGTGAAGACCTTTGTATGTTTTCCTTCCTACCCTCCTCATGTGAATCTCATTTTAATTAGAAAATTCTCATTTGTATTGGAATTCTTATTTGAATTAGAAAATTTTCATTTGAATATAGAAAACTTCTGAGTGTGGGTGAAGGAATATAAACCACACTTTTTGCAACATACTTGTGTGTTTGCATGTCTTATCTGCCTAGTCTGAGGAAAGTACAGCAAACGATCAAAAATATCTCCTGTGTCAGCAGCCTGAGTGGAGAGATGGCTGGTGCTGCACAGAAAAATAGTAAAAACATGTTTCATTCAAAATATGATATGTGTGTGCAATATTTTTAAAACAATAAGCAAGAAGCCAGGGCAAAATAGTACCCCTATATGTGAACAATATATATTATATATATATATATATATATATATATATAATTGACTAGTGTTAAAAAGAGCAAATAATTCAGCATAAATTTATAGTGACATCCTGAATAAGAATGTGCAGCTCTCACAGTAAAGCTTCTCTGAAAGCTGCTGACACAGAACAAAGCAGAAAAAAAGGTTGTATCTGCATGTAAAGTACAAGGAGAATAAACACAAAGTTAATTCATAGAGAAGCACAAAGAAAACATGATGATAAAGGGGGCAAGACATCAAAATCTCTGCAGAAGAAAATTTAAAAGTATAAAGCTGTAACAGAATGTAAATGCAGAATTGTGAAGCTATGGAGAAAACTGTGATGAAAAATGCCCTACCTCTAGGTTAATTATAGCCTAAAGACCATTATGTCAGAGGAGACAGACAAGAGAAGAAAAGCAATATATAACATCGAGGACACAACCAATTAGTTGAAGGATAAGAGTTTTCATAAATGCAAGTAGTGCAGAAAAATAAAAGGTTTGTAGAGTTTGCAGTAGTACAATGTACTTGGACAAGTTAGCAGAATAAAAACAAACAGGTAATTGAAGGCCAAATAGAGAATGGTGTATGGATGATTGCTTTAGCCTGAAAAAGCTTTCTCAGTTCTATTCAAGAAGTGCATTGCAACTAAGCAGAAGCAAATTATAGTTTAACTAAAAACCTATTCACCACAGAAGGATTTACATAAGAAGTAGCAGAGCAAGGAAAATGCACAGCCTGAAATTTCAGGTGCTGCAGAGAGTGAAGGAGCTAAAATGAGTGAACTTGTGAAACACTGACACTAAACTTAGGACAAATGTTTCTCCTGATAAACAACTGAGGTAGAACAAAAGCATACAGAACAGCCAGTGTGCTGCAGTAGCTGGTCAGCAGAACTGCAGTGTTCCTGACTGGGACACCCTCCACCTACATTGTAGCTAGAGAATGATGCTATACTTTGTTAACCACAGCACTTTTTATGATATGTTCAGAAAACTATAGGCTAGGAGAAAAAAAAAAAAAGCAAGTCAGAGTCCTCACTGCAGTGAACTGCAAGATAGTCTTTTAGAAGCCAGTGCAGTTATGTTGTCTTAAAATTAGGTGACTTGCATTGTGTCATTACAAGTGTCCACTGCAAATTACTTGCAATGCAAAATGTTAACTCAAAAGCAAACATATTTACTCTTTCCCTGCTAAAAAACAGGAAAATAATTATTTCTGAATAAATTCCAGAAGTCATATTGGACCTTTGGAAAGGTCCTCAGTTTATAAATAAAGACCTCTGTTTATAAATAACACTTTATAAAACAAGCAATTTCCTGATAGGTGGTTTTGAATGTATCTATTTACAAATGTTGAGAATACTATTTGCAGTATTGACCTCCAAATATGTCAGAACTCCCCAAAAAATGTTGTAAATCAATATTCAACAGATGCTTCAAAAATAAAATATGTATACCATTACTCTAGAGTATTGCAGCTTAACAGATAGTGATGAAATATCGCTTAAAATATGGAAATATTACTACATAATATTACTACATATATATTACAGTGGTGTGAAATGGGCCTTGGACCCTTCTTTCGTCCAAGACTTCTTAGCTGCTTCTGTATGAGGCTTTGTATTAGCAGAAAAAAGATAAATGCACATTAGAAGGCTCTGGCTACGCCATTACCTTGAGAAGAGTATTTAAAACAAAGATATCAATTTAAAAAAAAACATGTTCCTATAAAAAAATTCCACTTCAGAGCTTCATGACCAGTTCCCACCCTGCCCCAAGGTAGAAAAATATGCAGAGGCCAAAAGCCCCTGCACATGGCAAGACAATGAGGTGCCAGCAGCTATTAAGTAGAGAGGTAATAGCACCTTTTAGAAGTTCCTTAAGAAAAATAGTAATAATTTCAGATTAGCATTATGGAGTATGCCCTAATTCAGAAAACATGGCAATGGATAAAGTTGCCCACAAAAGAGAATATAAATGCCCTTACATACCACCAAGCCATGGAAGTTTGTGTAATAATTTTTACTGCTGAACTTGCTTTTGGGACAATATCAGCCATGGGTTATAAAAATCCCAGGCAGGAGATCTGAAGAATCTGGCTGGACAACAAGGCACTTTCAGTGTATATATAGCAGGAAAGGTAAATACCATAAGATAAAGGAGAAATAAAGCTTCAGTGAAATATAATTTCTGGCTTTTTATGTGGGACAAACAAGCCACCACCTTATTGGGTTCTGTGCACAAAGCTGGATAAGTGGACCACAGAGCATATCTTTATCTTCCTGTCTGGCTCCACATCCAGGTCATCTCCCAAATGAATTCTACAAGAGTTGGAATTTATAAGAAATGTGAAATTTCTCCTTGACAAGACTGTTCTTCCAGAAGTGACAAGCCATTTTTCTAGGTTCTCCACCTAATTTTAAATAAATAATGCCTTAAATGCCTTGCATGGAGATTAATATGAGTCCTAGACTTTTTGAAAGACTCAGTTGCCCATCTCTCTTTTTAATAGTTATAAATTATGAGGGAACCTGTGAAGTTAAGGATAAAAATGACATAATGGGTAGTACAGACTTTTTCTTCATCAAAGAAGGATTATTTCTCCAAGTACATATATCAATATATAGAACTTTCTCCAGCTTCCTACCAAATATTATGTCACGCCAGCCAATGATTTATTTCACACTGTTCTTTGTAGGATTTTCTTAAAAGTTAAGTTATCTGTTTGTCATTCGAATTCTAGCTGAGATCCAAAGGACAGGAAAATAAGATTAATAATGAAGGAAGGGAGTAGCTAGAAAGTTACAGAAACTTTATAATTTTTTTCAAATGAAGCTCCTCCACTGTACCTCTCCAGTGGGAGTGAAGCACATCCTGAATGCGTAACGACACGACTCCAGCAGGGTTAAAGTAGATGTGATCACATTTTCTGGCTGATGGGTCCCATCAAGTAGATGTCCGTGAAGAAATTCTCTCATAAAGAAGACCTAAATTTTTTCTGGAAGGCTTTAAACACATATCCAATGAGTGATTTGCCTTTCTGTGGAGGGGAAAAAAACCTGCAACAACCATGATATAGGTTTGCTAAAATTAAATACAAAGGTCTTGTGAAAACACCATGGAGATTACTAAGAAGTTCTCTCAACAAAAACAGTTTTATTCACATTATCATGGTTTTAGGTTTGCTGATGCTTGTGAGAGTCCTAAGTGGGAAATAAATAAGTGTTCATCAAATGGAAAATACCTTTTCCTGTTTCTTCGCTTCATTCTGAAGGTAAAAATACAAGGCCATGCTCAGCTAGCAGTTACTTTCTATGTTCACAGTTGTCAATATGCATCCTTGAGAGAAGCTGTCTTCCCACACTTATTTATTTATTTGTTTGTTTGTTTGTTTGTTTATTTATTTATTTATTTATTTAATGACCTAAATGCTTTCACACTTCAAAGCTTTATATCAACCTTGTAAGAAATGTGAGAGATGAGGTCAAAATCTGTTTATGCATGGATGAAGCAGGTGAAATACACTTTCTAGTGAGAGTTTCTGCTTGTAACACTTCATCATGTTTTAATTTAAATTCACAATAGTCAATCTATCGATCATTCCATCACGATCAGATGTTTTGCTGATTCTTTTTTTATTTTTTATTAACCTATCCGTCCCTTTAAGGTCGATACAGCTTTCTATACTAAAACTTCTTCTTAGCTATATTATTTTGAAAGAGTTTGTTATTTCTTTTTATTTTGATCCTTATATTTTTTACAGTGGATAATGTCAGATGATACAACTTGTTCCTTCCCTTTTCTCTCCTAAAACAAAGCATGATTGGGCTTTTGGAGAATCATCCAGTCTAGCTCCTTCCCAAGACAGGACTATCCTTAGCAAGTACTCTTTCATTTAAAGACCTGTGGTTACAAAAGCCACATAGCATTTTCAGATAGGTCATGTCAGACCTTTGCTATTCAGGTTAGACAATTGTGCTAAATTTTAATGTAAATCTTCTTTGTATTTTGAGCTTTCTACTACAAGCATGGATAAGAAGTTATAATTTCCCATTTGAAGTTGCTTTTAATAAACTATAGCTTAGGCAATCCTTCAAGCATTGAATTAATTGATATTGTGGAGTGGATTTTTTCCACTGAAAATTGACATTTTGCAATGCAAATTAGTTTAATAAATAAAATCAAAGTTGGGTGAAATTATTTAATATATTACACAGTTCTTTAGCTCATAGCCTATAGGTTCATATGCTGTAGATACACCCATTAAGATAATTGCAACAATACTAATCCAAAATAATAACAGAAACAATTTGGCCTTAATTTCATGTTATATCATGCTCTATATAAGATTCACTTTATCACCAGGTTCCAAGATATGTGAAATATTGTATTTTAAAAGAATCAATATTATGAGAATAAATAAAAAGAATAAATGTGTTCAGAAGTGGGTAATAAAGATAGGATGAACAGGGCACTAGGAATCAACAGTTTCCACATATCAATCCTACCTCTGAACTGGAAATAGAAAGAGTAGCCTAGACTTCCCAGTCCAATGTTTCTTGGTTTTTTTTTTTTTCCATTTCCTTCTTAGTGTATTCACATTGTTATTGTTGTAATGTATTTTGTTCTTATTGTTGTAATGTATTCAGTCACAGCTATCAGTTGATTCTTAATTTGTCAAGATGTGCAATACTGTGAAATAGAACTGAAATGCCCATATTATTCTCACCAATTATTATTAAATACATTTTTGTTTATTGACTATTAATTGTGCTGACATATTTCCCCATATATAAAATATACATTGTTAATTAGAGAGCTCCACTGGAATGCAAAATGACAATTTGAAAATTCATATTTTTTATTTGAAATAATTTGTTTAATTGATTATTCGTGGACTGACAATCATTGCAGATTATAGAAGCACCAGTAAAATGAATTAGAGTGGTAAGATAATAAAAAGAAGGAAAAATTAGAATTTTTTGCTTTCTGTCCCTTTGAGTCATTTAGGTAATTATGCATTTTCTGACACAGTCCATGATGTATTATCTCAGAAGCAGGGATTCTTACAGTAACACAGTCTTAATTAATTTAAGCTTCATTCATCATATAATTTCCTAAAAAAAAGTCAAGCATATAGTTAATTAAAAGGATTCTGATATTTAGTATTTGAAGGAGTTTTCCTTCAATTTCTTCACCAGGTGGAGTTGGTTGAGTGATCAAGGGAGGAGCTTATGGCTTGGTCAGGCTGAGTATGAAGCATTTGGCATGGTGGTTGGCAAAAAAATGCAGCATGCTGCAAAATAATCCCACTGTCTAATGTACTTTCATGGGTTTATTAATATCGTATGAGAAGAAAAAGGGAGAAAATAGCACAATTTAGTACATATTAATAAGGTTTGATGCTTCTTTTCATTAGGCACTCATAAAGATTTGACTTTGGTCACTCTTGGCCACCTGTACCACCTGTGAAGTGTCCACTTGCTATTCCTCAGAGAAAACATGGAGAGTTCTGAAAAAATGATCCTGCCTCTTGTATTCTGAAAAAAACATTTGTGCTGGATATTGGCTCCTGTATGAAAGACACCTTTTCTCAGGTCAACTGGACAGGCAAAGGTGGTTCCCTTCTTTGGCTGACCAGCACAGTCCACTTCATGGACTTCAGGTCAAAATCTGCTGGAGCTGGACTCAGGTTTATGCTCTGCAATTTATGTGGCAGTGTGAATGCGTGTGATGAAAATAGTCACAGTGGGGCTTGCAGTATGGAGTGTCCTCTGCTCCCCTTTTTAGTGCCAGGTACAACTTCTCTAAGACTATTTATTGATAGACAGAGTAGAGATGGTTAGAGTCTACATTTAATTCCTTATTCCTCAAAAGGAAGGTTTACATTGATTTTGACTTAGCATAGCTGATGTTCACAGAAGAGCACACTGACTTTTCCACAATGCTATTCAGGGATTGTTTTGCACTGGCTTAAGTGTAAGTGCAGGTGAATCAATTTAGACAGATCTGGAAAGAACAACTGGTATCAATCCCACCAAATTTCATTTATTAGCTTGGAACTCATCTGGACATCAGTTTCAGAACAGCATAGATTAGGAAGATTAGCTGTGTTTCCTTTTGTGGGACTTTCTAAAGCTTTGCAGGTACAAGCCTGTGCCTTTAACTGTGAGTTGCACATTGAAAAATACCTCACCATATTTCAGGGAAAATTGAGTGTACTTGTTCAATGAACATCCCTTTCCACAAACTTTCACATTCCACTTCTCACCATTTTAGTGTTTGGATGCATTTCTAAAATAAATATTTCTTTCTGAAAGACAATATGAGAGCAATACTGCATCTTAATATTCTTAATGTTGGCTCTGTGAATGTCATGTGTGTACTTCTCACACAGAGTCACACAGAAATGTGTTTCCGTGCTCAGCGGTTACATTTTTTTGGGCCAAATAACAGGTAAAAATAGCTCAGCACCTGTACTGGTCTTCTGTCAGGGAAGATGAGGTACAGAAGGGCAAAATTGATACAGATCAAAAATATTTAATAAATATACAAGAATAAGTATACTAAAGCAGTTAGTAAAGATACTAAAAGCTTACTGTATTTTCATGTGTAGCCTGCAGCTTCTCTTTTAAAGTGTAACAAACCATGTCAACATTTGATGTCGTTACTGCTCCATCTATTTGGATGATAAACAGTGAGACCCTATCCCAGAGCCCAGGCTGCTCTGCACTTCATGCCTAAAATCTGCTGTCCCTTAGACTTTTATCCCATATGCAATTGCCTCAAGATTTTTGCAAAAGTGTGTCAAAGAGTCGTTTTGTCTTTAAAAGTAAAAAAAAAAAAATTCTAACCCAGAATTTTGTAGCATTATGGGAAGAAGACATTTTACATCATTACTCTTCTCTTTCTGCATCTCTTTGCCAAATACAAGGCACAAGCACTGGAAATGCTTTTTATTTTCCTAAGAATCAGTCCTTTCTAAGTCAGTATTTTTATGGAGCAAACCAGTCAGTAGTAAAGACAAGAAAGTTAGCCTGCATTGTCCATCTGGGAGTTCAGATGTGTGTGTTGTACTGCTGTACCCCTTGTCCAAAGGGAGGAAGGGGAGGGAATTTCACAGTATAGTTTTATTTTCTGCATGTTCATTTGTGTCTTATAGTCAGTCACAGACAAACCCTGTCTTAAGGGCTGTCACAAAATGAGATTCATGTTGCCTAACTGTAGCCATACAACTGTTGTCACATGTACTCATCAGATGTATCTTCAGCACAAATTTTAGGATGAAATCGAGTAAGACATTCTTTTTCTACACCATCATTAGAAGGAAAGACTCGAAAACTAATGGATAACATTAACCTAAGTGGCTACTGTGAACTGAATTCCACTGTAAGAGGACAAAACAAGCAAAGAAAACAATGAGATTTTCACTGAGATTTCCAAGTATATAAAATGACACTGAGTGAAGCATTTTTCAAATTTAAATAAAAATGTAATAATAGAATTAGTTCTGTTTCAAAAGCAGAGATAGGAGTCATTACAAGAGCACTGTTCTTTGGTGCATTTTTGTAACTCATTCTTTTCTTAGTATTAGCATGAAACTTATCCACTACACTATATGGAAAAAAACTCCTACTTAAAATGAGTTTGCTACCTCTGCCAAACATTCAGTAGTCCTCCCCCTTCCCCCACTACAAATATTGGTCATAAATGGACATGAACAGAATGTCTATTTTTCATAGTTTTGTAAAATATTTGACATTGGATTATTGTATTTCTCATATTTAAACTTGCAGCTGGAGAGCAACGTGTCAGGTTGTTTGGTTGTATTGTCTATTTTTAATTCCGGGATAAGTGTGTCTTTAATTCATCCTTGTGCTATAAGCATTTATGACAAGTAAATATATTTCAGAACCCATTAATTGTTGTACCTGGAGAGCTACCAGTGGCTTCTAAACAAATTTATGTTCATTTTAATTGCTGAATGTAAGAGCATAATTACTTTAATTTCAAAAAACAATATATAACGAGAAGTGTGGGTTATATGAATCCTCTCTATGCTATTAATATGCTGGTTTTGGGCTTTGTCTGGGTGTTTGGTTTAGCAGAACATGCTTTTTTTCCCTTTGAAATCCTTGTTCTATCAGATTGTCTAAAACACACATTTTTAAATTGCTGACATGTATAGCATCTTATACCACATGAAATCACATAAATCTTGGGTTTTGAAAGATATGGTATCATACAGAAAGACAAGGTACAATAATGGCCATGGCAGAACAGTATTACACAGTGTAGGAGGCTTTCAGATTGTGACAGCTTCACTTTGTTTAGTGTTGCAGCTGGAAAGGAATTTATTTCTAGCAAACCATTGGCTCTTTAAATATTTATGATCAACATCCTACACACACATATAACTTGAGGCCTAACTGAATGGTCATTGAAGTAATAATAATAATAATAATAATAATAATAATAATAATAATAATAATAAAAGAGAGTTAAGACAGAAATATACAAATACTTGAAAAACAATCTAATTTCTCTCACACAAGTAATTGCACAGTGTAGAGGCTTGATTTTCTGCCCCACATTCATCTGGCACTCTCTATGCACAGTATCTTCTGCTCAGAATGGACAAACTTTCTTCCCCCATGTTCCACCAGTATAGAAATACAGATAAGATAAACATTCGTGACTCTGAGCTACCTGATGCAGTGAAAAGATGTTCCTGCCCAAGCATGGGGTAAGAAAAAGATGTTCTTTAAAAGTCCTTTCCAATCCAGTGCTCATTGTGATACTGTTCTATGACATGAAGAGTCAATATTCAGCTATAACTGACTGAAGGGTGGTGGGAGGAGAGGGTTAACCATGCTGGGTACTGCAGGGCAGGTGTGTGCCACAGGGTACCCTGCAGACTCTGGGAAACACTACAAAGCATGACAAGCCACTGCTTTTTATCTCAAAGCTAATCAGCTGGGCCCAGTTAAGTTCTTTTGAGCAGCATCTGCAAAAGCCCCTTGGGTGCCCTACCTTTGCAACACCATTTTAGCTTCGGGAAGATGATGCAGACTAAAAGAATGAGGCACCTAAAGAAGCTCCTGAAAGTCTGGTGCTCAAGAAACATGCAAGTTAAGTGGATATCAGTGAATAAAAGGAGCAAATTGTAGGGATATTTGAGCTCTTAGTGCTTGCTATTTTGGCTGTTTCACAGCATTGTGTAATTCTCCTCATGCCCACTAGTGCAACTGCCGAGAAGACATGCAGGACATACATATTGCTTGACCTGGGGGAATTCAAGAGGATCTTTTGGGATCATGCTGCAGCTGCAAGTCTAGGCAAGTAGAAGGTGTCTTCCATGCAGTCTGCTGGAGCTGCAACAGAGCTGATGGGGTTATTACGGAGGCAAGAAGGAAAACAAGAAGAAGCCTGATAATGTGACATTTGGGTTTTGAGGTCAGCTCAGAGTTCTTTTTTTTTCCCTCCATAGTTTCTGTTGCATTGTAAAACCTGTAAAGTCCAATTCAAAAGTAGCTCTTAGGCCAACCTTGCAGATTCCCATTTTCAGAGGCAAGTCCTGAATCACTGTGCTGTTCACAGCCACTTGCTCACTGCCCTCTGGGTCCAAATGTCAACTATTCCTGCTCTCACAGTACATGACAAGGTTTAGTTGTTAAGGCAGAGGGCAGCTGATGTGAGGCCTAACATGTACCATCTCTAGTTCTCATCATTTTCTTGTGAATAGATAGACAAGGTCCTCCTTGTGCTAAACATAATGCATCCAACCATAGGACATACCATTGAGATTTGATGACATAAATCATTCCAGGGGATGAGTGAGGAACAGCTTTGCATGGTTAATATATCTGGTATCTTACCCATAATCAGCAAAGTTAAAAATTCATATGCTTCTTTTACATCATCTTATTGTCTCTCTTAATATTTGCCTATTTATGCAATGCTTCTCATATTTCCACTCCACGGATTTTCACATCAAATGTAAGCCTCTTGATTCTTGCTAAAACAAATATTTTATCAAACATTAAAAGTCTAAGAAGTCAGAGTGATTTGGAATTCATGAAATTAAAATGTACTGAGATGCATTGCATTTACAGTCAAAATAATGATTTTAATATATTTTTTCACATGTAATGAAAAACAGGCTTCTTCCCTTAGGGGAAAATAAAAGCATATTTTAAATTAAAATTTTTCTTGTTTCTCTTTTAGTGAAAATGGTCTGCTGTAAATGATTAAATATGAATATAGTCTTCTGCATATACTGGTTGTACGTATATTTAGTTAATACTTTACATTTTCTGGCAAATTTGATTAAGAATTTCACAAAATTAATTGTTGAAATAGTTTTTTTTCTTACCTTTTTCTCCATTTATGAACCTCGTGTTCCCATTTTGACTTGACATCCTCACTTTTTGTCATGTAAGTTCTGCATAAAAAATTTCTTCTTACACCAAAGGGTCATTGAAGTGCACAGGAGCCTTTGAACTCTCTTTTGTGGGATGTCTTTAAGAACAAGTTCAGCAAACATCTGTTGTGTACAAATCCTGCCATGGACTAGAGGAATAATCATATAATCTCTTGAAGTAGCTTCCAGGCAATGAGTCTATTTTATATGTGATTAGGAGTGCTCTATGAATAGTGTCAAAACTGTCAACACTACTGGAATTATATCTTAATAGGAATTTAATGTGTGCAAGGAGAATTGAGATAATGGATAGAAAAATTATGTCTAGACTTTTTCTTTCCCTTTAAAGAAGAATCCTGCAATTGTGCTGCATGGGAAACTCATTCCAAAGGTTTGGGGAAATCTGCTGTTTTTCAGTATCTGATAGTGGTCATATTTTCCCCATCTATCTCTGATTTCTAAGGATGAAAGAAATGTCCAGTAATAACGAATTTTTCTGTTATACATGTGTTAAGGCAACTCATTTTCAGAGCAGATTTGCACCATTGCTAAATATTTTGAAGCAATTATTTATAATTTTGACTATGGATTTTTTTTCACAATGTTGTTTGGGCATCTCTGTGCTCTGCTGTCAGTGGTAAATAGTTAAAACTTGTCAGTCAACCAACTGGCATCTACTGGCACATGGCTGCAATAAGGATCTTATGAGAAAAGATTATTATTATAGTAATACTTTTCCCATCTATAAATTTCAAAACACGATTGCAAAACAGAATCTGCAGTTTGTAGATAAAGAAACCAAAGCTCAGAGTGAAGTAATTTGCCTTAAGTCACCAAGTAGCCTTGCAGCAGAATTGGGAATGGTACCCAATTTCCCAAAGCTCCACTTCAGTATCCGATTTACTCACTTATGCTCCTTGCCTTGATTCCCCTCCTGTCCCTGTCTCCACTCCCATCCCACCCTTTTCAGATATGCAATTCTCACTTTCTTAGGTTTATTCCAAAAAAACGGGCAGTAACACAGAAGCTTGGCTTGTGCTTCACTTTTGCCTAAGAAAAAAACTTATATTGAAGAAAAGAGCATGTAAAAGAAGAAGAAATAAACACTGTACTGGTACATAATTTTCACTGATATTTAAAAATATCTTTAATTAATTTGCAACTATATCTTATGTTTCCTAGATATGACTATCCCTCTCTGTCTGAAAATGGAATAATTTTCTTAATGTTTTTGGAGTTGCATATTTCTTCCTCGTGCTCTAAAATGTCCTTTGGTTAGCTAATACGGGCAGAAAAATGAATCAGAATGATAGATAGATTTCTACTAGAAAATTAGACATTTAGATTGCCCAAATTGTTATCCATGTACAAATACTACAGTAAAAATTTTGCTTTTTGACTATCTTGTAGTCTGCAGTCATTCTGCTTATCTTCAGTCAAAAAAATACAGTTTCAAGGTACATATATCCTTTTTAAAATGTTACTTCAGATTGATTTTTTTTATTATGTAGTGTGAGGTGGAAAAATAATAATTTTATTTTAAGCCTTCAATTTAAGAGTTTAATTTGAACAAAAGGATTCTGCTAAGCCTGATAAATGTTCATTTTAATTTCTTAAAAGAAAAGTATATCTGTATATATTATTTCTTTTCTGTGGGATCTCCTTTGTTTTCTTTGCCTAAGATTTGTAGAAGATCAATCACATCAAAAGATTTTATCATATGTGGGCTTTAGGGAAAATTGTTAAAATGTATACCAACACTGAACTTTCAGAGTACATTTTTCAATAGGAGCTTTTTAATTTTTTTTATTTTTATTGTGACATCCTGTTTTTTAATGAATTTTTCTCTGTAATATACTGTGAGATTACAAAGTTTCATTTAACTAACACCATTTTACAAAATGAAAGTTAATGAAACTTAAGTATAAAGCAGGAACCTGTATTTTTCAAAACAATTTGAGGGATATGCCCCAGAAAGTCATAAAACTCTCATCCTAGTGCAGAGTGCCTAGGTTTTTCCTACATGTAACACTCAGAACCATGTGTTCTCCTACCCCCTCTTCTCCCATTTATTCATGTGTGTGTGTGGAGGTGATACATTTAAGAAAACCAGTTGAAACTTAAAAAAAGACTTAAAGACTTGAAGACTTGGCTGACTTCAAGAGAAACTCTGCCAGTGAGGTCAGTCTAAGAGGTGGAATACGCACCAGATGAAAGCAAAGTCTCCAACCTCAATATCTTAAACTTGGGCCAGGCAAAGCCACTGAAAAATAGCTGAAATTGGATGAATCGGTGCCTTTGAGACCCCATGCTTTTGAGAAGTTGCACGAGGAGAGTGAAATTCTTTTGTGGCCCAAGAATTAGAAAATGCTGGCTTTGATCTGCTAAGTCAGAATTGTTAGATGGGATCAGTAGAGACAAGGACTGCAAATCTTCCAGCATATGTGAACTGCTGCTCTTCCAGCAGAGCAGTACAATGTGCAAACACACACACATGTGCAGCTTGCAGGCTCTGTAAGTGGCAGTCACAAAGGTAGTGGATTACTAACCCAACTGAAAAGGAAACAAAGTTGAGATTCCTGAAAATAGAAATTGGGGTCCTTCACCCTCATGAAACACAAAAATAGACAAAGGTGCAGTTCAACTATATTGTTACTCCAGTTAATGTGGACTGCAGTATATTATAATAGTATGTTCTATAATCATGTATTACTTTTGTAACCCTATATGCAAACAAATATTGCTCTGGAACTTTAGTGATGCTTTTAGTCTTGATTGGTTGGCACAGGATGGAGTTAGGTGAAAACCAGGCTGCCTTGTTACTTGGCTAGTACTATTTTGCAATAACGAAACCTGCTAGAGGAACTGGATGTAATGGTTCTCCTCTCTCTTCTGAGAGTTTCACACTTGGCCTGGAGAAAGATACAACCCTTTCATTTACTACCATCAGCACTTGGAGTGGTCTAGAAAGAAACTTCATGGGCATTCTTCAGCAGTGTGTACATTCCCATAGATTCTATAACTCTAACTCAGCAATAGAGGATATTTTTAGGATAGTCAAACTGGATGCTTCTTTTGGCTAGGTCTCCAAAAATACCACCTGTTCTAAGGATTTTACAGGCTATCATGTCCAAAGCCACTCTGTTGGAATACACAGCAGCTGAGATTGGAAAACACCAATCTTCCTCTAGACTGATCCTTCTGCTGAAAATAGGATCAGCTAAAACCTGCCCAGTACTATGTTCAGTTGAATTTTGAATAATCTCAGGGATAAAAACTCCACAATCTCCCTGGCCAACGTGTGACAACCCTTAGATAAGAAATATTTTTTTCCTCTCACATTTAAAAAGAAATTCCTGTATTTCAGTGCCACATTGTTTCTATTCCTGTTAGTGGACACAAATATTGTTGTCTTATATGTATTTTCTATTCAGATATTTATAACATGAGAGAAAATGCTAAGAGAAACTCAAAGCCTTAAGCCATGATAAGTGAAACACTTGCTCTTCTAGCTAGCCCAACTTATTAATGCCATTTGTATAGACACGACAGGGTGCAAACTCATTCTGTTTAAGTAGAAAGGTTCTACTCTGCAAAGTGGGGGATTTTTCAAAGGAAGCATGACAATTTTTTTATATCAGACTGAAAACTTTTTTAAAATATATTGCTCCATATTAAAACTTTATTGCTTCAAGCACTTTACTGAAAATGTCAGCTGCTTCCCAGCATGGACAAGTAGAATTTTCTACAGATTTTTTCTGCATTTTTAGGTATCTCCATATTTTTTTTCTGTGATTTTCATAAGATATACACTTTAAACTTACCTTTGTTTTCCACCTAAAATAAGTACTTTTTGGTAAGTAATATTTTTATCTAATTTCATTTTCAGCTTCACTTTCACATTTTATGAGACTTTTAGAGATGCCTTACTAAATGATTTGCATAGGAGAATATCTTCTAGTTTTGACAACATGTTTTTACCTCTTCCTTTTTCTTTTTGCCTTTTCATTTAAGTGGAGCATCTTTCTACAAAATCTTTTATAAATATTCTTCAGGAATTCCATATACCTCTGTAAAATTATAATGGGGCTATGTGAGGAGTTGAAGACTTCAGTCATATATCTCAAGAAGAAAGTTCTCAGGAGGTAAGCCAGCACAACAAGAACTTGAGATAAATATAGATGGCAAAACAGGAAGGCATTAATTCGAGGCCTGATGAAGGTGAAGCTTTAGAATTAGTACATTGGACCAAAATTCCACTGTGCATACTGAGGGGACTTAAAATAAGACTGATCAAGAGACAAAATTTGCACAATGGCCAACTGTGGGAAAGGATGCATGTGCCAGTCCAAGTTGTGGGAATGGCATCTATATCCCACGGATATCTAGGACTTGGAGTGTATAGAAGTGGTACACCCACAAGAACAACACTGGGACCCTCATCTCTGAAGACCAGGGTAAAAAAGGACCCATGGGACTCTGCAGGGATCCATGTGGTGGTGACATTTTTGTACTTAATCTCTCTCTCTCACTCTCTTTCTTTTATCCCATCCCCCCTCTCCTCATATTTCTATTTCTCTACCTCACCTTTATTGTTAAATAAAGTCTGTGCTGTTGGCCCTGGTATATGGTCTTGTTTGCATTTTAATTCAGAGAGAAGCACCTCTTGTAATTGAGTCATACCATGCTGTCATATATAGCTTCATCATTCACCATTTTTGATTGGAATTCACCACATAAGCATTTGGTGTGCAGCATTTTTGAGCACTGTGGAAAATAAAATGAAATATGTAAACATAACTTTCAGTTCTCATACTCATAAGGTTATTGCTAAAATATTTTCTCTCTTATTTCTCCAACATAAAACATACAGTTTCTGTGTCACCCCTTGTAGTCTAAAGTCTTAGATATCAAGAAATTTTGACAGCAATCCAGGAAAGATGGTTAACTTTGTCAAGCCACTGGAATAGGCTGAAGAAATTATTGCTCATCTCTTCATGTGGGAAGATTTTGACACTATGTGTAACAGGTGGAAGGCAAGCCTTGATCCGTGTCTTTTATCAACCAGCTTGCATGGAAATTATAAAACTGAAACTTCTTATGTTTAAAAATACTTATAACCCTCATTGTCAGAAGTTAGAGGCAAAGGCACTGACTTTTATTAGCCTATACTTTAATATAACCATTATTTTCTGCAGCTCAGCACACATATTACTAAATACAGAGCTTATAATATTATACAGTACTGATTTGCAGAAATTGCTTTTCTGTCACTGAAATGTTTTTTCATTAGGTATTTGAAGGTTAAGCGAGGTTTGCTTTAATCTATAGTGGTATTGTCTTCACACAGCAAAATGACATTGGGGCATCATATTTTCACTTTCAGGAAAATCTTTAATTCAACTCTCTGCATGAGCACTTTGACACCGAATTGAAGGGAATTATTTCACTTTCATTTTTAACTTTTTCTTGCTTCAGGTAACCACTCTGTCTTGAGGTTTTTGCCTGAATCTGGCTTTTAAAGGCTGGACTAAAAGCCAAAACATAACATTTGCAGTTTATGATAAAAAGCAGGCAATAAATGTAAGATAATAATTAAAAATAAATAAATAAATCAATAACAGATACCAAGACTGCTGCAGCTAATGCTACAAAGGAAGAAATATATTTGAGAAGAAAACCAGTACATTTATTTCTGACTTGCCTGGAATATGCTTTCAAACTTTTGTCATTACCTGTGAGTAGGCATACACACTGAGCATACTCTTACAGTTGATTGAGAAGATGAAGGAAAAATAAAGTTAATCAATTAGGACTGAATAATCTATAAGAAAGGAAAGGTGAATGTTCTAATGTTTGTAGTTATCATATATGTCATCTTTGGAATTAATGTTGTGCTAGCCAAAATCTTTTGACAAAATATTAATCTGCTTCTCTATACTCTTCTCAAATACTCCTTGAAATTAAGCTGACAACATTATTCATTACTTCTTATTCTAAAATCCTGCATGTTTCTTCTAGGACATTTAAGCACCTACTCAATATGAGACAAAGGGATAATATATTTCAGTGGTATATGAAGACATATCAGCATTAGATTTGAAATAGGCATGCTGTTTTAATACAGGCGTATTTAGATGACATTGTGATGCATTTTAATTTTCATATTGCAACAAAAAATATAAGGAAGTTATTTATCTTGAAAAATATAATTTTCTTTTTTGAGAAAAATTAACATTAATAATACTGTCAATAAAGAAAATATTCTTGTGTTGGTTTGACCCTGGCTGGATGACAGGTGATCCCCTAAAGCTGCTCTATCACTGTCCTCCTCAGCTGGGCAGGGGAGAGAAAATATAGCTAAAGCCTATGTGTTCTTAGGATGAGTTAAGGGCAGGGAGAGATCATTCACCAATGATGTCATGAGCCAAACAGATTCCACTTGGGGAAATTGAATTTATTGCCAATATTTACAGTAAACTCAAATCTTAAGCCCACCTTCCCCTCACTCCCCCTTGCTTGGTCTCAACTTCACTCCTGAGTTGTCTTTCTGCTCCCTCACAGGGGCACAGTGGAATGGGGGCTGCCATCAGTTCATCACCCCTTGTCTTTGCTGCTCCTTCTTCCTCCAGGGAGGACCCCTCACACTCTCCCCCTGCTCCAGGTCCCTCCTGTGGGGTGCAGTGCTTCAGGAACGGGCTGCTCCAGCATGGCTCCTCTGGTCACAGGTCCTGCCAGCAAGCCTTCTCCATCGTGGGTTCCTCTCTCCACTGGGCACAGCCTTTCCTGCTGAACATGAAACCACAGACTGTGTGATGTGAAACCACAGACTATGTGATGTCATTCCTAAGTCTTTCTCCACTTTCTTTCAGAACTTATCAAAGCTATTATCTATTGCTATTAACATTATTGTGGGAGTATATCAAGTTCCCTAAGGTATTGTTAAAGCTCCCAAAACTGACAAGCTTAATAGACAAGACAGAGTAAAAACTAAGGAACAGAGAGGCGATAAATAGCCTTTCTAAGGTCATACTGAAAGATTATGACAAAGAAAATAATCACATCTCAAGCCAGACTCCAACCAACTGAACTGTCAAACCCATGTGGGAATACTTCCAGCTGTGAAGGGTAGAAGCTCCACTAGTAATTTCCATTATTATTTTCCAGTCATAGCTAATTAAATTCTTTCAGGTCTTAAAGTCAGCCAACACATACAGATTTTCCATATTACATATTTTCTAAACTATTTTAGTAAGGGATATCATATTCTGAATGGGTTAAAATGGGACAACTGAGAAGTGTTACTTCTGAGTAGTCAGGTGTTTAATGTACATGAAGTATTTTCTTTAGACTTACTTAAGTAAATTATCAAGTCACATATAAAGCAAATTTTATCCAAAAACATTATACTACGCACTGCACAAAGTAGTAGAAAGGCCCACAGAGTATCTTTTATTTATCATTAATCTCTTTAATAGTGACTCTGAGGAAGTACAAGTGAGATTGAAAAATAAATGACTGAAGGCCAATGAACTGGAACAAGATTTAGAAAAAATGTCCTCTGTGTTGAAAAATACATCTATCTTTTAGGGCTTATGTTTTTCTCCATTAGTGTAAAAATAGCTTTTGAAGATATTTTTCCTTGTAATAAAGTTTTGAAAACAACACATGCATTTTTTTTCCTTACAAACCATAATAAAGAAAAACAAAACAAAATAAAACATTATCCCATAGTGTTTTTTATAGCATATGAACTCTATACAGATTGAATATAGATTTCAGAAGAAGCATAATATGTAGTGAAAATTACTGTGTTGTGCAGACGAATAAAACAGTCATTGAGATACCTTGAGAAACATCTCATGTCATAAGAGCTTTCTTCTTGTTATTGACTTTTAAATTTGAAGACTTTTTCAAGGTTTACTGGCAAAAAAAAAACAAACAAAAAAACATAACCTATCCAGTGAAAATTGGTGTAAGGCTGGTTACATTAGAACTGAAATGTATTCCAATATAGTAATTGAACTAACATTATCCTCCAGCTAGATCCTTTCAGAAAATGTCCCTAGTTTGAACTGGTAATGAGTAGAATGATTTCTAGTGTTTACAAGAAGGATTCTTCATGACTAAGAAGGAAATAATCAGTGAAAATGTGAAAAGTCAAAATTAATGCCATAGAAACAGGAAATTGAAAAATTCTCCTCTGGTTATATATTTTTAACTCAAAAATTACTTATCTAGAAATGTACTGGGAGATCTTTTACTTTTGATATATAAAGGCATTGTTGAAAGTATTGTGAAATCTTTTCAAAACTAGGAAAAGTCACTCACACATTCAAAGACTGTAGTCCTTAAAAGATAATTTTCACAACAAAATGTATTTACATCAAAGGAAGACAAAATTACTTCCTTATGTCCATTTACACCATTCTATTTTGTAGAACTTCAGAATCATCAAATTAATAGTCCATAATCTTTCTTAATGATTAGATTTTATATAAAAAAAAGGAAATGAGAAAATTTGTTCTTTGTTTAACTTATTTCTGTATAGGATGTATTTGCAAAATAATAGAAAAATTGAAGTTATCAAGAGAAGCTTTGTATTATGGGAAAAAATACTTAGCTTAGAATTTGCATATTGAGTGCAATTTGTTTTTTTATTCATGTGGTTTTGAACTGAAGGGATTAACCAACATGCAAATAACTTGGAACCTTGGACAAAGCTGACTTCCTAAAAATAATTTTAAGATACGAATTACAGAAAAAAAACCATCTTTTGTTCATCTAAAAGCCAGTTGTTCTTAAAGGACTCTGTAGGCACAACAGCATCAGTTTAACAATCACTTTCCTTGCAACTCTATGTAACTTTCAAAGACTAAGAATTCAAGGATGTGTCTGACTGGGTTTGTTGTGCACTTGTGAGCCAGACAGGTGGTACCAACCCTGCTAAACAAGGATCCTGATCTAAGTCAGGAGAAGGAAAGTTCAGGCCTACAGGACCCTTCTGGGAATATATATATATATATATATATATACATACATATATGTGTGTATATATATATATATATGTATATATATGTATATATACAGGGGTAGGTAGCTGCTTTGGGAGAACATGGTGGTGGCGCAAGAAGACCTTCAGTTAATGTTTTATGATGCAAAAATGACTCTACTACTTAAGTTTTAGATATTTTATGCTGATTTTATCTTTTGAAATGAGGCAAACCAGCTAGACACATTGGAAAGGAGCCAAAGGATGCTACCCAAAAGGGTGATCACATTTGCTGGATTTCATAAATGCTGTGATTATGTTGTAATTTTCCAGCCAGACTCTTCTAAATTAAATATTCTTTCTTTCAAGGGTACAATTTCAAAAATGTGGTTTCATATTTTCCCACAGAAGAGAATAATTCAATTTTTTGTCAATATACCTTTGTTTTCCAAAAGCTTATAAAATTTTGCTGTGACTTGTTTTGTGTAGGAGAATGTATTTCCCTACTACTGACTGAGGCTTTATGAAGAACATGCAATAATATTTGGAGTCAAAGTTACACACAGCTATGGGAAATTGACATTTTTGATGTCCTAAGTAACATCAAAAATGACAGTTAAACTTATATCTGGCTCGTACTAGTAGACAGACATATAGAGCAAGATTATCTGTGAAAAGAACATTATCTGTGCACTATGAAATTCCTGATTCTCTGGTAACTGTATAGTTGAGTTTAATTTCCACGTTCAAAAATAATCTCATCAACTAGAAATGACTCTACCACATGATGGTTTGTATCTTTTTTTCTGACAAAGCTCTGATGCAGCTTCAGTGCCCCACAGAGACACAACCACCTAGAGTTTCTGTTTGAAAAGTTTGATTAGCCTGAAATACTTCCTGAAACCTGAGTCCTAGACATACCATTTGGCTTTGATAAGTAAGATCATGAGTCATTATAAGCTTCAAAAAGCTTTGTATGAGTTCAACATTAAGCTCTGTTCTCCTTTTGTGAGGTTTTGTTCAACTGAATTGGTGACCAGGATGTCTATACTCATGTCCACATCAAGTTCCTGAAGTTAGAAAAAAAAAAGTTTTACACTCCAGATACAATACTTTAGGTAAGGTCAATTTTTTTAGATGTAAAGGAATCACTGTAGTTGTAATAAACCTGTATGCCATTGGCTTTGGGATAAGCAATAAAATCTCAGTGAAAATAAGCAAAACATTTAACTTGTATTTTATGTTTGTGTAATCTATGATGGAGTTTTATGTACATTAGAATTATTGATAAAATGATTATTAAAGAAATTGTTCTTATTTAGTCTTAGTCTTTTAAAATAAATATCACTAGTCAGAATGTAGGATCACCGTTTTCTTCTGACAGATTTTAAGAATGCTGAGCTTGTATCTATGGACATTTTCCAACACTGTTTATTTGTTATGGCTCCCAAGACACATCATGGTATTACAGAGTTTCTTTGAAACATTCTCCAAAAGCTATGTTTTTCAGTAGCTGGAATGTCACTGGTGCATAAACTTTTAGAACTGCTTAATCACATTATCACTGGGCTGTTGCTCACTTGGAACACGTTGAAGAAGGCCAATAAAACAGGAGTTAGGAACATCCTAAAGGAGAAAAAGACAAACAAATTTGTGGGTACTGTTCTCAGGAAGGACTTTGATCAATTCTGTGACTGAAATGTGTTTTTGAGCTTGTCCAATATAATTTGCTACCTTTCAAACTATATTGGACTTTGAACTACATTTTTACTTCAGATAAGTTAATTTTGCTCTTAATTGAGGTAAACTACATTGAAATAAGAAGCTCTGATTCGAATGTCTTGGAAGACATTTGAATTAGAGACTCAGGGTTTGGCAGTGAACCTAGGCTGAATAGGATGAAAGGGTTTGATGCTGAAGGAAGGGGGCCATTTGTTTGAGTTATCACCTTAAATTATGATCAGTACATAGTGATTTTTCCATCAGAGGAAAATTATCTTATTTTTCAATATGGCTCTATTTTATACTTTGAAAAAGCTGGAAAGTGCCACCTTGGACTTAGGTGCAGGAGAGAAAATCTTGGCAGTTGTGTCCTCTGAAGAAAGAAAGTTTATTGTGAAAATGTTTGAGAAAGATCAAATGCAAAGCTGATGATTTACTATATTTGCAGTAATTTGAACCATGTGAACACTTAATATATCTGCTACAGTAGACACTGGCTGAAAGACATATACAGTCAGCAATGTGGGAAATTTTAGGTTAAGTAAATACGGAATTAAATAAAATTAATTCCATGTTTTAACCTGTTCTTTCAAACAAGATGTCGTATATCCAGGAGTATGGAATCATTTGATGTCTATTACACATACTTAGTAACTCCATAGGCCTTGAAAGTACAGTGTCACATTCCCACCATTGGAGAAGTTCAACTACTCTCATCTAGAAATACTTCAGCCTGGAATAGGGTTACATGGATGTGGTGTACAGATTGTAGCTTGTTCTGCTGTCCTGCCATGATGACCAGACGAGAAGCCATTCTGATCTGGAAGGCAGCAAGTTTCATTAACCTGTTATTTTTGCATTATTTTCCTTTTCGGCAACATTTGCCAGCTTGAGTATAGCTTCAGGAAGAAAGGGCTACATCTATCTGATAAGAAATTAACATTAGGGCTGGAGGGTGTTAGGATATGTTTTCTGCTGACATAGTCTTTTTGTCTCCAAACTTTATTTTTTCATCCAAATTGCCTTCAGAAAATTATTCCCTACTACTCTGTATCCCCTAAGTGCATTGGTTTGCACTTGGGATTGTATTTGGGAATAGTCTGGAAAAGTAAGAATTGACCAAGGACAAAGCTGAAAAAGAATAGAATGTTCTACTGCCAAAGTTTTGACTGCTTTACTGGTATAGATACCTCTGTAGGTGAGTTACAGCATGGAGATTAATTCCAACTAACAGTTAGATTGAGCCTTAATTGCTCTTCAGTGGTGCAAAAAATGAACAAATCACCATTCATAGCTCCTAACTGCATCCGTAAGTGGCTACATTATTTTAAAACTCTAGTTGTGAATTTCCAAGGTCATAAATGCAATGTTTACTAGAACAAAGAAAATAATACATTTTCCCAAGCCACACTTAGCAGCTTAGTCAATGAAACATCCTTTTTCCCATTAACCTAAGAGAACCTGACTCAGAAACTCAGATCTATTTAATTAGTTTCAAATTACAAACTAAAAATCAATAGTTATTTTCAAAAGATAAATATCCTTCTGAAATATGCCAAGACACTTTTCTCACTAACTTTCCTTGAATAGGAAAAAGCAGTCAGGCAAATAGGTCTCCAATATCATGCTGCAGCATTCTTTTTCTACCAGTTATTAGATATTTCAGACAAGGACGTTGAGTATCTGCATGTTCATAGGTGATTTAGTTTCCCAAGGAAAAGGCAAAGCACCACCAACAGTGTGACATCTCAAAATCAGGTAAAACGAAATTGTTTTACTTGACTACTTGTGTAGATTAAAAAAGGCTATGACTAAAAGCAGATATGAAAATAAAGCAAATGCACATCTATAGTGAAAAATGAAATAAAAACCTCTACCATAAATTTATTATTTTCTTCTCTCTATAGCTCAAAATTAATTATAATGCATTATCATACAAAATCCAGTTATGATCTGTGTATTCATTAAATCTAAAAGTTTCAAACCACACTGTATAGGTTATCTAATGATAATAATGCAGGTATTACTCCATATTACAGTTGAGGTCAGTAGTTGAGGGTTATAAATGCAAGAAGAGAACCCTAAAAGTGACAAAAGGTGGAGGCAGGAAAAATGTTGTAAACATTGCCTGTCTCAACAGCATTATCAATGTTATGTATGATTTCTGTCAAGAGCAAGCAGTGAGCTGACATTTGTTACATCCAAAAATAAAATGCTCAAAAGCTGTTGTAACAGTCTCAGAAATCCTGAAAACTGCAATGAGCTTATTACAATTAATAAGATAATACTAGTAAGGAAAATAAAACCCACCAGGAAAGCCCTCAAGGAATGTCAGTTCCTTTTTACTGAATGGCTCATGGGACTCAGGATTTGGCAGTGAACCTAGGTTGAATAGGATGGAAGGGTTTGATGCTGAAGGAAGGGGGCCAAATTCAGTAGGCATTATTGAATATGAATATTCCTTTCTCTTTCCTAAAAGAATATCCAAAGTAGCAAAACAGATGAAGAGGAAAAAATTGAATTAAATTAGTAATTTATTCTTCCAGTTGATGACTTTTATTTTGATTTTATGATCATTTTAGTGTTTAAAATTAATTCAGAAGAATGTGAAGTAGGTTAAATTCACCAGAGTCAACTTTAAGATTAAGATTAAGAAAAAGTTATGTGCATCAACAGTCCTTTGTGTGTCTGAAGTATGGAACAATTTTAAAAATCCGAGGAGCTAGAGTTGATTTCTATTATGTTACTCATTAGCATATGTCTTGGGGATCTCTTTTTATGTTCTTGGGAGAGTATCTTGTTGCAAATGTCAGTTAGTTCTCCTCTCTGGAAAGGCAGAAACTCAAATGTTAATCATTGTTTAATCTGTTGGCCATCTAAATATCTGTTACCTTTACAGTAGTAAAATTTTCTGGGGCTTATGGCATAAGTTCTAATCTACCCTTCAGATGCTGTCCTGCAGTGGAGTGCCTAAAACACCAAAGAGTATGAAGAAATACATCAATTACCAGAGTGTTTCTTATTTGGGTTTAAGCTAAATTCCTTATGTACTAAGTTATTTAGCTTTGTATGTTTTTTTTTTTCCAGTTTAAATGCACTTCTACCATCTTTGCTTTATTTTATAGCAATGATAATTATATATCCTAGTTACCATCAAACATTCACCCATATTCCATGTGGAAATATTTTAATTTGTATCAATTCAGCTTCTCTAAATCTTTGTTCTTCTTAAAGCATTACTATAATTCACCAAAATGCTCTTTGTACGTTATTATGAATCTCAAAAATACTTTTATTCTGAGGCCTGGACAATTCCCTCTCAACATGGTTGAAATCAATTAACATATGTAATCTTGCAGTGTCTAATTGCAGATCTTACTGATATCTCTGTTTTCTAAGAGCATTCACATGCATGATTTTGTAGCTTATTAGGATACTGATGGGGGGAAAAAAAGGTAGAATGTAGTGTATAATGACTGGAAATTAATTGCAATTGTCATTCAAGATGAATGTTAAGAAATTAGATTAAGAAATTTAAGGGGGAAAAAAGTTGTTCAGGAGGATAAGAAAAAACTAAAAGCAGGGGAAGATAATAAAAAATAAAATAAGGATGAGGGAAAGCCTGTGAGAGAGATAAATTGTAAATGAGAATATGAACAACTGGAGTTTTGTTTCTGGAAAACATGCAGTCAGAGGGCAAGCATTTTATATCATCCCACCACACCTGATTACAGTAACATCAGCAGTCCTTATGCATAAAAATATTACCCTTAGGAACGGTACAATAAATATAAAAGAAGGCATTTGCAGACTTTTATAAAGAATAAACCTTAAAACTTGCAGTGAGTGATTTCTGTATGTTAACAGGTTTTGTCAGTTAACAGGAACAAATATGACATTCTAATAGATCTATATGTTTTCTAATTTACTTCAGTTTCAATTTCAGGAACTGTCATGCCTGAAACCCATCACTGAGAAGTTGATTTCTGGAGTAAGTAGAGGTTTTATTTCTGGACCTCTTAAAAATGAAAGTTATTTGAATTCATAATTATGACTATGGCAGATGGCCATCAGCAGGATTAAAAAAACATAATGAGAACATTGTCAGAGGTATATTAGAGGCAGACTTAGAAAATTGAATTACTACTTGAAGGAAATAGAATTTCAATTGGTTACAGGACCCCAGAGATTTGCAAGAGAAGTGTAGACAGACATGCCAAGGAAAAGTGATGTTTGACATGGGAACTAGAAAGAGAAGAATAAGCTGATAGAAACAGGAACTGCTTGTATTGATATTATATTTGAAGGGATAAAGAGTAATGCTAAGCTGTGAGTCACAGCCACTTGGGTAGATAAGAAAAGGGAATTTGTTTGGACAAGCTCTAAACTAATTAGAGAAAGAACCTGAACTTCTTTGGATTCGTAATTTCTCAGAAAGTTACTACAAGGAGAGAATATCTATCTATATATAGGTAAAATGGATACTGAGCACAGAAGGAAAGAAAGGGGCTGTATGGTTGTCGCAGCTATTAAAGGCACACATCCTCCTGTGACCATCCAGATGGATCAGACATGAAGTAGTTGGTCGAATGTAGCTTAGAACTTCTGACAGCTTCAATTTCTGCATACATCAGATTTTATCTATTTTCCTGAGATTTAGCTTTCCTAGCCTCAGAGAATGCATATGTGCAATTACACTGCTAATTAAAGTGGCTAAGAGATAAGGGAGAATGAATATCATAATCGAGGTCATACAGGAAACTTCTGCCTCAATTTACAACTTGTTTCTGCTGTGTGCGTGTTATTACGGCTATTATTAGGAGAAAGACCAAAAATCAATGGGTTATTCTTGTGAACCAAGGACTGAGGCTGCACTGTGCTTATCACAGGCACTCTGAAACAGCAAAGTACTTAAGACCATAATTAACTTGGGATGAGTGGCTTGACGGACTCCAGTGTTGTACCTTAAAATGTGAAAAATTTGCCCAAGTGAAATAAAGGAAAAACACCTGTTGATGTCAATGAAAATTTATTTTCCCTGTTCTTGTCACAAGGTATTAATAGTACATAAATCAGTCTATTAATCAGAATATATTTTTGAGGAATAATTAACCTTAACTATCTGCTCCATTCACTTCTATATGCTGTCACAGAAAAGTTAATTAAAATGATCACAAGGGGTTTTGTTTGCAACATATGGTAAAGTGTTTAATGATATATGGACAAATTTTAAAGAACTGATTTTATTTTTCAGAAGCTTATTAAACTATTACACTAGTTGCATTGGTCATGTCTGTTGTTAAATGCATTGGAAAGGTTTCTCTTAGGATGTACAAATCTTGCTGGAAAATCACAGGAATTTCAGTGCAAAGATAGTTGCTTACCTCTGTATATCAACTTTATGTTTCAGTTCCCTTTCAGTAGCATGATGTGGCCTTTGAAACACAAATTCACACAAAGGGACTGGATCCTCCAAGCACAGAAATGCTCATTACTTCTGAAAACTAGGTCCAAATAATGGCAGTGCTTTTTATAAATATTTGATAGTAAGCTTCAATGACACATTTTGAGGCAAATAAGAGCTAGTTACCCAATGCTCTTTTTTTTTCTTTTTTTTTTTCTTTTTTTTACAGAAAAATAAAACAAATGCAACATGGAAAGTCAATTTACATGACTGAATACCAGGGCTAAAATTCTAACCACAAAAATTTTGCATCAAACTTTCTTAGAAAATTATGGTTGGAATTTCACTACGACATTTCTAATACTGCAGTTGTGAAAACAAATTAAAAAAATATTGTGAGGAAATTGTAGACAGCTTTGGTTATGGCCTGCAACTTTGGCTCCGAGGGCCTTGTAAATATAGTTTGCATAATTTCACATTTTCAACTGTTGCAGATGCTTATATTTTACTTCCTCCTCACAAAATGAGCAGAAAATTTAAGACCTCACAACAGCTTTTGAATTGTGGTTTCAGAAACCCCAAAAGGATACAGAAGAAAATATCTGTGAAGACTGACTGGTGGAAGAATGGTCTTCAAGTCTCCTTTAATCGTACTGCAGTTTTCTGCAGCAATTGTAGGACTAAATTTCTAAAAGTGCAGCTTACGGCACCTTTTGGGATAGAGGGGTTGAGCCACCATCACATATAGATAACAGCAGCCCCTCAGACAGATGGGTTTTATTTCTTCTCCCATACCTCCTGCAATGCAAAGAACTGAATTGACTGGCAGTGTACCAACCCAGAAAATATTTAGAGTGAGATCCATTAGAGCAGATGTAGCTCTCTTTATCTGAGCTAGTTGACTGATGTCCTTTTATAAATAATAGAGAGAAAGAGGTTGTCTTGGAACATGATTCATCTGACTTATTTTAGACATTTATTTCAGTGTGAAATGAATCACAAGCAAAGAGTGTTTATTCCTTTCCACTGACATTATTGAAAGTCTAGACAAGTAGTTCAGACATCAATGTCTATATTTATCCTGATGAATCGTGTCCATGGAGGCGAAATAATCCCTATAGTGTTGTATTCAGGGAAGGAATTAGTGTGAGAAAGTTATAGAAAGTTCTAGAAAGAGCATGCTTTTGGGTATTCTTGAATCCTGGGAAGAAATTTTATCTAATTTAGCTTAGATTAAAAAATAGACAAGAGAAACAAAATTTAGCTGGAGGCTTTTAGCTGTATGATTGGCATTTAATAATATTTTATAGTGGAATATTATTACTGATGTTAAATTAAATATTTCTCAAAGAGTTATTATGAAGTTCACTTGTCTTTACTCCTTTACACAGAAAATACATGTATCTAACTGTAATTCAGGAACAAGGTGACTTGTAGGCACCATTCTGGCTGTATATATATAACAAAAACAAAATATTTCAATTAAACACAAGCAATAAGTAGAAACTGAGCTGGCCACTGTGAAGCACCTCTGAAAGGAGAATGCAAAGTGCAGAGAATTTAACTGGCTTCAAAGTAGTAACAGAAGATGAATAGATAGTTTAGAAGACAACACAAACCATTAAATAAAATTCTGATTGCAACCACTTCTATTCCTTTCAGACTCCTGAAATAATTACACTGTGTTTCAAATTACTATAGCATGAGCTGGTATCATTTTGGTTAATCCAGACATCTGAAAGCTGCTTTAGTGGTCTGAGCAAGTAAAATCTGTATTGTTTTCTTTGAGCTGCACATGTGTCTGTACGACTGAGACAAATTGCCTTGTGTCTTATTGGCTACACTTACAGAGGAGAAGTCAAAAGGATGAGGGAGCAAGGCTGAGTGCTGCCACATGACTGACTAGATCATTAATTTCTAAACAGGATTCCTGTTGTAGTTTTGTCTTGGGCAAGGTAGTATGAATATAGATTAAGAATTTAGCATGAGCCAGGGACAATTTTCATCCCATACTTAGGATGGCACCATCCTGTTATGACAGGTAAAAGAAATTAACTATTCTTAATGCAAAGCAATTTATGCTGGTCCACTTAATCTCAAGGCTAGAGATGAAAAAAAAAAAATCTGTTTTTTCCTATATAATTACCATCATCATGGTCATGTTCAGTTCTCCTGACTGGTGGTCTTGTTGTGTAGGACTTTATATTTGTTTGATCATTATGGGCTGGGGCTGTAAATTGTCTAAAGAATATGCAGTAAGTTTCCCAGGATACTGAGCCTGGGCTGCTTGCAAAAGAAAGCAATGTATTTTCTTACCTTAGAGGCCTAAAGAACATGAAATGATCAACTGGGCTTGCTGTGCCTAACACTGATTAATGCAGTGTCTGCCTGTGTCTGCCTTGCATCAGTAAATGTGTCAAGGATTAAATCTGGGTAATCAGAAATAATTAGGCTTTAGACATAAATCTGAACTGCTGCCTGGGACTGAAATGACAGTGACATTTTAAAAGGTGGTTTATTAAAAGTTTACAGTATTATTTCATCTATTATTTTTCCAGTGGTGCTTCTAGACAAATAATTACATTTCTGATATTATCATTACTGTATAGCTGTGCAACCACATGCAAATTCTACAATACATTTATATCACAGAGACAGACTTTCTGAAATTGGGAGACTTGTAAGAAACTATGTGTCTTTTATGTATTTTGGCCAAAAGCTTATGAAACAGATCTGAAAATCTAAATGGGATACCCCACTGGATTAGGATTTGAATAGAAGAGCCAATTTGCTTCCAGTGTAAAAATACAGCACATTTAATAAAAAAGTAAAAATTAGATGCCATGTTTTCATAAGGGCAATTTTTTACCTGAAATGAAGTTTTAAAACTAATTATATTAGTCTTAATTGTCTAATATTTTAATAAAGTAGTAATTATAATAGCTTTGACAATAGGTAAGACAAAATTTAACCTAGGTTCTAATTAGTTCCAACCTGTTTGCAAAACTGTAATTTTCTTTTCAGCTCAAATATATCAACGTAGAATTGCAGTTGATAATCTACATATTTACTGCAATATATATAAAGCTATAAAAGGATTATAATAATCCCCAGAACATGTTTATTAATTCGAAACACAAGCACCAGAAATTCTGGGTTAAAGTTAAAAGTAAAAACCTTTGGATGTACTGTTTTTCCAGGTCTAGATTTTAATTGTACCCTATTTTATTGTTATTGTTGTTATTTACTTTACTGATGATTTCATTTCCAGAGAGAATTTATATATAAATTAGACAAATTTAAATTAAATATAAGTTCACCCCTGAGCTTTCACTGTGCCAGCAGCATTTACAAACTTCTAAGTGCGGTTCCTTGTGCTCATATTTTCGGGTTTATGCTACAATTTTTGTGGGCTTGTACAGTACTTCAGTCCATGATGTTGTAATTCTAATATCTTTTATTTCACCCTGAAGCAAAGGTGGAATAAAACACTCTTCATTTTGATAATAATGATAAACTCTAACATACAACTTAAGGATATTTTGGGGTCAGGAACAGAACAAAACTAATCAGAAGGTTTTGCTTTGAAACATAACCTAATATCTTAGGTTATAGAACAGAGTGTTTAATGCATAAATGGTATTAATTCCATACAAATAAATTTCCTGCCGAAAGTAAATAATTTTTAAATTTTTTTGATCTATTGGTAAATCATGCAGCTT
The DNA here is from genome assembly GCF_963662255.1 of Cinclus cinclus. Lineage (NCBI taxonomy): Eukaryota > Metazoa > Chordata > Aves > Passeriformes > Cinclidae > Cinclus > Cinclus cinclus. The sequence continues at coordinate 13,163,035 of NC_085048.1, read as the reverse complement.
AATCAAAGATCATGAAACATTTCTATTACTTTGCTAATTTTAATAATCCCTGTATAGAACACAAACTTACCTTCCAGTAAGTCAAGAACTTAAGAATCCTTATTCTTTTGAGAGCCAAGGCTAAATTAAAAAAAAAAAATAGAGGTTAGAGGAAAGCATTACAAATCAAATACTACTAAAAACAGATGTTTGCAACTTAGTCATTATTATTATTATTATCTAACAGTCATTAAGGCTGACTTTTAATATTCCTATATACTTTAGACATGTGTCTGAAAAATATCATCTGGATAAGCAGAAACCAATCACCTTATCTGCAGTGTTTTTGTCAGTGTGTGAAAAATACAGTCCAGCTCCTGAAGAAAAAATTGTTGTTTTCTTTACATTAGTTAATCAATTTTAATGAAAGAACAGGATACAGGATGGAAGAGCATTAAGCAGCTTTCCTGTTTTCCCATGAAAATGAAATATTCAAACTGTCAAAGAAGGAAGAGTATTCAAAAATTATAGCAGGAATCTAGACAAAGAACAAATATAAAACAAAAAAATTCTGGGCAGGTGAAAGGAAGGATTGCTGAATGGAGTAGTCAACTAGGAGAAAAGCATAAATAGGAAATCTTCCTTTAACAATAACAAGGTTACTTCTTGTATAATTCCTATGGATAATTTTACTTTTTTTTAATTCCAGTTACCTCTTTCTCCTTACTTTAGTAGATTTTCCTTTCTTCCCATCACATCTCCCAGTCTCTCAGCTTGACACAATTAGTCAATATTTTTATTATGTGTTTTCACTCACTTTCTCCTCCCTATTTCCACTTAGTGCCTAATAACCCTGTCACAAGCTCAGAAAAAAATATATAGAACCTGAAAGAGAAAATATATCTTTCTCACACTGCTTGGCTTGTGCAGGTGCTGCCTTCTCAGCCTCAGGAGACTCGACATTCATGCTGAGGTGGCCCTCAAGCTGATCAGCATCCAGAAGATTCAGCAGACCTGGACTGTGAGAAAACTGTGGGAAGGCTTCTGTGGAACAAGGGGATAATGCTGTTATGTAGAAGCTTTGCAGGTGAACCTAAGAAATACCTTCATGCTTCAGCAGTGAATGAAGCAATAGCAAATTGTTCAAGTATTTAAAGTTCTTATCTGTGCTTCTTCAAGTGTTCCTGAGTTACAGCCAAGGTATTTGTATGAACCAATACAAATGTATGCTGTTGCTTGTTGTGGTCAGGCACTCATCTGTGTGTATATAACTTAATTAACTCAACAGTTATCTATTTATATTTAAGTTACAGTTAAGAGTACTAATCATTGCACAGGGCTCCACTAAACATTAATTTGCAAGTGGTGTAGACAAAAAGGAGTGGATTTATAGAGTGATCACTCGATGCTGTGATCACAGTGATTTCTCTGAATATATTTTAGAAGGTGTTTGATTCAGACTAATTCTAGGCCATTCCTGTGAGTCAAATAACCATGGGTTCAGTTCCTTGTGATTTCATCCAGATTATGGCACTCAAGAGTCATTGTGTGATGAGAACCAAAGCACAGGAGGTGACTAGTGGTGTCCAGATCCACTTCAAAGATGTTCTAAACTGAAACAAAAAAGGAGATTTTATAACTCTGTACCAAAAATACAAACCACATTTACATGGCACAAATCATGGAATATACTCATGCTTCTGCTATTAGTATATTACACATCTTTGTTCTGAAACATCAAATGTTGACCATAAAGGGGAGGAAAATGAAAGAAGTCAGGTAATTTTATTTTTTTTTTTTTGCAAAACCTTGGAGAATGTTAAATACAAGGAGAAATGAATGTAGAGATATAAATGTGGTATTGCATTTTTTTCAAAGGAGAAGGGGCCTAAAGGAAAATTTGCTAAACAAGGTAACTTATTCAAGGCTATATTTATATTTAAGTTTTCATGGAGAATGCCCTATAAATTGGATTATTACATATACTTGTTCTAGAATGTATTAATTTCCTTAAACTTGCTTTATGCACCAGATTTACACACTTAAACCAGTGTAATGGCCATAAATTTCTATATACTCCAATGATAGATTACATTCATAACAATAGGATTAAGTTCTGCTGCCTTCAAGACATTGGCAAGGAAATGCTAAAGTTTTCAAATAACAGTTTTGGAATTTTAATCCATGCATTTAAGAATAAATAAAACATAATAAAAAAATAAGTACATCTTTCTGAAACTTTTAAGTGGTACACCTCACATTCATTGCAAATCAATGAAATCACAGTTGTTCAAGTTGGAGAGCTTATTATCCACCTATCTGTGAAAATTAATGTGCAATATAAAAACTATATATAAATATAAAAACAATTAGTAAATAAGTGTGTTTAAGTTTATTCAATTATTTCTACTTTTCTAAGCTATATTATTTTACTAATAAATGTTTTGGACTTCATCATTTGAGTTTTTCATGAATAAACATACTTTAGTTTATGATGTGGTGTAGTATGTAAAAATATGTTTTCACTGGCTGAGTTAATTTCTCATAGATGCACTCATATGTTCAAATTATTAGGATTTAATCAGATTACAAAGGTAGTATATTATAGGGTTAATTTAGCATTTTTTAATCTCCTAAATATTGCAGAGCAGAGCTCTTTTCTGTCAACACCAAGACTGATTGTGATGCCATGACTGAATTTCCTTAGAAGATGAGACATTATCAATAAAAATAAACACTCAGTAGAAAATTATACTGCACCATTCAGATTGCATTGGTAATTATTCAGAATGCCTTTACGTGTTGAGGATCCAAACCAGCCAATCCTAAAATAAAATTCATGCATGGGATAATTTACACTAATTATAGCCTATTTACCTGGGGAACAGTTTCTTCAATTGTAATTATCTTATGGCATGCTTTATGAAAGTGTCTTCATCAAAACCATAATGAAGTAGATTCTAGGACTACCTTTCATTAGGAGAACGAGAAATTTAAAATTACCATATTGTCGATTGGCACTAATGTGCAAAAGTACTACTTTGAAACCTAAGAATAAACACTTGCTTTAAAAGTGTTGCCCTAAGTTCAGAGTGACCAGGAGAAATTTCATGTTTCCAAATGGGTTATTCTGCTGCTCCTGAGAGAGCAGCAGCATGTTGGCTGAACACATTCCAAGTCCTTTCTCCTCTTTAGGGCACAGCTGCCATTCCTTTTACTGCTTCTAAAAAGGACAGACTGCAGATGTTTAGACCCATTCAAAGGTTCAAGCAAAGGACAGATGGGTTTTACAATATCTACTTAAGGTAACCAGTCTTGGTGATGTCTTTCTTAACGTGACTCTGAAACACCTCTCATTGTTACTCTGTTGACTGATATGTGAACGAGTAGTCAGGGCTTGGAGTAAAGATGGCTATAATACAATGTGTGAATCAGGCCAGTTAGTTTACTAGGAATTACACTGCTAGCAAAGAAACCATGTCTTTTATTTTGTTACTTTTGGAAAGGAGGAAAGGAGGGTGAGGAATGAAGTTATAATGAGAATTATTGTCTAAATTCACAGTTTGATGGTAATAAACAAATCTATCAGGTACATCTGAGAAGATACATTTTAGTGCCCTAAGTAACTGAAATTAGTATTTTTGTAGTTTAGGCACTCCATCATTAAATAATATCAAATGCTCTGAACTACTACATTAATTTGTTTAATTCTGTTTATGAACTTTCTGACTATAGGAGCTCTAAAAAACTCCTCTACAAGAATGTAAAATGGTCGAGTGACATATTTTGCTTTCACATGTGGTCAGACACAGATGGAACATAAGGAAAGGACAGAAGGAAATACAGAAGGAAATAAGAATTCACTCTTCTGATAAACAATTCAAAAAGGTAGGTAGAGTTGTCATCATGAAATTGCAGTGCATGTGCCAGATATACTTTAATATTTACCCTCTGTTTCTGTTAATTATTGCCACTTCAAACTAGGTTGCAATTGCTGTCTCATAGTTCAAAGACCATTTAGAAGTATATTGTACATCAACCCAGAAAATACTTTTTAAAATGTTGGGCTTTATATTCGAACAGCTTTATGAATGTCTTGCTTTCTTTAAACAGTCTATTAGCACAATAGATGTTCCTGTGATTCCTAGAATATATTTTTTAAAATGTGATTAAATAGCTGCCGTATGAATGCATGTACATGTATAATAGCAATGTTTGTAAGCATGTGTAAGCAACCATTAAACTCATTTAAGATAATGTCACCAAGCAATTGATAAGTAAGTGAAGTGGAAATGCAAATCCAGATGTCCACATATTAAAGCCTTATGGAGATCCTAAGGAAGTTCTGTGTTTGTCAGGAGAGCAGAGAATGTGGACCTAAATATATGCAATAATCACAGACACCAGAAAGTGTTGTGTCCTTGAGAAGTATTCATATCTCTCCAGATGAGAGTGATACTTTCCATACCAACTTTCAGTACACTTATGAGTGGGAGAGATCATAATACATTAATGGGGGAGATCTTTCCTTTCCTAAAGAGCTATAGAAAAAAACTGTATCATTCCAAGTGCTGGAAATGGGTGCAATTCCTCCCTAATTTGTTTTTTCCTCTTTTGAAATTTATCTTGGTTCTCATGATCTGATCAAAACAAGTAAATACAGATATGAAAAATTCCCTGCTTAATGGCCTTAAAATGCCAGAAATATATAGCAGGGATAGAATATCTTGGCATCAGGGAAAACTGAAATCTACTACATACATTGCTAGTGTATATTTTCAATTTTATTAATTTATTTTTTTATGTTGACATGTGTAAATATTTTTCAGCTGCTAGCAATTTTGACACACTAAGTTTGTGTTCCAGTCTCTCTGTGATGGGACACAAAAATGGCTTATTCTAAGGCTGATTTAATCAGTTCCATAGAGACTTAGTGGCTTTTTGTTAGTCTCCTGCAGAGAACCACAGCAGTCTAGTTCTCTCCAGTAAAGAGGACCTGAAAAGCACATATGTCTTGCATTAAATTGAAGAGGAAATTTGCTCTGCAAAACCACCTCACTAAACTTCTAATGAAACTAGAAAACTAGGTATAGGACTGTTTAGTCGTACATAGGACTTATTTAGACATTTCAATATTCAGCAGAGAACCTCTGAACCTCGTAGACTTAAATGGTTCAGAAGTTAGGCCTTTTGCTTATCTTGCAAATGAGCAGTCTAGTTTATGTGCAATAATAATATATATACAATATACCAGTTTAAAAATCTATAAGAACAACCAATATAACAAGTCTTACCCAAAAGTATTGTTAGTTATTTCACCATTTTGGAAATGGGACATAAAGGTTCCAATTTGTCATGGGGAAGTCTTGTCAAGTTTCATGTTTTAAATCAAATTAGCATGAAAATGATTTATTGATCTATAAATGGCAGACAGCAAGCAGGAGCAAGGTCATACATTCACAATCAATAACAATAATACAAAATATAAACTACGATATTAGATACTCAGAAACTTTACAATTATAAATTGTCACATACACACAGAGACACAATATGTGTAGGGCAGAAGAGCACAAACTCTCTTTCCTCTTCCCTCGCTATACAACTTGTCCCAGTAGAGATGGGCACTTCCAGCCATGTGAACTCATGGTATTCTGCTGTTCAGTTTATACAATTTCCATCCAGATGAGCCTTTTGCATTGGAACCAGATAGAGACTCAAACTATCTATGAAGCACGATGCCTAAACCAGGCTTATTGGCTCCTGTGCAGAAACAAAAAGAGTCCTCAGCTGGATTGTTTTGCATAACTCTTGCTGCAGCAAGAAGACACCAGGAGTCAAAATTTCTGTACTGCAGTTCAGTGTATGCAACAGGTATTTCTTTGTGCATGTAATATTCACTAGGCTGTGGTCCTGACCATACCCAAATATTAGCCAACAGACCACAGAGCTACAATTGCTCTACAGATTTTGTTTAGCTGAGCTGTGGCAATCACTGAGGCTCAGAGCTTGGCTATACCTGTGCCATGTGTGACAGGTAGGGAAGTTAACTCCTCAGCCCTCTACTTGGCGCCTTCATGCTTTTTCAGACATAATTAATCTTGTGTGCAGAGCTTGGCAGTAGCTTTTTTTATATCTGGAGCATTTTAGATTTTAATTCAACCACACAGCCTCTTTTTTCTTTTAAAAATATTGTAAATAATGGCATTATTTGTCATATATAAAGAGGTTTAATTGCTCTCTTTAAATCCCCACCGTGCTTGGGAAGGCAATAGGTTTCAAAACTAATTGCACTTGAAAATTTTAATGCGAGCATCTCTTTTACTTAATATTGCAAATGATGCTTTATTTGAAAGTGTTTTCTGTTTACCAAAATTATGCAAATTAAGTGTTCTAACACATATGCAGAAGACATCTAAATGATATTTGTAAAGCAGAGACATAATTTGGAAAACTGCATGCCACTTACAAATAAGAATACAGACTGGAAAAATGTTACATAGAACAACTCGGATTGCATTCTGAAGGGTGAAAAAACAATCTTTGGATTCTTATCTCCAATCTGAATCTAAAAGCACACCACCAGTAATAAAAAAAAAAAAAAAGAATAAATAGAGTTCTGCTTCCTATTTCTAAAGTTATGCTCATGTCCAATCTCTTCTTTCAGGATCATTTACAGTATTTTCTACATACTCCATTCATAAATCTATGGCCAGGTATTCTGGCATGTAGCAAAACATGCTGCTGTCTCCATAAGGGATGATGTATATATATATATATATATATATATATATATATATATATATATATATATATATATATATATAGGGAGAAAATCCAGTATGCAGGTGCATATTGGTTAATCTTTTTCAGTGAGTGACTTTTTTTTTCCTACAAACATCCCTTTGTGTTTTGTTTACTGAAGCTATATTGAAGCATAAAGTGACAACTTTTGGTGGATAAATGAGGGGTGGCATTTGAAATAATACTGCAAGAGGTTTGAAAAAATCCTTTCCCACTCAGCAAACTTTTCATCACTTTCAAAATTATGTGTTTATTTACAGAAACTTTTCCTTGGATACTCCAGAGAGTGTTGATTTAGCATTAAAGTCTAGAATAATAATTCAAAAATGACTGGTAGGGCAGGGATTACAGGAAAACTGATTTTAGACTTCTGAAATGCCTCAAAGTCAGAGTAGAATGGCATTCGAACTGCAGAAAAGTCAGCAGTTCCACTTTCCAGGAGATTTCAACATTTTCATGGCCCTGGGGGTTTTATACAGCTCACTCTATGCACTTATTCACTCCCTCTTCCACTTCTGCTGCTTTGAGCTCTGTTCATAAATCATGTGCTTCAAACTCATTAACGTCTTTCAAGTTTATCAACATCTTTCTTCCGTTCAAGGGACCAAGCCCTGGGACATTGTTCCAGGTGTGGTTTAACCAGTGCTGAGTAGAGCAAGGGGTGGTTCCCTCCCTTTGTCTCCTGGCTGGACTCACAGTTGCAGTCAGACCACTGTGCTGCCTCCACAAGGCTTTTATGGTTTTATGCTCCAGCTTGTGCCCAGAGGATCCCGGGGCATTTTTGGCAGAGCTGTGCTTTCACTGGAGTGTGCCCAGCCTGTTTCTCTGCAGGGAAATATGTGATACGCAAAGGTGCGCATGCTTGTGTAATGCATGAATATATATGTACATGCATATGCAATACATATAGGTATGTGATATGTATTTTCATAGAAAGTTAAAGATCTATAAAACTGTCCTACCTTTTTCATTGTGGGAAGTGTACTCGTGACAAAAAAACTACATCCCAAAAATCTGGCTTTTTGTATAATCATTTTTTCTAGTAGTCGCAGACAAGATAAAATCAATGCTGCAGAAATATTCCACTTCATGTGCTATTGTGCTGTTAAATAATGACAATCACAGGATCACTGAAGATGACTTATTATTATTATGGGTTATGAGTTACTATTCCCAATAGGCTTAGCATGATACATGTAAATATTATATATAATGTCACAGGAAGTATCTTCACAAGTCTTTGAATGCAGTTACCAGGATTGCTGAGAAGTGAAATTAGTTACCTCTCTAGATGGTGAGGCTCATTACTACAGGAAGCAATTTAGGTTCTCAGAAAATAACAAGTGGGAATGAATATTGATTTGAATTACCAAGAATTGTTACAGTGAAAAATATCATAAATATTGGAATTTCAGATCTTGTTCTTTAAATTTAAGACCAGTGTAAAACCATAAGAGATCAAAAGAAAATATGAAGTCACTTTCATACCCTTGTTCTGAACCAATATAACAATTTCCCTAAGGAAAAGAGCTGTTATTCATTGTCTGATTTCCACAATAATTGAAGAATCGTAGGTCACTGATGAAGTATTCCAACATTTTAAAGGTAATATAGGTAGCTATATAGATTGTGATAAGCAGTAACAGTTATTCAGATAGAAATGGTGATAAGGATGCTGTATATAAATGCCTCAGATACCTGAAAGAAAAAGTTGCAAAAAAAGTAAAATAAATAAAATAAATAAGTTATTCACTCATATCTCTACAAAACTCAAAGCACAGAGGGAGAGGAAAATAAAGAATAACATCTGTCAAGGAACCTCATCACACACAGCAGGTAAATAGCTTTCTTATTAGACAAACAACAATATTAATAAAATAGAAGGGGCTGCAGACCTTCATTTATACTGAGCCTCAAGCCATCAAGAGCTGGTGGCAGCAGTGATTATATCAATAAAACCTATTATAATGTTCCCTTCAGTTCTGTCTGCTGATGAGTTGACTTTAATAATCATAAACTGCAGGACACTATTTGTGAAATAACTATTAACATTGAACTTTATCTCTAAGTAAATATACATTGAATGAAAAACTCCTCTGGGGCAGGAGTGTAAAAATATCATTGCTCTTGCCAGTCTTGTAAGGAGAATTGTCTTTGGAGGATGATATTGTGAGAATACACTCTGTTTGAATTTGATGCATTTGTTTTCACTTGTGGAGTTGTTATGTCATGAACAGGACACTGACATATCTGTAAAAAAACACAATTGAAACTTGCTTTACTTTAATTATACACCTACCTCTCTATGCAGAGGCCTCAAGAGAGGCTGCAAAAAGATTATTTTGTTTGAGTGACTAGGTTGATATTTTGGATTGGTTTGGGACTTGATTATCAGAAATCAGGAGCTGGAATATTTCTAAATATTAGAAAATTCAGCTGCACATTAGGATGCCAAAGGGTTCAAATGAAAACAATCCATTTGTGTTCTTCATGCTGTGACTATAGAAAGCAATCAGATTGTTTGAAGGAATTTGACTTGAGGAAGGTCACATGGGTAAAAACAAACCTTAGCAACCAGGACTTAACTCAAAAGCATCTGTCATCTCCCACTTCATGAATTATACGAACATATGGATCATCCGGAAATCTACATCTCAAAACCTTGAACTAAGTTTCTTCTGCTAATGCAGGTACCTCAGCAAGTCCAGCTACCTTGTACATTTGTGTCCTAATTGAGAAGTCCCACATCTTTTCCCAGAAATATTGTTCTCTCAAAGAAGACCACTTGTAGAAGGAATAAAAAAAAGAATTACCTGATATCAGCCTTATCCTTTCCCTCTTCCCTGGACCGACCAGCCCTCTGTGAGGGTATTTTCATGGGGCTTTATCTGAAATACAAGTGCCACAGCTGCTGGGCCTCCAGATCAAAAGAAAATTGAATATCATTGCTTGTGAATTCATTCCCTGAAGCTTCATGTCGCTCTAATTTTCAGCTACCTAAACTGCTGGTGGGATGGATAAAAGGGACAATGCAGGTGGCAAATACAAGCTAGTCCCTCATGCTGTGAAAGCTAAGAAAGGTCAGGTGGAATGTGTGAATACATCTAGCAGCAGTGGAAAGCATTAAGCTCCACAAAACAAGGTCTTACATTCAATTTATATTTTATGTTCTGCAGCAATGAACTGCATGGCTTTCCTGAAAAGTTGCCAAAATTTGAATTACATTATCTGTACTGATTTACAGGACATAGCTGGGATTGTCACTGTGGAAATGTTCTGTGTTAAGAAGTGAGTCTATAAATTGTATTATTTGGGAATGTAAAGCATCATTGCTGCTTCTCTGAGTTTATAAACTCTGTGCACAATAGATTTTTTATTCAAAGTCATCATTAGTTATAATTATAATTATAATAGCAAAAACACATTGCAAAATTCTGCAGTGCTTACTCATTCTGCCTGTCTCTGGACACAATGAACAGAGCAGCAGGTATACCCATTTTTCTACTTTTTCCTCTTTGATAAGTTCTGCATGAGATAAATGATAACTCTCATATGTCAAAGAGTAGTTTTTGTTGGTACGATTGATTTAAAACATCTCAAAACACAAAGGAATTTATTAGCATCCAGCAAACTTCATATAATTTATCCTTTAGACTGTTTTGGCCATTCCTAGTGCAGTATTAGCCAGGGAATGGTCAGAAGCTTTTCAGTGTCTTCCACTTTACAGTTCAAGTGCTTTCAGACTTGGCTCTATAAGTCTGTATTTACTGGATATTATAAAGGGGATAAAACAACTGTTGTCCTTCCAGCCCCCTTTCTCTCCTCATTCATCCTTTGTTCAAGAAATCCTACAACATGGTGAAAGTTGTGCAATTGCATCACTGTGGCACTTCAATTTCATCATGGGGAGCAAGGCCCAGACCTAGGAGGCAGAGACCCTCATCCTACAAAAACATGAGCTTGAAGTGCTTAATTCACAACGCTTTTGAATCCTTCCTTAAGTGGATAGCAATAGGAGATAGTGGCTCAGAAAATTACCTTTTAAGGATTTTTTTTTTCTTGGTTTCTTTCTCCTTTTCTGCCTGCAGCAAGAACAACCACAACAACTTTATGGTAATTTTGATATGGAAATTTTCAGGATAGTTATGACCATGAAACTCCCGCAGAGTTCAGAAATAAGGATATTAGGAGTTTCTTCACAGACTTGATTCCCATCATATTACCATGCATTGATGCACACAGTATCTCTGTAAGGTCATGAAACATTATTGATTATCACTCCCGTTCTATTTTTCAGAAACTGAGAGGGAAATTAGTTTATCTGAGGTTGCGGGGCAGAACACAGTCTTGCCTCCTTGTCTTTTTTGTTTGAGCTTGTCCTTTACCACAAGTTAATAAAATCTTTTCCTTAGTAAGGCATTCATATGGTCTATAAAGGACAAAATCCCTTTAATATGTGGGATGTAGGTCACATTCTGGGCCACTGCTGAGAGGAAAAGCTACAGCAAGTTTAGTTTTTTTACAAAGAAACGTGCACATTTGTTCTGGATGGAGTGAGCTCATGTGGGGAAAGGTGCACCCTGGGTTCAGTTCACCCTCTCTCATATGAGCTGCTCCTGGGTTTATTTCCAGTGATGGAGAGGCCGAGGACTGCTCCTGACTTTCCTCAGTGTAGATACTGTTATTTAATACACTTGCTCTCTATAGTCATCACGGCTTGTTTAGGCCCAAACACCAAAAATCCCATGTTTCAGATTACTCAGTTTAGTGTTCAGTATCAGTTCCTACAATACATTGAGAGCCTTTCTGGGAAGAACAACAGATTATTAAAAAAAAAAAAAACAACAAACAATATATATATATATATATTTGTTTCAGTATGTGATTCTGTGAAACTTCATGGTAAGAATATTTGATTTTGACTCTATTTGTGGTGCTTCTGACTAAACGTAAGTAAGAAGACAGTTTGCATTAATGTGTAACAGAAAAATCTCATGGTATAAAGGTAATAAATTTATTATTTTTCTCAAATATAAGACACAGCAGTGTTTTTCTCCACAGTGTTGATAATTTAAGTCCTAATCTGAGTCCTAAAATTCCATGTGTTGTATAGCACTTCATGTTTGATGGTGGAAAAATCTCCGTATCATAGCTGAAAAGGAATGTGGGCTCTAATACGTAACTACTCTTTCAGTCAAAGCATTTCCCACCAAATCTCTTCAGCAAAGAATATAGGATTACAATATCTTCAAGTTTTCATTGTAATTGAAAATGGGCTCAGAGGTTGTTGGGGAATATCTGATGAGCTTTATACTGGGAATAAAAACAAATACAGATGTTCTCAGAAGTGTATAAAAAAAAAACAAACAACAAATGAAAGCAAAATTAAAGATGTCAAAGATCCCATGAATCTCATGGGTGGCACCAGTACTGTATCTGCTAACTATGTTGTTATATTTGTGGGATATTCCCCTAAGGTATTATTCTTTTATTGAAAGCACATCAACCACTTCCATGACAATATTTGCTCCCCTTTAAGGATATGTGTCTTCATGATGCAGCTGTAGTAGTTTGGTTTAATGATGAGACTCTTCTAAACTCAGTCAGTTTACTGCTGGTCACAGCTGAATTCCAGACTGCAGCACCACCTCAGGGTCCTAGATCCTGGGAGCACTAAGCTGTGAGCTGACCATCTGTCAGATGTAGTCCTCTCCCTCTCCATCCCATTTTCTGCCAGGACCTATATTAACATTTCAGTGTTTTGATCCAGCTTTGTGTTTTAATTTTTCATATGTTAATTTTCTTTTAAATCTAGGCCAGTGAAAGTATCCTCAGAGAAGTATGGGTTGCAGCTGAAGTGAAAAACGAGGTGGTTTGAGTCTTGTGGAAGTCATATGAACACATTCATGGGGACTGATCTCAAAGAAGCTAAAGATCCTTAACAGGTAATTCAGTTCTAAGAAGATGCTCCAAGACCCTGTAATTTTCTCTATGGCCTTTAAAAAATTATACTATATAATTATATATATTTTTTTTTAAATCTGAAACTCTGGTACCTTACTTTACAAAAAACCAAAAATCAAGAATTATAGTGGGAATTCAGAGAGAATTGCCAGAAAAAAGATAGACAAGACCAAACCTAGACATACTAAAATAAGAGATCTTCCAAAAATTATATTCAAAACAAAAAATAATAGAAAAGAAACTTCCTAAATATTGTAGGGTAAAAATAATTATCTGTAAACACTCTAAGAAGATAAATTAATTGCCTCAGAAATGCTTTTTCTTAGGTTACAGACAAGAATAATTATTTTTAATTGAATTTTCACTTAATGGTCCAACTACAGTTTAAGATTTATATTAATAAGATACTAACTTCAGGTTTCATCTAAGGAAATTAAATTTTGCTTTTTCTTATGTATTTTGTGCCTTCTATCAATAGCTTGAAAGTGTTAGGTTGAAGAATTGTGGAATTGAATTCAATATGATTACTAAGCCCAGCTCTTCACACAGCCTTACTTATCCAAATCCTCATCAAGGACTACCGTGATGTCAACTTCTATTCCCAGTATGAACCAGAGTAGATCAAATCATATTTCTAAAACCTTGTCCACACGACCTCTAAACAGTAAATTTAATTATTTTATTATTTTTCTTATAAAGAAAAAGAATGCTTCTGCTAGTTCAGCTTACAGCTGGTGATAGTCATAGAGACTTGCTTCCTCTATTTACTGAGGAATTAAATTGGTAGTTTTATTTTCAAATTGTGATTACCTTTTAACTCTGAGTTTTTCATCCTTATTGCTGCAGTGAGAGGTCTGCAGAATGTCAGGCATTGAGGAAAAATACCAAGAACTTTAGTGTGGTGACTACTTAGGGGTATTCTAAGAAACCACATTCTTAGCCTTGAAATGCCAGCCAAGATATGGAATAACAGCAAGCATAGCAGATTGCTCAGGCATGTAGGCAGACATCCAAAATGAAATGGATGTCTAAAACTACCCTTACTGTTTTGCAGAACAGACCTACACAATCTGACCTAAATTTCAAAGAATAATCTAAACACTGGAAGTATTTCCAAGCATATTTTGATGAATAAATTTCAGGCTTGAGCATGTACATATACAATTTTTTAACAAAATAATGTGTGCTTTCTGCCATGAGACACAGCCTCTATGTGCTTTCCCTACAAAACCTAAGGAGCATCCGAACAAACAAGCAGGTTTTAGTTTCAAACAGTGGGTCTTTATTCCTTTTTTTAAAATCAGCAATCACAACTTATGTGTTTTCAGAAAGGGGCCCTGAAAATTCTCAGAATTCTTCCATCAGATTGAATGAAGATGAATCCATATGAAATTCTAATTTTTACTTAGATTGTTGTTATTATTATAGGGTATCAGAAACCATTCTCTGTGACTTTAATATTGTGATGCTGTAACTGTTTTCTTTTTCGTAATGTCTAATTTCTGCAGTGTTATTAAGTTCATAATACAATACACTTTCTCAGTCATACTTGGAATTCTGAATTTGATCCAAACATCTTTGACTTATAAAATTAATTTTCCTCTCTATATAAAGTTATAGAGTAATAAAACTTATTTTCAGATATTGCAGGTACAGAAAGTTCCTTTCAATTTCCCAGCCTGAGGACAATGCTGGCCATTAATTTCACCTCAGCTATTTGAATTTATCTTTCTGGCACTGTAGTACAGGTTAGTTTCTGTTGAAGCTTTGCACAATTATTGCTTTTTTGTCTTACATTTCAGTAAGATTCTCACCTACCAATGATCAGGTTTCATCTAATGGATTTAAGAGGCATCTTAAATGTCATTTAAGATGTCCTAGACTATTCTGTCTGCTGAGACAGGGGAAAAATGTCCCTGCATTTCTTATGTCATGCCAACTACCTCTGTGCATACATATCAGATGTGCCAGGCATCAATCAAAGAGCACCAGAAAATTGTGTAGAAAACTGAATTGAGACTAGGGGCACTCCATACTGTGTGATTCATGTTATCCAGCATCACCTTGCTAATTATGCTCAAAGTAGGAATTAAGAGCCTAATAAAGTTAGTGAAGAACGAACTATACAGGAAATCCAGTCCAATATGGGACACAAATCCTTCTCTGTAACTGTAATAACTGAAAATACTCAGTGATCCTTTGTGACATCCTGTAATAATTTCTCAAGATTCCAGTTCCTACAAGAGCCTCAGTGTGCTTTAAGTACTTTGTCAAAACTGCAGTATTTGTGTACCTTGGGTACTTTAGGGCATAAATTCTTGTTTGTAAGAAATTTAGTCCCATTCCCAGTGGTTGATTGCTGATCAGGATTCTAGGGCCAACTGCCTGTCTTGATCCAGCTGTAAAGTCCTACTGACTCACCTATATTTAGGCATATGATGTCAGCTGAGAGGCCATAGGGAATCAGAAATGTGTGAGGCACATTGACATGCATGACAGCATGACACAAGAACTACTGAATATCCTGTATCCTGTATCCTTCTGGATCAGCATGCACAAGCCAGGTGAGATGATGTGGGTCTTCTCAGACAATCATAGATACTAAAAACATTGAATCATTTTTAGTGGTTGTAATGGTAATCCAGACCTTTATGTGCCTCCCTACATCCACCCAGATATCTAAATAGCTCAAACTGAATTGTACTACCAAAACTGATTTGTCTTTCTCAAATATTTGAGAGTAAAAGAAATAATCCTTCATTCCCCCTTCATCTATTGGTTTCAAAATTGATAATTTCTTTGTAATCCTAAGGTAAAAGTCATGAAAGATCCCTCAGCAATATACTTGAATGAACCTCATCATTGGTAGAGAACATCTTATTGAAATTAAAGAGCAAAAAGCAATAATTGTACAAGGCTGCAACAGAAGCTAACCTGTATTACAATTCTAAAATGTCTAAGGTGAAGCATTTGCATGTATTGCTACACTCTTTAATGCTGAAGGAGTATACAAATCAAATGTAAATTAAACATCAGAATGTAGAAAAAAATGTAGTTCTTCCCTTGAATTCATTAGTTTTAGGGAAGCCATGCAAACATGGTGAGCTACAATGGCAGAAACACAATACAACTCTCTAAATCTTTTAGGCAAAAAAAAAAAAGAAACAATCAAATATAAATTCTGTAATGCTCCTGTTTGAGATGAAGAAAATATACTCTATGCAGATCAACAAAATTGCATTATGGTGGTTACTAAAATTAATAAAATAGTTTAAAATTGTGAAAAATAAAGTAGGACAAAGAGTACATAAAGACAAATTACTAACACAAGGGAAGAAAGAGCTGAAAAGATTCCTTAGTTTGAGTTTATAGTTACACATGGAGTAATGTACAACTCTTGGAATAGCACACTTGAAAGATTTTCTATGTCTGTGAGCAAGATGAAATGAATTAATGATGAAGCCTAGGCAATCCACTTCTCTTCCCTAGGAAGAATGGCTGACTACACTTTTGAGTTGGCATATCATTGGAACAGTTTTGCTGTGGGGTATCCCCAACATTATTCATATTCAGGAAGAATTCATCAAGAAACACACTGATATTTCTCACAGTCTGTAGTTCTCTTACTGCACTGGTTCCACATTATCCCTGACTCATCCTTATGGCTGTCAACTGAAGGTTAAGTTCCATTTTTATTGCTGTCAGTGTTGCATAGCTCTTTCAGGGCTTATAAAAGAAGCTGGAAGACATTTGAATAAGGGATATGTAGCAGGTGGATGAATTGTTACCTCCCACACAAAAGTGGCCACTGTCCCTAGAAACTGAATTGATTCTCTTTCAACACCTAATGAGATGAAAGTAGTGAAACTCCTCTTTGACATTTTTCCAAGCTATGGGTAAACATATTTATAAGAAGGTAAAATGAAGTTAAGATGCAGAATGCCAGCAGCAAAAGAGTGATTGTGAAGAAACAGAAAAAAAAAGTTATCGTATCAACACATTATAAGAGGAGGTTTTGCATAGCAAGTGAATATTTGGCTTAATAGATTGTAATTTCATTTTTCTAAATGTCTTACAAATAAGAAATACATAATGCAGTTTGCATACACAGTTGTTATAAAGAGAGACATCTTGCTCAGGAAGAGTCCAGGACATTCTTTTACAAAGGAATAAAAAATTATCTAGGAGTTGTGAAACATGGAAATATACAGATTAAAATAGCTGAAGTGGGTGATTTTTGTCCCCAAGATACCTATATGCATCTTTCTCCTTATTCCTTTCTATGCCATGTTTTAGTTTTATAGATTTCTACTCTCACTGTTAATAGATTATGGCATTAAACATTGCTTTATATTCCAAAGTCATCCATTTTCTTTCGTTGGAACATTGGATTGTATCATGAGGTTCACAGGACAGAATAAAGTATATTCATTATCTCTGCATTTCTTTAGAGTTTTGTGTTTTAGCAAGGAAAATATTTTTTCAGAAAATTCACTCCGAAAACAACTTTTCTCAGTAATACGATTATTTTCTCTGAGTGTTTATGCTTTATATCAACAAAAAATGTAATTTGTGTGAACTTCTGAGCTATATTAAAATACATATATTTAATATTGTATGGGATGTTATTGCATTCCTGTCTCATGCAGCAATACAGTTTCTGATGACATGGAAGAAGAGAATATTATTCCACTTTTTGTTTAGATTATCTTCACACTACAGTTAAATTTATTGTGTTTACACTTCACTGCAGGATGACAAGTATCATCAAAAGGCTATTACTAATATAAAACAGAAAAAACAAACCCTATTTTTGATATCATCACTTTAATAGGAAAGGGAAACACAAACTGATTTGCTCATCTAAATGGAATTCGAGACAAAGCTACCATGTATAGTTCAGTTTGATACAGGACCTTAGTGAAATTGTTTTGGGAGCTGGTCCTTGTCTCCTGAAATGAAATGCTTGTTCCTCAGATAATTACTACATCATTCTGTACAGTCCTAGCAAAACAGTGGATGGGAAGTTTAGATAAGTGCTTGGACTTGGTACTCGTAGGTCCTTATGCCATCTATTAAGGAATTCAGAAGACTGATTTCTTTCTCTTTGGAAACCATATTTTTCTTTACCAATTTCTTGTCAAGAGGACAGCTTACTCAAATGCTTCACTGTGATTCCCATTATCTGGTAAGAATGACCTGACAATTTCCACCATTCCCTCATACCATTTTCCAATACACTGTAATAACAAAATCTGCTTTCACGTCATAAAACTCTTTTAAACTAATGATTTCCCAGATTTGGAAGTGCATTGTCCATACTGATAAATTGTTTGCACTTTTGAGGTTGTTTTGGTTTTAGTTTTTTTTTTTCCCCCTTTGGCTGAAGACAACTATTATTCTCACCTGCAGACCCTAGAATGCCTTGAGGGTTACTGTGAATCAGGAACAATTGCCAGTTGTCGTCTTGCCTGATTTCATGATATTTTGAAGTGTAAGAGAGTTTATTTGTATAAATGAAAGCTCTGCAGAGCCAAATCACTTCAAGATAGAACTGCTGTCTCTGGCCAAGTATTTTTACCTTTTTCTGTTAGATGGATGTTGTATAGCTCACATCTCTGTAATCATATTTCTTCTAGATTCAGCAGTAATTAAAACATTTATATATATATGTAAAAAAAAGGGGGAAAAAACATACTCAAATCTTTATCTCAGTCCATTATATGATTTATGACTTTTCCTGTGACCCATGCAAGAGCATGTGCTGTGTTTGGCAAATAAAGCCATTGAATGTTTTCCATCCCTCACAGAAACCTGTAGTTTTTGTTGCTTTGCAACTCTAGGGAGTATTGTTGTGACTGCACTGTCATAAAAAGTCTGAAACATGGATTCACTGGAGTCCTGCACAATCTCATAACTTCTCTCTGACATACTGAAGTGAAATTTGAAAAGGAACAAACTTGCAAAACCAGTAATTTCCTAATGGAATGAAGAAATTTGTACTGCTAAGGCAGACCTAGAAAACAAAGGTTTAGATCAGAATTTTTTTGTTTTTTGTTACTAGAAGCAATTACCTTTCCATTCTTATCCATTCCAAGAGGTTAAGAAGAATTATTGTTTAATACTGGGACATCAGAAAAAGTTCAGAAGCAAGTTGATGAACTTGCTATTGTTCTGCACCACTTTTTTAGTATATTCACATCTTTTCAAAACTCAGAGACTTCATATTCCCTTCCTGAAGAGTTTACATGTTGACAAACATCACAGGCTAAGTTCTCTGCTGCTTTATACAAATGTTCCCTAGATTTTTATTTGATCTCCAAAATATTATATTCAAGGATATGCTTAGGTTCAAGTCTTTTACACAAAAAGCATAACAAAACAAAACAAAACAAAATATCTGGTCATATAGAAGAACATAAAAAATGTCACAGTGATACTTTTGGTTTTCAATTTTAATTTCATACCTGTTCTTCAATCTGGTACGTTTTTAACTCTGTTTCTTTAAAAAAAATAATTATTACATGTGAAGCATGTGCAGAAAGTGCATGTCATTTTCAGAATATTTTATGTCAATATTTAGACTGGTTGCAAAATCTTTGGCCTTGCAAGTGATAACAAGATGTCTGTATTATCCCAAACTTTAGG
The DNA here is from genome assembly GCF_963662255.1 of Cinclus cinclus. NCBI lineage: Eukaryota > Metazoa > Chordata > Aves > Passeriformes > Cinclidae > Cinclus > Cinclus cinclus. The sequence continues at coordinate 13,143,640 of NC_085048.1, read as the reverse complement.
CAGTCTTGCAACATATTTGTGTACTGAAAAGGGTAAAATATGGGTGAAACTCTGTTTTTATTCTGTCACAATGATCTTTATGATTTTGTTTCTAAAAATCTATTTGAAAAAAAAAAACATAAAGAAACCCCCATTGGCTATATCTCAATTAGTAAATTAAAGGTGAATATACAATTTATTGTCATTAAACTTAATTTGCTGTTATCAATTTTTTTACCTCTAGAAGAAGTTGAGCTGTATGTAAACTAAGTAATGGGAATGTTTTTTTTCCCCACTGTTCTTTTCCCACTTGATTTCTGCCTGGGCAATGTCTGGGAGAGGACAAGGTGGCCTAGACAGTACCACATCCATCCTGAAGAACTAATGATATAAGTGGGATTTTTCAGTACCTATGCACAGTCCCAGGCACTGCTAAAATAGTAGTATAGACATAATTACTGATGAAAGGTGACATGTTCTGGCTTCTCAAGTAAATAGAAAGGTCAGAAGTTCATATAAACAGACAAATTTATTTTTATAATGCTCTTTTTTGTCGGTATTACTACTTCTGAACTGTAGTGTAGAGAAAATAACACAAGATAATATGTTATATAGGAAAGCAATTGTGGCTGTTATCCCTGCAAAGCACGAGAAGGAAGATCCAGGGAACTACAGGCTGGTCAGACCCACCTCGAGCCCTAAGAAGATGGAATGCTGCCAGCAGTTTGAGGAAGGTGATTCTTGCACTCTGCTCAGCACTGGGTCCAGTTCTTGGCTCCCCAGTACAAGTAAGACATATTCTTACTGCAGTGGTTCCAGTGCAGGACCACAAAGGTCACGAAGGCAGAAGAGCACCACTCCTATAAGGAAAGGCTGAGAGAGCTGTCATAGTTTAACCTGAATAAGTGAAGGCTTAAGAAAATAACCAACAGAAAAGAAAGAAGATGCAGAAACCAGACTCTTCTCAGTGCTACCCACTGACCAGGCACAATAGGCACAAATTTAAAAAAAAAAAACATGGCATTTAACCCAATCACAGCCATTTTTTCCTGTGGGAGTGACTGAGCACTGGAAAAAGGTTTTCCAGAGAGGCTGTAGAGTCTCTACCCTTGATAATACTCAAAGCCCACTGGGCAGTCCTGAGTAACCTGCTCTTGATGATCCTGTTGGAGTAAGGGGGTTGGACTAGAAGGTCTCCTCAAGTCCATTCCAGACTCAATAATTCTGTGAAACACTGGATCAGCATATTTGCAGCAGTTTTGAAACGTGTTTAAAGAACAATTCTGTACTTTAACAAACAGACAAGAAACCAACCCATCTCGATTTAATGCAACTTTCAGTGAATGCTGAGCTTAATAAAACAAAAATCTGAATAGAAAGGATGATCCACCAGACTTTGAAAGAACAGGCAAACAAACAGAGAGGGTAAACTTTTAAATTTTAGAAACATCTTCCTCACAGAGTTCTTGATCCTGAAACAAGAATACAATAACATTTTACAATGCATTGCCATCCTGACTTCCACAGTACTGTTTGTGGAATGAGGCATTAGCTTTGTTATTTGCCATTCTGTTGAAAAATAATAATAAACAATGAAATGCACCATACCAGCAATACAAGAAGTAAAACATACAGCTGTGATCTGTCATGTCCCTGCTGAATTTTTTGCTCACTAAGCTATAGAAATCACTGTCATTTGTCCCACATCACCAACCCTCTGACTCTTACAGTTGTCATTCTGAAATAATGCAGTTGTAGCTGGAGAAACAAGACACAGCAGGTAACACTTTTCCTTGCTCTTTCTGTTCCTCATGCTGTAGTTTACAGGTCAGAGTATTCTTTTGACAAACAAGAGGTGAGATCTCACTCCTGAGGTAAACCACATCTTCTGTTTTCTGAGTGAAAAGCTTAACCCCTGGGCTTTAATGCATTGTCACTGTTCTGACAGAACAAATCCAACCAACCTATGCCTTCCCCCTAAGGAAAGCATTCTTCCAAAGAAAGAAAGAAAGACTAACAGTCCTTAAGGATATATTCTAGATTTTTTTTCCTCATGGAAAATGCCATAGTGCCTCTGTGATATCCCACCACTTGGATTTTTTGCATCAGAAGAAAATCCTTTCACTGAATAAAAATCATACTACATATTAAAGAAGAGAGAAAAATCTGCAGAGCTGCTTAATTATAGCAATTTATCTTTTTGTTCCAAGGCATAAAGGGGATTTTTTGAAGGAAAAACAATGTGGGAAGAGGAGCTGAAAAAAAGGAAAACTAAAATCTTTCATCTGCCTACATGTCTCTAATGTGATGTAGGCAAGTGAAGAGAAATTCAGATAAATGACCTTATATTCTGAGTACAAAAGAATTTGTATTCTTTCCTACAAGAAATTTACTCTTTCCTACAAGATTAAGAAATATGCATAGCTAACTACTACTCTGTTGTGGCAATATCTTGCCTAACAAAAATAAGTGTCTCTGGTTTAGCAGGCAAAGGGAAATTCTAGCAAAGTGTCAGCATCTGAATATCAGCCTCTGATTTATTCCATTTTCCCTAGTCTTTGAAATGAAATGAAGAACAGTGCAGGAGAGAGAGACTGGTGTTTAGTTGTGTTTGTTGCTATCTCTGATTGGTCTTAGGCGCCACTTTTAAGACTAAATAAAGATATCTGATTTAATTATTTTGTTATAAAAGAATGCATTTGCTGCTTTTTATTTTCTCCAGTGGACTGTACTATTTGTGTGTTTTTGTGGAGGTTAGGGGGCTGTAAGGTAATTCCAGGAGAACAGTAGCATCCTCTATGTGCCCTGAAAGCATTGAATAAGTTTTGTTTATTTGAAAGTACTGGAAACTCTTACTTCTGGAAAATGCTATTGTGGTGTATGCCTGGTAGTCAGAACACTGTGTAGACAAATACTACATGCCCTTCATATAAAATAATATAAAATAAATGTCTAAAGTGTTTAGCAATATTAAAGTCACACTGTGAGATCAGTATTTTAATATTTGATTATTTATATGAAGAAAAAGCACACATTTGTATGTGTATTTGTATATGAGACTCACAGAACAGTCAAGGCTTGAAAAGACTCTGGAGATAATCTAATTAAACCCTGCTGTTTAGAGTAGGATCAGCTACAGCAAGTTGTTCATGGGCACTGATAGAATAGACACTGTAACCTCTCTGGGTAACTTGCTCCAGTGTCTGACTACCACCACAACGTTTGTTTTATTTTGTTTTGGTTTGGTTTTTTTCCTTGTGTTTAAATAGAAGTTTTTGTATTCCAGTTTCTGCCGACTGCCATTTGTCCTACCACTGGATACTACTGAGAGCCTGGCTCCATCTTCTTATCTTCCTCGTTAGCTATTTAAGCACATTGAGCCTTCCCTTCTCCCAGCTGAAGAATCTAATCTCTATCAGCCTCTCACATGTCAGATGCTTCAATCCCTTGGTCATCCCCATGATGTTTTGCTGGACATGCTCCAGGGTGTCACTACTTAACTGGAAGACCAAGAACTGAACACATTACTCCACATATATGTCACCAGAGCTGAGTGGAGGGGAAGAATCACTTCTCTTGGACTGCTGACAACCCTCTGCCTAGTGCAGCCCAGAATGCTGATGGCTCCATGGCTGCAATAGCACATTGCTGAATCATGAGCACCTTGTTATCTGCCAAGACTCATACTTGTTTTGTTTTGTTTTGGTTTTTTACTCACACTGCTAACACTGCTATGTGCATCTGAAGATGGAGACAGTCAGTACTGAGCACACAGTCATAATTACATCTGTACTAATACATTAAAAAATAGTCACCTTTTTTTCCTGATTGTGAAAATCATATGGCTAAACTCTTTTAATCTCCAAAAGAGGGTATTGGTGTTTCATTACTTATAAACTTGAATATTTAAAGGGGTTTTTCCTGTACTAAATAGCAAACAAGGGATCCTTCTATTTAAAAGCATAAACGAGTTCACTGGTACTGTGTCATATGAATATATATAAACACACATATAAAAAAGGTTTAAAGACTTAAATGAGAATATCTTGCCTAGTAAATACTAATTTACACTAGTAAAGCAGCACTAAATTAGTCATCTGATATATTTACCTGATAAAGTTCTATATAAAGAAAACTTCTTAGCTCTGGGCTTAGAAACAGCATGGCTATGTCATCAAATGCTGCACATAGGCAAATTGAGTCTGCTAAAAGAGATTAGATGATGCAAGCAGACAATATTCAGTCCTCCATGAGGCTGTTACCAGCTCTCTGCTCCAGCATATGCATAAACATTTCCACGTATTGAAGAAAAATTCAGCTCTGGAAGGTGTCAGATAGGCTGAAAACATGCTGGAATGCAGAATGTGTTTGTGTGGTTAGGATAGATGCATTAGTAATATATACAGATTGAAATGGACATCATATCAGACAAGAACACTGCTGAAACTATTCAATATTATTTGTGCTACATGAAACAGAAAAGAAAAAGAGGAAGGAAGGCAGGAAAAAAGGAAAAAAACCCTTCTGTTTTGGAGAGAGATCCTCATTGCAGTGTTCATGAGGTAGTAAAAAATGTGGTCATTTCTCAGCAGAAGTAACAGATGTCTAAATTCTAGACTGTAAAATAAATAAGTAAGTAAGTAAATAAATAAATAAATTCAATCATGCACTAATTTAGTATAAAGGTTGCTCAGGAAGTCATCTATTCCAACCTTTGCTGAAAGAAAGTGCAATTAGATCAGTATGCTCAGCCTCAGACAAACTTTGGTCACCTTCAAAGATCATAACTAAAAGGGAACTTGACAGACAGTTACTGCAGAAATGAGTCAAAGTCCCATCTAATCAAGAAAGATCTGTCTACATCAATAAAATCAGAACCACACCCTAACCAGGGAATAAGAAACAACTGTAATAACCCGAGGATGTCAAGTTTGTAAGGATTCCTGCTTAGTGAGGAGTCAACACTAAAAAGAAAAAAGACCAAAGAAAAAGGCAATAAAAAACAGTAAAGAAAAATAATAAATAAAGTCTTAATGGCTGGAGATAGCAGATAGTAAGAAAGCTGAAATGTCTTGTGTTGTTGAAGTCTGGGCTATTGAGGAACACATTCATTCATAGATAGTGATGACATTCAACCTAAACTTTTTAGCTGATAAGTGAAACAAGATGTTCACAGGTCTCATTGGAAAGCATCCTCATACAATGGGATATTTGAGTGGGCACGTGGAGTTTTGCAAAGCCTATTAGGGGATTTTTAGTGGAGGGACCAAAGATAAGGTAAGGGAAGTACAAGTCTGAATGACTAGAGAGAATGGCTATAGAAGAGTGGATCTGGGTGCAATAATATGCAGCTGGTCAGTCTGTCCTGCACATCATTATAGTCTGCCCTCTCTTCTTATTAAATTCTATTCCAAACTGTTGGCTGTCCAATGCTAATGTCTATTCTGTATGAAAGTGTGTCAGGGATTCATTAGAAAATTTCAGGCTGCAGCAGCTGAGAACTAGGTTAAACCAGCACCTGAAAAGATCAATTTTTAAGTACCCAAAGGATACTTAAATTTAGAGTCCAATACAAAATAGTGAATGAGTTGAAGAGAAATAACTCTTTCAAGGTGGAGAGGAGGGGGAAGAGGGAGGTCAGAAAAAGTGAGAAAGAAAGAGAGGGAAGTGCACAAACTTTATTTTTAGTGTCTTGCAAGTGAGACATAAATTCATCCACTAAAATGTGACCTTTATTTTTCCACTACAACATTCTGCTAGTGCAGTGTAGAATCTGAAACACAATAATTCTCGGTCTTTTCCTACTTCTTCTTCCTAGCTAGGTTGTTCCATTTCACATTGCCTAACTAATATATATACTTGTCAGTGATAAATTTAACTATATTTTTCCAAGGCCATTATTCCTGTTTGTCAAGATAATTTTAATTCTAGCCCTGTTTTGCTCTTAAATTTCAGTAACTATACTCACTCTTCCATGATATTGCTCATTATTATCAATACTCAATTATATTCAGTTATAAACAGATGTCATCAAAACCTAGAGTTCTAGTGGATGTCTTCAATTCTAAAAACTAATAAAGTTTGGGTTTTAACAAAGTTGGAGACTGATATGACCCCCTATCTCAACAAACATTGTAGGAGAAAGAGAAAGAGAAAGAGAAAGAGAAAGAGAAAGAGAAAGAGAAAGAGAAAACAAGTTTATTGACAATATACAAGCTATAGATTTTGTTGTATTATCAATTGTTCTGGCTTTTGAAATTGCTATTTTTGTGATCTATACTTCTCACTTCTGCAGTACAGGTTTTCATACATGTGTATTGCTCAGAAATGAGAAAGAACAATGTGTTCTTTTTAATATTGGTATAATTAAGCATTTCAGGTTTCAAAATGGGAGATTAGGACTGTAACAATATAATTATTTTTCTAAGTCTAAGAATAAGACCTCATCCTTTTTCCTACCACTCACTTCCAGGAAGAAAGTCTGCAGCATAAACATGTTCTGTGCTGAATGGGTATATGTTCAAGAAACATCTGCTTGACTTTATCAAATTGTCAGTTTTCAGGATGAATAAATATACCTGGAGAAGATCTTTGGTCTTCTAAGTGCAATGCCTATTTGAAATAGTCAAACCATTTAGATGCTGAATGAGAATGGTTGCATTCTGACATGTTTTGAAATTCTGGTGCCTTCTTTTAAATTTCACAAAGAGATTATGACTTCTTTTATAGTTGTCATCTTTGTCATAGGTGTAGGAAACTAGAGTGCCATTTCCTCATACCCCAGAGGATGCCTTGCTCAAGGTGACCTGACATTTGCAAGGCAAAACTGAAATACTGCTGTTTAGCTCCTGCTAAGCACCAGTAAATTTATTTTATTGATTCTCTGTCATACTGCTTACTTTCCATAGATTTCTTTGACATCTTACAAACTAGACGTCATGACATTTTGTTGTGGCACCCATTGAATCCATCTACCTCCGAGATATTTTTTGAAACTGTGATTGTAACTATGATATTACTTCTTATTAACAAAAGTAAATTGAATCTCTATATTACCTGTCCAGTGTAAAAATCTGCTGAAATTATAGGATAGGTATGAGGAGTAAAACAGGGATTACAATGGAACCAATAAAGAAAGGAGCCTAATATCTTAGGCCTGATCGAGCAGAAACTGCGGGAGAGACAAATATAGATAAATGTTTCCCTGGGCAAGAAGTGACCAAGAAACATGTTGTGAAACTATGTGATAAAATAATGTTACCAGCTGACAAGATGCCACCAAGAACATGTAACCAATGGGAAATTGTTACCAAAAATAGAAACCTATATAAGTGCCATACAAGTAGAACCCAATATAAATGCCATGTATACTCAATAAAATCAGCTTCTCATCCAAACTCGAAAGTCTCCCTCTCTCAATTGCCCATTGTCAAGGTCTAATTGTCAAGGTCTAATAACCCTCCAGTCAGCTCTAGACCTTGGACTTCTTGGATGCAAGGAGAGCACCCCTGAGAGGATCATTCTATCTCACCTCTAATTATTGCTTTTCCTTTTTAGACTGACTTTAGAGCAAGAATTACCTTCTTAGAAATAAGCATTAAAAGATTACAAGATTATCTAATGCCTAAAAGTAAAACACAAAGTATAGAACAGTCTAAATCAATCTGTATTTCCAAAGTATGAAAAGTTTTCTGTAGTATGACAAATAGAATCACAAAATCATAGAAAGTTTTAAGTTGGAAAAGACCTCTAAGAGCATCGAGTGCAAAAAATTAAGCCAGCACTACCAAGACCACAATTAAACTGTGTCCTCAAATGCCACATCTACAGGTCTTTTAAGTACCTCTTGAGCAGCCTGTCCCAATGCCTGACAGCCCTTTCCATGAAAAAATTTTTCCTAATATCCAGTCTACCCTGGCACAACTTGAGGCCATTTATTCTTGTCCTGTCACTTTTCACTCGAGAGAAGAGGCTGACCCCCAGCTGGTTACAACCTCTTTTCAGGCAGTTGTAGAGAGTGGTAAGTGCTTCCCCGAGCCTCCTTTCTTCCAGGCAAAACACTCCAGATGTCCCAGCTGCTCTTCATCAGACTTGTGCCCCAGACCTTTTTCCAGCTCAGCTGCCCTTCTCTGGACTCACTCGAGCACCTCAAAGTTTTTCTTGCAGTGAGGGGCACAGAACTGGACACAGCACTCAAAGTCCACCCCCACCAGTGCCTGTACAGGGGGACAGTCCCTGCCCTGGTCCTGTTGGCCCCACTATTACTGATACAGGCCAGGTTGCCACTGGCCTTCTTGTCCACCTGAACACACCCTGGCTCATGTTCAGCTGCTGTTGACCAGCACCCCCAAGTCCTTTTCTGATGAGCAGGTTTCCAGCCACTCTTCCCCAGCCTGTAGCACTGCTGTGACCCAAGTGCAGGACTCAGCACTTGGCCTTGTTGAAGCTCATATGATTGACCTTGGCTCTTCAGCCTGACCAGATCCTTCTGTAGAGCCTTTTAATTAATTTGAATGGAATGGAAAGAAAAAAATGCACTTCTCCTTCTGGAGAAGTAAACATAGTCTCACAGTCAACTCAAGAATTCTTAAGAGAATCCACAGAATATGTTAGCATTATTTTAAGAGACCTGCAAGGTTCTGCTATGTTGGTGTCACACATGACAGAATGCTAAATAATCTAACGTCTAAACAAATCCACTAAGCCAATGTACTGATGTGAAGGAAATACAGCTGATTAAACATGACACATAAATAACAGTATGGAGGTAGAAATTTAGTTAAGCAGGTAAAACACAAAATGTTTACTGTAATGTGCTACTGAAATATAACAAGGCACTAAATAGCAAAGTGGAAAAGCTTAAAAATAAATCTAAATTTTATACGTTCATCCTGGGGATTTCAGAAACAGAACATATAATATAAACTTTTAAAGCCAGGCACAATAACTTTCATAATTATGTTTTGGAATGTAAACACAAAGAAGGTATCCTGCATGGAAAGCCACTCCATCAGAAAGAAGTAAAGCAGCAAATGTGGACAAGGTTATGAATCTGTGCTTAAAGGTAACATGAGACTGATAAGATTATCCTAACAATCACAGCAAGAGTTTCTCTTTGAAGGGCAGACATCTCTCTTCCTCATAAAAATATGTTGAAGGGCAAGATCTGTGCACCTGGAGGTTCTGAGGGATCCTGTTTATAAAACAGGAGTCTTGTGACTTTTCTGCCAGTCACATAGGCACACTTTAACTTTTGGGAAGATACAAAATAAAATATCTCCAAGTATGTAGGATAGAATGAAGTAGGTGTGTAAATTGACTATTGTGCTGTCAATAAGACATATATATGCAGAGAAAAATCAGAACTCAGATTTGCTCTGTGATTACTGCACATCTTGGGACTGCCCAATAAAACTTGCAGGTATTGCTAAGTTTCTCATATAAACCATGACTAGCTGTAAGATTGTCCTGGGTTTGCCTGAGATTTAGACGAGGCTTGGTTCAAATCCATATTTTTCCTCTAGTTTCTAGATTTTGGGGAATTTAGGCAAATTCATGGCTATATAAAAATAAATACATAATAATGGAATAAAAAGCCCTAAAGCACACAGACCTAAGAAAATATAAGTAGTTGAATAGAGCTGACTTTAGATTAAACAGTCTCATTTAATTATTCTGTCCAGTGATAATAAAAGATAAGTGACATTATGTTGGTTATTCATTGGAACATATATATAAATACATCTGGAAGGGTTAACAGACTAATATCTATAAAGAGGTCTATGCTAAGTAATAGATAATATTGAATTGTGCAAACTGTGGTCAGTTGTATCTAATCTTTTCTCTAAGAACCGTTGCTTTAGCTTGAGAAATATTTTTAGCATAATAAAACATTTTACAATATATTTGGTTTATTACTAATATATCTAGAATGAAAGAAACACCATCTATTTTTGTGGTGTTATTCCATATGTAAAACTTTAACATTTTACATATATATATATACACATGCTTTGAAAAGACAAAAAAAGCCCACTGAATTTTGTTCCCTGATGAGCAGGTAGTGTTACTCACTTATTTGTTTGTTTTGAAGCTTTTTTATGGCTACTGGGAATTAATGAAGAAATAGAAAATCAAAACATTTAATGAAATTTAGCATGAAAAGTCATCCTACTTGTGCATTATTTGACTTTGGTTTTCATCATTCTCTTACTTAAAAATGTTCTGTCACTCATAAGCTATCTTACTTAGACTAAGAACCAAACTATAAAATTGCAAAGGGGAATATAGAATAGTTAAACAACAGTCAGAATAAATACTTTAATTAGAAACCATAGTCCAAAAAATATTTATTCAGTTCCTCAGCTAATGCTAACAAACTAAAAAAGCAAAGAAAAAGAAAAAATGTAGGATTTGGTTTTAAATTATTCATTATGCAAAAAACAGGCAAAGCAACAAATATTACTTGTAATGAATTTTTCCATTTTAAAAGAAATTATAAATAGTCCAGGTTGAAAAATAATGGTTGCAAAACTACAATGTGTACAGTGAAAAACTTTGAAAATGTCAACACTCAAAGAGGAAATTAATAAGAGAAGGGATACCAGAAATAGTGTTTATTGGTAATCTTCTATTCCCTTTCCTTGAAGAAAAGTCTACTTTCCAGTGGTTTCCATGATACACAGACACTGTCATCCACAAAAGAAATAGACCTTTTTTTCAATGTTTATAAAATATTCTTGATAGTAATGTGTATACGTGTAACCTGGTGATAAACCACGTGTCAGAGATTGGAAGTCTTGGTGTCTCAAGACATTTTGGGGTGTGGGAGAGGGGGCAGGTTGGGCCTTGCCCTGGTGAGACAGTGAAGTGCCCCACTACCCCCATGGCAGAGCCAGTATCCCAGCCTGGCAGTCCAGAGGCAGTGCTCCCCTCTCACCCAACCCAGCACCTGAGTGGCCAAATGACAGGAATTCCCTCCCAGGAGAAGTGCCCATGAGAGCAAAGGGGTATTTAAGGCTGAGCACAATCAGAGCAGATGTCTTGACCCGACCTTCCTCTTGGAGCTGCTATCCAAACACTACTGGAATCCAGGGGCTGGTATCTGTACACGTGCTCTTCTGCACCTTTTCTGTTTGTCTATCTTCATGTCTTCTTCTAATTCCTTCCTGGAAAATTTGAGTAACTTAACATCAAACGGGTTTAGAGATTGCTAAATTGAATAGTCCAAATTAGTGCTGAGGTAAGTGTTTTGTGTTGGTTGGATGTTGTACTAAATATTTGGCCAAAATTCCCTGCGTTTTCTAAAGTTTGGCAGTAAACTTTTGTCTTCTTTTGACCTCCTGAGAATACTTGGCTAATATTTCTCCACTGCTTATTTACTCAGACTATAAGAACCACTGTAACCACTTTCAAAACCCTTTTAGTGAATGGATTTTGGTGAATTGATTACACAATATGCAGAAATGAAGGCATTTCTCTTTGGTTCAGTGCAGTTTTGCTTCAGAGTTTTGGCAAGGACAAAGACCTCAACCAGGGCCCCCTGTGGATTGAGAAAACAACTACAATTTTTAGACTTACCATTTGACTTCCATTCTTTCTTGGATCCCTATAAAATTACATCAGGAAGAAAATTTGGGTGATATCAGTACGTTTTTGTTAAAAAAATGTAACTCCTGTCTGAGATAATGCATTACTTCAACAAACAACATTGAGTTAAGAGAAAGTCTTGATGTAATGAAAGATGCTGACTCCAGCTAGGGTCACTTTTCCCACAAACCCTCAGGAGATACCCAGTAGAGTTTCTTTCTTCTAAAACCTGCATGGTAACTGTGGTAATGATTCTACAAAGAGTTTGGAATGAATGGTTTTATTCACAAACCCATGTGGTTCAGGACTTAACCATAAATTTGTCCTTTTTTCTGGGAACTCTGAGACCAGCTTCTTCACAGAGGAGAGATGACAACTGCTAACACAGCTGAGTAGTAATGATACATTTAATTGCCATCACATTTTTAAAAGCTTAATCTCTAAATCTAGTGCTTGCCACTTTGGGCTTTATAACTTTGGCATTCCTTCTTCCCCAGCTGTTTATTTTTGTTGAAAATATTTTGATGTTCAGTATAATGAAACTGAGTTAGTATATTCTTTAATCTCTGACTCTGTCTATAATCTCAGGCATTATGCATGCACTGTATAACAGGCTGTTTGAAAAGACATGTTCTGCCTGTGTTATTAACCAGCTCAGCATCCTATAGAGATTAATGTCCTAGGAAGAACATTCTTGCCTTTTACATTTTCCATGAATATATATTGCTTGTTTTGAATTAAGAATTAGGGATATCATTTCTAAGTTCCTTAAGATTTTAAAAAATGAGCTTATGCATGGAGTGGATCAGGTTTGTGAACTGTTCACATGGGTTGTGACCTCCAGACATTGTATACCACACAGACTATTTGCACCCTCCTTTAACTGGGCACCACCCCTGAAAACACATATCTAAATGTGTATATGTACGGGCTTTGTCCTGTTAGAGATAACTATGCTACTCATGGAGAGTTAAACCTTTGTGTGTGCTCAAGCCACTGGCATATCTGCTTAAGGCTTGTACGATGATTTTTCCAGGCTGTTGCACTTGAGGACAAACAATGAAAGAAAAAAAAAAAAAGATATATCAAATTTTTTCAATAGATGTAACCCTTAGCTATGATGTGCATTAAAATTGAAAATACTTATAACATGATTTGAAAGAAACAATTTTTACAAAGTTAAACTTGCTCTCATGTCTAATATTCATTGTCACAAGTTTCCAATCCCAAAATCAAGAATGTACAATAGAACTTTATACAGATAGCTGCATTTGGAGGAACTATTATTAATGTCACTATCACCTTCATCACTATTATTACATTGATTGTTTTTACTTCGACAAGTAACATTGCCTAACCTCATTAAGTGACTGTTGGGTACTGGAAAGCAAAGAGAACTTTAAGAAAATATTATCTTTTCTATACACTGATACTTCTTACCACTTATTTCTTCTTATGGCTGATCTTTAGAGCAGTGCACTCTCCATTACATGTGGGAGAGGCCTGATGAGGAATACTCTGATTTTAATTTAGAAAATAAATAACAGCAAAGACATGACACTTAATATATCCCCTCACAGTGGAATAAGAGGATAGAGACATAAGCTATTTATAAATTAAAATATAACTGTGATATATGAGCCATATGTCACTGCATGGAAAGATTGAAGTATTAAACTTTATAGCCATTGTCTGTTATTTCAGCAGAGGAGCTTAGCCAGTATAAAAGATTAATAACAGACTGTCACTATGTAAATTTTTATTTTAAAATATACTAGAAAAAATAAAATCAAGCTACTATCTGCTCTGAATTATTTTTATTAAAAAACCTATATTAATTAATTAAACATTTTTTTAAAAATACTAAACTTTTTGGTACTCCCAAGTATCACCAGAAGTGAAGAATTTAGACCAAGTTAACTTCTGTATAGCAGGAATAATATATAAATCAGTGAGATTTAAAAATACTTTTCTGTATCAGTTCAGAGAGGCCCATTTTCACTGTTTTGAGACTTACTATAGAATGTCACTGACACTGTCTTTATTTATAATTTGAATAATACAACAAAGGGATCTTGTGCTGCTTAAGGCTGAAAAAACTGTATGAATTGCTGTGGGGTTTCCCAAAGGGTGATGTGCCTAATCCAGGTGGTCTGGTATCTTGGATCTGACAAAAACACCCAGCACTCACAGCTAAAATAAAGATGCACATGCTGACATCTTTTCTTAGCTGGCACCTCTTGTTCTTACAAATGAGAGCCTTGAGATCATAAAATGGAGGAATGTCTGTGATTCCAGTTGCAGAGATTTGTGAGCTGCTGCTTCTCATGTTGAGGAAGTGTTAATGTCTGACGTTCAGTGAGGATAGCTATCATATTGACATTTAAATTATTTAACTTTTCAGAATAAGTGGTTGTTCTTTTTTCTAATGTGCTACAATAAAAACTTAAAATACATCAAGGATCCACTTCATGAGCATTTCCAAGCATATCTCAGTGACAATAATGTTTAATTCTTGTTTCCCTAGAATATAATTAGAAAATAAATAAGAATAATTACTTTCACAAAGTGATGATGGCAGTCAGTTTGCCATACACAGGTCCTTTTTTGTGCATTATACCAGCAGTCATTGATGCAGTCCTGATTATGAATACTTTTGAGGCAAATTATCAGCCTAATGGATAACTTTGAAGCATTATTTGGGTTTAACTATAGCACCAATTTTTTTTTTTGGTAAATATATATTTATGGACAGCTGCAGATATACTGAATGTTAGGGCATGTTTCTGAATTCTGAATGCCAATTATAGGGTAAACCTTCTGTTATGTTTCTTCAGAATCATTCAGGTTCAGTGTTTGGGGTTTTCTAATTACATATTTGCAAGAAACTTTCCAGTATTTGTGTCAAAACAGTGGAAAAACAGGTAATAAGGGCACAGTATTTAATTTTTCCCTTCAAGTCTTTAACCATTAAATTCTAAAGTGAGAAGTATTGTAATGAAATATTACATAATATAATTATATCTCTGTCTCTATCAAATTTAATGGATACAAATTAATTACCTTATTTGACCATTAAAGAAAACCATTTCATAAATGCTTTTGCTTTAACATAAAAGTGGAGCAAATATTAAGTGGCAGAGTACATAGTAATCTCTTCTTCCCTAAAGTTATGGCAGGATTAATCTGAAGTTGTTTGAGGGAAGCAATTTTGCTTATCCAGCCCTTGTGTTACCAGTTCAGATCCTTAGTGAGCACATTCTTTCTTAAAACATAAGAACTGGAAGTCTTATTTGCACATTCTTATGTGAAATTTATGATGATCAGGCTTTGCTATAGAACATTAGCATTCCTATTATGCAAAATTCAGTTTCAAGTGCACAAGAGCATTTTCTGTTGATTCAGTTCACAGATATTTTTTGTGCAAAGTCTTTTTCTGTCCAAGGGCAAAACTTACAGGAAAATTTCTGATACACATTTCTTTTTCTTCAAACAAATCTAAGCAGAAAAACCATAATGTGGTGGAAAATAGACAAGGAGCCACAGATAAGAGAATTTATTATTCATATTTCAAAATAAAAGTTTTCAGCCCATATGTTAGCTGCCACATTTTGTTCATGAGCTAAAGTAAAAGTACAGTAAAAGTATGTGTAAAAGGCATTTAAATTTAGCCTGTGCTGAGATATTCCTTGTCAGCTCCTAATTTATTTTCATTAATTTATGGCAAAAATTTGGTCTAATTAACCTCCATTTTTGATTTTTAATCACTCTTTGGTGAAATAAAATACAGCTGGTGCTCTGTCATTACTTCTTTGCTATCTGAGAAATTTCTTTTCAATATGACACATAATTAGTATTATCTAAGTTTTTCCTTTAATTGTAGGGGTCTATAAAAAGTCATTCTATATGCTATGTGGCAAGGTTCTCTTTTTAGTTAGCAGTTTTCAGGTCCCAGAGGAAAACCCACTTCTGTGGAAATAATGGCTTCTGCTATTAAGGTTCACTAAGAATGGTGTCTTAGTTTAGCATTCCAAGAGGGCAGATTGCTACCCAAGACACCTGTATTCCTCACATCTGCCTCCTGCTGAAATGATCAATGCCTCATTTGGAGTTGGAATGAAATTTTATTTGGGATTTCTAAAGAATTATAGACCTGCACATGTTGTGCACAGCGCCATCAGTTGCCACATAAGTGAGGACTAGAAAGCAAAGCTTACAAGCACACAAGAAACTGTATTTTTATCAAGTGAATACTGCTATTTTCCTTGTCCAAAAGTGTGCTTCTATTCCTGTGTAGATTGACAAATATCATTTATTCTCAATCAGATTAACAAATAAGTACTTCAATCTGTATCCTGTGCCTTAGCTAAAGTTAACCTGTTTTATATCCACACCTCCCATATAAAATGCCTAAATAATTTCTATGCAAGGGTATAAGATTATCAATTCACAGGACAAATGAGATGGTATGTTTTTTTAGTTTTAAATAAATAGAAAAGTAATAGTTTGTTTCCCACCAATTCACTAGGCAGAACCACAAACATAGGATGCATTCACTGATGAATAAATGATTGGAGACAAAGTGGAATATTGCAGGAGAAGGAACGAGACATCCCAAGAAATACATACGGCAGTAGAAGTTCCACACTTTGTTTAAATACTGTTGTGTATAAGGGATTTTCTTGCATGTTTATCTACTTGGGGACAGGATGGTATATTTTATTTCTAATGTTTTGCATACATAAACACTGCCAGTACAAGTGTTAATGTATTGTGGTTTAGTACCACATGGGGAGCAATTATTTGTACCAATGTATATCTGATTAAGAGGATTTTGTTTAGTATAAGTGGGTATTTGCCTGAACTTCAAAATTCACAGAGACTGAAATGTCCAAAATCTTACTGAAGAGGAATATACTACATAAATTTATAATGGCCACAGAGATCATTTTATTGCAGTCTGAATAGATTCCTGCCAGCACTGCGAGTATGGGATTTTTTTTCTGATCTGCTTGGTGGTATCAGATGATTTATCCACATCAGAAGAAATATGTGACTTTGATTCAAACTTTTCTGTTCTCTTTCTACAGACACACAGTCCAGCTGGTGCTGCTGTTTTTTTTTTTTTTCTTTTGAAGTGACTTTCAAGAGGAAAACCTAAAAGTTTAATGACTGCACTGTCCAAACTTGGTTAGGATTTTGACTGACAGTACTGTGTCCAGCTCTGGGGTCCCCAGCTCAGGAAGGACATGGACTTGTTGAAGAAAGTCCAGAGGAAACCACCAAGATGATCAGAGGGAAGGACCAACCTCTTATGAAAAAAAGACAGAATTGTATTTGTTCATCCTGGGGAAGACAAGGCCTTGGGGTGACCTAATTGCAGCCTTCCAGTACCTGAACAGAGCCTATAAGGAAGATGGAGAGAGACTATTTACAAGAGCATGTATGGACAGGACAAGGGGGAGTGGGCTTCAAAATGAAAGAGATTAGATTAGATTAGATTAGATTAGATTAGATTAGATTAGATTAGATATTAGGAAAAATTCTTTCCTTTGTGATGAGGCAGTGGGACAAGCTGCCCAGAGAAGCTGAGGATGACCCATCCTCATCCTTGAAGTGTTCAAGATCAGACTGCATGGAACTCTGAACAACCATGGAACAACCTGGTCTAGGGAAAAGTGTTCCTCTTCCCAGCTGATTCTATGATTCTCTCATTGGTAATTATCTTTATGTTATGCCAGCTAAGGTATATGATGACATTTCCTGCAGTAAAAGCGGTCTGGATTCAGTGATTCTTGCCTTCCTCTATTTTTTTCAATATTTATTCCAAAAAGGTACATAATTTCTTATAGCTAAGTGAAAACGACATGAGAAGAAGAGACCAACTTCAGATCTTTCTGTATCTATTAAGATCTGACCAGGACAGGGTTAAGTTTTTGCCATACTTTGAGAGGCTATGGCCAGGACCTGATGGTTTTCCACTACCACCTCAGGGTTACCACTGGGTGTGGGGGAAAGGGACTCCCCCTTCCAAGGACCAGGGTCTCTTTTCAGTCAAGAAAAAGTGTTGGAGGGGGGGGGAGATATTTGTTTATTACAGCAGGCTTTGCAATGAGCATGTTAGTAATTCTGTCCTTCAGCTGTCAATATCGTGGCTGTAACCAGTTGCTTTCTAATTGCATTGCTGTTTCCAGTAAAGTGTTCTTGTCTCAACCCATGATCTTTGCCCCTTGTGCTCCCAGCTCCTTCCCCTTCCCAGCAAAAAGGGGAAGGGGAAGGGGAAGGGGAAAGGGAAGGGGAAGGGGAAGGGGAAGGGGAAGGGGAAGGGGAAGGGGAAGGGGAAGGGGAAGGGGAAGGGGAAGGGGAAGGGGAAGGGGAAGGGGAAAGGGAAGGGGAAAGGGAAGGGGAAAGGGAAGGGGGAGTGGGTGAGAGCAGTGTGTGGTTTGGGAGAGCCTTGGTGGGGGTATTGAATTGGGAGTACAGTTCCTAAACCACAACAGTGATCTCATCAACAGACTTGAGAAACATGTTCTCCCATTTCCTTGATCTATTAATTTTTCTGTTATTCTAATTAGAAGGAAACAGCTTCAGTAGAAGTGGTGCAGAGAAACCTGTCTCTACTTTTCCCCTAGGTCTAAAAACTAGGATTTAGGGCACTTTTGGAAGGTGCGAGGAGCAGATTAGAAAGTCTCAAACATAGATGGGAGTAAACCTTTCCTTATTCTTCCAGCTCCTGGTTCCAACCAGTATTTAATGATGCAGCAACTGCTCTTTCAGTCACTCGTGCCACAGGGGTTTAGATAAATCTTGCTTCGACAGGCAGAGTTCAGAGTGCTGTCACCCATGAGAATCCCATTGAAAACTTATGATTTGTGACTGAAATGCTTCTGGGTATTTGAAAAAACAGAATTTAAGTACTAAGGGAACTCAAATGAAACTTAATGAAGTTCTTGGCTTGTCCATGATCTTGCGAAATCTATGATGTCAACATAGCCCAAGTGATTTGGCTGTCTTGTCACAAGTTTATTAAATAAAGCTGGTGAACTGAAAGGCTTTTTTTAAATATTTCTTTATGACCATACTTTATGACTGCTTAAAGTAGTAAATTTCTTCTTTTTAACCAGAAATCAATTTAAACCATAATAGCATTTGTCATCAACTTCTCATCATAAGTAGTGATTTCCAGTCAAGTTTGACAGGGAAAAAATATAATTAAAAACATTTATTCTTAATAAGGCAAAAGTCATTGTTTATATTTCTGAATTTGGTTATACAAGCAAACTTATTAAAAAGCAACAATAATAAACTCTTGGAAGTTTAAAGCTGTGAATGACAGAAGAGTGCAAAAACCTCTTTGGTGCTCAGGGTTTTTTTTCACATTTAACACTTCAGTTACTAGATTGAAGACAGTGCTTGCAGAACAGAAGATAGGAAATACATGGTATTTATAACAGATATATAACATTAGAGTGTTTTAAGGGATGCTTTAAAAATAAAGGAAAGAAAGAAAAAAGATGTTTTATCTTCTTGCTTTCTTATGCTGGAGACAAAGAACTAGTTTGCTAACACTGAAACATAAATCTCCCCCAGCAGCAAATGATTGTTTTTGCTTTCCATTTAAATCCATATAAGCATCAAACCTATTTTTTTAACAAAACATCTTTGTGGAGGCATTATTTTCTTTATAATGCTTACTTAGGCTATAGAAAGATTTCTTCTGTTTTACCAAGATGCTTTGATGCCTATATTATTGTTATAGAAGACTGATATTTCACTGATGATATAATATTATCACTTAGAATTGCACCTCTGCTATCCTTTCCATGAAATTAGTATGAGAGTACATGTTTATTCAATTAGAAATATGCTGGGAAAATATGCTGAAAACTCCACACAATTAAGGTAGTTTATTCTGTTTATTTATAAGTACCTAAAGAGATGTTAGTATATAAGCAATGTACTAATTTATAACACATTTTCAACATAGTTTTGAAATACATTTTGTTGCATAAAGGGGCAAGGATTTTACAGTAATTTATATTCATCTTAGAGGCCAATGTGTTCCTGATGCTACAACTGATATTCAGTGTCCCTCATGCTTTTCTTAGACATTTATTTTTCACCTTCACGTAAGGCCATTTTACAAGGTTATCAGTATTTCCACCCCTGCTAGAGGAGGACTAAAATAGACACTGGCTGCAAGGTTTGGGGAGTTTCCCTATAATGTATGCATCATCCAGTAAATTTTGCCCTGGGATATACTTGTACTACACCATTTGTCTAAAGGGCAATTTCCATTCTAGTGTTTTTATTTTTAACTTTTTGCAAAAACTTGGTTAAATATAAGCATTTCATGAAGTAATGCCTGGAGGTTCCTGTCAGTCTTTATTGTGTCACCTTTTAAGCCTGAAATAATTTTCTGTGTTAAGACTTAATGTTCTTTTTGATAAGCTTCACCTTCTATTTTGAAACAGTCAGACTGAAAAGAAAGAGTTGCAGTTGATGAATTTTCAGATCTCTCACAATTTTATCACGCAAAATAACAAAGGATATTCAAATTCATGCTTCTCTTATTTATTCATTACCTTTTCTACATTGATGAATAATTTAATTATGAAGTTTTAAAATATTTTCTGACCTAAACTGAGAACACAACTGATCAGTGGTTGCATAAGTTCTTAACATACTTTCAAATACTCTGTTTTCTACTTGAAATATTCTGTGATGAGATTTGTCAAATAATCTCTTTATAGTCACGTGTTCTAGGTTTTGGGATAACAAATTCATATTTACTTTTAGTCTCACTACTTGATTGCTTTCCACTGTAGGTTTTTGCATGTTTTGCAACAATGTCTAACTTTTAAAAGATAATTAATATGGCACAGTTTTACCCTGGGATTTACTGGTGACACAAATAATGCAATGTAAAACTCTAATTATTTGCTCATCTAGTGAGAAATAGAAGTACAAAAAAAGTGTTCAAGGCTAACTCAGGTGGGGCTTTGAGCATCCTGTTCTGCTGAAAGGTGTCCCTGTTCATGGCAGGGGGTTTGGAACTAGATAATCCTTAGGGTCCCTTCCAATGCAAACCATTCAGTGAGTCAATGATACACATAATCTACCTAAGAAACAATTGTTTGCAGTTTTTTTGGACAGAAAAGCCTACCAGCAGTATTGATGGCAAATTTGAATTTGTACCAAAATCACATTCCCCCAGAAGAGATTTGTTCCTGAATGTCTTTTGCAATTAGATAGCAAGTACATATTTATAAAATTTAAATCTCCTTCTGAGTTCCTTTCTCACAGACAGCTTTCTGTAATCATCTTCTCTGCATTGTTACCTCTTAAAATCCTTTAAGGGTTCCTCAGCTCTGCTGACACAGAGATTACTATCTTTACAGATGTATTAAACATGCAGTAGTCAAATTAACAGTATAATCCACATTTTTATGTGATTGGATGGCAGTGTTCAAGAGTACATCTTTTAGACAGAGATCAGTGGTAAATCTCACATTTTCAATCTTGATATTTAGCCTGGGAAATTAACTCTGATTCTTCTGTACCCAAGGGTACATTTTAAAACTTGGTTTGAGTTTTGAAGAAATCTTCTTAATCACTTTGGGCTCCTCATGTGAGTATTGCCATATGAGGCTTTTGGATTTCAAGGTTTTGCTTGATTTGTTGTGTTAACTATGTACAAAAAGTGATTAGTAATTTGCATATCATCACTATTAAAAAAATTTCTGTTTTACTCCTTTATTCCTGGCAATGGGGCCAATCTAACCAGATTGTGAATATATCCTTGTCTGCAACTTGCACATCAGCAAAATGTTTTAGTGTCAGGGATTACTACAGTGTATCCTATGCTTATATGCATTAGGAA
Source organism: Cinclus cinclus (assembly GCF_963662255.1). NCBI lineage: Eukaryota > Metazoa > Chordata > Aves > Passeriformes > Cinclidae > Cinclus > Cinclus cinclus. The sequence goes on along the minus strand of NC_085048.1, from coordinate 13,122,189 downwards.
CACACCTTGATGCATATCCTGTATTATGCTATGAAAATATTAGAAATAAAGTTTTTCCAACCAGAAAGGTCAAACATTTAAATTTTGTAGGAAGATATGCAAGATATACAATTAAAAAAAAAAAAAAGACAAATTCTGCATCTGGAAAACAGTAATGACAGTAATGCTGGGAACAAGTATAAGTTGGGAGAGGAGTGGCTGGAGCGCAGCGTCACAGAAAGGGATCTGCAGGTGCTGGTCAACAATTGGCTCAGTATGAATGAAAAGTGTGTCCCTGGCAGCTGAGAGGGCAGATCACATCCTGGCTTTATATAAATCCAGGCTTTATAGCCTTGAAGTATCATTTGGGTGAACTAAGGCTAGGTATGAAAGAAGCAGAGAACATATGTACTCAAAGGTGTAGAATTTCCTTCAGTTGAAGAATAGTTGAAAAAACAATCTGAAAATAAATACAAACCTGGAAAAATAAGTATGTGTCTTAAGTAAGTCCAGTCCATGCTTACATTGACTCTTGTAATGTCTATCTTCATTTGCTTTACACCAGTGCAAATGTCCCTACATCATGCCCAGTTATGGCTGATATAAGGCCAATTAAATCTTTTGTAATGTATTTTACAAAGGTACTCTCATTTAAATCATGTAAATATGAAACCTCACCCAGACAGTGGTAAAAAATGGGAATGATTTTTGAACTGCTGACCTTGCTGCTTCCATTACACATTCAGAAGTGCTCAGAAGTCTTATGAGTCTTCTAAGTGTAAATGTCACAATTGCTGCAGGCATTTTAAGTGAGTTAATCCTGTTGTAATATTCATAATGATTCCTGTAGCCATGTGGTTGTTCAGAAAGGAGAAAGGTACCAGAGTGTAAATTATAGCAGAGCAGGGACAAAACAGAGTAATGGGTTTCTTTCAAGTTTGGCAGGCAATATTCCTGATTAGGCAATCATTTTGCAATGTCTTTACCAATTCTCTGAAACTATAATTTATCACTGTGGCATTGATTTTCAGCTGTGTTTTTTGGTGTCTTAAGTCAGGTAGCCCATTTCCAACTGTGACTGGTTCCTTATGGTTCAAAAGAAGGTGAACTACTACAATTTAAACAGCTTTGATATCTCTTGCCTATCTGAGCAACAACACTGGGAGTTTTCAAGAAAATGGAGCAGGAACACCTGCACCAAAATCACCAGCAAAAAAGGAGGTTTTTATAAAGCAGTGCAAACTCCTAAATTAAAGGAAATGCTTTGACTTGGGGATTTTGCTGCTTTCCTTAAGCAGTGACAATTAAATGAAAGTAGAATAGTATTGAAAAGACAAGTATTTAATTAAAAAAAATTATATTAAGATTTAGTTAGCATTAACATTAATTTTTATAGACAGCTCTAGCAGCACATAAGCTTTATGAGTTTAATATAGAACAGACTGAGTGAAATCTCTGGGCTTTCAGTTCTGCAAACACTGTTATATGCCCTGATAGATGGATTTCCTTTCTCAAAGAAATTCTTGGTGCTCATACCTTCAATGAGCAGTAATTATTTTTTTTTTAATTATTATTATTCAGGTGCTAGTATACCAAGAAGATCCCCAATAGGCCAAAATCTGCTCTTCGTGAAGCAAAGTAGCAATCTTGCTGTGCACAATCCTCACTGCCCTAAGGATCTTAATCTCCACCACTTCATGGTCACTGCAGCCCTGGTTGCCCTCAAGTTTCACAGTAGCCACCAGCTCCTCTTGGTGGTGAAAACATGGTCCAGCATAGCACCTCTTCTCATTGCTACTCTGTCAGAAGGCAGATGTGCATTCCAGGATCCTCTTGGATTGCCTGTGCCCTGCTGTGCTGTCCCTCCAACAGATATCAAGGTGGTTGAAGACCCCCACGAGGACAAGGTCTTGACTGTGAGGTTGCTCCATCTATAGAGGCCTCATCTTCTCAATCTTCCTGGCTAGGGCAGTTTGTATCAGGTTCTCATCCATGCCCAGGAGGAGCTCCAGTCTCTCCAGCTGCCCTTTGACATACAGGGCAGCACAATTGCTTCACCTCTCCTGCCTGTTCTTCCCAAAGAGCCAGTGTCCTTCCATTCTAACATTCCAGTCATAGTAGCCATCTCACCACATCTGGGAGGCCAGTAATATCACAGCCCTGCAGGTGAGCACAATTCCTCCTGTTTACTCCCCAGGCTGTGCTCATTTGCAGAGAATCATTTAGGTTTGGCCCCCAGCAAAGCTGGCCTGGCATGGCTGGAATTCCTCTGTGATGCTCTTCAGGTGCTCTCCTGCACACCTGCCATACCACTGCAGGCTCTGGCTCCAGCATTACCATGGGAGTAGGAGTGGAATGAACTGAGTTTGCTCTCCCCTGGCCGCTTTGTTTTAAAGCTCGCTTGGCAAGCTTGGCAAGCCTATGACTAAAGATGTCAGAGATAATAGTGGAGGATAATAATAGGAAGGTAATAGTGATGTGAATGAAGAATATAACACTCTCACAAATAAATAGAGAGTTCACATTCCTAGGCTGTTAATATTACTTTATATATAGGTTACAGTGCCTCTGGTCTGGAGTGCTGGCCATTAGGCTTTTCAAACTGAAATTGAAAATTCTGTGCCTGGTGTGATTTTATCACAATGCACTATTTTATCTAGGCCCACTGGATTCATGGAATTGGCTTGCTTTGAAGGCTGAGCATATCACAGTATTTTACAGCATAAGAGTTAGGAAATTTCAGCACTCTCATTTAAACACTTTTTTTTTTTTTTTTTAATAGCAGACAAGCATTAGTAGCCTCTATATTCTTTCTTTTTCTCAGTTATACAATTTGCTAAGGGCCTTGGGGAATTATCTGTAGTAACTACCAAAGCTCTTTCTAGTCAGTATTCTGCAAACCAGTTACACCCTATTAAAGATCCTGTTTCATCATTCTTTTGCTAAACTGCATGTGTTCTTAGACTCGTTTGTTTGTATTTAATTGCTGATTTCTGCAAATGCTCCCCAAATAATTCCCCTCACCTCCTCCAGAGCTGTTAAATAGAGTTACCCCTTCCTGCAATTTCTGAATTAAATGCAGCACACTTGCTAATTGTCACTGTGCCAATGGTTACATGTTTTGTCTCAGCAACTGCTGGGTCTTTCTCAAATATCTAACAATTGTTAAAAATACATGAACAAAATTTTGTGTTTTCCCCAGTGTGGAATTATCAACTCAATTCTTCCACACTCAAGGACAGCACATTAGCCTAGGGGGCAGTTCTGCCTCTGTTCATCCATGGGAATATTTATGAATATGAGCAGAGCTGAACTGAAACTTTCTAAGGTCAAAATATTTTTGCATCTACCTTCAATGGCAATTCACTGTGACACTTTTCCCTAAGTACTATTTCTTAGCATTTTTTTCATTGCCTCAGCATTGTTTAGTAACAACTCCTTTCTGTTTTGTACTTTTTTGTCCTGTTCCTCCATTTTTGTGATATCATTAACAACTGTGCAATAAAAGTGTAAAAGGCTGCCATTGCCATGCAGAGACCAGAAGGAGTACACATCTGTTCTTGCCATCTCTACAAGAGCTGAATTTTCCTGGATGCTTGTTTTCAGTATTTATTTGCTACTGCACTTTCCTTTAAACTCAGCTCTTTCACTGAGATTTTATGATTTGCCTCATTTTGTCTCTGACATTCTTCTTTATACAAAAGCCTGTATTTTCTTTCAAAAAATGTACTTGGTGCCACTTAATGCCTGTAGCTTCATTTTCTTCACTAGCTCTGTGAATAGCTTACATCTTTTAAGCCTGTTATCCTGATTATCACGTTTTTGCCATGTAACATCTGAGACAAAGTTGATCAGTGGGATAATGGTAACTGCACTGCAGCCTGTGAGGTGGATTTGCAGCTTGGCCTCCATAAGGTTGTCATCAGCAAGGGAATGGTTGCACAGCTGATTTGCAGCAGTTCTCAACATGTGTTAATTAAATCTGTAATATAGCTGCTAGGCAGCCAGATTTTCAACCCTCCTGGACAGTGCTCATGTAGTAATTCAAAATATTGTAATTAAATAGAGATGCAATGACTAACACATATATGTACAAATTCAGCATTATTCTGCATTGTGTTTTTAATGTATGCAAGCCATCTGAATGCTAAACTACTGTTCCAAAATCCTTGCTTCTTCTCTTATTCTGTGTAGTTCTATTTGGCATTTCACCATCACGTTATAAGAGGAAGGTCCCAAAATTTATTCCCATATCAGTTATCCTAAAAAAGGAATTTCACTGGAGTTACAATTTTCATCATGGATGTTCAACAGCTGTAACTTATAAAGAAGAAAAAACAAACAAACAAAAAAACCCAAAAAACACAACAAGCAAAAAAATTGCTTCAAATAGTTTTAATGGAAAAACTACTGACTAAACACCCTGATTCAGAAATGGCTATAAATATAATTTGGAATAGAATCATATGAAGAGATTTATATAATTGCACATTAATATAAATTTTTAACCCTTTGGCTACATTTAAACTGTTGCTTATGATTGATTCTGAGGGGAAATTTTTATTTTTTCAAATATTGATATTTGACTAAGTCTATATCCAGACCTGTGTTTTATGACTGCCTTCCAAACCATAAACATGAATTACAAGGAAGAGAAAACTTCAGAAGTAATTGAATCCAGTAAGTAGCAGCACTTAGAAACAGTGGTTGGATGGGATGTTGGAGACAGAGTTCAGGTTACCAGTAGCCCATCATCTGAAAAGCCTTTGCAAATTCTTTGTTAGTGAGAGTTGTATGTGTTTGACTGGAGGAAAACCCAGCCCCAGGAATTAGCTCAGTAACAGCTGAATCATGCGTTTATTGTCCGGTTGTTGGATAGATGTAAAAGAGAAAAGCACTGGTATTTGGTTTTCCCTGCAGAAAATAGCAGTAGCAAAAGTTGGGCAACAATACCTCGAGAGGAAAACAATCGATAGAACATTCCTTTACAAGCAGATGCTGTTTGGCTGAAGCAAGCCTGGTGAAAGGATTCAAGACACAAGGTTTGCAACAGCTGGTCAAGGACGAAGATGACCAGAAATAAAAGTAGGTCTCCCCACTTTGTTACAGAGTTTAGGCCTAAAAGATGTGTCTATCATATCTTACGTGCCTGAGTGGAAGCTTTGCATACTGTGACTGAGCACCCTCGGATTCCTATTCATTGCATTCATAAAGCATTTCTGTTCCTCTTTACAAGAGAACAGGTCAGGAAATAGATAGTGCATATATTGCACTGTATAAATAGGTTCACCAATCAAACCTTGATTGGCATTTTCTCTACTGAATAGTTGAACTACTTCTGGCAATAATTTATGAGGAAGAAATTATTCTAAATTTGTTTATGAAGAGTATTTGTTAGTCAATTGGAATAATGTAAAAACTTCTAGATACAATAAAGAGGCTAAATTTGTGTACAATCTGATTGTCATTATTAATTATATTTGCTCTAGCTGTTTATATGCATGTGCTAAACTAGTAAACATTACGCACATTGTTATGATGAGCTTTTATCTATGCTTTTAAAGAAGAGGGTCTTCATTGTTGTGCTAGTCATACAGACCAATAGGCAATTAAAACAGGTATTACATGGTACTTTAAGTTGCAGCATAATTACGATGGTATTTATAGGACATTATTAACTCCACAGTTGTTAGATTTTATGGCTCATATTCTACCTTATAGCAATTACACTGTTACAGAGTAGTTATATGAATTAATTTATTTGTGCACCACAAAACCAGACTTTCTTTTACTTTGGATTTACACAATGTACAAAATCTAACTCAAATTTTTAACTGTTTCAAAAGATGCTGTTTATTGAAATGGCTGAGATCTAAGCCATATTCTTGACCACAACAGAAATTAACCTATAGATGTAGGTTATACAGGTTTGGACAAATTTATATAAATTCCTGAAATATGTCTGTCTTCTTATATGTATGTGAAGCACCAACCTTTAGAACTCTGAGTTGAGGACACATATAGTGACTGAAATAATTGGAAAGCAATTTTATATATATATATATATATATATATATATATATATATATATATATATATTAAGGCATGATGAGTCTAATGACATGCAAATTTGACAGCGTATTGCAAAAATTTTAAATGGTAATCAAAACTTCACAGCCCAAAAATTAAGAGTAGTTTACCTTTGTTTTTTCCCCAGATGTTTTGTGTCTCCTCCCTCTTCATTGTGCTCACACAGATACTTGTTTCTTTGTGAAAGGTTGTTGAAATACAACTCAGAAGAATTAAATTAGTTATTTCTTCGTGTTAGTTTGCTTCTTTGGCACAGCTCAAAAAGAAACACCTGTGCATGTATAACACAGGAATTGGATAGGGAAGATGAGGAAACAGATGAATGGGGCAGAATAGGACTTGCCATTGCTCAACCTTCTAATTTTTGAAGTAATGCATCTGCAGTCCTGACTGCTCTGAGGAAGTCACATATCTCTGGCTTCTCATATTTAGTTAATTCTCTTTCTTATGTAAATCTTTCTTTCTCCATTTTGAGCTTTGGGTTAGGAGGTAAAGTGACAAAGTACCAGTGCACCACACTGCATTCTCAGCTCCATCCACACCACCCAGCTGCATGCACAGAGGAATTGTGCACCAGGGTGCAGCCCTTGATTCCTGAGAATGTTCTCAGTGGGTGAGATGCAGTCTGTGACAGTCACAGCTGAGGATTTGTACCACAGACTTTTTTCCATCCCTCCATACTACTTAAATCCAAATATAAGGAATAAATTGTTATTTCTGAAAAGAGTCAAATCAATAATTTGGAAAACTTAAGAAGAGAAAATGTCTATTAAGTTTTTCACTTCTTGATAATCACTTGGATATTCCTCTGGGAAAGCAGTGTCCAGAAGTCATTGCTAATTGTGAATTCTTCAAGGGCCTGTGTGAAACAAGTTAGTGCTTAGGTCTGTTGTGAGTGGGCATCCTTAATCATCACTACTGCTGTCTGCTTGTATATTTTCAGCAAGAATGTGAAAATCCAAGTAAAAATTTAAACAGGAGTGAGATTTTGAACTAAAATTTCACAGTGAAGCCTCATACCTTTTTTGAACAGAAATTATTTTGGAGTCGACCACAAAGACAGTGACTTTTGTCTCAACTCTTAGCTCAAGAAGAGACAACTTTTGCCCATTTCTGTGAAGCAGAATGGTTTATCTCTTCAGGACTGCTCTGAGAGAGCATCTCAAGGGCTGAGAGCATAACTGAGATTCCAAGCTCACTCAAGCTTCTACTTTTGGGGACAGGAGTATAATTTTCTTTCCTTCTTTCTTCCCCACACTCCAGTTGCTACAGAAACTTACACTCACCTTTTCTTTCACTACTGCAGATTCTAGTCCATTCCAAACACTGCTTTTGCTTTCAAAGAGCACTTGTCTCTTGATTTCTCTCAGTGCTCATGGTCCTTTCAGCTTCTCAGTTTCCATTTTTATTTTGAGGGAATTTTGCCTTTCCAGTAGCTGATGATACAAACTGTCTCTATGTCCTTCAAAATATTATACATCTTAATCATTTTATCTCAGTTCTTTGTAATTAAAATAAATCTGAATTTTATAGCCTCTTTTCAAGTAGCAGTTATAGCCTCCAAAATAGGTCATCAGCCTTTTCTCATGTACAGTTTCCAGGTATTTGGTCTGCTTTCTTTTACAAAGTGTCCAGATTTATGTACAATACTTCAGATAAGGTCTTAGAAGTTTTGTGTATACAGTGCCATTGTCTAAAATGATTTATTCAGGTATGTACTTTTCTCCTCTATTTTTGCTGCAGTCTTTTTGGGTATTCTGTTTATTTATTTTTTTTAATTGCTTCCAAATTTGGATGTGATAGCATTACAAATTACATTAGCAATCCTGCCAACACTGGCAAGTCCCAAAATGATACAACAAGCCAGACATTTCCCATTCCTGATGGACTTATGTGTCAGTGCAGATCAGCTCTGCTTTGCATTGACAAGAGACTTGTTTTGTGTGTGCACTGTGTTACTGCTGTGTGGTGTTTTCTAATGTCCAGTGTCCTGGGCTGATGTCTGTGGAAACTCACTATTGCATTTTTAAAAATACCATAGTGCTTTTAAGCTAAAAGTTCGATTCCACCAAGATTTGTTTCCTCTTCATCAAATATTCTTTATTTTTCTAGACAATATGTTAAAATTTTTCAGCAGATATGATTGTTCTTAGGACAGGCAGAAGGGAGAGCCCTCTCAAACTTATATAGCTGTAAAAGGGATGTTGGGAATTGGATCTCACCACAGTTTTTCCTTCACGTGTTTTTTGACTAAGAGAACTGCAGCTGCATGGCATCACAGAGGATAATCACACCACTGAATTAAAATTTAATATTTTGCTGTCAAGATTTTAGGAGGCAATAAGCTTTTAGCACCCAGTCAATCCCAAAGAGCCACACTTGTCAACAAAGAAGGCCACCAAAAATCAATACAATGTTTTTGAACACAATTAGGTTCATAAGACACTTAACAGGACCTTGTTTTCTAAATCACAGAAGAGGTTACTCAAAATTTTATTTTCCCAGAGAAATCCTTTGGTCTCCATTGTCTTATTTTGCATGGACCGTGGATGTGACATTGTTCCCCTTTTTCTTACTTCAAAACAGATCCTTAATTATAAAAAATTTTTCTTTCTTTTCTTTCTTTCTTTCTTTCTTTCTTTCTTTCTTTCTTTCTCTCTCTCTCTTTCTCTCTTTCTCTCTTTCTTTCTTTCTTTTTCTCTCTTTTGTTCATTTTTTTTTCATTTTATCCTCAAATGTATAGCACAGTCTTAGGTTAAGATATTATATTTATAAACTTGGGTATTCAACTTATTAATATAACCAATTTACCAAAACTTCCTAGTTTGAAAGCTAACTCATTCAAATAATTCCTTATAACCTAAGCTTTCAGATATGTTGCTATTTGGTATCCACTGACAGCATCCCTGGTACCAATCTGCATTTTGTGTTCCCTGAATGTACCAGATGATTTCCAAGGTACTTCTCAAAGTTAATTCAAATGACAGTGATAAAAAAATAAAAATAATACAAAAAGAAAAACTGAAAAAATCTTAGATAGCATCAATTATTAACTCCCTTATTTCAGGCTCTCAGATGAGCTGAGCTATTTATGTCTACAGATGTGTCCTCTGTGAAACCACTTCAAAGAAGTTAAATATAATATATGCAAATATCTGCACTCTCCCCAACTTCAAATATGTGAAGTATGCTGGCACTATGGATGCACTCAATAAGTGTGTTTCCCTGGACAAGATGCAATAAAGCTGAAACTCCTTTATTTCTACAAGTTGGAGATGATTATTTTTTTCCTTCAGTGACTAATGAATTTTTTTGCTTTGATAATGGAATGCCATGTTTTGCTTAAGGATTATTTTTGCTTGATGTATTTTTGTACATTTCATATGTAATTATGCATTGAATTTTGAATTGAGTGACATTGATGCAATATTCCAGGCTACAAGTTTTCAAAAATTTACGTTACAATGCTGTTGCAAAATACCTTGGCAAAAATTTGCTCATTGCAGGAAGGCTAAGTGCCATGATAATATTTTATATGTCTAGGAATGTGGTTTGTTTTGACTGATTAACTCCGTCAGACTCCAGCTGATGATTTTAAATTGTTTTGTGTCAAGAAACAAAAGCTTAGGGAGTTATGTAGCTGAAAATTGATGAACAAAATTAAAAACCAAATAAAAATCTTTAAATTAAAATGCCCTAGATTTTGGAAATATAAAAAGGATTGATTTTCTATCGGTAAAGGAATAAATTAAATAAACCAGAACCTATCATTTAATCAAATTAAATTGAGCATAGAGACATACAGAGAAATAGTGTTACAGAGTGGAATGACTGAGACCTAGGAACTAGAGTCCTATATCTTTGGATAATTCAAGATGCAATATTATCACATTATCTGTGAATAGTGGTTATTTCCAACTGTACATATATGCCCACTGTCTTCTTAACTTTAGAGGAACTATAATGAATGCCTTCGATTTGACCTTAAAAAAGAGGGGGAAAAAGTCTGTATTACACTAACAATAGATTGCAAGAGTGCTGAGAGCAATTTGGCTTTCAGTAAATGTTTAGTCAATAGCAAACTGATCGTTTGCAATATTTACTGTGAGACATATGTAATAGATGCCAAAGTGGGCAGAGACCTGCACATTTCTTTTATTAGATTTTTCTGCTGGCAAATCTGGCAGGTACCTCGGAGATGTATCATTTTACTCCTTCCTAATTGGTGTTTTTCATTCATCACATTATGCAGCTGTGCAGTTGTGTCCCTATTGACGCCAGGAAACTGATTAAACCAGCTGGTTTATGGTTCCTACTGGCTGTAGCTGTGTATATTCTGTTCTGCAACATATGGCACCTTAGGGCAGTGTGTTTGCATGGAGCTCAGGAAGCAGGGCTGGGCTCATGGTGTGTTCGTCTGCTGAAGCATATATTTGTCCTCACTTCTAAACTGGCTAGCTGCAAAAGCCTTGTTTAAGGCTCTTATTTACAGTGATTTTTTCTGCATTGTTTGCTAAAGTTATTTTGCATCCTGTTGATAGTTCTTTGCTGATATTCTTTTACTTACACTTAAGCCTAAATTAAGGCAGTGGTGGATAGCTCTCATACACGTTCTGTTCTTCTTGCATTTAATATTTTTGCCATTGGAAAAATATGAGAATCCAGATGTATTTCTGGTCTGTGGTCCCTTACCTTTCCTTAATGGAATAGATAAAAAAAGAATATTGTAGTGTTTCTTTTTCTTAGCATTACTTATGCTCATGTCATGGACTTTTTCCATCAATCCATTCTTCTTGGCTTTCTGTTTTATATAGGATTCCACAGCACTGTCTTCTCTATTAGGACACATTCATTATAATTCTATGATTTTTGTCATATTTGATTTCCTTTAGTTTATATGTTAATAACGACTTGATACCTTGCTACTTGATATCTTAGAAGCCTACTGTGATATTCTTATCCATCCAGAGTATATTTCTCATCTGCATTTTAAGAACATCCAGGTTATTTCAGTGATTTTTTTTTTTCCTTCTACATCTATACTCTCAGATTTGGAATGATCCTAGGCTATTTTCTCTCTCATATGTCAAAGAAACTGTATCTCATTTTGTTACTACAAGTAGTAGCATATGATTCATGTATTCCGTTGTCTCTTGCATTATGACTAGCAGACTATTTTTTTTTTCCATAGTATGTATTTTATAATACAGTGATGCTTGTTCTTTGGGTCCTTTTGCCTTACAGCTAATTCCTAGCATGACAGATTCTACAGCTTATATATCTGTAGGTACAGTTAAGAATAATCATAAAGGACCCTTCATTATGGTTTCTCTAATGGCTCTTGTCTTACTGATTTATCTTCTCTAAACTATAAAGCTATTGCCTTATTTCCTCTTCTCAACAATCCCTTCTCCAGGACAATATGTTCTTCAACATTTGTCTGTGTCGATCTTTATTTCCCCATTATATTTCAGTTAAATATTTTTACACTCAACTTCTAGTCGTGAGTTTGATTTTTAACAATTCCTTAGCACTGTCATGATCACTTTATCAGACTGAATAGAATTGCTTTTGTCTGAGGGTGAAAACTTAGGTCTCAGCTGCAGGCTCAAATATCCATCAGCTGGAAAATTCATACCAGCAAAAAACTCCACTAGGTGTTCCTCAGAGAATTCTCTTTTACTTGATTCAAAATTAACTTTATATCACTGATTGAATCTGGAAAAGTATTTTTTTTTGGCTCTTAAATATCTTCTGATAGCAGATGTAACTATGCAGAAGCCCAAAATACCTGGGGCACCTTCTATCCCAGTAACACTGCTGTCCTTCCTCACAGAGAATAGAAAATTTTTCTGTTGAACTGGCAAAAGCTTTTGAATTTTCCACTTGGAAATCCTGGCAGGTTAACAAAATGCTAGGTCTCTTTGTGACTTCCCATGCATAACCCTGTGAACAGTTTTGCAAAACCTTGTTAATTTCTGTATCTGAGGAAAGAAATCTATTTACTGCTGTGTATTTTTGATATAAGACAAGTTCCCTTCCCCAAAGTATTTCCCTTTGTACCCAAACATTTACTGGTATTTAGATCCTTGTTCTGTGTAGTTGGGGTGAAGTGTGAGTTTTCTTCCCTAAGAACATATATTTTTTTCATAAATGTCCTGCTTTGAACACTGGGCATTTCTCTGATCTAAGGAGGTCAGTGAAATGTTTGTTTAAAATACTCCATTTTTATAGAATGAATCGGTTCACTGGTTTTACTGAAAGACAAAGTCACTGCTATCTAACAAGTGAAAAAATTTAATCTCAGTGATTCAATAGGAGTTAATAGTTGCCCTTTCTTCACACTTTATATCTTTGTACTGAAAATAGATGTTATGCTGTTCACCAGCAAAGAAGATAAAATCGCTTTCCTTAAAGCAAAAGAAGATATGAGATATTATCTGTTAACTTTTCTACCAGCCTCATTTTGTTTTGTGGCAATAGGATGGGAGTACTTTCCAAGGGAGAACAACAATTGATAATAATGGTTCACAATTCTGCAGGCTGACTGTCCATTTCTTTGAACAAAGCGGTTGAAATTCTTTTCACTAATGACTGAGTCACTCTTAGTACCTTGCAGGTAAAACTGTTATTTGATTCATGCAACTAAGAATAGCCAACAGGATTAGCCTTTAGGAGTTGTTCCAGTGCTATTACTCATTCGGGTGGTCATGCTGACTTCAAAGGGGCTCTGCATTATTCAGCAAGGCCTGCTGCAAGACTGAGCCTTTAAACTTTTACTGCCACATACTCAAGAGGTTTTTAAAAGATGTTTTAATTATAAGGTTGAACAGAAGTGTCTGTATTAGATATTTCATTCCAAAATATCTTTATGGCGTAGACAAAAATGAAACACAGTAGCTGTAATCTCGAACTTTTACTAGCAGGAAAATAGTAGCTTGCTTAGAGCAGGATGGGTGACCAACTTTGGAGGAATAATTAAAACAAAGTAACTACTGCTTCACACTTCTACATTCTTTTTGGTCTTAAATTTTAAGGTATGTGTATTATTTAAAGACCAATTTAAGCTTTTCACAATGAGTTCAGTTAGTATCACTTGCTACTGCTACCTTCTCTTTCATTTTTCTTTTTCTTTTGTTACAGGAAAATTAAGAGAGGAAATTAGTTTCTATTGTGGTTATAAATGAATCATTTAAATAGTGAATTTCTTAGAACTTTTTGTTTGTTTGTTTTTTGTTTTCTGATGAATTTTCCAGAAATTGTGCAGACGAACATATGCATTTCAGTTTGGACAATTTATCTTTGGAGAATCTGATATAGATTTTTACACCACTTTATTTGGAATGATCTTTCTCATTCTTGTTATGTATAAAATAATTTTTCATTGAATTATGTTTATTGAACTAATATTGATGATCATTAATTAATAGAATAACATTTTTTATTATTCTTGTAAAATTTTATTGAGAGCAGCTTATCAGTATACTGAAGGCATTCTGAATTTTATGTTATTCATCTAAGTAAATGAGCTTGCAAAGTATTCGTTGGTTGGTCTGGGGGGATATAAACAGAGGTGTAAATCCTACCTTGTCACACAGCCTTTCATAAAATACCTGTGTGATTGAAGTGTAAAACTCACATGCGTACAACAGTATGTGACTTTTACCCTGACGCACTTGGAGTTTTGCTTCCACCAACTTTGGGTGGAGCAAAAGAATTTCTGCCAAGTAGAGTCATGGCACCATCATCCATGATCAAAACAGCTGTGCTGTCTTTGCAGCCAAACAGCAGATAACTTTCAGTGAATCCTAGTTCTTTCCAACTTCTAATTGACTGAATAAATTCACATTGTGAAAGCATCACTACTGATATTAGCAACCAAAGACTTTATGCAGTCACATATATTTTTCTCTCTAGCATGAGACAGAATAAATATTTTCTAACATTTTCTTTCTTCTGTACCTGTGACCTAGCAGCAGTATGAAATGCTTTTTTCTTTCTGGATGTTCTTAATAGAAATGTATGTAATTTTAAGAATTTTTATTATTATATTCTGTAAATAGCATGTAATTTTATTGCATAAAGGAACAAGAAAGTTATATTTTCCACTTCTTTTGTAGACCCTTTGGGTCAAGTTCTACCTGATGTAAGAGTGTATCACAGCTCTGACAAATAAGCTCTTATGCTTATACCATCGAGTGGCTCTTTTCATATGTCACAGTCTCATTTTACACTGCTTGTAGTGCTATTTGCTACCAAATTGATCAAATGTCAATCCCCCAGTCAAAAGCTTTAGACAGTACATCTTCAGCATTTGAGAGAGTGCTTTTTGCTCAGTCCCTTCTGGATCTGTTGGAGCATTCAGAAAGAGAGCTAACTAAATGACAGGTTTTTTAGCTGAAATGGACCCACAAAGTAGTGCGAATTGAATGTTTGCTTCTAGCAGATAGCCTCTCATTGCTCTGTATTCTCTGATTTTTTTTTTGTTCAGGGCAATCTAAAAGCAGAGAATTTCTACTGTATCTCATCCACCTCTGCATTCTAGGTTCAAATGGATTCTATTTGGTATAATGGTGAGTTATCTCTACAATGACATAGTTCTAAGCCCATTCTGAAGCAATGTTTCTATGTTATATGTGGTTTTTTTTTTTTAATCCCCTTGAACAAATGTATGATTAGACCAAGAATACATTGAAGAAGAAAGTACTGTTTCACCTTATGAAGACTGTAAGGAACTATATGTTGTCCTGTGATCTAGAAACCAAGGAGAGTTAGAATAGCAGGTCATACATCGTAGCAAAAGTTGTCACGCTTCAGATATTGGAGAAGTTTTTAAACAAGTGAAAATAATTCATAACAAATACTTCTATTTTTCCTGCTTAGGAAAATTTCCAACATATTTGAACTGCACTAAATACAGTATGAGCAATATGTCAATGAGAAAAATTATAAGAAGGATTACTACTGATAACAAAATAATTTATTATTAATAAACAAATTAGTCTTGAGATGATAAAAAGAGCTTTTAAAAATAAATGAGGAGGTTATAAGAATGTATTTGAAGAGGAAATAAAATTTTCAAATACACAGCTTGTCATCTTTGAAATAAGTGTTAATTCTTCAAATTAGTTAGCTGATTCTCATATCTATTACTCAGTCTGGAACCACAGCACACTTTGTTATATTTCTTAAGAGCGCAGACTGTTCTGTTTGTTTTTCTTCTGTTATGTAATGGACAACCTAGTCAATGTCAATACAGATAATTCAATTTGAATTTTCTGGATAAGAACAATGTTATCAGACTTTTATCAGTGTTTATTGAGAAAATATGGAAATGGATTATTTATTACTAAACATTTGTAATGGTCACTCAATTTTCTAACAGTAAATTTCCATGTTTATCTTAGAGTGATTGTCTACATAAGTGTTTTACTTGCATAAAAATTTCAGATTATTTATGTTTATTGATGCTGTGGAATGGAATAATCATTAGCAAGGTTTGGATTCATCTTGTGTAATATGAGCTTCTTGCAATGTGTTTCCATACAATCAAACCCTGTCATCCTAGATTCCCTTTATAGTTGATGAATAGAGTCCAGGCCTTTCATGGAATGCTGTGACACATTTCCAGCATCTTCGGTAAGATGAGATTCATTTCATATCCTAAGTTACTCTGTCAACATTTACTAAAGATTCACTGTTTATAGAGCAGACTGAGTAATCATGTGCAGTGTGAATACCCCCACCTGATGGCAAGTATTCCACCAAAGAAATGAATAACTTTGTTGCTGTTTTTCTCAGTCACTCCCTTTTCTGAGGGTACTCAGTGGTTTTCCTGTGGGGAATTGCATGTAGCCTTGTGGTCCTGACAAGCCAACAGACTGTGAAATACCACCCAATAAGTGATAGAGAGGTTTTTGTTTGTAAAATAGTTGGGACACTTGAAAAGTTGTCTGGTCACAGTGTTCTGTGTTGCCACGTTAAATTTGTTGCAGACATTAGCTGTTACATACAGAAGTGTCAAATATAAAAGGAACCTAGTCTTCATCTTCCACACCTTCCACACCTGCACTATGTTCTTCTAAATAGGCAAAGAAAGAGTACAACTTCTACTTCTGTCACATTCCCTAGTCATTCATCTAAGTCATCAGAGGGAAAATAAAAAAAAAAAAAACAGTTCAATATCTTGCCAAAAAAAAAAAAAACAAAAAAAAAAAACTATGATCTGATCTTGTCTAATAACACTGGCAACCTGGAAGTAAAAATGTAACTTTTTGTTGTGTCCCCTGCCCAGTTGTTGTTGGGCAGGGGAAAGTTCCAAGGTTTGTGAGTGCTGGCCTTTCAGGCACTCAGCTTCATGGCTTCTCACACAAACCTGTAGTTTCCAGCCAGCATAAAAGGACCAGGAGAGCAGCTCAGACTTTTTCCACAGGCTTTATTATCGTCCGTGAAGGGGTCAGGCTACAAATCCAAAGATGGGGGATCACACATGTACTTTTATAGGGTTTGGGGGATCACAAGTAAACCAATGGAAAACAGGGTTAACACATTTTGGCCAACTACATTATCTATCTTTGTTTGGGACAACCAATTATAAAGAACCCAACCTAAGCAATAATATTCTAAAAAGATAAGAAGAAGAGCTTGCATTTTTCTAACATGAGTCACTCTAAACAAGTATTTTTTCTTATCTCAAAGGAGGTTCCAGGGGGCTGTCACAGCCCCCCACAGATTGCAGAGGGATTCATCTCCTCTAGATATACTTAAGAGATACTTAACTGAGTTCTGTCCACGATCATATTAATCTTAAAATCTATCTAAAAGATGGATAAATCCTCCTGTAAGCATTCTTCTCTCTCTATGAAGAAAATATGAATTGTATGTTTAACTTTTATGGTGTGAAAGACAGGGAGATATATTCTAGCATGGGAGTATTGTTCTGGGATTCATCAGGTATGAGAAGCAAGCTGCACCAGAATGGTCCATCCTGAAACTCAGGAAAACAAGTGAACTCTGCAAAAACTTTCTTAGCTAAATGGGTAATCAGTAGAGTTCCAACACAAATTAAAATCCATGGAAACAAGAACAGGCTATGAAGGAAGAATTTAGAAACCCTGTCTGAGTGTGAGAAAGTATTGTGGGAAAGCCAAAGCTCATGCAGAGCTGTCATTTGGAGGTCAAGTTGAATCAAGGACATGATCTTCTATAAATACATTAATAGATAAATGCTTAGAGAGTAAAATATGAGCCTAGGGCTGAATGGGACAGGTGATATAGTGAAGATGGACCCTGCCCAATACCAGAGTGAATATAAAAGGTACATTTTCCTCTGTGAGGACAGTTAAGCAATGGAAGGAGTTTAATAGAAAGATTATGTAGGCCTCTTCCTTGGAGATTTTTATGACCAACTCAAAAGCTCTGAGAAACTTGTTCTGACCTTAAATTGACTAGACTTTGAGCAGGAATTTGGAGTTAAGACCTGTTGAAATCCCTATCAGCCTGGATGATCCTGTGATCCCATTTTTTTTTTTCATAGGAAAGAAATTTTCATAATCTCTCATTGGTGAATAGCTCTCTAAGCTGCTCAATAAGATGCAAAAGAAACTAGAAAGAAAAAGGTAAATATGAGTGAAGACCAGACTGCTATTACTCCCAGTAGTAAACATTCATGCCTCTAAGGAATAGATAAGATTCTGTCTTTGGCTGTCTCTCATCTTTAATGTCTGTCAGAAAGGCTCAATTTGCTCAATTCCCAAATGGGTTGCTCCTAACTTGTTATCCTTCCAATATAGTTCAGAAATTTTTGCCATTCACTCAGTTGATTTTTTGCCCCAAACATAGAGATCTTTGGTAGTTGATCTGCTCCTCTCAGGCAAACCTTCACAGATGTCTAAATAAATGAAGGGTTACAGGGGAAGGGGTGTAGCACTGCAGAGAAATTTAATGATGAGCTCATGCCCTAGTGAAATTTGGAGGATGTGAGAAGAACAGAAGTAATCTCTGTTATACTTAGTCATGAAATAACTTTATAAAACTATTAACAATTAGGAATAAGGCAGAGTGCCTTATCTAACACACACTGTACCAACAGAACAGAGATAGACATGTACCAATGTTTATCTTTGAAGAAAACACCAAGATATAACATGCTCTCATTTTAATAATGTATTCTATCTACCAGGTTTTTGATTTTAAAAGTAGGGTAAAACTATTTAATTCCAATTTCCCAAATTGTCAATAGATGATAAGCAGTGAGATTATAAGTTGAAAATGTAAATTATATTTATAGGAAAAGTGATGGTGATTAACATGGAGAACCTTCTTTTATTAATCACATAATGCTATTTTTTAACAATGAAAGTAAATAATATAAACAGCATTTTAAAGTGAAAGCATGGCAAAAGTAAGGGAGAGATGACAGGGATTTGTGTTAAAAGCACATCTAACAAGAAGTCAGACAGCACTTAATAAGACAGCTTGATTTTTCAGACATACAGACCTTCAGCAACTCTGTCTGAAGCCAATGAAAACTACCTGCACTTTCCACCCTTCAGAATCAGACAGTATGTTTTTAAAAGATTGGAAAATGTCTAAGAAGTTTAGTTCACATACTTCTTAATATCTATATAGGGGATTAAAATGATCTTAATATCATACTGGCTATGGACTTCTCAGTCATTAGTTGCATTTATTAATCTTTATAACACTCCTAAGAAGTATGCATGTACTATTATGACTCCATTAAAGACAGTGAACCGAGGTACACACAGATTGAATTTCACCATTACAGTAAAACTTGGAGGCAAAGGAACTGAACCTATGCTATATAAACTTGACACTACCATTTTCTTCAGTGTTACTTCCCCAAGTGATCAGCCATTTCCTTTAATTTCTTCTGATTATTTGAAACTGTAAATGTGTTTAGCAATGAAAACACATCAGAATATCATGGCAATATTTCTTAAATTTCAGACTTTCAGGATAGATCTCAACTACTCAGTCTTTTACTATAGGTCTTGAGTCTTCTATTATAGTAATCTTGCTTTATGTCCTGATATATTTTTTTTTGTTCGTTATTTCATCTCAGTTGTTTGCTTTCTTGGTTCATACTCCACTCTCGTTTGATAAACTTGCATGTGGTTTAAACTTAGTCCATTGAAATTTCTCTGTTCAAAGGTAGGCAGAGATTAGCAAAGTTAAGATTTAACACATAAATTTGGAGTCTACAATTGTCTCTTAATCTGGACTGTAGACTAACACTGCCTTACTAAATGTAAAACCCCCAAAATTCTCAAGAAACATAAATTTACATGTTTATTCTATATCTCTCTTTATTGTTGTTGTTCTTGCTGTTGACAGCAATTACAGTGGGTGTAGCACAACATTATCACTATTTTAGATCTTTTTCATATTTCCCATGCTTTTGCTTTTTCTACGTTCTCATACTTCACTTGTTACTGTGTGACACTGGAAATAGAATGCAAAAGATTTCCTGAAAATTTGGTTGTTTAATTGAGAAGCAGAAGGTAAGAGAGAATAGCAGTACCCTACAATTATCTCAGTGTCCTTCTATATTTGTGCATTTCCCTGTGTTTAAGTACCAATTTTGTCTTTCACATAATTACACCTACACATTGGAATGAAACCTTATGGCCTTGTTTTCCCACTTTGTTGCCCACCTTGTTCTGTTTTTTCATTACAACCTACTCTCTCTTTATTTTATAATCTTTGATGTTCCATTCGATTTTGTTATGAATCCTACTGCCTCTTCCCCTGAGCCATGTGCTTTATGTACATTATGAGACTCAATAGGAGCAGTGTAGCAACTGATTGGTAGTCAATCAATAGTTCAGCAATTGATAGGGAGCTGCTGAGCACCAAATCATTGATTTCCTCCCCTCTGATGCCTTCCCAGCTTGTTACCTTTTAGTGTGTCATTACAGCGAAACGGAGATAGAAACTGGAAGCTAAACATATATATATATATATATATGTATATTACATATAGATAAAATATTATCCATTTATATGTTTACCAACTTTCCATTCCAAGGAAAAAGCAGATAAAAATTTGTTTTGGCAGCACGATTGTAGTCAACAAGACAGAACACAAATCAAACGGAGGAAGTAAATCAGATAATGAAATCCATTAACTTTAATATTGAAAAATGTTGTGAATTTTTTGCAGAGCTGTTGTTCAGCAAATGCCAGGCAACTTAAATAATGAATCTGAATCAATTCTATTGATTCTGCTAAAGTTTAATTATTTTTTTACATTTAGAATAGGAAGCATTCAAACAAGTTTTCACTTCCATGATTATTGTTGATATGGTCTGCATGATACAACCTACCTTGATCCTATGTTCAGAATCTTATGAGAGACGTGTCTTTCAGAAGTTTAAAACCTTCAGTTTAGCCTGAGATTTCACCAAAAAAAAAAAAAAAAAAAAAAACAGTAACTAGTGTCCCGAACTACTGAAGAATCTGGCTTTTTTGGGCTGGCTGCATAAATGAACGAGGTAGTATGAAATGCAGAATCTAACACTTTCTGTTGCTGAATATCATATGGTTTGTGATTGCCCAGTGCTCTGATTTGCTGGGGTCTCGCTGCAGCACCTCTCTGCCTTGGAGAGAGTCAACAGCTCCTCCCAGTTTTGTATAGTCTCCAAACTTGCTGAGTATCCCTTCCAGTCCTGCATCCCGATCATTCATGAAGATGGCCAAAGAGTACAGCACTGACAGTGAAGCCCACTAGTGACAGGTGCCCAGTCTGATGTCACCCCATTCACAGTCATCCTTTGTGCCCAACCTGTGAGCCAGTTGCTCACCCATTGCAACCTGACCCAGTGGAAGGTGCCCCTGTACATTGCAGAGGACTTGGAGCTTGATGAGCTTTAAGGTCTCTTCCAACCCAAACCATGCTATCATTCTATGTTTAGATATTGAAAAGCTATGAAAAACTGAACTATCATTTTTAAGTAACCAAAGATGCATCATCTTTTACATACATAGATTTTTTTTCTCTAATTCTACTGTCCTTCATATGTTTTTGGCTTGAGTAACCATTTAGTCCTATGAAATACTATTTTAATTGCTGGTAACACGGTGCAGACTTTTCAACATATATGCAGGGCTTCAAAACAGAGGCTTGTTAACTTTCTCTTCTCTGAACTAGACCTACTTGCACCTCTGCTTTATTTTGTTTAGCTATGATAGCTGTTTTTCAAGAAGAGTAGTTGGCAATGACTTCTTGGTTTCAGTTTTATTTTGCTCTGTGATGAAATGTTACTATAATGGCAACATAATCAGTCTCATACACTCAGAAAGTCACGGAATGGTAGAATGGGGTGGGTTGGAAGCGACCTTTAATATTATCAACTTCTTCAATGATCTAGCATAAGAAAGCAGGCCTGGTATGATAACAGAGGTGTTGAGAAGTGGAGATCCAGGAAGTTACTTAGGAAAGTACATGAATGTAGGAATGGTGGAAAAGGGGCACAGGCTAAACACTGGTAATCCCATGGCTATAATCTGTTTACCAACAGTCAATTAAAGAAATGGAAACCCATAGCTAGACAAAGCTAGCTTTGGGACTAAGAAAGAAAACAAAGAAATAATTTCCAACACCCTCAAAAGACAATATTAAATTCTGTTGTTACATGGGAGTGCAGACCAGTGAAAAATAAAGAAAGATATAAAAGCATGCTAACAAAATGACCATAAGAGGATCTAAATGTAAAGTGAAAAATCATCCAACTCTGTCATATATTGTTCCCAGCATAAGACCACAGATGTTGACACCCTGTTATGATACATATCATCACCACTGCCAGAAGAAAATTATTTCAGTACCCAGAAGAGTACTGGATGGGTGAGCAGAACAACAGAAAGAGAGGTAGAAAACTTGTGTGTGTGCCACAATTTATATTGTAGTATTACTGTTATTGGGCTTCTGTCTAGAAGCAGCTTTTCTCTTTTTTTTGTATCAATTTTATTGCAACTAATAAAGATGCTTTGATTAGACCAATAAGATTGTAATTATGCTAACAATAGAGCCTTATCTTAAGGTATAAGTTTCCTCTTTGCCCATATAAAAAAGATTTTGGGAATAAAGTTTTAATCTCAAGATGGTTAACACTGTCAAAGATCCTTTTTAAAGTTCACTGAGGCAAAAGTAAAATGGTTGAGGCTAGAGTACACTCCAAATCTTTCTGTCAGGCCAAATAAATCCATTATATCCTTGGCATGGTAAAATACCTAACAATGTTAACAGATATAGCTAAGAATCTGCAGAAAAAATTGCTTTATTGCCATAGTCAACCATACTTACATGTATACACACACAGACCTACCCACCTATATATTTTGTACATATATTTTTCATTTCTCTCAGTAACACTTTAAAATTATCATTGGAAGGAAAATAAAAAAGAATCAACTGAAGAAAAGAAACAAAAACCAAACTAAAAGCTAATTCAAACAAACAAACAAAAAAAGAGAAAATAAGTCAATTTAATTTCCACACTAGAGTTAATTTTACTGAACCTATTCTCAGTGAGGACAAAAGAACACCTTCTTTGACACTGAGGTATTTGATCTGTTCATTAAACGATTACTGAGGACATCTGATGTCTTTTTATTGCTATCAGATCTAGTGGTTGACCTCAGCAAAGCTTTGTGTGAATCCGAATATATTCTTGACTATTCATGTGCTCATCTTTCAAAACTGACTTCCCTACAGACAGGGTCCAAGTAGTATTTATATTTATGATTACCACTTGGGACAGGAACTTATATCCACCTAGTTCATGAACTGGCATCTGGATGCTGCTGCAAAAGCCCAGGATAGTAAATATGGTGCTGGGGATGATTGAAATATCACAGTGTGCAATTGGAAAAGCTACCACATTCCAATACGACTCACCTAGAGAATACCAGGAGATGCCAATGGTGAAGGACTGTCCCAACAGGCTTTAGAGCTCAAGACTGAAAATAAAATTTCTTGGCAGGTAGAGTCCTGTGAGTTTAATAATGAAGATATTCATTTCCCCATAAATCTACCTCTGACTCTTCAGTTACCATGTATTCTGTAAAGTGTGCAATCTGTCTTTTACACAGACAATCCATTTGCATTTGAAAAAAGTGTGTTTTTATTGATTTATCATCTGCACTCTACTGACTTATCTATCAACATTTATGTTTCACTATTCTTTTTTTTTTTTACACGTTAGTAAAGAAATATTGTGATCATTCTGGGATTTTTTTCATATATATATATATATATATATATATATATATATATATATAATATCATATCCTATAGAGCCCATTATTTAATTTATTTGTTAGTTGAAACACTGGTGATGAATTATTGAATAAATAGTTTCAAGGATTATTTTGCTTCCAGTGCAAGAATTGTTCATAAATTTTTATTCTGTAATGTTGCCAAAATAAAACTGACTTTTGTTTCTGCAATCTAAATATAAAAACATGTTTTGAAATCTTTCCTTTACAATGTTCATATTTATTTTTTTCCTTTCTCTTTTCTACTTTTTCTTTTTTCTTGAAAGTCAAATATCATTCTTCTTAGTGCAGATGTTTCAATTTAACTCTTTGAACTGAACAGTAATGAGGATTTAACGATGTTTTGAAGCTAAGAAAATCCACCGATAAAAGACTGAAAATTCTTTATCTCAGTATTTCTTTAGTACAATGATGAAAATCTATTTAGCAATGATGACTAAGTTGAAGTCTAGACAGAATTTATTTAATATAAATTTTAAATAAATTTTAAATAAATATAAAAATTATTATGTTTTTTACTTCTTCATATTCACAGCTTTGCTCATCATCTTGCTGCTACTTGCTGCCTCCAGGAACATTGTGATGGACTCCATAAACTTTATTCTTACTTACATTTGCCATTCTTATATTTTCAAATTATGTACTTTGATATTATTTGCATATATATTTTCACATATGAAAATTTCATTCAAGTTTCTGTTGAGATCCTTTGCATTTTTTAAATTTTTTTTTAATTCAGGTAATCTACTTTTATGCCTCATTGATGCTGTTTTAATGACCAAGACATGGGCTGTTTTCCATATTCCCCTTCATTGTTGCCAGTCATGGATGTTTCAAGGAATGTGGATACAAAAGAAGACATCTCAAGACATCTCAATGAATAAGAGTAGTTGAGACATTTCCCTTCAGTAGAGAATATAACTGGTATGATCTACGTAGATGTTACCATTTACAGTTTGGGTCCCATAGTCAGGAAAGACTACATCAATTAGTGGAATTTCTAAATACAGTAAAGAGCTTTTTTTCCAACTTACATGGAAAACTTGTCTTAAAAAAGGTGCACCAGACAGATATGATCTACCTAACTTGTACTGGTAGGCTTTGGATACCTAAGGAAGTGTTAAGTTCCCCAAGACAGTGAGTGCATGTACGTGAAGAATAGATTACTCTTCAAACTATGCCACAAGAACACTTGTAATTACTGTAATTACATTAAATTTTGGAAAAGTCTTGGTAAGAAGCCTGTGAAAATTCTGTAAATACAGCATAAAAATACTTCTAGATGTAAAATTATTGATCCTATACATTTTTCAGTAGACATCCTGCTTATGACCTTGAACCAAAGCCTGATATGCTTTATGACAGATCTTCATCTACTCCATTATCAGAAGATTATAAATAAATGGTATAAGGGCTCTTTTCCAGTAAATCCAGTATTCTTCCTATTAAGTGTTTTTCACACTGAAGCTTTCTTGCACAAAATTAATTCTTTTGTTCTGTCATGGCAGTAATATCAACTGTGGATTTTTAACTGTCTTTTCTGAATTGAAGGATTTATTCTATGAAGGCATTTCTTTAGGCTAATGAAGGCATTGTTTAGACGAAAATATTAGGCTGAAGTTCAACAATTTGAATTTTTTTTTGAGGACATGTTGTTTTCTTTGGTTCAATTAATAGATTTGACTAATTAAATTGATTACTCTAATTGATTTGCCTTTAGTCTCTTCAAAGTGTCTGTATTTTTTTATGTGTCTATCCAAATTCAGATACAGGCAGTTAATGCCTTATTAATGTCGAATAAGTCAGTATTTATGATTTTAGACTTATAGGCTGCATTCTTGTTTAAGTATGCAGTGTATCATATTTTCTGGAATTATAGTGCTAATACTAAGCTTCATAGGTAAAAGACTAAAGTATTTTCAGTGACCTTAAGAACTACAATTTTGCATAAATAAATTTTTCCCACTCTGTTCTTATAAATGCTAATAAGCTTTTCAGTAATAAGAAATATTATATTATCTCTTACTAGGATGTTTCTTTCATGTTTTTTTCCCCAGACTTTTAAAATATATTAGTTTTGCCTTTTTATAATGAATATTCTTTTTTCTCTTTTTTCAATATTGGGTTTGAAGGTAGCTCCACGGGTGTACAAGACACTAAATCACAGACCAATGAGGTGTTCAGTCAGAGCTGCATTGCTAATAGCTTAATAACAGTCCTTTTTTGAGTGTGCTAATAGATTTCTTTCTGGCACACGTTAAGTTCCAAAAAATATTTTAAAAGTCAGGCTGTTGATTTACAGGATAGGAGATTGGCTTTTAGACTTTCATTGTCTTTCAGATTCATAACTCAATTATTAATCAAAGCTTAAAGATTTTTGGCTGGATTTTCATTGTAACTGCTGTCAGAAAAGGAGTCCTTGGTGAAGAGTAACACAGACACATCACCTTGGACTTTATTACTGTATAATGAGGATTTTGTTGGTTTTGATAATGAATTAGCACTTTGTTTATAAATGGCCGTTTAGTATCTTTGAACAGCTCTGGTGATGTTATAAAGAAATAAAACACACTTTTAAGACAGCATCGAAGCTACCCAATCTTGAATGCTGCATAGAGGTGATACCAGTGTCAAAGTAGGGAGAACCTGTTGACAAGAAGCTAATGAACACTGGACAACAGTGGGGTCCTATTCTTCCAGCATTTGTCAGTGTATTCCAGGCAGAAATAACATGAGACACAGACAACTGAATTTAAAGAAGCTTTAAACCACACATTTCAGTGTGGGAAATGAAAGGGAAAAAAAAAACCTTATTTTTATGATGTATGTCCCTAAAAATATCCTAGACTGCAATGTTTTCTTGAAGGACACTTGTGATTATTAATGAAACATATTTTTAAAGAAATGAGATAATTAAAAATAGCATGAAAGGAAGTAAGAGTTGGTGGATCAATTACATTTAATTGGAGTGAAATTACGTACATATACATAAACCAAAAAATTTATAAAAAATCGTTGAAACAAAAATAACAAAGGGCATATTTAGAATAGAACTTGAGGCTGCCTTGGAAACACTTTTGCAGGTTGGAAGAGATGAAAACTACTTCAGTGACAAATACGCGAGATGTAAATTGTTTGGTAGGTAAGGATGTAATAAAAATATGAAAAAGTAATTAATTCTTACAAATGGGAACATAATATTTTATGTTTGGATGGTGTGGATTTTTTTTGTGGGGGGAAGTGTATTTCTAGGTCCTTTTCCTTTTCCTTCTCCTTTCCCTTTCATTTCCTCTACCATCTTCTGACTCAGTCTCTCTCTCTCTCTCTCTCTCTCTCTTCTATTGTGTATTAGAACTAACTGAGAGACTTTTAGAAGAAAAAGGACATTCAGTCTGTGCAGAATAGTAGTCTTAAAATCAGTCTTGTGTTATCAATAGTTTTGGAGATTTGGCTTTTTTTTTTCTCTCCCCCATTTCCAAGTTCTGACTAGAGAAACAGACAAATCCATCCTATCTTGATTATTTATTCAGTGCTTAATTCACTTAAAAACATTATTTTCCTGAAATTTTCTCATGTCTGATTCAGGTAAAAGATTCAAACAAGGTCTTCACATGTCATAGTTTTAAACCCAGGATAATGAATAACGAAGTTCCAGAACAGCCAGTGTCATTATGAGTAAGTAGCAGAAATGAAGCAGAAATGCTGTCACTTGGAGTGTGCAGAGCACTGATAGGAGCTTTTCAAGGCCAGAGACAAAACACTGTGCAAAACTGAACCTTGATTATGATTTTTCTATACCTCAGACAAATACTCAAGAGAATGCATGGGCCATTCTGAGCATTTGTCGTTTTGTTTGGGGCATATTTCACTATTTCTAAAGACAAAGCTTTGCATTTACAAAGAAATAAATTTCAACCCATGAACAGATATTTCAAAATGGTGTCCTCACCTATTTCAGCCTGTTGCAAATGGTAACATTCAGACTGCATATCCCCAAATATAATTCTACAACAGCTAAAGTAATTAATAATAATTTCACTAAAGATGACATAGATTTTATAGATTAATTCACTGACTACTCTTTTTGTTAAAAGCCATCCTGGGTATAGAGATGAAAACAATTATCAGAAGATATAGAGCATTTTTAGCCTCACTAGGTGATAAGCATACTCTTCCTTCAAGAATGCCATATAAAAGGATTTATTTTTCTCTTCTCAAAGTTAAAATGTTCTCACAGAGAGCTTTTTATTTCCATATTGAAAATTAATCTTCTATTACTTAAAATACATTAAATAGTAAAAGAATAAAAGCTTTTTATTCACATAATTTAGGAAAGTCATTACTTTTCCATTTCTAGTGTCCAAAGTTCAGTTTCAATTAACTCTACACTTGCAGAAGGGCATCAGGATTGTTCTCGTAATAGCTCTACTTTTAAATACATACATTGAGTAATGCAAATTCTAGATGGAAACTGGTGGTTTTATTCATTGTCTAGGCCAATAATTCCAGCTGCATGAAAGATGAACTTTTACATTTATTCTCAAAGTCATATAACCATCTCTGTTCTTACTGAACCATAAGAAAAGAATTCAGGAAATACTGATTTCTACATAATAAATGTGGAGATTACAAGAAACAAAATCTTCTAAAGAACTAATTTTCTGTGTCTGCACTACACTGTAGTTGTTCATGGTACAGAAGTATAACATACCTTTCACCTGTAGATAAAAGGTTTACTCATTTTCTTTATGAAGGTGCCTTGTCCTTGCCTACTGTCACTTATCTGAGGTAGATACTCTACACAAAGTTATGTTTACCAAGGAAAAACAAAGAATGTGCAGGGAGATTTATTTTATGTGGTATATGTCTTTCTCTTTCAGGTCTAGGTTGAAGACAGAAGATGACCTCAGAAGTTTTGAATAATTTAGTCCAATTTTACCACTGCATTATGAGATAGAAAGATAAGTATAAAATGCTAGTAATAAAAGAATGTGAAAAATGAGTTTAGGCACATAAGATTGAAATAATATTTACAACAACATGCATTAACTTGACAAAAAAACCAGTGATAATCGTTATTATAGATGACAACAAAATCATTCAGGGATGGTTTTGAAGGTTTCTGCGGTTCCCAAAAGTCTCCTGGAAGTAAACACTGTTTTTTCTAATTCAGTATTAAACTTCAGATATATCATGTATCTGAACTAAACAAGCATTCGTGTGCAAGGGGATCATTAATCACTGGCCAAGATTTTCTCAGAAAACAGTGCCAGTCTGTTTTCATGCCTCAGAGTGGCTGCCTAATCTCTACAGGTATCTCTTATTTAATAGAAGTTAAAATTAGTTGTGGTGTCCATCTCTTAAAGTATACTGAGACTTAGGAAAACAGTTTTTTAAAGAAAAAGTAACATAGAAGTTACATTAGCATTTGTAGCATAGCTTAGAAGACAATTATTTTTTTACAGAAATGCAATTGGATATGACAACCAGAGGAAATTATTAAAGTAAACAATATAAAAAACCCTGATCATCAATTTTATATAGGTATACATGTAGAAATATGCATTTATATGTGCACACACACACAAACGTACATATAATTTTAAAAGCACACTAATCAGAAATCCTTTACTTGTTGTTTTTTTGATAGGAACTTCTATGGAAACTTAAAGTATCCGTGTAAAATTGTTGAGATCATCAAAGTCAGTATTTGATTTTTCGTTTTTTTTTCTATACAGATATGCTAGATATGATATATAGATATTTCTATACTAGATATGCTTTGGGAAGTATTTTTAATTAAAATTTAAAATTTAAAATTTAAAAAAAAAATAAGGTTTTTTTTAAGCTTAAAGCCAGTACTGTCTCAACAACAAGTAGGAAACATTAATTCAGAAAAAATGATCATTGATATACTTACCTTGGAATTTGGAAAGAGGGGAAGCTTCTTTCCAGGTGTATGCTTTATAAACCATGGATTTGCCTTCCACTAATCCACCTTGGTTGTCTTGGTCCTCTCATACCTTTTGGTAAGTGGAGGTGATGTATGGAAGAGATTATGGCTGTAATTTTAAATGGAAGTTCAACAGGAGAGAAATGAATTATAATTCATATGAAGGTTTGTTTCTTAAAATTTATGGAGGGAAAGTTATTTATTGTTCTTTCTTGTTTTCTAGGAGTTTTTTGCATTTTTCATGTCTAAAGAAATCTGTAATTTAAGTTTGTGTAGAACCTTAACGTTTTTGTTCAGACTTCAGCCTTTTAATAACAAGGTCTGATCAGCACCTGAACCATATCAGCAGCACAGGGCAAATTTTGAAACGAATTAAACACGAACATTTTCAGTGTCATGAAGAAAGTTATAATAAGAATAAGGTTAGAGGCAAAACTTTCCCAAGTAATGTTTTGCTGCTTAAAATATGTGTATAAAAATATTGCAAACCCTCTCCCAAATATTTTTATTTTCAATAATTAGAAAATATTCCAAGCAGATATCACAGGGTTTGAATTTTTCTTCAAAACTGTTATTCTTTGTAAAGTAAAACAGCTCATGCTTAGCACAAAATTTAAGATCAAATTTATACCAATTTTGTTGTTTTTAAAGTGAAATATGAAATTGCTAAAAAAAGAAACCCTCACAAAATGAACAAATGTACAAACTGCAAATGTTTTCAGAGTTTTTAAACTACATCCTGTGCCAAATGACATGGAAATCAACAAATGAGAAAACAGTAGTAATGAAATCTGAAACTGAGTAGTTCTTATGACAGATGAGTTCAAGAGCACTGAAAGCAGTCTTAAGCACAGCAGAACTTCCAGTTCCTGGGGATCCTCTGTCCTGTGCTAATATTTGCTTGCAAGTTATTTTTGCCACTGCAGGAAATGCTGGATTATGAGTTTTGTGTCTTAAACAGAATGTTGGTGTGATGCACTAATTTTGTTATATATGTATGGGTTCATTTTCTTTATAACAGCATATTTAGCTTCTTGATAGAACATAGTGAGATTACAACCTGACTTCCTTAGGTGGTAGAAGAAGTGTGCTAGAAATACAAAAAACATATGGCTAAAAAGAAGCAAAGACAACTGAAAATAGCCATAAAGCTGTAGATTGAATGGTGACATAATGCCCTGCAGACAAATGCAAAAAAAAGTCTATTCATAATGCCCAATGAGAAGCCATGAATGGAAATGGTATAAAAGGTTAGATTAATCTGTTCAGACTTGCAATCCACATAAGAGGAAGGCTAACAGGGACCTTACTTTTGTGAAATAAAATATCACAAATTCATTCAATTTACTAAAGGGAGACTTCAACTTTTAACCTCAAAAATGTCATTTCCTATTGTAATGGAGGGGAAAAAAACAAAAAACCCTTGAGATTACTTTCACCCTCATTTCAGGAGTTTCCCTGAATAAAATGAGACTTAGATTACATGAGTCTGGATGTGTTCATTCCTCAAACTCTAACCTATTTGTGAAGCTGTTTAATTCCATAATTATTTTAGTTTTGTGTTCTAAAGCTCCTCAGTTACCTGAGCTGTAGCATCAACCATTAAATTGCAGTGTTCAGTATATACAAGTCCATTGCTGGTGCCCACAATTGGACTGAGGTGTTTAATGCCCTAAATCCATACTATTAAAGTGTCTCAGGCTTTGAAAGAGGAAAACATCAAAAAATGGTTGCTACTGGTAGGAACTGTCTCAAGCCACAGCTTTGTTAGGAGTGACACTATAACCTGAGCACTTCAGATGGTTGGATCATAGTGCTGGGAATGGTCCCTGACACTTTGTAATTTCCTAGAATAGATGTAGCTTATATTTATGCTTCTAGATAGAATCCTAACAGCACCGATGTGCTCAGTGTCAGAAAGTTGATAATACCTGTGAAACAGCAGTTCTCAGAGCACAGATATCATTTAAGCCGCATTAAAACACAGAAATAGCTCATTGGTGAGGGATTTAACCTAAATTTGGGGAAACAGAACTTCCAACACTTATTTTAATTCATCTGGTCTAAGATTACTGTTTATATTTCCTACCAGTGTGGCTTTATCTGTGTATTACTTTAGGCTTAGGAACTGTAAGCATCCATTTCTTCAATATAAATATGTTTTCAATATATAATATATTCTGCATTCTATCTCCTAATGGGAACTTTTTTTTTTTTTTTTTTTTTTTTTTTTTGTAGTTCAGCTGTACTGTTGGACTACATCAAAACTAGAAGGACTGGAAAAGTTATATCCCTTAATAAATTGTATCTCACTGGTTGAGAGTGAAGTACAGGATGAATGATTGCCATTGAGGGGAGGGGGAGCAGGGAACAGAATACAGAA
This sequence comes from Cinclus cinclus, assembly GCF_963662255.1. NCBI lineage: Eukaryota > Metazoa > Chordata > Aves > Passeriformes > Cinclidae > Cinclus > Cinclus cinclus. The sequence continues at coordinate 13,090,480 of NC_085048.1, read as the reverse complement.
TTCAGGACACCCAGCTCTAACAGGGAGAGGTGCTACTCATAATGGTGGAAGCCCCTGTAAGTCCCCCCATATTTTGTCTAACCTAGTTCAAGTATTCTAAACCAAAACAATTTAAAGATTAGAATCCTCAAGTGAAATGAAATATCTAATTTCCCTCCAGGAAGTGGGATTTATATTTGTTCTTTCAATGGCAGCTTCCACTTGCTAATTTTGGTGTCTTCTCACTTTGTGAGAAACTAAACTTTCCTTATACATCATACAGAGGGTGAGTTGTGATTAAGATTTACAATGGTGATCCATTTCTTTTGGACCTAGACAGTCTTTTTTAAGCCAAATCACCTAGAAAAGACAACAGCTTTTATTACTAGGGTCATAAAGTAAAAAGTAGGTGAGTCATCTATTAAGGTTGTTTATTTCTCTACAAAAAGGAAAAAAAAATAAACTAATGATCCTAATATGGCAAAAATTAGAAAGCATCAGTATGAGAAACATTGTTCAAATACTTTATGAATTCCAGAACCAAAAACATTTTAGAAGCTTATTAAAGTTAAACTTTAATTTATATATAGACACTTTATGTTTGTACAAAGCTTGTGAAAATGGGCCCTGTTTCATCACTCTGACTTCTCAGTGTTATAACCATACAAAATAAAAAAAAAAAAATAATTTCTATTTTTAAATTTCTTACTGTTGTTTTAATAAATATCTATAAAAATATGACCACCATCCTCAAGAGCTACAAAGATGTTTTTCGTTTCCTGACAAATTAACCTCAAAGGCAGAATTGTAATTATTTACCTAATGAGGTAACTTTCTTCAGTACACCTGCTCATGCACAAGGCTGGAATACCTAGATTATAAGTAAGATAACTTCTCCTTGCTTTTAAATCAGGGATGTTCAACTTACATCAGCTGGAGTTGTATAAAAAAGAGCTGGATATACTTATAAGGGCTGTGGAAAGAGCTTACAACTTTTAACTGACTAGCTCATGCTGTTAGAAAGTTGTCAGTTTTTCAGAAATACAGACATTCTTGAAAGAATAAATTATTAAAATGAGAATAATTCACCCTTAAAGCCTACAGATATGCAAATGCATTTAGCAGATGAATATTCTATATTACTTTAAATACCCTTTATTTGACATCCACATGAATTGTCTATTGTACTGAACATGTTTGAGCTCTCCAGGTCTACAGATAGTTGTTCTTTTGTTGGTCACATACACCTGCAGTCTGAAAAAGCAAAACATCAGTCAGACTGACTGATGGACTAAATGAATTCAGTATAGTTCACCGAGTCTGAGAACAGTGAAAGAATGGGTGTTGTGATGTCCAGAATAAACATCAACTTTGTTAAATGAAACCAAATGTAATAGTTGGTTTTCCTTTGTTTTGTTTTTTATAATTTTCTGTCAGAGAACATGTTTTAAATGGTGATGAATTTCATTTTCTACAAATTAAAGTTGGATATAAAAATATACTCTGGATCACGGGTATATTTATGTGTGTTTAGGATTTGCTAATCAAATTACAAATGTAAGTGATTTTGAAGAGTTTTACTTGCCGCATTTCATACTATTCTGATTTATTTTACATTCTTTATTAAATGAGTGTTAGACTTCATTTTAAAACTTGGGAATTTAATTAGCTTTGTCTTTATGCACCAATCAGTGACTGAAGACCATCTTTTCATGGTTTTGCTGTGAACTAAAGTCCTTTCAGCTAAATTTCTGTAGTCAAGATAATTTCAGAATATTTGAAGTTATTCATGTTTTCTAAGAGTTGCTAAAATGTCATCCAGAGCTTAATGAAGTACAGACATGAATTGAAAATAGAAGTATTTTATGCAATTTTGTAACCAATAAAAAACAAACTAAAAAATGTGGCAACTCCGGGTTGAAGACAAAACATATTCTGAAACAATCCACATATTAGTGCCATCCCTACAACATAAAAAATGGAAATGTAACTAATGCTAATATTTATTAGGTCAGCTGCTAGGTAGAATACTATTTTGTTTTTCATAACTTGTATTTCATTGATTTCAGCAGAAATTTTAAAGTGAAAACATCGTCAAAAGTTATATTGGTCTGTGAACATATAAATTAGGAAAATTTCCTTATTGTGTTGTGGGTATTTGAGGCATAAAACCTGCTGTTCTGAGCTACCTAGGTAGAAGCCTGCAGCTGCAAAAAAAAGGACAATGTGAGTATCCCTTTCATTATGTGCTGAAAATCTTTTAGCTTTGCAGTCAAATACTCATATGGATACTAAGTTTAAATAGACATGTTAAATATTACGCCAAATTTTCAAAGACTTTATGAAAATAATGTGTGTTTTCGGAATATCGCCTTGTAAGAAAAGAAATTATCTTAGAATGGGCCTTATTTTCAGACAACATGACATATTCAATCTCTGCAAATAAAGTTCTTCTACAGTATTATCAAAATGAGCCCCCAGATAATTAAGCTTAGAAATAATGAATAGTTTTTAAAAAGTAAAAGGGAGGAATATACAATTCTTTGGAACTCATGTCAAACATGTAAGAGACTGTCCTAAAAAGAACGAAGTAAATGAAACATAGCATTGACTGTAATAATGTTAATATTTAGTTATTCTAAATGTAATTGTATCCTAGAAATAATAGCAATGTATTTCAAGATAATTCTCATTCAATCATACACAATTGAGAGAGTAGTTTTGTGCCAAAAATCTATTTGGAAAAATGTCTTTTACCATAAGACATCATACTGGTGAACAGCTGTAGAGCCAAGAGCTATGAAAAAGCAAGGTGAACAAAAAGTTAGGAATATAAATATACCAGTTAAATGATATGAAATTGTACTTGATTAGCTGTTATATATTTTCTTGTTGTGTATAAAAACACACAAAGAGGTATTAACATATTTTAACTATATATATATATATATATATATATATATATATATATATGTATATGCACAAATATCTTATATATGCATAACCTGTAATATGAAGTGCTGACCCTTAAGAAGTGGTGTGTTTTCAGCAGATAAAAATTAGGGATTCCCAGCAGAAAGAAGAGGAAGCCTTAGATAACAATACAAGCAGATAAAATCTATAAGTCTCTTTTAAGGCTGGCTGCTTAATATATCCAGTTCCTTTCCAAAGCCATTCTTTTTACTATCATATTTATTATACTTGCAACATTTAAGATTGTAATATTACCATTAAAACTTATTGGCTTTGTCATAGTCTATAGAAAAGCTAACTTTGTTGGTTTCTTGTGGTGTGGCTTCTTTTTTGTTTGTTTCTTTGTTTGCTTGGTTTTTATTTGAAGCATCAAATTTGGTGTAAATGATTGGAAATATATTTCCTCTCATTGTAGCCAAGGACACACAGATGAGTACCTGCTGTCAGACTAAGTCATTAGGATCTTTACAATAATTCACTATTTTTCCCATCCTCAGGCATCCAAGCAAAGAAGAAGAAGAGTTTATTCAACCTGGTCTAAAAATGACATCTATTTGCATGGCCAGACTTAGAGACACCCCAGAGAAGGAGGTAACAGAGGCCTGTAACAATCCTTGCAGAACATTTTGGTTCAATATGTGCTCTGCAAGCCAGCTGGAATGTAAAATATTTTTCATGTGTGCTGTAGCAATCCCTGAGGCAGAAATGGTGGAAGCTGAGGGACTTAGTAGCACTTTGACCCTTTCAACTCGTGGTGTCATGCAGAGATGCTGTGTGCTGCTGAGAGAAATCTTCCTGGTGTTGGCATTAACATTTGCTTCCACTGATGCCTTAAGATTTTGCTTTCATAATTTTTAGATTCTGTACTGCATTAGTTTCATATAAAGTGTTAGCAAGTTCTCCTCACAGTTTAGTTAGATAAAACAATCCTTTTCCAACCCAAGAACCAAGGAAACCATTGCACCTTCAGGCCCAAAAAGTGCAAACAACAGTGAATTGAGGAGAGCAATGTGGGAGGCTGAGGCTTCATAACCTGAAGCTGTAATTGGACAATTGAGTGTGCAAATGAACCAAAGTTTATAAAAGCGTGAAAACTCATGACTCAGAGTCCATCTCGGGTGGAGCCTTAGCCAGGATCTTGTACTGCCCAAGCTATCCTTTGAAGGCCTTTTTAATAAATACCTCCTTTATTCCTTTAACTCTGTCTAGTGTCTGTTCTAGGTAGCCTCTCAAGGCATCACCACCTTCATGTGTTTTCTCTGTCCTCTCACACACAGCTGTTTGATCTTCCTGATCATCCTGATAATCCCTTTTTCTTCCTCTTTCAGTGCAGATACGTTGGTTTTGATAGTAAATTACGAAGAATGTACAACAATTCAGATTAATTCTTATCAGCACCTTCCACAGCAGCATTACTACTTTCAAACTGGAGGTATCTTTTATAATGTGCATATCACATGACATGATTCATCTTCCCTTTTTTCCTGTGCAATCATTCTGGAAATGACATCATACTATGCCTTTTAGACAATTAGAGGTCTTTTTCCTGTTCACATAAAGACAGGAACGTGTGTACAAAAAATAATTCAACATAGGATTTCTTAATATCTTTTTATGCCATTTCTGCCATTTTAGATTTTAAATGTATTTGGCTACTTCTGTAAAAGCTATGAGGCTGGGGATTTTTTTTGGCTAAATTTAGATGTCTGGATGTAACTTGTGGGGCAATTTATCTCACCAGTTTTTGACCCTGTCTGCCTTATTTCCAAATGTGTATCTCACTGGTTGCAGAAGTAAAGTTTCACAATTTTAGATACAGAAGAAATTATATGTAGTCAGATGACTTCACTCTAAAAAACTTTTTCAGAAGAAATTTAAATACCTAAGTCCTTATTATTTTTAGTGGCACCCGTGACAAGCCTACCCTATAGCTTTAATAAATAAAACATTTTATGGACTTCTGTAAGGTTCAAAAGCATTGGGAGGTGTGAAGCAAAGTACCCAACATATGGTTCAGCTGACAAGTATACCACAAATCCATGAGGAATTATACAAACGGGGTATTGTACATCAAGAAGCAATATTATTATCTTTGAACAAATAATTTCCACAGATTGTGTATTTTGTGTCCTGAAGCATTTTGTTTCCATGGAAGAACATTACCTAATATGATCTATCCACCTCAGGAAGGCATACCACCTTAAACCATGACGCATTTTAGGATCTAGACATGTCATTATATCAGGCACAATTTCAGTGACAAATTCCAATGTTAGAATGAAGAACAAAAGGAGTTAGATCCAGTGAAGAGTTAAGCATTTCCAGAAGGTTTTTCATCCTGTCCAAATGTATATGTCTAAGATAGGTGTGATGAATTGCCATCTGTCTCTTTCAATTCACAGCAGATGACTAGTTCAAAGTATGTGCCAGACTGTTACATAAACAAAGACACATTAAAACAGTTTCAGGACAAGTGTAAGCTTTTGGTATCAAAATTTTCCATACATCTAAGATTCAGCTTCTAGACATGTTGAGAAGAGATTCAGTTTCAATGCACCTAACATTATCCAAATCTTCAAGCTATGAACCCTTTCCTTATTTCAACTGATGGGCTTGTGATGGTGGTGGAGATGGAAGAAAAACGTTATGTGAAAGGCACTGAAAGGATCACTTGGGATGCTGTATGTAACTGCTATGGAAGCTCTGGAACACTTACTCACTTGGTGTCCTCCCTAAATAGTCATCTCATTTCAATATGCAGCTCTTTGAAAATCAGACTAAATTTCTTTCTGTTTCAAATAGTCACATGGCCTGGTAAAAGGGATATGAAAAAGTAGAATTGCACCATTTTGCTATCCAAAAATATCCCCAGACCAATAAAAAGAAAAAAAAATATATCTAGAGGAAATCCCTGCCATTTTTAAACTCTCATCATCAGCTAAAGAAAGTCTCATGCATCATGGATTAGGAAACCGAGGAGCACCAGTGAGTAACAAAAGTCCTCCATGGAACTTGTCTAGTACTACTTAGCTACAAAGGAGTGAGGAAAATTGCCAGCAAGTTTTTTTTTTTTACTAGCTCATTTCTTGAGAGTGTAGGATTCTGAAACCCATCATAAGCTTCTTTTGTTGCACACACTGTGCTGGTTTTGTCTTCTTTGTAATGCTTCAAAAGCTTCTACTTCATCTTTCATCTATGCATACAGAGACACCTACATGAATGAACAAATGAACAAATGCATCTAAGCTACATTCCTTAGTGAACCTTTATGGAAAATGAAAATAATGGATACAATTCCTTTCTATCTTTTAAAATATTAATTTTAGGGTGTGTAAATGAGACCCTCACAGTTCTTATGTCTCTCTATTATCTGTAAAGAGAGCTTATTTAATTCTTTATGTCTGCATGTTATCTGATGAAGCCCATAAGCAGTGGAGGAAGATGATTTATAAAAAAAGTATTTTTTATTTAATGTTATTACCTGAAGACTCTTAACTGGCATTTTGTTCTTGCACTAAACTCCTTTTAACTGCTATGGACTTCCTTTGCACATACACATTTGTCAGAAATCTTATTTAAAGCTCCATTTCAGTGCAAAATATTAAGATGATAATTGGTTACAAGGCTTGGATAGTCCACCGTATAGGCTGTTCTCTTTGACAATAGTATCCTGAGGAAAACTCAATATTGCTGATACATATATAACAGCAGTGAAGTAGTATCATGCCATTTTTTAATGCTGTGAAAGGGGTTATCTGGAAGATGAAACAGAAAAGTTCAGCACTGATCACACAGAAGTACTACAGCTCCAGTCACACCCGTATCAGTTATCCAGCTGAGTCATGCCTGTGTCCATCCTGCTAACAAACTGCTGGAACATGACCTGCCCAAACAGAGTCTTTCAAAGAAGCTGTCAAAGAGGCCAAGGAATCACAGAACTGCTGGTTGTAAGGGATTGCTGCAGGTCATACAGTTCAGCTCCCACTTGAAGCAGGACCACTGATGATAATAGATCAGGGCACCTGCAAATTTATCCTACTGAGCTTTAAATATTACTCAAAGGATAAAAGTTTTCTTCAATTGCTCTGGCAATCCTGCTGCAGTACTGCATTGCATATAATGCTGAATATTTTCCTAAATGCCTAATCTGAACCCTCTGATCCACAGTTTGTTCTTATTCCCCTTATTCTTCTCATCATTTACTTACTGACAAGAGTTACACTCTGGTCTGTAACTGCTTTTCAGGCAACTGCAGCTCACCTTTTGAGTCTCCTCCAGGACATAAGTTCACCCTTTAGCCTCTTTGTTTTCAGACAGAACAAGTCCAGCTCTGTAAATGGCTGTTTTTATTTCCAAGAGTGTGAATAATGGTCCAAATGATGGAGATTAATGAAATCATAAGGCTGGAAGTGACCTCATTTAACTTGTCCATTCTGCCCCAAGTAAGATCAATTGCTTCTATATCATTCTTGACAGATTTTTCTCTAATCTAAACATCTCCAATGATGAGGGCTCTCTAGCTTATCTGGCTCAGAGACTGAGATTTCTGGTAAAATAGTTTGATACATTTGGGCCCAGGCTCTTTGCTCCTGTCACAGCCCCATATTTTCAGGGCTCTGCTCTCAGCTCCAGCCAGCAGTGAGGATGAGCACATCCCCTCCACAAGCGCACACACCAGAAATAGCACAAAGAGCCACACCTGTACTGTCACCCACACAGAAACACTGAACAACATCAATGGCTTGATCCTATTCCTTGCCTCCTGCAGAGCAGGGTTAAAGCTTACTAGTGGAATACATTAGCATGTACACATACACACAATTATATATATACACATACATATGCACACATGGACCTTTTCCTATAGTGAGGTTTATATGGTCAAGCCAGTTGCTGGCTGCCAGACTTTGGTCTCCTGTAGTTGCTGTCATCCAGAGCTTGGCCCCTCATGCATCAACTTTCCCCTCCAGGAGCTCCTTAAATAGAACTCTTCTCCTAGCACTCAATGTATTTGGCTGTGAGTTCTCTAGGACATACACGAGTGTCAGATAGGAAATGCATCAACCCCAAGATAGAAAAAGGATTCAATAAAAGTATAAAATAGACTGCAGTGAACAGGGGCAGAGCTTTCCAGGTGAGTATACTGACCCATTTCTTTTTCCTTTTTGGTCCTTTCCCCAAACATTTCACATGTTCTACCAGCTCCCTTAAGACAGCTTGTAAGTTTTACACAAGCTGCATGTTCTCCCACTGGACTCTGAGATAAGTCCTGCAACTCTTTAGGCAATATCCCTCTAGATCTGATGGCTTTCCAGAGACAGTCTCCTTTTGATGCACCTTAGTGTCTTTCACAGCAGGGACAGTGATTTTTCTCTTCCAATGTTTGCTTTTGGAGAAGCTTATCCAGTGTGCTAATTATTAGGTCACTATAGTCTTTTCAGCTGTCACTGTCCTCTACTCCTTGCTAAGTCTTTGTGATTAGCCTTTCTTTGTATAGCCTAGGAAAATTCACAAATCAAGGAGAAGCATTCAAACAAAATCACAAAAAAAATTACACTGAACTGCTGCCACTACAAAAAAATGATGATGAATGAGGCAATGAAGAGTTTTGCAGTCTTGTTTTAGATGGCATGCCTAGAAAGTACTTTATCCCAAAGATATTGTTCAATAATTTTTCAGCCAATGAAACCTGAAAAACATCAGGCATTTTTTAAGATTTTTTTTTTCCAGAATCAGCACTAAAAACGTCTCCAAAAGTTATCCTAAAAATATAAACCTTTATACAGAAAAAGTATAGAATGAATTCAACTGAATTTAGTGCCAGATGAATAATAAGCCGAAGGTCACAAAAGCAGGGCTTTATCTTCACATTAGATTTGCTTTAATTTCTGTGCAAACCTTAACTAGCTAACCAAATCATTTAACTGCTTTAATCCTTGCCTTCATTCTACTTTTCCTAATGTGCTTTCTTGTTTTTGTGATGATCATTTAGGCTGCTTGCATTCCATGCAAAATTATTGTATTGGAACATATCCAGGGCACTGAAACTTGCATTTATACATTTTTGCACAGTATTCACCACATACTTGAATATATTTTGGCATTGTTTTAAGTAAAACTAAATGTAAAGACCCAGACATAAATTTACTGTGTTCTCTTGTAATATTAGAAATAATGCAGTGCTGTTTGTTTTGGGTCTTTTAATTGACATCCTGTTCCTACTGTTCAAAATTATTTTTCAATCAAGCACAGAGAGTGCAGATGAAAATGAATCAGGGAAGAATATTCTGAAATGGAGCTCCATTTAGAGGATTCAGCAATAAACTCAAGGGGTTTTTTTATTTAGATATGGCAGACTCAATTAGCATCTCATTAGCAATAAGCTGTATAAATAGGCATGCTCAGCAAAGAGGGAAAAAAGTCAATAGTCTGCTGGCAGTCACTCAGTATCCCAGCACCAAGCTTTCAACACACAGAGAAGCTCTAATTAGGAGCTTGTCCGTGTGCATGCATCACTCATTAACTGCCTCTTTACTGAAACAGAATAATGAATTGAGCCCTTTAACGTGACATTAATAAATTGCCACCATTTTGGGAGTATCTGAATGTAAAATGGTGATGTTCATTATCAAAATTATGTTTGATGAGTTGGGTTTGTTCTGGCTCATTGAGAAGGATAATTTTCCTACTGTTAGGGCTCCTTCCAAAAAATAAGTCTGGATGCTTTTGGCTTACTCCACAGAACTTTAAGTGAGCGTCTGGATCTCTGGAAGCCAACACTACAAACTGTAGCTATGATAGATGATGTAATGTAATGTACTAACATGTTTTCTGCATCTTGTAGCTACATGTGCAAGGGTAATTGAACGTGGCTTGAATGTATGTCTTAGGGAGAAATTCACTCATCTCCTGTTTATAGCATTTCTTCTGTTCATCAGGAGGAATTCAGCTCTCTCTGTATATGGAACATATCTGACAAATACTCGGGCCTAGACAAATCATCTGTCTCTTGTTCTGAGTCCATTTCCTCTCTTGCTGTTTCCTCCCTGTTATATTTCACCTTTTGTATGAAACAAAATAAATGAAATGGACTATTTTGCTTGTTTGTGAATGGTTGTTTGTAGAAGACACTGGTCTATGGATTTTGAGCCCCATGCTGCTCACTAGATGGGGGTCAAAATTGGGTTTTTCAGAGCTGCATCATGCCACTAAGGGAGCTGTGCAAAGACTAATGGGTGGGTGACCTGGTCCACTGTCTGGTACAAAACAACCTAATCCCAAAGTGCAGTGGGAGAAGCAGAAGATGTTAACATTTGCCTTTTTGAAATGCTCTCAGAAACTCTTGCCTTTGGCTCTTGTTATGTGACGGATATGCTTTGTGTCCTTAGTCATCAATACAGCTACCTTCATGTGTGGGTTCACATGGCTGATTAGAGACAATTGCACTAGAGGATAAATCTGATAAAGAGCAAGTTAGTAAAGCAGAACTGTGGTGGTATGCATAAAAGAACTGATCACTCTTCAGGGCAGGACACATAATGATAAATTCTATATTTCTCAAATTAAAAGCAAGCAAAATGCATTCATCTGTGACTGTAACACAGCTATAAAAAGGTGCTCGTGAAACTGTGCAATAGCAAACATGAATTTTTGCCAAAGTAGCTCTATACAACAGGTAAGGTTAGCTGTATTATGGAGAAACATCATATTATTATGTTTAATGTTAAAAATTCATATAAAAACATCCATACTGACCTGTCTCAACTATGTCAAATTTTTTAAAGCCTTGGAGAAATTTTGTTAAAATAAATAATTATTTTTCTTATCTACATTTGCTCACATTTGCTCAATGAACTGCAAAATCATTGGAATTAGACACCATGCACATTCAATTATTGTTATTGGAAATAATGTTTCTAATTCTATGAACACAACAGGCTATTACAGATTCATTTTATACAACTCTTTCCTGGCTTTAGTAATCTTTAATGAATAAATATCATAGTCCTTGACTGTATTTTTCCTAACAAAATTTCCAGTCTCTGTGACAAATAGAGTAACAGCATTTTAAATTTATTTAATTTGATAATTGATAAGACAGGTTTTGTAGTATGAACTAGGAAAGAAGTGAGTTTGCCACATTTATATTGCCAGTTCTCATTTCTTCAGTTTTCTCCTCCTGACTTTGACATATAGATTGGAAACTTCTTGTGGCAGGACAGTGTATGGAACAGTGAACCTCTAGAGCTTCAATTTCATAATTTTAATACAAATATTAAATGTCTGTAAAATCATTCCCATAAACATTAGCTTGTAGGAATGATTTCTTAACTTAATAGAAAAGCTATTCAGGAAAGCTAGTTAGGATCTTGTAATTCACCTAATAATTTAGTGCAATTTAAGACAAGATGCAGTGTAGAAACCAGTACTAAATTTATGTGGAAGTTGAATAAAACTAATACTTGTTGTTTAATCTTACCTTAGTCAGCTGACATTCCCCCTGAGAAATATTTGTCCTTGGATTTTCTTGGAATACAAGAAAAAAGCTATGGACCAAAATTCACAATAAGTCAATACTCTTAATTAAGATCTATTTCTCGTATAGTCTGTCTGATCCTTGGCAATGCTTTATCTCACTAAAGTCTCCAGCAGATATATGATGGGGGACTAAAATCAGATAGCTGAGGCAGCTAGAGCCACCAGACAGTCTCCCACATTGTCCTTCTGATAGATTCTGCCACTGAGCAGAATGCCTCATGTTTTGGAAGAAAGTTTCTAAACCAGTATGGTGAGAAGAAATAAGTTTAACTTAGCATATTAAATTGAAATAACTCTATTTTATATATCCAGGAAGCTGAAAAGTTAAGGAATGTAAAACCTGTCACACAAATAACTCAGACATCTATATAGTTTAGTAACAACATCTGTGAGTGAATGATGAAGATGGCTAGGGTGCTAACAAATTTAGCCATGTGATTCCCATCTGCTGTTATATAGTTTCAGACCTCTGAATGAAACACAAATCTGATGAAGAATTCTTCTTGGAAAGGCCCACTCAGAAAAGTGTATCTTGTACATATTCTGGTGTTAGATGTCTTGTGGTTCTGAGAAATACCATGTCCCTAATTCTGACTACCTAACCCTGACTATATATTTAAGATATGTTTGGAGTGGTGGGGCTTTTTTTGTTTGTTTGTTTTGTTTTGTTTGTTTGTTTTTTTAATGCATATCAGATTTTCAACATACCCCATCAAAATGAAATTACTTCTTCTGGGGAACTTTTTGAAGAACTCACCAGGAAATATTTAAAATTTTAAAGTGTGAATGACTATATTAAACTTTCAATTTCTCATTTTATTTTATGGAAAATGAAGACAAAGAAATATTTCTGAGAGTGCCTATTATTTATTACATAAACACCTGATTATTTAAATCTAAGGTAAACCACTAAATAGATTAATTGAAAGAACTCTGTGTTTCTCTATCTTCATGAGTAATAAAACTCTAGGATGACTAGCTGAGATATGGGAATTTATATTGTAAAGTATAGTAGGAGAATCCTACCCTACTGATAAAAATGTATCAGTTATAATGTTACCTAAGAGATGAGGCTTACTCTACAGTCAGTAGAGGGAAGTCAGCACCTCCTTAAGGTACTTCATCTCAAAGCTCATTTGACAGATTTTTAGAGCAGGATAAACTGTTAAACTGTCATTTGAAAGCCACCATTTACTTCCACTCTCGTGAGGGAACCTAGGCAAAGAGCTGAACACACTATTTCAATTTCAGATGGCTGTTAAGGAAGATTAATCTTATCCATTCAAACTTTAGTGATAACTTTTAAATCTTCCTTAATCATTGTATATTTGAAATCAATTTATGGGATTCTTTAATAATGCCTCAAGACGTCATACAAACTCTCACAAACAGACTTGATGCACAAAGTTTGTTTCTGGCTTTTCTGCACTGTTGTCATTCTGTGCCCAAACATGCTGCTTTCAAGTATTACTTCTATAAAATACTTCAAGATTTCTTGTGTCATTTTCCTACGTTTGATGAATAATGAATGCAAACATCTTCCAGTATTTCCAAAACTAACATTAATTTTACTGAGCTTTTCAACTATAAGTTAAGTGGCACTTACAGAATCCAATTCTGCTTATTTGAATTTATAGTATTTTTGAACTTAACAAGTATCAAAGAATCAGACAAAAAAATCATGTCCCATTAGAATACATTATGAAAAATGTACTAGAACTGAATGGAAGAGCTGAGTTTAACCTCTAGAAAATGTTTCCTCATTATAAATGTAATTATACTGGGCTTACGGCATAGCTGTTTTGTGTTTGTTGTGGGGGGGTTTTCTTGTAAGGGTTTTTGTTTGGTTGGCTTTTTGTTAACTTATATCCATAGTCTTACATTAAAAGTCAAGAAGTTGGCTGATTTTGTACTAGCATTTTATTTCAGAAGAGAAAAAATATATTTAGCCTATTAATTTAGGTGATGTTGGCAACCTTACAATAAATCAATAAATTTCTGTACCTTATGCAAATTGTGACCTTTATGTTGAAATATTTTTCTGAAAGTAAAACATTATATTCTGGTCAATTTTATAATTAAAAACTATAAACTTCTCTCCAGGTATGTAATAACAGTGTTTATACACATTTGCTATATGATACAGAGCTATTCCAGCACAATTAAAATAATTAATCCAACAAAAAAAAATATTCTTTCAGCTCCTTCTTAGGTTTTAAATGCAAGCTTTTAGTCTTATCCAAAAACCGGTCAAAGAAACACCACTTCATTTTAACTCGTCAGAGAATTCTGTGTTACTTTTGGACAGAAGGAGAGAATCAGACACACAACTCTGAATGATTTGGTTCTCAAAACCATGTGGTTTTGAGAAATATTCATGAAAATAATCAAATCTATTTGTGTTTGCAGAATTAGAAGGGTTTTGAAAAGCTTTTTAGACATTATAGAATATATCCACTGCAGGTGATGTCATATAACTTCATAACACAAGGTCTGTCTTCATTCATAAAGATTTTGCATTGTAATAGTTAAAGCTTAGGGGAACAGATTTATGGAAAGCAGTTGCAAAATGCATGTCTGAGAGGAGCATCATTCAGATGTCTTCTGAATCACTTAACGTTTTACTGTTGGTCCAAACTAAGCTTCATTGAGTGCATTGGTGCTTACTTGATTCTCTGATACATATTGGCCAAGCTACTGAACTCTACAATCAGACAAGCTACGAATAAGTGGAGTATACCTGCAAACAGTAAATTCCACAAATTATAAATTGGCTTGCCTACGATGTTAATTTGTTAGAGCGATCCCTGGCATGGGTTTGGGCAATGTGAATTAGAACTATACAAACATTCCCCAGGTCTAATTTGGAAATTAGTAAGGATGATTTGGCAGGGACCATTTCAGAAAAGTGATTTGGATGCACCACTTTGTTTTGGCTAGTAAAAGTGTTCAGTAACATGGACAGTGACAGATCATGCCAGCTTGGCTGCACAACCCGTAGCTTGCTTCAATTGACTAATGTATATTTATTTCCTCTATGTGACTTGAGGAACTTATGGGTTTAATAATCTGAGACAATGCTAAGAATGACCAGCAAAGTGCTCCTGGAGCAGAGAGAGGAAATGATAGAAAAGCCAGAAGACAGAATTGAGATGAGAATGAGAAAAGAATGTGCAATATACCTTCTTTGGCAATCATGGCTTCTTAAAATGGCTCAGCTGGTTATGAAATTTCAGCTCAGCACAGGTGTTTAGTGAAAGTTTGGGTTACTAGATCTGGTAATTTTATATTTAACTTCTACAGTGTACTTATTTAACAAGATGCATCCAGGAAAAGAAGATGAAAATTAAGGCATAACTGTAGTCTATAAAAATTATTTAAAGAATAGGGAGTTCTTTTACTCCATGGTTCTTGGTCTATTTTTTTAAAGTAAGGTTAAACAATGCAGCTGAAAATTCTTTTGCAGCAGAAGGGTGTTCCAACCACCTTACTAAAATGTCTGCTCTGTGTTTCTACTCTTCAATCATCTGATGCACAGTATCAGTATCCTAGTGCTAAGAATGTTTAGGATCCCTGTGCCTTCCTGGGAAACTGAATTTACACAGGTCAATCAGTCTGAGTATAAGGTAGGTCAGCACATATCAGAATTGTTCACAAGAGAGGAAGACAAATCTTGCTTGGGAAAGCACAAAAATTTGCTATATTTTCTAATCCCAGAAGCAGTTTTTCTGTCCTGGGATGACCTAGGCTTTCTGTAATTGTCTTTTGGAAGAATTGAAGGGCCAACAAATTTCTGGTGCAGGAGGGACACAGAGTAGTGTATGGACAATCCTCTTGCTCCCATGCAGGAACATTGCAATTCAGGACAAAGATAAGGGAAGGAGGCAAGGCAAACTAAGGCCTAGAAAACATCAATTCTTTGAGGATTAGGATCTACACTGTCAAAATCAGTTAAGGATCTGCTGACAGTGGACCTCATATACAAAGAATGTTCAGCTTGGTGAGCCACAGACTTTCTCTGGCTGTGTTTCCTCTGTATCACACAAATAGTAGATTCCTGAATCTGGCTAATCAGACATAGCCCTTGCAATCCTGAAATATTTGATATCGTAATTTTTTCTATTCTTAAAAGAATAATGAATGTGTCTGTGTTTAGTCAGCCCCTCTGACAACCAGTATCTTTTTTATTCTCATAGTTTACCTTTCAGACTAGTTTAATCAAATGCAAAGAATAGACAATCCTATTTCATTTTGTACCTTTGTAACCAGGCCTTTTAAGCTGACAATGTGAAAATATGAAAAAAAGACCTCCTATCACCCTAGATAACTTACACCCTATACTCAAACAATTTGAAAGTTAGTGTCTGAATTCAAAATAAATTTACAAAAATAGATTTCAGTTAGAGGAAATGATGTCACAATACAAGTCTAGAAATAGCTAAACTCACTGGGTAATCATTAAACCTGAGTCAATTTTATTGCAGCTGTGAGAGTTGCACACATTAAAGAGCAAGGAATATATAGTTTGAGCATTTCCAAACCATGAAGTAAACATATTTTGAAAAAGGTCAATCAGGCAAAGTTCAAACAGTTTTCAGTATCATAGAAAAGGTGTCTTTAATGCATTGCTTAAGTACTAGCTAAGCAACAATTATTTTTTAAGCTGTCTATTGAAACATTAAATGGTAGGAATGACAATGCTTTAGAAACAGTCTGTACAAAGTGAGCAAAAGACTTCAGTGAGGAACTTACCACAGTCAAGTAATATACTCCAGAATCTCATTTCTAAAGGCACTCATCTTTCTTTGAAGTTTTCTATTTTCCTCCATGTCCAGAACTCAAATTTATTTTTAAGTCAGGACAAACGTGGGAGTTTTTTATAAAAAAGGGGCATAAGAAATGTTTGCTACAGAGTGCAAGGACTCACACTTTGGAATGTGTTTTAAACTATTTCTCAAATTTCTGAAAAAAAGAGAAAAAATCTTACGTTTTCTACCTGGAGGCTGAGATTCATTACACTAACTTTAGCAAATTATAAGTTAGAAGATTGGGCTATGTTAGTGATCTCTTTAAATCTAATAAAGACATAAAGCTGGGGAACTGCTAATCCTACTTATCTTAAACAGCTGGTTATAATGTAATTAATTTCCTTTTCAAGGTGTCAGTTTTTATCTTTTGGATGCTTCCTTCTTCTAAACCTTTACAGCTTTTGCGATTCTAAAGTAGTCTTTTTTAACTTGATGGTATTAAAGAGTTTAGAATAATGGAATGTATAATTATAAGCCATTTATACCATTAATAAATATGCAAAATAAAATTTTCCATTCACACATTAAAAACGTATATTTCACATATATGTGTGTACCATTTAATTATAAAATGAATTTTATGCTGTCCTTGGCATTCATTCAGCTGGCCTTGTACACACAAATTGATTTGGGGATTGCCTATATAAATATTAATTCAGAAGAAGGGTTTACAGCATTTTTGTGTATTTTTCACAATTTAATTGAAAGGTAATCTTGTTTTAGTAAGAAAAACAATAAACCAATAGCATATTTTCCCTTTTCCTGAGTATAACCAGTACAACCACTGAATCAAACTGGGAGGGAGGGAGTGTTAGAGAGTGTAAAAATGTGGTAAATGGCTTCAAAAATCTATTAAACAAAATTAATTTATAGGTAATATATTATTGACCTTAAGATTGTCTTGCTTAATGTAAAAAACCTCAAGTAATCACATAAAATAAAAAGTTAATGTGATTTGTAGAAAGAAAATGGAATGCAGACTCAATGCCTTTATCTCTTCAGCAAGTAATTACTAGGAACATGTTTTATATTGCTCAAGGTATTTCAAAGAAACTTCTAAACCATACAGAGCAGAAGACAATCTTTCCACAGTTACAAAAAAAAAAAAAAAAAAAAAAAAAAAGTGGGTTATTCAACTTCATCAGTAGAAATCTCTGTAAACACTTTTGACTGGTTTGAAGATGTCTTGGTATGGACAGGTGTTTTTGCCAAACTGCTGTCTAAAATATTCTTATATTTTGCAATTTTGTACAGTTAAAATTAACTTATTTCCCTTGAATCCCTTCTTCCTTAAAAAAAAAAATGGGGGGGGGGGGGTGGCAGGGGGCAAGTAATGCGGAAATAAGTCTGGTCTTTTATTTCAGGGGCTATTAAGTCTGTATCTTTCCACCATATCTTTTCCCATACATTTATACTGAAGTTTTTGAGTTATCCTCAGAAAGTCACAATAAAGTATTGAAATAAAAATTCATTGGTTGTACTAGGATGTAAAGAAAAGAAGTTACTTTCTAAGGCTATATAGGAAGCTTTTGATAGAAAACTACTTAAGTACAAACTCATTGCTGGAGTCATATCAACAGTACCATAATGTGTTTCAAACATTTACCTCTTTATCTTGTAAGATTGAATTTCTTCAGAGACTGTTTCTACATGCATGCTTTTAAGAACCTATCCTTAAAAGATAAAAAATTAATATAATTTTGGAACTGTCTCATATGGGATTCAGCTGTAGGTTAAGAAGCTCATCTTTTTTTTTTTTTTTTTTTTTTTTTTTGCCTACACATAGGTGTGCTATGTGTCTCCCACTCTTAGCAAAGGAGGTGTCATTAGTACAGTGAAGAGGGCTTGGGAAATATTTCATCTTTTTATAAAGCAGACTATTAGTGAGTAACTAGTGTGTGCTAAAGGAATTATTTAGTGTTTCCTGTGGTGCCATGAGTTTTCCAAGATATTCATATAGCATTCACAGATATAGCAGAGATCATAGGAGAACAAAGCCTCTAGTAATATCAAGCAGAAATTACATTGGTTGTCCAAGGCCAGCTAAAATTACAGCAGTGTTTTGCTGTCACCCAAGCCAACAACCAAGTACTACACAGCCACTGTATCACTCTCCCGCCAGCAGGATCAGGGAGAGAAGTGGAAGGGTAAAAAACAGAAAACTTCTGGGCTGATGACAGTTTTTAGGGAAAGCAAACTGAAGTGGAAGGGTAAAAACCAGAAAACTTCTGGGTTGAGGACAGTTTTTAGGGAAAGCAAAAGCTACACACACAAAAGCAAAGGAAAACAAGCATTTAATTCATTGCTTCCCATGGGCAGACAGGTGTTCAGCCACCTCCAGGAGAGCAAGACCCATCATGAATAACATTGACTTTGAGAAGACAAACACCATCAGTCCAATGTCCCTTACTTCTTCCTTCTTCCCCCGGCTTTCTATTCTGAGCATGACATCTTATGATCTGGAATTTCCCTTCTGTCATTTTGTTCACCTGTCCTGGCTCTATCTCCTCCCAACCTCCCCTGCAGCTCCAGCTTCCTCACCAGTGTGGAAGTAAAAAATCCAGAAAAGACCTTGGCACTTGAAGAAAATTACCCGAGCCAAACCCAGCACAATTAAATTATTATTTCAAGAAACTGAATCATATCTCTGATGGAGAACAGCTAAATATCCATTCTAGGACATGACTGAATTTTGATTCAAAGTGCAATTCTGTTATCAATTCAACAGTATAAAATTCCATTTGAAATGTCCCCCAATGAGACACCTAAGTTCCATGGGTGCTGAGTTGTATCTGCCAGTCCAGTGTAGACTCACTGTGCTTTGCACAGGTATAGATGACTGCATATAAACAATTCTATTTGGTTTCCTTTATATTGAACCAAATCTTACCACAGACACTTAAAATGTGTTGAGAAATCTACACTCTCCTGTATTTGTCCTTCCTTCTTTGTTACCCTCAGTCCTAAAGCATCAAATTGTCTGGACAAATCTAGATGAAACATCTGAGCTATCAGAATGTAATTAACTCTAAAGTCTACAGGGATCAATGTCTTTCTTTCTTACGAGAGCACATAAGGACACTGAATAAAAGAAGTTTTTCAACTTTGCTTAAATACACCTAATTTCAGCAATCTATCAGCCTTTAATCTAACTCCTCTTCTGAATGGTTTTGTTAAAATAAATCAGCTTATTTATATTTTCTTAGAAAAATTGTGAAGACTCACTATGCTTTATAGTATATAAAATTGAGTTATGCTTATTTTTTAATCAGCTATGACCTGCATATATTTTAATGGTATAAATATAGAATATATTTATATTTAATATATAAACATCTTTAAATTTATATATTTATATTTATATTTATATTTATATTTATATTTATATTTATATTTATATTTATATTTAGTATAAAAAAGATTAAAATCTTAAATATTTGGGGGTGCATTTTTTATACCTTTATTTGTTTTTAATGCAAATTTAGGGCCCATCTGAAGGCAGAATAATTCAAATTCAGCTCCTGAAATTTGGAAAACATGTCTAATTTGAATAGTGTCTTTAAATTTCATTATTTTTAAATAACATTTATGCACATTGTGTTATTTTGGATGTAATTTCAAAGTATTAATTTCTACTGAACACAGAAAAATAATCTCCTAATGTCTTCCTGCTTCCAACTTTGTATTCTTTTGTGTGAACCTTCTCATTAAAAAAAAAAAAATGTATGCAGATGACTAATTTTATTGGTTTGGTATGAAAAAATTCAGGCTTAAGGTCTTAGTCTAAATTGCAGGTGCAGTTTCAAAGAAGTAAGTGATTGGAAGAGACCTGAAGCCTCAACTGGAAACTATTGAATAAATATGAATTCTAAATTGTACCAAGAATTCAGGGTGGGAAAACATGCAGAGCATGGGTGAATTGCATCCTTTCTTTGCTCCTGCTCCTTTATTACTGTCGGAAGGCATCTGATGCTCACTGCTGCATTGTTGGGGATTGGTTCTTTCCCTTTTCCCTCTGTGGAATTTTCCCCATTGTCATGCTAAGATACCTGTTGACTGGGCCCTGGTGACAAGGGGGACGGGAGAGAAGAGGGAAACCCCTGGATATCCAAACATCCAGAAGAGCAGACAGAAGGCTCTGGCTGTCCCCATTTCCCCCGCAGAGTTCGGACGAGAAGGACGATCACTGCCTCTGACCCATCCCTGCCATCCCAGCACCAGGAGCCATCCTCACTGCTGTCAGACCGTGCCCTGCTCCCTTCTCGCTGTAACCTGCCACCATCCAGCACTCTGCTGAGCACCAGGACCCACACCATGAGCGGAGAGCTCTCTCTCCATCTCTCTCTCCCCCTGGGACAGCTCTGCCATCACCCCCAGCCCTCCTGCGGCTCTGCGGGACCCGCCCGCCCCCAGCACCGGGAACTGCAGCTCAGGGAAAAGGTGCCTGCAGCCAAAAAACACTGGGACTGAGTTACTGTTCTGTTTGTGGGTAATTTCATAGCTGTTGTTGTTCTTGTTTGTCTTGTTAAATATACTAGTAAAGAACTGTTATTCCTACCCCCATATCTTTGCCTGAGAGCTCCCTTAATTCCAAAATTATAATAATATGTAGGGAGGAGGGATCACTCAGTTCAAAGGGAGCCTTCTGCCTTTCTTAGCAAACACCTGTCTTTCAAACTAGGACATGTATTCATTTAAATGAAGAAAAGGAGTTTAAAGATCCATGTACTGTAAATTGTACATGAAAAATATGCTTTGAAGGTATCATGAAACAAGAAGAGTAGAACATGAACTCTAACAACAGTATAGACATGCATCATATTGGAGACACCATATCTCATGTCATAATATTTACCTCAAAATAGTGGATATTTGTTCCCCACCTACTCACCTATCCAGTTATATATATAATGTTTATATATATATGTATGTATCTCAGTATAACAATATTCCTATGTTCACCCTCAGAAGAATCTGTAAATGTAATTCAGATTCTGAATGCCTTGTACACTGTTTGTAAAACAAATTCTCTCCTTTTTCAGTCTGACAATCTTTTTGTCCATTGTTTATTAATATTTTTGGTTGTCTTTGTAATCTATTCAGGATTAAATTGACTTCATTTCTCCAGTGTAATTGCCGCAACAGATAGTAAAGATATTGAGCATATTTTCTAAACATTTTGCACAGCACATCTACATTCTCTGAATTAATTGTTAAAATTTGAGCTTTGTCTCTCTAGCTGTTTGCTTAAATTTTAGTCATCCCAGTATACACATCATTACCTTAGACTCCTTTTAAAATCAATGAGGGAATAAAATCAGCTCAAAAGGTTTTTCATTTGACCTTGTTCAAATCCTTATTTCAGGAAGGTATCAATCTATCAATCTTCCTTTGGAAGTGCCAATTTCTTTCAATTAACCATAAGAAGAGTTAGTATAATTAGCTCACAGGCATATGTCTACTTCCAGTCATCCCAACCCTAGTTTAGCTGTCTAGTGCAATTAATTTTTTTACTCACCCATTTCCCTTTAGTATTCAAAGGTTCACACTTTTTTGCTGTGAATTACAATTCAATAAAAAAGTCCTTTAAGTATTCCACAGGCACATTGAATTATGCATTTAAGAATTGTAAGCACCTGTCTTATCAGATAATTTAACTTATTTGCACATTATGCTGCAATTGGTAAAAAGAAATTGCATATTTGCACAATAAATTAACATTCTTAATGTTTTAGTATGTTTGTGCTAAAACAGCCAATTTGAAAAGAACAATGTTCATTTCTTTTACAAAGCAAGAGGAAATATGCAGCTCTTTCATGACTATTCTACTGGTCTTCAGGCTGCCAGTTGTAGTAATGTAGGCTCCTTCTTATAGATCTCATATATTCCGTTTTTTTCCTTTTGTTGCTGTTGATGAAGGTATGTTCCATGTACATATTCTATGTGTATGTATACACATTCTGTGTATATTTGAAATGCTGGTGCTACATTAACTTGTACATCAGCAGGAGCTACTGCAGAGACAAGCAGCAAGGAGAAGGCAGCTGCTGCCTCCCATTGCTGTTTCTCCGAGCCGTTCATCCCTCACGTAATTTAATAAGTGTTCCATTAAGAAGTGGATTCCCATGAGTCCCTTTTGTAAGATATAGTCCACAAAGCTTCAAACAAAGCTCATAATGATTTTTGTGTCTCTGTGCAATACTGTAATTTCTCATAGATACATTTGTTTGGTTTTTTTATAAAGAAAAGCCAAGGAGAGAGAAAGTGCTTTTTATAAAAGTAATTAATGCAGCAGAATTTTTTTATAAAACTTATATTTTATCTGGCATGGATTACATCTTTAAAACAAAAGTGTCCCAGTCACAGATCACCCTGAAACTTTATTAGAAATCTCTTGGTTTCTTCTCAGTTGTGCCTCTGAGGTTTATTTGAGCTTTGAAACTTTATCTGTTCAGCGATATCTTTTTCAAAACATTCTGATTGTCAAAGGAGTACACAGATTTGATTTCATTTGATTTATCATTTCTTTTTATATGTGGCTTTTCTTTGCAGAATTTTATTAGTAAATCACCTTCAAGAGTGATGCATAGACATACTGAAATTGAAGCTCTCCAAGATTTTATCCATATAAAATCAAAGCATTTATTTTAACACTAGGTTGTCTAAGAACACTTATTAGCTCTGCTGATGAAACATTGCAAAATATTTCTCATGTTATCATATTGAAGAAAGGAACCCTATACATTTAAACACGAGCTGATTAATTTCCTCCTTCTATCATTAATTAATATGTTTTATTAACATATAAAAATATCAAAGGGAGTCTAAATTGAAAGAGTGTTCTTTCTCGACTTCCCACCCTTAAAAACACAAGAGCAATAGAAGAGTAAGAAATTCCATTTGGAAACTCTATATAAGAATTTTTAAAAGATATATTTGTGACTGCATAAATGATAGTTTTGGCAGATTATCTTCTACAATATATGCAATACTTTAAATTTATTAATTTATTCTTCATTTATTCCTTGATTTAAAAATCTCATCATTAAAAATGTAGATTAGTACTCTTTAAATACATAAGAAGCTGTAAATAATAAGCAAATATAAGGGGGGAAAAGACAAGAAAATCTTAAACTTGATTTTCAAATAACAAAACAGGAGAAGTAAGAGTTTTCTCTGCATTAGAAATACTTTGCATAGTCCAGTAAAGAACAACAACCTGAAAACTGTCAAGTCTTTTCTTTTTAAAGGAGATGGCTGCTCCCAGGCTAAGGTTAAACCATTGAATCGAGGAGAGCTCCTGGAATTGTCCAAGTGCCTGCCAGGGACCAGTCTCACAATTTAATTGTCCAGCTGATGCAGTTCCAGTGCTTGCACACCCGCACTGGCACTCTGTATTTTCCTAATATACGAGCTGCTGAAATGCATCTCTGTGCTTCCACAAGAGGAACAATGCTTTTTATCTGCCAGAGAAATTCCTTTTCAAAATCCAACCTTCTAATCTCTTCTGGTGATTGTTTTCAGGTTGACAGGATAAATTATGTGTGTATATTAAAAATATATCTCAGAATATGGGATTCAGATATGCTATCAAATAATGTTTGATTCAGTGTAAAATGATCACATTTCTGCCTCTCCCAGACAAATTTTTCTGCTTCCCCAAATGACCAGACAGGCCTACTAATAGCTCAGGGTTGGATGTGTGTGTGGGTGTTCTGTCAGTTTTTGTTGATTTTCTTTTTGTTTCTATCTCTGTTTTATTAACCTAAGCCTCTTAGATTCCTGTACTCCTAAAACAAACCCCTTTTTTATGGTTTCTTTTTTTTCCTTTCTTCTTTTTTTTTCTTTTTTTTTGGCATTTCCCACTAATATTTGATTTATAAATTGTACAGTTCTGATGCATATACTCACTCTTGGATATGTACAGACCCTTTCAGCCCAGATCCAGCTGTCTGTACCTCTGCTGCAAGGACAGTTCTCTTGTGCCACTAGTAATTGTTAAACAGTCACACCCTACAAGCCTGGTACAATATATTGAGGGAAACTGGGGCCACTTTTGTTCTTACCCTGGGTTTGGAATTGCAGCAATTTGGGTGCTGCCAGGAGAGCAGTGGGGCTCTTCCTGCAGTGGTGCAATCAGACAGATATGGGCAAGATTAGTCAGTTCTCCCCATATATCCAAGCCTAGTTGCACCATCTTGAGGTAACTCAGGTTTTGTTTGTTTTTTGTTGTTTTTTTTTTTTTTTTGGGGGGGGGGGGGGGGTGGGTAAAGAAGAATAAAGCACTTCTAAGAAGTAATGCTAAAATTTGGTGTATCATAGAATGTGAAAATGTCAATTTGAAACCCTGGAGATGGATAATGGCATGATGTTTGTAGTATGGGCCATTAAACTCATCATAGAAATTCAGCTAGAGGTGACTCAGAGTAATTATTGTGCTGTATTTATTTCATCACTGTGATGAATAGATAGAACACTTCGTAACTCTGGTTTTATACCTCTGTAGTAAAAGGACTTTTTCTTGTTAAAGGTAAACATGAATGTTGAGTAAAAAAATAAATTTGAAAAGAATCAAGCTAAAATAAATTTTAAATTTTAATATAATTTTGTTATAAAATAAATAAATATGTTAAAGAATCTTATTTTGAGATATTTTCCATGTTCTACTTCTTAGAGTTCCCATATCAACTATTACAATGTTCCTGAAGTTTTCTGTGGCATATTTGGGGAAAACTTTGAAAAGCTGTTTTTTTTTGCTTTGCTTTGAGATGACCCACCTATACTGAATTACGTAGTACAGCATGCTATTTGAGTATCACATATAAGCTTTTGACACTGTATTGCACAGATTTCCAGAAAGACATTGAGGTGCTGGAGCTTGTTCAGAGAAGGGCAACAAAGCTGGTGGGTGTTCCAGTGGGTAAGTCCCTTGAGAAGCAGCTGAGGGAGCTTCAGGTGTTTAGCCTGGAGAAAAGGAGGTTGTGGGGTGACCTTATCACTCTCTGCCACTAGCCAAAAGAAGCTACAGCCAGGTGGGGATCAGTCTTGATCCTAATGATCTTGGAGGTCTTTCTATGCCTGAATGGTTCTGTGATTCTGTGACAGAAAAATTATGGTAGAGAACAATACAATACTTTTCCTTGAAAAAACTTTTTCCTTTAACTTGGGTTGTGTGTTTCCAAAGCATGGGTTCCTGATAAAGGTTTGCAAAGTCTGAACTAATGGGCATGTTTTAATTTCTCTTAGAGGATGCTGAGAATTATGAATCTTATTAAAGCTTTTTCTGTGACAAATATTTTTGACACAAGCTTCAAAATGATAGAAGATATGAATATAAACATACTGTGTACGATGTCTATAAAAACACGGTAGCTTAATGAGAATTTTAAGATGATGACTTTTACACAATGAATTCTTTTTCTAGGATGCAATTTTTAAATTATAGTTTCCTGAAATGTTTAGTTAAGCCCAAAACATTTTACAATGGCAGGTCTGTTGTCCAGGAAGGAAGGAGCAACATAAAATGTTATGTAATTTTAGTTACTGAGAGAGCACTAGGCTGTATTGACAGCTCTATAAACCTGACATATTTAAAGAGCATTCTATTTGCATTCTCATAAACAACCAGTGTCAGCAAAAGCTTGAATATATCCCCTCAATTAAAACTGAAAGAATAATGTAGAGTTAAATGAGAAGTAAAGAAAAAATGTTTAGATATTTCCTTTTTAGTCAGAATTTAATTTATAACATCTATGTTTATTTGGGGACATTTTAAAAAACAATACCTCTGAAATTAAAAGCTTATGAGTTGGCATGTTGGCTTCACTCAGATAAAACTTATTTTCATTTTATGCCTTTCTCAATTTTAAAGTGGATTCAGAGGTATCTAACAAGCATTGTATTTCCATAGACATAATAAATCCAAATAAAATGGTGTTCACCTGAAAACTCTTTGGAAGCCAGAGAAGTTTGGAAATTACAGAAGCTGAGCTATATTCTCTAACTACAAGAATCAGTTTGAAGGAGTAGTATTATCAAATACTGGAAAAAGAGTTTTGCTTGTCTTATAAGAGTGTTAATGGAAACTGTTCAGGTGGTGGAAGAAAAGCCAACAACTTAAAGGAATAGCATAATATTGCCATTTACTAAGTACCCATTTAAAAAAAAATACAAGGAAGGATTTGGAGTACAAATCTGATAAGGAGCAGCTGAGGTTGTGGAGATATTCATGCTCCAAGAAAGGAGGCTCTGCGGGGTGGGTTCCTCACTCTCTACATCTGCTTGAAAGAAGCTTGAAACCAGGTGGGAAATGGTCTCCTCTCCCAGATACTCAAGTGATGGGATGAGAGGAAATTACCTCTAGCTGGGCCAGAGGAGGTTTAGACTGGATGTTAGGAATAACTTCTGCATGGGAAGGGTTGTCAGGCATTGGAACAGGCTGCCCAGGGAACTGAGTGGTGCACCAGCCCTGGAGGTATCTTAAACATGTATAGATGTGGCACTTAGGGATATGAGCTCTCCTGTGCACCTTGACTGGGGTCCCAAGGAGCATATTGCTTATGCTCCTCAAGCAGGTATGTAGTCTGACTTCCATGATGGAATGGCATTTCCCATGTGAAAATAAGTTTTCTGTGGATCAAGTGATATATTGTAACTGCAAGTTTATAGTTACAAGCTGTAAAAGGTCATGCCTGGCATGTGGTATAGCTATGCAAAGTCCTCTGTAAACTGGAGACACAGATGCTCTCTGTGACAAGCACTACTCATGACCAAACTTATCCCTCTGATCTCTTTAGTTTAATTCATTTTGAATTTGACCATTGTGAACGCATCTGTACGATCGCATCCTGGCCCAGCAGCCCATACCACTGAATTTCAGCATCAGCTTGCTGCTGTCCACCCTGTTTGTATTCATGGAGAAATCTGGATGAGAAGGAGAACAGGGGAGGGGACAGTATTGACAGCACACTAAGTTTTGTCCCTGTTTGTAGTAGGGATAAGACCAAACACAAGCAATTTGTGATGTCTTTCTCACTCACAGTCTTATTAAGATACCTCAGTAAATCTTGCAACTACCAGGCAGGCACTGACCTAATCAATAGAAAATAGATTTTCAAGACGCACACTTGGCCAGGGTCACCAATCATCAGGTCCATGAAACAGACAATGTGATAATGACTCTCCTTTACTGATCTTGTTTTATTTCCCTCTTCTAAACTGGAAGCTTCTGAATAGTTAGCCTTATTTTCAGGATGCTATTCAGTTCTGTTATACTCTTTATCATAACATGCACAAGATAAAAGCAAAACAAAACAAAACAAAAGATTTGATAACTGCCCAGCTTTCTAAGAAATTGATTGCTGCCCCTAACCAAATTGGTTGTTCTCAAAAAAACATACCATAAACATACAGGGAGGCTACTTAAATGATGAAAACAACTTCTGTGAAACAAGAGGTCTATAAGGAGGGCATGTGGCAAAGGCAGAAGAAAACTGAGTTACCTGGAAAAATTAAGTGGCTACTGCTTTTCTGCTACTTCACCTAAAACACTACACTAGGCATTAGAAGAAAAAAAAATCAAGCAGTTTTACCAAAATATCTGAAAACTTGTATTATCCTATACATCATTCAATTGTAGGAATCAGTGCCACAGCCCGTTGTGGATTCCACAAGTTTTAAGAGCTTGTATTTAAAAATAATAAGGATAGAGCAAACCAATAAAAGTCTGTTCAAATTTCAGATCAAGCTCTGGTTAAGGAGGTCTGTTTAAGATACAGATTTAACAAAAAGGATAGATGCTATATAATTGAAATATGAAGGGAAATTATCACTTACCATATGTTTTTTACGTAAATACTTTCTTTTTTCATGAGCATGCTTGTCTCATCTCTTGCTGCATCTCAGCACGTTCTTTCCTGTATTCTCGCAGTAGCCAGGAAATGTCCTCCACC
Source organism: Cinclus cinclus (assembly GCF_963662255.1). Classification (NCBI taxonomy): domain Eukaryota; kingdom Metazoa; phylum Chordata; class Aves; order Passeriformes; family Cinclidae; genus Cinclus; species Cinclus cinclus. Next base: position 13,062,231 of record NC_085048.1, on the reverse strand, counting down.
CACAGGTAGGTGAACCTCAGTGTTCTGTGCCCTTATCTCAGTCAAAAATTATTCCCAGATCCCATTGAAATCCATTTGAATATTTGACACATATAAGTATTTCAAGACATTAGATAAACACTGAACTGAAGAATTTTTTAGGAGGAGCAAACTCGTGACAATATTGTTTTCCAGTGAGCAGGCTAAAGTTCTTAATTTGACATATTTATCATTGTAATGTAGTCAGCTCTCAAACATTTTATATTGAATAATCCCAGACCAAACTCTCATTAAATGTGAAGTTTATGCCAAGCTGTCTTCCATGGTGACAGTCTAAGCCATTTGAGAAAGGTGAAAAGTTCATTAGTAAGTGAACGTAATGAAATGGACAAGGGAGATGGAAAACCTGAAAAATCTGAAATGACAAGGTTTCTCCAATACTTCGTTCTGCTCTGCAGTCCTGTCTAATATCTCTGTACTAATATTACTCTGCTGCAATCAGACATCACTGTGGAGCAAGACCTATACAAAATCTTCAAAAAGAAGCTGATACATCTTCCCATTTGGCTTGCTTGGATACATTTTAAATGTATACTACTAATCTTTCTCTGACTCAAAATTGGATTCCCTAGTTTGGAAGAAAATTGAATTATCCTCTGACCCACTCATAAAGTCTGTATACACTTTAAGTATGTTTGCTTTAGAAATAACTTGTCATTAAAAGAGTCTTGGGATCTACAGTTTCAGTATAAGGAGTGCTTGTGTTCTATTTGATACGGTTTCGAATGTTAAATTCAAATCTGGGTGAAATAGTTATCAGACTAGAATAAGTAAGAGAAGTTCAAAGCATAGGAAAGATAGGACTTCATGCAATATTTCCTTGGTCTAATTCAGTTTCCAGACAAGATCATGTGTCTGTCAGTAGTTGTAAATGCATGTAGATATCTGCCTGTTGGGAAATACAGGGAGCAATTCTTCCTTTATCTATTTAATTGTAAAATACATGCTATAGGGTAGAGGAAGATTTTCAGCATGATGTAGGAAACACATAACCCAGTCCCTTCTTTTCTTATAATAAAAACAGTAATAAAAATAATTGAAATGTTAGTACCATATGCTGAGCTATATAAATCTTTAACTATATTCTATTTTCTACTAAAGCACTGTTGGGGTTTTTTTAAATACTTAAAGCGCAAGACTCGAGGGCAGTCTCCCTGACCAACCTCTAAGGGTCCCCTGATATCAGGGCTAAGGTGGCAAAATGAGGAACGGTCCACACCACAACTCTGCAACTAAATACTTTAATAAACATAAAAGAAAATGTGGGACGAGGCCCAAAACACAGACACACGCTATAAGAGCTAAGGGTAGAAGACAAGGCTGAGGGAAAATCCAGGGTATTTATAAGGGATGATGAGAGGTGGGTCCAGGATGAGAATCCAATGGGTAAAGGGAAAAGTGGTGCCAGGGAGGAGTAACATGGGGCAGGAACCAATAAGGTAGGATGGGTGGAACAATGCAGTGAACATAAACCAATGGGGGTACAAGGATACAAGAACTTTCCAGAACTGGGAGGAGAAAAGGGATGACATAACTGGGAACAGAGGCAACCAATGGGAAATGAGGGTTATAAAGCTTTACCATAAACAGTTTTAAAACCTTTGACAACTTTCTTAGGAACTGTTATAAACTTAAACAAATCCCCTCCAAGGTCTTTGGCTGAGGGGCAACTCATCAGAAACACTGGTCTGGTTTGGGATGTCAGCCAGTTCGATTCCTACAAAGCACTTTTGGTTGGCTTGCTTTTTCTGTCTTCAAGGTATATTGAAAGTTTTGTAGGATATAAATATCAGCTCTGTAAATATGTGGTTGACATGCTAAAATCTATATGCTTTTTTATAAATGACACCTGAATATACTTCAGATTGACCACATGAATAATGTTTGCAAAGAACTCATAGTATTAAAATTATTTTATGGATGTGAAGATGCTGCCATAGAATTTACATTTCTATTCAGTTGAAATCAATAAATTAGAGTTGCAATGAAACTCCCAGTCCTGTAAACTGGAATGCCAGCACTATATGGTTTCCAGATTAGCAGGAAAAGCCCTGAATTAGTAAATTATTTGCTGTGCAAATACTCTGCTTTTCTTTTCTCAGCTACCAGGATAATATTCCCTCTTGTACTCTGTTTATATTTAACCAAAAACTTTTTTCCATTAAAAAGTTGAAGCATGGAAAAACACTCTATAACCCACAAAATAAGTTCTAAGAGTAGGTATGTATTTATTCAGTGCTGAGGTGCATGGGGCATAGCTGCTCCAAAAACATGCACACTTTTGGCAACCTGCACCTTTCCTTTTATTTTCTACAAACTAGGACTACACAATTCACCTAATACATATGCATTGCCTAGCCCTGCTTCATATTGAAATTAGTTTCATGCCTCTTTGAGACTGTGCATTGCTCCTTTTTGGTTGCTCTGGTGGTCATCTGGGGGTCTTTGGGGTGAAGTAAATTGTCTTCCTCTCAGTTTGAACTTTTCACCTTACCTCCCTGTACTTGATCTCTTTTTAGTCCTTAGGTCATTTTCCAGACTTTGATATCAGTTTTTCCTGGTCTTGGGGGTCTGAGGACCCCACTATCCTGTGGTGTCTTTGTCCTTTCATCCTGTTTGTGCATTCTAACCTATGACCCCACCTTGTAGCCTTGCTCTCCTCCTGTTCTTGTAAGCATTGTAAATTATAGCAAGCACTACAGTTTTGTCAGTCCCCCTTTTAGTCAAAACATTTCTTGATACCTGATTCTTAATTCTCAATTTCTATATTTCAAAGCGTCCTAGGCACATATATGGTGCCTAATTAAGCATGTTCTACTCTCTTGCTCCTATTTGCACGCCTGGACCAGCTTGAATTAATTCAATTAGAGATTTAATTAATAAAGCAATTTGATTCATATCATTGTTGAATGGACAGGATGGAGGCCAGAATATTAAAATAAACTAGTTCACACTTGTTACACACAAATCACAAACTTTTAATATATCTCCCTATATTGCCGTTGAGTAATTCAGCTAATTCAACTGATTGAAAAGAAACGAGTTCAGAACTAAGGTGGTAGGATATCTCTAAAAATAGCCCAATGTTATAGTATGGAATCCATACAAATGTAAGTACACATTAATGAGACTGGTCTTGCTGGTCATAACTTTCACAGTATAATCAGGAGAAACAGATTTATAATTGAAAGGATTAATAGTGATTACAGACAACTCTAGAGCAGTTACCTTATTAAACAATCTAACACATTTCAGGAAATCAATGCACCACTGTCTTCCCATATAGCCATGAATTATCTTGAATTTTTACAGAAAGATATAAAATTTGGAAGAATGGATTTTTTTAACTGTGAACAGGAAAATATAATTCTTTCATATAGTTGCAGTAATGCAGGTATCTAGACCTGACTAAGTATACAGGTCTAGGTCTACTTGACAGGTATCTAGACATGGCTTAAAACAATTTACTGTGATTATTTTCTAGACAAATTGTCAACAGAAGGTTTTAAATTGATGCATTCAGAAATGGCTAGTGAAAAACTACTGAAGATGTACCTTTAAAAAGTGTGCTCTTGTCCATGATAGAAGGATTTGAGCAAAAAGGGACATGGCAGAGGCTCATGAAGCAACACATCATCTAGAAGCTATAAGCTGGCTTTCCTGTGTTACTTTTCATACTACAGGAACAAAGATTTGTGCAGTAGAATTGATACACAACAAATTTAATGCTAAAATATTATATATTACATAAAATTCACACCTATCTTATAGCAAGGAATGCCACAATTAGTGTTCTGGCCAAGACTTTTACAAAGACTAGAGGTTTATAGGTGTTACGAAAATTTCTACTACCTACAGTAGAATTAAAAGATGCTACAATCATCTTGCTTCATGACAGAAATGAACTTTTGCCAAAACTCCAGTTGCTCTTCAGACACAGAAATCCTTCCAGTGATTCTAAAGAGGAAAAGATTATATATACATATTTTCAAAAAGCAAGATTGTGAAATCTCCTACTAAAATTTGTTATTGAGTAATTTTAAAAATGATGCAATAGAGATCAAATTACAAGAAATATTAACATAGTCTTTTCACATTCTTCTCGCATTTATGATATCAATTCTTTAGACAGTATTCTGCTTTGCTTTCTGAGGGTTACTAAGTTACAATGTTTGAAGTATTCTTGGCAATATAAACATATGCTGCTGTGAACAAAGTTATTCCTTTAAAGTAAATCGAAACATGAGATAAAAGAATTAGTGAGATGAAGCTGAACAAACAGACATACTCATGTCAAAGCCCAGGAGAACATTGACTGTATCATTTTAATGAGCAGCTAGTTAGCCTAGAGTCAGCGCTTTGCTATCAGGAAAACCTTTTCACTTGTGCATTAATCCTCAATGAGGCAAGATGGAAAAGTTGTCTTCTCCTCTCATCCCTGCTGATATGATAAGAGTGAGACAATTCCAAATAGAATGTCCATTGTGGAACAAAGGGCTGAAAGGAAAAAGCTCTCTGCTTGCCCTAAATGACTACTCTGGTGTTGAGAACACAATAAAGGGCTTGAATATGAATCCTACCTGTCCTGTCATTTGTTTTTTTTTCTTTTTTTATCCCTTAGAGAGAAATTCTATTTTTGATGTAAGGAACCTTCCTGATGAAATTTCACTGAATCCAACTCACTTTCACAGACACTGTTGGTAAAAGTTAACTGATAATCTTATGAGTAAAAGCTATGTAGTCCTCTTTTTCCTCTTTTCCCTCTTATTTCTTTTTTAATCATCTCCAATCCTAATGATCCTTTGCCACAAATGAAGCTTGAAATAAATATGAATGTAAAATATCCAGTTCATGATCTTTGCAAATTGCCACATTGTTGCAAGAATACATCTTAACCGTAATCACTGAAGCATAATTTTTGCAGGGATTTTAAAGTTTATATATTTCACAAGAGACACTGCTCTTACTCATCCCAGTTTTATATAACAGTTTGATACAAGTTCAAGTCCATTGACTTTACTGGCATTTTCCCAAGTTTGCACCAGTACAAATGAGAAGAAGAAAGACTGACAAACAATAATAATTATTGTTTTTGCAGTTAGACAAAATATTTCTTGCCAATAATGTGTTCCAAATAAGTTTTTTTTTTCTGGTAAGTTCTCCATCTTAAGGGAATTTCACACTAGCAAGCAACTTTGTTGTACTACTTTTGCATTTAAATTCTGTTCAAATATTTTTGCATTTTTCAGAAGAGTCATTTAAGCATTTATTACTTTGAAGGCTTCTATATTTCACTATAGTAAATTATTTAAAATAAAATTGTAAGGGTTTTTTTTCCTAATCTAAAAAATAATTTAGAAATCATTAAAATGCAAGACATTTTTATCTAAGATATTTTGCACCATATCTCTATGTAATGTTTTAAAATTATTCCTATAAAATTGTACATAAAACAGAGAAAAAAAGACGTTGAGCATTTCAAATAAGCAGTCCCAAAAGCTGGAATTTACATGTACTGACTATTCCTTTTTGGACATATATGGGAGTGAGAATTTCTTTTTTGTAAGTGTTAGATTTACAAGTATCAAGAATAAAAATTATGAAAAAGTGTGATCATTTTGATGTTCTGATTAGCTCAAAGTCTTGATTAAATATCAAGTCAGTAAATGATTAATTTTTTTGATGCTTACTGTGATATATATTGATGCTTTCTGAATCATTCTAGTGACTCTTAAGATAGGCATTCCTCTGCTACTGGTTCTTTCTGGATCTTGCAGGATTCCCAAGCACAAACCAGTTTTATGTTTGTTTTGAGTAGAGCTACTGTAGATCATGTAACTTATAATTGGAAATAGACAATGATAGTATCATAGATTCATAAAATATCTTGACTTCAAAGGACACACAAGGACCATCAAATCTCCTGGCCCTGCACAGCACTATCCCAAAGAGTCACAGCACAGTGCTTGAGTGTTTTTCAAATGCTTCTTGAGCTCTGTCAGGTTTGGTGTCAAGACCGCTCCCTGAAATCCAGGCTTAATCTTTCCTGGCTCATCTTCATGATCATCCCTAAGATGTTGTTGCTGTTGCTCTCTGTTGTCACCAGAGAGCAGAGATAGCTTTTAATTTATTATTGGATTGATCAAGAGGAAATCATGCTTGTCCAATCTGGATATCTTTCTATAATGTCATGGCAGGGAGGGTTGATAAAGGAAGAACAGTGGATATTTTCTTTCATCTGCAAAGATTTTGACAATGTCTCCAATATCATCCTCATAGGTAGGCTCAGGAATTGTGCGTTGGATGAATGGACAGTGAGATGGATCAAGAACTGTCTGAATGGCAGATCTCAGAAAGTCATGATAAGCAGAGTAAAATCCAGTAGGAAGCCTGCAGTCATTGGCCCAGGGATCATTTTTGGGTTCAGTCTTCTTCAGCACATCAAGGGCTTGGATGTAGGGATACCCTGTACCCTCAGCAAATTTGCTTATGATACAAAACTGGAAGAGTGGCTGATGCGTGTTTAGCAGGACCTTGTTAGGCTGGAGAGCTGGGCAGAGAGAAAACTCTTGAGGTTCAAGGGCAAGTGTAGTGTACTGCACCTGAGGAGGAGTAACCCAAAGTGCCAGCGCAGGCTGGGGGTGCCTCAGTACAAGAAAGACAAGAAGATACTGAGGAGGGTCCAGCAGAGACCACAGAGATTTTTAAAAGTCTGGATTAAATCCCTCTTATGAGGAGAAACTGTGGGACCTGGGCCTATTTAGTGTAGGGAAGAGAAGACTGAGAAGGGATCTCATTAATGCATATAAATATATCAAAGGCAGGATGCCAAGAGGATGGTGCCAGATCCTCTCCAGCAGCGCTCAGTGACAGGACATGGAGCCATAAACTAAATTACAGGAAATTCCACCTCCCCATGAAGAAGAACTTCTTTACATTGTGGATGGCATAGCACTGGACCAGGCAGCTCAGGTGCTGCAAATCCCTCAGTCTCTGGCCTCTGAATCTCTAGACTCTTAATCCAGAGTCTTAATCTCAGGGTCATTCAAGCCCCACATTGGGCGTTACATTACACTAAATCAATGACTGAGGTTATGAATTATATTCCTCGTTCTGTGCCACCGTTAAAATGGTGGCTGGTTCAATTTTGGCTTGAGATGTACAAAGTTCATTTGCCAAATTCTCACACAGACCACTGACCAGGTGGCACACCCCATAATCAGTGTGGATACTGTTTCCCTGCACTGGAGGATTAGGGAATGTTCTTGGCAATAGATTTGAACAGACCTCTGAAACAGAGACCAAAACCTTTTGCTGGTTTACAAACAGATACTTAGCTTCAAGGCTCACAGCCTTCTAGAGAGGATCACAACCCAGATTCCCATTTGAGTAGAGCCTCAGGCTTCCCTGAGGAAATGTGTTCTCCTGCACCCTATTTTGATTCCTCCTGCCAGGAAAGCTGACCAAAATGCCTAGTTTTTAGCAATGAAATGGAAAAGTAATGTAAATGAAAGCAAAATTGAAAAGCACAGAGACACAATTCAAGGTCAGTACAAGTCCTGTGTGACCGTTATCAATCTCCAGACACCCTTCTGTTTGACTTTCAAAGATAATTCATTTTTAATAGCATCATACTCATCATTTTGATAAATGAATTGCATTGACATATAAAGCCACTTTTATCTAAACAGTTATATGTGGTTTTTTTCAGATTCCCTCATAACTAGCTTTGTTGGAACCTTTGCTGCCTTCCTCTGAGAGGTTTTAGCCTTCATGACTCTGAAGACTGAACTGCCTGTTTTATACTCTGCAGGACAAATTTAGGTAGGCGGAATTCAATTATGCTAATCTGAATTTGGCTCAGGCACCAGAGGAAACATTATTTTTCCTGCTGGGATTTTTTACCTCTGTAACAGTGCAGTAATCTTTTATTATATAATTGGCAATATCTATAGTTTCAGTATGGATCATGGACATGTTTGAAGCATACTACAAATGTTTCAAAAGGAAAAGTAAGTAAATTAGAAACACCCTTGTCTCAGAAGTACAGATTCGCAAAAGAGCTTTATTAAAATTGCCTCATTTAAAAAGACATGCTTAAAAATGCAACCATTCATAATTATCAGATACAGTAAACTCTATCACACAAATGAATAATTTACAATTAATACCAAATCATAGAACTGTAGAACTTTAATAGTTTAATTTGCTTTATCCATCTCTTCCTTCTTCAGTCCTTTAAAAAGGATTGACCAATGACTTTTCACTCCTGTAAAAAAATTCTGTCTGCTGCTAAGGGATTACAAGCCTGACTATATCTGATTGTCTTTAAATTTCCTGTTACCTTCAAGCTATTTTGTTCAGAACCATGGGCTGTGGTGTTTTTAATTTTCAGATTGGAGGACATGGAACTGTTGGAGCAGGCACTGAGATGGGCCATGATGTTGATAAAGGGAGTAGAGCACCTCCTCTACAAAGACAGGCTGAGAAAGAGGGAACTTGTTCAGCCCAGAGAAAGGAAGGATTTGTGGAGACCTGAGAGCAACCTTCCAGTATCTGAAGGGGCCTGTGGAAAAGCTGGAGAAGGACTTTTCATCAGAACCTATAGTGACAGGACAAGGGGCAATGGCTTCAAACTAAAGAAGAGTAGGTTTAGACAATAGATTAGGAACATATTCTTCACTGTGAGGATTGTGAGGCACTGGAAGAAGCTTCCCCACAGATGCTGTGGATGTCCCATCTGTGGCAGTGTTCACGGCTGGGTTGGATGGGGCTTGTGCAAACTGGTATGGTGGAAACTGTCCCTGCCCATGGCAGGGTGGTTGTACTAGATCAAAGTACCATTCAACCCAAACCATTCTATGATTGTAGGCTCAAATATGAGTTAGCCTCAGAACTTTGGAGTTAGTACTGTGACATTTTTTGAGTAAACTGGTTTGAAATGTTTCCATTATACCATGATGTCTACTCTTAAAATTAAACTACTTAGAAAAAAACTTAGAAAAGTCTATTTATTGGATTGGTTCTTTCATGCATAGTGTTTGGGTTTTTTTCGTTGTGTTCCCCAGTTTGCCATCATGAAATGTCAACATATAAACTGCAATATCAAATAAATTGTCTCCTTTGTTTCCTCCAGGGTCTTGCTTTCTTGATCTTCCTGGATGCAGCATATTAACACACAAGCATTCTTTGTAAGTGAAGTATCAATTTTCAAAGGAATATGTGGTATATTGGTGATAGTTCATTTCTGCCACTGCCTCTAGGGGTAATATGGAAGTTCTCACACGCAGAGTGATATCATTTGTCCATATATTTTATCACACAATTCCAGCATGTCTTTTGCAGTACTCCCACTCACGTACCCTCATATTTCCTAACACATCTAACTTGTACCACTTTTACTGTAGTATAAAAAATGTCATTCTGGTAGATTTAGAGATCATACATGATTTCAAGCCTTGGGCCTGAAAAATCCTAGAAAAGCCCAGTCATTATTTCTTTTGGTCTTAAAAATGTCACACATTGTATATTAAAATAAGGAAAAATGTTAGGAAAAATACAATTCCATCATCTGTATTGTAACATTAAGGGTAACTGCCCAAGTGATGCAGAATGATCATGCCCATACTGCTAAGGGCAAGCACCCTTCAAATCAGACAGCCTAAGCTCACGTGTCTTACATTTGACCTGACTTTAAACTGTACTGTAGTTGTATTTTGTAAATGCAGAAATTCTTTCTCTTTTCCATCCTTTAGTTTGATTCTTTGTAGCTTGGTTTTAATACGGAAATTGTCTTGTTTATCAATAGTCAGTCTTCTACCTACTAACATTTATTAGGAAAGCCTGGTAAAGGTAAGCTATGTGGTGTCTGTTGGCTTCCTCCTCGTAGGAATGTCCATAATGGAGAGAAATGAAAGAAAAAGCCCTGAACACTCCCTAGCTCTGCACTGCCTGAACTTCAATAGTTAGCTGAAGTCACCCATATAATCTGATAGTGGTATACCCTTGAGTTTCATTTGGATCTTTAAAAGCCCAGTTTTAAGTATTAATTGAATAAAAGGAAACGAATAGGAGGACAAATTTTTGGCAGATCATAAACAATATTCAATTCTAGATCTGCCGATTATGACATTTATTGTAGAAGCAAACTATTAATCAGTTCAATATCTCACTACAGTAGCTTTTTCTTTAGCAGAAGTTTTTATAGTACTAACAGTAAAATCACAGGTTATGATAAAATATAGGTTCTTGACCTTATAGTGCAAAGTCAGAAATATCACCTGCAGGATACTGTCTGTTCATATACACATATATGTAAATTAAATAGCAGTTCAGTTCACATGAATATATTTTTGACTATCTTTTCCTGTCTTAAGCTTGTAGGGAAAATTTGTTATGATGATAACCAGAAAATTAAACCTATATTTGAATATAATTGCATAAGATGATTTTTAAACTCTATGAAATATTCTGTTTTAAACATTGCAATGCAGCTGTCAGTAAATTAGATACATATGACATAAAAATCACCCTTGCTAATCAATAACTGCTAATTAATCCATTCAAACTGACACAAATATTTTAAACATCTCTAGGAAGTCAGAAGAAGCTTAAGGGTCTGACTTGAAGTCTCTTTGGGTTTGGGGGTTTTGCTTGAAAAATATGCAGTTTGCCTAGCAATAACTCTCTTGGCATTGGAGTGTGCAAAGAAAAGTGTCTACATAACAATAACAACAATTAAAAGAAGAAAACTATCTTAACTAGAGCTCCAGTAAGTAAAAGAACTCCTAAGAGAAGGAATGTCTGCAGGGTTTTCTTTTTATAAAGCTCTGAAACTACTTTGAAGCATGTTTGGTCCATGCACAACTTTCTCACTGCATTTATTCTTTTTTCCATTCATCAATGCTTTCTCTATATTCCTTTATTCTTTGTTGTGATTATGTCCTCAGCCTGTTCAAAAGGTACCACCTCCTAACCTGGCAAAACTTTTCAAATTTTAAGTGTATACCTCAAGATGTTTTCAACTGAAAGTTTGAAAACCTTTTTGTAATATAAGCCAATTATTGTACATGTGTTCCTTATGTGACAGTCGATGAAGGCATTTCACCACCTCCAGACTAGTTTAGAGTGGCCAGAATAGTTTAGGTTCACATTTTGGAATAACTACCTGGGTGAGACCACATGGCTTCAAGCTCCACCTCTTCATGTCCAAGACTAGGACAATTATAAGACAGATAGAAGGGCAAAATACAGCAAGGTTAATGAGAAGCATAAACCTGAAAAACTGTGGTACTGAAGTGAATCCAGTTCTGTGTGCAGTGTACATCATCTTCAAATATATCTATCACATTCAAGCAACACATCAGTAGAATTGAAAACCACACAAACTAATATTCTGTAATATGTAATTTTCTTGTGTAGTTGTGTATTTAGGTAAAACTGCTATTAAATGTGAGAGGGCTCACATTCCTGTTGGGTTCAAAGTGCTGCCACACTTGCTCAGGTTTTGATCTCCAGAGATCAGAGAACCCAGCAGTGTTAAGCACACTCTGAAGTGGATCTTGGACCACCAGCAAATAAACAGGTTACAGAAGGAAGCAGTGCTCATTTTGTAATATATTAAATTATCTAAAAGGTTATGAGTTTTCAAATATTAAACAAGAATTACCTAAATATATAGTGGAAATAGACATATTGTAATAATGCAGATGCATTTTAAAATACAAGTATATATTTCTGAATAAATATATGTTTTGGAAGATCATAAAGTACCACCACTGTATTATGATTATTTGAAGTAAAAATTATATCAAAAAGTATTGAAATAATTAATTAATGCATCTAATCTGTTCTCTTTCTACAACATTTTTATAATTATATGCACTGATATACAAAAAAAAAAATGAGAGGCTTGCTAAGATCTTATTTGTGTTCTTTATTGCCTACACTTTGGAAGGGGTATCTTCCATCTAAAAAGAGAAAAAATTGTTCATAAATAATCACAATTAGTCAATGTGCATTCCTCAAGGAGGAAAATATGTTTTAGTATATCCTGTGGAGGTATCAAAGGTATAACTCCATATAAAATTTAGTACAGTCAAAGTCAAATAGCAGTTTATGCATTATGCATTAGAAAACACACCAGTACATGTAGCAGATGTGAACAGTGGAAAGAAATAAAACTATTTTTCTTTCAAGGAATCTACTGTTTATTTCCCTTCTGCCAAAACCCCTGTGTTACTCAACATATCTTTTACAATTTTCTTGTTCCTGCTGTTCTTCCTGTGTCTTTCTTAAAAAAAAATTACAAGTATTTCCATCTCCTTTTACATTTTACTACTTTTACTTATTTTCCCCTTTGTTTTTCTTTCATTCCCTGCTTATCTAAAGCAAAAGGTAGGAAGGTAGGAAGTCTTACACCTGACTTGGAGATATTAATATGATGACAGATTGGCTGGCATACCAAAAGACAGATAACTGTTTCTCCCATTTTATTTTCTTTGTGAAGATATTAGCTTGCATCCTCAGTTCCAGTCATTGACCACACTTCATTAAACTTAATATTTCATAGAAATTTAGTATCTTTGAGACCTTAACCCACTGGTCCAATTAGATTGAAAAAATCCCAGTGAGATCAAAATTTATTAAAGAAAACAGACAGATGTGGAAAGAAAGAGATGTACCAAAAGACACAGCTATTGTATAAGTCTTATTCATTTAGAAAATAAAAATAAAAGTCTTGTTTGGGATTAACTAGTTATTCTGAGCAGGTACGTAGTGCTAGTTACATTCCATAAAATGTTTATTGCCCTTTTGAACATTGTAACTGCAGTTTATTATCTGTCATTAAATCTGGAATAGAATGTGTTCCTAATTAGTAGTATGTTCAAATATGATATTATAATCCAAAGCAATTATTTTTCGGCTCTAAGAAAATTAAAGTTGTAATTATCTTTTCTTAAGTCTTTTAGCTCATGCATTTTGATCTTCCCAAGTTAGGAGATTCAATTTAGTAATCTCATTTTATATACTGGAAAAAAAATTATTGACTCCATCAGTCTAGATTTCATGGCTTACATTTAGGGAAAGTGGAACTAAAGCTCTCGGTGACACCCAAATTGAGCACTGCAATTACAGTACAAGCACTACCCAATGTAAGTTATTAAGGAGAGAGTGCATTTTCTGGCTAACAGGCAGATATGCACAAAAAGAATATATCTTAAGGGTGTTTTTATTTCCTAGTGGCTTTAGCTTCCAGACAAGACCAACATTTTTTCCATCTCTTTAAAACGTTAAATGATCTATTAATAAAAAACAGCAGTAGGAACTGTAAATACTGTCAAACTCTTGGATCAGTGATACTGGGAAGGAGTGAGGAGGGATCACTTTATATTTCTGAATAAAATAAAAATTATGAAACCAGTATTTGCCTATGTTTTATGATTTTTGTGTTCTATGTGTTCAATAGTAGAAACTATAAATAAAATGCAAGAGAGGCCTAAGTTCTCCCAGTGACTCCTTTGGAAGTTTATTTTAGGAAAACTCATCTTGATTACGCTTAACTTGCCTTGTTGTGTAAGTATAAAAAACTGTGATCTTGCAATTATTCCCAATTGCTTTGTCATTCTCTCACCCAGAATTATTTATTAAATCTAATCCTCAATTGCTTTGCAGTCACCTGTATTGAAGGAGTATATAATGAGATTGTAAACCTGAACACTAAGTGGAAACAACATCTTATATGTACTACTATATGTCAGCTTAGTTATTGGAAAAGAAATCTTAGTCACATCTAAACAACTGACTCTCATTTTTGCGTTTATAATATATACAAAATCCATTCATGCTAGACTAGATTACAACCAGAACAGTTTAAAACAGAGAGGTCAGCGGAACCTAATTATAATGTGGAAACTCCTCCAAGACTATTGACTTTGTCTGGGCTCTAACCAATTGGATTGGATAGAACAGGAGGTTTCTACCAATTTCTTCTCATTGCCACTACCGATTTTACAAAAATCATTACCGTTGGTAATTCATGATGTGTTCAGGTAACATTTTACATTTTGTATGTCTACCTTGTTGGGTGAAAGAAAAAAAAGACTAATTATTTTTGTTAAATCCAGTTGATATTGCTGATTACATGTATTTATTTTTTTATGTGAACAGAAGTACATAAACGAGAAGATATATCAACCCAATTAGTTTTTAAAAAACAGCATATGAAAGAAGGCTTAGAAAAATTATACCAGGTTGTATAAATCAAATCAAAAAGTTTAGGAATCGTAGAGGCCTGCTTGTCAGTCATTTACCACAATAACATTCATGGAATGCTCTTCTCTTTTCTAACTAAAAGAAATCTCACTGGTATTAACAAAGGCGAATAAAAGCTACTTTTATTGAGAGTGAAGAGACACTGCTGCCTCACATCATTAGAAACAATTTCTAGTCTCCCAGAAGACACAGTTTAATTGATAAAACATTAGTGTGATAGAGACCATTTGTCAGAAGTTAGACTTGTGAACTTACTAGAGCTTAATGAAAATTAGCTGAAGTTTTCTATTTTTTCTGGTTTTTTTTTAAACCTAGCACTCCTTTAAAAAAAAGGTTCCATTTCTATTTTTTTTTATTATCTGTAACATATTTGTACTTTAGAATGGAAAATACCAAAAATTGTTTTTGAGGGATACATTGTTTTTTATGCGATAGTGCATGTAATCTAGCTTTTTATTATGAATAATCTCTTGGTAGTTTTCTCTGGTTTTCTAATGAAGTGTTACTATGGATATGATTTGATTTTAATTTCTGGAATTATTTTCTCAGACATTATTGCTGCTCTGCATAACATTACAGTCTTCAGGTTTATAATATGTTCTTCTCACACATTTTGATTCTTCCTTGGTGAAGCCAGGCCCCATAGCCACCCTTGATGCAGCAGCCAAAGACCACATTATATCTTTCTACAAAAAGATATCTGCAAGGAGTCATTACAGAATTACAAAAATCACAGAAATGTAAGAAGAAGGGAATATCAGAAGGAGGAAAAGATTAAAGACTCATGTGTTAGAAACCATGGAAAATGCCTGAGAACAGTCATATGGAATGAAGGCTTCTTCCCCTAAAAATGTGGTGTTATCTATATCCCAGCTGAAGTGCATCTAACAGCAATACATGTAGTATGGGCAGTAAACAGGAGTTGGAAAACTTTCCATGGGGATGAAGTGCACCCCCAGTCAGTTTTCAGACAACACCAAGGAATCTGCTGGAGGGCAGGAAAGCTCTGCAGAGGGATCTGCACAGGCTGGATTGATGCTGAGGCCAATGGTGTGAGGTTCAACAAGGCCAAATGACAGATCCTGTCTTTGGGTCACAACAACCCCTGCAGTGCTATAGGCTGGGGAAGAGTGGCTGGGAAGTTTCCCAGCTGGAAATGCTGATCAACAGCAGCTGAATGTGAGCCAGAGTGTGCCCAGGTGGCCAAGAATATCAGTGGCATCCTGGCTGGTATCAGCAGTAGTGTGGTCAACAGGACTAGGGAAGGAAATTGTTCCTGTGCACTTAGCATTTGTGAGGCTGCACCTCGAGCCCTGTGTTCAATTTTGGGGCTGTGACTACACTGAGAAGTTGGAAGACCAGAAACAGAGCTGGTGAAGGGTCTGGAGCACAAGTCTTATCTGGAGCAGCTGAGGGAGATGGGAGAACAGGAGGTGTTTCTTCCAAAGTTATAAGAAATAGGTAGAGAGGAAAGAGACTCAAGTTGTGCCAGGGGAGATTTAAATTGGATATTAGGAAAGATTTCTACACTGAATGGTTTGCAAGCTTTGAAAAAGCCTGCCCAGGGAAGTGGTTAAGTCATGGTCCGTGGAGGTATTTTAGATGAGTAGATGTGGCACTTAGGGATATGGTTTAATGGTGGGCTTAGCAGTGTTAATTTTGTGATTGGACTTCATAATCTTAAAGATCTTTTCAACCCATGGTTATTCTATCATTCCAGAAATTCTAAAATCCTTACTTAGGAATATGCCTTGAATAAAAAAATGTGTCCCCTACTATCCGGAGATTTTTTTTTTTTAATTCCTGAAATCTTTCTAATGAATTCAAAGTTTCAATACTGAACTGACTTCAGATCAGGTTTTAAAACCTTTCCTTTCAAACCCTGTGCAGCCACTGTATTTTAATAAGGACACTTTCAAAGTTCCTCTGATACAACAAGGCTCTGCAAAAGTTCAGCCTTACTGTATAGAACAATTTATTATGAAAATTGCAGTATAAACTTGCATCAAGATCTTCCAATACATAGCATTTCTATAATTATTCTCATCAGAAGCATTTCTATAATTACTCTCATCAGAAAGAACTAAAGTTTCAAGATGATAGATTACATAAAATACTTCTAACTATGAAAGGAGCTCTACTGAATTTAGAAAACCGCACCTTGAACTCTTCAATTTTATCTTCAGAATAATGACTGAATTTCAGTACTCTAAATCACTTTATGGATGCAATCAACACTAAGCAAATGAAAAGGAGAGGAGCACTCATGCTCCATAAAATGATTGACTTCCCTACTGAACAATACTTGATCACTTTACAAGATGAGATTCTTTCTACCATTATTGGAGTTATAGGTAAACATACAAGCTACTTAAACCAAAAGCTACTTTACAGTAATTTCATTTGAATCATTTTTTTTCCCCTCTTATTGCTTCTTTTTTATTACACAAGCTGCGAAGCAATAAAATAACTTTTCATCTAATTTTTAATGTCTTATGTAAAATTCCCTTACTGACCTCAATGGAACTTCTGTCCAAGAGATGAATAAAAATAAGGTAATGACTATCATTTGCCCTGCTCTTTAGGCTTCTGATCTGAGGGTGACAATATCATACTTAAATAAATTTGTATTTATTTTTAGGTGGTCTAAAACCAAAGACCTTGGCTGGATTTTTTGATGTTTTTTTGGTTTGGATTTTTGTTTAATTTCTTCTCTGAGGTTCAGATGTATACTCATTTAAGATTAGCTTACAGCATTGCTATTTTGTTGCTAACTTACAGCACTGCACTCGAAGAGCAGTTAATATTTCTGAAATATCCCATACTAAATAAAGCTTCCTGTGAAGTATTTATTTTTTTAAATATCTCTATTTTGGATTATCTCAGTTCTAGAAAATATTTATTTTTATTGGCTTGAGTATATGTTGTCTTCCATTTTGACTTGTATGCCCAAAAATTCTTTGCCCATTTGGCTATTGCTAGTTACTGGCAAGGTAGTACAATGAAAAGACAGTTCTGTGTAATGCTGCTGCTTAGAAGAACAGAAATTATTTTTCCTGATTGTAGTTTTAATAAAGTGAAGATTCATTTCTGATGTACTGTTTTGTGGCTTAGTCTGTCAATACTTCAGTCTAAGAGTTTAGTTTTCTGCTCTAGGCTCTTTAAGGGTCCTGTGACAGTGCTCACTCACATCGGGACAGCCTGGACTGTTTCGTTTTTACTCAGCTTTCTGCTCATCTCTCCATATTCCAGTTGTCTTCACAGACAAGCCATTTATCTGAATTGTGTTTCAGAGTCTCTTTTTGGATAGGATGAATTTCTCTAGTGTGCCTTTTTTTTCCCCCACTGCTTCCCCCCCACTGTTACTCACTGGGTGAGTAACTCAAATGACAACACTAGAGACTTGACACTGTCAGACAAAACCCACTCCTTGTCTTCCCCTGCTGAGCTTTTTTCCCCAGCACTTCACTGCCAATCTGCAGACACTCAGTCAGTGTCTCTAAAACCAGGACTGAAGCTCAGACTCAGAAGTGGAGTTATATTCAGGTCCATCTGGAAGGTCACGGCCATGGCTGAATGAAGAGATGGAGAGATGCAGGGGCAAGGGCCAGAGCTGAAACACAGTCCCTAGGTGGAGGGTGGCCCTGTGGACATCTCACCACCCTGGCTCATACAGCTCATCTCATTTCATCCTGACCCCAGCTTTGGGGCACCACCCTGCATCTCCATCCTGGGGCACAGGCAGACACATCCTCATGGGCTTGGGTTCTAATTCAGGGACCCATATCTCTCTCACTGGGAAACATTCAGGAGCTGTGGATTGTGTTTGATGAATTTGATCTTTCCAGACTAACTTCTCTCAGGAATCTAGTGACCTCTCATCACTGTTATCACCTTTTCCACAGACTTTTTCTCACAGTGGAGAGTATTACTATCAGGTAGCAACGTACACTCTATGCCTAATAAATGGGGCACAAAACACCCTCCAGTTTTTTCCCAAATGTCAAGTCACAATTTCATTTTTCATTTTTGAACTTTCTATTTTTTGTCTTACCAGTTTAAATTGCCCATATATGTTCCTTGAAGGCTTTCACTCCTTCATTATTACTACTGTATGGGAGAAAAACAAATGCCATATTGCATTATGCTGTCCTCATGGAAGCGCAATTAAGGCCCGTCAGCAGTACAAATGGAAATGTTACCAATGGACTACATACACAAAAACATCACAAGAATTATACTCCGCAATGTTGGCTCTTACGCCTCAGTGACAAAGAACTCTAATAATAGTTATCTACAGAGATTTATTCTATACTCCAATGAGTTAACAAATTCTAACGTACAGACCCTAAAATAGAAGAATAAAAAGCAATTTTCTCCATCTGTTGGATTTCTCCTGCTTCTAGTGACTCTTCATTAGCTTTTGAAACAACTGTTCCCATTGCAGCTGACAGAAATACATCGGCAAATATTACTATTCTGTTTGCTTTATTAGAAATGTCCAAGGTATATTTATTGCCAAGTTAGTAGCAAATTCTATTAAAACCTCATTCAGAAATAAAATTAGCATCAGTGTCAAAATCTTCTCATTTTACATCTCTCTTTTAAATTAGCACAATTCTAGTAATTAGTGATATGAAGTGTACTCATATTGAGTAACAAGTTCAGATAAGAAAATAATACACTTTTCTGTTTGTTAATTAGTTTATAAGTCAAATTATCTTGAGAGAAAAGATATTTTATCAAAAGAAATTAAATAATGACGTGAAAATAAACGCAGAAAAACATTGAATTATATTGTGCATCAAAAATCCTGAAATTCATTGTGCAACATCATACATGTTTTGGACATTCTGCATTTCACTTTCTGAGAGAAATTTCAGGATGTTATATACTGAAAAGGTGACAAAAAGACGTTTGAAGGATAAATCTACCAAAGTGGATATAGTGATTTCTACCTACCTTTCATCAAAAGACTGAGAGATCATATCATGACTGAATGTAAATATCCTCACTCATAAAAGAACACTACATATCAAGGTCTATAACAACTATCAGGAAAAAATAAATAAGTACCTGAAACTGAGCATTCTGAAAAAGAGAGGTTGATGGGTTTTTTTTAAATAAGAATAATTAATAATTGCAATAAAATACCAAGACAATTGTCAGAACCTCACTATATTTCAATGCCTCAAGAACTGGATTTATTTAAAATAGATGTGCTTTAGACAAATAAAAGGGCAAATTCCATGGCATGGAATTTACAGAGGAGCACAGGCAGAATTCCTGATGTTCTTTATTGTGTTTTGCCTTTATAAATCTTGCATTTATAAATCTTTCCTGCAAGTTGCAGAAATCTATTTATGAATCTAGTTGTAGGAATGGGACCCATAGAAAATGCAGAAATAAGGTAGAAAGCATAGCGAGTGGAAAGTTAACAATGCTACTTTTATTTATGTTTTGAGTGCTGCAATTTACCTTGCATGAGTAAACAAGGTGGCAATACCAAGGAACACCAGTTATACATGCCTAAGCATACTTTTGTCCCAATGTATATTTGCTATGATGTATTTAATAGCATGTCCTGGTTTGAAAGACAGGTGTTTGCTAAGGAAAGCAGAAGCTTCCCTTTGGACTGAAAAATGTGATCCTTCCTTCCTTCCGATTATTATGATTTTGAAATTAAGGGAGCTCTCAGGCAAAGATAATGGGGTAGGAATAACAGTTCTTTACTAGTATATCTAACAAGACAAACAAGAACAACAACAGCTATGAAATTACCCACAAACAGAACAGTAACTCAGTCCCAGTGTTTTTTGGCTGCAGGCACCTTTTCCCTGAGCTGCAGTTCCCGGTGCTGGGGGCGGGCGGGTCCCGCAGAGCTGCAGGAGGGCTTGGGGTGATGGCAGCGCTGTCCCAGGGGGAGAGAGAGATGGAGAGAGAGCTCTCCGCTCACGGTGTGGGTCCCAGTGCTCAGCAGAGTGCTGGATGGTGGCAGGTTACAGCGAGAAGGCAGCAGGGCAGGGTCTGACAGCAGTGAGGATGGCTCCTGGTGCTGGGATGGCAGGGATGGGACACAGGCGGTGATCGTCCTTCTCGTCTGAACTCTGCGGGGGAAATGGGGACAGCCAGAGCCTTCTGTCTGCTCTTCTGGATGTTTGGATATCCAGGGGTTTCCCCTCTTCTCTCCCCTCCCCCTTGTCACCAGGGCCCAGTCAACAGGTATCTTAGCATGACAATGGGGAAAATTCCACAGAGGGAAAAGGGAAAGAACCAATCCCCAACATAGCATCATCATACATTTATTTTCACAAGATCCATTTACTGAGCACAGAGAATTGTGAATGAAGCAACTGAACAAAATTTAATTTAATTCTAACTATTAATGAGTTTTTCTTTGTCTTGTGCAGAGTTTATCAGGAAGTCCACATACATAACACTTAGAGCTGTTCTCAATAATGGTTTTGGGCTTCTAAAGTGTTGGTAAGATCTGATTAATATTTTTATTTTAAGAAATGCAAATATAATTTAGACAAAAATTAATAATGTATCCAAATAATTATTTTTATGTCATAGAAACTGAGTACTTTTCTCACATATTTTTATTATTATTTAAATTATCTACTAATCAGGTAGGGTTTGAGGTTCTAAAGAAGGTTGGGCAAGGGGTGTGATTCTTCATATGCATAAAGAGATTTTGGAAACAATGTGCTGGTTTTACCTTGAAGGCACCTGAGGGGAGGGCACACCTGGAAGTTTTTCTCCATGAGAACTTGCTCTGTGAATTGATGGGACCAATTGGAGGCTGGTTTAGTTGTTGACAGCCTGAGAAACCAATTGGAAAAGTCAGTTCTCTCCGTGAATCAGATTTGAAGCAAGTAAACCCCGGGAAAGCTCTCTTGCATTTCCATCCTTTCACAAGGTAACGCTGACCTGGCCCAGTCTCTTCCAATGCGGCCCGGGCAGGGCTGGGCTCTGGAGGCTGCCGGGCCCCGTTTCCAACCAGGGCCCCGATAACCAAAAGAAGCCGAGCCCATCGCTGAGATCCTGGCCCTTTTCCCGGTGTGTCCGTGGCTCGGGGGGCCCTGCCCTGCCCTGCCCCGGCTCGGAGCAGCCCTGGGGTGGCCGAGCCCGCCCGGCCGCCCTCACGGGCTGGGGGGAGGCAGCCGGGCCCGGTTCGGGAGAGCCCCCAGGGCTTTGTGTGCTGGGCAGGGCAGAGGGAGAACCCCCGGGCTGCGGCTGGAGCTGGGGGCGGGCAGCGCCGGGGGAAAGCCATGGACACACGGCCTTGGCACCCATTTCTCCTCTGCCTGCACTTTGCAGTTCTCGTCCTGCCCCTCCAGCGTGGCCTGGGCACCCTGAGATCCTGACACAGCTCCGGCATGGCCTGGACCAGCCCCTGCAACTTCTGTGGGAGATTTTAACTTTTCCAATGCTCAGATAAGACTTACAGACCTTCCATCTTTCCTTGGGTGAGAGGAAGAAGAACAGAAAGGATACACCAAAGTCAATGAAGTGAAAGCTAAGTTTCTAGATGGAAGGAGAATGAGGAGACGCCATGAAGGTTGGCTGAAAAATCTTTTTGTAAATTATAGGGGTGGACTGTACTTCATGAAAAAATTCCTTTAAACCATGAAAAAAAAGAGACATGGTGGGGGGAGGGAGTGAAGTGTAAAAGGTTTGGAAAATCCTTTGCCCTGAGGGAAAAAGGGGGAATCTCTGTTCCTGGGAACAATGTATGAACAGAGAGAAGTGTGCTAAAGAGAACCTTTGCCTTTGAGTAGCTCATCCTTAAAAGTAATACCCCATGACTTTTTTTTTTTTTTTTTTTACCATGGCCCACAACCCAGCTCTGGGAAGGCTGTGAAGTGGGAGGAGTTTCATGATGGCAGATCCCGGGCAGCTGTTATTCATGAAAACAGTGAAGTCAGGAGTGAACTGGTTATTTCCTTTCTTGAAAAAGATGCTTATAACTGAACAAGAAGAAACTCATCTCCCCAAAGTGAACTGAAAAAGATTATTTAAGCAAGGAATTGACTGAAGTGTCTCCGTATGTTGTTAAGATATGAAAAAGAGGAAGAAGGAAGTGGTCTGAAGATCTGCTCTAAATTTGTTATTATTTTTCTTTGTGTTATTAATAAACTTTATCTCATGTTAAGTTTTAAGCCTGCTTTACTTTTATTCCTAATTCTATTTAACAACAAAAGGTAAATATATTTAAAATATATTCAAACTACATTTTTGGTGTGTTGGCCGGGAAACAATAACTAAACCAAGACAAAAAAGTATAAGAGATTTAACGTAAACCCATGAGTGGTCTCTATTCCATAAGACTAGAAACAAACGCAATAGAGCCATTTTGGGGAGCAGTTTAGAAATATCTGTTTATTGGCTTAACTTACATATAACAGCTCATCTAAATAACAAGGAAGAGAAAAAATACTGAAACACAAGAAGGTGACTGGGAGTATTCACATGGATTTATTGTAGGAAAACCATGTCTGACAAAACTAAAACATAGAATGACTGTCTTTGTGAATGTTGAGAAGATAGGAGATGCTGGAAACTTTGTTTCACAGGACAAGTATGGTTTGAGTAAGTTCATTGTACCATGGGTGGACCACTGGCTGTTGCAATGTCACCATATAAAGAAACTGAGTTTCTGAGATCTCTTATGGAAAGCTTCCTGGTTGCAGAAATTGCTCTTTTGCGTTCTGTTCTAGCTTTTCTTGAGAAGTTCCAAGCTCTTATCAAGAATATTTTTTTTTTTCCTCTTCACAAGTTCATATGTATTCTGAGCAGGTTTTGATATAAAGGAATTGGGTAGGAAAACTGTTGTGGTAAACACAAGAAAACTTGAGAAAAATTATGATCTGCTTAGTAATTTTTAATGAGTTCAATAAAAGAGAAAATAAAACAAAGATAAACTAAAACTCAAGTCTCATTCAAGTCTCAGCATTTTTAATAATGAATAATGAAATATAATGTTGCTGTCCTTAAGCAGGATTTTCTGGAATAAGCTCTTAAAATAAAATTGCATTGTGTTTTTTTTGCCAAGATACATTCCAAGGCTTTGCTTGTGTTTTTTCACCTTCAAGTTGCCAAGCTATTTAATCCATTTTTCTATAGAGATTCAGAAATATTCTTTTCCAAAATATTAATTCAAAATTAGATTATCAGAGACTAAAGATCTACTATTTTATGGCTGTTGCAACAGTACCAAGCAGAAGTATTAATAAGATGGATTTCTGTGGGTAGAAGAGAATACATGACTCTTTTGACACTAACAACTAAATTAATTTCACTATGAAAGCAGCAACTGGTAGCCAACAGTGTGGCTGCTCTCTGAATTCAATAACAAGAGAAAAGTACTGCAAGGGCTGGATTCCTCACACCTCTCCAAAATGGTCCAAGGAAATATGCATAATGTTTCCTTCCTTGGCAAAAGATCCTTATAGCTAAACAAGAAGAAACTCCTCTCCCTAAAGTGAACTGAAAAAGATGATTTAAGTAGGAATTGACTGAAGTGTCCCTGTGTGTTGTTAAGCCGTAACAAAGGGGGAAAGAAGTACTGGTCTGAAAATCTGTTCTGAATTTATTATTATTATTATTCTTTGTGTTGTTAATAGTTTTTTTTCTTTATTCCCCTGTAAGTTTTAGGCCTGCTTTACTTTTACTCTGGGTTCTATTTCACAACAAGAGGTAAATATATTACAATTGGCAAACCCAAACTGTTACAATGCAAGAACTCAGAAAAGAGAATTTTGATTGGAAGTAAGTGATAATGTAATAGGATGTGGTGTTGTCAGGTATTACATTTGTAAATTCATGATAAATGACTTAAATTTGGGGAAACATTATAATAATCTCTTAAACTGCCACTGTCTGAGGAGAAATAATATTTTAAATTCATAATCTACATTTTAAATAGAGTCATTACATCACGTTTAATCATTTATGCTCACCCTGCACTAATTTCTGCAGTTCGAACTATCTGTAATGGAAATAAAATGTGTGATGACTACTGAAATTTTAAACCAACACCTTTGACCCTCCAACTTTAGTTACCATAAAACTGTACAGTGAACATTCAAAATGAAACCACTTGAGGTAGCCTTCTATTTCTTTCCATTTATTGCCCTATTTTAATCTCCGATGTTTCTGTAGTTAGATGCTTTGTCAGCTCTGTGCCTCCATTTTTTTTTTAAAAATTGGTTTTGTCTCTGTCAGCATCTGGTGTGTCCTATTCTTTTGAATGCAGTCGTGTGTCCTATTCTTTTGAATGCAGTCAAAGCCTATTTTGTAATTATGCATGCTAGAAAAACAAAAGACACCCCAATCAAGAATTGTAAAAATATATTTTTGGACCCTCAGGAATATGGCAGCCCATCAATCTCCTTGCCAATGTCTCTGGAAATAATAATAATAATAATAATAATTATTATTCCGATATAGTTCTACCTGAATAATTAGAAATCGGAGTCAATTCTACCTACAGTCTGAGTCAAATTATTCCTTCTGTCAGATTACTTACTAGTGTCACTTGATAAAATATTCCTGTTCTCTAAAGTTTGTGGAAAACAATCATTTGCAGAAAGAATATGTTTTTGGAGACAAAATGAAAAAGCATTGTGGGATAATGACACAGAGGTTTTAATACAAATACATCAGCTCCACTTACCCTGTGGAGGACTATAAACCAAACTAAATGAGTTTGTTTGTTTACCATATATATTTCTTGCTCCAGGTATGAATCCATGGCTTTAAAAGTTCTGGAAGTGGAGAATAGTTCAGTCGTGTATCAGTGGGATCACTAGGTGTTGTCTACTTCAGCATCCTGCATGCAGCCAGGACACTCCAGTGTCCCTGAGTTCTTCACAACCACCACATGGGAGACCACCACTCACCTTCATGGTGAGGGCGTTTTTTATTTGTTTGTTTGCAATTTACACAAATTTGTATGCATCTTGAAAATGTTCTGCTGTTTGGGATTTTTTTTTTTGTCTTATTTTGGGGGACTTGTATTTTTTTTTTTATCGTTGGTGGTTTTTTGTTTGGATTTCTGGGGTGGATTTTTTAACATTTTTGTGGGTTTTTGCTCCAAATATTTTTTATTCTATTGTTCGATGTATATCTTCAATACATCTCATTGATTACAAGCACTTTGTTTTTTACAAGTGGTGGAGATTTCTTCAAAGCACAGCCACTCACCTGCCTGTGATGCATAAAAAAAATATTTTACCATTAAAATTTGTGTTTAACCCCCATGCCAAAGGAGACTTGTACAAAGCAAAGCAATGTAGGGTCCGCTGGCAGGTGCAAAGGAGAACCTCTCTATTGGAAAACCAGGCTTTTTTAAGCTGTTAGCTCATTATCACTATTGTTCCATTTAAGCACAACAAATGCAATTCAACTAACCACGATAAACCATTATGTGAGCACATAATTCTTACATAGCTTGTTTTTCTACTTCCAATCCAGCTGAGTCACTTTCCCATTGTCCTTTTCTGCTTAGCTGAAGTACCAGGCCTGAGCCATGATTTTGCAGAGGTAACAAGGCTCTTATTCTGTAAGGCTTTATCTATATGCAACAGAAAATGACTGCCAGAAAAAGACATGACCCTGAAACCTGAAGAGAGATTAAACCCTGTTGAGCATTGTGCATGTTTTTTCCTTTTATGCTGAGAGACCTAGGCAATTTCAGATGATGACACAACTCTCCATCCAGAACTGAGATTTCTAAGGATTTAGGTACTTCAGCAAAGGAATACACTGGTGGCCATGCTGACTTCACTGTATTTCCCTCAGTGACAAAACAGTGAAGGAGCAATCCTGCATCAGAACAAAAGTGTAATTAGGATCCAAGCAGAAGAACTTCTTTGCTATGGTTTTAGTTACAACATTTGCAGAAGGAATCCTTATAGATCTTTAGCAAAAAATGTATTGTAGGATGCTCCTTTGATTGATTCTTCTAGAATACTATAGTGCTTTTAATGGCAACCAGAATAAGGAAGCACTCAATGAGAAAAAAAACACTCAAACCAAAACCCACAACAGTTTCTTTTTTGTTCAGAGATATTCTGTATAACTGTTTACACAGTCCCTGCTTCCCTTCTGACCAGCTCCCTAAGGATCTCAGGAGTCTGAGACTGAAAAGGCCTTTGAAGTACACTGTGCTGCTTTTGACTAGGGTAGAGTTAAATTTCTTCCTGGCAGCTGGTATAGTGCTGTGCTTTGGAATTAAGATGTGAATATACTGATAATGTACTGATGTTTAACTTACACTGTGTCAAGGTGTTTTCAGCTTCTCATGCTGCCAGCTGTCCTGTCAGACATCCACAAGGAGCAGGGAGGGGAAACAGTTGGGGCAGTTGACCCAGAATGGCCAAAGGGATCTTCCATTCTATGTGCTGTCATGCTGAACAAAAACAGCTCTGAGCAGTCAGCCAGGGTGTGGCAACCACTGCTCAGGGCTGGACTGAGCATCTGGCAGCCTCTGGTGGGAAACTGCATTGTACCTCTCTTGTTTTCCAGATTCTTTTACCGTTATTACTTTTTCTTCGTTTTCTGTCCTGTATTTATCTCAACCACCTGTTTTGCTTTTTATCCAATTCCCTCCCCTACCCCACTATGAGGGTGTGAATGAAAGGGATTTTACCTGCCTGCCAGGTTAAACCACAGCATATACATGTGGAATTACACCATGGATGCAGCTAAATCAGCTCTCACTTCTCAAAGAGGAACCCAACTGCCTCTCTCCTCTTTATTATATTTGCATGTGCTGTATGTACATAAATTTTATCGGGCATTTCATAGATCAGTCCCAGTTAAGTTATCCACCTTTAAATTATCTGCCATCCCCATATCCCAGGTACTATACCAAAAAAAAAACCCCTTAAAACTAGAACCAAACCAAAATAAACTAAAAACGCAACCCCAAACTCAAAAGAAAACAAATGTCAAAAATTGTGAAAAAATGCATTGGTAAAACTCTATGACTAGATGAATTTATTTCTATATTTTTTATTCATTTGTTTGTTTAATTATTTAAGGAAAGTGTTTTTTTCCCAGTTCACACCACCTGTGCTTCTGAACTGACCTATTTTGTCTAAATTTTGAGACATTTATGGTACACCATGGCTCATAGTGGCACAGCATCACTGGCAAAAAGCCATGTTCATCTCTCGGGTGGATTGATTTTTAGTCTTGGCATGTGGTCTGATAAAGATAGATTACAAGACTCTTTTTGGACGTTGAGGATTACAGGTACGTTAATTTGTAAGGTCAAAGGTGCATTTCCTGGTCTTTGTCTAATGTGTTTTCAATGTAGACCACAATCCTTTTTTTCTCTGTTTGACCAGAGTTTTGCAATTCTTATTTTATTGCCAAAGTAAATGTCATTAATAGAAATGAAGGAGAATTCAATTGTTCTTTTGAGTAGATGCTCATTATAAATGTCTACAATACACTTGTCAGTTGAAGGATGATATATTGATTTATCTTCTAATTTCATCTGTAAAACTGCAAGGCAGCTGGCTGGGTTAGCATTTTCAGATTCAAGCTGTATTCCCTCAATGAAATAAATAGATTTTCTTATTTTCTCTGATGGAGCAATTGTTCTGACTATGTTAAAAACATGCTACAGCAGTTTATAGTTTCTCAACACTACTGTACATATCTCTCTAAATTTAAATGTGCTATACTAAGGCAAAACTCCATTATTTATAACCAGGTTTGGACATTAGTCACAGTCCTGGTTTACAATACAACATACATATTCTATTACCATCTGAGAAGGGTGATCATCCTTATCTCTGTGGGAAATGTCTTCTGTTGATGGGCCATCACTGAGAAGGGGGATCATCCTTATCTCTGTGGGAAGTATCTTCTGTTAATGGGCCATTGAGTCCTACTGTATAACTGATAAGATTACATCATCCCATTGGGAGATGCTCCAGCCAGGAGGACGAGCCAAGCCTTTCCTACCTAGATAAAAACTGAGGTTTAGAACGCCAAAGGCAGCCTTTTTCCACTGGATTCCAGAGGAAGAACCAGGTTTTTATCCACATCATCGCTGGACCCTTTGGAGGAAAGCTGCACCAGCACCCTGACTGACAGGGTATCAGGTTGTATTCTGACTCTGTCAGTGGTTTTATTTTTATTATTGCATGTATTTTGGTTTTTTATCTTTTTTTTCTCTTCCCTATTAAAAATTGTATTACTGACTTGAAGTCTCACTGGTTTTACTTTTCAAACCAGTACAGTCACAAAAATATGGATCCATTTTCTTTACTTTCCTAAGTTTAAAAAGACAATATAAAATAATGCATAACAGTAGTGTACCTGAAATAATTATTAGACTTTCCAGAAGCAAATAACTGTAATTCTTAACTTCAGAAAAGGGTTTTTGAACAGGTCATTTAGGACATCTGTTTTGGTTTAAAAAAAAATTGCCGTATGGATTTTGTCAAAGGTATTGAATGGTGATTAATCATACCTACATTTAACTCTAAAAAATGAGATATTTAATACATATTCCCTTTGTCTTCCAAGGAGAGGGACATGTACTCTGGACAGTAATGCATGTAGTCTTGGGGATGAGGAAATAAGCTAAATACTGGAGCATGTTAGTAAACATGGCTGCTGTTAGTGTTACAGCTTACTTTCCATGGATCCTGACAAGAAGGAATGACATAATGCTCTTCATTCTGTAGATAAGCCATAACTTGATAACTGTTTGTGATAAATTGTCTTTGCAGGATTTATTGGGCAGGAGAAAAGAATAAATGTATCTATGTGTTCTCTGTCCTTTAAATTCTGAACTCTTTCTATTTTGGAAAAAAGGAATTCTGCTTACTATAAAATCAATTTCTGCCATTCAGAGCCAACATCTGATGTCAAAAACTAGAAATCTTAGATTAACTAGAATCCAAACTGTAACAGCTGAAAAAGCCTGCTGAAAATTAGTCATGATTGTTTTAGTCTATGTTGGGTTCAAAGGCATTCCCAGCAGAGCAGGAAATAATAGTTTGCTTTTACTATTCCAGCTTCTGAGAAGCATTGATATTTCCTGTAATTAAATTCTTCCTTCTGCAAAAACATAAGTCTCTAAGTAATGGATGGGAAAACATTGTCATGGGAAAATGGGAGATGACTGTAGGTGTGAAGAAGTCCTAAAAGTATAATACTGATTATTAATTTGCTTTTTAATGGAGATAAGTCAGAGGATAAAGGATATGAGTCAGAATCTTGAGTAGAGGTGTCATATCCATTTATAAATTTAGCAACACTTTCATCAATTTACATTTTTACCAGGTATTGAACCAACATTTATTTGGTGCTTCTGTTCACACATATACATACATTTTGTTGAAAAAAGAACTACATAAGTCAGAATGTATTAGATATTTATAATATTTATAATATTTATAATATTTAAATATTTTAATAGTTATAATACTTATTTTTATTTTTATTTTTATATTATTTATATTTATTTATATACAATTACGATGACCTCACTCCTATTTCAGTCAATCTCACTCTAAGAATAGCCCATAATATATTACATGGATTTCAAAGAAGGCAAAATCATCCTAGACACATATAAAGATGTGTCTTCATTTGCCAGAAAATGTGTGTCTTAGATAGCTGTTTTTCCATATGATATTTTATCAAGAAACTCTGTGGTGTTTACACTATTATGATGACTGCAAAGGTCTTGCTGTTAGCTAGAGTTCACAGGTAAATGTGTAACAACCCCCACATTTGTATCATTATTTTGTATCAGATTTTGAAACTAACTTTATTACAGTGAAAGGCAGACAGAAATTTATTCTACTACCGTTTATTAAACAAACACACAAACAAACAAATTAATAAAATTTTATCAGATAAAGTGTTTTGTCCCAAAGACTCTGCTGTCTGTATTAGAATGTGTTTCCCTCACAGAAATCCAGGTTCAATATAATTCTTGGATGATGGTTTTTCATCTATAGCAAGCCTGCTATTTTATAATTCTCAGGCTGAAGGTATTTTCAATGTGAATGTTTTCTTATTCATGTGAACAGTGCAGTCCTTTGTCCCATTCTTGCTCTCCAATGACCTGGTAACAGAGAGCCAGCTGGTTCAGCCATCTCATTAGTCAGAAAGACTCCTTATTATCTCTTTTTTTTTTTTTCTTTTTTTAAAATTAGGCTGATTTTTTTTTTTCTCTTTAGTTCTCTACAAAACAGTGGACTTGGTTTTAACATCCTGCTCAGTATCCCTAAGGTCCATGTGCTTTTCGAGGTGAAAACAATGCACACTGACAAGATGCAAGCTGAAAATGGAGCACAATTGTCAAATTCTTTTTAGACCACTTTGCTGACGTTGCTTTATATCCTTATGTCTGTTTTGCTTTCCTCTTCCTCTCTTTTCATAGGAACATTTGGAGAAGATTTTCAAAGGAAATTTAAAATACTTCGTAAAGTAAAACTTGAATTAGAGAGGAAATTAATGTTTTTTTGAACACCAGAAACAAGGCCCAGATTTTGAAACAGAGAATTTAGATACCTTCATTTAGAAACTACAATTTTATCCTAAAAAAAAGCTGCTGTAAGTCTCTCTCAACACTGGAATTGTTGATCTTAAAGTAGACGTCTTACACACATGACAACTTGCAATAAAAACTGTAAAATAGTTCTGTAACCACACAGTAACAAATAATTTTTAAAACCTTGCAAATCAACAAACAATAAAAATGGACTCTTAAAAGCTCTTTCTCTTGAAAGTGACTTATTTTTTTAGCCATAAATTTACATATAACAGCTTCTGAGTGCGAGACACACACATGTTCTTGCTTTCTCCATACTTCTGACTCTATCAGAAAGCTTAATTTAAAGTCTCCTCCCAAGTTCATATTATTGTAGCACAGGTTTCTTACACCAGCAAGAATGTTATAGGTAGCTGCCAAATTTCCCAGACACCTGGACCTGGGAATTCCTTCTGCCTGTCTGCTGGAGCCCATCTGGGCACGGCTGTTTTCCTGGTTCATGTTTTTTTTGCACTTTTAACCTACTGGTTAAGCAAGGTTGAGTGTGCATTCCAGGGAGGGAAGAGAGGGAAGGAAGGAAGGAAGGAAGGAAGGAAGGAAGGAAGGAAGGAAGGAAGGAAGGAAGGAAGGAAGGAAGGAAGGAAGGAAGGAAGGAAGGAAGGAAGGAAGGAAGGAAGGAAGGAAGGAAGGGAGGGAGGGAGGGAGGGAGGGAGGGAGGAAGGAAGGAAGGAAGGAAGGAAGGAAGGAAGGAAGGAAGGAAGGAAGGAAGGAAGGAAGGAAGGAAGGAAGGAAGGAAGGAAGGAAGGAAGGAAGGAAGGAAGGAAGGAAGGAAGGAAGGAAAGAAATGAATGGCACTCTTATACTGAATTCACAATATATAGGATTAGAAGTAGTCAAAAAGGCCAGTGGAAGAAAACTGATGCATAACTATTAGTCCTCTAGCATGGAACTTTATCTGAAAAAGGGCAGTAAACAATCAAACAAAAAATGCCTAAGTTCAGTTTTAGCACAAGAGTCTGGGTATTTTTGTTTCCCATAGGACAGATTTTGCTAGAAGCTGCTTTAAGGCACATGGAAGGCAGGGAGATGATTTGGGACAGCCAACACAGCTTCACCAAGGGTAAGTTTTGCCTGGCCAAGCCAGCCCCTTCTGTGATGGGGTGACTACATCAGTGGACAAAGGGCTACAGATGTGATTTATCTGGACATCTGAAAAGCTTTTGACATGTTCCCCCTACTACATCTTTCTCTCCAAATTGGATAGATATAAATGTGGTAGGTGGACTGTTTGGACGATTAGGAATTGGTTGGATGGTCACATCAAGACATTAGTGCTCCATGACCTAATGTCCTCATGGAGATCTGTGACGAGTGGTGTCCTTCAGGAGGACCAGTGCCATTCAATGTCCTCATTCATGACATAGACAGTGGGGTGAAATGCATCTTCAACAAGCTTGCAGGTTACAGCAGGCTGAGTTGTGGTGTTGGCATTCCTGAGGGAAAGGAAGCCATTCAGAAGACATTCTTGAGAAGTGAGACCATGGGAATTTCATGTAGTTGAACAAAGTGCTATGCAGGGTCAAAGCAAGCCCAGTCAGTCCCAGCTGGGGGAATGAAGGGAACGAGAGCAGCCCTCCCAAGAAGGATCTGGGTGTGCTGGGGGATGAGCTGCTCGACATGACCCAGCCATGTGCCCCTGCAGCACAGAAAGCCAAACACACCTGGGGCTGCATCCAAAGCAGGGTGGGCAGCAGGTGAGGGAGGGGATTCTGTCCCTTTGCAGTGCTGCATCCAGCTCTGAGGTCCCCAGCACAGGAAGGACATGAACCTGCTGGAGCTGGTCCAAAGGAGGGCCACAAAAATTGTTAGAGGGCTGGAGCATGTCTCCTTTGAAAAGAGGCTGAGAGAATTTGGGTTGTCCAGCCTGGAGAAGAGAAAGCTCTGGGGGAGACCTTATTCTGATCTTTCAGTACTGAAAGAGGACCTATAAGAAAGATGGAGACAGGGTTTTTAACCAACCCTGTTGCAATAAAACAAGGGATAATGATTTAAACTAAAAGAAGACAGATTTAGACTGGATATAAAGAATAAATTTCTTACAATGAGGATATTACTCAGAAAGGTGGTAGATTCTACATCTCTGGAAATATTTAAGGCCAGGTTTGATGGGACTCTGAGCAACCTGATATAGTTGAAGAAGTCCTTGCTCACTGCAGGATTGTTGGATTATGTGACCTTCAAAAGTACCTTGCAATGCAAACTATTCTATGATTCTATGATTTCATGTCAAAGATTTTAGAATTTCCCTGCATTTATTCTCACCTTTATTGGATTGGGTCTTTTTCCTAAAAAAACAAAAACAACAACAACAAAAAAAACAAACAAAAAACAACCAAAAAAAAAACAAAAAACAAACAAACACACAAAAAACAAAACAAAACAAAAAAAACCCAAAAAACCCCCAAAAATTAAAAAAAAATAATAATAGGGGTGAAGTAACCATTCATACCTTTAAACTATTTAAGCAGATGTTTACTCTCTTTCTCATCTTAAAATTAAGTTAGAAATTACTTTTTTTCCACTGGATATTAGCAGGCTTTTTTTTCTGGTAGACAGGGAAGCTCATGATGCTAGAAGGATAATTAGTTAAGCAAAAATTAAAAATTTTATGCATACATAATACATCTTTTGGTAATCTACAACCATCACAAAATTTTCCATTAGAAAAAATTAGGTACTCTGTGAAAAGTGCATTTTAAAGAATCATGCCACAGTCCAGTTTGGAGGCAAAACTTAGGAAATAATTCAGCTGATGGACACCACGAGACAAAAATCCAATCCATGACACATAAAGTCTGTTAGCACAGCATAGCTAAAAAAGTTTTAAAAATTCATTCTTGTCACTAAGCAGATAAGAGTTAGAGTAGATTTATTGATTAAGAAGGTGACAGTCACTTTCTAGATTATAATGTCACTCTAACCAATATTGCAATACTGATTTTCCAAGGAGATTTTAAGGAAACAGAAACCTCCAGGAAAAAACTATTTCAGATATGAAAAGGATTTTAAAAAGAAGGCATTTAATCAATATTTAGTCATCTGGTAATACCAGATATGCAAAGCTTAAAAAAATAGCCTTCTAGCTATATTGACAGTTGTTATCCAGGACAATATTCCTTTGGATGCTTTGTTTGTGCTTTAGCAATTTACATACACATATTTTTCTTTTTATCAGTATACATTAAAAGGGTTACAAAGTGTGGATTTTGCATCTCTGTCTGCTTTTACATTATCTAGCTCATGGTCTAGAATGGCCAAAGTATTTAGGTGGTTCTCATTAAAACTTTTTTTTCCATTCTATACTTTTTCACAAATTCAAAGGCCTTTTTGGACAAAGGACTGTGCTTTCTGACATAAGTATATTGTCTGAATGCTTAGAAGCACAAAAAAAAAAATAGCAGCCCAGTTTGAGATACGATATACTAGTTCACAATAATAAAAGTAGGCATTAGTCCATACCCTCCAACAGTTCTGTGTGTTTTGAATGGTTCACTACAAGTATAAATATTTATATTTGTAGAATTTAAAAAAAATACTTCAAATAGGTTTCATATAGTCTGAACTGGATTTTTTTCTAAAGTTGACAGAAATAGTAACCAACAACAGGTTTGCTCCTTATGACCTATTTTGTTAGCCATTTTCTTAAATAATTTTAAGAAATATACAAATTGTTAGAAACTCTGCTTTTTAGTTTTGCAAACTTCATTATCCAAGGATAAACACACTTCCTTTCACATTTTCTTTTATGTGGATCTGATCAGGCCTCAGAAGTAAAAACATTTATACTCAAAACTTTCATTTACATTTAAATTAAATCATTAAAATGTGGACGTGATCATTTTTTGACCTCAAAAGCAATAACTTTTTCTAGGGTCTGAAAAATCACACATTAAAACACAACCTAAAAGAGGGAATGGTTATGTCACAGCAACACATTTAATTCAGTAACTGAAATAAAGAACAGAGGCTTGGCTGAGATAAAATAAATAAAAGTTGCAAGATTAGGTGAGCGTGAGAGAAGAAATATTTCTCTATCCTACTTCTGAGGACAGAAAAATCAAAATAATTTTATTGAAAATGGAGAAAGATAACACTAAAGGTTCTGAGATAGCCCTTCCTCAGAATGGGTTTAATTTCTGCAATCCTTAA
The DNA here is from genome assembly GCF_963662255.1 of Cinclus cinclus. Classification (NCBI taxonomy): domain Eukaryota; kingdom Metazoa; phylum Chordata; class Aves; order Passeriformes; family Cinclidae; genus Cinclus; species Cinclus cinclus. The sequence continues at coordinate 13,027,175 of NC_085048.1, read as the reverse complement.
AGACATTTTGAAAATACAATTTTTTTTTTAAATGTTTCACCTGTAAACCTTTGATGAGTAGGAGAAATATTATATTTTCACCTTTAGCCAACTGATGAAACAGAAATTTATGAGCCAAGTAAAATCTACGAGCATTTTCATATTAAAATTTAATTGGTTTGAAAGGAAAAAAAAAGAAAATGAAATTAAAAAGAAAAAAGCAGCCTCCATTGACATGATTTTGAGAATTGTTTCAGATGCATAATTTGTATTTCAGACTGGGAATTATCTTTTCATACTTTAGACTATACATTGTATTTTGAATGTGACACACTGGCAAAATCCTTGTATACTGAGTAATTAAGCAGATTTGAAAGCCCTTGTTTAATTTAACAAACTATGAATATTAGAATCAACAACGCCCTGCAATGACCCTGGGAGTGCTGGTGAACAGCAGTTGAACACAAGCAGCATGTGCCCAGGTGGCCAAGAAGGCCAGTGGCATCCTGGCCTGTATCAGCAATAGTGGGCAGCAGGAGCAGGGCAGGGATCGTCCCCCTGTACTGGACACTGTGAGGCAACACCTCGAGAGCTGAGTCCAGTTCTGGGCTCCTCACGACAAGAAAGACATTGAGGTGATGGAGGAAGCCCACCAACAGGGCTGCCGAAGGGTCTGGAGCACAGGTCACATGAGGAGCTGCTGAGGGAGCTGGGGATGTTTAGCTTGTGGAAAAGGTGGCTCAGGGGAGACCTTAACACTGCAAGGCCCTGAAAGGAGGCTGTAAGGTGGGTGGAGGCAGGGCTCTTCTCCCAGGCAACAAGTGATGCCGCAAGAGTAAATGGCCCCAAGCTGTACCAAGGAAGGTTCAGCTTGGGCACTAGGAAGAATTCCTTCACTGAAAGGCTTGCCAAGAACTGAACTGGCTGCCCAGGGAGGTGGCAGAGTCACCATCCCTGGAGGTGCTCAAAAACTGACTGGATATGACACTAAGTGGTTGTGATCCATCAAAGGTTGGAACCAATGATCTCAGAGGTCTTTTCCATCCTAAACAGTTCTGTGATTCAGTAACTAAAATATCTATCCTTTAATAGATAAAGCAGATAGGTTTGGTTTTGTTTTGTTTTGGGGGGAGTGGTGGTTTGTGTTGGTTGGTGTTTTTTGTTTCTGTTTTCATTTATTTGGGGTTTTTTTGGTAAAATAAGAGTGTTTCACTGACAAGTGATAGAAAGGAGAAAACGAAAAATGAAATTATAGAACTTATATTAGGAACAGAAAGCTTGTTAGACCAACGGCAAAGGCTCCAAGCTGGGAAAGAGAGAAATACCAGACTTCCAGTTTGGAACCATAGCAAGAAATGGATATGGAGTCAAGAGGGTTTGCTGGAATGAGAGAAAACAAGCTGAAATATGCACAGAGGTTTTCAGCTGTTACGTGCTCTTGAATGTTAATGAATCCAGTTGTCCATAGAACTGACACTTTAAGAAAGTGCTCATTTAATCTGCTGATGAGATGCAATAAGTCTTGATATGTTAGATGAACCAGGATATGAGGACAATTTTTTTTTTTTGGTGAGCATTATGGCTATAAAGCAATTATGGCTCAGAGGTGGGTGCACTGCCACCTACTTATGCCACATGAACGTTGCAATCACGCGTCCCAGTGTCCCAGCATCCATGAAAAACTGCCAAACAAGTGCTAAAGGGTTTCAGGTCTTCAAGTACCTGGATGTCAAATGCATTATAATTTTGTCGTGAAAGCAATGACCTTATTGAATTTTTAACTGAGAATTTTATCTTGATTTTTTTTATTTCAATTAAAAATCTCATTAATTTCTGAGAAAGTTTATTTGTCACTGAAATAATTTTGTGCATTTTTTTATGTCTTTTCTCCATTACTTTCTTCAAAGTAATCCTAAAATTCTGTTAAGTGTTTAAACTCATAAATTCTCTCGAATTTTTGAAATTTTTAATTACATATATACAGATAATTGCTTTTCACATAGTAATTTTATTTCAGGTCTTTTAGCAGAGAATTACTGTGTTTTTCTTAAAGTACTATGTTTAAAAATACTCATTTCTTCTTCCATTTTTTGATACTTATTATTGGAAGGTAGCCAGGAAAATGGAATCAAATTCTTTTAGCTTGATTCACTCTTTATCACTTTTATTATTTGCTCTTTATCAACCTCACCCTTGTCAATCTGTTTCTCAGGGTTGCTTTGTATGTCTTGAAGGATTGAGGTTTATCAAATGCTGCCTATGATATCTTCTTGGTATTTAGCAATAAAAGGTTCCATTGTCAGTTGCTTATAGCATTTTCAATAATTTAACTCTCCAGACTGATAGTCTTTATGCTTCCTTCAAAATTAATATCTTTTAGGAAAAAAAAAATCTAAACTAGGTGTATTTGGCATGACAATCATATGGCAAATAATAGCATTTGGTGATAAATGATAGATCATAAATCCCAGGGAGAAGATTCATTCATATATTTTTACACTCTATAGTAATGTCATTTAGTGTCAAAAACATTTTAAAATTGTAAAAATATAATTAAATTTATCAGTTTTGAAATATGTCTACAAAGTTCTAGCCACAGCCCTAGAAATCTATGGAATGAGAATGAGCAAAAGCAGTCCTCATTCTGATAAGTCTGAGGCGGTGTATGCAACCTTTCATTTTAATGTAGTATGTTTCTGTAAGTGTACATGTCTGTGTGGGGTGTGGAATGTCAGGATCAGGAGATCCACTGCTTTGAAGCCAGCTAAACTAGAGCAAATTTCTAGAGAAAGACAATATGAATGCACTTATTCTGCAAGTTTTATCTTCCTTCTTTGCCTGCTCTAATTTGAGACAGTAACAGGATCTGTCTTGTAAGAGAAGGCACTGCTTGATGTTTAAGAGCAGGGCTAAGGAAACCTTGGAAATATCTGATATAATTTTAGTGTTACCATTCTGGGTATTGACCATAGGTTAGCCAAAAGTGAAGACTGATATGTTGTTCTTGAGGTGTTTCTGCAAATCTCATATGCACAGACATTAAGATTTGAAGTTTTACTGCTCTGTTAATGTCCTCTATGTTATGTTTGGCCTCTTGTTTTTATTCTGTTTTCTCTTGACATCTTTATCTTTTCTTCTAGGAAATATCATCTGTTTATTTCATCCATATGTACGACATCATTCAAAATCTTTTATTGCAAATGATATTGAGGTGGCATGGTTCATGCACATCCAAATATGTCTCCTCCATGACTAATTCAAAAAAATATAAATGCTCTCAAGAGAACAGCTCCATTCTTTTTTAAAATCAATTTAGGCTCGGTGTAGAGAGTGATCAGTGGTACTGCTCTTTGTCTAACAGAATTTTTTTCCCCACTTAGGATGCTCTATATGAGAAAAACTTGAAACAGAAAAAGCTGTAAAAAAATAACAGGAGAACAAGGTTTATAAAGTAGTTCTGCTACCAAACTAGGTATTTCAGGAGAATAAGAAATATAAGAAACCATAAATGTTAGGAGGAGGTTAAAGAAAGTTAACTATTTGTTGATTGCCAGTATTTAGAATTATGAAAGGTTCTCCAGAAATAGTATGACTCATCCAGCCTTAATATTTTTATTGGGACAATATTTTTACTAATTTTTCACGGCAATCATTTCCTAGTGGGAAACTGCAGAGGTGACTTCAGTGAGAAGATGCCATAACTTGTCACCACGTTGGACAGAGACAGCTCCAGGCAGCCACAAGATGGAGCTGATGCTGGCCAGAGCTGTGCCAGAGACATTGGTAGTGTCTCTGGGATTACATATTTACGAAAGTGTTAAATACCTATGCAGCAGCTGAGAGAGAAAGAGAGAATATGTAAGATAAACAACACTGAAGACACCAAGGTCAGTGTAGAAAGAGAGAGAGGGACTGCTCCTGGTAGCAGAGCAGAGTTCCCTGCAGCCCATGGTAACACAGGTCCCTGCTGCTGACCATGAAGGACTCCATGCTGAAGCAGGCTGTATCCTGAAGGGAGGTGTTACCCCATGGAAAGCTTGCATAGGAACTGGCTTCTGACAGGATCTGTGGCTCCATGGAGAGGAGTCCAAGCTAGGGCAGGTCTCCTGGCAGGATCACTTTCCCTGTGGGTGAAACCCACACTGGAGCAGTCAGTTCCTGAAGGACTACGCACCATGGAAAGAACACACACTGGAGCAAGTTCCCAAGGAACTGAAGCCTGTGGGAAGGACTCATGTTGGAGAAAGCCATGAAGGACTGCCTCACATCGCAGAGATTCCATATTGGAACAGGGGAAGAACATGAGAAGAAAGGAGCAGTGAAAACATGTAATGAGCTGACTGCAATGGCCACAACCTGTCCCTGCTGCTGCTTGGAGGAAGGAGGTGAAAAAGTAAAGAGGGAAATTGAGCCCATGAAGAAGGCAGAGGTGAGGTGCAATTTTAAAATTTGTTTTTATTTTTCATAACTTGTTCTGTTTGATTTGTAAGAAATTGTTTTCCCTGAGTTGATTTTGTTTTGCGTATGACGGTAATTGCTAAGCGCTCTCCCTGTTCTTATCTTGACCCATAAAACACTTCATCTTTTTTCTCCTCCATCCTGTTGAGGAGGGAATGTGATAGAATGGGTCAGTGAGCACCTGGAGACCAGTGAAGGTCAATCCACCACCCTCCATCTCTGCATCTTCTTTTGTATACTCAAGATTAAAGAAGTTCTTTTCCTCTCATCTGACACTCCTTAGCCCCATATAAAAGGACACATAAAACAGAATAAAGGTGTGAAGTTCTTAGTAGTTTTAGTTGTTTCTTTAAAAAACAAGAACCAGCGATTTTACAAAATCAAATACGTCCTTCTTGGACATATTTCTCATCTTGTATTTTCAGATGATGTGAAGATCACAGCTGGTTCCTAGAGGCTATAATTTCCTTTCCCTTGTTTTTTTCAGTTTCAAAACTTAATTGCCTACAGAACGCAAGGTGGGAGTGGTGGGGGGAGGAGGGTGCTGCAGAGAAGGCTGCAGAAAAATGAGGTGGTAAAAAGAAAAGAGGAAAAGAAGAAAAAGAAACTTCACTTCATTTAAATATTATCTTAAGAAATCAATACCAGGAAAAAAATATTTACAGGTTAGGTATTCTGAAATTAGCAAATATCATCAATATCATCACTATTAAACATCATCTTAATTCCAGTGTTTTCATAAATTTTGAAAACCTCTGTTATTATATGGATATATTTTATATCCATATAATATATGGATAATAATTTATATATGTTATGTATAGATATTTTAATAAGACCACTTTCTCACCTGGCCAGATATGAGGTTTTTTGAGTCAGAAGTCAGCCAATATAATATGCACTCACAAAACAACCATTTGGCAGGGACCTGAGTGCCCTTCCAGAGCTTACTGGCCCTGGCCGTCTCCCTGGGACTTTTATTTTTCTTGAATGAAAGGATAGGCTTGAACATAGCAAGCATATACTGTAATCTGGACTGTGCCCAGTCCTGATTCCTGCTGTCCCAGCTGATCTTCCAAAACAGATCTTGGATCAATGCTATAGGTCACATTGTTTTCAGTCTCTGGACCTGCCTGATGGATGGCCCCAAGACATGGCTCATTTCCTTGCCGTTCCTGTGACCGTAGGTAGAACTTGTCACTGTCACCATTGTTACCAACCTGGTACAGCTCTGATCATGCAAAACTGTGCCCAGGACACTGCTCTGCCTGTCACCCTTAGTTAGCTCCTTGTGCATCTTCCTCATGGACCAGTCATGCTCTTGCTACTCCCTTTCAGTGAAGTTTGTTTCAATACTTCTTTTTGTATCTTTTTCATGCATCTTATTCAAATCATGCTTGTAATATATAATTATAAACCTCAAGTTATACTGAAATATCAATATAACACTCATGAATGTGAACATATATACTTCTAGGACACTGTTGGGAAGGAAGAAAGGTGTCAGAAGACTTCCTCTCAAGGGAAGAAAAAGCCTCTAGGAGGTTTCAGGAAAAATTTCCTTTATATAAAGTTGAACAACTAAAATTCTAACTTTCAACAAAAATGGAACTACAGAGGATAGGACTACAGGACTACATAGAATTGCATAATCACTTAGGTTGGAAAAGATCTTTTAAGATCATTAAGTCTAAACAGCAATCTAACAGTGATAAATCCACCACTAAACCATGTCCCTAACATCATATCTAAACACGAATCTTCATATCTGCACAATTTCATAGTTTCAAACTATGGTTCCTTCAAATATAACCTATGGATTGTTATCATGTCTACCTATCAGCCTTTGAATTCATAGACTGTGTACTCAAAAAGACAGAAATGTAATAACAGTTCATTCAGCTACAAGGTAGTACTGGAGGTATTGCTTGCTTCTGAAGAAGCTTCTGTTTCCCAATGCCTTCTTGCTAGGGTTACTTAATTCTACCCATATTTTCTGGGCCTAATAGATCATATTTTGGCCTGTCAAACTTTTAATCTCAGCAAAATGCATGGAGAAAATAATTGGTAATATTACTTTAACACCAATTGCATGTTTATCTCTCAGTGAAGAAAATGTAAAAAGAATCGTTAGCAGTTATCTGACTGTTTGCATCACATTATGTCAAATATTGCTAAAGAGTTAAACAGGATCAGCTTTTAGCACCACAAGGCCCAATAAAGATTTTATAGTAGTGTCCCAAGACATTTCTTAAAAGCTGTTTAACATGTTTGTCAGGAACCTGGACAGTGGGACTGAGAGCACCCTCAGCAAGTTCACTGATACCACCCAGCTAAGTGGTGCAGCAGCACACTGGAGGGAAATGATGCCATCTGGAGAGAACTGGACAAGCTGAAGAGCTGGGCCAATGATAACCTTACAAGGTTCAACAAGGCCAAGTGCAAGGTCCTGCACCTGGATTAGGGCAATTCCAAGGACTAATGCAGGCTAGGTGGAGAACAGATTGAGAGCAGCCCCTGAGGAGAAGGGTATGGGGCTGTTGGTGGAAAAGAAATTCTACCTGAGCCAGCAGTGGGTACTGACAGCCCAGAAAGCCAGCCCGAACTTTGGCTATATCAAAAGAAGCATGGCCAGCAGGTTGAGGGAGGTGATTCTACCCCTCTTCTCTGGTGAGAACTCACCTGGAGTTCTGCATCCAGGTTGGGGGCATAAGGAGGTCCAGGTCCTGAACATAAGAATCCATCCAGGTCCTGATCATAAGAAGGACACAGATGCATTCAGGCAAGTCCCAGGAAGAGCTTTGAAGATGATCAAAGGGCTGGACCATCTCCGCTATGGAGGCAGGCTGAGAGAGTTGGGGCTGTTCAGCCTGGAGAAAGGAAAGGCCAGAGAATGCCTTCTAACGTGTTCCAGTAACTTAAGGGACTCTGGAACAGAGCTGGGGAGGGACTGTTCACTAAATATTAGTAGTGGTGCAGCAAGAGGACAAGGGGTTATGACATCAAACTCTAAGAGGGAAGATTTTCATTATATATAAGGAAGAAATTCTTTACAGTCACAGTAGTGAGGCACAGGATCAGCTTACCCATAGAAGCTGTGAATGCCCAGTCCCTGGAAATGTTCAAGACAGGGTTTGATGGCGCTTTGAGCAACCTGGTCTAGTGAGAAGTGTCCTTGCCAATGGCAGGAGTTTTGGAACTTTGGAACTAGTTTGGAACTTTGAGGGGTTTTTCTTGAACAAAAACCAATCTGTGATTCAAAGATCTACCACGGTATGATCTTGCCCTGACAAGATTTTCTGTCATCTGTCTTGAAAGTTTCAAGACCCAGCCAGATAAAGCCCTGAGCAGCCTCATCTAATCTCATAAATGACCCTGTTTTAAGCAGGAGATTAAGCTGGAGAACTCCTGAGGTCTTTTCTAACCTAAATTATTAACTGATTTTTATGATCCTAAAAACAAGACCAAACCACCATGAGAGAGCATTTTAAAAATTAAGGTAAGTTTTTCAGGACTGGAAAAACAACCTGGGAGTGAATTTCTGCCTACCTCCTCGTCTATAATGCAGTTACCTGAAATTATATGTGTTTGGGGTTTTTTGTTTTTATTTTTGTTGTTGTTGTTTGTTTGTTTGTTGTTTCTTTTTTTTCCCCTACAATGCTCGGAGTACTGTCACATTTAGTTTTTTTCTGGACTGTGAGTGGGAGAGCCATGGAAACCAGACATAAGTGCATTTTGAAGCAATTAACCTGTTAGGACATTTTGTACTGTTGAGTTTTGTGGCCAGAACTAAACAAATATAACCTTAAAACCCACAAAACATGCAAGGTGAATTATCCATACAAACATTCTAATGATATCTTCATTTTGAATGCTATTTTTTTCCTGTCTCATGAACTAATACCATTTATAAAGCACTGTCTTTCTTGAAATTACTCATGTATGTGTTGATCTTCCCTGTTTAATAACTGCAACAAATTACAATGAAGGAAAACTGATTTATGGGGGTTTTTTATATTAGATGTGTAATAATGAGGCCTTGATTAATCAATTGCTAAATTTTAGCTATTTAGAAGCAAGTATCTCCCTCTAGCTGAGGAATACAAAAGAATATCACAGAGAAGAATAAGAGGTTTTTTAAATCAGGTTATTAAAATTTCTGCAATTTTTCCCCTATTCAATTTATAAAACATTTCTTTGAATGTTACCTGAACCTTGGCTTTACCTTTACTTCTACATTGGCAGAGATCAATGTCATTGTAACCAATAATAAATAGCCAGAATTACTTATTTTCACCTGCTGAGTGGTCCTTCAGCTTAATTCCCTTTGCTCATCTACTGCAATTACTGTGCAGCACAGAATGTTAAAATCGACCTTTTTTTTCTGAGCCACTTGAACAGGACTGAAAGGAACCACAAATCTATAGTCTTTGTTAGCAAGTACAGCTGCTTTGTCCTTTTTTTTTTCCTCCTCAGATATGAAGTCATCTAAACACAGGCTAGTCAACACAAAAATTTGTAGAGGTCAGAGAAAAATGTAAAATTAAGCATAAGAAAGATTTTTTAATTTATTCATGTATTTACTATTCTTCAATGAATCAGCTTTCCCTTCTTCTCAGGAAAAATGGAAGCAGCTTTCCTTTCCCAAAACCAGTGTTTTCCCACTACGGATTTTGTTGCATGTGCCCTAATTCCCTAGGCAGTAAGACACACAGTTGTCCTACACTTACTTTCACAATCTTACTTTTCATGTGTAGCTGCATCCCTGTATGTCTAAGATATTCATTAATGTTCCACATACCTTTTTTTTACCAGCTATCTACACTTCCAGTCATTTTTCAAACTCATCTCTTTCCCTTAAGAATAGCTTGCTTATTGGAGATACAAGATCCTTAATGACGATTTATGATTCCTTTACAAAAGCTTAACAACCAGTCTTCTGTGATCCCCTTTCACAGATCTGCGTACAATCCTCATGACCTTGCCAGTATTTGTTTTCTCTTCTCACACAGAGACATTTTCTTTAACTAGCTATCGCCATTGTAAGTTCTCCTTAATTTGTTATGGAACATAAATTAGACAAAGTAATCCTGAACTTCTGTCGCAGTCTTGATGGCCACTTTCCTTTTCCTCCCACTTGCCATTCCCATTCCAGGTCATAACTATATTTTCTGTGTATTCTCACAAGCCTAAAGGAATGGAAGGAAGTTGCTTTTGCTGATCAATGGTCTGTTGGACATAATGACACAGCCAGTGTATGGTGGCCCTGTAATCTTTTGGTTAAAGCAGAGTTTTACTCTCTTGTGAGGAGTATGTTCAGCAGGACAGTCACAGGCCATGGGCTGTGCCCCATTTCTGATGCAGATGGCCACAGCTTCACAGAACATGCATAAACCATGGTATGTATGCTGTGACAAGTACTGAAGTATTTATTCTATCTCTTTGCCTAGGACTGTGGTCACAGTAGTGGTCACTGTGGTCACATTTTACTCTGTCAAAAAACCAAAGCAAACCAAATCAAGAAAGCCCAAAGAACATGAGCAAAAATGCAGCCATTGACAAAGAAACCATGCAGTCTATGATATATAGACTACAATGTGGCTGAAATACAGTTAATACAGTAACACCAAACTACAAACCTGAAAGTGAGGAGACAAAACAAAGATGTGGAAAGCTGCCAATCTGACTGCACAGCTTGATATGAACTCAGTAAGGTCAAGCAGCAATTTTGCAACAGTGGCACTTCCTTGATGAGAAAATCTATTTGCTGTTTGCATGTGCTTTCAGGTAGTAGAGATTACTGATGTCTTTTATCTTTTAGCTGTTGAGCCACATGTAAACGGTACATAAAAAATGGCAGGTCATAACTGTATTTGCCTTTGTGGTTATGTATTATTTGTTTTAGTGGTTTTTCTTCTCCTGTATTCTGAAGTATTTGCACTATTGGAACTTAGCAGTTAGAAAGTCTTCCTTAAATGTCTCTGGAAGAATGGAGTGTGGAAGATTCAGGCACTAAAAAGTTACAAGCTGTAGAAAAATATATTGAATACAAAATTTCATAGGTTATTTCTGGGATTGAGTATGCATTCCTTAGTTCACAAACATTGCACTGTTTTAAAATGTATTTTATTATGATAATCTTTTGCTTGATGCCTAATCTTTAAAACTCTTACAATTTTCTCTTCTTCCATGATTTGTATAGAAAACACAAATTATTCCTAATGGTGAACATTCATTTTTGTTACGTACAGAAGAATTTCATTATCTTTTTAGAACTTTACCAGTACTGAAACTTACATTTACAGTATGCATATTTTTAATGGTGGATGAAAACATGTTTAGTAATTTTTTATTTTTTTTTTTCAGACACAGAGTTTAAAAAGAATTTTGAACATGCACATAACAAAATTTTCCTGTGGTTTGATACATATAAAGAGCATAAAAATGTAATATTTGGATACATATACTAGTGAAATTGACCCTGCTTAAAGCTCGTGTACACTGCCAAACTCCAGTATGGAATATCATATATAGCTCAATTGGGGCACTAAAACATGCTTTCAAATCATGTCAAATATTATTGGCAGAAAACCCTCACTATGAACAACCAAGTCAAATTTAACCCAACTGCACATTCATGAGGTTGTGCAAGGTGGTTGCTGTATAAGCACCAGGTTAGAGGTTCTACTAACTTGTGAGTTAACAAAAATAACAAGTCTGGGAATTTTACAAATAATTTGCATTGATAAGAAACAGGGTATAGAGGAGCAAAATTCAGTAACTGTGTTGTTAGGAATTGAAAACAACAAGGATTTAATTTCAGAGGTTATGTAGTTATAATGTTCTTCTGGAGATACCAATTCTTTTAATGCACAGACAGGCATTTAATGAAATTTACTCAAAATTTGCATAAGAATGATTTAAAGATAAAAAAAAACATCCATTAGTGAGTTCTAGAGTCTTTACCATTCTCCAGGAGCTACTCCTAATTCTTTCCTCCCCCTATCTCTGCATATCCAGCAGAACATTTTAAAAAAAAAAAAGGCCACCAAAACAAAACAAGAACAGCAACAAAAACAAAACAAAAACTCCCACACTATTGTTGTGTCAGCACTTAATAAGTCTTTAAAATATGATATTCCCAGGAAAATCATGCAGGCTTTTATGGCTTGTTCACTTAGAAAAAGAATATGAATCCCTGTCATCTCTGAGATAATATGGAAGAAAAGTATAAAATTTCTATATGCATTTTCTTCTGTATGTCTTTATCCAGGCACATTCATAAAAATTAATTTATTTATATATGTCAATGCAGATTGAAATTACATAATTAGATTATATACAAATCCAAATGTCAGTATCACTGATGACAAATTTTAGAATATAAGATATCAACTCTTTTGGCATTGCTCTTAGTGAACTTTGAATATCAGAAGGAATTTTCAGTACCTTATTATAAAAGAATTAAAATTATTTTAATATTTTTATAATACTTATGAAATGGTGCATACTCGGAGAATAGGGAAAATATGGACTGTCCTATATTGTAACACCTTGATGAATTCATAATATGATTTCAGTTTGAAAACTTGATTTACAAAGTTCTCTTAAGAAATATTACACTGACATTTAAGTAGTGATAAAAGATGGCTTTCAAAGAGTTTTCTGAATTCTACTAACTTGATACTACAACCACTAAAGCATCTGCATTCAAAAACTTATGAGTAATATCAGAAATTTTCTATCCAGAACACAACTTCCTATAAAGTCCTTTGAAAGAACTGTAATACCAAAATATGCACTCTAGTTAGGTCATTTAAGACAGCTCATAAATGCCTGTGCAGTTAAAGCCTGAATTCTATTATTTGCTCTTTGTAATTTTGTAATGAGCAGTAGTTTCAAACTTGCCTTGTTATAGTCTTGTAAACAAAAGTGCACAGAAGAAAGATTTACAGATTACAGAATACAAAATACCAAATCACAGTCTGAAAAAAGTCTGGAGTTCATCTTCTGGACAGGTGGCTTTTGCTTATTATCTTGTCTCTCTTCCCAGGATATTTATGCACAGATTCCCTTAGATCAAAAACGATAAGATGCAAAACCTATAATGTGTTTTCAAGGTGCAATGCTAATGTAAGACTCTACTTTGATTGCTTTCCAATATGTTATATCATCTGTCCTGGATAAAATAGACCTCTTGCCACTGAATTGATTATAATTCTAGGAAAGGTTCCTTACTAGACAAACCGCAAAATTTGTTACTGTTCTTCCAATTAGTTTAATGGGCAAAAATTGGAAAGTTAACAGCATATTGCACACAATATTTTTGATAACTTGCGAAAAAATACGTCCCCATAGAAATATAAAGTTATTTTACTCAAAAAAGGTTTGAATCAGAACAAAATATATATGAATATATCATAGACAGTTATTTAAGATAATTTTTCACACTAGTATTCTCATGATAGATGTTTTCAAGGAGGTTTCTTCACTGGAGATATTAGCTGTTAAAGATAATCTCTAGCAAAACTCTGAAGAAATTTCAGTATCAGTAGAAAATGTTCTTAAAAAATAAAAAACTAAAGAATAATAAAATAACAAGATTAGATTGCAATCTACCACACATACTATTTAAGATCGGCACTGAAGACAAGGATTTTTGCATACATAACATGCATATTTAACATATGTGCTAATAATTGAGTTCAATGTTTAAATATTTTCTAGGTTGTCGTTTGTAAATCCATTTATTCTTTTTATTCTTTCTGTGGGTTTTGGATGGGATAGAAGTAATTTTCTTCATAGCTATGTTTTGGTTTTGTGCTATAAAGTGTTTACCATATCTCAGGGATGTCCAAATATTACAGAAATATCTGAATAAAGTACTTGTGAAAAAATAGCCCTTTGAATCCTTTTTAACTTGCATCCAAGTACCTCTGGAGTCACTCTAGCTGTGTAACTTGTCACTGATTCATGCTGCCTAACCACTCTGGTGTGCACTTCTGTCATCACGTTTATTTATGTGCATCTGTGTTATTTAGGTCCTGTGTTATATCTGGAACTATTAGTGCAGTCGCAAGTGATTTGTCAAAAATCAATGTGAAATAGAGGCTCAACTGTCCTCTGAGGTGTGAGTTAACTATTTAATCAAGAAGTCTGAATAAAGATTAAAAGACTGAGTAAATGAAAAATGTGCAATGTGTTGCAAGTGAAGACCATTGTATATTAAGAGAAAACCTCGAACTTCTCAATAACATTTTACAATTGTGTCAAAGCAAATAAATTCATCTTTTGCTTATTTCCATAGATTATTAAACCCTAAATTATTATTACAACATTTATCTTGGTTTTTGCATTTTTTTTTTTACACTAAGAAGTATTTCTGCAGATATAACTTATGCATGTAAGTGACTATGAACATAGATTTCCATTGGATTCATAAAGAACAGTCCACAGCATAGAGGTCTTGGTTAGACACAAGTAAATCCCCTGCTAAAACCTTTAGCCTAAGGCTAAGCCAAGTGATTTGGCTTCATAGCAGGATTCTTCTGTGATCTACTCCTACTTGTTTAGATCCTGTTCATAACTCTTCCCAATCAGCAAAATGTGGACAGCAATTTTTAACAGGGGTGATTGCATCTACTCAGTTTATACAGAACCAGAAACTGCCTTCTGTATTCTGAGTAACTGTACTGTGTTTCTATACTAGACAAACCAGATATCAGCACGTTTCTGATATCAGATAGATACAGTAGATACAGCTATTTTAAAATTTACAATAATTATTTATAAAACATGGACCATAAATTATTACAAAATGTTTAAGGTGAAATATTGTCTTCCATCTACATGGCGAGGTGTTAAGGACGTAATTTCCATCAAATCTGTGAGATGCTTAGACACCATGACCAAAGGAGTTATGTAAACACAGGTAGGTCAGAGTCAAGGTTTTTTGGAATTCAGGGATTGTTGAGGAAAACAGACATTATCTTACTGCAACCCAAATGAAAGCCTTGAGAAAAAAACTAGATTAAACTAGTTCAAAGAATTAGGGATGTGCAGAAACTAATGAGCATATTCAGAAAGATATGTGGACTTTAAACAAAGTAGCATAAATAAGATTTTCAAATTGAAAATGTTGATTCTAAAGCTACTTTTACTTTTATTAACATAATCTAATAGTAAACAGGAGAACATATATCTGGAAACAAATTTTCAGGACTCAGTAACTTTATGGAATAAACAATTGATTTCATTAGAGAAATAGACCGTATGACTTTTTAATTATTCTTTTTCTGTTAGAGCCATCAGTTCAAAGTTATACTGGTCACTTACTTTTACTTCCCAAAACAATCCATCTTCATTCCCTGAGAATAAGGAAAAACAAATATCAAAACTCAAACACTTATCTTGCAAATCTGTATACATCCATACCTAGGTCTAACACTCGAGGTTTGGAAATGTAGAATTCTTCAGTGACAGAAAAGTGGCTAATTTTTTGACAGAATTCAGATCTATGTGGAATTTCTTGAACTTTTACAGAATTAGTAGAGTTGATATGTAGTCATCCTCACTGCTCCTCTCTATACTTTTAGGTCTCTATCCTTCCCTAGGAGGCTCTGAATCTTCAATTACCCTTGCACGCTCTCGCAATATACGTCACAGCTTTGATATCCTCAGCTTCATTCCATTAAAAGTGGCTTAGATGAGCATCTATTTCTCTGCACTTTATTTCGGACTGGAGGGTCTTCCCTTGAACAGAGAGCATTTTTCCTGCTCTGGCTTTTGGCCTGAGGGTCAGTTGTGTCCTCCTGATGCACACACTGGGACTTGCGAGAAGGCAGCTCAATTCAGCATCACTGTTTTCAGTATCAAAACTCAGATTTGTGCAGTTCTCACTGCACAGCAATGCACTGCAGTGGGATGACAGAAATATTAGATGAAGACATAATGATGCAAATTATTTCAGCATTTCATTTTCTGAGCAGAGGACTAATGATTAGAATGGTACAGGATCCTGGCATTTTTTGCAAAAAACAAGCTCAAGTTTCCTTAGATCCATCAAACTATTGTTAATTCAGATACTAAGGATACTTCTTGAAATAACTGAGCTATGGTTATGCAGAGACAGTATTTTTGTTGAGGTTTTTCTAATAACTAACAATAGGAGTCCAGGCTTTTCTACTTTTCCGCATTGATGACATTTTTAAAACCAGTTTTGTTGTTTCCCGGAGAACCCTCTAGAGCTATAAAATGCATTCATGAGCTAGTTCTGCTCACACTATGTCTTTCATTCTACTAAAAGGTGTTATTTTAATCTCATCATATCTTTTTGTGTATCTTTAAGTGATAGCCATAAGCTTGTGGTTTGGCTGTCTGCTACTGTTTTAAAAAAAAATGAAAAAAAACCCTTAAGTAGAAGAGAAAATAAACAAAACAAACAAACAAAAATCAAACTGTGAAGTCTAAACAATTCAACTCCTACACAGCTGCCTTGAATGTATTTCAGGCAGAAATAATTAGTGTTACTCAGACCAAAGGAAAATCACCTTGCTACCTAGAATGACTAACAACTTTTTTTCTTTTTATATTGCCGGTACCAGACTGGCAATATAAGACTAGTTCCATTATTATTTTTTTGTATATAAAGCATAAAACATTCAATACAGCCTGTTATTGAAGTATATGAAAAGCAAAGGCTTAAAATTCTTTATTTTTCTCTATAAATGCATTCAGTAGTAATGGCCAACAATGTTAAGGAAAACGTAATTTAAGGTTTACTCTAAACAAGAATTTAAAAAAAAAAAAAAAAGTGAAAAATCCAAAACCCAGAACAAGAAGAACCATTTCTGCAAGGGAAAAAATAGTCTTAGTGCAATACTGAAGCACAGGCTTGAAAGTGCCTTCAGCAGATGATTTGGTCTGTATCCCTGGCCAGGGACCAAATGAATCTAGACATAGCCTAACAGAATGCTTTTGTCTGATATTGCCTGAAGATGCCTTTTCAAAATAAGGTCTAATACAAATTGTGCAATCTCCATAGCTAATGTGTATAACAATGATTTTCTAATCTACATCAAGTATTTTGAATTACTTTAAGCTTTTTTATTATTGTTATTATTCACATCTTCCATTGGTGGACATACAGACATATTTGTACTATCTTTTTAGTAAGAATTTGTTTCATATTGTTGAATATTATAGTTATATTCTTAAATCCCTTTCTCACTCCTTCATTGGTGATCTTTTTTAAATTCATTTTAGGAGGAGATCAATGTTTATTATCAGTTTTAACAGCCTCAGCCAGTTTGCTTTTTCATAACTCATTTCAGGGAAAATATCATCCTTCCCCAAAGTGTTGATAACCTAGATAAGAGATCAAATTGTGTCCTGCTTATTATGGTCATATCTTGAAGCAGGCAAAACTGACACTTCGCAAGAGCCACTTAAAGAAGCCAAATGCCCAAACTGTGTTATTGCTACAACCTTAAGGGGGATTACAAGTTTCCACTTGCATCAGGCTGATAAACCATCTCAAAAGATACTGATATAAAAGAGGAAATGTATCTTTGCTACCAAAATGATCTATTTTCCTTCCTTTATATTAAGCAACAGATCTTAAATAGAAAAACCAAATTTTGATCTTGCTACTCCATCTGTAGCTGTAATTTAGCCATCTATTGAAATGACTTAACAATTTTTTGGCTAGTTGGACAAATTGTCAAATATGATCTATTACTATAATTTCTATGAACTGCTGATATAACACCAGCTTTTAATTTGCTTTACAGGTGATTGAAAAATAGTTATTTCAGTAAATGTATTCCCAGTATACAGTCTCAGGACATTTTTATCTGCACATTGCCAAAAGTTTCTATGGAATTTCATAATGAATTCTTCACAATGAACATGCAGAAATATCTGTGAATATACTATGGCTGCAGATACATTAATGGACAAGGGTCTGCCCTCACAAGTTAACTACATTTCTTTGTCCCCAAGAAAGTCTGCATTCTTTAAGCTACAATAGTAAAATACCTTTTTTATTATTTATTTTTAATCACAAAAATTCATTCCAATCTCAAGTATTTTGGAATCTAAAACAAAACTATATTTAGTAGACTTTCCTAGATTAATTTTGGTATTAGCCCTAGTAGCTGTTGTTTCAGTTGTTACATGGTTTTAAT
This sequence comes from Cinclus cinclus, assembly GCF_963662255.1. Lineage (NCBI taxonomy): Eukaryota > Metazoa > Chordata > Aves > Passeriformes > Cinclidae > Cinclus > Cinclus cinclus. Next base: position 13,009,551 of record NC_085048.1, on the reverse strand, counting down.
GTACATAATGGTTGTGATGGCTTTTACATTTTCAACCAACCAAATATCAGTTTACTGTCTTTCAAGGTGCCTGTAGGTTTACTTTTCAAAATAAGCACATATTAATTGATTTGTATCTACATTGAAAATGTTGCTGTTAAAAAAAAAAAAATAACAACTGTGATAAAATAGCAGATGCCTGTAAAGAAACAGAAAGTATTCCAGGAGATTGGATATGGGAGTAATATTCAACTTTACAGCTATGTTAGTTTCTCACATGATATACCATGACAGGGTACCTCTAGAAGATTTTTCATTTGGTAAAGCCAAATTCTGTAATTAGACAAAATGTTATGTTTGGAAATATAAAGGCCACCATGTTAAATGCTATCTAGTAGTACTGAGCTTACTAAGTATTTTATATATATATATATGTGTGTGTATATATATAATTTCTGTTGTGTGTGTATATATCTCTGTGCAGGCAGACAAAAAGACATTTACAATTTTATCAGAGTTCAGTAATTTTAAAACATTTCATAAAGGGCTTTTGCAAAGAGCTGGATCAAACTTTTGCTGTCAAACTACATTCAAGTTCATGTGAATTAATTTCTTTTTTATTTCTCCACAGGTTTGTTTAACCACCTGCAGAATTCAGTGGGAAACACCATCTGTTAAACTGGAGTCCAAGACATCCCTAAACAGCAAAACTGTCCTAACATCCACATTTTAAATATCCAAATTCACAATAAAACATTTCTTCAGACTGTATTCCAGAGGATGTTCAGGCCTTGGACTTCATTTACACTAGTTATGAAAAAAGCAAGATACGGAGTGGTATGTGGTTTTCCTTATCACTCACTGGGTTTTGGCTTAGACAAACAAACTCTCTCTTGTCCTATGCCTGATCATAGAATCATAGAATCATTCACAGACTCATAGAATCATAGAATCATTCATAGAACCATAGAATCATAAACTTTGGTTGGAAAATACTTTTAAAATCATCAAGTCCAGCCATTAACCCTGCACTGCCAAGCCCACCACCACCAAGTCATGTTCCTAAGCACCATTAATACATTTATTTTGAATGCCTCCATAATTACTGTTAAACAACAGCCTTTCTCAGCAGCCAGCTTGAACAGGACAGGATGGTTTCATGGAAGAGTGGGATTAGCTGCATTTGCACTAATCACGTTGTACTTGGAATATCTGCTATTTTCTGATGTGGTTTTATTAAAGAAATATTCAGATATCGCTGATTTCTTGTTTCTGGGTTCCAGTGTTCACATCACACACAAAGCCTGAGTTATATCTGCAATTAACACTGCAGACAAACAATGTAAGGAGGGTTCTGGCCCCCAGCCTACTGCCTTTTCAGGTCCTCTTCTTATTGATGATGGAGGAGTTTCCAAGGGCTCCTCTGTTGACTTCAATGGATTTTTTATTTGAACCAAAAATTTTCAAATCTTACAGGACCATTAAAAGGGGGTGAAAATATTTCCAAAACAAGACAGAGAACACTGAAACAAGTTCCTGGACACCATTGCATTTATTTTGCTTTCAGTGTTAAAACCTGTTTGGTTTGGAGTTAAAAGACTGAAAAACCCATGAATTTAATCTATCTCAAGCTGTTCAGCTACTTTACTTGAAATACAGGTACCTATCTGTGATAGAGGTGGCATTAGTGACATTAAAAGCAATGAGGAGTTAATTACAATTATTCAAATTCACTAAGAAAAAATAGTATATTTGCAGCCAAGTGTTATTTGTTCACTTTTTTTCATGCAAGACTCCTTTTTAAAATTGCTGTAAGGTCTCATTCATTTTAACCTTAGCAATTCCTAGTGCCTATCAGCTCTGTTGGCACCCTTTGGTTGGAAGAGTTAGCAAGCCCCAAAATTGCCCCTGAAAATTGCACTGCAATTTGGTCATATGGTGTTTCTTTCTGCCTACCTATGCAGCTGAAGTTAAATGATCATCACCCTTAGAACAATAAGTACCCCCACATTTTTAATAAGTTTTTGGATAACAACATTTTCTTCAGAATTATAGATTTTTGCAACATTTCTCCATATTTTCTTTAAGAATGTAATTAAACTGTATCTTAATTTCAACTCTGACAGACAATCAATTACAAGTTCTTCCATCTGTGGCCTCTAATTTATAAGAATATTTTGACTTTATATAGATTTTTGACTGTGATTTGGAATCATAATAGATTTTTGTGCCTTAAGAACCCTTGGTGCCTTTTGTATCCCACTCCTCACAAGGAAGTAGCAATTTATAAGAGCACTAGTAGGAGAATTAGATAGGCTAACTTTTGTGCTGACCACAGTTCTAGCTCAGAGACACAATCTGACATCATGATAGACGAGACACAGCTTTTTGCATTTGATGCAATGATGGTGTGAGAGACTGAAATGTTAAGGGTTAATGACTCAAATAATTGGCCATTTACAAAACCAGAGAGTGTTTTGCTGATGATGTGCAAGGTAAAATCCCAGGTGCAGAGGGATTTTTCAGCCACTGCTGGAGGATACTTGCTGGATTTGAGCCAGAGAAGTGAAGAGGCAGATCCTGTGAAGGTGGGATAATGACTTTTGTCATGCCAAAGGTGTCTATTACACAGCTGATTCAGGTGTAAAAGTCCCCTTCAGGGAAGGCTTCTTGACATTCACATGTAGGCCTGAAGATATTTATTCCTTCTAATAGGTCATAACCAGCTCAACTATGCTGGGTGAAAAGGACCTGTCATGTCTGGAAAGTGCCATAAACCATCAAAGATCCGTCACATACCTGGGCATTCCACTTGACCTTGAGCATATATTATACCATTGAACTTTGTGCTTCATGGGCTTTCTCCACTCATGAGGGGTCAAAGGACCACCATGACTTCAATCAGTAGACAATGAAATTACAACAATCAAGTCTAGTCACTGGACCCATAGGTGATGATATCTTTCTACTTTTATGTTGTTATATTGCTATCAAAAATGATAACCAAAAGACTACATGCCTCTTTCCATTGTGGGAAAATTGTTCTAAAATAAACCTTTATCTATCTGTCTATCTGTCTATCTGTCTATCTGTCTGTCTGTGTATCTATCTATCTATCCATCCATCCATCCATCCATCCATCCATCCACCTGTAACTCAGTGTTGTTTCACTCTTATCTGCCCAAAGAGATCCATTAACAAGAACCTTAGTTACCCTCACCTTCCGGGGCTAGGCCAAAACTGCTTTGGTCTGGATAAACAAGGGTGTGCTATTTTGCTAAAAATCCACCATTCTTCTATAGATTCATTTGGCATATATTTAAAAATTTGCAAGGATTCATACTTAGAATATATAATTTTCTTGAAAGAAGTTCTGTATTGGTGCAAGGACTGGGTTTGAAATTTTTATTCAGAGCTGGGTGTTGAAGGCAGTTTTATCTGATCCTGAATAAAGAGAAATGACCTTCCTATTGCATTTTGAAAACTTTATCATCTCCATTCCACTGCAAGAGAAAATAGTTCATACAATAAAATCAGTTCATCTCATTCTAGAATGATTAAAATCCAGACAGAATCGCTCTACAGAAACTAGGGAAAAATCTAACTCTGGTAAGGGACAAAGATCTCTTTAGCTTGGTTAATGTCTACTAAACACCTATTTAACATACCTATATTGTGGATTTTTTTTTTTTTGTGCTGAGTGTCTATATTGCCAATCCAATAAAATTATGAAATGCCCTTCCTTTTCTACCTCAAATGTTTTATATGATTTTTCGTGTGACACTATGTTACCATGATCTTATGGAATAGTGTTTCAATAATCATTCTGTTCTAATGCTACTTGTCTGTCTTTACTTTGCCATTTCATCACTGCTGTACCCTCTAAACTTTTGCCTTGCAGATGGTTTTGTATTCACATTATCACATCTATTCGTTTCCTTCTAAGACATCTTACTCAACTAGCATTCCTAATGCATCTACTTCTTATCTCACGATGTAACATTAATGACAAATTGAGTTGTACGCGAATTAAAAATTCTGTGAGTATGTGCAGCACAGAAAAAGCTAGCCTGAATCACATGAAACTATATATAATCTATCCAGGCAATATCTGGATACTTTTCTCTGCAAAGTTGAAAACGAATATGCTAGAAGCAAGGTTTGTAAGTAAAAGAACTGGAAGCAGTAACATTTATTTATGAATTGCTTATTTAGCAACCAGCTTTTTTTTTTTTTTCTGTGTTCATGACTTGTGAAGATAGTGCCAAAAAAAAAATCTATTTTTAAGCTATATGTCCTGGTTTACAATACAACATACATATTCTATTACCATCTGAGAAGTGTGATCATCCTTATCTCTGTGGGAAATGTCTTCTGTTGATGGGCCATCACTGATAAGGGTGATCATCCTTATCTCTGTGGGAAGTATCTTCTGTTAATGGGCCATTGAGTCCTACTATAGAACTGATAAGATTACTTCATCCCATTGGGAGATGCTCCAGCCAGGAGGATGAGCCAAGCCTTTCCTACCTAGATAAAAACTGAGGTTTAGAACGCCAAAGGCAGCCTTTCTCCACTGGATTCCAGAGGAAGAACCAGGTCCTTATCCACATCATCGCTGGACCCTTTGGAGGAAAACTGCACCAGCACCCTGACTGACAGGGTATCAGGTTGTATTCTGACTCTGTCAAGTGGTTTTATTTTTATTATTGCATGTATTTTGTTTTTTTCTTCTTTTTTTTTTTTCTCTTCCCTATTAAAAATTGTATTACTGACTTGAAGTCTCACTGGTTTTGCTTTCCAAACCAGTACATTTATTGGCGCCCAACGGGGGGCAAGAAGGTACTGAGAAAAAAGTCAGCATTACAATTTTGAATTTTGCCAGCCACCTATTCACCATGATTCTCAACATGCTTACGTGGGTTTTATATCTTACTCTCTATATTTTTCCGCACATGGGGAACTATCTGCCGGTTGTAATGCTCCTGTGTAGACCAGGGTATGGTATAAAAATTGCTTTATTGGTCTATTATGTCTATTGCATGATAACCTCTGAGGCAATGAACATCATTCGGAATATATACTCAACTTTGTTTGTTTGTCCTAGTCTAGGCTGCTACATCTGGGGTCTCAACAATCGCACCCAGCCCCTGGGGGGAGGGGAAAAGGATGATTTTTTCCAATCTTTCAGGCATGGCACAGCAGTTTTTGGAAATGTTGAGTTCTCTCTGGATGCCAAGGACAGCATAATATTGTTGTTAGTTCTGCTTTGTCTTCTCTGCACAGCCTTCACAGCCTGCAACATGCTTAGAAACAAAACACTACATGGTATAGTGCAGCGTATTCTTGAGGAAGAGGAAAAAAGAAACAAATCTACTGCGTCCATGTCTGCACAGACTGTCACAAAGGAGAAAAGAGCCAAAAGAAAAGCAACAGCATCCGTCTCTACACAGACTTTTATCCAGGAAGAAGGAACCAAAAGTGCCACCAGCATCTCCACACAAACTGTCACCGAACCAGAACAGCCCAGACCAGTAGCAGTTGCCCCCGTTCAGAAGAAGAAATCAAAGAGCAAATCAGTTCGCATAGTCACTGATGAGGACGTGGCAGGACCTTCGCACCCAGCAGAAGAGACAGAGCCAGAAATCATCACTCGCTCTCTATCCCTGGGTGAGCTGCGTGACCTGCGGAGGGAATTCACCCGCCAGGCAAACGAGTCCATCCTGACCTGGCTGCTCCGCATCTGGGACGCTGCAGCCAATGACACAGTTCTGGATGGAAGTGAGGCCAGGCAACTGGGATCTCTGTCCCGGGATGTGGTCATTGACCAGGGGATCGGGAAAACCCAAGAAACCCTCAGCCTCTGGCGGCGACTGTTGACAAGTGTGAAGGACAGATACCTTTGTAAAGAAGATCTCCAGGTGCACCAAGGAAAATGGAGCACAATGGAACAAGGTATCCGATGCCTGAGGGAATTGGCTGTGCTGGAGATCATTTTCTCAGAAGATGAGAGATTTCCTAAGAGCCCAGACTGTGTCCGGTGCACCTCACAGATGTGGTTGAGATTCGCACGGCTTGGACCAGAGATATACTCCCGTTACCTGGCAACGCTGCAATGGAGGGAAGGTGAGGACATGGTAGGCGTCTTGGCCAATAAACTAAGAATTTATGAGGACACTGTCACTGCCCCATTTCGTACCCATGTCTCAACCGTGGAAACAAGGCTGGTTGAGCAAGTCCGGAGCTTGATTGAAGAGGGCCATCAGAAGCTTAAAAAAGAACTTAAGGCAGAAAACTACCAGATCTCACCAGAACCAACAAGAGTCTCTGCCATTAGGAGCCGGCGTTTCCCAGCCAGGGAGAAAGGACACACTCCACGAGGTAACCTCTGGTTTTTCCTTCAGGAGCATGGAGAAGACATGAGGAAGTGGGATAGAAAACCCACCTCCTCCTTAGCAGCCCGGGTACGTGAACTGAAAAGAGGGACACCGAACATAAGAAGCTCACCTAGAGCCAACGCTGCTCCAGTCTCTCGTGCACAGAACTCCAAACAGTATCAGAACGATGATATGACTGATCCTCTTGAAGGGACCTCAAGAACCTATCTACAGGAAGAGAGCAACGTGTACCAAGACCAGGAATAGAGGAGCCCTGCCTCTAGCCAGGTAGAGGAGAGGGACAATCGGATCTACTGGACTGTGTGGATCCGATGGCCTGGCACATCTGACCCACAAAAACATAAGGCTTTGGTTGACACCGGCGCCCAATGTACCCTGATGCCATCAAGGTATGTAGGAGAAGAGTCAATCTCTATTTCTGGGGTAACAGGAGGATCCCAGCAGCTGACTGTAGTAGAGGCCGAAGTGAGTTTAACTGGGAAAGGGTGGCAGAAACACCCCATCGTGACTGGCCCAGAGGCCCCATGCATCCTCGGCATAGACTATCTTCGAAATGGGTATTTCAAAGACCCAAAGGGATATCGCTGGGCTTTTGGGATAGCTTCTGTAGAGACAGAAGACATCAGAAAACTGAATATCTTACCTGGTCTCTCAGATGACCTCTCTGCTGTGGGACTATTGAGAGTTGAAGAGCAACAGGTACCAATCGCCACAACAACAGTACACCGTCGGCAATACCGTACCGACAGAGACTCTGTGACTCCCATCCATGAGATGATTCGTAAACTGGAAAGCCAAGGGGTGGTCAGCAAAACCCACTCACCCTTCAACAGCCCCATCTGGCCTGTGCGCAAGTCTGATGGAGAATGGAGATTGACTGTGAACTATCGTGCATTGAATGAAGTGACTCCACCGCTGAGCGCTGCCGTGCCAGATATGTTGGAACTCCAGTACGAGCTGGAGTCCAAGGCAGCAAAGTGGTACGCCACCATTGACATTGCCAATGCATTTTTCTCCATTCCTCTGGCAGCAGAGTGCAGGCCTCAGTTTGCTTTCACCTGGAGGGGGGTGCAGTACACCTGGAACCGACTGCCCCAGGGGTGGAAACACAGTCCCACCATCTGCCATGGACTGATCCAGGCTGCACTGGAAAAGGGTGAGGCTCCTGAACATCTACAGTATATCGATGACATCATTGTATGGGGGAGCACAGCAGGGGAAGTCTTCGAGAAAGGAGAGAAGATTATTCAGATTCTGCTGAAGGCTGGTTTTGCCATTAAGCAAAGTAAGGTAAAGGGACCAGCTCAGGAAATTCAGTTTCTAGGAGTCAAATGGCAAGATGGACGTCGTCAGATCCCAACAGAGGTAATTAACAAGATCACCGCTATGTCTCCACCAACCAACAAGAAGGAAACACAAGCTTTCCTAGGTGCCATAGGCTTTTGGAGAATGCACATCCCTGAGTACAGCCAGATTGTGAGCCCTCTCTACCTGGTTACCCGCAAGAAGAATGATTTCCACTGGGGCCCTGAACAACAGCAAGCCTTCACCCAGATCAAGCAAGAGATCGCTCATGCGGTAGCCCTTGGTCCAGTCAGGACAGGACCAGAGGTAAAGAACGTGCTCTACTCTGCAGCTGGAAATCATGGTCTATCCTGGAGCCTTTGGCAGAAGGTACCTGGTGAGACTCGGGGTCGACCACTGGGATTCTGGAGCAGAAGCTACAAAGGGTCTGAAAACAACTACACTCCCACAGAGAAAGAAATTTTGGCTGCCTATGAAGGAGTTCAAGCAGCCTCTGAAGTAATTGGCACTGAAACACAGCTGCTTCTAGCACCTCGACTACCGGTACTGGGCTGGATGTTCAAGGGAAAGGTTCCTTCCACACATCATGCCACTGACACTACATGGAGCAAATGGATTGCCCTCCTCACTCAGCGCGCCCGTATTGGAAATCCGAATCGCCCTGGGATTCTGGAAATAATTACAAACTGGCCGGAAGGTGAGACTTTTGGGTTATCTTCTGAAGAGGAGGAGCAAGTGGCACGTGCCGAGGAAGCCCCACCATACAATGAGCTACCGGAGACTGAAAGACGATATGCCCTCTTCACTGATGGTTCCTGCCGAGTTGTAGGCACTAACCGAAAATGGAAAGCTGCAGTATGGAGCCCCACACGACAAGTTGCACAAGCTACCGAGGGACAAGGTGGATCGAGTCAGGTTGCAGAGTTAAAAGCCATCCAGCTGGCTTTAGATATTGCCGAACGGGAGAAGTGGTCAAAGCTCTATCTCTACACTGACTCATGGATGGTAGCTAATGCTCTGTGGGGATGGTTGGATCGCTGGAAAAAGGCCAACTGGCAGCGCAGAGGGAAACCCATCTGGGCTGCTGAGATTTGGCAGGACATTGCCACCCGAGTAAAGAAGCTAACCGTGAAGGTTCGACATGTGGATGCGCATGTACCTAAGAGTCGAGCTAATGAAGAGCATCACAACAACGAGCAGGTGGACCGAGCTGCCAAGGTAAAAATATCACAAGTGGATCTAGACTGGCAGCACAAGGGAGAATTATTCCTAGCTCGTTGGGCCCATGATGCCTCTGGTCATCAGGGGAGAGATGCAACATACCGATGGGCCCGTGACCGAGGGGTGGACCTTACTATGGACAGCATCTCACAGGTCATCCAGAACTGTGAGACCTGTGCCACAATCAAACAGGCCAAGCGGGTGAAGCCTCTGTGGTACGGTGGACGATGGTCAAAGTACAGGTATGGGGAAGCCTGGCAAATTGACTACATCACCCTTCCCCAAACCCGCCAAGGCAAGCGCTACGTACTGACCATGGTGGAAGCAACCACAGGATGGTTGGAGACCTACCCTGTGCCTCATGCTACTGCCCGCAACACCATCTTGGGCCTAGAAAAACAAGTCCTTTGGAGGCATGGTACCCCCGAAAGAATTGAGTCAGACAACGGAACCCATTTCAAGAACAGCCTTATCAACACCTGGGCCAGAGAACATGGTATTGAATGGATATATCATATCCCTTACCACGCACCAGCTGCCGGGAAAGTTGAACGGTGCAATGAACTCCTTAAAACTACCCTGAAGGCACTCGGTGGGGGAACCTTCAGAAATTGGGAAATGAACTTGGCAAAAGCCACCTGGATGGTCAACACCAGAGGGTCCATCAATCGAGCCGGTCCTGCCCAATCTGAACCCCTGCACACAGTGGATGGAGACAAAATCCCTGTGGTACACATGAAAGGTATTTTAGGAAAGACTGTTTGGATCAATCCCACCACAGGCAAAGGCAAACCAATCAGTGGGATTGTTTTTGCTCAAGGACCTGGTTACACTTGGTGGGTAATGCAGAAAGATGGAGAAACCCGCTGTGTACCGCAAGGAAACCTTATTTTAAGAGAGAACTGTGTGTAGGGTTTCATTCTGTATTATATGTAAATATATAGGGTATTGGTTTGGGTATAATGTAGATGGTAATAGAATAAGGGGTGGATTATGTCCTGGTTTACAATACAACATACATATTCTATTACCATCTGAGAAGTGTGATCATCCTTATCTCTGTGGGAAATGTCTTCTGTTGATGGGCCATCACTGATAAGGGTGATCATCCTTATCTCTGTGGGAAGTATCTTCTGTTAATGGGCCATTGAGTCCTACTATAGAACTGATAAGATTACATCATCCCATTGGGAGATGCTCCAGCCAGGAGGATGAGCCAAGCCTTTCCTACCTAGATAAAAACTGAGGTTTAGAACGCCAAAGGCAGCCTTTCTCCACTGGATTCCAGAGGAAGAACCAGGTCCTTATCCACATCATCGCTGGACCCTTTGGAGGAAAACTGCACCAGCACCCTGACTGACAGGGTATCAGGTTGTATTCTGACTCTGTCAAGTGGTTTTATTTTTATTATTGCATGTATTTTGTTTTTTTCTTCTTTTTTTTTTTTCTCTTCCCTATTAAAAATTGTATTACTGACTTGAAGTCTCACTGGTTTTGCTTTCCAAACCAGTACACTATACAATTTAGGCAACCGTTTTGCAGAATAAGTGAACAATTTATATTAAATATGAGTTGTGAAAATTGTGACAATAAGACCATTTCTATAAGCATCTGTCTCCTAAAAATCTGCAGACAGTATTCACTTGAAATATATTACTATTGGTATTATTCATGTAAATATATTACTAAATATAATCACATTTTGTATGGCCTGGAAATTCCACAAATGAAGCTGAACTGAGCTTGTCTTAATTGGAATTATAGGAGTGGGTATGGCTCATGCAGTTTAATGTCTGAGTTGTTTTCACCTTGAAGTCATAACCTTGTGCATTTCTTCTTTCATTCAAGAGGGGCTATATTTTGTTGCTTTATTAAGTGGGAATGAAAACTCTTTTCTTTCTCAGTGTATTACCATTTGAATAGTAGTTGATCCAGGAAAACTTGGGCAATCTGGGAGATGGCTGGAGCATTCTGATGTTCAAAACCACTCTATAAGAAGAAATGCTATTTCCCACCTTCATGGAGGAGGTGGAATTCTGTGTCCAGGTATCCATTGCAGGAAGGGAAGAAAAGGAAAGCACTGTGGTTAGGCTGGTCATCCAGTTCCAAGAGAATTGGTGGAAGAACAGAAATCAGGCCATACAGAAATTAGATGTGTTTTTTTATTAAATCACATTAATATGTGTGTAAGATTGTCTCGGTTACTGAGGTAAGAAAGAAATTCCACTGAGAATACATGACTTATGAAGTGACAGTCTTTAGCATACTGGAAAAAATATATAGTGATATATTAAAATAAAACAGCTGAAATTGGACAACTCTAAATTAAAATAAAAATATGCTCTGTGCAGTTAACATTATTGTTGCCTTTGTAATTTGAAAATCATTAAATGTACACACAGTTTTTTTATGCTGATGGGGAGAGGGAGACTGGGAATTGACAGCTATTGTTTTCAGATTTTTAGAAGATTTTTAATAACCAATCACTAAACCAGAAACTTGACAATGTAGACACATCATTTACTGTGTTCCTGCAGTCTATTTCTGAAGATTGACAAACTAGAAAATATTACACTTCTTTGTATCAGATAGGTATTCAGAGTTCAAGCTCATTAATATTTTTGTTTTGTAAAAGATAACAGACTCATTCTAACACCATTGCCAGCTGTCAAAGTCTTCACATGTTTCCATTCATTGGTGCAGATAAAAGCCTCAGATAGGTCCATTAATTTCAGTAAAGCTATACAATTTTTGCTTGCTTAATCTGGCTTGCTGCTGGACCAGTTCTATTCACTTTTGCTCCAAATTAATCACAATTTCTGAAGAAAAAAAAAGGAGACAAGAATAGCATCAGACATCATGACCCTTCTGCCTCTAACCCAGACCAACATTCACCTCTACTATAGTTACATGCACTTCTGGTGTCTTCCTCCCCTTTATATTTGTCTTCATAGCTGCCCTTTGCTCTTCAGTTTTCTCAGCATGACTCTTCTGCATTTGACATTTCTGCCTGACACATTACATGCATATGGATAATTTCTTACATGTGGTATCATCTAATCTAATCCAATCTAATCCAATCTAATCTACTCTAATCTAATCTAACCTAATCTCAAATCCTAAATTTATTTTCCATTTCCTGCTTATGAAATTAATTAAGAGGATATAATTCTATACTGATATGACTTTGGAAGTAGCAGAGCAAATTTGTTGACTGATTTTTTCTTTTTAGTAAATTATATTGACTTATATTAATACATTTAACATTATTTCTACTCTACTGTCCACTAGATGGACAAAATCATAGTGAATATGGAGAGTTAAAGTTAAGAGAGAGATGTAACCCTGCAGCTCTGTTGTTGTACAAGTTATAATCAATGGCAGTTGGTGATAGGACCTTAATCCTGATGTGTGTAATCCTGATACTTTTCTGCCTTTTTATTTTTACTTGCCTTCTACCTTCTCTTCTGTGCATCTTACATTTACATGTTTCTTTCCCTACTGTTCACATTATGTACATTATATACAGTAGATATTAGAGCTGTACTGTCCATGTCTTTAAGTAGTAATCCATGAAGATCACCTTATCCACTACATATAGTGTGTATGGGTAGATTGTTACATGAGTAAGGAAGTGGTTGGAAGGTCAGATTCACAGGGTAGTGGTCAACAGTTCAGAGTCCCAGTAAACATCAGGGACAAGTGCTGTCCCTCAGGGGTCTGTATTGAGACCAGTGATGATATAGATGAAGGGACTGAGTGCCCCCTTCAGCAAATTTATGATGACACTAGGCTGAGCATTGCTGTTGACACACCTGAAGGATGGGATGCTAACCAGAGGGAACAGGACAAGCTTGAGAATTGGTCCCATGGGACTCTCATGAACTTCGACAAGACCAAATGCAAAATCTGCAGCTGGGGTACAGAAACCCTCGGTATCACTCCAGGCTGGGGGATGGACAGACCCAGAGCAATCCTGCCCAGAAGAACTTGGGGGTGCTGTGGGTGAGAGGCTGACATGACCCAGCCATGTGTTCTTGTAGCCCAGGAAGCCAAATGTGCCCTGGGCTGCATCCAAAGCAGGGTGGGCAGCAGGGAGGGAGGGGATTCTGCCCCTCTGCTCTGCTCTGCTCTGCTCTGCTCTGCTCTGCTCTGCTCTGCGAGACCCCACCTGCAGTGCTGCACCCAGCACAGGAAGGACTGGGACCTGTTGGAACAACTCCGAAGGAGATCACCAAGATGATTTGAGGGATGGGGCACCTCTCCTATGAGGAAAGGTTGAGAAAATTGGGATTTTTAAGCCTGGAAAAGATAAGATGAGGGGGTGATGTGATTGCAGCCTTCCAGTACCTAAAGGGAGCCTACAAGAAAGGTGGCCAGGAACTTTTTTACCATATAGGGACAGGACAAGGGGAAATGGCTTCAAACTGAAGGAGGGAAGTTTTGGATTAGATATAAGGAAAAAATTCTTTACTGGGAGGGTGGTGACACACTGGAACAAGATGCCCAGAGGAGTTAGACATTCCCCACACCTGGAAGTGTTCAAGGCCAGCTTAGATGAAGATCTGAGCAACCTATTCTAGTGCTAGGTGTCCCTGCCCATGACAGGGGCACTGGACTAAATGATCTTTAAGGCCCCTTCCCTCGAAGTATTCTATAATTTTTCATTACATATAAACAGTAAGTAAATCAATGAACTTCTAACCATGCCTAGCCCAGTTCCTATTTACCTGATTCTAGTTTGGCTATATTTGGTTTCTGCAAAGTACTTTGCTGCCTGTCAGTGGTTTTAACGCTGTCAAGGAATTCATTACTAAAAAAAAACTTCAGGCAATATTCCCTGACCTTTCATCTAATTTCATAACTGACTGTTTTTTTAGTAATTCCAAATATAATTTTCAGACCATTTGGGTGATATTTAAATCACAATGCCAAAGCATGAGATTAATTGATTACGCAAAAATACCTGAAAAACAAAGTATTTCCTGAAGTTTACCCAAAGAAGCTGAGAGGAAGCAACTGCTATGTTAACCTTTCCTCCTAAGAGTCACTTTGGGCATTTTGAATAGGTTGCTAATTAGGTCATCAAAAGTACAGGGGTTCACCTGTTAGACTTCAAGGTTAAAGACACTCTAGATGACAGACATAATTTTGGCTACCTCAGGAAATAAAAACGTTAAACAGCTTCACTGATTTTAAATTGCTGTTGACAGGATCTGAAAAGAAAACTCTGACCCTTGTCATATTTAATTCATCTGTTAGTCAGGAAAATACTTATGGGTGGGAAGACTGACACCTTTCACTATCGATGTGTTTAAGGTTGCAGTGTGTGAATATGTGCAGTGTTTTTACAGGGAGGCATTGCGAATACAAAAGATTGAAGAAGGTTATGAAACCATTTAAGCTGGCCTCTTCAAATGTTGTTTGGCCCCAAAATGCTATACTTGGCTTTCTCTTTAAGTAATGTTGCTGTTCAGGAGCATAGTGGCTTTTAAGTACCAAACCAAAACCAGACATTAGCTCAATTCTTGCTTAACAGACTTTGACTTTTCTGAGGTATGACAAACAAAGAATTACCCTATTCCAAAGTTTCTAACAATATATAATTTTTAATTCATTAAAAGATTAAGGAAACACTATCGACAAAGAGAAGAATTAGCTAAAGTTTTTGTGTGTTAAATATAAAAACACTTATGTGATTTCTTTTCCTCATCCTTTTTCTCAACTATCACTTTATCATTACTTCCAAAGCCCCACAAGGAATAGTCCTATCTGAAATCCCTCAGTTTTCTTTTTATCCCCTATTTTTTTTTTAAATTCTATCAAACATCTCCATATTATAAACAATGCTTGTATATAAGATGCCTATAATTTTTAAGCCACATTTTGAGTCCTCTGACTCTACACTTACCTGCTGTCAAATATTAGAAACATTTAAAACAACAACATCATATAGAAGAAATACTAAAATCCACACACAATGAATACTAGCACCCAGGCATAGGGGCTGTCCTGCAACCCAGCCCAGAAGGGCTACTGGTTATACTACATAAAGTAACAGCACTTCAGCTGAATGAAGGAGACTCCTCCACAACCCAGGAGGAAGAGTTAGCTACCAGCAGATTTTGGGTTGATATCACAAAAAGAAGCAAAAAACCCAAATTTTGACATCAGGTTTATAAGTGATACTTTACAGAAAAGAAAGCTCTCTTTCAGGACACACTTTTTTCAGAATGGTTGACACATTTTGATTTTTGGTAAAACTGGCAGAGAGAACTAACTCAGGACTGTGACTCCTCAATAGGAGGTGGCAAGTCTCAACATCTCAAACATGGGCATTTAGTTCTGAGAGTATGAAAGTTACACTTTCATGAATGTGATGCACGTAATATAATAGAGATAATGAATTAAATGCTTCAGTGTAAGTAATACAGGCCATAATATACTGCAGTCTAAGGAGACCTGCTCCTGGGAGCTGCTGATTCAGCTGAGGTTTTGGCACCTCAGCTCCTTTCATCATCTCCAATATGAAATCCTTTTCCTTAAAGCTTCAGTTTCATTGTAACCAAAAAGGAAGCTTTTTATATTTTTCCTGGTTTATTTTTCTTGGGTCATGTAAGTGTAATTGGCTCCCTAGGAAAAAGAATGTCTGCAACTAAGAGCAGATGGAACATGACGTATGACCTCCTCATTCTGATAACAAGAAGTTGTTTGATTTTTTTGCCATAAATAGGGCTTAAATCTGCAAATCCAAAATTTCTATTTCACCTGCAGATTTTCAAATGTAGAGTGTAAAATTTTTACAGCATTTTGGGGGCTAAATGTTATCATTTGAGAGGGAATAATTCCGAGAAAAAATGTCTACTTCATCTGTTGTACTTCACTTTTTCTTTAAAAACCACGCTTTTACATTAAAAAATACCTAAAAAAAGTAATAGAACAGGAGATTGCAGTGCTATTGTCTTTATTTTAGTCATTCACAGCTTTTTGATCATGCTTCAAACACCAGCTAGCATGAAGTGAAATATCAATGACCACAAGCTCAATGACCCACTGATATATTAACAAAGTCTCATTTCAAGTGTGCCAGCTTGAACATGGTGCTTTTTCAAGATGCCAGGCATGCATATATCTATTACTGGAGCTAGAAGGGCTACTCAGTTGTAGCTGTGTAAGAGCATAAAGGTACAAACCTGGCTCACATCACGGGCTTACAGGCTGCTGTGGTCAGGAACACAGAGTGAAGATATACACAATGTCAGTTCCACTAGAACAGGCACATGCTATTTTAGTCTAGTTCATATGGCAGAAAATGTTTAAAATAAAGATACACAGTAGCAGAACTAGTAGAAGTATGTTCTTTTGCTGTCTCCTGAAATGGAATCTTTACTTTTGTATGATGGCTCTTATGCTTTTGGATATTGTTGTTTCTTTAAAAATTCTGTGGGGTTTCAAGTCCCAAACACCTCATTTATAACTGTTCTGTAGACACAGGCTTGGTTGAAAACGATCTGTGCTTGTTGAAATTGTCTTTTTTTCTCTATAAAACTTGTGAATACGAGATTCATCATATCAATGATCTATACTGTTCATTACAAACATACGAAAGAAGATTCAATGACCTCTAAAATAAAATAATCCTTCTTCATTTCAAAGTATCTACTGAACTTAATTCCTGAACAAATATAGAAAAGAATGTGAAAATACAGTTTTTATCATTATATAGTTGCATAATAATAAAGTGAGATAGAATGTGCTGTCTGAATTAGATGTCTCACTATTGGAAGATATGCTGTGTAAATGTTCAAACATGTACCCATATGCCTATTTTTTTTTAGTTTTTCAAAACAATGCATATCATAAGCTGTTTTAAAAATGCAAGTAGAAGAAATTCCTCCTATTGTAAATAAAAGAACAGAATAAATATTTTATTTTGCCTAAGCATATAATTTATCATATTTAACCCTCTATTGGGAAATAATATTGCATCTTTATAGACCAGATTTCTATCTGAAAATTCAATGAATTTTAGACCATAGATAACATTTCTAACAGAGGTACCAAGACAATACAGTTTTTAATGTTATTTTTAATACTTCTATTCAAAAATTACAGAATCACTGAATGGCTAAGTTTGAAAAGTCATCTAGTCTCTCCAGGTCATCTAGTCAAATTCTACCACTGGAACAGAGAGATATGTCCAGAACTGTGTTCTGGTGGCTTTTGAATATCTCCACTTCTCTGGATGACCTGTGATAAGTCACCCTCATCATGAAAAGGTGTTTCCTGATGTTCACATGGGCCCTCCTGTGTTTTAGTTTGTGTCCAGTATTTCTGGTCCTATGACTGGACACTGCTTTAAAGATCCTGTCTCTGTCTTTGCAGAGCTTTGTAAGCTTATGCTTACACAATCCTCCTGAGCCTTCTCTTTGTCACCCTCTGTTGGACTCTCTCCAGTACATCCATATCTCTCTTGTACTGGGGGGTCAAGTCCTGGTGTGGCACCACCAGTGCTGAGCAAATGTGAGCAAAATGAAGTAAGGATACTCATGTCAGCTAGCTGGGAAAGGAAAGAAGCTGCAAGAACGTCTCAAATCTATATCATTTTTAGAAGGGGTTAGTGAGGACCTGAGTCACTCACTAGTGAACAGAAAATTTATCGGGGCATTGAATATGTTGACCTTTTGCTACCTGAATTGATTTTGCCACTTCTTGAAAGAGGTGGGAGAAGTGTTCAAACGAAGTAAAAAACCTTTTTTATATCATGTGCTCTGATATTACAAAAAGATATTTTAATACAAAGACAAAAGTGCCAGCATCTCTGTATCAAGTATGAGAATATTCTCACAAGTTATCTCAATGCTCAAGTTATAACCAAAAAGAAAAGACATAATATGCATAATATTTTGGAACGCACACAGCTGAAATATTTTAGAAAAATGTTCAAGGCAACTCTTGCTTGGAATGAGGCTCCAGAAAGAGTGTAGTTTCCCACAGAGTTCTATTTCATGTTTCTTCCCTTCCAATTTGTGGGGGGCTTTTTTGTTTGGTTTTTTGTCTTGTTTTGTTTTGTTTGTTTGGTTTTGGTTTTGTTTTTAATAAGAGAATAATAGATCTAAATTTATACAGGGTGCATAGTTGCTAAAGGTGATATAGAAGAGTCTTTCCAAAATAACTGTTTAATAACAAATTACTGCAGAAAATGAGAATAATAAAATCAAATTCAAAAGGCCAAATGCTAAAACATGTAATTAATGCATGTGAGATACTTTAGTAACAGACTCTAATTTGTCCTACCCAAATCGCATTTATCAAGATATTTTGTGTTGCTTTTCATCTGCAGTGTTCTGTCTCAATATCAGGCTTTTATATCTCTCCTCATTTAACCCTAACTTTCTCAGATATATTCTGACTGTAGAGAAATCACACATGCAAGAAGCAGAAATTCATTATATTAGCCAAGAAAACATTTTATTTTTAAATTATAAAATATGTTCCAATCCAAGTTTTCAAACTAAGTCAACACAGATTTCTCTATAGTTCTATCATGGAAAATGCTTCTTATGTGTTTTTATGTTTATGCAGAATATATAAAATTCTGAATTTTGAAAAGTACTTCTTTCTCAAAGTGTGGCTATCTGAAAGAATCATAATGTTCTTAAGTAGCATATGAGATTTGTAATCTTGGAGACTCACAGCTCTGAAAGAGTTCAATCATTTTAACTGAGTCACAATGTAATCCAGTTGACTTCAGTGGATCCACTTGAATGAGACAGATGTACAGAGGTAACTGATGAAAATGTTTTGAAATTGATGTCAATTTGCTGACTTTAGCTGCTCTACTGAGAGCAATGATTAGGGGGACATACAGACATGATGACAAAAATTGCTCCCTACCTTTGTTTTCATATCTGACAGGAAAAAGGGATGAAAGATTACTTCTCTATCCCATGACAGGAGGTGTAGTCAGTTGACTTCAGCATTCCCTGCTGTAATTACTTACAGGGATGTTATTTTCATTATATTCTTCAAAGAGCTTACAGTGATACAGTAGACATGAGTGGAAAACATGAAATCACTGTGGTAATAGAGATTTCAGTGACAAACTCCCTATTTCCTTTGCCCCAAATACACACTAGTGAAAGTTTAAGGGTTTTGACTGATTTTTCATTAATTTATTTTTTCCAGACAGCCCAAAATACTCATTTCATCAGTGTGTTTGAAACCAAATGTGATATTTTATTTAAACACCTTTTACCTTTTATTATGCCATAAATGGGATCATTATTTTAAATTGTTAGCTCCAGAGGGTAATAATTTTGTGAATGCTAAATACATAGATTATCCTATTTATGTATATATGTCAAGACATACTGGTACCAAACATTCTTAGGCTTGGTTTTCCACAACATTTATTAAGAGATTACTTTTCAACAACACATTAAATAAACAATAAGGCCATAAGAAGCATTCAGCCACCCTGATAGGATGGCATCCTGGTGTTTTTCTCTCTCCCAGTATCTAGACTTGTTAGACTTTTAATTTCTGTGCTAGAGATAGTACTTCCATTCAAAAGTAAACATTCCAATTGGAATGGGGAGCAAGACTGAGGGTTAGTTTACAAATGTCTGCTTAGAATGACAGGAACTACTATTTAGAAACTATTTAAATTTTGCAAATATACTTTTCAAAAGTTTCAAAGATTTTTCACATTCACTGGTGTACAATGAGGCCACAACCCTACTGGTCCACAGTGCACAGTGTTGCAGTTCTCTTCTTTAACCTTGTCTGGAATCCCTGTAAATCACCTCTGACCATTCCAGTTACAGTTCCTGTCTTTTCATACAATTATAGAACAACTTAGGTTTGAAGCAAGCTCAAAAGATTATCTTACCCAGCCTCCTGTGGAAAAGAGAGTGCCAATAAGATTATCTAGTTCCTTCTCCACTCACATGCTGAGAAACTCCAATGATAAGAACTCTACCACATCTTTGATAGAAAGGAGTTTGTTTTTTGTTTTGTGGGTTTTTTTTAAGAAGTATAGTATCTATTAAATTACTCAAATTAATTAGCTTCAAGTCTCTATCTATTTAGAAGTTTATGATAAATTTAATTTATCTTTTTGTTTCTATTATTTTATAGATACATTAAGGAAATGTAGTTCAGATTTAAAGAAAAAACTTTATAGGATCCAACAATTTTAAAAGGCATAATGCATAATGTGACTTAGATGTTCTACAATACATTATATCATACATATTTTAATGTGTATATGTGACAGTATCTATACAACGACAGATAGAATAATATATCTATCTACCTAATATATGTAAAATATATGTTATGGTATATCATTATAAACTGCTGTCCATAGTTTATTACCAGTGAATTCAAGGCAAAGTTAGAAGTCATTTGCTTCTTTCAATATCATTCTTCTAATAGAATACTGTACCATTTTTTTTTTCTTAGATGTAGTTCAGAACTTCCTTAACTGAGGTAAAATAAGAAACAGGTGGCTTATATTTACTGGCTTCTCAACTGATAATTTTGTTGCATGGTAATGATATTAAAGTTTATATTTTGCATTTATTTTCCAACATGCAAGCTTCTTCTGGCCCAGGTTATTCTGTGAGCACTAAGAGGAGTGAAACAAAGAAGAAATGAAAAACATAAACATGGGTTTGAGGCTATGTCAAGGAAGTCAAGGCAACCTAAAAATTCTTTTCATGCTTCCTGGCCTGGATAAACCTAATAAGTGTGAGAGTATATCTCGTAAGAGAAAAGTAGAGCCCACCAACATAATACATTTAAAAAAGCCCAGGTCTGCACATCTGTGAAGTTACTGCAATCATGTAGAAATGCTTCTTATTGTTGAGGAGATTTTCCAGGAGAAATATTGTTGATCCAAACCACACTATGCAATTTCTGTAAGGAGAAAAAGATGTTGTGCATCCTGAATCCCCTGGCTCCAGCCCAACCTTCCATTTATTTTCAACTTTTCCACTACGGAAATAATTTTGACATATGGAGATAGCATCTTTTGACATAACCTTCTTGTTCTCCTTCTGAGAACAGCTTTCCTTCCTGTGTGATTTGAAAGCTTTATGACGAAAGTGAATGTGAGCTATTCTATAAAACATGATAGGTTGTACATAGTATGGAGAGGACAGTAATTTTCTGCGGGCAACTTCCCCTAGAACCAAAAATAAATGCTTTGCTAGAATAAAGATCAAAGCTTGTGTGGTGGCTGAATGTATGAAAACGAGCATCTGTGAGTGAGTCCTAGGTGTAGAAACTCCTTCTGCAAGAGTTTAGCAAAGAAAAACATGATGATCTGCTTTGCATGCTTGTCAACATCATTTGCTGTCCCTTCCAGCAAATTTCTGATCTGTGGACTGTGCTCCAGCACTGCAACTCTTTCCAATAAAGGAAGAGCCACTCCAGGGAATATCTGAAGTCAGGGTCTTTACTACTACTGCTATTATCACTATATTACTACTGCTACAGCTGATGCTGCTACTACTACTACTATTACTACTACTACTATTATTACTGCTTCTTTTTTTATGACTACTGCATTTTCTTCTCTCTAAAGGTGAAGAGTATCTCTGTTTTATAGCACTGTCCCTCTGGAAATGTGTCCTTTTAGATCTCTCTAAGGAAATTTATCTCTGGTGCATCCTCATTCCAGGATGAATTGTCTCGTGTTTGTCTCCTGTTGTAAGAGTAGCAATGGCTCTTTACTGAAAATCCAGCCTTTTTCTGTCTGGACCTTTATTCTTCATCTGTTTAAAGGAGCTGATCATATGTTCCTGATTCACAAGAATCATGCTAGAAAAAAATTTATTGGTCTTATGAAAACAGGGCTTCATATTCAATAAAGGAAAAAATAAATCTGTAATTATAATGATATGTGCTTTTATTTTTTTTTTTTTTTAGTAATTCATCTGGAACTTAATAGGGCATATTTTTTGTTTAGAATATAGATTTTGAAAAACAGCAAATCTTTTTTTTTCAGAGGAACATCATCACACATGTCAATATCTATAAAGTATAATAAAGACAAAAGCAGCCAAATAAACAATAGCTAATGTTTTAAATCCAAGTGGAACATGATATTCCTTGAAACTAATATGGAAGTGTTAGTGCCATTCCCACAGCATGGGAAAACTGTTTGTTTATTTCTATTTTCTATTTCCCTAAGGACATTTTGCTCCACCAGTATAATTAGGATGACATTTGGAGCTGCTGTATTTCAATACAAGAGCAAGAGACACTGTGCAGCTTGACAAGAGATTATGATGTCAAGTCAATTGCTGCAGCAATATCAATATTTATTCCCTAGTTCCTTGTGTCTTGTTTTATTTTTGTTCCTCTTTTTCTATTAGGCATAAAATAATATCTAAAATGTACCCAGTTGTGAAGCGTATTTGTTTTTGTTAAACATCCTTGCTTTTCCCTAGTTAATTTTAATATAAAATCCTGTCCTTTCTCAGGTAGATAGTAGTTAACTCTTTCAGTACTGCAATTACTTTAGTAGAATGAATTCTCAATGGATCTACATTCCTAATAAGTTCTATATCTTATTTCATCAGAGAGTGATCTCAGAACTATATTGTGTATTTTGAGTTTTCATTGCTTCACTACTGGTGAATACATACCAATTTTATGTATCCATTGTATTCACCAGTAGTGAAGCAATCAAAACTAAAAAAAGTGTCATTATTATACAGGTACTGAACTCATTAGAAATTCTGTACTTGATCCATCAGGTTAGCATTCTTTAAATATGAAATATTTGCCTGTACCACACAGCATCACCTGAGATTCCGACTGTTCATTGTGAAAACAGTGCTCTGGTTAGCAGCTCATCCATGCTTTGTTTTTATAGAGTAGCAGAGAATATTTACCCAGGAGTAGAGTCAGATTAACAGGTATATCCTGATGAGCATTTCAGCATTGTTTGTGTGTAATAATATCATGACAGCAAAGCACAGCAGCATAGATGCTAGAGTTCAGAGCCAACAGTGAAGCAATTATGTATAATTGTAATTAGTTTAGCTTGATTAATTTTCTTTTATGTTTGCCTGATTTTTTTTGTAGAGAAAATAATCATATTTATGTTTAGCAATACTTTTTTTTCTAAGAGAATATTACAGTTGCTTAGAGATATATGTCTGTCTAAGCAGATTATCTCCTAATGAAGCACAATATCATTGATAGGATTATTTTTTAAATGGATCAGAAAATCAGCCTCCCAATTTAAGGGTCTGTTGAATTTTAATGCTCTAGGTCTTGTTTGAGAATTGTGTTTATTTCTCTATAACACCACCAGGAATTTTTTTGATGTATGATCTGGTTAACTTTGTATGACATCGCTAGAGGGCAGTGTCCATTCCAGGCATGATTTGTGTTCCTACATGTCTCTAAGACATTTAATTGTGATTCATAATCCTTCAACTTCTATTAAGGATGCATAATATTAGTATAAAATTAATTTATCTTCACTAATAAACATAAGGTAAGTATCAAAGGGAATAATGTTATTTCCTATTCAGTAATGTTATGCCCTATTCTAAAGTAACCTTGATGCCTACTGCATTTTTGTCAGTATAAATAGGTCAAGTTGTGAAATATTTGAACTTTCCTGAAATGAATGCTTCCAACGTCGTGTTTGTCGTTTTGTTTTTTACTTTTCTTATCACTTGTTAGCTGGGGGTCCAGATAATTATTGAAATTTGTATTTTTTAATGCATAAAAGAGAAAAACAGAAAGGACAGGGAAAGAGAAGGCAGTGAAGCTCTAAATTCTTACACTACATTGTGCTTTATTCTAGAGGAATTCATGCTAGTAGAGTGAGTCTCAAAGAGGTGTTTACAAATTTAGTCCAGTGAGGTTGGACTTCCATTATGCTCATTAGAAAGAGACACCTTCTTACAAAACGCATCTGGAATGGTTAAAAATGGTCTTGAAAGCAGGAAAATTTGTGCAGAATATGCTGTCTCTCTCCAATGCCTCTGGCAAATCAGGCACTTCCACAGGCTTATTGTGTGCAGGGAGAGAAATTCACTCATGCATGAAAGCCTTGAGCCAAGTCACTCACCCATTTTAGATAAATTGCTTAGGATGTGTCCTATAAGCCTGTGAAGACACCTGTCTTTCTCTATCAACAGTTATATTAAATGCACCATTAAATCTTTCACAAATTTAAGAGGTAGTCAGAAAATAATAAAAAACAACCTAACCTTTAAATTAGACTCCTCTCCATTTGTTAAAATTGAGTAGACAGGCAGTTTAGGCTAGGTTTGAGCTGAGATTTATGATCACTTGTTGTAAATGATTTCAGGAATTTCAAATTAGCCTTTCAGTATGTGGTAGCATATGTATGCATTTTTTTACCAAAGGAGTGCCTCTGGTGGTCATGATTTCTTTGAATTCCATAAGAGAATAGATGCAACAAAACCAATTCTGAGTTACTTTGAGCATGGATATTTCTCTTTTTTTGTGTCAAGTAGAATGCCACTACACCCCTCTGTGAAGTTTTGTGTGCTACCATAGCTACAGTGCCATCACAGCTGTGCCAAGTAGCTCTGACACCATAAGCACTTTGGCAATGGTCTAAATCATTACATTATTTCAGTCTAAACAATGAGAGCTGCTTCAGGAAACTAAGTTGAAAACAAAAGTGAAGCTTTCACTTTGTGAAACAGAATATTGTTTCATCCAAAAATTACCGTGAAAACTGCAGCTGCTAATTTTCAGGAACATCTGTCTCAGTCATTCACAAAACAGAACTGCACAATATCTGTCTGAAAGACACCGATTCTTCCAAGAGTGAGCAGTCACAATTGTGTTAACATAGCCATTATGCCTAAAGAAATTGAAACACACTCTTCTTTGGTAAGGAAGGTAAATTCATGAGTTATGCGTGTTTTGTGAATATATGCAGTTAGTCCTCAGTATTTGAAAATTCAGTTTTAATTTTTCCATAAATCTTTGTAAATAGTAATGATTTATATGCAAACAAAGGCTTGCATGTCGCCAAACCTTCAAACTGTACTGCCTAGTGGCAAAAATCCATAAGTTTTATTGAAGTTCCTGAGTAAAAAATGGGCTCACTTTCAAAGATTATATGCATCAGTGTTTTTTATAGCATAGTAGTTTCTCAACAGTTTTGGTAAATGAAATATTGTTAAGGTGCATCAGTGTAGAAGAAGCCAACTTAAAAAGTCAAAGATTGACTTAATTTCAGGCCAAGTTAAAAGAATTTTCACTATTCTATTGAAACTCTGATTTGTTTTTTTGCAAATACAAGCTTGCTTTCATTCTTTTCTTCTCTGTAAGTTATTGATAATCTCCCTATTTATATCCAATTTTTAGTTCTTTATGCATTTCATTCTGAGTTTTTACTACATATTATTTCTCCCTATGCAATTTTCTAGATAAATTTCATTTATATTTTGCTGTTTATTTTATGAAATTAAATGCAAACATAACAAATTAAGGCTTGTCTTTTTTACTTCCTTTTTATAATTAATTGTAGTTTAATATACCTAGTAGTGAAATGAAGTAACTTCTGTTTCTTTTTCTTTATTACAAGAAACAATACCTAGAGACTGATTTAGAACAAAAAATGCAAAGAAAATATCAAGATTAAAATCAAGGGTCATTGTTGCAGTGTTTAAGCTACTAGTCCCTTAATAGAGAAACATATATGCATTATTAATGATGGAGGATTGAAATATTTTTCACACCCAGTGATAGAATTATTTTACATTTCAGGTTCTTTCAACTATATCCATAACTGAAAATAGAATTTTAGAAGCATAAAACCATGTTCTGGGAGTGGTAAATAACCCATTTAAACAACCCACATTTCTGCTCTTACCTTTTGTTTATGTAGGGAACTCCTACACTCCTCTTCTGCACTGATGTTAACAACTATTTTATAGGGACAAACTCATTTTCTCTGTTAATGGAAGCAGTGGGCTCAGTCTTTCTTGCAGGCTGGAAAGGCACAGGGGAAAGAATGGATTTTTGCAAAATTTTTGTAATAAATGAAGTGAAATGATCCATAAGTAGTATTTTAAATTATCCTTTAACATCAAAAAATAAATTATTTTATGAATGTTTTATTCTTAGCTCTCTTTAAATTTCCTTTTTTCCTCTCTTGATTGTATAGTATTTTAGAATCTCTCTAAATATGTGCTGCTTGGCCTTTTATTCCTTTAGGTTTCTTCCTTATAAACCATTTTCATGAGCATCAACTCCTACCCTTTTGCAGAGGCCTGCAAACTATCAAGAACTTCCTTTCTAAAGGCTTTCTCCATGGCTGTGCCCGAATTGCATCCAAAGGGGTTTTTTGGGTGATTCATTTTTTTCTCATCTGTATAACATTGTGTTGACTTGAGAGCTGATGAACAAATACATTGCAGAAGCAATTTCAAAAAGGGTTGAGTGGGAAGTGTGCAGCACTTTTTATTACTGAAAACCTGTCAAGGGGCTTGATTTGTACCACCTTGGAAGTAATTATGAAGGCTTTGCAGAAAAGAAAGACTATTTGCAATGTTTGAAGTTTCTTAACTAAAACTTGTTTTGCATTTTGTCTTTAGTTTATAATGGGCAACTATAATTTTCTAAAATCTCATATTACTCAGCTTCTGGACACAGCACAGAGAGAAATTTTTACTGAAAACTATTACTCCAAACAGTAGTAATAGAAAGGTTATCTCTGTCAGCAATATGGAGAGCAAAAGCAAATTCACAAATGGAAAGTTAAGGACAATAAGTTTATCCCAGGTTAATGGAATCATTGCATGCTTTAAGAGAGAAAGTCTGTTCTGCAGTTTGAAGTTCCCAAATGCAGTACAGCATCAATTGCATTCCAACTCATGTGTCTACCTGTGACGATTTTAATGAGCAAGACATTGTCAGAATATTTTCATAACTAGAAGTGGGCGTACTCAAAATCATGAGCTATTTAGCCATATGTAGCTTTCTGTACTCTGAACTTCTATTCTAGTCAAGATAAAACTGCATTTTGCACATATGGGAGTCTGTGATACCTGAGCTACAGGTGTTTCCTCCACACAGATTTCTACTAATTTTCCAAAATAACAAAAGATTCTTCTGATTCTTTCTGCTGAAACTTTTCTTTTAATTACCTCATTAGAATCAAGCAGCACAATATGGCAACATTGAACCACAAAGATGGAGATAAAATTCTATTGTATTTGATCATGAATGTTCACAAAACAGAACATATTTTCACGTAAAAAATATGTAGTCCTTATGTTATATTTATCCCTTAACTTTCAGAAAAAAATTATTATACTTCCGCATGTTAATTCAGAATACTTAAGTGCCAGACTCATATACCACTCAGGTGATCCATTTTCATTAGCAGAGGATGACAAATCTGCTGATAAAATCACTTTTGCAAGTAATTAGAAAGAATATCATTCATAAGCACATGCTCATGAGCACATTTTTGTTGATCCAAAGTCACAACCCTTTTATTCTGTACGATAAAACTAAGAACTGTGTTATCAGAAAAGTTCAGCTGTAGAGGCAAGTATCTTCTTACACGGACATTGAATCAGCATTGCAGTTTAAAAACAAACAAAAAAACCCTGTAAAACCTACTGACTAAAGGCCATATCCTTTTCACTCTTTAGCAAAAACCAAGACCATTTTCAAAAAATGAAAATCTCCAGGAAAAAAGTTATCTTCCTGATTTTACCTGTGTATAAGCAATCACCTCATCTTTGGGGAAGAATGACAAAGTGGTGTTTGTGTTGATTTTTTTACAGAACATCTTATTGTTTCATGGCTTAGTGTGTTTGGATAAAGTCACAGGACACTTGTTACATGTTCTGGTTTGTCTTCACCCTCCATAACAAACATTTTATCACTAGAAAAAAATCTATAATCACATGGTAGAGTATTATAGAATATTTGATCAGTTATGAAAACCAACAATTATATTGCTGTTCTCTTGCAAATACATGCACTAATTTTTTTTTCTTTTTGAAACTACAGTTATTCTAATCCAGGTTCACAGAATTCTCCATTTTTCCTTGAACAGAATAATACCAGGTGTATCTTCAGGTTTACTGTCAAGAAAAATTAACAGAACTTTTGTTTTTGAGCAGATCATCCTTAAAAGTAAATACCCCATGAGTTTAACATTGCCCATAAACTCGGTTTTGAAAAACTATAAAGATGGGAAGAATCTGTGGAAAATTACACCATGAGAGAACTGGCTTTTTTTCTTCTTGTGGGAAAAATCCTATAGCTGAACAAAGAGAAAACTCCTCTCTCTAAAGTGAACTGAGAAAGGTTATTTATGTTGGTAACTGACTGAAGTGTTTCTGTATGTTGTTAAGAAGGAGAAGAAAGTATAGAAAAAGGAAAAAGGGGTGGTCTGGAGGTTTTATTCTGAATTTATTATTTCTTTATGTTGCTAATAAATTTTTTTTTGCACCCTTATAAGTTTTAAACCTGCCTTGCTTTTACTCCTAATTCTGTTTCACAACAGAAAATAAGTATGTTAAGATTGACAAATATAAACTATAACACTAATTAGACCATTAGCCAAAAAACAAACTAAAACCAAAACACCAGGGAAGTGACCAGGGCACTAACTCTCTTAGAGTTCAGGATGTGTTTCAAAAATGCTCTCAGGTGTGTGATGTGATTCTTGGGGCTCTCCAGTGCAGGGCCAGGAATTGTATGTTGAGGATTCTTGTGAGGTCCTTCCAGAATTTCAGACATTTGTGCATACCTAAATATAACTTAGAATCTCTTTCCACATTGGCTTCAAAATTTAAAAGCATTTATCTTGGTATATGTGTTGTTTAAAGAAGATATTCTGGGGAGCAATAAGTAGCATCTTATTCTTGGAATTTACTTATAAAATCCAAAATACTTTAACAGAACTTTAACCAATAAATTTTACAGGAATAAGGTACCCCTGAGCTTTTTAAGTCCCTGGATAAATAAAGGAGACTTGTCTCTTGCATTTCAAGTACAGAATATTGTCATCTCCTCGTCTATAGGCAAATAAGAAATCATGGCTGAGTTTTCTCACACCAGTTTATACTGCCTGTGTTAGAGTAATCCCTTATCATTCCTACTACTTTAATATCTCTAAATAAGTTTTCACAGGGCATTCAAAAGAAGTTAATTTCACAAGAAGCTAAGAAAGAAGACACCAAGAAAGAAGATGTAAATTTAAGCTCCTATCTATTCAGGTGTGTTTCCTCAAGAAGAGTACTTAGCTACAAAACAATTCTTGAGGGACCATCAGCAATAAATGAGAGTCCAGAAATTCCTGTCATATGAGACACGTGACCCTCTGATTAGTTCAATTGACTAGAGTATTCTGTGACTTCTGTGATTGATTTATATCCAGAATAATTTAAGAATAAGCAGTGTCAGTTCCTGCTCACAACACTGCTGAACAGTCTCCTTTTGCAAAAGAATGAGGATTTCTGCAACCACAATGATGGTGCTTGAATTCTTCCTTATGCAGGAGCAAGAAGGAGCACAAGCAACATGAAATTCATTTTTCACAAGAAGTTTCATTTTTCATTTCAAATTATGGTATTAATCACATCCAGGTGATTAAAAAAACTGTCATTTTGGAAGAAATCAGGTAAAACTGAGGTTTCTTTAGTTTTTAACTTATTGTGGCATTGTCCATATATATATATATACATGTTTTATGTTGTCTTGTACAATCCCCCATCCACAGCATTGTACCTAAACAAGGATTTAAATTAATTTTCATCTTCTTCTGTTGAAAAGGGGAGAATGCAAAAGACAAATGTATATACAACATAAGTAGTACAACAGAGTGCTCTGACACTCAGAGAAAATTAAAACAGTTCATGTGGCATACTGGCAGTATATTAATGTACTTTTGCTTAAAATAAATATATTCAGTGTCTCTAGGGAACAGTCAAGGAATAAATCAAAACATTTATATCTAACCAAATCAGCCTCACCTGGTGCAGAACAGCACAAATAAAAACTGCCCTACAACTCCAGTGCATGGTGGCAAAATACTTGATTCTGGTTCAGGATATGCATTTGAGAATTATACTGTCGTATACTTCCTCATATATATTTCCCTTCTGTGTACATTTCCTGGATTTGTTTCCATTGTACCTGTGCTTCTTTCTCTTCTCCATACTACTGCTATACAGGATACATAATACTCTGCCCACTTTATTAACCTACAGCTGAACTCTAGTTCAGATTACACTGGTCTGTGAAGTAATGCTTGTATTACCTTTAATAGATAGCTTATTACTTAGTAAATAAAACCCTGAACTTTTAAGACCCCACGGAAGTAACGAACCTTATTAAAAAGAAATAAGCTTTAATTTATCATTAAAACTGTTTATATTAGTGTCATTCTTGATTTCCTCCGTCACACACATATTCTTAATTTTACTTATTCCTTAGTGAACATTTGAGAAAATAAGACCAAACTTTGCTCTGCAGTATTAGGCAAATACTCATATTCTTCATTTTAATAAATTTACTTAACTGCACTATACATCAGTCCAAGGGAAGATTCAGCACCAGCTGATTTTACTTGTATTGAATCCCTCATATAAATACCTTAGATATTGCCAGAAATCCTTCAGGATGGTGCCCTTTTAAATACTTAGGAGAATGATTCAGCTTCTTGGGAAATCAGCAGTAGTTTTTTTCTTAAATAACCAAAGTTACTGATTATTGTTTTAAAACTATAGTTTATATTAATGGGGAAATATGAGCTGCAGCTCACCAAGGACAAACTGCCTGTACTAGCAACCAAAGAGGGCAGGGGTGCAGGTATGTTACCTCAGTTCTGTTAAACTGTCCTAGGAAGAGCCAATGGGCATGGGCATTCAGAGCATATTAATGAATTAAAAAAAAAAAGCTCCAAGCTGTTAGCTGTTTGTAAATTTGCGATGCAGTTAACGAAAATACTTCATAGTGGTTTTTTCAACTAATAAACTGTATTGCAATTATGCTAAATTTAAGAGATTGTGATTTAAAACACAGATAAGCAAATACTTTTAATTAATTACATGACATGTTGACAGAAAGACTGTTTTCAATAATTCACACTATTTCAGAATTACAGGCATTGTGCTCAGTGACCATCACCCAACAGAGCATCCTTTGCTTACAAATTCCCAGGCCTTAGACTAAAGATGCTGGAAGGGAAAGGCTTTCTCTGCTGTGTCCCATCACCAGAACATGAAGGGAGGAGCACCATGGCAAAGCTGCAGTTCATCTTAGTGCTGGAATAATTAAAAACTATGACAAATTGGACAGCCCCCACTAAAGTCATTATGGATGGGAATGAGGTCTTTGCACAGTTTGCTCTCTATCAGTAAAACCTGTCCCTTAGTGGCTTGAAAACTTTGGCAATATTCCCTCTTAGGGTTTTGGTGGACTCTTGAGTAACAATGAGGAGGAAGATAAATGTGAGATTTCTCCCATAGAAAATCTCAAACAATCAACATTTGCAATGTATTTGGGAACATTGCACTTTCAGAATTGCAAAGGAGATTGCTCATATATTCTGAGGGAATGCACCTGGAGAATTCAAATGCATTTTTAACTCTACTCTGGAATTCAGTATGTCCACACTGAATAATATAAATACCTCGTGTAGAAGATCTCATTCATTGCATGGTTTCTTGAGTTTTTAAAAATACTTCTATAGACAAAAAGTACAATAGCTCTTTCATTTCTATGGTTGTTTCTATATGTAGAACAATTCCTTTTCGACATCCATTCCAATATTGTGGGCATCTGGACTAGGACGGACACTTACTAACATGGGTCAAGCCTCCCTTTCAGTCTGAGTGCCTGAGTTTATGTGAGGATATGGGTGCAGAGCAGGGAGGGATTAATGTAGTTGGAATGCATTCCAGGACAAATACACAGCATGGAAGAAGTGTCTACCAAATACTAGTGCCTGGAAAACCATTCCAGGGCCCATTGTAGAGACTTATCATAGTGGGTCGCTGCACTTCTAGATAAACCAGTCAAGACTGAGCAGCTGCCACTTTTCCTAGTTGTCAGGACATATTGGATAAAAATTTCTTCACTTTTATTGCCAGAAAGTAAAGACATAATTTTACTATGCACCCTCACAATCCTCATCTTCGTTGGATTTAAAACTTGCTTTTACCTCTTTTGAGACAACCATTTTATTTAAACAAAGGAAGTTTCCTCTCAAGGAAAACAAATTGGGAACAAGCACATCCATAGTCAAGAAATTGTGAGGGATCTTAAAATAAAAATACTTTCCAGAGTTTCAATTTTATCTTCTCTTTTGTAGCTACATCTTCAATGGTTATGTGATATAAAGTCATGGCAAAATGATTTAAAAAGTTGAAAGGCTTTTACCCAGATTATAAAATGCATTCCTGTGGGAAATTAATAAGACAAAGTAATATTTAAAAAAGAAAATAAGAAGAAAAAAGGAAGCAAACACTTCAAACTTTTCAGCTTTAATTAATTCTTCATATTCTCCTCCGAAAATATTGTAGAACCTTGCTCAAAACTGTCATGGATTGACACTGGCAGAATGCCAGGCAGCCATGAAATCTGCTCAACTCACTCCCCTCTGCAGGTGGACAAGAAGAAAAATCAGCAGAAGTTTTTCCTCTGAGAAAAAACTGAGGCGATTTCTGAGTTGAGATAAGGACTGGGAGAGAGATCACTCATTAAATACCATCACAGGCAAAAGAGGCTCAACTTAGAGATATAAGGCGAATTTATTACTAATAAAACCAGAGCAGGATAATGAGAAGTAAAATAAGCACTAAAGAAGCACATTCCCCTCACCCTTCTCTCCTTCCCAGCAGTGCAAGGGGACAGGGAATGAGAGTTATGGTCGGTTCATCACTCAGGCTTCTCCTGCTGCTCAGGGAGAGGAGTCATTCTCATGTTCCACTGTGGAGTCCCTCCCACAGGAGACAGCTCTCCATGAACTTCTTTAACATGAGTCCATCTCATGAGCAACAGCTGTCTGCCAAAACTGCTGCAACGTGAGTCCCTCCCATGGGCACACAGTCCTGCCAAAACTGCTGTGGTGTGGGTCACTCCTCCATGAGGTGCACTCCTCCAAGGACAGGCTGCTCCAGCCTGGGAGCAGGACCCATTCTCTCCATGGGTCTCCCACTGGATCACAGCCTCCTCCAGGCATCACCTGCTCTGGTGTGGGCACCTCCCACATGGGCTGTGGGTGGATCTCTGCATCCCCATGGATCCCATGGGCTGTGGGTGGATCTCTGCATCCCCCGTGGATCCCATGGGCTGTGGGTGGATCTCTGCATCCCCATGGATCCCATGGGCTGTGGGTGGATCTCTGCATCCCCATGGATCCCATGGGCTGTAGGGTTACAGCTGTAGGGTCACTGTGGTCTCACCACAGCCTGCAGAGGAATCTCGGCTCTGGCCCCTGGAGCATTCCTGCCCCTCCTTCTGCACTGACCTTGGTGTCTCCATGTTACTCTCCTCTCCTCTCCTCTCCTCTCCTCTCCTCTCCTCTCCTCTCCTCTCCTCTCCTCTCCTCTCCTCTCCTCTCCTCTCCTCTCCTCTCCTCTCCTCTCCTCTCCTCTCCTCTCCTCTCCTCTCCTCTCCTCTCCTCTCCTCTCCTCTCCTCTCCTCTCCTCTCCTCTCCTCTCCTCTCCTCTCCTCTCCTCTCCTCTCCTCTCCTCTCCTCTCCAAAATAGAACTGCACTGCCTGTTTTGTTTAGATTTCATTTTAAATATGCTATCACAGAGGTGTTAGCACCATTTCCAATTGGACAAGCCTTGGCCAGTGGCACATCCATTGATGGAGGCACCAGGGATTGCCAGCAGCTTTTTACAGAAGCCGCCTCTGTGGTCCCCCTGCTACCAAAAACTAGGTCATGCAAACCATAAAAAAATAAAAATTAAAAAAAAAAATAAATAAATGTTCATGACAGATGAGATCACACTTGGAAAATTAAAGTCTGGAAAAAATGATATTTTTTCAGTTATATATAGTTCAGAGTTAATATTGAAAAAGGCCTTTATGTGGAAGTGATTATACAACCACAGCTCAACACTACTGCTATATATATGAAGTGATCTATGACATTAGCACATATATTTAAATTATATGCTTAGAAAACATGCAACAAATTTTTTTCAAGATTGCAATAGAAACCATACTTTTTGTAATTCCCTGAATATACAACTTGCAGTGATGAGATAATCAGGTCAGAACAGAGTCAGCTTGCTGTGTATATTTAATCCTAAAGACAAAGTATTTGAAAGCAAAAGTGAAAGCAAAAGGAACAAGTCAGGAAGCAATAGAGGGACTAAAAATATCTATAAAATTCTATTTCAAATTAATACAGTGATAACTCTGGATCAGTCCGGGTAAGATTGTAATATCAGTGCAGCAATTACTTTTTCTTCAAAGGAATTAGAAAACAAAACCTTCATCTTTGAATATTCATGTTAAACTGTGCTTTATTTCTTTTCAAAATTTTGTATGCTTCTGATGTTCAGGACATATTTTAGAATTCTATTTTTAATTTTGCACTTTTACAGTATATAATATTCTATTTACTTTTCACAAAGAAGGATCCAGTGCCTCTTCCTGAGTTCATTTTACCATTAAATTGAATTTAATATTAAAGGTTCCCTCTTTAAAACAACATTTTTACTTATTATAATTAAAACATCAATATTTGGTGTGCTCAAGCCATTTACAAAATTTATGTGTACACATACAGAACATATCTAATTAGAAAGTCGTACTAAACTAACCCTAATATTCTTTTCCTGTGGATTTTCTGTTAACATTTATCCCTCTTCATACGCTAGTATAAACCTATATTTGTAGTTGCATGTGGTATTGTTTATAAAATTGTCTTTTGTCCAAAAAATTACATTTTATGCACACATGAACTAAATAAGATAAATTATGCTATATAAGCTTAGAGAAATCAAAGAAAAATTCCAGAACGTGGAAGATTTCCTGACCTAAAAGCTGGTGAAACATCTATTTTAACAACAAAAAGGAAAAAGGTTCAGTTCATTTTCTTGCACTTTGATAAAGGAAGCATGGTTCTGTCTACACTGCCACCTGTGCTGATAGTTGAAGGATTAGAAAAACTGAGCGTGATCTTGAATGAAGTCCTTACAAAATGATCTCTTTGCCAAATGGGAGAATGCAATGCAAATGTTATCAAAAGTGACCCCTTGTGTATGGTAGAGGCAGAATCAAAATAAAATCACTTCTTCAGCTGTTAAAATCAGAGTATGGATCTACATGGCAGCTCTGTGAATTTTTTTAATCCTCCTCATACACAACCAAAGAACAAGATCTTGGCAGCAGTGCCTTGAAATGTGATCATTGTAAAGTGAATTTGTAATAATTCATTTCTCTAAGTGAAATCTTAGCCAACTAAATTTCCTGATACAGTAATTTTACAAGCTATAATATAATTCCACAGTTCTTAGTTCCATTCCAAATTATTTTCTCATTATTTATATTATCACTTCTTGTGATGTCATTTGGAGAGAAAAAAAGTGAGAAAGTGCTGCATTTTGCTACAAATTAATTGGAAAATTAGTACAGGATTCATCTGACCATAATCACCCAAAAAGTAATTTACATAATCTGTTTATGATTTCTCTGCAATCAGAGAGATTTGGGCCTAAGAGGTGGAAGTATAGGTAGGTGGCATAACTTCTGCAGAAGGGCATTTTTCTCTTTCTTGACTAGGAAGAGTTTATGCCTAGCTTAACTAATTTTCTGGTAAGGCCCAGTCTAATGGATGTCATGCATAGGAAACAATTTTTAACTTTAGAGCCAGTAATATAAATAACTCTTGTCCTCATAAGCAATTAACAGAGTATCCCAGACAGAATTACAAGTCTTTAAATATTTTTACTGTTCAGTTAGGAAAAAGGAACTGCTTAAGTCTACCCTGACTGTTATGATTATTGTTACTGCTACCACTAAAATGCAACTGCAAAAAACATATACAAAGACAACGAGAAGAACTGTCCATTAAAAAAAACTGACAGAGAGAATAGGCAAGAAAACAAGATGGTTTATAAAAACATCAGGATTATCAGTACATCTGAAGCTGAAAATCTTACATTTACAGTGTGTAAATGTCACACTTGCAAGGGTAAGTTTGCCATCATATTCCATCTGACTGCTGTTCTTGTTTGGATAATTCATTGCAGCCATTTTTGCTTATTGTTTTGGAACAAAATGTAGAAAACCAAGGAATTTAATCCCATTTATTTTTTTAGTATTTGTTCTAAGACCTTAAATTTGAGTATTTTTCATAAATTTTCTGTCTATATGATGATTATTTAATTATTACCAATTAATTTTGAATCTCCATTGCATAGTGTGCGCAAAACATAGAGATGAAAGAATGTATAAACATCTATTTTTTTATTGTTATTATTAATAATCTCTAGCTGGCAAATTCTCTATTAGGGCTGAAGTCTAGAATATAAACATTTAACAGCTGTTTAAAAATCAGTTATCTGCTTGGAACCAGGGACTGCTTTCCTTTTCAGAAGCACTTTGCAAGCTTTATGACTCCCTTCTGTCAGTTTCTGAAACAATATGCTTGCTGACACAAACCACTTTTTCATGTACTTAAGTACATTGCAGATTTTCAGGGTATTTATGTCGAGTCTCAAATCTTCAACTTTATGACCCATTCCCTATGGGCTCTGCTCTCTTTCCTGATATATGCCACTTCCAGTTTGTTTGGTTTATTTCCAATAGTATGTTTTCAGAGATTGGCTAGTCTTGTAAAATATGCCTCATGGATGACAATTTTAACAGAAGAGTAGTAGCAGGTCATGGTTATATAATTACCTTGCCCATATACTATCTAAGAGATCATTCCTGCTGAAGGGTAGAAATGACATCCGGGAGAGTGCTTGGTCACCTTTCTTCATCCCAGTATCTCAGGGGATCTTGTCTTTTTAACTAGCCACTGAAAAATTGAGCCCTAAATGATATATATTGAATTCAGTGCTAGTAGATCTGGGAATTAATTTGGCCCAAAGTATTCTTTGAAGACAAAGCTCTAGCTCTATTCTTTAGGTGCCGTTCATTATGATAGTTTGTGATTGGGTCACTAATCAGGTAAAACTGCAACAGGTGTTTAGAGATTGTCTGTTAAATTCAGAGGAATTTTCACAGACTTAGGAATGACATGGAGATGTCTCAGGTTTGGCTTTGATGGCCTTCCCCAGCACCTATGGCTCAGTGGAGCAAAAAGAGAACAATGACTTGAGTCTCAGTTCAGGCTAAAGAAGAAGAGGGACCTGATTAGGACCTAAAGGGGTTCCAACTGTCCAGCAGGAAAACATTGTCAACAGTGACTTCAAGGCAAAGGCTGGTGTTTAAAGCTGAATAAAAAAAGAAGATAGAGAAATCCTGCAGCACTGACTTAGTAATGTGATGTAGCTATGAGATAAAAATCTAAAGAAATAATATTGTCTGCCCCCACTGCTAGGGTCCTGATTATCTAGGAATTTAAATGGGGCAAGTTCTGCCCAGAGACCTGGAATTTTTTGCAATGGCACCTGTTGTGGTGGGTAAAATAAGACATATTTTCAACAGGAACCTCTCCTAAGAGAAGGATGTGCCTAGGTGTGGTGATGAGGGCTGAAGACAAAACACAGCTATGCAGCCAAGAGGGTGGGTGGGCCAGCTGCCAAAATCTGAAGGTGCTGGGACTGGGGCTTCAGTCTGAATGGGTCTGACGTGCATACACAAGCAATCCCAATCAAAGGATCAGTTATTTTTCCGTGGAAAAGTACATACTGAAAAATAATTGCTCAACCCTGGATCTCTCACTCTCAGAGAGAGCTACGAAAACCTTGATAAGGTGAGCCTGGGAATTCAAACCCAT
Organism: Cinclus cinclus; assembly: GCF_963662255.1. Lineage (NCBI taxonomy): Eukaryota > Metazoa > Chordata > Aves > Passeriformes > Cinclidae > Cinclus > Cinclus cinclus. The sequence continues at coordinate 12,971,699 of NC_085048.1, read as the reverse complement.
CACTCCTGTGGATGCCAAGTCATGGCCTTGATAAAGTTATGGGTTTGTGACATGCCATAACCTTTTTCTCACACCTTCTCATCATACCTTATGCTTTGCATCTTGCTCTTTTCTGTATGCTATAAAATGTCCTTCTGCCTTTGTCACAGAAAATAACCACCATATCTCTCCCCTTGTTTAAATCCTCCCCACTTCAAGTGTGCAATCTACATTTTTCTTTGGATAGTCTAACAGATAAACTTCCTAAAAATATCAAAACCTGACATTTAGGTCTTAGGTTTGTTGCTTTTTTTTCAAATTTGAAGGAATACTGTCCATGCCAGGAAACACATCTATATTTGTCACTCAGTAATTCATTTCTTTCACCTGCAAATATTTATGTTGCTTATGGCTATGGAAAGACTCAGTTAAGTTTACACTGACATTTGAACAATTTTCTCTTAATAACTTCATATCAGCAGTAGTGCAGAATCAATGGATGAGACTCGTGTGTCTTCTCTCCAGGGAGGGAGGCTGGCTGCCAGATTGCATGAACTCTATTTATTTAAAAAGTTCTTTTTTTTTGGTGTCTTGTCTTAAAATAAGTCTATGTGCTAAGGCATTTCTGTACACAGCTCTTAAACTGTATTTGAATCATATAGCCTGTCTTTGATGTAGACTTCAACCAAAATATTATCTGCAAAGATTACAGTACTCTCTTCTTCTGCAATCTGGAGTATACTCGTGATCTTGTTAATTGCTTCTAAGAGACACATAAGGTTAAAAGTTATCTAAGTTAAACTTAGTGAGATTTTTTTCAGAGATAAAAAGGCCATGAAGTTGAATGCACAGTTGTGGGCAAATTTTCAGTGATTCTATGAGAAAACAACTACTGTACAAAGAACATCACTGCCATCAGCAGAAAATCTGTTTTACTGGAAGCATTTTGGGCAACTCTGACTGTTCCTGCTAGTCATACAATGAAACACTTACTATTTGACTTTCACATGCATTTAGTACTACTTCTATAAAATAATCTCTGGTAACTACTTGACAATTAAAGGAACATCTAAGCAGAATACAATAAATAGGAAAAAAAACATAAGGAAAAATTTGATGCCTACCAAGTTTGAGTTTATTCAGAGGCCAAGAAAGACTGTGCTTTTGTTTTCTGCTTTTGTCCTTGTTAATTTCTCTTCTCTCACAGTGTAAAGGAGTGTAATCATGTAAGCAAATTCTTAGGTTAAAGATAAAAGAAGTAAAAAAGGATGGACAATACATTGTGATTTATTTTTAATCCAAATTTAGTCAGATTGTAAACTCCATTTTGAAGCTCAATGAATGTCTTTTTCAAGTAGAGAGCTGATAGCATTGAAAGATATTGTGTTGCAACTCAATAAAAAAAAAAAAAGACAGTGCACAGGCCCTTGCTGCATCCTTGTAAACAGAGCTGAGCTGCAATGAAAAGTAATATTTAAAACAATAGGAGCACTTATATCTCATGAACTCCTAGATGGTTTGGTCATGGCAGGGGTCAAAAGCAAAATGAAATGAGACAATGTGTGAAAAACCCCTGCATAGACATTGGAAAGAAGGTGACTGAAATCAAAGAAAATACCCTCTGTTTTTCTGAACACTGTAGTGATGAGTGGAAGAATCTGGTTGAGCAAATGCATAACCATTTCTGCAGTGAGAATGCCTACTTCAGTGAAACTAGGGCTCAGGCAAGCTTCTGTATTGAGATGTGATGCCTTAGGCAAGCTCCAAGCAAATGATTCTATCCTCATATGATTATTCAGGTAAAAAAGAAAGTTCTAAGCAAGGCACAAAGAGTCAGAAATATGATTAGCAAAGGAAATAAATTTGTATGCAGCAATTTAAAGGAGGACAAAGGGTGCAAAAAGACAATCTACAAAAGCAGGGTGAGGATGAGAGAAATACAATATTGTTTTCCCTTTCAAGTCAATAATTAAGCAATACTGCAAAAAAGCAATTAAAATAAAACGTTAGGATTCCCCATTTGTCCTAATGCAGATAATCAATAACCTTTGCTGTAGTAAAACTAGAATGAAGAACATTGTCTTTATGACAGCAGAATGGATATCCAGGAGCTATAAACTGTACAGATAATATCCTCTTGTCCTTAGCCAAACTTGAAAACAAATTTTAAGTTCATGTTGTATCTTGCATCCATGTTTGCCTGTAATAAAGGGCTTGCATTGTTGTCTATGCACTGGTGTATTTTTCATAAACTTCTTATTACTCTTACAATTGGCAGTACATTATAAAGACAACCTGCAGTTTTTGCCCTGGAGAAGAAGAAACTGCAATTCACACAATATTTCATAGATAGCTACAGTTAGGACATTTGCTCAACTTGTGTTACATTGGACAGTCTGAAACAAGAGATTTGTGTGCTGTGTTCTGACTATTACAATAAGAATGTTGTGTTTCTGGAGAAGCAACTTATGGAGAATAAGCGTTGGTCATTTTCTAGAGAAATAATTTGCCTACAGTCTATACACACGGATTTCAACTGTATGAAACTATTCAAGTGTAAAGGAGTTTTTTTGTCTTTGAAGACTCAGGTTTAGCTGAAATTCCCATGTCATCATTGTTATTAGGTTTCAAATTGACCTTTGTTTATAAATTGAGGTTCCAAGAAAGACACCAACACAGCATTGGAATTTGTGGAAGGAACTAGAAAAATTCACTTTATATATATATAGCTCTACACCTGTTTTAACCATGGGTAGTAGAAATGCTAAGTAAAGAGAATTATCCAGCTACTCATTTCAATTAACTTATTTAAAGAAAAAAAAAATAGAGTACTATTTTCTACATTATGGTATTTTATCAGGGTAAATTAGAGGTTGTTTTTCAAAGTGTTTCTTAGCCCCAAAGATGAAAGGCTGCATTTCAAGAAACAGTGAACAAAACTTATATCAATAATTCAGAAATTAATTTAAGTGAACAATCTTAGGCAAACCATATGACAGCACAAAATCCTATTCTATGAAGTCAGAGAGATTCTTTGGAAACAGACAAATTAATGAGAACCATCTTATATAAAACTTCAGTTGTGCTTTTCCTCTTTATTTATCAGGATTATCATATTTTGCCTCTTCAAGGATGTAGTTCACATTTATTTTTTTGCTTGAAGAAGTCATTAATTTTTTCAAGCCACTGTGTCTTTTTAAAATGGAAGTACAAGATAATATTGAATGACTAATATATTTCTATGTGCTGTGTTGGAACAGAGAAATGACTGAGCTGTGTCTGACCAAGGGCCACGTATGTCAGTTTTTAAAGAAGTATCAAATGATCTTTTATTCTGATGTCGCCTCTAGCAACACAGGATGCAAGCTTTATTCCATTCACGATGAAGAAGCAATGCTGCTTCATTCAGTTCATTGCTCTGCTATTTGATTGTTTTCCTTCATGTAATGAAAGCATGTCAGGTAATTAAAATGTTCCCGTGGTGGTCATTAGTTATGTTTTATTTCTATCTTATTTCCTTGCCAAAGAAACAATCCATATCTTCCCTAGACTAGCTGAATTGAGAATGTTATTCTTTCACCAATTCATTTCCTTGGTTAACTAATCTGTACTAATATCTCAACATTTTAATACTAATTCTATTAATCAATATGCAGTAAATAACTAATCGTTCTTTTCCAGTGACCAAAAATTATTATTTGGTACCAAAAGGCTGAGAATATTCTGAGATCTTTCTTCCTAGGCAAAATTGAAGCATTAAAACATAGTTACATGTTGGTAGGTTCTGAATATATTTATATGAAATTAATCACTTTATTATACTATTAGGTATATAAAATTTACTATACTAAATAGATCACTACATTTTTAAAATGTTCTTTTAAATTTAATTTTTAAAAAGAGTTTTAAAATTTGAAAAATCAGGACATAATCTCTTCTTTGATTTTCTATCTTTAAAGCTATTTTGGTTTAAATGCATTTGATGATGTAATTACATCATGATGTAAGGATGATGAAATACAAATGAAGGAAATCTCCAGTGTGTGTTATTTTTCTAGTGATACTGTAATATTGATGCATTATTCTTAGGCTTGATTTTGAAATATTCTGACATTGTCATAAGTAAGGCATATAACAGTTATATAAATTTATATAAGGGTTATTTTAAAACAATGTAAATCATTTCCAGAAAGTAACTAATGTCACTATGTGAGAACTAAGCAACTGTTTTTAATAGTGAGAGAAACTGAATAAAAATGAATAATAACCTCCTTAAAAAATTCTGATGCCTTACTATATATCTTTTAATTTTTAGGACTTTTGGGGATTTATAAAAGACAAGTGATCTCAATAAAAAGAAAAAAAAAGAGCAAGTCAACACCATCTTTCAGGCATTTTTAAGCCTTAGAAAAGTGGGTTTCTTTCTCCTTGCAAAAGGAAGCAAGTAAACATGAACTGGTTTTAGACTGTACTTTTATGATGGTGACAGAGCACTTCTGAATTCTTTCTTATTGCTGAGCCTAATATCTTCACAGCTTTAAAGACAGAACTCCTCCTTCAAATAGATACTTTGGAACACGTTGCTTGAGCTGTAGTGTACCCTTTAACAAAAGACATTTTACAAATGTGCAAAGCATTCTCAGTTTTGATAAAATAATTTTATTGTGTATTCCTTTTTTCCCTTCAATGCTCTTCAGATATACTGTCTAACATTTATAGGGCTTACCACTTGCTTTTAAAATCATCCATTCAATATTTTTTCAAAGTCATATTACAATAGTTAACACTTTGGCACAATCTTCAAAATAAAATGTAGAGAGTAATGATATACAGTTTAAATCCAAATATTTGCTGAGTTTCAGGTTCTCTGTAAATCTGCTCTCTTTGTAGTCACCAAAATGTACATCTCTTAGAATTCTCACTGTGAATACTTTGTGCATATAAAACTTTTTTTTTAAGAAAATTATATTACTATCACATTAAACACAATAAAAATAATCCTAAATATCACCTGGATTCTTAAACAAGTGTTGGAGAAGCAGAGAGAGAGGAAAGAGGTTTTTATGACCCTATTGATTCAGATCTGTACTTTACTTTTTTTCTGGTGGCAAATAAGTCTTCCATTTGGCTTTGTTTAAAATGAATAACTCACTTTGTCACCTGAGGGGATAAAGCCATGAGTACGTGATTCTCTGAAACCTCATTCTCTTTAGTGTCTTCGGCTGTTGGAACTGACATTCGTCTACTGTACTAGTCTGAAGGGGAAGCATAAAATCAGGATAGCCTTTCACCTCCTGGCCACTGTGAAAGAGCCTAGATGCAGTGCCACAACATTGTAAGAGTATATATTCTGATAAATGGTTGAACCATTGGTGTCTGTGCCTAATCTCACAGTGACTGTAACCAAGAAAGAATGTTGTGTGTTTCCTTTTCTGTAAGAAGTCAAAATGATTTCCTTTCAAGTGATGAAGATGAATGAGTTGCTCAAGTGGAAGAAGGGATTCACAGACCATAAGGACAAGATACATCCTATTTATAGTCTCCAACTTCAAAGACTTCATGGGTGATAACTACAAACCCCTCAGACACAGTAGATGATTTGCTACCAAGGTAAAAGAGAAAAAAACAGCAGAGTAGGCTGGACAGGAAAGTATGTTTTGCTAGGAAGTGGATTAGATGACTTCAAGAGCTGTCATGTATCATAAAAATACTCCTCTGACAAAACCAGTATTCTGTCAGCTTCTGAATTGTAGCTCCTTAGCTCTAGCATGCTTGAGTGTCTTCTTCATTAGAACTTATATGAGGTAGACTTGATGATCCTGCAAAGCTGTTTCATTTTAATTAGTGCACTAGTTAACACCAGTACACTTGTGCCAGTCATATTCTTCTGTTTTCTCTCCATTGGTTTCCTGACTGATGAGTTCTTCTTGCTCACCTATTTATTTTTTGTTTGCAGTCTTTGTTTCCTATACAATCTTATCTCAACCACTGATCACTGCTAATGCCCTACCAGCACTACCATCAGTAGATAAGTGATTTTTCTTCCTCCATCTCATCATCCCCTTCCTACTGCTGACACAAAGCTTTGTACAGCCAGCAGTTAAAAACTGTACAAATACCTCACAATAAAATCTATGACATGAGTTTTTAAAGTGAGAACCTGAACTTACAGTTAGACATGGGCAACTTCAAAAATTGTTGTTAGATCCTTATTTTTGTCTCTCTAAGATTAATCATGTTTCACAATCCAGAGTTTAGTCTCTTAATACTCAAAGGTTTAATATTTGATTTTTGCGTCTTCTGTTCATTCTGCCTACAGCCTAGGAGACAAAGTGTATATATGTCCTTCAATATACATAGTTGTAAAAATTAATGGTTATAGAGGTATATTTTATTTTATTATTTTATTTTATTTTATTTTTACAAGATTTTCAACCATCTTTACATTACAGATACAGTAGTTTTGTTAAGCATTGTTTAAATCAACAGTTCACATCACATTACACTGCACTGAAGCCTGTTAAATGTTGGAGTCCATCACAATATATCTCATGTCACATTATATTGAACTGTGTCATCTAGGGACTAAAGTGTAAAGTGAATGTCAACTTGTCATCTATGGTACTACTTCCTAAGGGAAGAAGTGGAAGCCCAATTGTTAGAATAATTTAAAATGAGGCTGGGCAAAACACCAGAAAATTACACTGTGGGGAACTGTCTCACTTTGGCAGCAAGGAAGAAATAACAGGGGTGTTTCTCTGTCTTCAGCTTTTGTTAACCTACAAGACACGATGTGATACCTTTGTTTTGTTTGTATATCATGCTTTGTAGACCTGTACTGTCCAGTAGTTTTTGCTTCTTACATGGTGTCATGTAGAGACATCACTACCCATTACACAATTTATGGGTATAAACAGACCAAATTTTCTTGTTCTATAAGGGATTCTTATCCAATGCTAAAACTGAGTCACATATGTTTGTCTTATTTTTCTTATTGCTATTCTCTTTTCTTAACTGTTGGAGCTTAACTATAAATAGCAAGCAAATGAAAAGAAGAAAAGGGAAGAGATAAAAGTATCAGGTATTTTCAAACTTACAAGGAAATATTTTCTTCTGCAATAATCCTTCACTGACATTCAAATTAAATCCAGGCATTTTAATGCAAATGCTAGGACCCAAATTATTTGAGATGAAGGACAAAACTGGGGTAAAATGCAATGCATAGAGTCCTTTCAACTTAATTTTCTTGGGTACATAGTCTTACAGAAGTGGAGCAGGAAGAATTATTGTGCTACAGCTGGAAATTTTTAAGTGTACCATCAAAAAGACTTTTCTTTCTTTCTTCCTGAGATGCAAAAATGTAACTGTGTTTAAGCAGCAGAGAAGTTCTGCTCCAGGCTTCTTTGACAGCTCTGGTAGACAATCCAACACTGGAATGCCAGGAAATGGAGTAAAATGAAAGAATCAGTGAGCCTGCATCTATTCCAGTCAAAAAACTGAAGCAATGCAGTATAATATATACATAATGTGTAGTACACATTCATAGAGGTGAGATGTTCTATCCCACAAAAAGTGTAGCTTCATCCAAAATGTTGAAGAGATTGATTTGATCATAGCACTTGCTAACACCAAACATACACATTATGCTGGGGATGCAAACTTTGGCATACTCCCAAATTAGTATAGTTAAATAATAAGATCAATGTAAATCTTTATGATGATACTGAACCTGAGAAGGAAAGATGATGAAAACCAAATGCCAAACATGTCTTTGTGGAAAAATGTTTTGAAAAGCAGAGAAAATAAAACAAAACAAAAAGCAGGAATCAAATACCTTTTTTTTTCTAGTCTACATGCTGTCACACATCTGAGAGAAATACTTTGATATACAACAGGGTTTGTACTACAAAAAGCCCACTAAGACTTTTGTTGCATTCCAATTTTAAATTATGAGTTGCCAGATTTCCTCCCACTGTTCCTCAGTAGTAGGAAGTGAGTTGTGTAGTTCTTTCCCATCATTAGTCATGGCCAGCAGTTTTTTTTGTTAATGCTATGTAATTTGGCTGTTTTGATAGGGTGCTGTTGGAACTTATGAATAATTCATCGAAAAATGACTAAATTTTATTTGAAATTAATTATAAGGTTGACTGAAAAATTATTAAGGAGTGATGTTTGACATAGATAGGAATAAAGACTGGTGTAGGGCAATTGTATAAATAATTTGACATGTGTATATGGAGAGATTACCTGTTGAAACCAGAAATAAGTGCTGCTTTTGCAGATAGGATTAATTTGAGCTTTCAGAGGGTCCCTTCCTCTTCACTTCCATTTCAGTGAGTGCGTGAAAAGCCCATGAAGAAAATTTTCTGTTTCTACATCAGGAATTTGCTAAATGAACAGAGATAGTTTTAAATTTAAAGAACTGTGAGACACAGGGATGAGAGCAGGACGAAAAAAAGTGTTGAAAGTTTATTGACCTTTGTAACTGCCAAGAACAATATTTTGGGAACAGTTGCAATGAGTAAACCCATACCTCATATTGATTCAACCAAGGCTCAGAGATAGAATTCACACTCTAGTCCCAGGGGTGCAGAACCTACAATCACCTGAAACAAATGCAGCTACATTACATAAGAAAAGAATAGTTCTATGACTGGAGGACACTACGTGATGCTGTTTACTTAATCAAAAATAAATGTTTCTTCTCCTGTCAATAAGTATTTTGGAACCTAATGAAAAGGTTAATATGTCTGATCATATTTTCCTGTTGCACAATATTTTCTGATAAGTGATTGAGTTGTCAGAAATTGATGTGATTAGAGTAACACAAGTTTTCATTTGGAAGTGTGAAAAAGTGAATGATTTGGCATTAACCAGTTAACCTTTAAGATGAAAGAATGATTATGATTGCTGTTTAGGTACATACATGGCATTTGTAATTACTGAGCATGTCTATATGAGAATAATTTGAGATTGTAGCCAAGGCTGTCATCCTAGGAAAAAATAAAGAATTGAAAAATACCTGCAAAATACATTATTTCTTGAGAAAAGGGCATTTTACATTTGAATTAAAAGGAAAGAACTGATAGGGAACAAATTCTCAAAAGCATAACCTGCCTGGGAATTCTATGGCAATTGATTAAGCTCTGTAGGGACTGAAATACATTTTTGACCTGTAAAAGAAAATTTCTGCCAGGATTGAATAAACAATTTTCATGATGAAAAAAAAAAAAAAAGCAAAAAGAAGCAGTCACAGCCAACTGTTTTTGGTTGGTTTTTTTTTTTTTTGTTTGGTTTTTTTTTTTTGTTTTTGTATTTTTTTTTTTAACTGAGCAGGTAAAAGTTACAAAGTTAAGTTTATTTCAGTCATTGCCACATCCTCCTGCAGATTCATCATGTACATATTTCTACCAGGAAAATAAAAACAACAAACTTTTCACAAACTGGCAGTAATTTGGTCTGAAATAAAGCAGAAGCAAGAACTGGCCAGTTCCATGTTGGCTGACAAGAAGATTCCATTATCAAAAGGCCAAGTTTGTTTTGCAGTCGAGTCAAAAAGCAAAAAGATAAGTTATAAACATTGCACAATGGTTGATTATTACCAGAAAAACAAAACTCAGTATTCACTTGCAATGACTAATTGTTCAATATTTAAGCCACTGCTATTGAATTGAATAGAATTTCTCTGGAACTAAATGGAGCGCTTTGCTTTGCTGACATCCATCTTTGCTATGCCTCTACTCTCACCAAAAGCCTCCCTAAACATCAAAGCTAAGCTTATTTTCTTGATGTCAAGACCCAAATTTGTCAAGTCACTGAAACAAAGCAATTTGCCCAAAGTTATTTGTAACTCTTGTTTAATGTACTGTTCCTCTTGTTCGTTATGAAAGACTTATCATGCCAAAATTTCAGAGTGCAGTAATAAGAAAATAAAATTTGTCCAAGATTCTAGGCAACCTGTGATTGAAAGCAACTTATTTAATCTTCTTGAAGAGTTTCTTAGGTTGTTTTCCCAGAAAAATGCCAAACCTAGATTCATATGCCTATTCACATCCTTACAGTGCATTAAACTGTCTTTATGTTGCTTTTTTTGTAGGAAAAAAAAAACAAACCAGTACATTTAGATGTGAAAGGATTTATAATGACATTCCAGATAGGTGAGAATTTAAGCATATAACTTATTTTCAACAAAGGACTCATCCTATTAATTTTAACCTCTCTGGAAGACTCCTGGAAAATGTTAATGTGGTGTCAATTGTTAGAATGTAGTAGTCTTTGTTCCTTATCTTTTGAAATCATCTAAATTATTTCACCTAAGATACATCTACCTGTTAACAACTTTTAGCTCTTAGTGCTTATTATTATTGGTGGCGAATAAAATTATGTTTTCCATTTTTTATAGCAGTGAATTTTAAGAGCTGGTATTATTAGTAATTATCATTATGTTCATAATGGGGAATGAGTCCTCTTAAATTCAATAGAACTGTCATCTGCTATCTACAAGCAGATAGGAAAGTAATTTAATAAAAACTGTATGTAAAACCCCCAGTTCAACAGCCTGTCCTGTCTCTGACATCACATTCCCAGACAGGTCTTTGAAGTGATATTCCTAGGAAACCACCACACTTTGTTTTTCAGCCTGAAAGCTGTCACTTGGTTCCAACACATCCCACTTAGAGAATCATTAGCCATTGAGATTAATCACTCTTGTGAGCGAAAGCTTACTTTCCAAAGTAAAGGTTAGGAACCTATGCACTGTGGTTTAACCTCAGTAGTTCAGCCCCACACGGCTGTGCACTCACTCCCTGTCTCAGTGGGATGGGGGAAAGAATCATTAGTTTAAACTCAAAAATTCATGAGTTCTGATAAAGACAGTGGGTAAAATGGAGGATGATGCAATCAAAACAAGATAGTGAATTAATTCACCACTTCCCATGGGCAGGCAGGTGTTCAGCCATCCCCAGGAGAGCAGGGCTCCATCATGTATATTAATGACTTGGGAAAACAAACTCCATTACTCTGAACATGCCCCCTCCTTCTTCTTTCCCCAGCTCTATATTTTGATCATGGCACCAGATAGTATGGAATATCCATTGGTCAGTCGAAGTCAGCTGTCCTGGCTGTGTCCCCTCCCAGTTCTTTGAGCACCCCCAGCCTTTGTGACTGATGATGGGGTGTGCTGAGAAGCAGAAGAGGCCTTGATGCTGAGTGAGATAATCTCAGCAGAAATGAGAACATCCTTGTGCTATCAACACATTTTCCTGCACAAATCCAAAACACAGTACCACACCAGATATTTGAAGAAAATTAACTCCTTCTCAGCCAAAACTATGTTTCACCACAGGGAGTAAAGCCAACTAAATAGGTGATAGTAATAAGGTTAAAAGTGCCTTTTTTACCGCAATTGGAAGTAAATGTTCACCGAAAGAGATAAGAGGTATAAAGAACCAGAAAGGAGTTGAACACAATCAACAGAAATGTCTGCATATGGTGAGATTTAAACGTATACCCCTTGAAATACATAAATAAGTTTAAAAAGTGATTAGAGAGGCTATGTTTATTTTCTGCATTAAATTAGGTTTTGCTGTCTAATATAATATTATTGAATTTTCAGCTGGTTTTTTTTTCCTCTTTAAAATACTTTTACAGATACCATTGTATAATATAGCCTGCTGACAAAACTCCTTAGGTTATACCTTATTATTCTCTACTCCAAAACATCTAATTGTAGTATGCATACAAACGTGACAATTGTGCAAATTAATGAAGTCTATATGTCTATATGTTTATTTGCTGTCAAAAAAATTCTAGCTTTTCTATTTGTTGTATGGGGATTTTTTTTTTCCTTTTAACAATTGTACAATAATAAATTAAAATCAGAGATGTGTTGCTTTTGCACAGCCTGGTTTTTGGTAGTGGGGGGGCGGGCCACAGAATTGGCTGCTGGAAGCTTCCACCATGTCCAGCAGAGCAAATCCCTGATGGCTCTGAAGATGGACATTCTGCTGGACAAAACTGGTGAACTTAGAGAGGTTGGTAATGCTTTTGTGATGACACATTTAACAACAAAATCAAAACAAAGAGTGCACAGTTTTTCTTCTAGCCAGAGAAGAGGAGCAGGGGAGAACATGTGAAGGAAATAGCATGGAGACACCAAGGTCAGTGCAGAAGGAGGGGCAGGAATGCTCCAGGGGCCAGAGCCGAGATTCCTCTGCAGGCTGTGGTGAGACCACAGTGACCCTACAGCTGTGACCCTACAGCCCATGGGATCCATGGGGATGCAGAGATCCACCCACAGCCCATGGGGATCGACGGGGGATGCAGAGATCCACCCACAGCCCATGGGATCCATGGGGATGCAGAGATCCACCCACAGCCCATGGGATCCATGGGGATGCAGAGATCCACCCACAGCCCATGGGGATCCACAGGGGATGCAGAGATCCACCCACAGCCCATGGGGATCGACGGGGGATGCAGAGATCCACCCACAGCCCATGGGATCCATGGGGATGCAGAGATCCACCCACAGCCCATGGGATCCATGGGGATGCAGAGATCCACCCACAGCCCATGGGATCCATGGGGATGCAGAGATCCACCCACAGCCCATGGGGATCCACGGGGGATGCAGAGATCCACCCACAGCCCATGGGGGAGGTGCCCACACCAGAGCAGGTGATGCCTGGAGGAGGCTGTGATCCAGTGGGAGACCCATGGAGAGAATGGGTCCTGCTCCCAGGCTGGAGCAGCGTGTCCTTGGAGGAGTGCACCTCATGGAGGAGTGACCCACACCACAGCAGTTTTGGCAGGACTGCTCCCATGAGGTTGGAGCCACACTGGAGAAGTTCATGGAGACCTGTCTCCTGTGGGGGGGACCCCACGGTCTCACAGGGCAAGGACTCCTCTCCCAGAGCAGCAGAAGAAAATCTTGGATGATGAACAGACCAAACCCCTGTGTCCTGTCTCCTTGTGCTGTCTGTGGGAAGGTGGGAGGGTTGGGGAAGAAAGGTGTTTTTAAGGGTTTATTTTACTTCTCATTATCCTCCTCTGATTCTGTTAGTAATAAACTTACTTTATGCCTTTAAGTTGAGCCTGTTTTGCCCTTGGAGTGTTCTGTCCCAGTCCTTATCTCAACTCATGAACCCTTCATTAATTTTTCTTCTCCTCTGCCCATCCCCAGGAGAGGGTGGGTGAGCAACTCTGGTGGGTGTGTGGTGTTTGGCCTGTGTCAAACCACAACAATACAATAAAACTTGACCTGGGTTGGAAGGGACCTTAAAGATCATCTAGTTCTAACCCACCAGCCATGGGCAGGGACACCTCTCACTAGACCAGGTGTGGTCTAAAATAAAACCGTGGTTTTTCTTTTTACAAGATCCTTTTTCCTGGCCCAGAATGTCAAGCCTGTAGAAATGTGCAATTTTGAAGGGTGGAACCTCTATCAAAATGGGACTGAGCATTATTTTCATTATATCTATTAGGTATAATGTCCGTGTCATTTTGAATCAACGGAATGATTCTTCATATGTGGAAGAGATATTTATACAACTTTGGTATATGTCTAAAAGTATAGCCGGCCCTCATTTATTTTCTGGGATACAGTCTGAGTTTTGGAGAAAAAAAAAATTATTTGTATATACGTCTCTAATGAGCTGCTCTGTTCACCAGTGTTATATTGAGTACAATGATAAAAACTTAATTCTGTAGATGTATCATGTTGACTCTCGTCCTTTTCGGTAGAAATGGTCATCTCAAAATCTTGAATGCATTTTAAATTCCATTATCCTTGAGAGATAGAGAAATCCTAATCCTTTTATTTTGCAAGACAGGCTAAGTCAAGTTTTTAAATATATTTAGACAGAGTAAGATGCAAAGAGAGGCATGTTGAGATTTTTTTTGGAAACATTTTAATTGAATATGCTTAACCTTAGCTATAAAAAGGTAAGGATGAATGGCTTGCACATGCCTAGTTTTAACAGTAAAATATATGTTTTTAATTCTGAACTAGTCACTTATACAGTCAAACCAGACAAATAGGCATCTGCAGGTGGTAATTCATTTAAGCCACCTTCCATTTGCATTTTGGAGAAATTTTCTTTTGTTATACTTAATTGTTAATGAAAGTAGCCTTCAAGACTAAGTCATATTTAGAGCTAGTTGATACCTAACTATCAGTCTGGATGCTCTAAATAATAACTTCTCTTCCTTTTCAGACAATGAGAGTGACAGAAGTCTACAGACGACAATCCCAGATAACAGTTTTAAAAGAAGCTTCTGTCATTCTTTGGTCTCCATATAGAAAGGCTGGATAATTAGCTGAAGCTAAATATTAATTTTTAACAGCTAAAATTTGAGTATATTAAGTCTACCTGGAGCTACTTATATATATAACATTCTCAGGGTCAGGGCTTAATTATCCCAGTACAGAAAAACCAAAACTCACACTCCTGAACTGTCAAAAGCTCTATAATAAGATGTGCTTCTTTGAAATTCTTTTCTACTAATAATAAATATCACATGGGCTTCACCTTTTCTACCTGATACCGCTCTATTACTTGCTGAAAAACTACTGAAGAAAAACAGGATTCTTCCAAGCAATATGCTTGAAATGACATTGTTAAGTTCATGATGAAGTTTTAAAATAAATTGCTCAATTTAAAAAGAAAATGAAAAAAGAAACCATCTCTCAAGGATGTCAATGAGATTCCCTGGTCTTTCTTTGAAGATAAAACTACTTGGCTGTCTAATAAATAATGTATGGCCTCTGCAGTGAAAACTGGAAAAGTTACCAGTTCCTTCAGGAAAACAGTGCAATAATCAGTGTGATTTAGTGTATTAGATCATGTTTTCGACCTTGGAATCAGAAATGTTTCTCCTAATTTAGGTAAAAACATGGAATATGTGCATCTCATTTGGCTTTTAGAACAGTGCCTCTGAGAGTAGTATCTCTCCTGAGGTGACAGAATTTAGAGTTTTACACTTGACTCTTGAGAATGTGGCACCAAATTGTGCAAAAAACTTTAAGAATAGACATAACTAGACTTTCTGTGCTACACCTTTTTCCTCTTCAGATCTTTTCAAAGGCTCATATTAAAAGACTTGTATTCAGGAATCCTATAGAACAAGTTTGAACCAGCTGTTGAATTTATTTCCTGCTTTTCACCTGTCAAGGAAAAGTTACTACTCTTTCTTAAATTGTCAAACTTTCTATTCATAAACAAGCTCTTTTAAGTAAAGAAAAAACTAATTTTTGCTATTTATATATTACCCTATTTTCTTCCGTGAATTTGTCTAAACTCTTTTTGTCTAATACCTAGTGTCTCTCATCTGTCTTTCTTTATATTGCTCTAAACCCATCAGTGTTATTTTCATGTGAAACTGCACAGGTTTTATATCATGAGAAGTAAGTAATCATATCTGCTCACCTTCTCTGTGCCACTGATTTTAAAGTCTGTTACAGAATCTCAGTTTTGTCTTTTCAAGGTTATGGAGGCCCAGTCTATTGACTCATTCATCACTCCAAAGATATTCCATTATTTTGCATCATTCTTGTTGCCCTTCTCTGTCTTTCTGATTCTATTCTATTTATTAGGTAGAAGGTCCAGATGGATTTCAAAATCAAGCAAGTAACAGGCAGACAGTACATTCATACGAAAAATCATACCTAACTTTCTTTATACTTCCAAGTCAATGATTTCATTCAGTTTGCTTTTTTGGTAATTATGTAATACTAACACAATTATGTGATATATTTTATGCAAGCATGCTACTATTACCTGTAAACAAACAAAACCCACTATGATGTTTTCTTAAAATTAAAAACTGCCAGCTGTGTGGAATGAGTTAAACTCAACCACAGTGTACCTATATATGTATTTATATGTGTATATATACATGTATGTATACATAATGTACATGTGCATATATGTCTGTATACGTATATATAGATAGGCATATATATATGTGTATGTGTGTGTGTGCATTTATATATATATATATATATATATATATATATATATATATATATATATATATTTGATATCATTATCCCAGATTGTTTTGGTAGCTAATTAACAAAGCAGACACTCATGAGACATGACTGATCTTACCTATTTTGTTGTAGGTGGTAACAAGAATCCTGCCCAGGCCATACCCATTTTTCCTTGTGTAAGAAGGATGTATCTGGACAGTGTGCCTGGACAGTCACTTCTGGAGGAAAAATCTCTTGCAGTTAGACTCAAATCTCTGCAAAGTTCAGCACCAGACGTACTTTGAATTTTTGATTTGGTATTTTTTTTTTCTCCTGAAGTTTCTGGTTTGCTTCTTCTGGGCCTCAAACGCACACTTTATTTAATTTGTCAAAAGTAGACAAAAATGTTGGTTTCTGTTATTAGTAATGCAACAAAAATTGATATTATGTTGTTGGGAACGTAAAATGGTAATGTACACATATGTTTGATGGTTTATCTATAATTTCTGAGAAAAAACATAAATGTGGTAGAGCACTGGAAGTGACTCAATTAAAAATATTTTAAATTTCCCTTGTAATTTATAGCATAATATGGTCACGTAAAGTAGAAAAAGTATTTAAAAAATTCTCAGAGGCAAAAATATAAAAAAAGCTAAGAAAAATTTCAAATTATAAAGCTCTCTTTCTCCACGATAAGGATGATATCTTGTACTCTGGATGAAAATCAGTTCTGTCTATCCCTAAATATGATACAGCTTACAGTTTACAATGCTCACTAGGAAGAAGACACAGCAAAGTGTTAACCTTGGTCCTAAAATGCTGTTAAGGTAGAATCATATGAAGTAGAGAAAAATGTCAAATACTTTAATTAAAATGTATTGGGTAACCTATCTCTATAGAATATAAACACATTTGACATTTTTGATTAAGGCTTTTCTGCGTGAAAATGCCAGCTTTCAGTTTCCTTTACTTTTCACATGTGCTGCATGTGCGAAGAAGGGAATTTAGCACTTGAGTGAAATCATCACTGTTGCACTGTCATCTGGAAGGATGTGACAAAGTGCAGTGACATTTACAAACCTTTTGATTGGGGAGGATGATTAGATGTTCTGGTCAGGCAGAGGAATGTGTATTGTTTCTTTGTAGGAACTTTAAAAGCGTCTGTTATCAGATCCTATATGGATAGTAGAAAAGAATATAATAAAAGTGAAATATCTAATCTAGAAATATCAGAAACAAGGTCCAAGGCACTAACTTGTTTTGCCTGTTTTATCAATACTTAGTACTATAAGCAGAGCCTGGAATAATGAGGTGATTATGAAACTGTAAAGTATGTAATAATTTTCTATTAATTTGTGTTAGTCAAATGCCACTCAAAAAAGGTCAAACCTCATGGATACGTAAAACTTTGTTTCAAGTTTAGCTACCTGTATGAGTTTTATCTGCCCACAAATTAGCCACTTAAGGCAGCCACTCAACACCTCCTGGGCTCCTTTCCATGTTCACTGCAGAATTTCTATTTACCTGTTCTCATCACCAGTCAAACATTAATTATTAAAGAGTTATTAGATAAGCACTAATGTGATACAAACTTTCTCTGAATCACGTTCAAGTTCCCAGTGTATATGCTCAAACTGTTTTGCATACTTGGGGAAAGTTATTTTAAAAAGTATTTGTGCCTTTGGAATAAAGACCATACCTAACTGTGCTGGCACCTTGGAATTTTCTGCTTGTTTATCTACAAGGAATACATTATCTCATGGTTGACCTGAGAATTCCAAAGTGTATGAGACTCATCTCAAACTGCTAAATAAAGAAGATGTGTTCCTCCTACCTCACCCCTCAAACGTGCAATTAATTTATTTGACACATGAGAGCAGAAATAGTATTTTAATTAAAATATTACTTCAAATTACTTCAAATTACTTCAAATTATATTACTTCAAATGTATAAATAATACACTAATATGAGTCTCTCCCTCTGATGAAAGAATCAAAAGTGCCAATCATATTCCTAAATACATAAATAGATCCTAGTACATACGATAGAATGAATGTCCTACAACTTTTTTTTACCTTTCCTTAGAATTAGGATTTTAATTTTTTTTTCCAGAAGATTGCAAGCTGCTTTTATGTTGTGGGACTGGGTGATAGCATCTGCCTCCTACAAGAAGTTATTGTTATTTTGCACTAATGGACATCTTACAGCAGCAGCTCTGCAATTGCATGGTGATTAGTAAGTTGTCCAGTTTTAAAGGAACTAGGTTTGCAGAAAGCAGTCCACCAGCTGCACCTCTGTCAAGATTTTGTGCAGATTATATGCTGTTAGTTAGAAAGCATAAGTGAATAGGAGACTGGTCATAATTTACAAAAAATTGGACCAAAAGGTTTGTAATGTCTGTGAAGTTAATCATTGTAGAGGTTCAAAGCTATTTCATTACAATTTAAGTACAAAGGGTGAGATTATCTGCCATAAGTTTTCCAATTTCTTTGAAAGAGACATCTCTCAAGAGACATTACCTGCACTAATATAAAAGAAAAAATGACAACAGTGATAACTGAACCATTTTTTCCCCTTTTTGTCTATCACAGAGTAACAGAATCACAGAATGGATTGTTTTACTCTAGACAATCCCTCCAAGCCAGACGGACACTCATTCACATTATTGCCCTGGTTTTCAGGTTCCAGGTCCTCATACCTGTTATATAAGGGCACCTGGGGAAGTGAGGTAGCTCGGAATGGGTTTCACCATGAGCAGAAACCCATTTCCACCGCCCTCCATGCCAGAGGTCCCCTCCTTCTGCCTGGTGGTGAAGGGATGGTGGATCTAATTGTCTAAGGCACACTAGTGCCTTCAGAAGCTTCAGAGAAAGAATGCAGATGAGGCAGTAAAACAGGACATTTCAAGTATATTGGGTTAAGATTGATAGCTCAGTGATGTATATCAGAAATAGAACTCTCTAAATAGTCAATATATAAATTACAGGCTTGAGTTTTATTTTGTTCTAATTAATAACTTTCCAAAAGTATACAGGCATTAAGACAGATGACATTCTATTGTTTCATTTCTCTGCTTGAGAAAATATTATTTTCTCAAATTTTTTCTCAAATATTATTTTCTCAAAAATATTATTTATTAGGAACCTCCTTAGCTTTTTTGAGTTTTCCCACTTAACGAGATCCTCTTCCTAATGTCTTTCAATCATCTCTTCATGTCAACATTTATGGTTGATATGGACAAACTAGGTGCTGGTAGTGTCTGAGCCATAAAGGCCCATGTCATATAAAGCCAATATAAAGATAATTATTTATCTTAAGTTTGCATTCAGACAGTTTAAACACCAGCTGCTCACTGCTATAGACAATATATAGTTTATTTCTCTTTCAATCACAATCCCTAGTACTTCTTAGGAAGGCAGCCTGAGGAATGATGGCCATTAATATAGATAAATTGAAAACAAAGATCAGCACAGAAAATTTCTGTGCTTGTGCTAAAAAAACATTGGCAGAGCTCTGTGATTTAAAATACTTACTTGAAATCTTTGATTATAATTAAATCATAGATATATGGGAGGCAAATAAGTGAATGTCATTTAAGCAAAAAATATTTAGAACCAAACAGGGAAGTTCTTTCTTAATTGAATGTCACTTTTCTTCTTTCTCCCCTGTTCTTTGTGTTTTTGTAACTGATTCAGCAATGTAATCAGTAAATTATTGCTGGTTTGGGGGTTTTTTAGGATATTTTGTTTGGTTTGTTTTTTTTCCTGATGTGGTAAATAAAAAAATAGATTTGTATTTTCTTCATTCTCTGGAATTATAGTAAATGATATTTTCTGGGAATATAATCAGGATATCAAAAAAAAATGGAACATGCTTACCAGGTCGGAATACCTTCTGGACTTCTTGCTTGATCAGCAGCTTCTTGAAAACAATCTACCTATTACAGATATATATAACAACAAGGATATGGTCTGATTGCCTTTGTGTATAAAATGTCATTATTGATTCAGTTCTGAGGATATTTAAAGTATGCAGCTAGGAGTAGGACAGCTGTGTTGACTATAAAGATTAAAAGGAAAGGATCAATATCTGTTTTTAAAACATTGAAGTGTCTAAATAACCTGTTATTTTCATTTTCTAGATTACCTTTTATCATGCTGTACATGAACCAAAATTAAGCCTCAGGTGGATAACTTTGCCCCCAGTGAGGCTTTTCCAGTATTTTGAAATGCAGTGGTTAACTCTAAATCCTGTTTATCAACAGGATTATCCTAAATCATAATTCAGCTAGACTGCATCTTAAAATGCTCAAAGCTTTTTTTACAAGTATTTAACAGTTAAAACTCAATCTCTGATCTAGCCAAACACAGAAAATTACTAGTATATTAATGCCATATATATACTTTAACTGCATAATTCTTGTAATTTCCTTCAAAAATACTCAAAATAGTGAATTTTTGAACCATAAGGACTAATCAGTGTGTTTTCTTAAATTTTGCACATCTGTATGTCTGCTTGGTAATTTATATGACAAATTTTATGCAATAATAACAGAATAAATTATAAGGATCAGTTGAAAGTTAAAACGTGGGGAAGACGAAATGTAAGTTTGTCTTCAAATTAAGGTTAGGGTTAAGATTAGTGTTTAAAGAGTGACAAAGCCTACATCAACAGGGACCCTGCAGCTGCAAAAGAAATGCTAATGTGAGCATTCTCACAAGGAGTGAGATGACCTGTTTAAGGCAAGTAGAGAGAACAATGCAACATTATTAGTTTTAGGTAATTTGGATACAAGAATAAATGTTAAGAATGGGCATGGCCAAGGAAAAGAAGCTTCATTCAGGTTAGGAAGGTAGTTTTGGGGCTGCATTCTTGCTTTACTACCACTGTAGTTTAAAAGCTGATATTTTGATTTTTAGATCGATTTAATTTCAAATGTCATATTTAAAATATGCTTAGAACTTTTTTCTCATGTCCATTCACTGATATGGGTGATGCTAAGAACCAAATCTGCGCTTTGTGTGGGAGTTGAAATTGATGGATTAGGGAGTGTTTAGATGAGACAAATCTCTTACCATGATTTAGTTTTGCAATAACTACTGCAGACTTTTACCCCTATGTTAAAAAATGGATCAATAACCTTGAAGTGAGAGTAGAGCCAGAGCCAGACACATTGGCAGTGTGAGAAACTGACAAGTTTAAAACCATTCTCTATCTCAGTACAAAACCCTTGTACATATATCCACAACGCTCTAATATTATCACCAGTCCAGTGTTCATCATTGTTTCATGGTGCCCTTCAGCATGTGGCCAAACTTATAAGAGCTCACAGAACCATAGGTAATTAATTTAATTTATACAAAACAGACAAACAAAAAAAACCCCCCCAAAAAAACCAAAAAAACCCAAAACAAAATACAAAACAAAACAAACAAACAAAAAAAAGCAAAACAATTTTTGCTTTTTAATCTTCTTCACTATTATTGTTGCCTGGAGGTTTGGTGGGTTTTTTTGGTTTTTTTTTGTTTTTTAAACTCGCTCTATTAGATTACTCTAATCCTGTTTTCATACTGAAGACCCAGTACTGCCTCTTGTATTCTCCTGTGCTTGGCATTTACTTTCTCTGTACTACCCACAGGATTTCTATTATTTTGCATGTCCAGATACTTCATCCAACAATCTGGTGTTGACCTACAAATTACTGAGGTAATGCACATTGCAGCATACATTCTTTCTGAGGCATTTTGTTTGTTCACTTGTTTTTTTCCTATTTTAACTTGTACTGCAAGAAGTCAGAATTAGAGCATGACAAATAAAAATAAGATATTATATGAGATTGTAAATGCGCAGAACTAAATATAGATAAATTATGAATCTATTTTTTGTGTAACTCTTCTACTGGTAGGAATAAACCATAAACATTTCTCTGCAATTTTGAGGTTTGGCATTCTGATGATTTTAATAGCGTTAAAGCTAGACTTAAATCAAACAGTGCAAATCAGGCAAAAACATACTTTTTGCTTAAAGGTTGGTTCCCTTGTTTCCCTTCCGAGAAAAGCTGGTAACTGGAACACAAACCTTTATTATCAGGCTTCATTTAGTGTTTTTTTGGTCATTAGATTAACCTCAGAAAATTATTTCATTAACTGTTCCTTTGAGGGTCTGCCACACTGCTACTTCAATCAAATATATGTTCCAAAGGGAGCATATGCAGAGAACAAAAAGACATAGTAACCCATTATATTTGAGAATAACCTTTCATTAAGCATCATTAAATCATTAAAAGGTGATAATTTTTAGTATATAAATAATTAATCCATACTGAAAGGTGCTGAAACTTAAACTGGCTTCACTATTTTCTACTTTTTCTAGACCAAATGAATATTTCTATTAAAAAGTATTTCTGTAGACCCTTCCACATTTTTTTGCTTAATTGCAAATTAAAAATAAGTATGTGAGTTTCTAATATTTGAATTTGGTTCTGATGTGTTATTTAAAACTTTATATATAGGTGGAATCTTCATTAATACACAGTTAGACTGCCCAAGTATTAATATTAATGGACTATTCATTTATCCAGAGATAGAGATGATTACAGGTCAAATGTTATCATTTGACCCAATGGTTATCCAGCTTGATATTGTGATTAATGGGATTTAAACACAGGGGTAGCTAATTGCTGCTTCTGATAAATGCTCTTATGTTCATTTGTTACTAGACAAGTATTGAAATAAATGGGAGATGATGTACAATTCAGATAAAGAAACTGTGCTTGGAGAAACCCATCTGAAGAAGGAAAAGCAAATACCTCTTGAGTGCATGTACCCTGACCCATCTCTTATAAGAGTTATATAGTCTGCATATATAACTAAATAAAATTACAACATTTATAAAGGATGAAAGAAAAAAATTAAAAATATATATTTTTAAATTTACTCCTTTTTTACATGTTTTCCATGTTCTGAGGTGAGGATACAGGCTACTGAAGAGGACAGATGGATGTCATTCATACAAATAAGGCTCTTGTGGAGGACTTTCTTGATAGCTCTTAGGGTATAAATTATTCTTTGTGTTGATTGCTATCCAGAATAGAGAATAAATGACCTATCCTAAAACAGCTATTCCTCTTTACAGCCTAGTAATCTAATCTATGGGATTTGGCAACTTTTAATGAATCAGATAAATCAAATGGACTAAGATAACAAAAAGAAATACCAAGAATTAAAGACTTTTTTTTTTTCCCTGAGAACATTCACATTAGTTAGTAAAAAATTTAAGAGTTTCATCCTAATACAGTTTTCAACCTAGAGAGTGGTGCTTTCTCCTTCAAAAGGCAGGGAGCTAGTAGTAGATGTTGAAATGGGGTTTATTCTGATTCCCTCAAAACGGTTTCCTTCCTAAACTATAGATTATTCTCATTTTCTATTCTGCCGTGTGGTAGTTATGGTGCATTTTATACAGGAAATATTCAGCACTAGCTGATCCTTGTGTTCGCCAAACAACTTCACATTGTTATATGTAAGTGCCTCAAAGCCTGATGCAAGACATGGGTGATGAGTAGGAGCATATTGCTTTTCTTAATAGTCTGAGTTTAATCTGTCCAAATAATCTGATTTTACTAGTAGGTAATATCTAAAACATATAAAAAAATAAATATTGCTACTTACATAATTCAGAAGTAAATTTGGGTCAACAGGGCTTATTAAAAATCCTGGTAGGTTAGTGTGTTATCCCTATTTTGTAAGCATGGCATAAATAATAAAATTACTAGGATTTCTGTAAAGCATTTGCTATGCCATTAGAAGGAGTTTATTACTCAGACCAAAGGAGAATATTTTTTACATATTTTGTTTTTCTGTTTTGTGTTGTGTTTTGATAAGTCGTGGCTGGAAATTACTGCAGGAAAGAAAGGTCCATATATCACAGTCTAATACACGATCAGTTTCACATCAATATTAACATTTTGTGAAAAGGAAAACTAAATGGTTCTAGAAATACATTTTCAGTAAAGATATCATTAATACCATTGCAGAAGGTCCTGACAGTATGGAATAATTCATGTGATTCTGAATTTGTGTTTTCACATTATTAAACACATATTAACTCATTCCACCATGGGCAAAACAGGTGGTAAGTCAGTTTGGACCTAGTTGTGAAAATGGCATTTGGGATGGAGAGTACTGGCACTAAAACAGCAAATGACAGCCACAGGGCTGTTTCACCTGTTGCATGTTGAGGCAACATCAAGTTCCCACATGAACTTCACAGAAATCTGAAGCTTGGGAGGGTGCTTCCTGATGGAAGTTAAAGGAATTTCCCAGCTTTGCAAAACAGAAAGAATCAAATGTTCCCTGAGGAAAAAATAAATAAACCAACCCCCCCCAAAAAAACAATTAGTCTGTGATTACAGAATGATAAATTGATAGAAAACCTTGGGTTGGAAGGCACCTTAAATGTCATCAAGTTCAAACCCCCTGGCTGTGGGCAGGGACACCTTTCCCTAGACCAGGGACCCACAGCCCCATCCAGCCCAGCCTTGGACACTTGAACACTTCCAGACAGGGTATCCATGAGGGCCAAACGTGTCCTGGGGTGCACTGGACCCATCATCACCAGCTGGTCAAGGGAGGGGCTTGTCCTGCTCTGCCTAGGCATGGTGACTTCAGGCTACCAGTGAAATTATTTCCATGTTAAAAGATATTCTGTGTCCTGTGGATTTTACTGAGTTTTGAAAAGGTATGAACTTATCTTACCAAAAAAAACCCCCAGTTTCTATAAGGAATCACTCAGTCTGTCATAGTAGAAACAAAAGTCTAGAGTTTGCATTGTAAACCTCTTCAGTAAAATATTCTTTTATCAAATTTAGACTGCTTTTTATAAACTCTATTATATATACATTATATATATATATCAAGTGTTATATATATATTATATATGTATATAAAGTATATAATATACATATACATATACATATACATATACATATACATATACATATACATATACATATACATATATACTTTGCTTACTAATCCAATAATTTTACTATTAATACAATTAAATGTAATTTTACTTTCCTTCTTGACTCTTCTAGCAGGTTTTCAACTCTACTTTGTATGCAGTTATTACATGAATAATGCAGAAGCAATTTTTTAGTGTGATATCTTGACAAAAATGAGTTTGTTCAACTGTAGTAACAACGCAGTGCTAGCAGTCAGTAATTTCATGAGAGACATTTATTGCTACCAGGGGAAAGAGAAGTGGATAATCAGTACCCTAAGGGAAATATATTAGTGCTATAATTCAATTCCTAAGTGACCTGGCAATTAATAACCAATAATGATGAGGGCCAAAGAGCAAAATAATAAGATATGCTGTAAATTACTTCAGGAACAGTCAGTGTGAGAAAGGGCACAGTTCTCAGGCATCTGATAGGACAACAGAGAATTCTTTAATACTCCTGTGTCTGTGGGTGAGCTCTGCTATATGAAAAAAAAATATAGTCTACATCTTGTAATGATGATAAAATGATTACATAAATAATGTTAAACCATTTTTCACGGCTGAAGTATGCAAAGCTCAGCAGTTCAAGCAAAGTAGGGTTCACTAACACCTATATTTGCAGAAGTATGGTATACCTTAGGGATAAAAATATGAAAAAAGACAGATATTAATGCGATTTAATATATGGTAAAGTAAAAAGACAAGAAATAATCTTTGTAAACATAAGTACAGAATAATTCAGTGTAACATCAATTTTTTAAAAAGGGGAAAAAACGGAGCTAATATTGGGAAAACGGATATGATACAAACCTCTGCTTTATGGTTATTCTTGTATTTTCATTTTTTTCCTGTTGCTTTTAAGCTTACTCTTAAGTACTCATAAGATTGTCTCACTACTGGGTTCATCCTCACACTTGAATATTTATATAAAACCAAGTATCAATATAATGAAGCAGCTTATCAATTGGAAAACAAAAAAAAAAATAGAAAAATATTTTAAAAAGCTATAGCCACAAATATCTACACAGAATCATTTAGGCTTGAAAAAACTTCTGAGTCCAGTTGTAGACCTAGGAGTGTTGCAGAATGAATATTGTCTAAAAAATATAGAAATATTGACTTTTGATAGTTCAAACCCAGTCTTTTCCATAAGAATGTATAATAATATAATTAAATAAATTATATGTAGAAATAGTAGAGTATTAAATAAACCTCAACTTTACAATATCAAAAGAAAAAAAATTACCTTAAAAATATGAAATATTTAAGTAATACTGACAAGAAGCAAGCAAGAAAACTAAACATTCTGAAATAATTTTCAACGCACTTGAAACTCAAGGAATTTTTGATATTGTGACTATACAAAACCAAGAAATTTAATTGAGAAAATTATGAATTTATGCAGAAATTTAGCATAAATTCCAAGCAACATAAATATCGAGAAACAGAGTTCACCAATACCAAGGAAATATTTTTTACCTGGGCAACATTCTTAGACAGTGGAGTTCAATTTCTCTGTACAGCTAAATTGTTAAAAAAAGCCTCTAGCATAACTTTGGTTTAAATCACTTCCCACTCTTCAGAGCACTTCCTTGGCATGCACTGAAATTCAGGATAGGGCAAAGATAGTTCCAATACAGAGTCTGGAAGTAGCCCATGTAGTCTGCTTTCAAAGAAAACTCATGCTGAAGACTCATGCTTTCTGGTACAGATTCAGCCAATAAGTTTATTCCGAGGATTTACATAAAAATGTAGATGAAATTTCCCACCTTTTCCCAGAAGAATTATTTAATTTCAAAAGCTTAAGTTTTGTTTGAAAATATGTGTGAAGGGGTGTTCCATTTGCTTCCTCCCTGCTAATTAATTAAGCAATTTTATGAATACTAGAAATGTTTTTGCTTCAAGTGTCCTGTTATTATGACGACCTAGTGTTTGTGTCGTGTTTTAGAACTTTGATCTGAATAGGTACAATGATTTTAATGAAAACTGTGTGCTTTCCTTCCATGTTCCTATTGTGTTTTAATCCCAGCCAGCAGCCAAGTGAGCTGCTCTCTCACTGCCCCACTAGCAGGATCAGGGAGAGAATCAGAAGAGGAAAAGCTAGAAAACCCATTGTTTAAGAAACAGACCATTCATAAAACAGGGAAAGAAAAGGAAAGAAAGAAAAGGAAACAAAGCAAATCAAGGAATTAGCATACTGCTTCTCAAGGTCTGGCTGCTGCCCAGCCATCTCCAGGAGAGCAGGATCCCAACACACATAACAGTGACTTGGGAAGAAAACTACAAACAGTCCAAGCATCCCCCATGTTATAAACTGAGCATGATGTCACATGGTCTGGAATATGCCTTTGGTAAACTGGAGTCACTTGTCCCATCTGTCTCCCCCCAGCTTCCCACTCACTCCCAGCCCCCTTACCAATGTGGCAGCAAAAAAAAAAAAAAATAAAATAAAGAAGAAAAGCAATATTGCTCAGCAATAACAAAAACTTATCTGTATTATCTACACTCTTTCCTGGATAAATCCAAAACATAGCCCTTTACCAGCCACTGTGAAAAAAATTAACTCTACCCCAGCCTAAGTTCTCAAGACCGCAATTTGGAACTTTGTCAACGTGAGCAATGTTTTGAACATGAACAAGGTTTGAGTTATATCATAATTAGTTTAACTATTTAGAAAAGTGGTGGCTATTGTCAATTAGCATTTTATTTCTGCCCTTCTACTTTAATCATGTACCTCTAAATTTCTGTAGTGACAAGTATATGGAAGAAAACTAATATACCTGGAATTGCTTGCTCTTCTTTTACATTCACAGTAATAAAATTAAATTGTTCATGCTGCTCTTCAGACATTGAATGTTATAAGGTGTTTTACAAAGTAATGAATTAAAATGTTAGTAGTACTGTGCCCTGTAGGCAAATACAACTTCTATTATGTTACAATTGTTCCCAAACAGATGTAGAATTGCAACCTGATTTTATATTGAGAGCATGAATGGAGAGGACACTGAGGTAATTCTCTACTCATTTTATGCAGTTCCAAAAGCTCTAAAAATTTTTACCTAAATAGACAAAGACATACAAGGCAAAAAGAACAGCTGTGGATGAAGAAACTAGCAATGGCTACATTTTGCTGATTTATACCACCAGAACTAGTTAACTTAAAGTCTTTGTTGGCGTTGTGATGTGTCAATATGGAAAAAAAATGTGTAGCCACAGAGAGAAAAAGTGTTTAACAATATTCAAATTTTGTTTGCAAATTACCACATCCAAATTTATCAGAAATATATAACTATTGTAAGTGAAGGATATGAATTAAGTGCTAATGTAGATCTGAATAAATTATTTATTCAGTGCCCCCTTTGGCCAGATTTCTCATTCTAATTCCATCTTATCCTTTTCTAGCTATGTCTCAGTTTGAATTTCTTTCTATCTACTATGAATTGAAATATTGCTCTTACTACATCATCTCATTGAGAAGTGATTTACATAAGAAACTAAACATATTATTTTTTATTAAAGGCAAGGCCCTGCAGAAAGGGGAAGTAGTGTTTAATTGAGGGTACCCTCAACCAGTCTGCTACAGAAAGGTTTTGTAAATTATGTTTGTCTACATGATTCTTTCTTCTTTCTAATGTAATAATTTTGAACTAGTCAACCAGTCATAGGCTAGCTTTACAGCCTTAGTTTTACAGTCTTTGCAGTATCATTTTATCTCACTCCTGCTCAATGAAGGGTCAGCTCAAGCTGGCTGTTCAGGAAAATTTTCTGTTGAGTTTTGAAAATCTCCATGAATGGAGACACCACAACTTCACCAGCGGAAAGTTTCAGTATTAAATCACCCACACAGTAAAACATTTTTTTTTTTTAATTTGGGGTAATGAATGTCACTGAAGAAGACAGGCTATAATGGAAAATCTACAGAAAGCCTATTACATAGAAAAATTAGGATAAGGGATAATTACAAGGTGAAATAGAGATGGGGATGCCTAGTAGCCATGAGATGAAGGTGGCAATACTACAGTAAGGTGGCATTTAGTATGAAAATATTAAACAAGAAGAAATTAACCCTTAATTCTTAATTCTCCTGACTAACACAGAAAAGGAATTTTCTTCCTCTAAATTGATTGAAATAAAAAAAATATGCTTGGGAAATTTTCAAGATGCTGCTACAAAATGGAATTTTCTGGTCTGTTTTATTACATCCCCAGATAGTGTCAGTAACAAAGTTTCCTTTTCTGGTATTTTAGGGTCAACCTTATGAATTCTGCAGGTGGATATCTGCATCCCTGTGCACCATCAGGGACTGCAGAGGCACATCTGCCTCTCCATGGTCTGAACCACAGGCTGCAGGGGAATCTCAGCTCTGGCACCTGGAACATCTCCTGACCCTCCTTCTGCACTGATCTTCGGGTCTGCAGGGTTGCTGCTTTGCATATTCTCATTCCTCTCTCCACTTGCTCTTCTGTAGCAGTTTTTTCTCCCTTGCTCTGTTATCTCAGAGGTGCTACCACAGTTGGTGATGTTCTGGTCCTTGGGTCTGTCTTGGACCTGCCTGGTGTTGGCTGTGCCTGAGAGAGGAAAAGCTTCAGGTGGCTTCTAACAAAAGCAATCCCTGGAGCCTCCAGAGGCTTGCCATGTAAACACAAAAAAATGCATTTTGAGAAAAATGCCTGGCTTTTGCCAAAATCTTATGAGATTAACACAGAAAATGGTGGCAATAAAAGCAATGATGGGGAAGAACATCCAAAGAATACAAAATCTGCTTGCTCATTAGAGAATAACATCACATTTCTATAGTTGTGACTTATCACTGCCATCAAAGTATGCAAATAATTTTCAGTTAATAAATATGGTATTAAATGCATTGATCCTATTATAGTTCAAATAATTGCATAATAATAGCAACCTAAATATTAAGTAGTTACTCTAATAAAAGGAGAGGATAATAAAACAATGAAATATCAGAACAGTTACTCCTGTAAGGTCCAACACTGATCTATGTGTACCTACACAGTAATGTGATATATTTGCTAATATTTACTTTTGATCACCACACAGTATTGTTAGCAAGCCATCAGGATTGCTCTTGAATTGAGAAAATTGAAACCCCAAGCACTGAATGAGTATAATAGACTCCTCTGTGTGTAAATTGCATTTATTTGGCTTCAGCCAGCAAGATAAAATGCTTAATCTAAAACCTAATAATCACAAAACAGAAATGCATCAGTATAACTTACTTCTGTGCTACGTGTTACAAATCAAGAAATAAACACTAGAGGAAACTATATATAAAGGATCCCAGAGGCTCTTAAAGTAATCTAAATGTATAATAATTTAAAAGCCGAACTATGGTAATATTACTTTATTAATGGATTATTCTCATAAATTGTGACTGTGCAGATAAATTATTTTTTAAAAAAAATAGAAAAAATAATAGAAATATATTAATGGTGCTATTGAAATTCAGTTCTTAAGTTTCATAATTTTGCTTGCCTTCCTCATGGAAAGGTTTCTCAACACAATTAAACAATCATTAGTCATCTTTAATTGATGCAGGTTTTATCCTGTTTTCACTGAAGTTAGAAACAAAATTTTATATGCTTAATAGTAAAAGTAAAATAGTAAAAGGTTTTTAGTAAATTGCTCCTATTGGACGGAAACATGCTGGTTTTAAAATAAGATATAGATTTCAGAACGCAAAGATTGTTCCTTTTAAAATCATACAATGGAATCATGGAATCTTTTAGGTTGGAAAAGATCTCTGAGGTCATTGAGTCCAACTGTTAACTCAGCAAACCCAGGTCCACCACTTAACCACGTTCCCAAGCGGCACATCAATTTCTTTTGAATATCTCCAGAGAGGGTGGCTAAACCACTTCCCTGAGCCACCTGTTCCAATATTTGGACAACTCTCGCTGTGAATATTTTTTTCCTAATATCCAGTCTAACTTTCCCCTGAGACATGTCCTCTTGCTGTGACACTTTTGGCCTGGGAGAAGAGACCAACCCTCACCTGGCTACAGCCTCCTTCCTGGGGCTTGTAGAGAGTGATAAGGTCTCCCCTGAGCCTCCATTTCCTGACCTGCGCTCCAGACCCTTCACCTGCTCCATCGCCCTGCTCTGGACAAGCACCAGCACTTCAATGTTTTTCTTGTCACGAGAGGCCCCAAACTGAGCACAGGATTTGAGGTGCAGCTTCAGCAGTGCTGGGTACAGGGGTCAATCACTGTCCTTGTTCTGCTGGCAGCACTATTTCTCACACAAACCTAGATTCCATTGGCCTTCTTGGCTATTTGGCCACATGCTGGATCATGTTCAGCTGGTAAATCTTTTGTTGAGGGAAAAAAAATACCCACACATTGCTATGTCTATAGAGTTATGAGGAAAATGAATGCTCAATTTAAAATTAGTCACTTATGCAGATGCTTGTGCTGATTAATAAAATAATCTTTATTTTCTGGATTAAACTAGAGTGGTCAAGGACTACATTAAATTTGAAGACTACTTTCCTAGATCAAATTTATTTATCTTGGGCATGCTCCTGCAGACAAACTGCAAGACAGTCTGTGCAGCGCATATACAATTACATTATTGTCTGGTTCTAATGAATAGAAAATATACTATCGGGTTCCTGATGAAAGTTAGACCATATTTCGAGCTACATTATGTCTATAGTCTACTTGCTAAATTAATTTACAGATTTTTCCACTCTGGCAAGCTTTGTTACCTATAAAACTGGTCCAAAAAAATTAAAATATATCACTTTTCAATGTAGGTTTTCTTTAGGAAATCTTATCCACTGAAAATGCTGTCAACTTGTTCAATGCACTTCTTGGCCTTCAAACTTAGGATATCCACAAAGTAGAATGGCATAAGCATAATCTTCAAAGGTACTTTGAATTTTCCATTCTCCTTGGAAATAAGTGAGAAAAAAATTCATTGTACACTAAGGGAGTATTTTCCTACCTATTTTAACTATGAAGATAAACAGAGTAGGGGACAGAGTGAGACCATGGAAAAAACAAAGCTGCAAATTTAGTAGCTATACTTGTTAATGTCAATTAGGCCAAATCTCGCAAATATTTCCACTCCTGATATTACATAGGAATAATAATGTTAAATCTGATTCTATAAATTATGATTCAGGAATATTAAAGTCTTAAATAATCACAGTCTGCAATTCCTTTGTTATAGGACTTCTAAACTCAGAAAAGGATCTTGACGCTAATTAGCAGAAAAGTACCACAACAATGGCAAATGAAATATAATTTACGGGTGACTGGGAAGACACAAGTAATTGATGATCAAAATGAAATTTAAAAGATTTAAAATTTGTGTTGTGTCTATTACACTTGGCACATTCTGATCTGGATGAAATAAAAATATAACACTTACCTTTGGCTGCATTAATAACATTTAAATACCCAATTAAAACATCCATAAGCATTTATTAGTTTTCAGATATATATACACTCAGTAAGAGATAAACCAAGGTTCTTTCACATGATGGGAGACAATATAATGTTAAATGATCATGGACTCAGATTTTTTATGCCAGTAATGACCAATAAATCAGTCTTCAGAAAGTCTGTTTCTACTTGTCATGCTAGAAGTAGCTTAAAAATTATATCTACAAAGGGTGGGAATGAAGCTCTCAATTCTACTCATGTTTTTTTCATTAAGCAATTTTTGGATAAAAACACCCAGATTCCATCTAGGAAAGGAATATATCTCATTCTTGATGCTTGTCCTTAAAATTTGTCCTCATTAAAATATTTTTTTAAAAAGCAATTTTCTTCTTTTCTTTAAAACAGATGAAAGTGAATAATCCTTTTCTCATTCATTCATGCATTTAACTATCTATAGTTAGAACATATGTTAACTTTTTGAAAAATACATACTTGGTCAGAAATTACTTAATTTTAGCTGAATTTTAAAAAAAAATAAATCTGAGCCTTTCAGCTTTACTGGAAAAATCTATATATCCATCTTGAAGAACATATCCATCATATGTGATTATACATGTGAGGGATCTATATGTGTTTAAAAGTTATTTGAAGCTAACAGGAATTCATACTTTTTTATTGGATTCCATAGAGGCTTAAGAAAACTCAAAAAATAATGCTGAGAACTATTTCAAGAAATTAAAATATGGATGTGAATCCAAGAAGTAATGAGTAGTAGGCTGCTTGTAAACATTGCTATTTATAATATACTTATAATATGTTTATATAGATGTATATTCAAAATATATTCTGCATGAATTTAACCCTACTAGTGAAGTATGCTGCCCTTATTTAAAGTGATGGCAAGAATAATGTAGATCATTACCAAGGACATTAGAGTTTTCTGTGCTTGATCAGGTATATATATGAATTCTATGTAATGAGTTGGAAATGCAAGTAGATTATTTGTTTGGCTGTTATTTAGTGAAATGGTGAATATCTCTATTGAAAGAGCCCAATTATAACGACCTGATCATATTCCCCATCTCCTCCCAAACAAGTTGACAAGCTAAGAATATTTATGTTTAAAATGCTCCATCAAAGTAGAAGACTTTCATACAAGGATTGTAATAATCCCAATTTAGAACAGAGATCAAAGTCTATATTTTGGGATCAGAGGAAAAACTTGGACTGCCATTGTCATGGCATTGTCATGGAAGTCAGGTAAAAGCAGCAGTAAGAAAATGGGGCTTCAATTATGTGTCAAAAATTAATACTATTACAGATAATAGTGTTACTAAATTTTGATTTAAATTTGGCTTCTATGGAAATTTGGTGCAAAATATGGTGTTTTATAAATGTGTGCTTTTGAGTTTTATGTATAATTTGAAAAAAATATATAAAATAGGTGTTTTTTCTTCATTAGTAGATGTAACTGATTATGAACTACAAACATGTTTTAAATCAGAAAACTAATTTACAGAATTTTTCCAGTTCTCTTAAATAAGACAGAAAAAGAAAAATAATCAAAATTGCTCTATATGAAAATTACCTTTCCTCTTCTGTGTATATCTACATATAAATATCTTTGTATTGAATAGAAGCATTCTTTTTTCAATATATATATTATCATTTACAACTCACCTAACACAAGAAAATCAAATGCAAAAGGCTTTTTACATCTGTTCAGGCCTGGATATTATTTGTATCTTAATCCTGTTATTGATGTTTTGTCTATCAGAATGTTACATACGTGAGGCAGACTTCGATATAGCTGAAGCATTCTGCTGAAAATGCTTAGGCCAGGTGAAAATTCTTGCTGGCCCGTATATTTTCAGTCATACGAGCAAAAAAGTGGGGCAAAACTACAGTGAGACTTCTTGCAGGAAGTTAGTTTACTACATGAAAATATCCATTCTACTACATAAACACCTAAATGTACAGACTTCATAGTTTCAGGAATAAACCAAACAGAATTTATACTACTTCTAAATACATTCAAATTATGTGTGTATATATATATATATAAATTGTTAATTATAGCTTTACACCAATGTCATGACTATCATGATTTTTTTGAATGGACAAGAATGACACTCTCAGGATTTGAAATTTACTTCAGATAGTGATCATGGAAGAATATTGTATAAGCTGACAACAGAGGAATGTATTTCTCACAAGTGATTTAATTACAAAGTACAATTAAAATTTAAAACTGCTAAGAACAGTAATTGCTTTATTAAAATGGGAGTGACGACGCCAAGGAAATTAAGTAATGTTAATAAGGAAGTAATTACAGAAGAACCATGATAAATTTACTGAGATCTAGGCAGTGTTCCTGAAAATCTTTCAGACTGAATGACTGAGTTGACTGATTCTGTACTTTATATTTTTTCTTTATTTAAACAACATTATGAATATTTTAATTTTTGAGGATTTAAATTCCCTTCTTATTCTCTTGCTGTTATTTCTTCATACTGAAATGATCTAGTGGAGCCATTTAAACCACTTTCTTTTCAAAAGAAAATCTACCTGATTGACCAGACTTTTAGTCAGTCTTCACGGAATATACCCAAAAAATCCCTTGAAATATCATTTATTCTCAATAGACACTCCTGAAATATTTCAGTTTTGACATCATTGTTAAAAATAAATTTTAAAAATTTTATTATGTATCCAACCTTTTCATTTTTTTCTTTGCAGAATAGTCCTTGATTATTTTCTAAGGTGAAAAATGAACTAAAAAGGAAATAATTGCTCAAGACAGAAGATTATGAACAGGGAGATTTATATGCTTAAGCAATTGTTTGATATTTTTCTAACAGGAATCATAAGGAATTTCAATCAATTTCTACTGGAAAAAAAATCATTTACTCAAATCTTAATGTTTCACCATATAATATCTTTGACTGCAAAGCTTTGTCAGGCCTTACCTACCTGAGAATTCACCTGCTGCATGAGTATCTTCTGTTGATCCACCACCTACTTCCAAGGGCTGTTACTCTCTGGGAAAGGGATTCAGGCTCCTAGATACATTAACGCTTTCAACCAGACACTGTCCCAAAACCAAAGTGCCCTCTTTTAACCCCTCACTTCAACATTTTCACTACTCTTTGTTGCTGTTTCCACTTACAGAACACATGCCTTTATAACATCTCTAGAAATGCTGGACATGTGTTAGAGGTATAAGAAAAGGACATTTTTCTGTCTTGATGGAGAGAGAATATTGACCTCTTCCATTTCCTCATTAATTAAAAAAAAAAAAAAAAGCTAGAGAGCTTCCCAGCTCATCTGAGAACACAGAAAGCATATCACAGTCAAAAATAGGCAGAAGGGGGAGAGGTGACTGCAAAAATACAAAGGATCATAGAAGTTCTTGACATGAATTCTCAATGGGAAAGCAGTTTTATTAATGCGCATTAGAATAACTCCTTTTTCCATAGCTAGGCAACACCTACCCTCTTTGCTGCTCATAAGGCTGCTGTAGATTCAAGGGGTTAATATCATTTATTTTTTCATAAAAGACTCTACTACATAATGCCAAGGTAACTTCAGACTTAGTTCCATTTCTGCTTCCTAACTCCTTTTGCCACCCCATCCTTTCTAAGCCCACACATCATACTTCTATTAGAGTGGTCATTGCATGTCCAGCAGCTCCCAAATTACCTCTCCTGTTAGGAGAGTGGAAGCCTGAGAGTCATGCTCTTGGCTGATGTCAGTTCATTGATACAGCACCTGCTGTTTGCAAATGCAAAGCAGTAACTGGTAACTAACCTGCCTCTTTCCATCTTCTACACTAAACCATAAATTGTTTCAAAATTAATTTGTTCTGTTTTTCTATTCATTCTTCACTGTGCATTTTGTTTTTAAAACACCTTTACACAATTCATTGCTCACTGTGGAAGTGGAATCATATTTTTTGGCCCTTCAGTGTAAGTTAGTATCAATGACAAAAAGACTAGAGCTGGAAAAAAAGACCTTCAGAGCTGCCAAATCTGGTTTTTGGATCCCAAGGGCTGCAGAGTTTGGGTTTAAAACACAGCTGAATCTGAGTTGCCAGCTTCAGGCCAGTGGCTGCCAGAGGCTGCACTGTGAGAGTTCAGTGACATCAAGGGAAAGTAGGAAATGTGAAAAAAATTATGGGTACTAATTTTAATGACTTGCCTCTGCTATCTATGAAATTTCCGAGTGCAGGAAAAGAGCTGTCAAAAATTTACATAAAATTTTCAGCCAGAATATCCCTTACAATTTTTCACTTCTGGTTCACATAGATTAGTGGACTAGGCTCAGCTGGCACAGGTCGTAGCCATGACTTTACTCAATCTTCTGCTCCTGATCTTTTTTTATGTGCCCCTTTTGCTTTTGCAAATACCAAACACGATTGAAACAAAGTAAAGAAGAGTGATTTAAGTCCATTCCTCCATGAAAAACTTATTCCCTGGCCATCTGGCAGCTCCTTAGGTGGTAACTAAAGATGTAATGGTGATAGATGAGGTTGCATTTGTGAACTTTATGAGCCATGGTAATAAGAATCTCTAAGTGTTCTGCCAACTAACAATGGCACAAAGGCTCCATTAATCTTGTCTACACCAGCACCACAGTTATACACAGACGTTTCCCTGTCGTAGTCTGGGAAGGTGGTGTGAACTGGGCCACCATGTATTGTGCTATGCCCTCTGACAGTGGTGGTGGCTATTCACAGACACAAAAAACATCCAATAAAATTGTGGAATATTATCCCTTTTGGTTGCTGAACTGTAACTGTTGGGGAGTCTGAATAGGTTATGTCTGTGTCATTAGTATTGCCAAAGCAGCTGAGAGGTTCACTTGGGCAAAGCCTGATATGATTGCACACTACCAAAAGGTATCATGGATCAGGAACTGGGAAGGTTACTTTCCAAACGGCTTTTCAGTCTTTGAACTGACTGTTGGCAGAGCAATGGTAGTTGAGGTTGTAAGCTTCCAAATGAACCAATCAAGCTGTCTTCTTGACAGCAACCCTTATTTCTATACAAGTCCTTTTCTATTTTCTTATTATTCACAGAACACAATTCTTCTTACCCTACAGTTTTTCTTCTGCTCAGAATTTCCTCACATTTCACACAGTGACCCAGTGAAAAGAAGCATCAGTGCTCTAAAAAAACAGACGCTGGTGAAAAACGGTAGCTGTTGAATTTAATTTTCACTTTCCCCATTCTTTTCAACAAGTACAGACCTGCCAGTTTGGAGTGGTGTAAATTAATCAGCATCTATAGCTTGGCTCTGAACAGCTAAGTTCAGGTACAGTGCAGTGTTTCTTCTTAGACCAGTGCCACTGATGGACGCTGCTTGTTGCTATTGCTGCTGATGGGATTGCCACGGCAAAAGATAAAAACATAATGCTCCAGCTTTGTCCCAATGCACAATAACTGCATTGGTACATCTGTCCCTCTTTGGGGTACAAGGAGACATTTCTACAGGGGTTGGTCTGAGCCAGAGCAAACAAAGGACACTTTTGAAATGGTGATATAAAATGTCTGTGAGAACAAACCTCACGGGAGAAGCAGGAACACAATGCAATTAATACAATGAATGCAAGGCAATGCAAGAAGCAAGGCAGCATATCTGTGATAACC
Source organism: Cinclus cinclus (assembly GCF_963662255.1). NCBI lineage: Eukaryota > Metazoa > Chordata > Aves > Passeriformes > Cinclidae > Cinclus > Cinclus cinclus. The sequence continues at coordinate 12,933,683 of NC_085048.1, read as the reverse complement.
ACTCACAGAATGGACTTTACTTTCTTGCCAGCCCATTGGTTCTTACTTGGAACAGTCACGTACCCATGCTGTTTTCAGTCTCAGTTTTCCACAACTTGATGATCATTTATCATGTATCAGTTATAATCAAACCAAAGCTTTGTTCTTATATCACATTTTGTAACTTTGTCTAGTACCGAACATAACTCCTTCCATTGTTCTGTTTTCTTTTATGTATCTTAATGGGTTGCTCCTGGTTTCAATTTCAGTTCTTGAATGTCTAATTTCTTTAATAAATAATCAGTGTATTTATGACTTACTTTGTTATTGATGTAGAATATAATTTCTTTTATGGCTTTGCTCTTAAGGTAGAACAGAACTTTAATTTAAACTTTGTTTTCTGGTACTTCAGTGAGGCTATTTTCTGTGACAGACTTTCATTTCCATCCAGATTAAAGAGGATGCAAAAAAGTTAAAAGAATCATAGTTTATATGTATGCATTTTTAAGGTCTCAAAACAGTCATTTAAACTGTGAGTAGTTCTGAATTTATTAAAGCTCATTTTAAAACTTAATTGATCATAAACAAAGCTATTAATTTTTCTTCCTAGCAACCTTATGAGAGGTGGCTCTTCTGAATTTTTTGAGTAGGTCAGATATTACCAAATAACTAATTCCTAAGTGAACATTAATTCTCTCTTCTCAGTTTCTGTATTAGTTACTATTCCTGTAATATTAAGAGAATTTATTATATTGCAAAATCATTCTTGATATCCTTAGAATTATAGAGTGGATTGAAAGACACTATAAAGAATATCTACCCTACCACAGGGCTGGATGCCATCAACTAGATGAGGTTGCTCAGGGCCCCATCCAGTCTGGTCTTACAGGGATAGGGCATCCACAACTTCTCTGAGCAACCTGTTTTAGACCCTCATCACCCTCACAGTAAAGAATTTATTCCAATCTAAACCTGACTTCTTTCCATTCAAGGGCATTCTAACTTCCCATCACTATCTGCCTGTGTAAAACTCGCTTTCTTCTTTTATTCTTCTCCAGGCAGAATAATCCCAGGTCTCTCAACCTGCCTTCATAGAAGAGGTTCTCCATTCTGATTATATTTGTATCCCTCCTCTGGACTTGCTCCAACAGGTCCATGCCCTTCCTGTGGTGGGGATCCCAGAGCTGGATGCAGCACCACAGATGGGGTGCCCCACTGCCCATTGGGCTTTGGATGCAGCCAAGGAGACTATTGGCATTCTGGGCTCTGAGTGCACTCTGTTGACTTGTGTCCAGCTATTCATCCATGAGAGACCCCAAGTCTATCTCTGCAAGGCTGTTCTCAACCTCTCTTTATCCCCCAGCCTGTACTGAACTGCATGAAGTTCATACAGGCCCACTTCTTGAACTTTTACAGGTTCCTCCGGATCGCTTTATCCTTCTGTTCTTCATCTTCACCACTTGGCTTCATGTTATCTGCAAACCTGTCAAGGATGCACTTGATCATGCTGTCTGTGTCATTGATCAAGTTATTAAACAGTTCTGGTCCCTATATAGACCCCCAAGGGACACAGCTCATCACTGACCTTCATCTGATCAAAGCATTGATTGCACTTCAGTTTTCCCTCTGTATAGCTGGTTAATGACTCTTCTGGAACTGGGACTACCCCAAATCAGTATATAGTAATGGAGGTAGGTGCAGGTCACCTAGATCTAAATTACTCAAAAGTTTTCCAGAATAAATTTTAGAGGTACCTGCACGTCTCATATAACCATAGATAAATCTTAGTTGTATATGGGATGCATCATTGCTTTAGGGATTTTCAAGAGAATACTAGTAAGTATGGATAATTTTTTTTTTCTGCTGAGGAAGTATTTAATATTTGAGAGTCTTGGCTATGTAGCAGCATGGATTATCAGAGAGACAATTTTCAAAAATTTCCTTCATTAATACTTTTAAATATATGGTACTGGCCATAAAACCGTTTATGGTACCATTATTTTCTACACCAGTGCAGTTATGTACAATATTTACAAAATAAACCACCAAAAGACAAAATGAAGCAAGCAAAATATTTTCTTCTTGTTGCAAACTTCTGGACTGTATTTTTGAGTTGTATTTTTTACTACCGAAAATGATGTAGATCAAAAAACACTGAGAACTTGAGTCTAGCTTGAAATATTTGACTTCATTAAGCGTTATACCAGGTCACTAAAAGATGAAATGTTTCAACCATTCTCCTTTACTCTGTAGCCTCAGTAGGCACATGGACACACAATATTTTAGATATCTTCTAGAGAAAAAGTATTGAAGCATTTACTAACCAAGAGCAGGTTTGGCTTATTTATTTCTAAATCCACAGTATACATTGCTCTAGGCACTTTAAGGTTAAACCTGTTTGGAAGCCTCTTTCATACTTTAAAAGATCCAGTTGTAGTCATGCTGCACCTGACTTAGGGAGGGTACACCTATGCAGAGTTTACTCATATCTGACAGCATCTGTCCACGGAGCAGTGCAAGGTTGTGTGAAAACTCCTTTCTTACTGATTCCTAGCAAACCCAGCACGATGATTGTATGTATGTTCATTGTCTTTGAGGGTACTACTGAGCTGATAATTGTTGTATTTATATTTTCCCTAAATAGCAAATTCTGACTTTAAGGCACATTATTAAGTCTGAGGAAATTTAAATGAGGATGTTAAAATTTTTGTGTAAGTGAGCTAAGAGACCCTCAGGACTTTCACAGTATGCTCTCAGAAAACTAATCCTATAGAGCATTAAATTGCTCCACCATCCTTGAAGACTTGTATGGTTTTTATTTCAAATAAGCTAATTTCCCACCATTGTTTGAACATATATACTTACAACAGTAGAGTGATTTAGCATACCTTTCTCATTAAAAAAAAATGAGCACAGTTTTTTCTTCATTCTCCATGAAAACATCATCACCTGTGTTAAAATATTAAAATGGATTTCTATTACATTTTTTAATCTAAAATAAATTTGAGACAAATAAATGACTGCCAGTTTTTTTATTTTATTATTATTAAAATATGTCATCCTTCCAAGCTTTCTTTGCTGGATATAATATTTTCAAGGATTATTTCTTTAAAAAATAAATGCATGGCATTGATCAAGGAACAGCACTTGAAAATTTAGCTAATTTTCCTGGTTTTTCCACTATTAATTGAATTTTTTAAATGTCAGAATTATTTAAAAACTATTTTGATATAAACATGTGAATGTTAATATGATGGAAACTATTTTTGAACATTAATGTGATAAACACATTATTCTAATGATAATTTCAACACTACAAAGGAGTAAGCATGTGCATTCCAACCATCATTTGTAACACTTTTCAAGGTGTAGATACATTTTTCACAAACCTTTCATCATATTTGAACTGAGAAAATATTTTACATGACATCAAGGAGCCAGCTTCTTTGGGAGTTATGATTCTGAAGCTCAAACAGGGATACATGCAGCAAACATTACCTTTGTCTTTTAAGTAGAAGTGTTACTTATTACTTTGGATCTATATTGAGTAAAACTTTAGAAATTTGAGCCCCGTCTGTGACTTCAGATAATTTAGAGTTTTCCTAGCTTAAGCATACTGATGTTAATGCTCTAACAATTGTAGCTCATTCACAGGAAGGCTGGAATTTAGTAATATCTCTCTCTTCCTGTATATTCTTTAAGTACATTGAATTCCAAATATGTAACTTTTTAGGAAGAAAAATTACAAATCACTGTCCTTTTTCATAAGTCTGGATGTAATGTCTTACATGTTATTTGGATATTCACCAAGACACATTCAGAACTTGAATTTATTTCTTTTCTCATCTTCTAGAAATATATTTATTTTGGTAGCAATGCTTTACTTTAGTATAAATGCTTTGCTTTGGTGTAATGTTAGGAATACAATTGCAACATTTTCATTTTAAGCACAATAGACACATTATTGTATCTGATGTCCTTTTGTTGATTGGCTAGAAAATGTTCTCGATTTTATCACACAGTTTCTGCCACGATAGAGAACAGATTGTGTAACTCTGAAACATTTTTTGAGTACAGGAAAACATACTGGGAGTCCTTTCCCCTTGAACTTGGAAGGCACTCTGCTTTCTTGCTCTAAAATTTCCAATTTTGCCCTCCCACTATTCATGATGAGCATGAAAGTCAACACATTTCTTCATCTTTTGCCCAGATGCATGTCTTCAGGTAACCCAAACACTGTATGTATACCTAAGGATTGGACAACAGATGCCTCATAAGTAATGAAACAATAGTGAAGCCCCAGAGGAAATATTCCTGTGGGCTCTGAGAATCCTTTCTCTTCAGTAGAATTAGGACGCAAAGATCACATTTATATAAATAAAACAGCACAATTAAATGTTTGGTTAGCATAGTTATTTAATTTGTATTTATTTTTAAAATACAACCATTCTACTACATTATAATAATTTATATCCCACAGGTTATCTGCATTGTACAAGCTATTTACTGACATCAATTGCAATAGCTGAAATAAATGTAGATATTTTGGAACTTCCAGTTAATAAGAAATTTCTGTTTATTTTGGTGTCTTTCTCTTGGGATTGACATCTCTTTTTATAGTCTTTTTCTTCCTCCAGCCTTGTGAAAAATAACTACCAGTATCCCATTTTCCCCTTGTTTAGAGACACAGAGTGGTGATCTATGCATCCCTTCCATTCAGTGCACAGAGTCTGTCTGACATTATGAAGTCATTTCAGGGTAAATCTTTTTAACAGAGGAGTCTTCACATCCAGCTTTATTGACAAGGACTCCAAGAACCCTCATCCATTATTATAGATGTGATGGAGAAATGTCAAGTCTGAAAGAGCACTTTGAACCAAGCAGTTTCTATTCTGAAGAGGGTTGTCAAAATGAAAAGTAGCTATTCTAACTATCTGCAATGAAAAGTTTGGAGACTAGAAATTCCCCACATGAGACAAAGAAAGGAAAAAGGATTCCCATCAGAACCTCAAAAAAAGGAGATGTAAGTAGCTATGACAGTTTGTGACCACCCTGCTTCGCCTTGTTGCTCTTCAACTCCTCATCTGGTTGTTCCTCCACTGTATGTATCATCATTCCTTGCCTTGTGAGAGTTTTCTAACTGTCTTCTTCGTTGTGTGTGATCCAAAGCCGCCTTCTGATACAGCAACGCTGCCTAATTTTGCTTCAGATTTCCAACAAAATGTTTAAGTGATAAACTTCGTTAATACTCTATATTGTATATCGATAGATTAGGGCCATACAAGATGAAGAAGCTGAGACTGAGATTAGAGTTAAAGCTTGCAACCAGGGTAGATAGAAAGCAGAACAAGTTTTTTTACTGGAAAAAACATTAAAATGACAAGTTATACAAGCATAAAGAACCGAAAAGGCACTTGAAAGACAGCAATTTAAAAATCATCTCACTACAGGGAAGAACAAAGGAGAAGGCATTCCCCTCTTATAGACAACTGCCACAGAATCACAGCATTTTAGCAGGGATTAAGTGGGGTTAGTGGGTCCCTTAATACTACCACCTAATATTTTTATTTAACATTTATTCTCAAACAGGAATTATGGAGAATACAGGGAACTATGGACAGGAAAGTTAAAACATTTATCTGTATCAAATGAATATAAATAAATAAAAATTTAGAAATAGTGAATCAATGGATAAATATTTTATAATGGGAAAATTTCAGTCCAAGGCTTAAAATACAGAGACAATTACAAAGACAACAGTTCACTTGGAAATCTAACAGATATTCAGAAAACATTCTCATCAAAAGTTGTTAAAGAAATAAAAGTGTTGTTAGATGAGAAGGAAAGTCCACTTGTGCCTTGATAACTCATTCAGAAATGGAGTGTGGGAATGAATAAATAAATAAGCAGTTTCCTTAGTGCAGGAAGGGGTCCCAAAGGAACCTGTTAGGCATTTTGTTATTTAACTTTCTAACATAGGAGATTGAGCCTGCCATTAACAAATTTTCAGATCAAGCTGGGTGGGTGTGTTGATCTGCTGGAGAGTAGAAAGGCTCAGCAGAGGGACCTAGAAAGGTTGGATGGATGGGTCAAGACACACAGCATGAGGTCCAAACAGCCAAGTGCCAAGTTCTACACTTTGTCTCCAGTCACCCCAAGGAGTGCTGCAGGCTGGATAAGAGTGGTTGGAAAGTGGCCAAGAGGAAAAGGATCTGGGGATTCTAGTGAACTGCAATTGAACATGAGCCAGTGTGCCCAGGTGGTCACAGAATCACAGAGTCACAGATTCACTACGTTGGAAGAGACCTTCAGAGGGTGGTTGGGCACTGGAAAAGGCTCCCCAGGGAAGTGGTCTCAACACCAAGCCTGACAGAGTGCAAGAATTGTTTGGACAGCACTCTCTCACACATGGTGTAATTACTGGGGATGGAGCTGTGCAGGAGCTGGAGCTGGGCTCACTGATCCTTGTGGGTCCCTTCCAACTCAGCTCATGTTCTTCCATCTCCCTTCATGTCCCTTCCAACTCATGTTCTGTAATTCTTTGATTTTGTGATTTGTTTTATTTCTAAAAATGACACCTTTTCTTTTTACTATTTGTTTGTCAAGTGCTGTTTTAAAATTTTTATAGCATGCCTTATAAATTATGACTTTATAAAGGTATCTGTCCTTGGAATTACTTCAAAAATGTTTGCAATTGGAGTTAGTTTTATAAAAATAAAGCTTTCTAAATACTAATCAAAAAGTCTTATGTAACAGAGTTTGACATTCTTTGATTTATCTTTGCATTTTAAAAAAGGAGAATAATATGTGCAAAATAAAAACCAAGGCTCTAGTCTGCTCCTTTTGGGTGAGTTGTAACTTCTCCTTTATCCCATGATGTAAGATCAAGTTTTGAGTTCGAGAACTTTATTAATGGCACAGATTCTGGGGGAGAGGGCATGGGGAGGCAATATTTGCCCACAGAGAAAATTTCAATTCTCTAAAAAGACATGTAATGTCTCCTCCAAAAATACTTATGGTTATCTCCCCTTTTTTCTATTGAGTGAATGTTTTAATGGTCTTACCTTGAATACCTAATACTCAAAAATGGCAATGTGGAGGGTCATCAAAGGTCAGCAATGGCACAAGACTAATGAATCTGTGAAATTGAGGCAAATCTTTGATTGGTGCAAGGTTTCTTAGGCAATTATTGATGTAATTTATTTGATGTTTCAAAAAAAAAATGGTGATCATAACATTGCAGTGTGCTTAGATAATTGCCTGATTCATGTTTGCCTGACACACATCACAAAACTTTATCATAAGAGAAATAATTTCATAAGCTTCAAACAATGTTTTAATTTTCAGATTCTTATCTTCAAGATGAATACAAGGAAGTTTATTAAAACAAATGAATTCTGAACAAATATACTATAGCCATGCATCTCATTGTTTTCTTAACGCTGAAATCATCACCAGCAGTGACTTCAGGCCATTGCACTTGATTGGCACTCAGAAAATTTAGTTTGCATGTTTGACAAATGTGATAATTTGGGAATTCTGAGCTCCAGTCCTGCTTTTCATACACTGTCTTTGGGCACTTGCCCATTTAAATGACTCTTTCATTTTCTGTGTGAAGGGAGTTATTGTAAATGTATATATTTCATACACTCCAGTAATGTTGGCAAAGCACCTTGTAGATAAATTATTTAAGTAATTTTAATGTAATCAAATGAAATTTTAGACAGAGAAACTTATTCTCCAGTATTAACTTTTTAGTGAATAAATCATTGTGTTTGGCAACTGATTCTCGTTACTGCATCAGTGGGTAATGTAGCTCCCATTTTAACATTTTAGGAGTATACTTTCAGATAGGAAATTTGATACAGGGCTTTCATTAGCATAAATATAGAATTTGTTATTACAAACAGGCTTTGAATCTTGAAATGCATGTATTGTGGATTTTCAGTATAATGTGTTACAGTGAGCCATTTAACACTTGCTTAATCATTTTAGTCTGAACTAGTAAACAACACAGGGCAAATAATGTGAAGGGAAAAATGAGTAATAAAAGAGGAAAAAAAAGCAGTTTGATTGTAAACTGAGTCAAAATTGAAAGATGAAATTTGAGCTCCAACTGATGTAAATGGGATGCTCTGTAGTTTCTGCAATTACATTTATGAGCAACAAGAAGAGCAGAACGATACATGCTTATTATTTTGGCTGTATTTTGGTTAGGTTTGGCAGGGTGTCATGTAGGACAGATGGGACCAGGAGTTGGGAGTCACAGGGCATCAGGACAGGCCCTTACAGAGCATGTTTCACCATCCCAGAAGGAAGAAGGAACACTGCCCTGCACCTGTTGGCTTCACTCTTGCTGGTACCGTAGAGGGTTTATTTGACTGCCTTTACTAGCAGGGTAAGTGACTGTCTCAGGTTCAATCTATAGCATGGTAGAACTTCCAGGTTCTGTTCTGCAGAGCTGTTTTCTGTCCAGATGACCCCCAAACTTTTATGGATTTCTCCCATCCCAGCTTCACGACTTTCCATTTGCATTTACTGAACTCCATTAAGGCCCTGTCAGAGCATTTACACAGTTTGTTGAGATACTGAAGCTCTGCTTTCCAGAATAGCCTCCTTCAACAAATTAGTGTCACCTATCACCAGTGCATTTCATTATCCAGGCCATTATTAAAGTGTTAAACCTCAACTCCTGAGGAACAACTCTAGTTGCTCTAACAACTAGTAACTAAAACCTACCAGTTAGACTTCTGTCCTGGGGTGACTTTATGATGCTTGTATTCCCAATCATCTGTTCTGTTTATGCTGGATTATTAAATTCTCTACCTTGAAGACTGGTTCCAAGAGCAAAGCAGGGGGAGAAGAAGCATGCAGTTTACAGAAACTGCACTTGCTCCCCTGCATTCCTTCTCACAGAGCATGCTGTCTGCAGCAGGGACAGTGAGAGAGAGACAGGGAATTTGTCTTTGCTTTTTCACTGTTTCTCCTCATTAGCTATGGCAAGGAAAGTTTTCCCAAGACTGTGGCATTTTTTTTCCTGGAAATGTCCAAACCTGCTGCGGACCAAAAACCCAGAAAACAGGAGATCACACCTGTGGCCCACCGGGACCTGGCATTCTCCAGCACGGGGGGACTGATAAGAAACTGAGTGAGCCAAGCTCCACCCCACAAAAAGAACCTTCTGAATTTGCCATTTCTTCAGAACAATGAGAGGTTCTATTGTTTAATATTATTAATTTTCTCATGTTTGTAATATTTTGCTTGTTAAATAAACAGGTTTTTTCCACTTTTCTTGAAGGAGATTTAGTCTTCTGAACTGGTTGGGGCAGGGGCAGCTTGAATTTGCTTTATAGAGGAGACCACTTTAAAAGTTTCCTCCCAGATTTGCTCTAAACCTGGACAACTTCATATAACTGATCACAACCATGTGAACCCTGGGGTCATGTTTTCCAGCCAACTGGAATAGTCTACCTACTCATCTGATATCAGACATTCTAGTAGGCAGAGTATATCTGTAATAGGATAATTTGTTTGCATGCGCATGACAACACCACCCTGCTTGCAAGATACACATTCTTAAACATGAAATGGACTTGCCTTTGGAGGCATGAGTACAACAGGGTGGCAGCATGCCAAGCATATGCACTTGTTCAGAAATCTGAATATTTTACATTGGATTTTGGGGGAAACAAATTCTTGGTTGCTCCTGGCAAGTTCTTGCTGTGTCAAATCCATTATGGAAAGATCTGTTTGGTACAAATTAGCTGACACAAATCATAAATATTTCAGCCTTTTATGAGGTTTTCCTGTATTTTCAGTTCTATTTTAAGAATTTACAAAATTGTGACTTGGGCAATCATTGAGGACTTCAACCCTTTCATCAGATAAACTTCAACCTTAGCAGTACAAAGAATTGTAACAATGTACCCAGTTATGAACCAGCAATGCATCATTGTGTCAATTAAGACAACAGTGTTCTGAACCGCATAAGAGGAAGCATTTCCAGAAGTTCTAGAGAAATTATTATCTCTCTGCCATCAGTATGGATGAGGCCACATTTGGACTGCTGGATCCTGTTCTGATCTTCCCAACATAAGAAGGTATAATGGTTTGAAAGCAAAACCAGTGAGAGACTCCAAGTCAGAAATACAATTTAATAGGAAAAAAAAATAAAATAAAAATAAAATATATGTAATAGTACAAAAGAAAAATCACTGACATAGTCAGAATACAACCTGACACTCTGCTAGTTAGGGTGATGGTAGCAGTCCAGATGAAGTGGTCTTGTTGAAGTGGTGATCTTATAGAAAGGTCTGTTAGCTCTTGTCCCCTGGAAACCAGTGGGTGAGGGTTGCCTTGGTGTTCCAAATCTCAGTTTTTATCAAGGTAGGAAATGTTTGGCTCCTCCCCCTGGCTGGAGCATCTCCCAATGGGATGATGTAATTTTATCAGTCCTGCAGTGGGACTTAATGGCCCATTAACAGAAGATATCTTCCTGGAGGAAGGATGGGTAGTGGAAAAGATAAACACTGCCCCACCTGGTTTTTAACACCTGGTCCATTAGCAAAGGATATCTCCCACAGAGATAAGAATCACTGCCCCACCTGGTTTCAGCAGATGGTGATAGAATGCATACTTTTGGGCACATCTTTACATTGTCACCTAGGACAGAAGAATAGGGAATTTACCGGAGCAAGTCCAGGGAGTGGCTGCAAAAATTATTATGGGACTGAAGCACTTTTCTTAGAACCTTGAAAGCTTAATCATATTCACAATGACATTTAGAGTAACATTAAAAACCCCCTCAAACATGTCATGAAGCCATAAAGGCAAGACAAGCACTTGCTGTGTATTATTAACGGGGTTCTCCAGGTTCAACAAATCATATTCACATACTGTATTATACCATCTGAAGATCTCAAATTACCCACAAGTAATTTAATATACTTCAATCTTGCGTCTACAAGCACTGCCAAAATCCACTTGCATTCTTTTCATTGAATAGGAGGTTATAGAGAGGAATATGATAGAAATATACTTTAAAATAAAATCTTCCTTTGGGATATCAAGTGGATATATACCACAGACAACATATTGGCTCTGTGCTTTAAAAGATGGGTTTAAGAATATGGTGCTGCAGTAGGGCAAAAGTTACTTTGATCCCTGATTAAATACTTCATGTCAAAAGGCATGTACAAACCTTATGGGCACTGACCCACAGTGACAGCAGCTATCATCAGCTTTTGCTGTATCTTGCAGGATGGAACAGAAGAGATTCTTCCTCTAACAACTTTCTCACCATTTTACAGCATATCGAGGGAATATATTAGTCATTGTCAGCACTCAGGTATTGAGACTGTGTGTTTGGCAATATTTCAAAAAGTACCAGATATCTAATTAGGGAAAAAGAGTTCATGTTAAAAATTTCCTTTAGATGAAAAGTATTTTAGTAACTATACAGTTATAATTACGCATATATTCTAAAGCTTTCTTGCCATTATACCTGCCAAGAAAAAAATTTTAAAAACAGAATATTGAAATCAAGAATTGTTCAGGTTGGAGAGGACCACTTAAAATCATCTGGCTCAGTCCCACAGGTCAAGGTATATATTATTGTGACAAACACAGTAATCTTCTCATCTTTCTCCTTGGTACTGCACAAATACAATTCGTTGACACAAATCGCTTTTTTTTTTTTTTTTACTTTGTTTGTCAAGTCAACCAGTATTATCAGCTCAGAATCCTCATGATTCTGAGTCAGGACATGATATTTAAGCCTCTGCTGAAATCATGCACTTTCATTAAAGGCAAGTTTTGTCATCCATAGATTAATAAAAAGCTCTTATACAAGGGACACAGAAGAAGAGTAGCATTTTTTCTTATCTGCAGTGTAGCTTCTCTTGAAGTGGGAATCATGTTAGAAGAGAATGTATAAAGTCAGGTGACTTTGAGAGGAATTCTAATAACAAAATCTAAATGTCTATATTTTAGATGTCATACAAGGTCTCAATTATTTTAACATTCCAACACTTCCCTGGACAACAACAGACATACAGCAATAGTTAGGAATTGTTCCAAATAAATATGTTGGATATGTCATCTGTTGGTTTGATGAAAAGCATGTTTAGCCATGTAAACATGAGGAGAGCTGTGTCAGTTAGACACAGAGACAAGGATAAATTCTTACTCTGCTTCATTTGCTGGTGCACACACTCAAGACATTTAAAATTGTTCATATAGTGCCTGTAATATAAAAATAAAATTTCAGGGAAGACTTTCCTTGGAATTTTTGTTCATTAAGTACATAAGTAATTGCTGTTTTTATGTATCTGATGACAAGAACAAAAAATATCTGAAAGCAGATACATTTGAAAGTATTAAGGAAAAGGGGGCAGATCTTGTTTTTATTAGAAACTTTTTATACTATATCAGCTCTCAAGCAATTTTCACAACATGAGAAAAAGCCCAAGGGACTTGAATGCACTTTCTGGATATTCACAAAGGAGAATTATATACAATTTGCATGATATTTACCAAACACAGAGTAGCAAGCATATGAGTTTTAAATCTGTTAAACTGGGTGAAGTTCTGGCATCTGTCAGACTGGTTAGGATGTTATGGATGTTTAAAAATCCCTTACATTGAAAACTAAAATACAACTGCTTTACAGTAAGTACTTAAAATATTGTGTTCTAGAAAATAAACAGTTTCAGAAGGGCTGGATTTTAATTTTTAGTTCTGAGTTCAATGAATAACACCCTTTTTCTCCTTACCCTTGCCCCTTTGACCAGTCAGGAAGGTTAAGGCTCATTCTGCTTAGGTCACATTATCACAATAAGTCAAGAACTGTTCCCACAGTGAAGTCTGAATGAGACTTTCTAATACCTTTGCTAAGGATCCACAGTGCTACCCCATGGTAAAGCAGAACTAGAGCTTAGAAAGAGCAGCAGGGACCTTACAAAGGATATGAAAGATAGGAGATGCCACATGATCTACTTGGAAGTAGCAGAGGGATTAAGAAAATTAATATGGATGTGGCATTAATATTTAAGTGCTGAAGATGCGATTGTAAGCAATTCTGAGTAAGAGCTGAATGAACTGGAAACAGCACTGAAAATAGCCTTGAAAATACTAGTCATAACTAGAACCATTGTATAAAAGAAAATATTAAACACTTTTTTTGGAACTTACTGGCATGTCAAATGCAAATATAGTGTGGATTTGAAGTTTGGTTGTTTTTTTTAAAGTATGTGAAGTCTTCTTAGGATAAATCCTATAAAAAAAAGATTTGACCACTTAGCCAACAACAAACAGCTTGGCAGAGCCAAGAACGCCACAGGATTCTGGTCAACATGCTGATGATAGAAGCCATTAGTGGAATTCTTACTCTCCTGACAGTTAAATCTTGCAGAATGAGAGAGTGTTGAAGCATTTGCATGCAATGTTCAGAAGGAAGAACCAAGCTGTTACTGGAAAATTTGGGTTGAGTGATTCAGTCTGAAGCTACTGCTCCAAACTGGTAATGATTGCATGAAGTTTGTTTAATGCAACTGCCAATCACACACCAATTGCAATAAATAATAATACATGTATTTTAAATGTATTATGAAAATTAGCATCTCAAAGTAGTTGGAGAAAATTTTAAAAAATGGAAAATTCATATATTGGGGAATATCTCAGGACAATGTCTCATTCAGATACATATATTTATGTGTGTGTCATATATTCACAGGCATATTTGATTAAATGAAAATGACAAAAAATCCTGTTAATAACTGCTTGAGGTCTATTACTGAGAAGAGTTAACATAGTATTTAATAAAGTCTTTTAAGTTGGCCTTTTGAGTTGGGTTTTGCAAAGCAGAATTACAATTCTCCTATCATATTATGTGAATTAATGAATTAAGGAAGTAGACTCAAGGCCGCTAAAGAACGAGTAGTAGACAGCAAGGAAAATGTTGTATCGTAGACACTTGAGGTAAACATCTACAGTTGTATGATCTGGACAATTTACATATCAGAATCATGTAGAAGTTGTTTGAGACAATTACTGTTACTCTATTTTTTTCCACAGTTTTTAATCCTGAAGAAAAAATAATTTAAAAATTGAGGCCTTAAAAAAGTAGTGTTGTTTCTCAGTGCTGAAGAAAATGTATCAAGGACAGCAAGGTAGTTTAAGGAAACATAGCCTGGTTTGAGTTTCAAAAAAAAAAGTAAACAAGTGCTAGGAGATTTATTCATAGTGAATTATAGGATTAAATAATAGTTCATGTCGATTAATGAAAATAGGTCTTATAAAACAAACTGGATTCCCTTCTTCCAAATTAGAAATATATATTATAACAAAAACTGCACTGATGGAAATAGCTTCCTGTAAGGTATTTGTGACAAAGTCCTGTATATAATTTGGAATAAAGATTAGCAGTACTTGCAAATAATAATGCAAACATGAAGCAGAATATAAACCAGATGATATATTATGATAAATGAAGCACAATTTCTTATGTGAATTTCTACTGACATTCAGTAGGCATGGTAACTTCCAACATTGTTCAATGTTCACTCTATGAACCAGAAGTAAAGACAAAATCACTGCCAGTAAAATATGCGGATGAAAAGACTGAATGAATGATAAATGAGGAGGAGATATGAGTCTTGGAGCACTGAGCCAGTTCTAACAAAAAGAAGCTAATAATCAAATTCTGGATCAGAACTGTGCAAAGAGGTAGAATTGGCTGTCTGAACTGTAGCATGGTACCTAAGATATAAGATTTTTTTTTTCTTTTTCTTTCTTTTTTCCTCCTGTATATACCATTAGATCCCTGAAACCCTGCCTGTCCTGTTCTTGTCACAAATGTGACAAAATAGAAAAGTTTTAAAATATTGAAAGGGATAAATTAAATGCCAGAAAAGCTCACAAGGCTTGTTGGAAATGCTGCAGAAGAATTCAGAACACTCTTTATTTTAGTGAAAGTAAGACTGGAAGATGACTGGGTTACAGTGACTCAGTGTCTTCACCAGTGGAGTATACCAGTATTCGTGGATATTAAAGAAGGCCTTATTTAAACTAGAAATTGCATACATCACTCTATAAAGTGAGAACAATCCTTTGAAAAGTATAGTCATGAGTTTCTTACTGTCTTTATGTATATCTTCATGTCAAACCATGTCACAGGTATTGCCAAAAGAAGTCAATATGTAGGATAAAGCAGCCTGGAAGAGGTAAAATATTAGACAAAATAAAATATCACCCTGTCTCAAAAATCTGTGAATTTCTTGCAAAAATGTACTGCATTTGCACTGCAAATAGCTGCAGATTCTTAATGATGAAACTGTATTCTGGCATGTATCTTTAAATTAGAGGCATTTTTTCCTACATGTACTTGGATTCTGCATAACACATTTTAACCATTCTTTCTTACATTCCTTCTCATTATTTCATTTTCTGCCTGATTCTGAGGTCAGATAACGCTAGCAGCAGCCTCTACAAATTAAATTCCTCTAATTTGTACAGAAATGTGTGAACAAAAAACCTGTGGCATTTATCCCAGACTGAAACATCAGCCAAGCTATGCAGAACAGAAGTAATTGCCTTTTCTTAGTAAGATGTCAAACCTTTTAAAACAACAAACACACAGAGGAGGTCTATTCATTTTTCTATACAGAGTATATTAGCACAGATAGTTTCCATTAGTACCAACAAAATAAGCATGTAAGCCTTCTACATGCTGTATTTATGGGATTATAAAGATCTCTGATGGTTTTGCCTTCAATGATAGATTTTTCTTTTACAATTTTTATTGTTGGTGTACATGGGGAACTTTGGATGTAGCTGTTAAGCACAGCAGGGCCCTTTACCTCCTTTGAAATCGTTTGGTTGGGGAATTAGCATACACCTCATACTGGTGGCTAATGTAGTTGAAATATTGACACTTTTGCATTTAAAATGAGGAATATTCTCCCCATTCTGACTTTTAAAATAATGCATTATATGTTGCTAATTTTCTTTTCATTTTGTTCTATCTAGAAATCAATGAGATGTGTCAGTGGTGGATTGTTTCCCCTTTGCCAGAACAAACTCACTTTTCCACTGAGGTTTTATGATTTTCATTTGGTAAACTGGTGCAGTGTTAGATAACTAACAACTCCACTGCCACTCGTCCGTGAGGCAGTTTAGGTAACTGCTCTAAACAGGACTACCAGTGCCTCTCTGTCAACTGGTAACTACCTTTTTACCTTATTTTGAGATATGCTGATAGGAATGAATCAGTTTCCCTTCTGGTCATTATCAGACAAGAATACCCACTTTTAAAAAGACAAGGTATGACCTTTCAATTATTTATTAGAAAATATTTTGGCTAGTTTGGTGATATCTACCTGTTACTATTTTTTTTTTTAATCCTGCAGTGAGATAATACCTTTAGACTGGGAAAGTTAAGCTTAGATGCTCTTCTACAGTCTCTGAAGAAAAATGTGATTGATTCATAGTATGTCTCCAACTTCAGTGCAAATAATCATCTTAGGAAAATTCTGTTGGGAAGGCTGAATGAACTCAACCTCTCTTTGTGCAAACTAGCTCTGCAAAGTTCTTTCCCTTCTTCTCCCTGGATGAGAGACTGATATCCCAGCTAAGAATTTAGTAATTTCATCCTCTTTATAAAAGAAGTATAGCCTAGCTAAGCTTTCAACTCCTCCTTTGGATGTTAAAAATACATAGAATGAATTTGGTCTCGAGCACACTAAAACAGTAAATGACAGATACTGGAGAAATACTTTGTTTCCACATGTTTCAACACTTTATGAATTTTAAAGCCTTTGCTCATTGATAATGAATTAAATATACTGTATCTATGCAAATATATATAGAATATCTGAAGTTTAATAAACACACATTTTTTGTTAGAGACACAACATACATATTTTAGGCTAAGTGTCATCAACAGTTCTGTTTATATCTCATTATATATTTGAATGTCATGTTAAAAGTAAAGATAGGGACTGTCCTGGACAGGGCTCAGCTGACAGGCACTTTTATTTTAAGATTTCAACATTATTACCATAACATCACATGTTTGTATATGTGTCAGCTGTCACAGTTTAAAGAAATATAAATGCCTTCCAAAACAAAATGTTTACAGGCAGATGGTGATGATAATGATGAGGACAAGAAAATTGAAATTGGTATGTTTGAATGAATATGTAAAATAATTATTTCCAAAGGGTCTTGCAAACTTAACAGCTATATACTCTGCCTTTTTTTTTTTGCATCTTCTTTCATTGAATGGTATAATTCACACCTAGAAGAGCAAACAAAGATCATTATCTCAATATAGCAAACATTCTTTTCCTAAATACATAGACATTCAGAATCTACTTTCCCTATTTTGTTGCTAGAAGGATGCTCTCTCTGCTAGGAGACCATAAACACTTCACCGAGCACATCTCAGATACTACAACCGAGATGAGTGCACTCTGCTGTATTTCCACTTAAGCTGATCTTTGTCTTGAGACTTACTGAAATATATTCTTGACTTACACAGTTTAGTTTTAAGTGTAATTAAAATAGATAGTTCCAGCATTGACTGTTGGCTGTTAATTAATATTTTATATCAATAATTTTATATTTGAGAAGAATGGAAATATATTAAATATTGACTAAAGTAGTCATTAAAAATGAATGGGTTTTTTTTCTGCCAAGGCAAATTCTTTATAAATGAAGAATACAATATGACACATACTCTATTAGAGCCATGCCTATTAATACTCAATTTACAGCTTCTCTTGAGCAAGTGTAGTGTCCACAAAGTGTCTGTGTGAGAAAAGGAGCAGAATGAGTATTAAGAAGGTGATAATTTTACTTTTCACTCTTCCACCCTTATATATTTGTATCTAAGATACCAAGAGTGGGTTGAGGTAATAAAATGTCCTTTTGTACTCTACAGAAGACTGGAATTCCATTCACTCTTGTCGTGGTTCTGACTGTTTCTACTTTCTGCTGCTTGAACATTTTTCCATTTCTCTTTTCCATTTTAGATTCTTTGCCTTTTGCTCCTGCTGCTTAGTGTAGAAGACAATGTATAAAATACTCTGTTTAAGAAAGAAAATGGGGTGGTAGAGATGATATTTCCTTTGACTTGTTTTAAAACATGGATTTGTTCTGTGACATTGGCATCAAACTTTAATTCTGACACTGTTTCTAGGTAAACATGGGCACATGGAAATGTTTCACCAAGAGAAAAGATAGTGGAAATTTTTTCCTGAAGTTGATTCAGTATAAACTGGTGCGTGTAGGAAAATGCGTTTGATCAGCAGTCATATTCTATTGTAGTGAATACCAGCTTCAACCAATCTTTGGATCATGGAAAACCTTGTTATTTCCTCCCACCAGAATATTCTTCACCGCTGCTGCATTTCATAATCCAAACTTAGTGATCAAAGCGAGTCATTTTTATTTCTTACACAGAAGTTTTTACCATTAGCGTATGAAAAAGCAGTTATTGAACATATTCTCTTTCTGAAAGAGCAGAAAGGAAGGGGTTATTTTTTGTCAAATGCATTTTTTTAGGGGCAGTACCATCATGTCTATCACTTTTTGCTGGAGATAGGCTGAAAGCATTCTGTTTGCATAATCAAAAATAGCTGTGTTCCAAGTACAGTATTTCCCATTAAACTCACCTTGCTTGACACCTTCAGTGCTAGATGGAAACACTACTAAATATCTTTATCTAACATGTTGCTGGTTTATTACACATGCTGATATTTCAAGTCTCCCATCCAAATTTTCTGTTTATATTTCCTTGATAGTGAATATTAGATTACAACATTTGTAAAGCTGACATCCACTCTGACTGTTTAATAAAAGCTTGTAATACTCACAAAAATTAAAAAAAGTTAAAACTTGAATTTAAATGAAACACTCAAGATGGATGAACTGGATGCTTTGCAGTAAGGTTTGATTAAAGATAAGATGATACTTTAAGGCAAAAGAATGAGTGGACTGCATGTCAGGAAATTTATATGTAAACTAAAACATAAAACTAGAATTTATTCTCAAGTGAAATGCTTCAAGAGTCATTGCATGACTAAGTTAAAGTAAATTATGCAAAGCACAGACTGTAGGGAACAATTTTGTAAATGAATTTTTATCTCTAATTTCCCAGGCTAAGAATATCCATGATACCAGCAAATCCTGTGTGGGGAAAGTGACAATTCCACTATGTTCTTTTAATGGATCATTGTTTTTATCGTTCTCTGGAGAACACTTAACAAACAAGGGATTCTATCTTGAAACCATCAAAGGATATTTTTACTGCATAGGATATCTGTCCACAATGGACCCAAAAGAAGAGTCAGAAGCAATGAAAGGTAGAACTGCCAATTTCTTCAGCCCTGATCTGCCCAGACCACTGGACAGAAACTGATTTGCCATTAAATGTCATAGAAATAAGAATTATTCTGTTGTTCTTTTAATTTTTCAGCCAGCAAGATAGACTTAAGATGAGCTGTTTTGTTCTTGTAGGTTATGCTACTGTAAAATGATGAGATGTTGCTGTTGCCTAGAAGACAGTGCTGCTGTAAAGTAATTTTATGGATATCTCCCATCACCACAAAACATTTGGAAATTTCAAAGCCTTAAGCAGAAATTACTTTGAAACATTTAAATTTTGTTGCAGGACAGATTATTCCAAGGAATTTAGTTAGCTCCTGGCCCTTCCCAACCATCTTCATAAACTGAAAACTACATAAATGCTCACAAATTACATTCCATGGAAGAATAAAATACTCTGGAAAACCCACATAACACTTCACATACACCAAATCTATGCATATATACTAACAGGTATTTCTAGGCTAAGAAAAAGAGATTTTTCTCTAATATTACCTTTGATCTTCTGATCATCTTATATTTCATCTAATTTCTTTAATTCAGTGCTAACAGTATCAAAAAGTCTTTCATGTTATAGACATAAGTGAGTCCTAGATATGTATATTCCTTTCTAGGTCAGTCTTGATTCAGATTCATTTGACAGCCACTCACTGACCACAGATAAGAAAAGTAATTAAGATGATATTGAAGACATATATGCTTTGAAGCATCTAATCAAAAGCTATTTTTGTTCTCTGAATTAATTTTTAGCTAGTCTGATACTTGAGATCAAATGTAGAAAGAAGGATCTTATTTCTACACTTAATGCAGCAGAACAATCAATTATCAAGATGGAGTGAAAGCAGAACTACTCATATTCTTAAAAGTCAAGCTTAATATATTCAAATGTGACTTTTCTGCTTCAACCAGTTGGAGATTGTCCTGGTTTGAAAGACAGGTGTTTGCTAAGGAAAGCAGAAGCTTCCCTTTGGACTGAAAAAAAACGTGATTCTTTGGATTATTATAATTTTGGAATTAAGAGAGCTCTCAGGCAAAGATATGGGGGTAGGAATAACAGTTCTTTACTAGTATATCTAACAAGACAAACAAGAACAACAACAGCTATGAAATTACCCACAAACAGAACAGTAACTCAGTCCCAGTGTTTTTTGGCTGCAGGCACCTTTTCCCTGAGCTGCAGTTCCCGGTGCTGGGGGCGGGCGGGTCCCGCAGAGCCGCAGGAGGGCTGGGGGTGATGGCAGCGCTGTCCCAGGGGGAGAGAGAGATGGAGAGAGAGCTCTCCGCTCACGGTGTGGGTCCCGGTGATCAGCAGAGTGCTGGATGGTGGCAGGTTACAGCGAGAAGGGAGCAGGGCAGGGTCCGATGGTGGTTTCCCGACGCTGGGATGGCAGGGATGGGACACAGGTGGCGATCGTCCTTCTCGTCCCAACTCCACGGGGGAAATGGGCCGAGGCCCAGCCTTCCGCTTCCTCTTCTGGCTCTTTGAATCTCGCGGGGTTCCCTCTTCCCTCTTCCCTCCCGTCCCCTCCCCCTTGTCACCAGGGCCCAGTCAACAGGTATCTTAGCATGACAATGGGGAAAATTCCACAGAGGGAAAAAAAGGAGAGAACTAACCCTCAACAGAGATGTAGCTCTCAAGGGTATAAATCTTGTTTAGCATTATTAAAAATAAATGTTATGTTTTCTAAGTCTTTCTTTACTTTAGTATAGAGGAAACAGAAGAAATTCTCCGTAGGAGGTAGGAATGCATGAGTAGGAAATACAGTTCCAAGTCCTCCTAGACTTACTTATGTGGGAAGATAGGTTTGTAGGGATAGTGCAAAAGGCAATTTTCTTCAATGAATTACAGCTGTACTGCTTGCTGAGAAGTGGAGACAGCTTTGCCTGCCCAATGAGGATGAAGGTTGCAAAAGAGTGGGTCAGGCAGTTGAGAGCAAGTTGCAGTTGCAGTTTGAGCTCTGAAGTCTGCTGCAGTTTGGGATGGACTCTGCTGGATGTGCTGTGAGACAGAAGGGATGTGTGACTGTGCAAGGGACAGATAAAGTAAGAAGATGCTGTGTGGGGAGTAGACAGGTTAGGTGGCTCGGAAAGGGACAGCTTGGGGTTTAGCCAGTTATGCTGTAAGAAGAAGGAAACTTGCAGAGAGGAGAGGAGTCAGAGCTGTGTGGAGCTGCCTGTGAATTAGAGGTGCCTGGAAGAAGGTAGGAGTAGTTTTTAATAAAAGACTGGTGATGATGTTAATCATGTTTGTCTTGATATAATTACTGCATACTCATATTTAAAGTGAATGGCAAGGGAGATGTGTAGAAAGATTTTTTTTCTTTTGTCATTAAATTAATTTCAAGAGTACTATAGTGCCTGAACCAAATAAGGATGATTGTGAACTAAATGAACTCAACAGAAGTCTTCTGGACTCTTTAAAGTGGTGGCTGTAGCCTAAAGGAATTATATGGTGGTGATGCACTGGAACAGGTTGTTCAGACAGGTTGTAGAGCCCTCATCCCTGGAACTGTTCAAGGCCAGCTGGAAGGGGCTCTCAGCAACTTGGTCTAGTGGAAAGTGTCACTGCACTTTGCAAGGTACTTGAAACTAGATGATCTTCAAGGTCCCTTACAGCTGAAGCCACTTTAAGGTCTCTATGGGTCTATCAAAGGATAGCTGCCACACGGCATCATGCTCAGAATGTGGATCTGGGGGAAGAAGAAAGGAGGAGGATGTTTGGAGTGTTGATGTTTGTCTCCCCAAATCGCCACTACATGTGGTGCAATTGTTTTCCAAATAGAACACCTGCCTGACTGTGGGAAGTAATGAATGAAGGTCTTTTCTGGCTTTGCTTTCATATAGCTTTTGCTTTACCTTTTTAATTGTCTTTATCTTAATCCATGACT
The DNA here is from genome assembly GCF_963662255.1 of Cinclus cinclus. Lineage (NCBI taxonomy): Eukaryota > Metazoa > Chordata > Aves > Passeriformes > Cinclidae > Cinclus > Cinclus cinclus. Next base: position 12,911,430 of record NC_085048.1, on the reverse strand, counting down.
TTTCTCACTATTACACTTCTAACAGTCTTCCCATCCCTCCAGGGGCAAGTTAACAAAGGCCTGTGGGATGTTAACCTTCCCATCAGAATTAATCCACAACACTGTATGAGAATTTTTTAAAGTGAGTCTTTCTTCCCCTTGGCTTTCTTCCTCTTTTCTGTTCAGTATCATTGACCCAAAGACCTGCTTTTACTGTAAAGTACACAGAATTCAGCTTAGCCAAATCTTCTCTGTATAGCACAATTAACCTTAGTTGTCCTAATTGTATGCTTGAATGGTGGGTGAGGTAGTTGTATAAAACATTCATGTGTTTTTCTGTCTTTCAGCTTATGAACTGTTTATGACAGGTGATTTGTTGTAGTTGCAGTAGCATCTATTATATGATAAATGCTGCAACCTGCATAGTGAATACAGAATTGAAATTATTAGCTTTTTCTGTTCTCTATCTTCCAAAGTTCTGTAATGCTTTTTTAGCAGTAAAAAACGAAACTCTGTGAATTGCAAAATGTCTTATAACACTAGGCAGAGAAAAATTAAAGTATTGCCTTGAGTTACATAGTAAGCTTTCAATTCTGCAATCTATTTTTTACAATTTAAGCAAATGCAATCAAACCTCTGGAATAACTCCAGTGCTACTGTGACCCTGAGTGCTTGTGAGACTGGGATCCCAGGTGAACCCCCTTCAGTTTTTTTGGTACTAAGCAGAATTTATTGTTTTATTTTGTAGGAAATTTTGCTTTCACAAGTGCAGAAATACACTTGTTTTCTGTGGAACTTAATAATGTACAGGAACTTAGTGGGTTTTTTTTATGCATATCAAATGCTAATAATAATAAAGCAGAGATCCAAACTCCTGTCTTTCTAAATATTACATATGAATTACAGCCATTTCATGCCACCTGTACACAACAGCCCAGAGAAAGACCTCAGCTCCCCCCATACACATGATAGCAGCATGTAGAACTTTATAATATTTTACCCTGTGCAATTGTGTGTGTTCATGACTAATTAAATTTGAGCTTTGAGAGTCACAGCTAGAAACTATGATTCAGTATTGATCAAAATAGATTTATTAGTTTCCATCACCATCATACTCCATGGGAGATTAGTCCCAATTCAATAGACCTCAAAGAACAATAAGCACATGAATTTGCTTTGATGTGCAAAGTTTGCTGTTTCAAGTTCATTTATCTGAACCTCAACAATAATGTAAGCATTTCAAAATATGGAGTTCAGGCATAGTTGAATTTTTTATTAGACTTTATTGGGTAAATGCTTCATCAGCATTACAAAGTCAAGACAGTTAGGAACATTAAAAAAAACCTGATGTGTTCACTTCATGTTATTTATTTTCATTTTTTTATAAAACAATATGAGACACTTAAGGGTAGAATTGTCTAAAATATCACTCCTAGTGGGCATTTCTATTGCAGAGCTTAATTCTGTACTGCTGTTTTGGATAGCTACTCTTCTTTTCCAGCTGCTATTACAGCCAGAGCACAGGTGCTTTAACTCACTGCAGAATTTACAGGAGACCTACCACCTCCCTAGGGTGATATATGATGACCATATTTCAAAGTGACTATGCAGTCATTCAGAGGTTTGTTTTTTGCTCCATAAGCTCTGCTCTGCTTTTTACTATCTTTCTATATTTAGGCAGAATCTATACTAGATTCTTTTTGAAGTTCCTCCAGACTTGTCATTTTTCCAGTACTTTTCTCACTTTAAAAATTCATAGTAGTATTGCTCAGTTGGGACTGCTTTATAACCTGAGTTTCAGAGCCTATTCAGCTGAGAGATTGATTGAATACTGTGGTTCATGTAGAGAATGGACCAATGGGTCTGGTCTTTATTTCCTCTGAGTGAACAGCTTTTGCTTACTCAGTCATTGATTTAGTCATATTCCTTCTACGTTTAACCTTATTTTCTAATATTGTTATAAGTTTTTAATAAAAAAAAGACCTGAACGCTCACAAGCAAGATCCTTATTGTGCAATCTTATGAGATTGTCTGAGGAAGCTCAACAGGACCCAAATCAATTGATGTCTCACAATAAACAACATCTGGTGTAAATGACTGAAATATTGTCATATTTCATGCCCCAAAAGAAACAGTGACCTGCTTGAGAGAATTATCTCAAAATCACCATTTCATTATTTTAAGTTAAGATTTTTGTCTTAGATTCACCAGTGGTAAAACAGAAAGCCCACAAAGGACAAGAAACACAGTCTTTGGGTATGAATGACAAACAACTCTTGTAAGGTTTGAAAAATTCAGAATAAAGACCATCTTCACCTTTGTGATGTCCTAAGAACACATTGCTTTGCAAGCAGAATAACAAAAATAGCAACAAAAATTACTGAAATAATGTAAGTAGGATGAGTTAGATGGTGAGACGGGAGTATGTCTCTTGCTAGTTTTTCTTACTTTAAAAAGAACTTACTTTAAAAAGAAACTTACTTTAAATTCACTGACTTCCTGTGCATCATCTAACTTTGTGTAAGACTGGATATAGACAGTTCAGGCATTTTCTATGATTCTCCTAGGTACTATAATGTGAATATTGAAAACAGTCTACAACCGTTTGCAATTTGTTCTGATTTTACTATGAGAACAGACTGTATACTATTGAGTTAGTGTTACATTGTTTTGTTTTTCTGAGAAAAATTGGCAGAATGATAGAAGTAGGTATTCAACAAATTTAGTATTTGTTGAAGCACCTGACAGGTTATTATCACAAATCACAAAAAATATACAGTTGCTTACCCATTTTAGAGCCAAATTCACAGCTTTTTGATACTGTTAATATAAAAATAATATTTAGGGTTTTTTATTATTATGAAAAATCTGTTACAGCCCCATATTTTAGTCAATGTAAGTGCATGTATGATTAATGAAATTAAATCCAAACAAAGTTGCATCACATTCAGATCTTTTGCATTCCTTATCTGAAGCTTAATATACTTTCAAAATAAACACTGGCAATGGTGTTTCTCGTTGAAAAACCTATTCAGACTTTTTTTTTTTTTTTTGAAGTGTGGGCTGGAAACATGAATTAATATGAGATTTTCAGAAGTATGTGTCATAAGAGCAAAACAGCTGCTTATTTGGCTGAGAGTTTATGCAGCTGTATTCTCTGGTCTAATCAGAATAAGTTTTTTTTCTCACTACGATGTAAAAACTGGGAGAAACTGTTTGCATTCAGAAGTTCTAATGATAGACACTCAAATATGAAAGTATTGACCTTTACTCTGTGCATGGAATTAGAAGACTCAAATTGCTGTGACTTTGTGCTATTATAATTGAACATGTTGAGAAATGGTTCCCTTATGTTTAGAAGACATATAAGAGCATTTCTTCCACTAAAAGAAACTGACTCATTATAATAAAATTAAAGAGATCAAAAGTCAAGAGTAAGTTTTAACAGCCTTAAATAAGAGAGAGGATAGCAATAAAATGAAAAAAATTCAGGTCTTAAGTGAGAACAGCCCTAAATAATCTCTCCAACAGAGTAGAGCAGAAAGCATAAGCTTGTAGTCTTTTTCTTTGTTCCTAACACTTCCAAAGGGTGCTTCATTGTTCCAGTTCAAAACAACATCATGGCATGACAAGATTATGACCCATTATGATGCAGGCACTGCAGGAGATACTATCAATAAAAGGTTAAATTATGTTTTAAAATAAATATTCTCACAGGCTAATGGGCATAAATTGGGTCCTGTTAAAAAGTTCCTCTTCATAGTTGATGTCTTTGTTTCTACATTGTACGGTGTTACACAGTTCAAGATGGTTACAGTGGATGAAGAAAAAGAAAGTTCTCCATTCTAGTTATTCTGACTGTAGGCCAGGTACAAAGTGTACTCACTGGCAGAGCATTCGCATGCAAGTATGGAATTGATCTTGTGTTAGTATCATGCAAGACGGTTTATCAGCACAAATTTCTCTGCTATCACACACTATAGCATGGCTGACTCAAATGTGAAAGTCTGTCATATATATCTGCACTAAGTCAAGTGAGTTGCTGCTCATTATGGTCAGCCTGCTGGGGATGCTCTGTTCCTGGTAGGATGCTGCTTATTAACCTCATAGACTATTTATAAAGGCAGTGGGCATATGTTATAAAAACCAAAACTCCTCTCTGGGGATTTGTATACTGGGTTTGTGAGCCTATTGAAAGTGTAATAGCATGACTAATAAACAGAAAATTAAGGTATTGTCATACTTAAATATATTTTGGTCAAATTTCCAGTTTTAAGAGAAAATAATATTTGTGAAGTTGGTAGAATTATTTGGGTTAATGGAGCTTTGCAATTTCTCCAGTATATCACAATAATGAAGTGAAAAAATGTCTGAAGAACACTTGTAATGCTGTGCTTTACTGTTACTAATTGGTGTGCTGTCTTTTCCATAAGTCAAATGATAGGGTCACAGAGAGATGCAAGTTGAATGGATCAGAATCCAAATCCATTACAAAAAGTGATAATATAAGAGCAATAACATAAAATACAGCTTTTTATTTGCCATTTGGAAATGCAAGAACAGATAAATCAAAACTTGCTTTTTATAGGCATCACCTCTTAATCACTTGGCAGATCTTAATCTTGGAAGGTGTTTGCTGTGAACAATCTGCACTCAGACACTTCAACCCTGACTGATTGTAATTATCCTTAAATATCTTGGTAGTAGAACTGACTTCCATCTCTAAGCAGAAGTAAAATAAGGATGAGGTTTGGCTCAGGGAGTGCAAACTAATTTAATATAGAAGATTCAGTATTTTGATGTCATGTCACTGTCTGTTCAGCAGATTGTAGACATAAGATTTCATGAAAGAGAACATAACCAAAAGATGAAGTCTTATCTTCTGCCATTTTCAAAGTCTGTCTAAAGAAAGCTATACAAGCAAAAACTTAATTATATTTTCTGTTTGAATAAGCCAAATACAGAAAGAAACTGAAGACAGGAAAAAATCATAGCCTCTGTGTTTAAGAGCACAGAAACCTTAAAAATTAAATTAAAGCATAGAAAGCCAAAGAATTTAAAATTTATGATCTTACTGATATAGATGCCATACAACATGCAAAAGTTTTAGAGGTTTATTTTTCTATTAAAAGGAAATCAGGGATGCTAGAGAAATAGCACTCATACAGAAGAAATACCATATTTAAAATTTTTAGATCTTCACTAAAATACCAAAATATCAAGTTCTCCTGAAATCTGAGCTTTGTAAATTGTTTCAAACTTTAAATGTGTTTCACTTGCAGGCACATTATTGTATTTGGTAATGGACGGAATGAACTAATTATGCCTGACTCCAGGCATAAATACATATTTCCATGTTTAAGTATGTTCAGTTTAAGCCCAGTGGTAAGGATGTGCTTGTCAGTACTTTGTTGTGCTGGTTTTGGCTGGTGTAGTCAGTTTTCTTTGCAGGCTGGTGTGGGGCTGTGTTTTGAATTTGTGCTGAACACAAAATTAATAAGACAGTTGTATTTTTGTCATTGCTGAGCAGGGCTTGCACAGAGCCAAGGGCTTTTTTTTCTGCTTTTCTTACTATCACACTGGTGAGGAAGTTGGGGATGGTTGGGAGGAGATACAGCCAGGAGAGGTGACCCACATGGACCGAAGGGAGAGTCCATACCATGTGGCATCATGCTCAGTATATAAAGTAGAGGGAAGAAGGATGGGGAGGATGTTTGGAGTGATAGAATTTGTCTTTCCAAGTCACTATTTAGTGTAACAGGGCTCTGCTCACCTGGAGAGGGCTGAACATGTGCCTACCCTTGGAAAGCAGTGAATTATTTCCTTGTTTTGCTTTGCCTGTGTGCCTGGCTTTTTCTTTCCCTATTAAACTGTATGTATCTCAACCCACACAGTTTCCAGCTTTCACCCTTCTGATTCTCTCCCTTACCCTGCTGGTGAGGGAGTATCCAAGTGGCTGCGTGAGACTTTTTTTGTTGGCTGGGGTGGAACCCCAATATTTGATGTTGTAAAGAGATTCAGAGTGTAAAACAGACACAAAAATTGTCTTGGGAACACAAAACATGAGAGGAGTTCACAGAAAATACTTATTTGGGAGAGTTGTTAGATTTCTAAGTACCATATTAAAAAAGCTTGTAATAAAATTATTTTTAACAAAGCTATATTACTCATCAACAAAACATAATAATGATAGTAGGGGTCTTGTTCTACTGTTTATTACAATTGGAACATGGAAGGTTTATTTTAAGTGGGGATGCTTAAAAAAGAAAATGTAGCTTCTGTAAATTGTCTTCCTCAATCCTATTTTTCTTCTCAGATATATTTGCTTGGTAAAACACTCAGATTTTAATTTGGCAGAATTTAATCAAGGTATTTTGGGGCAGTACATCTAATTGATCTAGAATTTAAATTACGGGACAGTCTAAACCTTCTCTGTGCTTATGAATGAGATAATGACTTATGAATAGATATTGGTTGAGATGAAAGACTGCAAAAGAGTAGAAATGGCAGCAATGTGGTCGGCAGCTTCCTTTCTGTAAAACATAAACCATGAAGATGCCATTCTCAGAAGGATCTGATAGTAAAAAAATAGATTTAGTTTAGTGCTGCACTGTCTCCAAGTAAGGCATTTGGACAATTCTGAATCAATAATTCAGATTCTTTCTTCCAGATCAGGAAGTAGGAAAAAGGTGGTTAGAAGGGAGTAAGAAATTTAAAGGCTGAGGGGCTTTCCACTTTTTTATTTTTTTTTATGAGCTTTGTATTATTTCAGGGCTACAATGAGAATCACTTAGAAACTGAAACACAGATCTCATTTTTTTTTTTCAAATTTCTTACAGATAGTAGATAAGTAAGTCAGCTTTTATCATTCTGCTTTGTAAATATTGAGTTTCTCCATTTGACTTATTTGTTGTTTTGGCTTCCCTATACTCCGCCAATTGTTCCAGTGACTTTACTATCATTACTTTAATAACATGTCAGGTCAGTTCTGTATTCATACTGGAAATATTGATTCCAGTAAAGCTGCATATGAACTGACAACAGCCATGCTGAATTTCTGGCACTGTTATGCAGAACATTCTTGTTTTTACTATGTAGATAATTAATTTCCATCTTCCCTTAGTTCTCTGTAAGTTCTTACATTATCTTGTAGAACAGATCTATATGTTTTATTAAAATATATTATAATTATTTTTATTCCTTCTGACCAGATTCTCAAGTGTTCTGTTTTCTGTTTCTCCATTTTGTATCTTCTTGCATTAGCCTCATTAAAAAAATCCAATGTACATTTTAAAAAAGTGATAAGAACTTAATGCCAATGTCCAGATAGTTTAAATTCTCTGAAGTCAATATATTTTACTATATTATAGAATCCCAGATATGCTGGTAAATAGTGATATTGCATCAAGGTTATTTTTTATTATAGTTTATTTAGGCCAACTTTTATCACAGTTTGAGATGTTAAATTTTGACCTTCTCTTACATTCTTAAGTGAAAGATCCTAAATCATAATTCCAGCAGTAATAAATATTTATTACATTCAGCTCTTCAAGAGACTATATTCTTTTGAAGATAAATCAATGGAATTAATTTAAATGGTTACAAGCTTTTATGTGTAGGAAATGAAAGACTGGTTCTGCACAATGGGCCATACCTTAGACAAGGAATATTTTAAAATTACAGAGAAAACTAAAAAAGGTATGTCTGTCTGTATGCATGACTGCCTATACAACACTTGACAAAAATCACAAAATCACTCACTATATTTGTTCATCAAGGTGATACAGATTAGCCAAGCTCCTGTATACAGATGGAGAATTTAGCCACTGTTAAAGCTTTGAGATTTCAGGGTATATTTGTGAGTTCTGATCTCTTTGTCTGGGATCTATTTTGTGCTGCAGATGCCTTAGTAAGTGATGCAAGTGCCATCCTTCCTAAAATTTCAGGTGCATTCACTTAAACTCTTTCAGAGTTACATCTGTTGTAAGACAATTTACCTCTGACCAACTCAACTCTTTCAGAAATAAATCAAGGAAGAAAAGAGCAGAGGTTTAGTAAAGGAATATGCTAACTGCAATGAGCTTAAGAATAATAAAAGCTAAGCAGTTTGTTTGGAAAACTGATATCTTTTATAAGGAATTAATTGATTGAAAGGTTCTTCCTCCATCCCTAAACCTCTTCCCTTGTTTATATTTGCAGACTATGGGGAATACAACACCAGCAGGATGGAGAGGAATCCTGCACTGCATGGAAGTTGTGTGAAAACAAGTTTAGAATAAAGTTTAGAAACATCCCATGTCCCAACATGTACCTGTTCTCTTACTTCCAGCTGCTCCATGTAAAGTAAGTAAGGGTAATTTTGCATGACAGTTACATACAACAGTCTTTAAACCAAGAGATGGGTTTTTAATCCTTTTTCCACTCAACACACTGCTAAAAGCACTTACTTTCATGCAAAAAATGCTGTCAAATACTCCTGTTGAAACCGCTTCCGTTGTCCCTCTCCTTGTTGCACAGTTAAGTCATGTTTTTCTCCACTTCAGGCTTATTCCAAGAAGCATATCAGATCTGCTGCTTTTTCCAATTTATTGTCGATATTTTTCACTTCTCATTGTGTGAAAAGCTGCTGAAAGCTTTACACCATTTTCATTGTCCATTTTTTATGTAATGAAGGTAAAGAGAACAAATAAATTAGTTAAGACTGTAATTCAAAATATGCTTATGTGCATCCTGGCTTTCTTGCTATTAGAGTAAATTTCCTAGAAGTTACTTTGGAGATTTGCCAAGGAAAGTACCTGTTCTCACTGACTGTAAATTTTAGAAGAAAAAATCCTTAGCAGCAAAATAGAAAACTTTTGGGAAAATTTACAACTAACGTATTCTTTTTATAGACTGGGAAACAGTGTATTAGAGTTTATTTTTTAAATATTCTGTTCGACTGATAATATTATACTAATCCCAGATGAAGCAATGTGTTCAAATATAGCTCGAGCTTTTCATGGTATTCAAGCAATATCCCTGAACAATTAGTTTTGACAGTTAAGAGTTACAAATTTTGTTCAAATCAGTACACTCTTGCTTTCCATAGCAAGACTGATAACAGCATGTTTTTAAGGTGTTTCATTTAATGCACTTTTGTCCAGGTCTAGAACATTAAAGTAACCTTAAATTATTAGATATACTCTTTGGATCAAATGTGGCTGACCTTCATATATTTCAGGCCACTTTTTTACTTTTCTAAGGATGTTTGTAGCACCAGAGCTGTGTACATTAGACTGTTCTACACGGACCAGTTGGCTAGGTTTACCTTTACCAAAAAAAAAAAAAAAAAAAACAACAACAAAAAAAACACAATCGTTTTGAAAAGCACAATAATATTTTTTCTTGTTGTCTCTGAAACCTATATTTTTTTTAAGAGTTTGAATAACAAGCTGTGAGCTGCTGAAATATTAAGGGTTAATGACTCAAAAAATTGGCCATTTGCAAAAACAGCATGTGCTTTGCTGAGCCTCCCCCCCTCCATCAAAATGAAGGTTTTGAGACAGATTAGAGAGAAGGATGATAAGAAACAAAATCTGTGGAAGAGGGATAATGTTTTTTGTGATGTCAATTTCCTCACACAAAGCCATTGAACTTGGTGTTTCACAGACTTCCCCCACCCCTGAAGGATCAAGAAGATAACCATCACTTTTACCAACTGACATTTTATCTCTACTTTCTTCCTTCCTCTTTATGTAACCAAAAAACAACATGGGTAAGTCCTCTGAGCCATCTATCATGCCATAATCTTGAAATAACCGTGAGAGATTTATCTAGCTAAAGCTCTTGGTGGCTCGTTTTGAAAGTGGTCTCCAAAGTGTTTTAGCTGCCTTCCATTCTGGTTTACATAGAGGTTAAAAATCTCTTTTTGCAACAAAAGGTACATGACTCTACAACAGATTTTGATTTTTCAATTTCCTTTTAAAAGTAGCAAAAATATTTAAACAATTATTTCACCATGTCAGGAAATATTCCTACTTTTTAGTGGGAATCCCACACAATTAAGTAGTTACAGAACTGTATTACAATGTGAAAATAATAAGACTACATTATGAGCAACCATGCAAAATTGTTTCCAGCATTTTCTGGTTTATTTCTAAAATTCAACTATTTATATTTTTATTGTGGTTTTCAAGTTGATAAACATGGTCAATAAATGTGGTTTACATAGACAAATGGAGAAAGAAATAGAAGAAAACTGCACAAGCAACAATGCTACTATTTTAGTTTGTCTGGAAAATGATTTGGTGAAAAGTACCACAATCATATATAACATTTGCAGCAGCTTAAAAGCAACAAGGTGTTTTCCATTATTTGTACAATTCATGCTTTCAAAAGAAATATATGCTGTAGCCTAGGCAAGTCAGACATCGTATAATCTAGGTTGCTGCTAGTGGCACAATGAGCCTTTAAAACTTACAGCTTTGCTACCTGATATGAAAATATCTAAATAAATAAGATCCATTCCCAATTGTGCTCTCAGCTCACAAACATATTTTCTTTTCTCATAAGCCTGCCAATAGAAAGTTATTTGGTGGAACAATTTGTCTGAACTGAAAACAACCTTACCTGCCAGTTGAAAATAACATTTATTTCCCAATCTATTTATCCAAATTAAACTCTGAATCTGTGACTGTCATGGTAAGCTGATAACTGTACACTGATGTATATTATGCATTTTTAAATTATTGTGTCTTTGTTTGGTATCTGCTTTTGGGAGTTGTATAGGTCTTCTGTTTTAATTTTAGCTAACTAATTTTCCAGAATCTTTCCATTCTTCCTTGTGGTTACACTTCCCTAGCCCAGAGCTTTCAGCATTGTGGTTGAATGTCTCAATTATGCTTTTTGTTATCTGCCCCTTATAGGTTGTATCCAGACACATTCCTGCATCTTGCTTTGCAAGCATGGACGTTAACAGAAGGCCTGAGATGGACAAGGGGCAGAAATATATTTCATCCACTTTTTTAATTGATGATGTTTCACTGGACTGCATGATTGTATGTTAAAGAGAATAAAGATCATTTCCCTAACACATTTTGAGAGTCTATTTTCCTCAATGACCCCTTATTTATTATTTATCTACCTAATTTTTTAGTAAGTGATGTATTCCTGCTGGAGGACTAAGAATGCACCTTGCATGTAACTGATGACAAAATAATAAAGTATTTGTTTCTGTTTTCTTCTGTGAGCATTTTAGGTATCATGCCCTAAAAACTCCCAGTAAAAATAAGAAACTTCTTTTAAACAGGTGTGTGCAGAAATCATAAAATCACAACAAATATTGCATTATGTGGGGAGAAAGATTAAAGATGATCAAGTCAAGAACTTCAGGAAATATTTCCCCTTAAGACCCCAATATTCAATTGTTCTAAAGAGAAGTAAAGTTCTCCTATCCTCACACTGGGGGAAAATGAAGAATATGTCATTTGTTCAGGTATACATCAGTCCAGGTCCTGCACTAGGACTAGTATAAGGCATTAATAAATTAAGAATCTTTTTGAGATACATAGATAAATATTTACTTCAAATTGATTATTTCTCATGCACTAGAACCAAGAAAGAACTAAACTACCACAACCAACTTCTTTAGAGAATCTTTTTTTGTAAGTATGATGTTTTAAACATTTTTTTTAAGACTTAATATTTTCACTTGAAATAGCATGGAGTACTCTGATTATTTTCCATTTTTTTTGTGAGGACGAATGAGAAAACTACTGAGAAAAAAAAGGCAATGATTTTAGTCAAGAAGTGCATCATCTGAAGAATTAGGAAAATCCCAAAATATTAGTCTTTTTCATCCAGAAGGCTGTTAGTGGTGACTTTTTACATATGTCTTTTTTTTTTTTTTCCTTCTTTATATACAAGGGAGAACTGACTTTTTTTCATAGTAAAAAAGAAAAAAATATATCTATATATTAGTATGATTAGTGTGTGAAAGTATAGCTGTAGTGTATCTGTATCAAGAAGCTGATAGCACTCAACAGGTGTAAACTACTAGTACATATTGCCTTAATTCAAATGTTTGAAAGAAGTCTCTTGCCTCACATAAGTTTGTGAATGAGCCATTAGTACACTTGCTGTGTATCCTTCTTTGCCAAACAAGTAGCTAGCCCTAAGTGAAGAGAAGAAAAACATGAGCAATAACCACAGTTGCAACTTCTAGTTAACCTCCAAAGAGAAAAATCACATAGTAGAAGTCTGGGGATAAAGTGTTGTTTTAAAACCCTAAAAGTGATCTTTTATCTAGAGAAAACTATTAATAACACCTGGCACTATACACTGACCTCATAACATTTGTGGTTTTGATCCTAAGGTGCCTTTTGCCCCTTACCTGATTAGTCTTTGATTCTGGAAAAGCAGCTTAGAGGACAGAACTCTTGCAACCCTCTACAGAAATGTTTCTGTGCATGCTCTGAAAATACTTTGGACAATTTCAGGAGCTACCAGGTAAACGCACTGAGAAAATGAACTTGGTGATATTTTTGAAATTTGCATCATTTTGTGATGTAAAACTGTAGCATAAAAATGATTCAAGTTTGAGTCTGCAGTGTGAGCCTCAGAGTTCAGAATATGACAATGTTGGAAACACAATTTGATAAAAAGAATATTTGTGCAAAATCATATTTTAATATCCATGTTTTCACCTTTCCTCTATAACCTTGAGAACAAAATTTGGCAGAATTATTTTAATGTGATAGTCAAAGGAAATTATGATATATTTTCATTATGAGTATTTTGACTTTGAGAAGTTCTCAGACATAGGAAAAGAAGTAATGAAATGTCACTGGAAGGGGTAAAAGGCAAAATCTTATTATCCGTAAAGAAACCTACTGGCTTCTCTGACACCGGACTGTTATCCTTCAACTCCATCTCTTGTAAACCACACCTGATGGAAAGACAAAACCCAACAGCAAACAAACAAACAAAAAATCCAACTCATAATTACACTTTGTTTAAGGGAAGAAAGTGGATTTCAGTGCTGTGCAGCACAACCATCCCTAGTGACCCACCACTTACACACAGTCTCTGTAAACAGATCTGAACTAGTTTTGCAGTAGAATTCTCTGCAGCCACAATGGAGAACAGTGGAGAAGACAGCAAGACCATGAAACTATGATGGAATATTTCTTCTGCCAGAAAAATGAATTAATTGCAGTAGCTGTAAGAGTACAGGAGGTACTATGAAATGCCTTTTATGCAATGTACTTATTAGTCACTCTGCTTTAAATTTACCAAACAAGTATTCAAGTGACAGTCGTGTCTGCTAAAAGCCATTTTGTCAGCCGAACATTCCTTTTCTGTCTTTCGGTCATTTTTGGAAGAGGTATCAGCATAGGTAATCTAATCCAGTTGAAGAAGCGTGTCTTCAGCATTCTGGACTTGAATGTCACCTATATTCCCTGAATTTGGAAGTAATAACAGTTACAAAGCTTTATTGCAGACACTTCCACTTTACCCAAAGACTGCCAAAGACAAACCAACACATTTCATTGGACTTGTGCTGATTCCTGGAAGAAGTTGTTGCCTGTTTCTTTCACAGCTGGCATCTACCTGACATTGACTTCTCTTTCTTGACATCTCCTCTGGTTTGATGTCTCACATCTCACTTACATCTTTCCATTGATCCTTCACTGTTGGTTGCTGCTTCACCAATTCCTTCTGGCCTCTGTGGCTGTCCTCCAACTCCTAGAGAGTCGTTCCTAGGTCCCAGCCAGACCTAAATCTGTTCTTCCTCAATATCCTTCGCTAGTTGTTCAAAGCTCCAGGCTGCTCCAGATTTCCCCCTAATGCTCACAGGCTTCCTGCAATATCTGCCTCGTCCTTGAAGCTCTCCTCCTTTTTATTGTCAGACGTAGTCTCTCTGCCCCACTGAAATTTTTACTTTTAGCTAAAAAAAGACAATAAAGGAAAGATAAAGGCAGCATCCTAACACAGCTCTCATTCAAGCACAAAAGGAGCAGAAAATGCCTGAGGCTAGTAGGACAACGTAACCATATTGCATTTCTTTGAACTATAAAGTTTTCCTTCCCATGGGTCACTCAGTAGATTCAAGGATCTGGTTCCAAAGAGAACAGAGGTCAGTCAGTTTAAACAATAGGAAAACTGGCATTTTATGAAATGCAAAAAGGCTTATTTTTACAAATATGAGATGAAATTTTTCTTCGTGTTGCTTTTGAAATGGATTTTTCTGTGGAATTCCTTCACATAAATACTTCCATAATAGCAGCAAAAATATATCCAACTCTATCTATTTTCTTGTGTTAGTAGATAACTTACTCCTTGAAAAAAATGTCCTTTTGATTTAGAAAGCATAATTTAGAATCTGCATCAATATTTTGCTTTGAGAATCTGAATATTGTTGTATTTTTACATTATTGTCTGAATTTTTACACCATGGTATAAAATTTTCCTGGCGTATTTTGAAAGAGGTGAATGCAGACTGCTGCAGAACACTTTAACTTTCAGCCAAATAATACACAAAAAACTACATTATTTCTACAACTTTTTGTAGAATTGTGACATATAACATGACGAGGTCTCTATGAGCTGTCTTACTGTCCTTGAGCTGAATTATAAAATTACAGTTTTCATAATTAGGAGACAATTAAAAGCTGTGACTATTGTCTGGCTGTCAGCTTCTTCAAGGCATGGCAGTGAATGAACCTGCATGGAAAGTTTGTGTTCAAGGTCACATAATTTCTTACCTGAAGGAGAGCACAAGCTCTCACTGTGAGGAAAAGGAAACCGACCTGCATTTGAACCCCAGCAGAAAACATTCAGATAGCCTTTAATTCCAAAATAAGCTGATTTGGAAAATAAACCACGGTAAACCTCCGTTTATGAACCTGTGCACACTGTCTGCTGCGAACTGCAGTTTTCCTGTGTGTTGCTGTATTCCTCAAGCAGGCAGACTGCCTTTGAGATCAGCACAGACTCAGAGCAGGACAGAAATGTCGTTTTCCTTTTGCCCCTCATGGTTTCTATTCTGTCTTTTATTGAGACCAACACAACCGCACCCAAACACACTACCTAGAAGTTTAAACTGCATTTCTAATCAAATATTTCTTCATCCATCCTTCATCCCTAGAAATAGGCTGACAGGTAGAAAATGTGAGCTGTTATCCCACTTTTAATTTTCAGAAAGACTTTTGCTGAACATGATGTTGTATCTGCTATTCTTCTTTGGTTGCTTATTACCAAAAAGACTTGCTGCTTTTACAATTCAGAAAACCTTAGC
This sequence comes from Cinclus cinclus, assembly GCF_963662255.1. Classification (NCBI taxonomy): domain Eukaryota; kingdom Metazoa; phylum Chordata; class Aves; order Passeriformes; family Cinclidae; genus Cinclus; species Cinclus cinclus. The sequence goes on along the minus strand of NC_085048.1, from coordinate 12,896,174 downwards.
TAAGACTTCTTGGTCCATTAAAGCCACGTTGCTCTTGGCACAGATTTAGAAGCAGCATGGAAATGATATAAGTAATTTGTCCCAGGCAGGACAACTCTGTTGAAGTCTGGCAGCAGAGGTTTTCTCTGCCTAGACCAGATGTACTTTATGGATCACAGTACAAAACAGTTGTTCCAATATTTTTTCAAGGTATATCTTCTTCTTATGAGACAGTGAAGCCAACTCACATTGTCACAAGTACATTTTCTCTTTCTTCTATGATCACTCCTAAAATTTCTTATTCTCATTTCTTGTTCTGCACTAAATTTATTTTGAAAAAAATTATTTTTTTCAATTTTATAAATAATCATGTAAATAAATGTAAGGATAAGGAAATTTATAATATGTAGTATAAGCTGATGCATAATGTAGTTTTATATGTAAAATAGCATGTAATTTTATAATAAACCATTGTTATTTATAGTAATGTAAATACACTTAAAATGCTACAAAAGGCCTGCGAGCAATTTTGTGCTGTTTAAGGACAGAACAATACAAATATTTAGCCATACTTATAAAAAATAATGCATTTCATAAATTCTAAAATATAGAATACTTCACATTTTTCTTACTGAATATTGTGTTCATTTTACTGGAAAATTAAAAAATTATATCTATTATCTCTTAAGAGTTTTATAAACATTCTGTTATTGAACATTCCAGTGAAAAAATATTAGTATGAGGACATGTATAACAATGAGAAGCACTAAAATACAAGATCTATAAAAGTTAATCTGAAATGATTTGGCAGTGGCATTGAGATAAAAAATAATCTTCACATTCTATCTCATAATGGTTTTCTTTATGATAGTTTTCTATGTGAAATTTAAATAAATAATTCCTGTCATTAGGAAAAATACCACCCACAGTTTTAAAGACAAGTAAGAATATGTTTATATGTATGAATCAGAAATATACAGTCAGTTATAAAAGGATTGCCTGTGCTCCCCAAACCATCTACAGTGTTGCTGCAATATCCATAATTAACTAAACATCCCAAAATAATGTCTGCATATTTCTGAAGATAATTTTAACTCAATATCTTTTTGGAAGTATATTCACTGTGCTATCTTCAGTGAGCCCACAGTCTGTTCAAAAATGACTGAACATGCAGGCACATACAGCACTAATGTTCACATATGAACATCTAGAATGCATGATCAAATCAAGAAGAAATATATCCATGCAGGATTCAATGTAAAAGCACAGGGGAAAATATAACTGAACCGAACTTTAGTACTAATAACTTTTATTTATCTATTATCCTCATCCATCTGTCTGCCAGTCAGTAGTTTACGAGGAAATTTGGTCTGGTTCCCACTGTAGTATCAGACCTCTAGTACAAATTCCCTTGCAGTCTTAATTGCCTTGGAGATTCTGAAATGGTTTTTCAATCCATAAATTTCTATTTCAAATTAATACTATGAAGGCATATAATTAATATCTGAAAAAAATACTTTTTTTCTCATTGTCTTCATTTTCTGTAAAAATTGCAATTTTGGCCAATAATTACTATTATTAATACCAAAGTAACAAATTACTGTAAAAATAGCAAAAGTGAAACAGTTTTTAAGAGAATGAAAGAAAGAAAAGAAGATTTTCAGATTTAAATAATTTTTATTATGGATGTTTATAAAAGTTTATATTATCAGAATCATTTTATAATTCCCATTATTTATCTGCCTATTGATATAAAATTAACTACTCTGCAATTGATACACTAGAGGGAGTACTTATGACTCTCAAATTTTTGGGATTTCTATAATTTTTCAGAGTCTGTTTTAATTTAGAGAGAAAAAATTCTCTTGCTTGACATGAAACGAAAATATTTTGCAGAAGTCACTGTAAATGATGAGTTGTTCTGAATGAAAAATGTACTGAGATATTATTTATTTTCCCAAATGGAACAGAATTTTAAAGAAAACGTCACTGGCTTACATAAGATTGATTTTTAACAAGTTTCGTATCCAAAACGATGGTAATCAAAAAAGAAAAAAACTATTTTAGTGTTTCCTAAGTGGATGCTATCGTTGCCATGATAATTACAGTCTATTTCCCCCTTTTCTTCGCCATGTGATTGGTTAATGTCTGTAATGAAGAACAGATGCAGTAGTAAAGCAAATTTTCACAAATGGATCTGTAACATGACTGTAATAGTACTATGATCTCTCACTTTTTGTTTGCCAGATATACAGCAGCCCCAAAAATCTGGGTGAGATAGAGAGGCTTTGGTGGGCACCTGCCATCCAGGCAGGGTCATCCTGCCAGAGGCAGAATAAGACTCTTACACTTCTAGCACAACCAGAAAGGCTGGTGGAACCTCACCAGCTTAAGCCGTGTTTGATGTACAGAAGAAAAATATTTCACCTATAACTTTTGCTTCTTTTATCTCCCTTTTTCATCTTTCACTTCCTTCCTCAGCACTCTCTCCAGCATCAATGTGACTCTTCCCTGCTACTGTCCCAGACTGTTCCTTATTGATTGGGTTTTTGTACGATGTCCTTTGTTATCGCAAATATCATCTCTGCATCTGATCAAAGGTCTGCTAAAAATGGTAAGAGTACTCTTGCTACAGCAACTGCATCACAAACACATCCCATTTTATACTTTGAAAACCTAAGCTTAAAAATATATTTTCCCTCAGCAAAATAAACTCATTTTAACAAGCCTATAGGGGATTGAACGGTGACAAGTCTGCTCTGTCACAAAATTTTGGGTTACTTTAATTTCCAAAAATTGTTTTTGGGTGTCTTTGGATGGGACATATAGAAGCAGACACTTCAGCTGCTCCACAGTTATTGCTACATGTATTGAAGAACCTTGGTTTTTGCATTTGTTTTTCCCTTTTTCTTTTCTTTTAATTGAAAGCTGACAAATAGCTACTTATTTCTGCTCTTGCTTCTTCCTATCAAGCCAGGAAACAGCATCTGTACATGTCTAGGAGTAGAGTTACTTTGAGTTACATTGAGTTACTAAAGGTTATTTCAAGTTGAACAAAAAACAAACATCCAGTGAATTTTTAAATAGATGTACAATTAATGGCATTGCCAGTATAAATTTGCACCTCCTTTTTCACTCCTTCCATGCGATGCATATTTGCCTTCCAGTCCTTTGTTCTACCACTACAACCCTGAGTGTGACTAAACAGACAGTAAACTAACACAGTTTAAAAAAAAATAAAAAAAAAAAAAAGAAAGAAAGAGAGAGAGATTCTATTTGGTTATTTTGCTTAATGGATTCAATACAAAATGAATGTTGGTCAAACAGTAAAAAGGCACACGTGGGGTGGCAGGAAAAGAGCAAGGGAGGAAAAAGGGATGTTTATCTTATAACCAAAGAGCCCTTAAAGCGTCTTAGGCATTTCAGGTAATTCCTCCCGTGTTCATCTAAGGATAATTTGGAACAAAGGTTTGTGGAGCTTTTTTGACACATCAGCCTTTAATTGTCCTATTTCAGACACCCAAAGTGCTCCCTACTTTGTACTTAATTGAAAATGCTTATGTGTCTTGAAGAATCAGGGTCAAAAATTCTAATCCATGTTTAGAACAGGAGGTGGGGGAGGGAATGCATTATGTATTAAATGAATAAAATTACCCAGAAGAATGGTCAGAAAATGGACTTTTCTGAATACTGAGTTGCAGACATGAGTATATTGTATTTTCTGTAGTACAGAAGTATTTTTCAACCAACACTGATAAGCCAGGGAGTCACAGACCAAGTTTATCAGAAGCATTCTGCACATCCTGTAAATTATTTCCATATGCAATTAATTCCATCAAAAAATATTGCTGTCAGATAAAAATAAAAGGATTTTTGCTTTTAGAGTTATTACTTCACTTGCTCAGCTTTATTTTGGATATCACTCTTGCCCCGAAATACTTTTAAAATCTTTTCCATTTTATTACTAACATACATAATCATTATATGCTATTAGGTGTGTCATGAGCCTCTCAAGAGTGATAAAATTTTTTAAAATTGTTTCAGGATACAATCTTTTGAACTTTACTCAAACTACCCTGTAGTAATCTCTTTTGCATGACAATATGTCCTTATAGTAACTCCATTGCCACCACTCCCTTCCTTTAACCAGAATCCTCCTGATATCTTCTACACCCATGAAAATCACAGTTTTCTCACTGGAAATGTAAACAGAAAGCCATGTGTTCACATAGCTTCTCTTTCTTCATTCTTATTAAAATCTGGTGGTACAGATTCCTTGAGTTTCTGAATCTTTTTCTCATATTAACTATTTTATTAATCCCTGTATAATTTAGGCCTTTTCATAAAAGAGACAAAATGATTATATATATAGCTAGTAAGCTCCTGTGCTGAGGTTAGTGGTTTTTCTTAACCTGGGAGCAAAGGAGATGAAGACAAAGACTTGATTCTTTGGTAGTCCTAAGACAATTGAAGATTTTAGTGCATTATCTAAAAAATTAAGAAGTGTTTAATGTAAGATTTTGACCACTAACCCCTACTGGCATCCCATCTCTTTCTTGAATAAGTAATAGAATTCATCAGACAGAGAAAAAATTAGGTCAAAATATACAGATACCAGATAAAGCCCCAAGTTAATGACATGTTCTCAGTGTGGGAAATCTGTAGTAACTTGAATAGCAGTTATTATTACAAACATGGCATACATGTTCAGTCATGATAAGTTAATAAATGCAACATTTTTCCATTGGGGGTAAATAGAACTGTGTCATCTAACAATTGAGGTTTGCTAAAGTAATACACAATATCTCTTTCCCTTGCAATTAGCCTTGAATGAAGAACACACTGCCTATGTTGTAGATGCATAGCTTATATGAAGCAGCTTGACAACACGGGTATTACAAAACCATCATCACAAAGAAGCTCTAGTCCTGCTGTCTTTTCTAGAATAAATATTTATGTTTTAGGAAAGTGTTTCATTAAATGGAAATCACTAGGGTAATGCCTCTCTGGAATGGGTTATCTCCATCTCTGCAAGTTTTCAAATCTTGGCTAGAGAAAAAACTGATTTCATCTAGTGCTAGCAATAAATTCAGCTAAGAGTCTGGTCTGAAAAACCTCCAGGATTCTCTTCTGACTAACATTTCTGTTAGTCTTCCTGACTGAACTGCCTCATAGAGACATTCTCTCCTGGACAAGGATGTTTCATACTGACAGAGAACACAACCCAAAGTGCTCCATATATTATTCAGTGGAACTGAAGATATCACTTTCCAGAAATGTCAGTTTGGATCCTTTGAATTACTTCATTTTAACAGTGAAGCACAGTGAAAACCTCCTCTTTCTGAGAGGCTTTTAAAGAAGTTTGTATGACAAAGATAGGAGAAAAGGGAACTAATGAAACTTTTCCATAACCAAACTAATCACAGAGCAAGTTGTAAATGTGGGCAAGCAGTTTTTAGAGAGAAAAAAAAATTAGTGATCTGGATTCACAGAGGATTGAGTTAAGCAGGAGAGGAGCTGAGGATCTCCAGACAAATTAGGACAGCAAGTGCCTTGGTGTCTCGCTGCTATGAGATAAACACGTGTGCTGACATGCACTCCAGCCAACAACCTAGGTCTACCACTGTCAGCATGTTTTCATCACTTATAAATGAAAGACCAGTAGCACCACCAATAACAAAACAGGTTGATTTAAAAGTTAAATAATAATTTTTTTAAAAAATATCAAGTTTTAGTTTAATGTCAGCAGTGGGATTTGTGCTGTGAGAACATCCCTTTTCCTTTATCAGCTCAGTTGTTGTGTTCCTCACATTCATTAAGATTTTTAATCAATCAAATAGATATGTTGTTCAGCAATTGACCAAAAGCAAGAACTTTCAGAGTTTTGAACAAATGTGATAAGTATGAGGCAGAAAGGCCATGGGTCAGAGTTCTGATGGCAGCAAAAATGTAAAGAGTGCAGGAAGATGTGTTATTCTTTTAGCAGGTGACACTGCTGCCTCAGACTGTAATAAAACTCTGACCCAGAACATATTTGATTGACTACATTGATCAAGATACTCTTTCTTACAGAAAAGCAAGGGTCAAATATTTTTGGGTATAAGATAGTACAAAGAAGTATCTCCTAATCATTTACACCTCCTTGCTGAATCCATGTGTTGGTACAAAGTGAGCTTGCACAAAAGTAGGATTTAATGCAAAAAAAGACTATTTGAACCAGTAGGAATGGTGTCAATGTTAAATGAACACTTAGGATGTCTTGAGGAATGTCAATGTTAAATGAACACTTAGGATGTCTTGAGGAAAACAGTGAATCTTATCATTTTCCAGGATTATTATCTCTGCCTTAACCAATGAATATTGCATGTTCTTTTTAAAAATAATCTACAAATAACAGAATGAATGCACAGTTTGTTTGGACACACTTAGAACTTTTTTTTACAGTGCCAACAACACTGAAAACTATTTCAGTTCATTACAGAAATTTCCATTTTTTAAATGCAATCAAAGAAGTTACTTGTAAGACCAAAATATATATAATACGGAGAGGCAATTACCGCAATTGTTTTAGTTTTTAGTTTTTAGTTCAGTGTTTATGTGAGTAGAAAATACAAACTCAGCAAATCTGCAATTTAATACTAGAAATACATTTTATTTTTAAATCCTGCAACTAACATATAGCAAAAATCTATGTGAAATATGCCTTGATACATTCCCTTTCCTTTTCCTTTTCCTTTTCCTTTTCCTTTTCCTTTTCCTTTTCCTTTTCCAAATTATAAATGAATTCTTACCAAGGTATAAACTAAGTTCCAGGTTGCTCTGGTCAAAATTACACCAAGGAGGTTTTGAGGAGCTTTATTTCGCCTTGCCCCTTTTCAAGGATTAAGAAGTTAAAGAGGTAAAAATTCAGCACATTTTTAAAAAAAATATTTTTTCCTTAATTATTACCCCTGAACAGTCCCAATTTTTTTTTAACCGTCGTATGCTTCCAGATGCATAATTTAAGGCTCACCTGCAGTGTTTTATATGTGTGCCTGTCACTACAGCAATTTCTATATTGATTTCTATACTGATGCACTGTCATTTGTGGTTACCTCCCCATTTCACCTTCTCTGTGGGGTCCTGGAACCAGAATTCATATTTGAACTAAATAGTTCAAAAATAGCATAGTTTTGAGTTCATCAATATTTTAAAATAATTCAAACATCTGTTCTAAATTAATCAGAAAACAGTTTTCTCCAAAAGTTATTGGAGCAGTAGTTGCAAACAGAAGAAAAAAAGACAAAAAGGTTCTTTCCTGGTATAGTCAGATGTATATTTGTACAAAGTGAATTGTCACTTTGATCTGTGTTAAAGGATCAGGATCTTCATCAGCTTCAACACAGTAAACAAAAAGGAATTGTCAATGGGTCTTACAGACACATTTTAGACAATAATATAATTTTCACACTTCAGCTTCTCAGAGTTTTAACTTTCAGCTCACTCATTCATGGTAAAAACATTGGTCATAAAATTGCAGTTAGAATATCCAGAGCTTACTTTGTAATTTCTTACTGGTTTTACTGCTCAGTTTTGAGTGATAATGTGAAAATTGTAATAGGTATTCACAGTTTGACTTTAACAGAAACTAAGAATTAGTTGTAGAATTTATATTCTTTCTTGCTTTTAAAAACTTGCTGAACTACAGAAAGTCTCAAATAAATAGAACTTAAATCGGTTCACCTACATAATGCAAATAGTCCATTTGATATCCTCAAAATTACATAGTTTCTATCTTTGCAACATGGAGACACAAGGAATGATTTTACAAAAGCTGCATTAAAGAACTTTTAAGTTGAAATTGTCGTACAAATATCTTTTCAAAACTCTTTCTGTCTTTTGAAGCTTCATTTTCTCTGTGCAGCCAGGTTGAAGGTGTAGAAAGGCTAAACATGTAGAGCACACATGTGCACAATGTATATATGAAAATATTTACATGACTGGCTGCACAGAAAACAGAGGCAGAAACATGGAGCACTCAGGAAAACAGACAGCACAAATTATCATATTCTGCTCCCCTCTCTGACTGGTCTTTTTGTGAGGAAAACAAAAAAAGAATAGGTACATATTAAATAAATATATATATTAATATATTAGATCAAAAATAAATATATGTGTGTATATCTATATACAAAGATTTATGTCTATATGTAAATATATATATATATATATATGCACACATTTTTATATATGCGTGTGTGTGTATATATATATATATATAAGAGTACATATATATATACACAATTAATCTCTTTGGTAGCTGGGCTCAGACACTCTGCCCAGTAGCTGGCTTCTGGATCCCAGCCTTCCCAGCTGCTGGCACAAGGACAGACAAACTCTGAGGCTGCAGCCCTGCAGGTTGCTGGTACAGACAATTCTATCCACAAGTCACACACAGACAGCTAGCTGGGGAAGCCCTGGTCACTATGGCCTCTCCAGCTGCTTCCAAAGTTTCACAAACCCCTGGATCCCAGGCTATGTTACCTGGGACATGATTTGAGCTTGATGCTATTAGTTACTCCTTCCAATATTACGATGTTTAATTCAATCTTGGATGCTGCTGCATGCATTTTGTAAGTACAACTGTTACTAAATGCTATTGTATTAAACAAAAAACTGGATGGTTTTTGAAGGAATTCCAGTTAGAACCATTTTCTTCAGACATTTAGCTGAAATTTTAGAGTAATTCAAAGTTATGTCCTTGTCCATGTTGTGAAATCAATGTTTTGCCATCCATGAAATCACACGTGGCTCAGGGATACTTCTGGTTGTGCAAGAAAAGAGGCATATTATTTGAGAAGGCAGGGAACCTGTAAATCATGATGGAATTTATTCACAGTCAAATAACATATATTTTTCACTGGGGGAAAAAAAGCAATCATACTGGAAAAATGTACAATCTGACCTAAACTAACCTGAAATTGATGTAATTTAAATTTAACTATCTTGTGACTATACTCATCACTGAGTCACAGTAGTCCAAGCAGTTCATATTAAATGTGATGGAATAGCAACAACTTCTATTGAGACCAAAATTGCAAATAGATAGGTGGTTTTAATCATATCAAAGAAAGTCACTAGACCTTAATATCAGGACCATATACTTTTAAAGAAACAGTAGGGCATTTCTTTTCCAAGCCCAGAATACTATTTACTTTTATTTAACATAATTAAGCTTACATTGCTTTTTTTTCCCAGAAAAAAAATGTATTGTGTAGAGAAAACTAGGATCTTGTAGTGTATTTATGTATTTATTTATATTTCATTGCGTGAGTTGGAGGACATTATGTGTTATATACATAACTGTGTTATAATGAGATGATTTATCTGAAAATCAGAATGTTCTTGGCTATTTGAACAGCTATTTGAGTATCAGCAATTATTCCCTGTGACAAGGAAAATAAGAAGGTAAATGAAAACTTTATTTTCCCCACTCTCCAGGAAATAAAAGAAAGAGGCCCAGGGCAAACAATGGCATTCCCTGTCAGTGTCACTGCTGATCACAAATGTCCTGAGGCTGAGAGTTACCCCACAGGTTTTGTAAGTACCACACCTCATGCCTGAGTGGGGAAAGACACAGGTGATGGACAGGCTACCAGAGGGGAGGAGGATGCTTGCTCATCAACTTATGTTGCTGACCATTAGGAAAGTTAAAATACAATTTGTTTCTAGGAAGATTTGAGCCATTTAGCATCCCCAGGCTTAATCAGCAGTATGTAATCTAGATACTCAAGAGAAAGCTATAACTGTGAGGAAGAGAAAGAAGAAATGTTTCCTGTGATGTTGGTCCACCTAAACAATTTTCTGCTTGCAAATAGTGCAGTGGTAATCTGGCTCTGGAAGACTTATGACATCAAAGCATAGGATAGAAGACTAAACAAGAAAACAGACTAAACACAAACACAGAAAAAAAAGAAAAAAATAAAGAAGATGCAGTCTTATGGCTCGATAGCTGCGTCGTGGAATTTTTGCGAAGGCCCATATCTTGGAGGTGGCAATTTTGACACTGCCCTTGATTGCTGACTGACCCTGATCCTGCTCTCACTATTATATCTCTATAGGTTTTATCAGGAGATCCTTGCTGGTCCATGCAGACCTCCTGCTGCCTTTGTGTTGTTTTGTGTGTTTCAGAACTGTTCATTCTTAAGATCATCCTTTAAAATTACCCAGCTCTCTTGGGCTCACTTCCAGGAGTTTATCTCACAGGCCTCTTCCAAGGAAATGTCTGAACAGGTCCAAGTTTTTCTCCTGATAATTAGGGTTGCAATACTGCTATTTGCATGTTTGCCTTTTACCAGATTCCTCAGCACCTCATCTCATGCTTTAAGGTACTGGACAATATTCAGGTGGAGGTGATGTTCTAATGTATCAAGTCATTTCTTCTCCCTTATAGGTTAAGATTTGAGGTGCTGTAAGAGACAAAAATCTTTGAATTTTCCCATCAAGATAAGTCTGGACTACTGTCATGGCACTTTCTGGGATGTTTATGAAGATTCCTAGTCCCATATTAAGGAAAGGTAGATAAGAGTAGAACTTGGAGTGTGTTTATTCATAGACTAGATACTGCCACAGCTGCTATCAAAAATTTTATCTGGAATGTGTATAAAATTCCTTCCTTGTGAGGAATACCATTTGAGGAGTTCCATTTTTACCAGCTCATAACAACTTGATTTCTCGCTCTGTACATTTATTTAATTTCCTCCACAATCCCTTTTATAACCCTCTTTTACACTAGTTACATGCACTAATTCCCACATGATTTGATGTAGTAATTTGAGTGTGATATTACAGCTATATGGAACAGAAAATTAAATTATCATAATAATCTTTTTGGCCTTAACTTCTTTGAATATCCACTTTTACTCAAAATCTAAATTTGTGTTAGAATAGAGGAACAGAGGAATAATCTGTTTTCCCAGAATATAGTAAAGTTGACCCAAAGCTCATTAAAATCACTGCAAAGATGCCTACTGCCTTCAGGTCCCTACTGAACAGTGAAATATTCCAGACCATAAAGCTCCTAAAAAAGTGTAAAAATAAAGATTTAGTATAGGGACTGAAATCTTCATTATATCTCTGCAGAAATACTACTGTTGAGCATATAAAAATTCAGCCAGTCTTAAAATATTCTCACCAGTAACTGTTCATAGCTCAATCTAAGAAAAATCATATAAAAATAGTATTTACGTATCTCAAATGTGGCCTGCAGAGTTGAAGTAGTAGACATATATTTTTCATATTTTTAGCAGCCTTTGTATAACATTGTGCCTTAAAATCATTCAAAGCCTGATCCAGAAATCCAAGAGGAGTTTTAACACTGATGTATGAGGGAAACACAGGTAACACAAAATGTAATGTAGAAAAGAATTCAGGTCAGATTGATGTCTTTGCAAAGACCGTTGAAAGGTCTATAAAATCACTTCCTTTTCTTCCTTCATTTAAAAAATAATAAAATTCCAGTAGCCTTATCTATGGAAATGGAGTAGATGGCCAACCCAAAATGTAAGTTAATTCTAAAAGAACAGAACAAAATATATTAAGCACTCTTTATAGTTCATATGAAATACTGAAGGTGAATTAGCCTTTCTCATTTTTATATTTATAAAATCCTAATATTGCACACAGATTATAGAGTATTTCCTTAACATTATTTTCACAGACTGAGGAAAATATGTTGCAACTACCTGTGACTAAACACATTAAAACATCTGTTTTAATGAGATTTTTCTCACAGTGAACTGTGCAAAAATTTCTCTTTTAGCAATTACCACTCAGGGAACTGCGTTGAAATTTCATACTGTAAGCTTCTGGAATACAAGTGTTTCAATATTTACTGGAGCCTAGCAGTTTTTTAAGATTATGGTGGGTTGACCCTGGTCAGATGGCAGGGTCCCACCTCGTGCTGCTCTATCACTGCCCTCAGCTGTGGCAAGGGGAGAAAAGAAATGAAAAGCTTGTGGGTTGAGATAAGGACAGGGAGAGATCACCCAGCAGCCACTGTCACGGGCAAAGCACTGCACTTGAGGAAAATGGATGTGATGTTTTATCAATTAAATCAGAATAGTAAAATGAGAAATAAAAAATAAATTTTTGCCCCCTGCCCTTCTTTCTGGACTCAAGTTCACTCCTGATGTTTCTGCCTCTCCCTCACATTGGCGCGTGGGGACACTGAAGAGGGGTTGTGGTCAGTTCAGGACACATTCCTGCCATTCCTTTCTCCTCAGGGGGAGGACACTTCTCTTGCTTCCTTGTGGGATCCATCCCAAAGGAGAGAGTCCTGCACACACGGCTCCAACACGAGTCCTTCCTGTGAGCTACAGTTCTCCACGAACTGCTCCAGCGTGGTTCCTTCAAGGGATGCAGTCCCTCAGGAGCAGCTCCAGCGTGGTCCCCCATGGGGTCACAGGTGCTGCCAGCAAACCTGCTGCAGTGTGGGCTCCTCTCTCCACAGCCACAGCTCCTGCCAGGAGCCTGTTCCAGGGGAGGCTTCCCACAGGGGCACAGCCTCCTTCGGGCACCCACCAGCTCCACTGTGGGCTCCTCCAAGGGCTGCAGGTGGATCTGTGCTCCCCCATGGTCCTGCAGGGGCACAGCTGCCTCTCCATGGGCTGCACCAGGGCTGCAGGGGAATCTCTGCTCCAGCGCCTTGGCTTTACTTCCTAAAATTAACACTGAAAATATAAGGAAAAAAATAAATAAGTACCCTGATGCCAAAACCTAGTACAGACAAAACTACCATATTATTTGATGGCTAGTTTTTAGAAAAGCAAAAAATGTGAATTGAGATACATTTCTTTGACCTTTCCTTCTTGCTCAGCTTTCTGTCTCAGCTTTGACTGGGGACAGCAAAACAGGAGTTTATTAAGGAAGAAGTTTGTGAAAGTAAGAGAATAATATTATTTACAGACTCTTGAAAATAGAAGTATGAAATTTGTTCCCACTAAACACCAGTCCCTGGTTTTAGAGGTGTATTAACAATTGCACTTCTGGACTTCTGTCTAGCACTGGACAGTACCAGTTTTGTCTTTTGCTTAGACCTTTTTCCTTTCTCGTTATTTACCCTTTTGTTCTCATTTTCATCTCACTCTGAATTTTTAAGTGGATTGTGGACCTTTTGCCTGCAGGAAGTCTTTGTGAGGACCTCTGCTAGAGCATCCTTTCTTGCAAGCAGCACTTCTTCAAAGTGCTTCATGAGTACTTCTTTACAGGCAGAAGTTGACTAGAAATAATTGGACAAACCACCAGAATGTAGGTGCTAATGTAAACTACAGTCAATTTGTTCCAAATACTGTCATCTACTGTTGTTTGGCACCTTCTTTCTTGAAAATGCATTTTATACAGACTTGTTATCTGGTTTATTTTTTCCAGTTCCTTCCCTATATAATGGTGTCTGAACCTAAGACCTGGGGACTTCTGAAGTGCACATATTCCACTTGTCAGTACGCAGAGTAGAAATGTCTGGCTAAAACTTTGTATCCTACTGTGGTCTAGATAGTATTTTCTCCAACTGTTTTATTAGCCCATAGGATGTTATCAAAAAAGGCTGGCAGTGTTGGAAGCTATTGTGAAATGATGTACCACAGCACATGTTTGGATGGAACAGCATAAGAGGGGAGAATGGTCAAATAAGTGATGGATGATCCTCACCTGCTATTAATTAAACAAAAGTAGTCATACTTGGAGATGGGGAAATTATCATATCAGTTGTAGAAAGGGTTACTTTTGATGACTTGAATAAGATTCTTCTAATTTTTATGTTTGATTTACTGAAGACAAGTAATAATGGAGTTCAGTGTTAAGGGTAACATCCAACATGTTGCAAAATTCAATTCTACACTACTGAGAACAGAGGGGCTAATTATTCCAACGCTGTGATAATATCATTTCCAAAGTAAATGTGTATATACAAATGTTTTAATTGAGACTAATAATCTCCTCAAGAAAATAGAGCAGAGCCTTGGAACACGGCAGCTGAGTGAACACCAGGCTGCACCAGTAGTTTGGTGAATGGAAATATTTGCAGCAGATGCTGGAGCAAACCAGAAAACAGGTATTCCATAGCCAGGTATTTCTCCAAGCCCTAATTTTCACCGAGTAGAAGTCAAATAATAATGGCACTATAGCCTCCTCTTTTAATAAATATTTAATCAATTATTTTCAGACCTTTATCAAGTTTTCTGTAGCAACAATTCCTTCTTGTTGTCCATCTGAGTGGAAGGCCCATAATCATATTTCATTTTATTGTATACAGTAACAGATACTTCTAAAAATTTTAAAAATGTTGGCTTCCTGGTGCCATGCATGTGAGACAAATGCTGGCAAGGTATTAACATGAGTAGAATAAAATTTTATATGCACATAATTTTTAAAATTTTATGTATTTATATTTTCATGTTTAGGTTTAGTTATTTCTAAAGAGATTAAGGCAGAAGCTGACATTATGGATTTTCTATTCTTGTAGCATTTTTACTCCAACAGAAAGTTTTAAATGCTCATTTTATAATCTGATTTTCAGACTCTGAATGAGGAGCTCCTAAATACCTAAGTTTAATAAAAATGATATGAAACATAAAGGTTGACAGTGACGTTATCCTCACAGCATTATATTGATTTGAGCTTATAGAGATAAGCTATAATGTTATTTATTAAAGATTTAATAAACCACTGGCTATAAACAAACCCCTGAAAACTAAAAGGAATAAAGGAAAACCTCTTGCTAAGAATTAGAAAATACTGAATATGTGTTTCTAAAGAAAAAAATAAGCAAGCAAATAGAAAAAAAAAATCCTTCTCTAAATTATGCACTGACACACCCCATGCAAAATATTTAAATTTTATGCCCTCAATGGATTTCATGCAGTGTATTTCATCCTTAATGATATAAAGGATATAAACATATCAGGCATTGCTGACTCTTCACACTTCATGTTAATGCAGCTAAGGACCAGATCTGTCAAAGACTTTCTAGCATTTTCCATGGGTTTAAAAGACAGATACTGAGAACTTTACCTACGTGGATTTACTCCCCTTCCCATAATTGCTCCCATGGACAAGATGACAATTTATGATTTAAGGTTTCAAAGGTATCATTAAATTGTGTGATTTATGATATGTAATTAAATTTTGCAAGCTTATTCAAAGATAAAAACACTAGTACTTGTCTATCTAAAGTTCCATCATGAAAGAAGAAGTATCCTCTCAGAATTTATTTTCAACTGGATAGACGAGTAGGGTCTTTCTTTGAATTAGTTCAACAAATGAGTGAATAAAATTGTACCAGATTTTTAAGCTTATGGCATCAAATAGATTTTGGATGCTCAATGTGATTGAGCATCACAGCAAGATTATATAGCAATGACCTTCAGAATTCAAATCAAAAGAAATCCACATTTATACCTGGTTCTGTAATACAAGTATTAAATTATTTTCTATTTTATTATTAAATCTTAAAAGTGTAAGATCTCAAAACTTTTTCTTGCATTTAATTATATAAGGTCACATCTAAGCAAATCTGAAGCTTCAAACATTTGGAGTTCTTTTTTATTTTCACAGGAAAGGAATTTATTTTATTTTAATAAATAGCATAGGTTTTTACATTTAGCAAACATACTATAAGAATTATTATAATTTCAGAAGCCACATCGTCAGAGGGTAAAAGTGAAGATTACGAAAAATAAGCTGTTATAGGTAAGTTCCTCTAGCAGAAGGCGGTTTTGGTTTTTTTTTTTTTTTTTTTTTTTTTTTGCTAATATATGTTTCATGGTCGTTCAGAATGTTGATTTGTCCTATTATGTTCTGCAGTTAGAAGTATCAAGTTTTCTGAATCCTTACCTCAAAGTGTATATTCAATATTTAAATTACGTTTAATGTGGAAGAAAAATAAAGACACTAATTATTTACTCTATAAGTCACTGGAATAATTTTTTTGACAATCTTTGATTTTCAGAGAAAATTCTCTTTGTTATGATGAAAAACTTGTGAATAAATTGCTAAGGTCAGGTTTATGATTTGTGTTTTATTATGTAGGCGTGAGTGCAAACCGAAAGTTAACATGAGAAAGCTTAAAATTGTGTAATTTTTCATTTTTTAGGTACATTTTTGGTAAATCATTACTGAAATCACCATTAAGACACCAGTGAGAACTAATGTATATATGTTTGTGTGTACGCGAACATCTTAATTTTCACTTAAAATTTATGGTAATGGGAAATGTCATAAAGATCCAGTGCATTCAGGAGAAATCTGAGTTGTGAAGTCATCCAGGTTAGAAGAGATCTCAGGGGGTATCTAGACCAGTCACCAGCACCATTCAGCCAGAACTGAATTCTGACCTGTTGCTTAGGGTTTTGTCCAACCAGAATTTGAAGATTTAGCAAGGACAAATGCTAAATAATCTGTAAAGTACAACACATTCTCATGCTTGATTGTTCACATAGTAACCCTCCTGAATTCCAATTTATGACCAGTTTCTAACTTTCTTACTGTACCCCCCAGTAAAGAACTTTGCTCTCTCTCTCTTCTTGGCAATCTACTCTGCAGTTTTAAAAATTCGCTCTTCAAGACTTCCCTCATCCAGGCTAAACTGTCCTAGCTCCTTGACACTCTCCTCTTATCTGGGCTATTAAAGAAGAAATAGTCTTTCTTGCAATGAAGTGCAACTGAGCTTTGTTCAAATTATCCATGACGAGCACAGAAAAATTCTTTCTATTGTAAAATTTTTTATAAATTTGTGTTTTTCACACCTTCTTCCTAAGAACTTGACCTATGGCCCAGAGAAGCCAATGGCACAACACCCATTGATTTCAAGAGTTTTACATCAAGCCAAAACAAAAGGAATTTTTCAGATTTTTTATGAGTTCTTGAACTTTGACTAGGAATTTAATATAGAGGTGTTTCAAAACCCAAACACAGAACATTTAGGAGAACTTAAAGTGGAAAAGTGTGTATAATGAATTCATGAATAAATTTAAATAAACCACTTTCCTTTCTGTTTTTTACAAAAGCAGTTCAGGGGAAAAAAAACCAGAAGTTGATTTTTTGGGGTTTTTTTTTTTGTTTGGTTTTTTTTGGTGGTTTTTTATTGTTCTTGCTCTGTTGTTTTTTGGGTTTTTTTAAATTTTTTTAAATTAAGCATAATATTTATAAGTTTCTTATCAAGTGTGATAATTTCTTTATGGGAAAAAAAATTTCCCTAACCTATCAGAGTAATCAAATGAAAAGTTTTACAACATAAAATCTTTTGCTGGTACAAGCGACCAAGATGATTTTTTTTGTTAACATAAAGGATTCCAAAATTGTTTCAGTAAAGGAAAACTGTAAGACAATATTATGCAAATTCTACTCTTAACGTTTGAGATGCCAGTGAGGAGAGGTTCTCTGCTGGACCTCATGTTCATTATCAAGGCAGGATGTAGTGAAGAGCTAAAGGTTGAAGGCACCATTGACTTCAGTGACAATGAGATGGCAGAGTTCAGGATGCTGAGAGGAGAAAAAGCAAGATCACAACCCAGGATTTCAGGAGAGCAGATTTTTTTTCCTCTTCAGGGATCTATCTGAAAGAATCCCATGGGATAAAGCCCTGCCATGGCGTGGCACCCAAGAAAGCTGGTTGATATTCAACAATCCCCCTCTTCCAAGCTCAGAAACAATCCACCCAAGAGGTACAGATGAGCAAGGATCTCCTGGCAAAACATAAACACAAAAAGAAAGCCTAAAAATGTTGATCCCTCAGCAACATTAAACAAAGTATTACCAGCAGGCTGAGGAAGGGGATCCTTCCCCTTTCCTCAGTGGCAGTAGGGCAGAATTTTGTGTCTCGAATCCAGTTCTAGGTCCTCAGTGCAAGAGATACAGACACACTGAAGAGAGTCCAGTGAAAGTACACAAAGATGGTTAAAGGAACTGGAGCTTTTATCCTGTGAGGAAACACTAAAAGAGCTAGGCATTCTTATTTTGAATACAAGGCTAAAAAACATTCTTAACAATATAAAAATATTTGAATGGAAATAGTAAAGAAGACCAAGACAGACTTTTCTTAGTGCCCAGTGGCAAGGCAAGAGGCGACAGACACAAAGTGAAACACAGAGAGTATCATCTAAATACCAGAAAACAGTTTTTCTGTTAGGGTGACTGAGTACTGGCACAGATTGCCCAGAGACCTGGTGGAGTCTCCCACTTTGGGGATACTCAAAAGCCACCTGTACACAGTCCTGGGTAAGTGATTGACCAGACAGGCTGAATTGAAAGAGCTCTGGAAGTCCCTTACGCCAGAGGAAGTTGGTGTCAACTATTCTCTCATTTTGTTTTTCTCTGACTCTGTGGTTACTTGATCATATGCTCACATAAAGAAAATTGGATGTGGATGTTTTATAAGGAATGCATAATTCATGTTCAGTACATCTGCCAAATAATCGTAGTTCATTTTTGAAAGAAAATTCAGGGCTGAGAATAAATAGATTTGCAGTAAATTGAATATATTCTCCTGTAGTAATCTCTACAATAGTTGTTTTCTCTTTTAATTGAAATTTTTCTCAAGGGGAAGCATGTTATTCTTGGAAAGTACTTCAAAGAAAATAATGCATCATATTTTAAAGAAATTTTTGCAAGCATGACTTATTTTAACCTTCTCAAACTTCTGTTAGTCTTTCAGTTTCAATGGTACACTGCCTCATTCATCCATACACTATCCACTGACTCTTGCATGACAAGAAAGTGAATGAACCATTTTTGCTTAAGCTCACACTTTCAATTTCTTTTGCTGAATGCAGTACTTATGATTATGCTGAGAATGAATTTCAGTTAATTTCATTTGCTCTCATTAAAGATTCTAGACTTTGTTCATTTTGTTATGTATCATTAAATAATCTAAGTGGTACTACAGCTGATATTGGCAAACCCTAGACAGATGCTAATATAGAAATATTATAAAAGTAGTATTTTTTTTTTGTCTTAAGTACATTTCCTTTCTTTACATAACATAACGTACTTATCAGAAATTGTGTAATTTCAGAATTAACTGAATATAAAATAATTTCTCAAATTAAACACTATTTAATATTGTATTATTTATATATTCACTCCTGAAGCCTATCAGTTTTTCTTTCTCCAGGGAGAGAATAGCTAATGATATAACATTTATAAAGCTTGTGAACATCTAAATGTTACTTTGGGCCTCAAGCAGAAACATAAAAGGTCTTGTGACCTTCTTACTATTCAGCACTATATATTGTTCGCATAGTTTCATTAACCTTTAATTTCTTTATTAATGGATGAAATAGATATATGTGCAGGCCCCATCAAAATGCCCTTTTTAACCAGTATTTAGCTATAACAGGTCATTTTTCACATTTCTACTGGGAAGTCAATCACAGATCGCAAAGAACATGTTAGAAGATGCTTTCCATTTTGTGTTCATTGTGACATTTTAAAATTCAAAACAGAAGGTTCCTACTGGCTTAATCCAGTTTAAATGGACTTCTAGAATTCAGTTCTCTAGAATGGCCTATCTGTCTCTTTTGCTTTCTTATTACATAATACCAAGGCTATGCACTGTTAACATTCATTATTTTTTTAACTTACTAAATTAACTTTGACACAGTTCAGGCCCCTCTTCTACTATCAGTGCTTAAATTTACACCATTTCATCAACTCAGAAGTCACACTACTTAGTCCTAACATAGGCTAAATGGCTCTTAGTTACCCAATTTGTCATAATTTATGGCTTATATGAAACAAAACAGGTGGGTTACCAAGACTTTGAAGTACCATTTGTGACTTACATAGATGACTCCTGGTTGTTTTGATTAGTGTTGGATTTGTCTGCATTTGGTTTACTTATAAAAATGAGTTTTATGTATTTATTTGATAAAACCACTATTACAAACAGTCTCTGACAGGTTCTCAAACTTTACCTTTTACTTTGAAGCTTGTAGTGTTCTCTTGGCATGTAAAAATTAAGTAATGGGATTGATGAGTCATTTGACGATGACAAGAGAGTTTGTGACAGCTGTCAGAATTCCCCTAGTAGAGATAGTTGTGCTTATATCTGCTGCACTCCGTTCTTCAGCTGTTGAACATTTACATTTACAGTGAAGTCTTGTCAGATTAATTCCTTTTACACTAGGAAGTGTAAAGGAATTTCTTTCACCTCAAAGAAATTATTATTTCTCATTAGATTTTCTCTCAAAAGAGAACTGTCTTTTTAAAAAGACTTAATCTCATTATTAATTTATGGGGTCCCTTTCTGAGCCCTTCACCCAGTAGAAGATCTTCATATCCAAATAAAACTTATCCTTCCCCCTCTGGCTACACATATTTCTGTTTTGTACTGAGCTGATCTTATAACCAATGTTCAACAAATGAGCTGAAAAAAAATATGAAAACATTAAAGGGCTAAGAAAATAGATATCAACATTCTAGTTCTCAAAAAAAAACCAAAAAACAAACAAAAAACGACATAACATGCCAGATAGACACACAGATAGAGTACAAAAATTAGGCCTTTTAGCATACCTGTGAGGCTCCATTGCAGTACATACTACATACCATATTTATTGGAACATTTCTGATGGGTCCTGGAAGTTAAAGGTTGGGAAGGAAATGTGAATCTTAATGTTCTTTTCCCCCAAAGTAGCAAATCAAGTGCGAAATGATATTTTCCACACTGGTGATCTAAAGTATAATTTACAAGGAAAATAGACTATGTGCCTCAGCCTCATATGCTTTCCCAACTTTATATCAAATTGCTCTCATAATATCTTTGCTAATTAAGTACTTAGAGAATTATCTGTGTTTATTGATTTTGATAAGATTCAAGATGACAGATTAGTATGTGTTCTGGAATATGCTGGTGACTCAAAATATACCCATCATATTTAGGAAAATCTGTACTGAGCATAGAAAGAGCAACATGAATAAACCATATAGTATGTGTTGTGCTCCATTTCAATAAAAATATAGAGCAGGTATTGAATCAAAAAAGTTTAGGAGATACTGAGAAGAGCGCAAAATTAGTGAAATGGTTTATTAATAAAAAAATTGTATGGATCAATTAAATCAGCTATTAAAAAGTAAGAAATATAAGAAACCTAAAGTCAGTTAAAATCTAAACTAAGATCTGTGCCAAAGTGACCAAGTGACAGACCTCGTGATCAATTCCTATGATGCAGTAGTCTAATAATACAAAGAATAGAAATGAAAGAAGTAATAAATAGAAAGATGTTTATCTAAAATGATACTTTTGACAGATTCTCAAAGGAGGTTTGAGATAGATTCTTTAACTTCATCCCTTTGTAACTAATGAAATATTATATGTGAAAAAAATGTGTAAGGGAGAAAATAGGAAGAAATGCCATAAAAGGAGTGCTGTTTGAAGTGCTAGGTGGCTATTAACAAGTTTATGTGAATGATTGTATTTATGTATTTTAATTTTCATTAAAAAACAAGGATGTGGAAGCAGAACAAGAGATATATTAGAAATTTTGCAGAACAGAGTGCTATACAAGAGACAGCAGATGAATTAACACTTTTCAGGGTAATAAAACACTGTCGTCATGAAGTTTGATTGACCCTGTCTGACACCTGAATGCCTATCTAGTTTCTTTCTCACCCTTTCTCTCCTGGATAGGGGGCAGAAGTTGATTAGAGGGCTGGATCACTTTCCCTATGAAGTCTCAACTGTGGAGAAGAGAAAGCTCCAGGCAGATCTTCTATTGGTCTTCCAGTACCTAAGGAGGCTACAAGAGTGATGAAGCTGGACTTTTTACAAGGACAAGTAGTGACAGCACAACTGTTAAGGGCTTTAAACTGTAAGAGGGTAGGCTTAGATTAGCTATTAGGAAGACATTCCTTAATTGTGAGGGTCATGAGGCATGGAATAGGTTGCCCAGAGAATCTGTGAATGCCTCATCTCTGGTAGTGGTCAAGATGGGACTTTGAGCAGCCTGGTTTAATGGAAGGTGTCCCTGGCCATGGCTGGGGGGTTGAAACTGAATGATTTTAAGGTGTCTTCCAACCAAAATGATTATATTATTTTATGATTCTTTGATTTTTTTACTGGCATGTTTTCAAGACTGTCTTAGCCATAAATCTCAAACACATCATCATCTAGGCTCCTATGTAGGAAATTAACTCTTTCCCAGACAGACCTAGAAAGCACTCCTTATTCTGCATCCTTTATCTCATGCTGAGCAAAACAAACTGAGGAGATTGGGATTGTGGGATAGAAACCATTGTTCTGAGACTAGCTGGGCATCAGTCTTGTTGAAGTTGATGACTGAATTTGAATTGTTTTATTTTGATAGGATTT
This sequence comes from Cinclus cinclus, assembly GCF_963662255.1. Classification (NCBI taxonomy): domain Eukaryota; kingdom Metazoa; phylum Chordata; class Aves; order Passeriformes; family Cinclidae; genus Cinclus; species Cinclus cinclus. The sequence goes on along the minus strand of NC_085048.1, from coordinate 12,873,850 downwards.
TTTCCTTCCTCTTCCCTCTGTTTTTGGATTGATGTTTTTCTCACCTTCACTTTTTTTTTCTCTTTTTCTCTCCTTCATCTCTTGAAAGGTCTGAAGTGAACAAAAGGCTGAGAGGTGCTAATTTTCTATCTTTTGTCTGCCCTTTATTCAAAGGCCTTATTTCAGAGAGAGTTGAAACTTAGCTGTAAGATTAGCTGAACAGTTAAGTGAAAGAGGTGGAATTATTTTCTTTTCACCCTAGATAGTAACTTTATTGGTATGATCTATGCTTTCGTCATTTAAATATGGGTTACTTATAATGTAATACTTTACTATTTTAGAAGATGCAGCAAATTCACAATGCACCTAGCACTTTCCTTGTCAAGGATAACATCTCACCAGAAATACATAATTCTTACAGTTCATCAGATTATGAACTTTATGAAGTTTTAGCCTTACGTGACATTTCACGTACAGTTTTGCAGAAGCCTATTGAGAACTTATGTTTTTCAGAGATCATTCTTTAGCCCACTGCTAAATTACTCAGTCCTTGGTATGAGTACATCATCCTTTGCCATTTATAAAGAAAGAACCATAAGGCATTTGGCATGAGGGACTGTTGATTAAAAAAAGAGATCCCTTTATTCTCAAATAAGCAGTTTGTTAACTTTCATTGTACACTAAAATTCAAAACTCTAAAATTTTTCAGCTTAGAATCATGCTGCCTGAACCTCAGGATTGAGGAGATTTGTCTTTATATGGATGTTCCACAGAGAAAAGAAAAATGAGAGCTCTGAGAGTTGTAACCCTCTTGTTCACTCCATGTCACAACACCTCTATTTTCTTAGTGTACAGATGAAAGACAGAGGCTGGTATTGGTTATTATGATTAATAGAAACAAATAAATAAGGTAATAAATTATGTTACCACAGCAACTTTATGCTACATTCCTAGCTCAAACTCCTCATTTCATTCCACACAGTGACAGCCCTTGAAGCTACAAGTCTTAACTATCAGTCATAGGAAACTGCATCTCTGAAATAGCTAATTTGTACAGAGTCAGACCTGGGAAAATATATCAGTGAAAGAGTTGGGAGGTAGATAGAAATCATGACATGAAATTTAGCCTTCTAGACTAGCTTCTCCTGGTGGGTTATTAGTGAAGTATTGGAAAGAACCACAGTAAAAACAGTGACTTGTTTACAGTTCCTAAATTCTGCTGTATTCCCGAGATACAAGGTCAGAGAACTGATATTTCTGCCAAGGGTATTTTACAGCCATAAGCCCAGTGACTGTAGCTACCCTTATGCCACAGAGAGGTGCACAAAGCATATACGGTGGAATATGCCAATTTTGATGGGAATAAGAGTTAGATTGCACTTTACAATTCAGTAGTGCTGAGGGGTTACAACAAGAGAAATTTTAAACCCTCACCTCTGAGATTTTATGGCTAATTTAACAAATTTTTAAGAGTCCACAAAGCAGACATTTAGGTGTTGTGTCCATTAAAATTCAAGAAATATGAAATATAGTTACCAAAATCTCTCTGGGCACTCAGTCTCCTCCTCATACACAATTAAAATTTTATAGTATTTCTGGGTAGCAAATTAAAAAAAAAATAAAGTGCTCATAAATGGCCTTGAAGCATATATTATTTGTCTTTTTATCGTGTATAAAATATAATGTCTCTTGTCTTAAAACAATTAAAAAATATTTAAATTGGGAAAATCCTTTCTAAGGAAAATATCCATATCATATATACTTGTTTTAAACCTTTTATTTAACATAGATTAAACATAACATTCATTAAAATACGCATAGCATGCAACTTTATTTCCTCCCTCTTTCAATGTATTGATTTAATTTTAAAGCATGTGTGATTTAATTCTATTATTCTATTTGGTCTCCTCACTTCAAGAAGGAAGAGTGGAGTGTGTCCAGAGAAATGTGGCAGAGATAGAGAAGGACCACAAGTCTTATGAGGAGCAGCTGAGGAATATTGTAGTTGTTTAACCTGGAGAAAAGGATGTTGAATGGTGTGCATATACCTCTTCTTTTATTCTTTGTTCCAGACACTGCTTTAAAAATAATTTCCAAAGCTGTTGTTCTAGTGAACAAAATTTAAAATTAACAGCCAAAATGCTATATCGTTACAGGACAAAGAAAGCATTCTAGATGAGCAAACCTTAAAATCTTCTAAGTTTTTATGACTGAAAACATGCTTTATTTCTGAATCGGTCCCTGCTTTTAAGAAAGAAAGAAAGAAAGAAAGAAAGAAAGAAAGACAACAACAAAAAAAATCCCTACAAAAATTTAAAAGGAAAACTGGAATTTTTTAAAAAAATCCATTTTTGCAAGTTACAACATTGCCTTTAACCCATAAGGATATGTCAATGTAAAGTGTGCTCAATGAATCAAGACAAAAAATGAAATTACTTACACCATGGTCAACATAATTTTGAAATTCAATTTCTCTCAGCCAGTGAGAGTTTGCATGATAGAAGAACTGAAAGATGTCATTGATGAAAAATGACTACACAGATTGATAGGATCGCATACAAAATTTTGATGAGCATTCATACATGGTGTTTGCTAGAAGCAGTATTTTTAAGCATCCAGCGCTTCAGGCTTCCTGATTTTCTAGCTGCCTCTGAGTACTGTTAACTGCCATGTGTTGAAGGACACTCTCTGTTCCATCTTGGGCTATATTTCAACCATGCAAAAGGAAAACTATCTCAGTTGAGAGCTCAAACCATCGTCACAGCACAACCTAAGTTGTAAATCTCCTGTATCTGGAAATAGAGGAATTCTATCAGACTTTCAAGAGAAAGTTGTTCACTTGAGATCACCTTCACTAGTGGTATAATCTAGGAGTTTGACTTTGCTGTAACAGATTCACCTAGAAGGCAGCATCTTTGCTATTCTGCAGCATGAGAATGCCTCCAGGCCATTTCAGAAATTGAAGCAGGGTTGACATGTGGGTATAATGATGCATGGTTTCTGTCAGCTTTCATTGTGGTGTCTGAGAAGATTGCCTCTTCCAGGTGGGCAAACAGTGACCTCTTGAGCCATTGAAGTTAATTCTGACAAGAAATGCGCATCAGAGGCTTGAAACGTTATGCTTCATAGTCCAATATATTAACATAAAATGAAACAGAAGGCAATTTAGAGTAATATACCACATGATGAACTGCAAAAGTTGAAGGATGAATAGGTCGCCCATTTATGCACTGACCTGCACAAAATTTTATTTGTATGAGATGCAAGTTTTCATTGCTTTTTTGATAAGAACACATATATTCTTTGATTGCAACATCATCTCACCTCTTAAAAACACCCCACCAAAGAAAACAATCTCACTCACCTCAGGCTTATGTACATGACAGAAAGTGTGGGAAATAAATCAATCAACATTTTCAGGAGTTACCAATTTTTGTATTTCTATTTTGGGTACATAGCTTGGAAATAAACACACAAAAATTCTGATGTCTAACAGTGTCAAAATCTATTTCTGGAGAATCAAAGGTTATGGACTTTGACATCATTCATGAAAGTCTTTTAATGTTCTTTGTCAAAAAGACTTTCCATCCTTGGAAGTGTCTTTGGGGTAATTGGGAAACTCACATCATTACTCTGTACATCACAATTCAAGCCACTGTTTACACCTACACAGGTTTCCTTAGCAGAGCAATGAGCCTTCTGTGCTTTGTGGTGTGAGTAGCTACCTCACATAGATAATTGATGTAGCTCTCACATACTGTCTGTGAGATATTAGTTCTGACCATGTGGAAATCTGCAGAAATTCTGCCACATTTTCACACTTCTGCCTTAGGCTAAATGCTATAAAAGTCATTTAGGGCTGTTGCTATCTGGAGTCCAGTCCTAATCATCTTTAATTAAAGATAATCTGTTAAAAATCAGTTTGGCAAAGTCATGAGTAATTTCCTTGGCTATTCCTTCTAAAAAGAGCAGGATGTTTCTATTTTACTGTTTGGTGCCATTACAGGCATTTATTCTGTGGCTGTTCAAGCCTCTTTCAAATATCACAGACGCCATAATAAAATTTCAGGAAACCAAAATATCTATTTAAACTGCTCTGGATAAAGATGAATTTCTGCTGTTATAAGAATAGCTGTTAGCAAAAACACCCTCCCCAAAAAACAAAACCATCAACAATAAAACCCCACAAACAAACTAAAATACAAGATAAAAAGAAGTTATGAATGCCATGTACAGACCTCTGCCATTTTAGTACCCTGCATTTCATGATGCTTGTCTATTTATTAATTAATAAGTAATTCTAAAGACAACAGTCTTTGCTGATATCCCTCTGCTTTGGATACATGAGGTCTATTGGTACTAAGTACAGCACAGCAGTTTGTAGTGACAGTCGGTAGAAAGATTGTGGTATTTTGTGAAGATGTAACATTTCCTTCAAAGTAAGACGTGTCATAAATCTAAAATGGATCACTAAAAATATGCCACTTTGGATCAGAGCAGTAGTGGCCTCCTTCCTAGTCCTCAAGTCCTCAAAGTCCAAGTATATCTTTTTCCTTCTCAGCAACTGATGGGCAAAACTTTATTCCCAACTGACAAATAAAATTTACAGGATGTCACAGAACTGACAACAGGTGTTTGTTTTCAAGAGCAGTGTTAGCTTGCAATGCAAGCCCACACCACTTGAGAGATCTATTACCTTCTTCCTTGCTTGGAAACTGAAAACAATCCTATCATCTGCAGAGTCAGAAGCAGCTTGTTACTAGAGAAGCTACCAACTGAAAGAAAGGATATTGAGAGAATAGAAGAAAATTTGAATAATTTTATGCTTTTTTTCTTGTCAGATTCTTTGACAAAATTTACATTTTATAAAGCCTGCCTTTAAATCTATTTCTCTAATAGCTGTCTTGCTATTTTTCTATCAGTATTTTTAAAAATTATATGTTTCCCTTAAACAGTTACATGTACTTTTTCCAAATCAAGTTGCAATTATCATGATCAGACATACAAAAATTGGATTTTGTACTAATCTTCTCAATCTTTTCAGCAGAAAGTGATTCCAGTTTGATGTACTACCACATTCATGAAGTAGCAAATTGCAATTAACAGAAATCTGTATTCTATAGGCAAGAAAAGAAACACGTGACAAGATGTTTCATTTTTCTAATGGGTCCTCCAGCAACTGAATTCACAATGTCACCAAAACAGATACTTTCTTCTTGTTTTGGTCTTGATGGGTATAAGACAAAACAGTAGGTGAACATAAAATACTAATAATTTAAATTTCTGCCTTCATTTTTTCTTAGAAAATTATATGTGAAGCAATTTTATGCATTTTTCCCCTTCTCCAAAATGTAGATATCTTGAGGTGTTAAACACGGTTTATTAATAAGCTATTCACAATGGTACTTTTTAATTTTGTGTTTTGACGATGCAAAGCAATATTTTTATATAGCTCACCTATAATTGGTCTCCACATGGACACTGAGACATTGACCACACCTCTGAGTACAAACATCTAGCCAATTCCTTATCCACTGAGTGGTTCAGTAATCAAATCCATGTCTCTTCAGTTTAAAGATGAGGTTGTCATATGGAACAGTGCCAAATGCTCTGCACAAGTCCAGGTAGGAAATATCAGCTATTCTTCCTTTATTCACCAACACTCCAACTCCTTGAAGAAGGCCACCAAGTCTGTCAGGAACAAATCTGTCACTTCATCACATTGAATATTTGTCCAGATGCCTATCAAGATTTACTATGTCTTCACAGCAAAAAAAAGAAAGACAGATCCTAGGAAATGATTTTTCAAAGACTAATGATACTTTTTAAGTCAAATTTTGCTTAAGGATCTGGCAAGAAGCATATTCACCAAACATGTTTGAATAATTTACAGCTATAGTGTCCTGGTTTAGTCTTAATTATAACCTTCCTCTGACAGTAACCCCACTGGAATGGTGGAAGAAGATAAGTACTAATCACATTAAGTGTGGCTGCCAGAAAATGTGGATGACTTCCCTCTGGAATACCCATCTCCTTAGATAAATATATTAAAGTCTTCCTTAAAATGCAGTTTTTCTAGTAGACAGCAATGACTTATTCAGAGCTAATGTAGGCTTGAGTCTTCTCCCCTGGTCTATCCCCAGATAATTAATTAACCTCCAATAATGGGAGTGTATCTCATGAATGAGATACTTGGGGACTTTGATAGGTTAATCATTGGATGACTGCACCCTACTATTTCTGGAAGAAGCCATCGTCATCTAATATATCAGTGGACAATAAAGAGAAGAAGATGCATGCAGCTCATCATAGATCTTAATAAAATCTGTATTCTGCAACAACAGAATTTCATGGCTTCACAAATATCCCTGAAAATATCTGTCTTGAGAAACTCTTTTTAAGGTTTTCTTCAGAATTTTAATTATTTTTGGTTCATGAGAAGCAACATTAAAAAATTAAGCCAGTGGTAAAAATTGAGTTTTTCTTACTACAGCACACACTTTTTAATGTTTCATATCACTAGAATTCGTTAGTGAGGGGTTTTTTTAGTAAAAGTATCCATGCTACAAAATCAACATCTTAATTACAAAAAAGATAACAACATCTTTCTTGTAACAGAACTTGTAGTGAGAATAGATTTTTCTTTTTATTCATGTTTTAAAATTGAATTGAATTTTTACAATCCTTTACCAAAGTAGGAAAACCATGGTTTTATGTTCCCACACCATGCAGCAGCCGTATTTATTATAGGAAACTACTTCAGCTCACAACAGGGCTTGTTATTGAAAATTTTTTGGGGCATACCATCTCACCTGTCTGGGAAATCTCTGATTGTGATGTACAAAATGAGTCCTTATTGCAAGTAATACAAAATATGTCTCACCATGTTGAAGCATGAAATTTGACTTTGGCTCATGCCATGTGCTTATGCCATCTGCATGGGACAGGTATGGATTGACAGTTACACCACTTGGTATCTTCTTGCTACAATACCAGCCATAAGCTATGAACTCCAAGTACTTTTCTTGCAGAAAATGGGTTTGCCTGAAAATCAGATTTTTATTTTTTTTTTTTTTTCAATAATACAGCTCAAGAATTTTGAGAATTCTACCAATTCCAGACTACCTTGGGCAAAAATATTTTGGTGTTACTATATATGCTGCAGTTTATACACAATATTTTATACATTATAAGATATTATTGTCTTACAGGAACAACTAAAAAAATAAAAAAACCTTAGGAATGTGCAATAACTATTAATAAATGCATAAGTTATAGCATAAATTATATGGTATCAGACAATAACAGACACCTTTTTCTTTCATAAACAAACACCTACATGCATATAAAAATGTTAAAAACTATGAAAAAACACAGTTAAAATCTTCAGAAAGCTGAAAAAAACCTCTTCATAATTATGCCACAGCAATTAATGCTTTTATTACTTCATTTGCTTACCTGAGATTACAAAGCCTTTTGGGAAGCCTTATACGCTTTGGATAGACAAAGTTTAAATATTAGAAATGGGATAATTACTTAATATTTGGTAACAAAACCTGAAGGTGAATTTCCAGAACATGTCTTTTATTATATTATATTATTATAAGTCATTTTATTGTAAGTAATTATATTATATTATATTATATTATATTATATTATATTATATTGAATATTATATTGAAACTTCACGTACTGGTCTGTAATCCTCAAAATTAATTTAACTTTTCAAATATGCTATATAGAGTTTATATATAGTATATTCCCTATTTGGAGATCCATTTCTATTGAGCTAAGAGGAATGGATTAAAAAAGAACAAACAGTGAGATCGAAAAGAAGATAATTCTTTAAGGCAGGCCACGCATCTCACATAAGTTTCTCCTTCCTAAATCATGTTCTGCCTCATTCAGGAACTCCTGTGGAGTTTTTTCTGGTTTTGTTTTCCATTTTCCCTTTTTTTCCCATTTTTTCTTTTTTTTTTTTATTTGTTTTGGGGGAGAAATTAATCTCTTTACTTGTAAAACATAATAAAACTGATAATTTTTACAACAGGTTTTTGGAACACATATGTCTGAATACATGTATCAGAGCAATTCTTTAATATGTTTCTCAGCAATAAGAACACAGCAGGAAGTACTACTGACAAAGACCCAAAGGTGCATTTATTGCTTTTTATTCACAAGAATATAATAAAGTAGCTACATTGAAATAATGAAAATTTTAATTCCCCCTAGTCATCTATATAGAATGTAAATTAGACTGGCTCTGCAGCTTTTATTTCTTTTTGGGGAGGTTTTCAGAAAACTGGACAGTCCTCACTGGCATCTAAGGCGCAATGGGCAAATCAGCATTTTCTGATGCAAAATCCTTCAATTGGAAATTACTGTTGACCAGCTCTTCAATAAGGCTGCCTTAGTTCCAAGCCTGCTCACTGTATAGTAAAATTGATTTTGCTGATTCAATAACCTACCTGCAGTCAAGAGGCAATTAGAGTGTACCATATTATTCATTGCTTTTCAAATTGTGAATCTTACAATGGATCACCGATGATATTAGCTAAGTGAGGGACAAACTGTTCTGAAGTGGTTTTCAGAAAGTAATCCTCACAGGGACTGAAACTAAAAATCCATTTTGGTACTACAATTGAGAAGAGTATAAGCTTTTCTAATCTTCTGGAGAAAAGGGCATTTACCTTTCAGTGATGACTGACACCCTCATGCAGAATCATGTAAAGATTTTATCTTGAAATTCATGACAAGTTCAGCGTTCCAGCTGAAGTTGTACTTTGTTGCAATGGAGAAAATGCAACTAAATCTACACACAGCACCAAATTTGCTGTACTGCTTATACTTAATTCTTATGATCGTTAATAGCCTGGTATGCTTAGTGTGATTCAGTTCACAAATTCTGAATACACAGAGCTGGCAATACCAGCTAAAGCATTCAAACTCCAGATGTAATAGCAAGAAATCTTTCCAAATATTCAAAGCAGGGATCTTGGGTCAGTTTTATGGACCTTTGAACATCCAGGCAGAGCACAGCAAATCAGTGAGTGGGCCTCAGAGAATTCCGTCATTAAAAATAAATTTACTGCTGGTATGGTAACTTTTGGATTGAGAAGCTATTCTTCTCAGTTCCCAGCCAAAGTGAGCTTTTGCTGGACAGTGGGGAGCACTTCATGCTGCTGTGTGGTCTTGCTTTTACCCACACCAGATGCATGCCAGGATTTTGACAGAACTTAAAAGACTTTTATATGCTAGGAAGGCAAAATATAACATTTCATTATGTCTTGGGAGTAAGAGAACCTTTGAAAAAGTCTTCAGAGAGAAATTAATCTTCTATATGCTTTCAATGTATTATAGCTTATAAGCTACTAAATGGAAATATTGGAAGTAACTGATGTCCCATTTTCCTTACTGCCCCCTGCTTCTACATGGGAATGGGAAATGGTCTTATAAAACTTATTTTGCCATGGTTACTGAAGTATGGAGGTGACATTTTAAAGATATGTCTTTAAGCTGTAGTCTCACTGTGAAAGCTATTACATAGTCTTTATTGCCTCATCAAAGTATTTAGACTCAAATTTAGCTACTGAAATCCTGCTTGCCCAGAAGTATAGGAACTGCTAGGAGAATGAGACAAAAGGTATTTCTCTTCAATTTTCTTAAATAAAAGACTGGATAAGACTTTAATTTTTAGTGTTAAACCACCTACTGAAATCTCTACCCTTTCAGAAGACATGGAGCTCATGTGCTGAATATTGAAAATATAGAAGCAAGGTAAGTCCATAAATGTGCCTTAGCCAACAAGGTTTTTGGGGAGAAGAGTGTGTTTCCAAAACTCCTCCAGACCTTTCAGCTTAATCCTCACCTGCGGAATCAAATCTCCCAAGACATGCTTGTCTCTTGTCACTGCCCAGTTCACTGGCTCTTGGTATAAACTGCTGACTTGTTCTCTTCAGGAGCTTGTGATTTTTATGTCTTCACAGCAGCTAGGAAGAAGCCTCATGTATCTGGGAAATGAGGGATTACACACCTTCCAATACACATGATGTAGGGTTTAATACTTGTGGTATATTTGCATAATGCTGCAATTGGTAATAAAATGAGGTAAAGCTGATTCTGTCATGCCAAATTTAAGGGTTTGAGCAGTACAAGCATCTAGTTCTCCTACGTACTTTTACTATTGCCACAACGTTGCAACACCAGAGCGTTAAGTCTTCATTCTGGCTGCTTTATTCTCTGATGTCTTGAGGTCAGCACTGGCCTTGTGACGAGTTCATCCTATTCTCTGCTCAGTGTAGTCATGACATAACTTGGTATTTCTGTCCAGAAATACCTATAAACACACAAAAGTAGGGGGGATTTTTATTGCTACAATTCTCATTTTCATCAGAATTTTCAGCATCTGCCTAGAGAAAAATATTCAAAAAGATTTGAGGCGCTTGGAACTCCAGAGCCTCTCTCATTCGTACTTTTCTTTATGATAATAATACTACATATTTTACATATAATTATATATTAAGTAATATGCAAAAATACAATTGTTACATGGATTATTTTGTTTTTCATGTGTGGCATTCCTGTGCTCCTCCTGAGCAATTACAATGTTTTCTACATACAGTGAAGCTGGGGCGTTATCCATAAATATTTGGAGATACCTGCTTATACATTTTAATAGTTCATGTCACTTTAAGAGAAAACTTCTAGGAAAATTCTAGGGATTTGTAGCCCTAGGTATGGCGGTTGTAAGCTGGGAGTATTCCTTACACAGAGGATGGAACCATGTTTCTTTTACAGCAGCAACAAACTTTGGTTCAGCTGTGTCCTGAAATGTAAAGTTCACTGTATCTGGCTGTGTCTAAAAAGTGAAATGTTAATTTATTTATTTTTTCCCTAATTATTCACCTGTTCATTCTCACTTCCCAAAACTGCAGTGTTCACAAGAAACTTATGTTCTTCTTTTAATGAAAAATGAAATCAGAATCTTACAGTCTCATGACATTTGTAGGGATAGCAATTTTTTTTAATAGCAGAGTGCAGTGGGGTCAGGAGAGAGGTGTACCTTGCAAGAAAGAAAAACTGTTATAAACCTATGATAGTTACTGCAGATCAATTTGCCAGTGAAATCACAGAGGACAAGTGATTTTGACTCTGATATCAGCAAGTGGGAGGGTTGGCTATGAACATTTTTCTTCATTTTTAGCATACACATTGGCAATATAGCCAAAGAATCCGATGGAGACGTTAGTGGTTTTTCTTGCATTTACTGCTGAAATTTGGACCAAGTGACTGATTTCTGCAAATGAAACATCAGCCATGGTTAAAAATAGCTACTCGTACTACTAATATGCCTCACTTCAGAAAATGCTTGGTTATCATTGTCTATTGCTTCTCATTTCCTGGAGGATTTTATTTCATGTATTTTTAAAGGTCTGAGTGAAAAAATAGGGATAAATATTAAATTTTAATCTGTAAGTATGTAAGGTATTCGAGACCAAAATATTCAGGGAAACTATCAGAAAACTTGCAGCCAATATATACAGCTTAAGCAATTTCTTGTGCGCTTTGGTGATTTTCAAGTCTTAATTCACATGTGGGATATGAAAAACTACCTGAAACTGGAAAGACTATTTCTGTTATACAATAGATGACTGCTTCAGCATTTCTATTTATGTTTGCTCTCAAAAAAAAAAAAATCAAATTCAATAGAGTAGGAATCATTTTTGTAAACCTTGAAAGTCCAAACATATAAAGGCTGGGAAACAGCATTTTCCTTATCACCCTTGTAAAGAACAGACTGCATATGATGTTGGATAACAGATTTAGATGTGAAATTGATCTGATTGGTTATATTAGGCTGCTAAGTAAATAACTAGAATGATATATTTAGGGAAATTTTGTAGTTAATAGAGAAAAATCATATCTTAATATTAAGCTGTGATAGACGTGAGAACAGTAATATGTATATTGAATATTTTCATTTAATTCATTAGAAAAATTAAAGAAACCACATTTCCTTGAATCTGGAGTTATGTTACTATGAAAACAACAGAAAATAGAAAAATGTATTTGCTCATTCAATGATATAGGCTTCATTATGCAAGACAGAACAAATATAGATGAAATGTCATAGCAAAAATTGAAAATAATAATATCATTATGGAATTATGCTCCAATTTATTTTTAATAAGAAATATGTCTCATTCCCTTGATTTGAAAAAAAAAGGTGATATTTCTCTTGTGGTAGCTGTGTAAATTTTGATCTAATCCCCAATAAGAATCTTTTTTGGCCCTTTAGATAATTATTTTGTTTGTAATTTGATTCTTGGTTGATGATCAAATAAGAGACCGTTTTTGTTTGTAAACTGCTTTATTCTCTGTGCAGTACATGGGAAAGTAAAACCTAGAGTATACTACGGATAACTGTGATTGCAAGCCTGGTTTTGAACATCTTGTAAAAAAGAAAATGCTATTTTTAAAATTCCTTTTTGTTAGACTATGAAACTAAAGTACTACATTTATGGTTTATGGTTTTCATATGTCCTTACATGGCAATAATGTATAAGTGAGATTTAAATTCTTGTATATCATAGGTTGTTGAAGATACCTGCATTAATTCTAGGGATTTTAGCTATGCAATCTACATCTTTTAGGCACCTCAGATGGAATTATTCATACCCTTGACACAACTCTTGGTTATTTCTGTTATTTAGCAGAATACAAGCATATTTGCACCTCTGAAGTCTAACAAGATAAAGTGAAAAGTAGGTATTGAGCAGCCTGTTGCCTGAATAGATAAAGGAAGTACACAAAAAAGCGATGCTTGCTATATTTGAAATTACTCTGAACATTATCACTTTCAATAAAATAAAATAAAAAAAAAATGGGGGGACAGACTGTAGAAGAAATATTATAGTCACTAAATAGTGGCCTGTTGCCTTGAGTATCGTAAGAGGATGACCTAAATTCCAGACCCTTGAATATTAGTTACTTAATAGAATTTTAAAAAACAAAACAAAAAAAGACAAAAAAAACCCCACAAAAAACCACAACCAAACAAACAAACAAACAAAAAAAACCCTCAGCAATATCATTATCAGTGTAAAAAAAGAAATTTAAAAAGATGGTGTCATTGGTGTCATCAAATTGTTCACGGTCCTAAAGAGGGCTTACTATTTGAATCCTCACGGGTATTATTCTGCAGTTATATAAATAGTATGTATGAACACAGTATGATTATATTGTTATTTGCTTATATTTGGTTGCTTTTGCAGGAGCACAATTCCAGGCCAACATTTCTTGCAATTAAGTTTGATGTTTTCTTATGCTGTTTCTTTCTGTCCACAGATATTTATGTAAGTAATAAACTATGCTTTAAAATTTCCTAATTATCCCAGCTTAGTACAAAGGATATTGACAATTAAGGATTCTTTACTTGAAGCACCTTACCCAACCAGTTAATTATTTAGGGACAGATACCTGCTGTTGATCTTTCCTAGTCTAATTCTAGGACCTTATCTGAAAGAGCTAGGTTAGCAATCCACCTGCCCTTGCCACCTCAATGCATATTATTGGTATCTTCCAAAGACAACCGAATCATTCATCTCTTCCCATTTCCTACAAAGGTTTGGTGGCTATTTTAAGAATAACAAGTGTAGCGACCACAGTCTTTGGAAAATCAAGTTGACAAAGGTTGTGGCCAGTGTATTATTTATGCTGAATAGTAACTCGAGAGAAGTAATAACTGTGCAAGATTTGACCTCAAATTGTCAGCAGCTGATCAAATGCTTCACATTGCACATAAAAACCCCATAAATTTGAAAGACCTTAAATCCAATCAGGAAGAGAAAATACTTTTCATATTTCATAATCCAAATAACCCCGTTGTTACAGATTTTTACAAGAATAGAGCCTCTCAGTTCTCATATATATTACCCATCAATCTCCTATTCATGATCAATCATATTTTTTAAAGTATCTCTGCAGTAAATAGGATCACTTCAAACTGGGTAAGCATAGACTGTGAAAATATTCACTGTTAAAATGAACTTAGAAACTACTATCTAACATTTATACAGGAAAATTTCCAAGTACTAACCTACTGCAGTAAGAGTTTGCAGAACAAAATATACAGAATCCACAACAACTACAAGAAATGTCTAAAACAGATAAATGGATGAAAATCCTGTAAACTCTGTTATCTTGAATGGCACCTGTTTACTGAAAGGCTGATTACTAAAATTAAAGACTGGCTTCATTATTTCACTCGTTTTCATATTTCTTTTGTCTCATTAACCTTGCCAAAACTGCTCAAAAACAAAACAAAAAAAAATGTAATTCCATTGAGATTTCTTCTGCCTGATCTTACTGACCGAATTACTGAATTTGAAGAGGTAATATATGATTATATTTATCTGAAATCATGGGACTAGTTATTTACATTGATATTGATGTTGGCCCTGATACTAGCAGGTATTTTTCAAGTGACTAGTTATTGGTGCAGCGGTAGGTAACCTGAGCAGCAAAATATTAAAGAGCATTTTTGACTGACCATGGCAAGAAAAAAGTATCTCTATGTAGAGTGCATTGTCAGCATCTTCCAATTTTCCTGTTTCAGGCTATACATAAATTTTGTTTATTGTCTTCATTTATCACCTGATCTTTGTGTCTTCAAATTGCTGCCCAACATCAAGTTCCTAATCCCACTTCCAGGATTTTACCTAAACTAAGAAATTCAGCTGGTTGTATTTATGTCTGCCCTGAATATATATTTTCAATTTTGATGTTGTCCCACTGGTTAACTTGACCTTGGAGATATGTCATCATGACAGACCAGCATCACACCAGGGCTGACCCTGATTGCTGTCTACACACTGGATCCTGTCTCTAACATTCTAAGCCACCAAAGCTCCTTGCTAGTGAAGACATTGATCATGCTTCAGAATATTTAAAAACAGATCCTAAGGAAAGGAGGGGCAACCTTCCAGCTCCTACCAGTGAAGGACATCATCTAGATCCCATCTGGATTCAGCCAGCTGAACTCCTAGAAGGTGCGATGTGTGCAGGGCCACCACTGTTATTACTTTCCTATCTATGATTCTGACCATGTCTTTATACACACTTCATACACGACCATGTCTTTTGTAGGCCTATACAAATAAACAAAAATACATTTTTTTTTTAATGGGGTGAGATTCTAAGTGATATGTAGGATATTTTGCTCTTGTTCAGTTTAAAAGGAAAGCAATCTTAGGTTACTTCCACCTGAAAAAACATTCACTTGTATAACCAGTGCCCTGTTATTATGTCTAGTTGTCTTTACATGGCAGCATTTGGGCATGCCAGCAGTTGTTCCTGAAGTTTAACACTCCGAGTGATTTCTGAAAATAAAACAATACTGCTGGAAGTCCTTGGATAGTTTTGCCTGGAGTCTACAATACTAATAGACCATATTTATTAGTTATTACTAATAAACCATGTTTCTCAGCTTTGCTTTGCTGAGAAAGGCCATGCTCAGAGGAGTCTTCTAGGCTCAGAAAAAGCTAAGGAAATTGTGAGTTCTTATAACATTGAACAGCTAAAGTGGTTTGGGGGGTAACGTCCTATTACTGCTGGTGATGTTAATGTGACAATCCCATTTAATTTTACTATAGGAAGACAATATGTAATAAGTTAAAACATTTAGAAAAACAAAGTTTCTAATATTGCACATATCAGGAGTCACAGTTCTCATTTTCCTTCAGCTATATTATGTTGTACCAAAAAAAACCTGTTTATCATGCTACTCTTGATGATGAGTGATATTGCCTACCTTTTATCATGCAGGGACAAACATATTTTTTTCATGCAGGGACATTTTTAAACAGCACAGAAGAGATAACAGAAAATTTGTGCAATGGAAACATAAAGAGTAACAAATATTTGCAAGCTTTCTATTTTTGCTATTGGATGATCTCATTGCGGAAAAAACTCAGAGCAGCATCTGGTCTCTTAATCAGATTAAAAATGTGTTAATCTTGTGACAGTGAAGTGCATCAGATGTTTCTGTAAATGTTTAATCCCTTATTGTTTCTCACTAGTGAGACATTTTCTTGATTTGACCACCCAAACTTGAAAAACAAAAGGGATAGAGAGAGACATACAGAATTAAGAGTCAGGTGGAGAGCACAATGGCACAGGATTTGTACAGACACAATTTTCTTCAAACCAGGTTGAAGTCAGAGTGATGACTCTAGGATAAGGATGGCCCATACTGCCACTGTGAAAAACAAAATTAACGTGAACAACACAGGATGCTCCAGGATGGCAGATATCCTCTTTAAGCTGTGTATGAGGTGGTTTCCTCTTTGCTTTAAAACTAACAATCCAAGTATTTTTAAGTCATGGTTTTATGTTTTTCTTCAAGAAGTTTTTATTGGAGTATGGTTTTTGGCTGTTGGGTTTTTGGCTTTTTTTTTTGTTCAAACAGGGTCTTAAAAGACTTGAAAGGTTTCCAAGTTCAGTCATCAAACTCCTTCTACAAAATAATTTAGAATAATATTAAAAATAATTTTCTTGGTTTTTTGTCTTGATGCTCCTACTGAAAGGTTGCTATCAGTATTTTATTTTTTATAAAAATCTTCTAATTTCTGATTTAAATATTATAGTATCCAGTAATTTATTCTTTAAGTGCAGATTGTTCTTCCTCCTTTCCTTCTCCATCTCCTCTCCATATTTAATAACCATATCATTTGAATATATAAGACAAAAATTTTACCTTCTTTGAAAGGACATTATTTATTCCATGATCATACCAAATTTTCCTGGTCCACAAGCATGTACAAGACAAATACATTTACTTTTTAAAATTTATTTTATTTATTTGCAATATGGATAAGATCTCAGCAGAACTACTTAAGATAAAGAAAACAATTTTCTGATGAACAATTTTCTGGTGTCTTATAATGCAAGCTATGGCTGGAATGCTCCTCTGTATATTCTGAGATAATATTTGCCATTTCATTACTGAATTAGTAGTAATTTTATAACCTACCACAAGATTATGGAAAAAACAGAATGTTTTTACACTAGTCAGTTGCAATTAGTAGGCTTGTAGCACAGTTTGTCATTAATACCCAAGGGCAGTGATCTTGCCCTTGATAATTTATCTGATTTTCTGACTCTGGTCATCATATTTATGTGGCTCTTCATGCAGGGTTTCTTAATATCCTTCCAAATTGCTTCCATGCTTATATTATCAAAAACTTTCTAGGCCACTGCAGGTTAATATGAATTACTGTTGCTTTTAGGCAAAGTTTGATTTTTGATTGATTGTGGTTCAAAGGAATAAGAATACAGAAATAGAATAAAGAACCACTGAGAGAAAGAAGAAACAAATGGAAATTCCTCTTCTTTGACAATAATGAAGATTATTTTTAACTAGATATGAATTACTATTTGCAACTAACGATTGAGGGGCCTAACTCTTTCCCATGTGAACTAGGATTGGAAAAATTTTGGGTTCTTGTGGCAGAAATGCTTACTGTAAGATAAAGCCACCTTTTAGCCATAGCATTCCAATGAAAAGTTTCCAAAAGTGTCCTGAATTATTAAAGATGCATAACACGATGGCAATATAAGGATTTTAAAATAATCACTGAGCTCTGAAGAAAAGGGAAGAACAGTAATCCAGACTTTGATCATAATTGTAAGCCAGGAGACAGAGACACTTCCATTGCCATTGACAGTTCCTGTGTTAGATCCTGACAATCACATTATTTATTTATTTATTTATTAAGCTCATTAATTATTGAGTCATTGTTAGTGTGATATCTTGCAACACTTTTCATGCACAAAGTTAGATGTATCAATGTTCTCTTAAAATAACTGCTAATTTGCAAATTGTATTACTGAGATTTCTGTGTGGTGAGAGAATTATTTGTGATTTTCATTAGTGTTTCTTAATCAACAACTGATTAGGCTTTTTCTCATAATTTTTTATTGACAAGACACTATTATTGTCTTATTAAACATAAAAAAGTGCTCCAATCAAAGTTACATGAAATTTTTTAATCTAAACATCTTGTTATTACTTTTATTCTAATGGGTTAAAATTAATTTTTATTAGCAAAAGTACTACTAAATATACTGTTTGTGTTTTTACTGAAAAAGAATATTTGACAGGAGAGAAAAAAAATGCTAACGTCTTTATTACATGTCTGATAACTTTTATGGCATAGAAATGAAAAAATAATTCCCAATGGTACTTAAATATACCAAGTATATTTAATACTATATTTATTAAAATTATAAATATTATACTTGGTATATTTAATAATATACCGAGTATACCAACATATAACAAGTATATGTTTCAAATAGAAACTCTTAAAATGTTGCAATTTCAAGTGCTGTTTTTTTGTTTTATCAGAAAACTGTCAAGAAGGATCCAAATTCCCAAATTTAGATGGTTGTTATATTAGGTTGCTATTCAACATAGGTGACACAGATACCAAATATGCTAATGGTTCTTTAGTGGTTCACCTGACAAGATAGTTTGTTTTCTATTTCATTGTTGATCTGTTCTAAAATTTTGAATTCTATGTAGTAGTTCTTACACTTACTCCTTATTTCAACATCTGTTATTATATAGGAACTCTTCTTTTCTTGCTAAAGGCAATCATGAACATCCTGGAGAACAAAATCTGATTCTTCACCTGTGCAATTATTACCGTTCAGTCTCATCATTCTTTCCAAAACCAAGCACAAGAGTCTTAAAGTCTCAGAGAAGATTATTCCAGGTTGCGAAAAGGTCCAGGCTTATTTTTTATCCTTCCACTATCCTTCTAATCCTCTTAATATTTTATTTCATATCCTTTCTACTATTTAGATGCAGTCTTTTATTTCCAGATAGTCAAGGAAAAAAATAAATCTGTAAACCTGTAAGCAAGACCTGTAAGCAAGTCACCAAACTTCTACACCGTCTTAAGTTTTCTCAGCTTTCCCAGATGAAGTGAGAGACAGAGTTTGTGAGTTTATGCAAAGTTATTTCCAAAGAGTAGATTATAATAACGTTGCTTAAGAGGAACTTGAAATAAATTGTCCAGACAGTACTGATTTTATGTTCAAAAATTATTTTTAAAAAAATTATAATTGTGGTAAAGAACAGAATGGTCTTTAAATGTGATTGTGAAAATTGAGGAATAAATCAATTAACTAGTTTTTATAAATGATTTCCACCTTGTTTATGAAGGCAATATTTGATTGACATAGTTTATAACAGAAAGGTGTCTTCATGTGACATTCTATGGAAACCATGGCAAAACATTTTCTTACAACATTTTAGAACTCTTTGCTTTTTGACACATTTTTTTCATGTCGGTCTTTTCTGATGCCCACTAATGAGTGATGAATATCTGTGAATCCAGATGTACAAGGCTGGCTAGGCTGTGTTCCAATGTTAATTTGAAATTGGGCCTTCAGATGTTGATACTACCACTTAAATATCACACAGTGGAGCCTTAACTCTGAAATATACTCTGAAAAATCCAGAATTTTAACATCTGATTTTATAATAGCCAGTGCTTCTTTGCTCAACACTATGCCTATGGAACAGTCTGAGAATTATCTGAAAGAACTTGCAACAGTTGTGTTTTGTACTGCCACTTCTATGAGTTGCTCCAGATGCTCCCATTCAGGAGCATGTAAAATAGGACTTAATTGAATGCATCTGTTCATTCTTGTTATAAAGGGCCCCAAATAAGTGGAAAGCATTAAAGATCTTTATTATCTTGATGTGAAAATATCTATCAGTGTACTGATTGCGAACTGGATACTATTAATCACTATTTCAAAAATTATCTATGTAGCAAGAATTTATATAAAGGACACGTCCTTTAGGCATATTATCTCCTTATGAAGAACATCACTCTGAGACATCTGTATTGCATCTTGCATAAACATCCAGAATCAGATGTAGGTTATCTGGAGTCTTCTGTCCAAAACTTCAGCTGTGCTCAGAGTTATTTAAGATAGAGGTTCCTGTCTTTATATATTTTTGCCCATGTGTGTGTACATGTGCAAAAGCGAATGCTTAACTTGATCTTAAAACTTCAACATGTCATGCTGTCCACTTAGAATATAGTAGTTAACCAGAACGATCTAAGCAAGAATTAAGAACGTAAAAATGGATGATTTTGGAGTAGAGAATAAATATACATAAACAAGGGGGATTTACTTTGAATAACTGCAGTATCAAACAGGGTAAAAAGGTTACAATGAAGTAAATAAATTATAAAGCACAAAGGGCAAACACAAGCTATAAATTATTATAGAAGCTTGTCAATCATATATGCATGGAGATAGTTAAATAATTTACTTCCCAAGTTTGAAGCAAGTCTGCATTGGTAGATAATTATAATTTGACACTTCTTTAATTTGAATATATATCAGTTGAGCTCATATGGTATCACTTGAACTCATATGAGCATGAATCACTTGTGTAGATTACATTTAATTCAGTGTTCTGATTTAACAGAAATGCTATTATTTGTGCACATACCTCCATCATTATGCTTGAAGTAGCTATCTGATTAATGACCTTCACTAAATTACTTTTATACCTTTGAACTGTTGTTTTGCCCTTCACATGTATTATAACAATATGATTACTTCTGTCTTAAATCAATTTTATACTGTTGACTATTACTTATTGATATCTCTACAAACATACTCAGTATTTTTATATTCCTAATAGATAAAAAAAATCATTAATTCATTAATTTATTGTTTAAAAATAAAGAAATATCAGTCCATCAGTCTATAAATAAAAGAATGCTGAACATAATTTTTCATGGTTATCTCCTGCTTTATGGTTAATTGCAAGCAATGCACAAGTATTCTTGGGTGTGATTCCACACTTGAAAAAGTCAGGAATCATGTTAAGAAACAAAGCACAGAGACCAACAAGTACTAAAAAAAAGATATTATTTACTTACATTATTAATTTAGGACTGTTCTATCTCCTCTTTTTGTTTTGGGTTTTTATGTTGTTGTTGTTGCTTTGGGGTTTTTTTGGGGGAGGGGGAGTTTGGGGGTTTTTTTGTTGGTTTTTTTTCCTTCCTTTTTCTTGAATTGATTTCAGGTTCATTTATTTAGTACGGATTTCCCTTAAAAATTCAAAGGCATGGTTAAAAGGATTCAAGAAATGTCTGATCCTCTGCCATAGTCTCATTTCTCATTTCACTCCAGCAACAGTTTTAGTCAGAACAGCTGCAACATACTGCAAACACACTGTGGAGAGGGAGCTTGTAACTTGCTTTTGAAAGCTGGCAAAAAAGCAGTATAACCACATGAGAGAAAAGATAAACACTAGGAAGAGAGCTAATACATGTGGAGTCTGTAAAAAAAGGATAAAGTCTGAATTTGAAATGCATATTGCAAATATTGTCCAATGGTGAACTGTTTTTAGCGTGTTTACATACTGCAGGAATGGCTCTTGGCAGTGAGGAAGACAACTAAGGTGAGCTGGTAGTAAAAGACAACACTTACGGGTTGATAAAGTCAGAATTAAAGTTCATTTTACAACTGTGCACTACTAGAAGCATTTTAAGTATAAATGAAAGATTGCTAAACTTGCTCACACAATCCAATGAAATCTATCTAAAGACAAAACTGTAATTTTTCCCATTATTCAAGCAGAATTGGATGAAAACATAATTAACCCAATACAGTGTCCTAAAAGGAATGTTTCAGCAGTTTCAAACTGGAATCTAAACAAACGTTAATTCTAGGACCCTACAGCCAGTGCTTATCAAATCCTTGTTATAAGGTCAACAGCTATAAATGATACATTCTGTTAACAGCTAGCTTTAGATTATAAATGTAGTAGTTTTAAAATTTTGATATTTTTATAGTTTGATGCTGCAAATAAGTCACAATCGTCTTCCACTTTATACATATATTTACATTGCATAAATATTTATATTTAATTTTTTATTTTGCTAAGTATTTTTAACCTTTTTTTTTAAGTTCATTACAAATATAGTATTTTTGTTTGTTTTTTTTTTTCTCATACATGACAGCTTCTTTTATCTGAACTACTAAAATTTCCTACAACAAAACTTTTGACAGGAAGTGACAGATCACTTAACAGTACATATTTTTAAGAACTGTACTATCTTCTGTTGAGCAGTCAGGACATTTCATGTTCCATATTCCTTATTGTACAACTTTCTAAGACCATGTCTATTAATTTTAATAATTGCATCTTTGTGATTTTGTTTTTTAAAACAATCCTAGTCAGTAAATCATGTCCCACATACATATCTGGTTATTAAAAACACATTCAGCTCTGCCTAGACTGAAATGCCTCTTTGGTACTGTTTCAAATGGAGAGGGGAGAGCCTAGACAAATCCTTGCCTTTCCAGTTTTCTGGCAGAAGGCAGAAGTGTTATTGAGGCAGCCAGCAACCTTAAACCCTCTCTTGCTGGCAAGGTCTTAATAATGACTAATCAGGCCTACTATAACATGAACTATTTATTTGAATAGGCCAAGGAAAGAGACATAAGACTTAAACAGATTACTTACTACACGGGATAACACAAAAGAACTACTAGTAGCTAAAAAATACAGTTCACTATAACATTAGTAAAGGTACCTTATGTTACAGCTAGTGAATAAATAATACAGATTAAGAGTCAGTGCCACTTGCCAGCAAATGATAGCAATGTGCAGAGAATCTCCAAGTTTCTCTCAGTCCCAGGGAAGTAACTTGGTGCCAACATCTTAACACTGAGAACTTTCCACACATTCAAAGTGTACATAAGAGATTTATGATTTCATGAAAACCATAGAGGTCTTTTATAGCTGAATAAATGCTTATGTTCTGCAATCACTAATTTTAGGTTTTACTTCTCCATTCAAGCCAGGATGTGTTTTGCCAGTCAATGAGGTTCTCAGCTGAGATAATTCATCACATGACAAATTATTCCAGCCTAACCTAGTCATATGGTATGGGGACATAAACTTCTGCTGTATCAGGGGTTAAAGGTCCTGCCACAGGTACCAACACCTAAGTAAAATTTTTCCCAAAGATATCACTACATTTTCCTTACAGTAATGTTTATGTCAGTGTCATGACTACAGATTGTACTTTCAGAATTTATTCTTCTTTATAGAAAAGCTAGCTACGTTATGGAACATGGAAGACTGAAAATATTACAAAGCTTAATAAACCTAAAATTTAAAAAAAATGTTTTATGTTGCATTATTTTTCTTTAGTAACTCAGTTATGTTAACTGTTACTGTGGAGACATCAAATCTCTCAGTCAGAATGAAAATGAATTTGTTAATAGCATTAATTCCATCCTCCTACAGGAGCTCTTAGAAAAATCTTTAAGCATCATAATCATGAAAAATAATCCCCAGGATGAGAAAATTAATATTGACTATTTTGTCTAAAGACTGATTAAAAATATTTCATCTCTCTTCACTCACTTTTTTGCTAAATGGCTACTTTAGCTATAGGTAGGTGTACAGAAGTAATGAGGTTACTTCTCTTCTAATTTTTCTTACCAGGTAGAGAGTGGGGTGGGGAGAGGGGCAAAGGTCATGCAGCCAGAACCACTAACAAGTTGAGGAATATTTTTTGAGAAGTATAATCTTATCAGGAATATTTAATTATTAGCATGTTCTACACTGTAGGCCCACTCTGGGTGTAGCCATTTATCAGATCCCTTTTTAGAAGGTGATAAATGAAAACCAAAAGAGAACATCAAGCCATCAGTGAGTCTAAGGCTGCACAATGAAGTGCAGTATGTTTTTTTTACCTCTGAGGACAGCAACTTCGTGCAATGAAAAATGAAATTTGGTAATGGTCTGCTGCCTTCTGAACTGTGCTACTCTAAAATCCCATCCTCTCCATGGACCTGCAACCGATAACCAGAAGGAAACAGTGTCCCAGGAAAGAGGATCATATGGCTCCATTTCTGCTGTTAAGCTGAACTACTTCAAGTTTTGATGAACCCAAGGCGTTCAAGATTTAGCCCTGGCAATGTTAACTTGCTGATACCCTACAAGTCTTGTTCCCTCCCTGTAGAATTTGATTGTCACAAATTGCATGTGCTAAGGTGTTAGAAGTTCCCAGTTTTTCCCAACACATAGTGATTGAGGCTAAATCTCTTACATTTAAAGACCAAGTTGGTAAAACCTTCCAAGCATTTGATTTCACTGTGTAGTTACAAAAAAAAAAAGCCTGAAAATCCTCTACTTTCAGGTATTTTTCTTAATTATTTTTCCTGATGAACTTCTTTGTCTTTTCACATTTTGAAATAAAGGATTATACTGTTGTGTTTGTCTTCCAGCATTACTTACTGTGGATTTCATTTGGAATCTTAAAAACAACAGATCACAAGCATCTGTCCTAATTGTTATAAGGAAGCTGAGCTATAGCAGCTGAGCTTCTCTCAGGATTTCCACACTACTCATAAGAACCATGACCCCACTTCAGGTAATGTTCCGAACACTTTACAGTATTCATTGTTGTCTTGAATTGGGTACAGAATTTTAGCTGTTCTACATACTCGCTGTACTAAGCACCTTTCTCTGTGCTCACCTGAACACCTTTCTCTGGTGTTCCTCTTTACTGTTTTGTTTTTTCTTCAAGAACAGTACATATGAGAATTTATGTAGAATCAAACTTTGATGCCAAAATCTGTCTTCTTTTAAATTACTGATTTACACAATTATAGAATTCAAACAGCTGTATATCACATGCATTGCCCATTCCCAAATGCAAAATTTGCAAACACTTGGATTTAGCTATATTAAAGGGGAAAAATTCTGTTGGTTTCACTTACCAATGTTTCCCTCATCAACCAGCGTCGTTTAGCAGCCATAGTAGAAAGTTACCATGACATGTAGGTCATAGGTAAATTTTAGCAGAAAAAAATCCGAAAGATATTTTCCTAAAATATGCCTTATCGTGATATTTCCAGATTACAGGGAATTGTAGTTAACAAACCACTTTTAAATTACATCTACTCACTGCTGTTACAGTGGCAATTAGGACTGACCAGATTATTTTATCAGTATTTCAGTGTAACTCTAGTGAATTTTGGCTATGACGGTGTTAATAGAATGCAAATATTTTTGAACAAAACATATTGTTAAAGAGAATAATTTTAATACATTTGGCAGTCTTCAGTTCACTCATAATTCTTAAAATTTGAGGAATTATACTGTGGGTAATAAATAACTACTTTAGATAAGATAGCTCACTCTGGAAAGCCTTTGAATTTTGGTCCTTTAGAACCATACACATAGGTACACTACTGCAGTCCTCAAGAGTAGGTGATTTATAACAAAGTGTTGACAAAGAGTCCTAACTATACTGCTATTATATGAAACAGTTATAATATTCATACCAGATCATAATCCTTTACTGACTTTGAAATGTTTGTCATATTTAGTAGTTCTGTTATTCATTCTGTAAAATCTCTGATGGATAACAATAAAAAATGAAACTCATACATCAAGATCTAATTGAATACAAGGTTTGCTATTACATGAACATAACTTGAAACATACAAAGCATCCCTCATGGTTTTTGCACCATTTCCTGAAAAGCAGTTCATCTTCTTTACACGAAACCAAAGAAAAACCTGTGGTTTTGACTGACTCCACACATGTAGGACAAAGCAGACATTAAAAAAAAATCAATTTTGTTCTTCCAAAGAAAATAATCAGAACACAGTATAGGTGATTTTTTTAACTCATAGGTTTGAAGTGAATTTGAGTTGTAGTAAATTTTTATTGACTGAAATACAGTCCTACAAACTAAACTGACGTTCAATTTAGAGGCTGAAAGAAATACACAGACGGAGTTCTTATGACAACTTTCAGCAGAAATTATGAAATATGCTTGCAGTATTTAACCTATGACTATAATTTTGTGAGTCAAATATTTTGTCTAGAGAGAAACTTAATCTTATTACTGAAGCTAAACTTTGCCTGAGATTGAAGACAAGACTCGCCATTAACCATTTTGAAGTTTTCACAAACATGCTGTTTCTAATACATGGTGACAATTTCATTAATAATTTCTAAACAAAATATTTTGAAAACTGAATGGAGAATCTTTATTACATACCCATACAAAATGACAGAATATTTTGAGTTGGGAGGGACCCACAAGGGTCATTGAGTCCATCTCTTAAGTGAATGGCCCATATGGAGGTTGAACCCTTGAGTTTGGCATTTTTAACAGCATGCTCTAAATATACATCTCACACAAGAAACTCCCTCTTTTTATAGTAAACCTGAACACTAAACATCTTTTTGCCTTATTATGTAGCTTTTAGGCTTAATAATTATTCTTCCTAATACATATATTTTTCCTTTCTAATACTGTAAAACTCTAGCTAAGCCCAAGCCTATATTTATTATTTGCTCAAGTGCACAAATTAATGAACCTCAGAAATTAATTTTCCTTGTATGCACCACTGTCTCTGCATGGCTAGGAGTTACCCAGGACACTTAACTTTTTAAAATTGTTTTTGTCTAATGCAAAGGGAACTTGAAAATTTGGCACTAGCAAGAGGAGGTGGTTAAATAGACTTTATTTCACTCAATTTTAAAGGAATTACTATCATTTTCAACATGTATGTGTTTGTTTGCCTGGACAAAAATACAAAAATTATTTAAAGAACTAAGCCTAGAATTCCTCAGTACACTGAGAAACCAATGAATGATATGCGACCTCAACTCTAAATTTTGTGAAATCTAACATGTGTCCTCTCCAGACACCCATAAATCATGATGGAGTAGCCTAGATTTACCCAAATCCACACTAAGCTATCTACAACGTGGTCCCAAAAGTAGATGGATAAATCTGAAATAAAATTTATCTACAATCTGAAGCATGATACTAAAGAGATTTTAATGTATAAAACTCCACACAAAAAAAAATGAAGCATTAAAATCTTCAAGTCTTATGTTGTAGTTCTGAATTTTACTTTCTGTTTCAATTTAAGAATAAAAAAGTTATTTAGAAAAGTGCTTTGGTTTTTGTGTATTATAGCACACATTTTGCTCTTAGCCAATAACAAATAGGATCCAAACCATTCTAAAATCTACCAACAGGCTTTCATGGGGCAGATTTTGGCCAAAATTTTAATTTAGCATCTTATATACAGGACAATAATGGGGATGAAAATTTAGGATGCAATTTAAACCCACTCCGTTCTCTTTGCACAAGAGAGTATTGTCTTATGATGAACAAAATGGATATTCCAGGGCTTGAGTACCAACAAATATTAAATATTAGATCCTAAAAGCCATGAAATAAAATATACAGTTCATAAACTTTAAGGCCAGTTATACCAATAAATAGTGCATTAATTATATGCACCTGTATTTTTATCGAATAATAAAGTTTAAAAAGGCTATCTCAGAAGTCATTTACCTTTTTATCTTACATCCTGTGTTTCTCCTTCTTCTTAAACACTAGTTTATAAGAGGGAAATAAACTTTTACCCTATGATTTCATTGTGTCAAGCTTGGCCTTATTTTCTTGCAATTTTTACTCACAACTTTGGAAGTTTCACATTGGTTTTCTCCTTTTTTCCTGTACTACTACTACTGCTGCTACTAGTATTATTACTACTATATGCTGGTTTTATTTTTTGTTATATATTATTAATTGTTGAACTATTTTAATCACAATTTTTGTGTTTCCCACTTCTAGACTTCTGATTCTTTCCCCATCCTACCAGAGAAGAAGGGCATTGAGCGAGCAGCCGAGTGCTTAAAGGCAGCAACACTACATCTCCTCATCCTCTTTTCTGGATAAAAATAAAAAAATCTATTAAATTATTTTTATTAAAATCCCTTTGATGTTCTAAATTATTTGAAATACATTCAAATTTTCTCTTACACAATGTCTTAATCACCACAAAAATTATATCAAGTCATGAAGTGTGTCCTCTAGATCAAGATATTGATGAAATAATTTGAAAATCAGACATCTCCATGCTGAGTTTAACCAAATGGCATCAAAAAGCTAACCCGATATTTCATAGATAGATGGATAGATAGATAGACAGACAGACAGACTGATTAAATGTAAGACAATAGTCACAAAAACAAAAAGCAAAAAAAAAACAAAAAACAAAAAAAAAAACAAAAAAACAAAACAAAACAAAAAAAACAACCTAAAACCCAAGAGACAAATACTGACAAGGTCTCACGGACCAATGTTGTTTTAAACCATCAGCGTGGTTTAACCCCACAGGTAGTGAAACACCTCTGTTGTCTCTTCATTGCTCCACAGTGGGATGTGGTAGAGAATCAAAAGAAAGGTAAAACTTGCGGGTTGAGAGAAAGACAATTTGATAAGATAGAAGAGGAAGGGATAATAATAAAAAATGATGATTATTATAACAAATACAATTGTCAGGAAGATCCCAAGCAGTCATCACTACTCCCTGGCCAGCTCCTCCAGAATTATTTTTTTTTTTTTTTTTGGTTCTGCTCAGCATGAGGCCATAAAGTCTGAGGAATCTCTTTGGTGAATTCAGGTCAGCTGTCCCAGCTGTGACCCCTCCCAGCTCCTTTGTGCATCTCTAGCACCCTCACTGGAGGGGTGGAGGAGGAGGCAGAAAATCCTTAACTTAGTGTAGGGACTGCTCAGCAAAACATAAGCCATTAGTGTGTTTAGCTACATTATTCTCATCCCAAAATACAGCAGTATACCAGCTACTATGGAGAAAATTATCCCAGACAAAACCAAAGGACTCTATCATAAAATAGAAAATCCATCTCTTACAAGACAAGCTATTAATAAAATCTAATGGTGTGCATTCAGATGTCTACATTGTTGTTTGAAAGATGGAAATGCTGTTTCTTAGTTTAAAAACAAATTAGAATTTCCTGGTTTCTGCCTTGCCTAAAAAGTCATTGATTAATCTATATGATCTGTGTATTTTTAATTATTTCCTTTCCTTTTTCCTCCCTCTAATACAACTATGTGTTTTGGCATGGTTTTCAGCAGAATCTCACTCACTGAATTCTAAAATATAAGCAAATACATCATAAAAAGTAAGCATAATTTACTGAAGATCATATTGAGGTTGTTTAGTGTGCAATTCATACCTATGTAAAGAGTAAAACCTAAGTCAAGCAAACAGCTTGACAGCTTTCCCTCCCCTAAAAATTTGTGACTTGTTTAAATCATGGAACCAAAAAATGAACCTTCAAGACACAATCACCTCTTGACTATTATTTCAGGTCATCTCCATGTCTGTATTCCTGTAAATATAGAACACTGGGTTTCTAACTACTCAGAAGAGCCAAGTACTTTCTTCCAATTGCCTTTTTCTATCACTGTGTTTTTACAATGATTTATGCCTTTCATATTTTTAATTATTCTAACAGTTTAGGCTCAGCTTCCTCCCCAGTTTTTTGTATATTCAATATTTTCTTGTTTTTCACAGATCATTCCCATCTTCTGAATCCCTTCAATATTCCTAATGCATCTTTTGGTTTTGTACTATCTGTATTCTTCTGTTTTCTTAAAATTTGTCTAATTCAGAATATGAAAGAATGCAGCAGCCTCTCCTGTCTGCCTCTTGGGAGGAGTTGGAGGAAAAAACCGACAGCAAAACCTCAACAAAATCTAAACAAAAAGAAAACAAATAAAAATGAAACCCACAAACAAACAAGAAGAGTCTTTCCCACTAAGTATATCTTTCAATACAAATGAAAACATCTTAACAAAGATCACCTGGGGTTCTCTGAGATGCAAGACCATCAATACTTGTTTCAAGAGAAGTGAAACTTAGGACCTTAATGAAAATTGGAGCTTTAGGTAAAAATGAGCTTAGTAGTTCTGTAAAAACTATCCTAACATTGAAAGCAGCTTCTCTGTCAACTCTCAAATTATGTGGGGGTTTTTTCCTGGTTTTCCTACTCAGTAAAGATTCTCTTCATGTCCATGCAAACTGAAAATTGCTAAAATAAAAATTTTCATAGTCAAAGTTAGTGTTATCTAACTATCTAACTAGGATCTCAGGCCTGAAAGAAATTCCTGCAAGTTGTGTAAAATTCATAATCAAATCACTCAGTCAACACACATTATGGTCTTCATTTGAATTTTTCACTGACAGAAATGAAATGCAGTCTTCAAAACTGTTCATGATCATTTAATAGGCATTATTTAACAGGTACATAGTGCTTTCATAAATTTTAAAGTACACACTTCTAGAAATGCCTGTATTAGTTGTGCACATCCACTTTTGTAAAATATAATATTATTTAACAAGAGAATCAAACAGGTCATGCACCAGCGTAAGTCTTCCCTTAATACTATAAAAAAAAGGGGGGAAAACATGCTGCTGCCTTTGGATTTTGGAAACAAAACACTTTTGTGATATCTCATGTGACCAGACATTAAGTTTGTGTTTAAACAAGATAAGCTACCATTACCAGAGGAATTGCAGTGGCATCAAACCCTAAAGTTCAAATCAATGTTACTTCAAGAGAATAAAACCATACTATTTATAAAAGGATACACTAACAGAAGAAGCTTTAAAATAGAAATTACCACCAAAATTAACACACAAAAAAGGCAAACAACAAAGCATAAAAAAATAATTAGCTACATGATTTTCCTAGACTGAGTATCAGAGCAATGCCAAAGCAACTCTTCAAACCCTTCACCAGCTCCATTGCCCTTCTCTGGACTCACCCCCAAACCTCAGTGATTTTCAAGGTACTGCCTCACCAGTGCTGAGCACAGGGGCCAATCACTGCCTGATACAGGCCAGGTGCCACTGGGCTTTCTGGCCACCTGGGCACACTCTGGATCAAGTTCAGCCAGAAGTTAACCAGCACCAGCTGGTCCTTCTCTGTTGAGCAGGTTTCCAGCCACGGTTCCCCAGTTTGCAGCACTGCATGGGGTTGTTGTGACCCAAGTGTAGGACTCAGCACTTCACTCTGTTGTACCTTATAGAATTTGCTTTGGCCTATTGACCCAGCTTGTCCAGATTTCTCTGTAGGGAGTATCCCCACCCTCCAGCTGCACCCAACTTGGTGCAGCTTGCAAATGGACAGTCTGCACTTGATTCTACCTCCAGGCTGACAACAAAGGTATGAAACAGAGTTGTTCATTATTTCACCCAGCAAAGAGTGGACCCACCCATCCAAGCCATAAGCAACAAGTTTCTCCAGGAGAATATTGTGTTAAAGACTTTACTAAAGTCCAGGTAGAAAACATATACAGCCTTTCCTCATTCACTAAGTGGGTCACCTTGTACTAGAAGGAGTTAAGATTGGTTGGTTAACCCAGATCATAAGCCCATGCTGGCTGGGCCTGAATTTAGAAACTAGGGCATTTTCCAAAACTTTGGGACAAAGTTTTATCCAATGAAGAGAAGAGAATGAATTATACTTTCCAAAGCTAATTTAAACATGAAAATTTTTAAGGAGGAATGTTTGGAATTGAATGGAAAAAAATAAAACATTCTTTGTTTTTTTTTGTCCTGTATATATAGACCTGTACCACTATGCATGAAGAGCAATAAACATTGCCTCATTTTCCTGGGGGCAGTTACAGTCTGTTCTACGAAGCACAGGGTATATTTTTCATATGGTTGGTATAGACCAGAGTGTCAGCAAAGGTCTGGATTGTGTGTATTCATAGGAGGAAATGCACAGTAACATATTCCTAAGAAAATAAAATATTGGCTGCACTTGAGTATGATGGATAGTGAGCTTTTCATGAAACATCAGTTGTGAGTGAGTGAGGCAGAGGCTTCAGTTCTCATAAATGTTGTTACTTTGATGAGAAAAATTGTATTTGCTGTTTATGATAAAGTAGCTGAGAGCCCAAAAACAAAATAGAGTTCAAAACTGAAATGTATGAATCATGTTAACCTTAAGTTAACATTTGTACATGAGATCAGACAAGCTCTCTTTTAACTTAGTTTCTAATATAAA
Organism: Cinclus cinclus; assembly: GCF_963662255.1. Taxonomy (NCBI): domain Eukaryota; kingdom Metazoa; phylum Chordata; class Aves; order Passeriformes; family Cinclidae; genus Cinclus; species Cinclus cinclus. The sequence goes on along the minus strand of NC_085048.1, from coordinate 12,841,896 downwards.
AATATGCATCTTTCTCAGGAAAGCTAATTGTTTTGGAATGCTGAAGAGATGAAGAAACAAAAATCCTTTGTATGTTTAAACATCTGTAATCTGCTTTTCACTCATTTGCTTCCTTGCATTTACTGCTTGCATACATTTTTTAGGATTTTTCCTCTGGTAATTTTGAATTCTCAAGACTTGAATGCTTGGGAAAACATAAAAACAAAACATCTATGATTACTGACATAAAGGGCTTAATTTTCACTTGGGCTTTTATGTAAATGAATAAGTGAGAATTAAAGTAAAGCCTTCTGAAGTCAGTCACTTTTCAAATTTGTAAGAAGATCATAAATAAGACAGTAGCCTAGTTCACTCTTTGGTTTTGAACGGGGATTAAGTCTCCCTTCTGAGGACTTTTTGTGTTTTTTAAACATAACCTCTGGAAATCATTAAAAAATATTAAGTGACAGAACTCTAGTCTCCAATGACTGGGACAGACTGAATGTCTGGCCAAAACAGTAAATAAGAAGGTGCCACTAACAGCAAATATAATGAAGCCTTAAATAAGTGGCTCAGCTAATTGAATGGACATCACTGAAGCAGCAATGCAACTAATTTCCAAAGTAGAGAGGAAAGTAGAAAGTTTTGCAGTTTTTCATAGGGTAGAGGAAGAATGATAGAAATTTTTTTCATGAGGTTCTTCTCTTTCAGAGATGTAAAGTTTAGGTATCTAAACCTGAAAGAAATAGAAATTAATTGAGAAATTAATGTCTGAAAAATGATCTGCTAAGGGAAAATTTCAACAATTTACTGATTTAATACTTCAGATCTACTTTATTCGTTATCCTGATTCCATCTCAAGATGTTGCTGGGCAGACATAGTTTGGTTGGATGTATTTTCATATTATTTGTAAGCCGTTAATAAGTCTAGAAAAATGAAGGGAGATTTGACTATAAATACTTTCCCCCTTTTTAAGGTTTAAAGAAGCTGATATATGATGTGTGCTGACAGGATCATGCCCTGGAATGAAGAAGCGGGCTCCTAGAAGTATCATTTCACACTTCCTTTAATGAATTGATGAGATGTTATATAGGTCTAAATGTTATATAAGACCAGGAAGATTAAAAATTTACTAATTAATTGCCATATGTTCTTACACAGAAGGAATCTCTGTATTTATGCTGACTTCCTAAACCAGGTACAAAGTAAGGGAAGACAGAAATTACTGTTCTCTGTCAGTTATTTCAAATAATATATAAAAGCCTTGAGTTTTAACAAGTATAGCTGAAGCTAGAGATTTCACAAATCTGAATTTCCAGCCTCTTAACAAAAAAAAAAAAAAAAATCACTAGTTAGAAGAGAATTTATCTCTCCTGGTGAAAAATGGCTGTAAAATTGACTTGAAAGTTATATTTTCTGTTTGATCTGCTGGATGTCCAGCAATACATGTAGAGCAGCTGGGAGTATGGTGGAGCATATGCTGACTTTAGCTGCCAGTACTCTACACCATAGAGGGCTACATGGAATTTGAGGGTGAAATTATCATACTGGTGCAAACAAGACAATGTTAGCCAAAAGAGAGAAGGAGAAGGGAACCAAGCATAGTTTATTTCACAGGAAGGAAGGTCTAGAAAACGAAGTTATAAGAAACAAGTTATTATGTCTATTGCTCATCCAGCAATTCATTGATTTAAACTTTGTGTAGCCTCATGGAACTTATTTTCCCAAAGTATCAGGAGGGCTTAAGAACAGAAATGACTGTGTCGAGCTCCACTTTCTGGCTGTTTGTATCATGTTGCAGTGATTTACAAAACCCTGAAACTTTCCTAATGTTGCCTAATGTCATGGTTATCATAACTTGAAAATCAAGGGTTACAGTGGTAAACCAGATGCTTATCTTAGTTGGAGTAAAATAAGATTTCTGTAGAGTTACTCTAGATTTATAGTGGCTTAATCAAGAGAGGACTCTGGTCTGGTGCAGCCTATAAATTATCACACTGGTTTTGGTGTTCTAATAGATGCGTCCAAGTGGGCCAGCGTTGGAAGAAAAAAAAATTTCATCTTGTTCCCATATCCCAGTTCAGCTTCCATCATGACAATAATTCCCTGAAATGTAGGTAATAACCAGTGAGTTCTGTCAGAGACTTAAAATGTTTTTTTCTTGGCATCTTGAGATTAGAAAATAGCAAGGTCTCCTTGTCCCAAAGCACTAAGCTTTAAATGTGGAGTAGACTGCATTTTGCATTTTCATCTCTTACGACTTTGTCAGCATGATGGCTGTCACTGGGGAAAAGAAAAGGTATCCATGATGACCAGGCATCTTGGAACACTCAGAAGGTGAAATAAATTATCAAAGTATTAAGACAACTTCTTTTCATGATCTGTGTCTCTCTCATCCTTACTTCCCTGTCCCCCTCCCCTGTTTGTTTTTGGGAATTTTTTTTTGTTTTTTGTTTGTTTGTTTTTTGGGTTTTTTTTAAACAGTGTTTTGATTTTGTTTTGCAGAAAGCTTTGATGAAGAACACACAGAGCTATTCCAGGTATTCTATCTACAGGTTTAAATTAAATAGACCACATTTAACACAGCAGCTCAGGATAAGTATCATATCTACCCACCTGGCCAATGAAAAAATAAGTGATCAATAAAGACTATTTCATAGGAACTTCAGTAGGTGAGAGGAAAAAGCTGTGTGAGTAATGCAGTGTGGGAGTAATGCAATATGGAGGCAATACATAAACCAGTGGAGGAAAACAATAAAAATGTGCAAGGAATAGTTTGTTTACCAATAACTTCTGACAGAAATACCATTATGATAATAACTACTATCATGAAAGCAGTTCTGTATAAGCCTGCATTAGCTTGGTTTCTTTTGTGTTAGAATATGAACTAAATGAAGTACAAGGGAATAAAATGATCTTTAAATTAGCTTTTATTTTTAGTAACACTTATGTTTTACTCATGCAAATGCATTTTCCACTGATTCAGGTTATGATGAAGTCCAATTATTCAGTATATTTCTTTTCTTCTTTTCCTCCATCTCTGGCTCAATCTTACACATTTTTACTTTATCAGAAGCTCAACAATAGTGCTTAAGTACCCTTTCTCTTTTGTACATTTTGATTAATTCCGTTTTTTGCATTTTGTCCTTTCAGAATCTTACATACACTGATAACAGTCTGTCACTCTTGAGGGGTCTTTTAACAGATATTTAAGCTTGAATTTTTGTACATTAAAATTACAAGATTTTCCCTCTTCCAAATTTTCTCCTAGTATGCAAAGGAATTTAAAGTATTGAATAAATCTATCAGGATTTTGGTGTCATAGAGTTGTCATCTTTGAAGTACGTACACAATTGTAGAAAAGTTAAAAGGCACAGTTATTTCCACAGCTCTGTGGTATCTTTTCTCCTTACAGTTAAGGGTTCAGATGTCTGATGAGTCATAATTTAGGATTATGTATCTAAAATACATAGTACATCTGTTTTAAATATTTACTGCCACCAGGATCTTCTTCATCTTCTTGTATGTACCCAAATCTATGAGCTGTGGTGCCACTTGAATACAGAGGTTCTGCTTATATTGGTCAAAAATAAGTCATCAAATTAACTTGGTAGGTACTAACTGGAATCTGATTATAATATTAAATTGTTTAAAATGTGACTGGTGCTGCCTTGGCCCAGGCCAACAAGAACTTCCCTAAACAGTTCTGAGGCAGGCAATGGGAGTTATCATGCAGAGGGAACAGTTTCCAGAGGACAGTCCTCATGCAGCTGCTTGCCTCTGGTGGATGAGAGCTGTAGCTCCAGCATGAGGACCTTTCCATGCCATTTGACCTCAGTGCAAGCAACAGCCTGGGAAAATTTCACACATCTACCTACACCCACTCCTTTTCTAAGCCAATGAATGTTAAACTATTTCCAGGAAAAAGGAAGTGCTCCAATACATGGTGTTGCATGGCTTGCTTCAGAGTACTGCAGTTCTGATAGCTAGGCAGAAGGAGACTGGTAATGGGGATTTGAATACAGCTGTGAAAACAGAGTTTGGTCCTTTAGTTTCCAATGAATTAACTGATCTGTTGGGAGAAATAAAGAGCAGTATGCTACATTTTCAAGTACTGACTTCCTGAGTGTTTCAAGTGGTTCTAACTTCAGAATTTAATTTGTTCAAGATGAAAACTATTATTAAGTAGTACATGTCCTCTTAATTTTATTCAGCTATGAGATCTTGTGAGGACCAAAGCGGCAGTCTTTTTTTGGCACTGTGAAGGAAATGTCCAATGCAAGTTCCTAAACATCATCTCATTGGGAGTAAACTCTACTTTGAAATGCTCACTGGGCATTGTGCTGCTTAGATTCATTACTTGAATATAATGAGTTCCAGAAGCTGTCAGGTTATTTTAAAGATGGGAAAAACCTAGCACCTGCCTGAAAAAAAAAAAAAAAAAAAAAAAAAAAAAAAAAAAAAAAAACCACATCTAGCTCAGCATAATTATATAAAAATTAACAGGAAAAAACCCTGACAAGGTGAAAGTTCAGTTTGATTGTTTTATTCACGTTACTCCTGATTCTTCACCTCACTGCACAAGTTTTGCTTTGCTTTGACTCTGTTGACAGGAGTTCAGTTATACTGGCATGGAACCAGTTTAATGAGGTAGATGATTATGCCAACAAGATTCTTAAAAAAATATCCCTTAAGAAAGTAAGTTAAGCACTTTATTTAAGGGATGCTAGAATTTGTTACTCAGAAACATCACCTAGTACCTTTGATCGTGTTTTATGATAGCCTGTCATTTCCTGAACCCCATAAGATCCATGATAACTTCAGTATAATAATTTAGTGGCAACCCAGAACAGAGACTGATACATGTTTTTCCTACATCTTTTCCAGGCAATCTCACTGTATTTACTAATATTCATTGAAATGCTGTACAATCTATATAGGTAGCGATTTTGCTTCCTAGAATTTCAAACTGCAGTAGACCGGATGTCTCTTTTTGGTGTAGGACATTTCAGAAATAAGGACAAGCCTGAAGCAACAATTTCTTATGTGGTCCTGGTTGTGCAGCACATCTTAGACACGTTGCCACCCAGAAATATGATAATGTGGGTTGTTACCTTAGCAAGGTACTCACTCTCCCATTTATATCAGTCATAGGTGTGAATGCTTATCACTATACGTATTAAGTTTTGGGGTTGGGCAAGATGACATAAATGAGAGTCAAATCATTACTGAAAAATAGTGACAAAAGGCTTTTCATATAACTCATAAGGATACCACAGCAAACATGTGGCTTAATTTTTGTTGGTAGTTTTCTGGGGGGATTTTTTGCTTATTTTCTTTGACATTGGGTTTTGAATTTTGTTTTTTGTTGGCAATCACTGAAATAATGAGATTTAAGCATTTGCTTTTTCAATTCTGTTTATTATCTATGTAACTCTCAATATCTGGAGAAAATTAAGTATTCCTCCTTCCACCATCACCGCATACGATGGTTTTTTAGTCCTTTACCTGAAGTTGATTCTTCATGACGTTGAATAAATAATGAGTTCTTTGGCTTAAAGCCAGCATAAACGTCAGTTATTATACTATAATGTTTGTATCAAGGATTTGTATCAAATGTTGGCATTTTTCTGCTGTTGTAGTTTAACCTGAGTTAGCAGTTTAGCTCCACACAGGTTCTCACTCACTCCCCCAGTGGGGTGACAGAATTAGAATTATGACAGTGGACTGAATTAGAAGGGTAAAAACTGGAAAACTCATGGGTTGAGACAAAGTTTAATAGGGAAAGCAAAAACCACACACTCCAGCAAAGTAAAGCAAGGAATTAATTCACAAATTCACATATGCAGACAGGTGTTCAGTCATCCCAGGAGAGCAGGGCACCATCATGTTTTACAATGAGTTAGGAAGACCAATGCCCAGAGAATCTGACTTCAGCCACAGAGTGGATTGTGGTGCTGCATCCCACTCCTCCCCAGCTTCACTGTGACCTGAGAAATGCTTGTTAGGCCTTGGCCTTCACAAACTGCAGCTGGAGACTAAGCCCCTCTTGAGCTTATGAGAAACACAGTCTGCTCCCAGGAACTTATGTTGTCTCATGAGCATCTGCTTTTTAAGAGTCTTGACAAACTTATTTTCCTCACCCGAATAACAACCCAAGTGGAATAATACCTTTTTTGTTAAAACTTCAGAGAAAGTTACTGACTCAAATTGCAGCCAGGATGGATAATTGCTATGACTAAAGCCCTCTCCCTTACATTCCTATAAACACTGGTGCAAAGTGAGACCTATTTGAGCTCTCAGTTCCCAGAAGATAAGAGGCTAATGTACATATCTCAAACACCAATAGCCAGATAGCTGTGGAGCCAACAAAGGTCTTTTAGTAATAACAGACAAAAATCACTGGTAGTAACCATGGATTATTGGTATTAAGATGCTGTGAGGAAGGACAATATTTGGCTGAAGAAGGGGGGACACGTGGAGATAGGGCAGCAATTTTCTGTGAGAAAGAGCCACAACACATACATTGCAAATGCAGGAATGAGTGGTAGGAAGTGGACAATTAACACATGGACAATAGGGTGGAATTAAGATCACCAAAGTTCTCTGATCCATTTCCAAAAACACCTGAAAGAAAGGATTGCAAATGATAACTAATTTACAGGGTAAGCACAAAACCTGTCGTTTGGATGGAGAAGTCTCTCCATGAAAAGGTACCCTGCCAAGTTCAGGCAGCACCCACAGGACCCTGGACAGCTCATTGGCAAGACTGATGCAGCTAATCAGTCTAAACACTAATCAGTTTGTCAGTTGGATTGTCTCTGAAACCAGGATAGACATCTCACCAGCTGAATTGATGCTGGAATTAGGACTGGCGATTTTTTTTCCTCTCTGTTTTCTTTGATTTTTCTTCTCTTTCTTTCTTTATTATCTCCTTTTCCCTATCTTTCCTCCTCTTTCTTTCCCTTTTTCTTTCTCTTTGTATTCCCTTAATTAATCTCTCCCTTTTTAATTTCTCTCTTCCATTTTATCCTACTTCATTATCCAAAATTCACTGCTGTGTGCTTATACAGTAGATCAGGGATTAATATACTATTTCCATACCAAGTGTGTAATTTACTAATAACAGTCTGTAATTGGGTGCAAATCCTCTGACTTTTGCCAGTTCTTTCCACCAATGTGCATTCATGAATGTGAGGTGCTTTCTTCCCCTTAAGGGTAGGTCATCACGACACCATCACTCCGAACATCCTTTCCTTCCTTCTTGCTCCAGCTCTACATGCTGGGCATGACACCACATGGTCTGGGATATCCCTTAGGTCAGCTGGGATCTTCTATGTGCCCTCCCAGTTCCGTGGGCATCCCCAGCCTCCTTGCTGTTGGGGTGGGATGAGTGAGGAGCAGAGAATTCCTTGATGTAGCATAAACACTGCTCAGCAACAACTGAAACATCAATGTGTTATCAACATTATTTTCATCCTAAATCAAAAGCAGATAATTATACCAGCAACAAGGAAGAAAATTGACTCTAATCCAGCTCAAACCAGGACACCTTCTCTCAGACATTACAATCTATATAAATTTTTGTAATTAGACATCAAACATTATTTTAGTTTGTTATATTGAGCTGAAAGAGGTAGACACAAACCAGTTTGTACAACTTTAGTGGAATCTTGCACACTTTGAAAAGATTTTTTCTAATGATTGCACCTTCCTTTTTGCTGCATTGGTAGCTTAGGTCGCAGATGATCTCACCTATGGACTATGTAAAAATTCTCTCATACTCTCTCTCTGGTGACTGTTAAACTTGTATCTATTTATGCAAATATAATTTCTTTTTATTTTTAATCTGTAAAAAAAGTGCAAGCCAAGAATTTAAAGGGAAGTTTTTGTTAAAAAAATCTGTAAAGATATGTTAATCATAAATCTATGTTATTCTCCACCCTATATCCTACTTTTTGGTTGTAATTTTGTTGTATTTATTATCTGCATACAACAAAGGCACAGGCTTCAGCTATCATACATTTTATTTTCTCTAGCAGAGCAATCCGAATAAAAGAATTCTTAGTTGATGGGAGAATGGGTGCTACGAAAACTCCGTAACACACAGCTCCCACTAATAAAGAATAGAAAGATATTCTAAAGAATAAAAAGAGGTTACTTACTATTCAAAGTAGTTGAATAATCTGTGAACACATTACATAAATTTCTCATCTTGAAAATGTATTTTTAATCATAAATATTCAACAAATTACTTTGAATAAGCAGCTGACTTGACTCTTCTCAAAGCAGTTCCTTGTACTTACCAAAATCAACTCTGTGTACTTTCCCATGTAAAACATACCCATATATTTTCTTTTTCTCTTTTGGATGAAGAGTCTCTGTAGAAATTGCATGCTACATATCTGTCATGATCTATGTGTTAGGAGAATTAATTGCATGGTGTGCACACAAACCACATCCTGACATACAAATTCTCCCTGGAGTCTGAATACTAAACAAGAAAATGTTAATTGACAATTGAGCTTTTTAGGGTTCTCTATCAATTTCAGTTTTGGGCATGCTTATAACATCTGTTAATACAATGCTTATTTATTTTAATAGCACAACCTCAAGAAACAGATTTTTACAGGATTAATTTCTTTAAAACAGTTCAACAATGGAATTTCTATCAACTTAGGACAAGACACAATACTAAAATCCTACTCGGCAGTCTTTAGGTTTAGAGCTCATATAGAAGGCTGGTAATAAGTTCTGTTTCAAATTGCAACATATTTTCAAGAGATTTTGAGTAAAACATACATTAAAATTGTTCTCTGATTTACTTGGTCTCCAGAGGTCAAAAGAAACTGGTGATACAGAGCATAATACAGGAAGAATTTGGACTCAAATATTTTTCTGTTTCCGTTCGTCATTAATAAAACAGAGCCAAGCAAAGGTACAGATTAACATGAGACTGTCATGATGGAAAGTTCTTCTGAGTATAAGGAGGTAATGGCCTACCCAGAGCTGTTGGTGAGTGTGGACTTTTGTGTTTTCATGCACAAAACAGCAAAACCATTTTGTTTGTTTGTTTGGGGTTTTTTTGTTTATTTGTTTTTGTTTTGTTTTGTTTTGTTTTTTATTTAAACCATAGCAAAAATCTTTTCAATGTGCAAATTTCTCTTCAAAGTCACCTCCCAGAGACAAAACCATGCAAGGTCTAGGAATTTATTGCATATCCTTGTGTGAAGCATATGTCTAGTTTATTAATATCTCTTTAGTATTAGGAAATAAATAATGAATGTAGAGTGCTGCTTCTGAATCCAAGTAGAGCACAGTTGCAGTTAATCATTCTTCAATTTAAAAAATCTCTTGCTTTTCCCTGCTTTGGTTTATGGTTGGGAAGTGGTTATCTTCCTTTCTCTTTTGCTTAATTGTTCTAATTCTTCTTGAACTGGTGGTTCTGAAGGACACTGGTATTAAATACAAAGTTTTTCTGTTCTCATGTACAGTTTGGTGGGGTTTTTAAACCAGCATTACAACAGGTCCTATCATATATTGTCCCTGACAATGAGGTTTGCAATTTCCAAAGATGCACTGTTCCAGAATTCTCAAGGGTCTAGAAACAGAAATAAGTTACATAAGTAAATTTTCCTTAGTTCCTCATGATCTTTTGTTCAGCTTTTATATTCTCAAAATAAATAGAGCTTTTGCTGAGCCAGTAGCATAAATCTAGATGCTTGTATTTCTCTCTGCTAGTATTCAAAGAAAGAGAACATTCTCCAGTTTCCTAACAGAATAAGGATTAAATTCTAGAACTAGCTGGTAAAAAGAGCTTTTTTTCTCACTTAGGGTATTTAGTCACAGAGGTTTTTTCTCACAGAGGTATTTAGTGTAGGTGCAGCCTCACCATAAATACTCTATGCAGTTCTGGGACCTGCAATTTAGGAAGGAAGTGAAAATGCTTGAATGTGTCCTGAGAAGGACAAGAGAATTGATGAGAGGGCTGGAGGGAGCATCCTAGGAAGGGTGGCTAAGGGCTCCGGGTTTTTCTACTTTAGAAAAAAGGAGGATGAGGGGTGATGTCATTGCTCTTTACAGTTTCCTAGGAGGAAAAATTGTGGAAGGAGGTGCTGATCACTTCTCCCTCACATTCAGCAACAGAATGTGTGGTAGTGTTCAAAGCTGTACCAGGGGAGATTTAGGCTCCATATTTGGACATGTTTCTTTTCTGAGAGGGTGGTCAAACACTGGAAAAGGCTTCAGAGGGAGTGTGTCAATGCCTTAAGCCTGTTAGTGGTTAAGAGGCATTTGGACAATGCCCTTAACAACATGCTTTGCATTTTCATGAGCCCTGAAGTGGTCAGGCAGTTGAACTGGATTATCAATGTACATTCCTTCCAAATTAAACAGATGAAATGGCTCTATTCTAGTCCAGCTAGAGCTCTTCTATCTTTTCCTCTTTTACCAGTATATTTCTGTTTTGATAAAAACACGGCTTGTCCCATGTCAAAAAGTATGTATTATTTTTATTTTAATTCCTTTATTGGGAGAAACATTCTTTTGGCAGTAAAACATATGAGATAGTCCCTTAGAAAAGGGAGAAATCAAGGGATTATGAAATTTTGTGTTCCTAGGTATTGGTGAAAAAAACTGGGACATCATTAAAATATCTCCCTTCTTTCCCCCCAGTAATATTTGACAGGATGTACTTGAGATTTCTCTGTATCTCTTCCATTTTTTTTCTTAAGTTCATGGAGATGTTATTGTCATCCTTGGAGGCTCCATTGAGGTAAAAATATTTTAAGTTACAACAACCATGTAATTCAGTATCATTGCAGTGCATCTGAGAGTGTCAAATAAAGCCACAATTCACTGCATAGTATGCTGAGTAAAAGTCCTCAAGTGGAGAACAAGGGCATTGGCACATTAAAAAGATTTCACTTGCTCTAATTCTACGTGAGACTTTCATATATCTGTGACCTGCTAGAATGATGATAAAATGTCTTGAAAAAGCCACTTAAAAATTCTAAAGCTCAAAGAGGAAAAATTTGGTGTAGTTCTACATACCTCCTGCCACGAGTGATTGTGTTATTTAAGCAACAAGAAATGACAGACTATGCAGCAGTGCTGATTAATGGACACCTTGGGTGTGTAGCCAGGCATGAAGTGAAGCTGATGCAAACAAGAAATACATTAATCACAAGAAGTTCAGAATCCTGGAGCAACTTACTGCACTCTGTAAAGAACAGTTTCTACAATAGGAAAATACTGTTTATACTTAATTTTATTGCTGTCATATGCATTAAGGTTTTATGGGCTTTTTTCTATATTAAAATGTGAATTATACAAGTAGTTTGGAAACAGATTAATAGTTTTGAACATAGCCACTTTAAATAGGTAGAGATTAAAATCTTCAAATGCTGTTGAAAATGTAATTATACACACACACACACACACAGCAGTTTTGTAATAAATACTGTATTTACATATATTTAACAAAAGAAAAGGTCCACTACATATGAGATTATGCTTTAAGAAAAGTATAAGCTTGGCTAAGAAGCCAGCAGCAGCACAAAGGTAACTTCCTTTCTTTTTCCACCTTGAATGTTTTTTCTTTTTACTTGCCTATAAATTTGTCTCCTACTAGCAAGTTATATTTGTTTGATGCTGAGACCTCTGATTAATGAAAATCATTATAAATATATATCTTACCAAAAGGAGAGGAACACAAATGATTTCTGTTATAGTTTGGGTTTGCCAATTTTAATATATTTACCTTTTGTTGTGAAATTGAATTAGGAGTAAAAGCAAAGCAGGTTTAAAACTTAACAGGGGTTAAAGAAAAACTTTATTAATAACACAAATTAAAATAATAATAAATTCAGAACAGATCTTCAGACCACACTCTCCTTCCCTTTGTGACACTTTAACAACATACAGAGACACTTCAGTCAATTCCTTACTTAATTAATCTTTTTCAGTTCACTTCAGGGAGAGGAGTTTCTTCTTGTTCAGTTATAAGCATCTTTTTCAAGAAAGGAAATAACCAGTTCTCTCCTGACTCCACTTTTTCATGAATAACAGCTGCCCGGGATCTGCCATCATGAAACTCCTCCCACTTCACAGCCTTCCCAGAGCTGGGTTGTGGGCCATGGTAAAAAAAAAAAAAAAAAAAAAATTACGGGGTATTACTTCTGAGGATGATCTGCTCAAAGGCAAAAGTTCTCTTCAGCTCACTTCTCTCTGTTCATACTTCATTCCTAGGAACAGAGATTCCCCCTTTCTCCCTTGGGGCAAACAATCTTCCAAACACTTTACTCCACTTCCCAATGTCTTTCTCTATGGTTTAAAGGAATTATTTTTTTTTTTTTAGTGTAGTACAGTTCACCCCTGTAGCTTACAAAAAGATTTTTCAGCCAACCTTCATGGCATCTCCTCATTCTCCTTCCATCTAAAACCTTAGCTTTTGCTTCATTGACTTTAGTGTTTCTCTTTTGTTCTTCTTCCTCTCACCCAAGGAAAGATGGAAGGTCTGTAAGTCTTATCTGAGCATTGGAAAAGTTAAAATCTCACCCAGAAGTTGCAGGGGCTGTGCCAGGCCATGCCGGAGCTGTGTCAGGATCTCAGGGTGCCCAGGCCACGCCGGAGGGGCAGGACGAGAACCGCAGAGTCCACGCAGAGGAGAAATGGGTGCCAAGGCCGTGTGTCCATGGCTTTCCCCCGGCGCTGCCCGCCCCCAGCTCCAGCCGCAGCCCGGGGGTTCTCCCTCTGCCCTGCCCAGCACACAAAGCCCTGGGGGCTCTCCCGAACCGGGCCCGGCTGCCTCCCCCCAGCCCGTGAGGGCGGCCGGGCGGGCTCGGCCACCCCAGGGCTGCTCCGAGCCGGGGCAGGGCAGGGCCCCCCGAGCCACGGACACACCGGGAAAAGGGCCAGGATCTCAGCGATGGGCTCGGCTTCTTTTTGGTTATCGGGGCTCCTGGTTGGAAACGGGGCCCGGCAGCCTCCAGAGCCCAGCCCTGCCCGGGCCGCATTGGAAGAGACCGGACCAGGTCAGCGTTACCTTGTGAAAGGATGGAAATGCAAGAGAGCTTTCCCGGGCTTTACTTGCTTCAAATGTGATTCACGGAGAGAACTGACTTTTCCAATTGGTTTCTCAGGCTGTCAACAAATAAAGCAGCCTCCAATTGGTCCCGTCAATTCACAGAGCAAGTTCTTATAAAGAAAGAACTGCCTAGTATGGCTTCCCTCCAAGTGCCTTCAAGGTACAACCAGCACAATTTCTTAATTAGCCAATTATAATATTTTAATCTTTTATTCATACCGTAGGGAGACCATTATGCTTTAACACATACTGTATATTGATTTTTTTAACATTTCTCTATTAAACTCTCTAAATAAGACCTTCTATGCAATTTTGCATACTAAATTCATATAAATATATGTACTATTCTATTCATACTAGGGATGACACTGTCTACCCTTAAAAAATAACTTCTCACAGAAAGGGTAAAGGGAGTTTAAATTAAGTCTCTCTGGTTCCTGAATGATTCAGGAAATACTGAAAAATCAACTTTCCCAAGCACTTGAGCATTGAAAGACCACAGTCTGTGCAATGGCTCATGACAGCTTCATTCTAAAAAGTGCTTTGTGATTTTACAGATGTAGTGTTCAAAAGTGCAGCTGAAGATCTGCATGGCATGCTTTATGTAATAATATTCCCTTACATTCAGCTCATGACATTTTCTGATGTTCTCCTTCCTATCACCAAGACACTTTGGTGTCATAAAAAAAGTATTTAATTTATTCCTGTTCCTTAGCAATGAACAACGGGATTTGAAAAATTTCAAAGAAGCTCAAGTTTCTACCTGATAGCGCATCTGTGTCATTAATATGTTCCTGTTTGTATCAGCAAGGTTATAGGTCAACACAGAGTTCTCTTGAGAAATTGCAGTAGATCTTGCTAAGGTCACAAAGTTCACCACTATGGCAAGATGTTAGTGCTGCATTTCAGGACTCTATCAGGATTCTTTCATTGTGGTGCTGATAGTTTTGTCTTGACCCATCTTACCCCTTGGCTGTACAAATCTTTTTACTACAAATATTTCTTTTCCATCCTCCTTTCAATCAGGTCACTGTCTGTTTATTTATTATTTTTTTATGATATTTGCCTTAAAGATGAATGGTCCAAGGGAATTTAGAAACCCTCTTCAAGCACTTCAGCAAAGAATATTTTTTCTGTAAGTGCAGAGATCAGCTAACACTTTTGTCTTGGAATCCATTTTAGAACATAAAGTCATTTATTTAATTATGATAGTGGTAGAATAAAGTACATCAGGAAAAATATATCAATTACATAAAGCCCTGAAACAAATCCACTGTTTATAGTATAATTCTGTCTAGCTGCATTCAACATTTGCACTGTTCCATTAGAATTTTAAGTATATTGTTTGTTGCCTTCTATTAGTGCTGTCAATCAAATTTCTACACTCATTAAAATTTCTATCCCAAAAAGCCTTAACTTAAATAACTTCACAGTTACTTAAACTTATTATTACATTATTAACATTTTAGGATATTTACCTGCTTACATTTTCTCTAGTTATTTTCTTACCCTATTTTTTTTCATTGTACCAGAGATTTTGGAAGTTTGAGGACAACTGAAGGTGGTGTTATAAAAAGTCAACTTGCTTTTAGTGTTATGATGCTCTCTGAAACTTCAATGGACCCAGAAATCTGCAAGAGCAAAAATTGTTTTACAGTTATAAAAAAATCCTTTAGTGAACTTTGGTCCTGTCCTATCTCATGAAATCTGCTAAAAATTGCTCCTAGAAATTGCTAATATCCAGTTGTGGGGATTTTTTATCACTTCCAAACATTACAACAGAGTTTTGATGGAACTGCTTTATGTCTAGTATATCTTTTTTGTTATAACTACTCTGGGACTTTTACCTTGTACTCATAGAAAAGGGGCTTATTCAAGTACATAATTGTCATTTGTTGGTGCTGAATTTAGTTTGATTTTATCTTTTCAAATGTGAATTTGATAGTTAATTTAGCAAACATTGTCATAACTTTCCATTTACTACTATGACTTTATTGGTATTTTCAAAAGCAGAAGCCTTAGAACAGCTCCCTGTAGATCTCCACTGGTGACCTCTATACGCTCTAAAAGCAGTATAATTATTCCTATCCTTGTTTTTTCTATCTTCTAACTAGTAATTAACTTACAAGACTAATGGTTTCCCCCTTTATGTGTTTTTTTTCCACTTTTCCAAAATCTTTAATTGAAGAATGTTGTCAAGTACCTTTTAGAAAACTAATTGGAGTTTTTTGACACTATGTCTCTTGTGCTCACACTTTTTGACTCCTTTAAAAATTCTTTATGTTCAGACTTTCTTTTGTAAAAACCAGAATGATTTCTCCATAATATTAGCATTAATCCTTAGGAAAAATAATCTCATTCTTTCATTCTGTATTACTTAGATATGTCTTTCTTGTTACCATTTCATTATGTTCTCCTCAAAGTATTTTGAAAAACAAACCACTGAACAGTTTAAACATATTGTCATATTTTAAATTCAAATTTTTCATCATATTCCTTGTCATATTGTCGTTCCTATTGAAAAAGAAACAAGAATCCCTGCATGTTATTGATAAGATATTACCATTACATGGCAAATGGCTGTTCCAACAAAGGCTTGCATGTGCTTCACAGAGAATGGAAGCTATAGGCCTTAGAGAGCTGAGACTTTGGTTACCACCTGTGGCCTAAAACAAACAGTTCTACTTAATCCATAAAATTATAAATTGGATGTACCAAAAAAAAACCCACATTAATGCAAATACAATTAAACCATCTTTGTTTTTGTGGCTGGATGGATATGCTTGAGCACAAAGTCAGGCTCCACATTGATTCTATCACAAAAATAGTCTCATCCCTGTCTACCTCTACAAGAATAGTGCAAGACCATAGAATAATAGAATGTTAAATGGTTGGAATGTGCTTTAAAAATCATCTAGTCCCAACCCCTTCTGTCATGGGCAGGGACACCTCTCACTGGACCAGTTGCTCAATGCCTGATGCAATCTGGCTTTGAACACTTCCAGGGTTGGGACATTTGCAACCTCCCTGGACAACATGTTTCAGTGTCTCACCACCCTCACTGAAAAGAATTTCTTTCTAATATCTAAACTAAATTTCCCCTCTTTCGATATGTACCCATTGCTCCTTGTCCTATCACCACAGTTCCTGATAAAGAGTCCCTCTCCAGCTTCCCTAGAGGTGCCCTTCAGATACTGGTGCTGAATTTAATTTGATTTTATATTTTCAAATGTGAATTCGATAGTTAATTTAACAAATATTGTCATGACTTTCCATTTATTATAACTTTATTAATATTTTCAAGATACTGGCAGGTTGCTAAGTAATCTCCATGCAACCTTCTTTTCTCTGGGTTGAAAAGCTCCACCTTTCCCTTCCTCTCTTCATAGGGGAGGTGCTCCGGCCCTCTTATAAACTTCATGGCCTTCCTCATTATTCCAACAGTTCCATTTCCTTCTTACGTTGGGGAGACCAGATCTGTATGCAGTACTCTAGGTGAGGAAAGGAAAAGTTTATTCAGAATATATGCAGAGGGAAGGAGGAACCTTTAAAATGCTGCAATGAAATTCATAGCATTATGAGTAACAGCTGAATCCAATATGCAGTGGACCAATATTAGTAAGATTCATTTATATGTTAGGAATTAATCGAGCTGAGTGTAGATTGGTCCTTTCTTGGATCAATCTTGCCTCTTAGTGAATTTGGATAGTGAGAATTAAATGGTACTTCACTTCAGCAGCTTTGAGGTTTTTAGATATGAATCCTACAATTTTTATAACAGCAACTCTACCTATTTGCATGCTAAAATCTAGTGAGCCTTATGATGAAGAAGGCTATTGAAGATACAAAAATATTACCATCATGCTAAATAACAGAATTACTCATTTTTTTAAAATTGAATAAACAAGTCCTTGTATAGTCTATGCTCCCTTCATAAAGGTTCAATAGGAAATAAAAAAGTTGATCAAGAATAACTGCCAGTCATGTTTATAAATACAGCAGTTGTTCCTTCCACTTATTTAAGCCAGGACAAGCAAAATGCATCCAATCATAA
Organism: Cinclus cinclus; assembly: GCF_963662255.1. Classification (NCBI taxonomy): domain Eukaryota; kingdom Metazoa; phylum Chordata; class Aves; order Passeriformes; family Cinclidae; genus Cinclus; species Cinclus cinclus. Next base: position 12,824,775 of record NC_085048.1, on the reverse strand, counting down.
ACTTGTCCTTTATAAATCACCCTCTGCAGGTGAAAAGTAAAGAACATACAAGAGATCCTTCAAGCCTCATGAAGATTTACATTGGTCTCCTGGGGAATATCATACATGAATGATACTACTGATATTACTTCTCCCCTGTGAATCTCTAAATGAGGAGATAGAAGGGCATAGATTCAATTTTAAGTGAAGAGCTTCATGGTCAGAACAAAAATCATGGAAAACATCCCAAGGTAAAAGCTGGATACAACACCACTACAAAAAACATCCAGTGATACCAGCTTAATGTATGTTGCAAGCTTTCTTGCTCGGGACTGTGACCTAGGCTGGATCTGTATTGTCTGTAGGAGAAGGAGTTGTGATTCCTGCCCTTGATTTGTGTTTCATGCTATTGACAAAATGACATATCCAGTTGATCTATAGAGTTTAAATGGCTTTATCTTATGAAGTGGCAGTATAACCTTCTTCACAAACACCTTTGTTCAGGTGTTATTTTACTGTGTGGAGAGACTTTGCAAACAGAGACGTACAGTCAACAGTACACACAGGTAGGACTGGCATGCCACCAATTTGCTCTTCATGTGCTCACTGTCATCCTCCCTTGCCTTAAACTCTCTTTAAACAGTAATATTTTGTTGCCTTCTCTTTGTGAGAGTTTTGTAGGGATGTACAACTTTTAATGAAGACCAGTATTTTCTTCATGAATCCTTGAGTCATTAATACCATCTCAATGTCTCTCTATGTTGAAATTTATCTCATATGGCTCCAGGTTAAATGCTCTTACACTGCTCAACAGCGCTTTTTTCCTGTAAGAATGAGTGACGATTAACAGCAGAGATTCATGAAACTAAACCATAAGTCACAGACAGGTGACCACTCGGGTTATGATTTGCTTAAAAGCCATTCCACAAACAAAATTTCCTAGCTTGTCTGGCCTGACTTGGCAGTGTGGGATATACCCAGTCAGCCCACAGTGCCAGTGAATGCACAGTTAGGTCTTTGTCATGCTTTAGAATTCTGGCATTGATTTTTTCTTGTAAAGATTTTTAAATTGTACTCTGATGATTTCAATATATATTGCAAAAATAAATTTGAGCCTTTGTAAAGAAATATTTTATTTTCACTAAAATCTTAATTTTCATGAATCCCTAGTTTATCATTTGGAAGTAATTATTTTTATCCTATTTACTATTATGTTTTGAAACTAATTTCTTAAGTATGTCTAAAGAGCTTCTGTTTCATGATGCTCAAATTCTTAGAGGAACCTGAATTGGTTTCAGTTTTATCTTGAATCAATTAATATCATGTATGGTGGGGGGAGTTATAACCTTTATATAAACAGTACAGAAATAGCTGTACTCCTGTTTTATTGAGCACCACACTGTACTTAAACGTTTGGAAATATTTCAGCAATGCTGTTGTACAAAAGATGTGCCAACCCCTGAAGAAATCTGTTCCTTCCAAGTCATTGAAGTTACTGTCTGTAACAGTTCCATAGTTGATATAAATATTTTGACAGAAAATATTTGGTGGTGAACGCAGTGTAAAACTATCTGAGAATAAATGTACTTTGACTTGGAACACAAGATACAATTTTCTTTGCATAGAGGCAAAATGAGGTGATGGCAGGAGTTCACAAAACCTATTCTCCTCCTAAAATTGCAATTTGACCTTGCTTTTCAAGAGGACTCTTTCAAAAAGTTAAACTTGACAGTGCAAGAAATTTCACAGACTTTTTTCCATAAACTGTCAGTTGCAATAGCACAATGCACAAATTCATCTTTAGTGTTCTTCTTTAGTGCTCTTCTTTAATGTTCTGTACACTGGAGTTTTTTTCTTTTTGCTCTTCCAGTTCTCTCCCGTATCTCACTGTGAGGGGAGTAAACAAGTGGTTGTGCAGGGTTTAGTTGCTGGCTTGCTTTAAACAATGACATCTTTGTACCTGGTGACTCCCATAGTTCACATGAGTTCCTTGTAAAATGAAATGCAAATATCAAAGCAGGACATTACAAGTATGTTTAATCTCTGTAGAGCAACAACTTATCAAAGCAATATAAATAAAAAGCTTTGCTTCCATACATTTCTAAGAGCTGCTCATGCCATTTATATTGTATTTACACAGAGCAAAAATTTATCTTTGTAAATGAAGTCACTGTAATATTGAATGTTACATCTCTCAGCAACGTATATAACCTGTAGCAACCTCAAGAAATAATGAGTAAGCTGAATGGTTTGAATTTAGAGTACTGAACTGTGCTTAAATTATATTATAAAATACAGGCTATAATAATCAAGGAGACTGCTTAAGTCCAATAAAATGTAAAAACACTGAAGCATAGACATGTATATGCCTCCATCTCAGAATGCTAAATGTGTTGTAGAAAACATAGAAGCAAATCCTCACTTGATGTTAATTGGTGAAATTCTTAGAACTGAATGAATCTACCCCATCCAGTCAACTCCATCCACATATATAAAATAATTTTCCTTCCTATAAGGAGAGCACTGAAATATTTAGACCTCATATAAGATTTAAAATAAAAAAAAAAAAAAAGAAAAATACTTTCAAGAAAATTAGCAAGCCCAGAGAAGGGATGAGGGAATAAAATTCTAACACTAAAGAAAAAAAAAACAACCAACCAACCGACTCCCCTCAGAAAAAAAAAAAAAATCAATTATCTATTTCAAAATTCCAAAAAGCTAAGTAAGGGAAGGCAAATATTGTACTGAGGTTAGTAGATTCTAATGAATAAATTAAGGATCTGTAAAAGGTCGTGCTGGGGTGACAGCTTGCTGATGACACATTTAATTAGTTGAGTCTGGTATGCAGTGAGATTATGAGTTTTAAAGCCACAGAGCAATGGCACAGGAAGTCTCATAACTTCAAAATAAGGCAAACTGGACAGAGTCTATTAAGCTACTCAAGAAAACATAGGGGACCCTCTCTAACTGTAAACCTTTTTTAATTTTCTGAATTAATTTAGAAAAAGTCAACAAAATAAAGGATGAAGAATGGTTTGCAGCAAAGCAAAAAGTACCACCAGCTAACCACAAAAAGAAAAAATAGCTGATAACCAAAGCTCTCTGAACAGGTTTTCTCCTAAGGTAGCATAGCTCATTCCAATGTTCCCCAGTGTAGTGTTTCAGAAGGTGATATATATTAGAAAATGTTGCTCCTGGCTATGTTTTAAGACCACATCTATGGCCGTTCCTATCCCCATTCCAAGTATTGACTTCTCCATGTTCAAAATTGATCTTCTGAATTGCTCAATGAGTGCTGTTTTTCACAGGTTATAGTATAATCAGAGAGGGAGATGAAGGGACTTTATTTATAGTTAATAAACAGTTTGATATAATATGATGCTATTGATTTTTTAAAAAACCCATCATGTATCAATGAGTGATCTAGCCTCTATAGATGCATATTGGGACTTTTTAAAATGTGGGAAGAAAGTAATTTGATTATATTTCTATTGTCCCTCTCCTCTTTTGCCTGCATCAATATTTGCATTGGGTAACTGTAACAGGTAGGTATTAGCTGTCCCCTACAGCTGTTTAGGCTGGGAGACACTGAGGCATGAAGCAGTCTGCAGCCATAACAGCACACAACATTCTGAAATCAGCAGCTTCACTCAAACATGAATTGCTCCCACATTTTTAGTCCAGATGTTGACTGATTTTGCTGTTGACTTTCAAACAAGATGAATGACATCTTCAATTTTCTTTTTCAGTTTTTGATTTTTTATTTTTTTTTCTTTTCCAGTTTAAAAAAGATGACAAAACAGACAAAGATGTTCTAAAAAGCTGGGGCATGGTAGGCTTTGCAGGTTTATTTTTTTGTTTGCTTTTTAATGTATTCTGGAACCCTGAATGCCAAGGTTTAGCCAGGAGCACTTTTTTTCAAAACAGTTGAGTTATAAACTTCCACAGAAAGGGATATAATAGAAACACTGACAGGCATTTAACTATAACAGTAGTAGCAGGGTTGTTATAATAATTGGATTTGGGGTGGAATACAAAGCTAAATTTATAGATTGTTTCTGCCTTGGGGGAGCCATTCATTTCTGTCTGAAACAGCTAAGGCAAAACTTAACATCAGCAATAGGAAAAAGGCATTAGAAAAATGAATGGTTTCATCTCCATTAGCTCCAAGAAAACAATTTTTGCTTGATAGATTTAGTGATGCATGAAATATCATAGCCTACATCTGGGAATCACCACAAAAAGAATAAATTGATTTATATTGACTGTCCTTCATTGTTGTTTTAAGCTAAAATGTGGAAGTTCATATTTGACACAACTTTTTTTTTTCATTGAAAAATTCACTGGAGTGTTAAATTAAACAAAAACATCCAAACAAAACTGAAGAAATAAAGGTGGAAGCAATTAAGAGCTTAGCCTGCAGATCATCTGAGGGTCATATGGCTTAATTAAATTTACAGAAAAATACACCTTGTCTTTTTATTTTTAATTGCCAAGTTTGTGAGATCATGATAACATCTTAATGTTTATGCAAGTGAATGAAATTGCTTCCCTCTGTCAGATAAATAAATGAGATAAAGTCATCAACACATTACAGCCAGTAACAGTATCAATATTGCCTGGGGTAACAGAAATCCTGCAGAAGGGTTTTCACATCTCAGGATATGTTTTAGTGTTATATCCTTATCAAGCCTCTAGTGTTTGTATGTATCCCAATATCTCTTAAAAATACCCATTATGCTGCCTCATTACTGACTCTCCTTTAACTGAGAAAGTTTAATTTGTATTTGAACTAGGAAGGTATGCCAGGTCATATCTGGAATTCCACACAGTGGACTTCATTGCTCCAGATATGTAAGCAGCATGCACTATGAGTCCTATCAAAAACCAGTTTTGATCAGTTGATAAGGGGGTATTTTATTTTTCTGGAAATCTGTACTTACCATGACATAGATTATGATGTTCAGTTATCAGTTAGACTCAACCAGAGCACTTCTATTAAGATACAGTCAAGCATCTTTAAACTCAGTTTAAGCAGCAGGACTAGATAGATGAGATAAAGCCAAAGAAAAAAATTATATTTCAGTATGCCGGCATCAAAAAGTGTTGGTAATGACTCTGCATTTTTAAAGTGTCCTTGAGCAGAAGAAAGGTTATTCAGTGACTTACATGGGATCTGTACTATCTCCCTGGACTGGGTTGGCATCTTGCATTCCTTTCAGTAGATCACCAAGTAAAATTAAATTCCAGCTAGGCAGCATATTCAGAAAAATAATTTCAATGATAATTAAAAATAGCTGGTATGAGCTTTATATGAGTCTATTTCAGTTCTATTCCAAGCTTCTGAGAGCACAGCACTTAACAGACACTGGATTACACTTTTTTTAATTATTTGACAAGAGGCATTTCTTGACTCTGTCCAGTTAATTTGGTACCCTACATGTGCTGACTGCCTACACTGCTGCTGCCCATTATACACTCAGTGACAGATGTGAGACTCAGCAAGGGGCTTACTCCTGCTCTTGGACAAGAAGATGGAGCAAAGGCAGAAGGGAATCTTCTCTTGAGAACAGTTTCACCAATTCACCACAGGAGTCTGCATAGTTTTTATGAGTAACTTAATTCCTTAATTCAAGTATAGGTAGTGGAATTCTGAGTTGAATTTTTACACAAGATAAATCATGAATTATGAATTCCCTTCTAAATACTTTAAGAAGTAAGCTAAAAATTTTAGCTTTAGGATTAGTTTAACCTTGGTTATAAAGGTGCCTGTTGGAGCAGCATAATCTACCTTTGTATTAGTTCTGTCAAACCTTGTTTTTTAAATCAGCCTCTGTGTTTGAAATGTCTATTTTTTTTTCTTTCATCCTGAGGATATATTAATAAAAATGACAGTGTAGTTATCTGTTAGCATCCCCACAGTGCTCTTCATAAGTGAGCATTGCCTTCCATCTTGGGACTGAATAGCTGCTGCTGAGCACAGTAATTCATTAAACAAATGTTGCTACAGGAAACCTAACTAAAGAATTTGTTATATGGCATTTTTAAGTATCAAACTGCTAACATAGTTGGTTTACCAGAAATGTATAAGAAATTATATTTATAGCCTATGTAAATATTGAATGCAAGCAAAAAAAACATAAAATTGCCAAAAGTTCAATCGTCTGACTGTTCATTTAAACAATAAAAAAAGTCAAAATCTTCCTCATAATTCTTTATATTTTTTAAATATATTTCTATACAGATTTTACTGTCATCTACTTTTCCAGGCTTAGTATTGTACAATGCCATAAAATTTTCTGTTAGGAAGTCTCCACTAACAGAAGTGAAATATGCTTCTATATTTAATCTCTTTCATTTTTCTAATGTTCTCAGTATTTTCCAAGAGTCTTTCTTGTCTCATCTATGTAGCAGTGTCTAAATCTCTGATATTTCTGTGATTTTTGTGCTTGGCTCTCATTTATCCACAATGCTAAATCCTACTGCAGCTGTTTTCATCATTCTCAGAAACTATAACAGAAATAAGAACTATGTAGGCACCTTTTATTATGTTCTTTTATTACTTTTTTGGTTTTTATTTGCTTTATTCTTGGTTTATTTTGTTTTTGCAAAGTAGTAATACTCAACTGCTCATCTATAGATTTGTTTACTGTTAAAATGGGCTTTTCACTTCAGATCCTGCAGCAAGATCATTTGTGTAACAGGAAGATATGGAAGGAATATATGTGCAGGAAGAAAACTGATTGGTTTTCCACTGTCATTCATGTTCCATCATTTGATTTGTCCAAAATAATTCTATCTAAGAGCAATTTCACAGTGGTTGCTTACCATTTTGAAAGGGACATTTCAGTTTATTTCAGAATTAAATTCTCTCTAGATGAACAGGATATAGAATAGTCATTGTGAAATACTTATTCAAAAATATTAGGTAGATTTCCTGCATGTGCCTTGGCTTCTTAGCATTCTTTAGTTAAATATAACTGTGTATTTCTGGTTGCAGAGAGGGGCCAGAGCATATGGGCGTGGCCAGCTTGTTGTTTTATACTCTGCACATCATCTCTGGGGAACATGGTTTCAGGAAGAAGAGAAGGTGAGTACACTCCTGGAACTGCACCATTTTGTTTCCATCTCTTCCTAAGAGAGGTTACCAGGACCTGCCCTTGCACACCCTGCCTTGTCTCATCTCTCTTGTGCCTTCTGAGCCTTTGAGAATACAGCTCTGAAAGTGGCAAACATGGCTGGATTATGAATGCATCCCCGAGATGCTGCTTTAAGAAAAAGGGCAGTGAGACTGAGCCAAACAGAATGTGTGCCCTGGGAGCTTGTAATAAGAAGGATCTGAGGCCTGTTACACCACAACTGAAAAAGAGATCTTGTCAGCTTATGGAGAGGTTTTATCTATTTCAGAAGTGACTAGTACTGAAGAACAGCTCCTCTTGGCACCCTGACTGCCAGCGCTGGGCTGGATGTTCAAAGGTACAGTCCCTTCCACACATCATGGCACAGATGCTGCATGGAGCAAGAGGATCTCTTTGTTTACACAGCAAGCTCAGATGAGAAATCCCAGTTACTCAGGGATCTCTAAGATCATAATGAATTGGCCTTAAGGTGAAAATTCCAGGTCATCAGAAAAGGAGGAGAATAAGGTGTGCTGAGGAGGCCACACTATATAATCACCTACCTGAGAATAAAAAGCAATACAGTCTCTTCACTAACTTTTCCTGCTGTATCATAGGGGCAAATTGAAAATGGAAAGCTACTGTATGGAGGGAGTCCTATGCAGTGAGTCACAGAAGCTATTGAGGGACAAGGTGGATCAAATCAGGTTGCAGAGCTTAAAGTCATCCACTTGGCTTTATATATTTCCAAACAAGAGAAGAGGCCAAGACTCTACCCCTAAGCTGTCCTGTGGATGGCAGCAAACACTCTTTTGGCCTGTCTGGAAAGATGGAAAAAATCCAAATAGCAGCAGAGAGGAAAACCCATCTGGGCTAAGAGAGGCAAAACATCACTGCCAGGGTAGAGAAGCTGGCTATAAAAGTCCATCTTGAAGATGTGCACATACTCAAGGGTCGAGTTTCCAAAGAGCATTGCAACAATGGACGGGTAGATCAAGCTGCCAAGACTAAGGTGTCTCAGATAGATCTTGACTGGAAATAGCAGGGTAATAATTTCTGGCTCAGTAGGCTTGTGATGCCTCAGGTCATCAGGGAAGAAATGCAACATACAGATGGTCCTGTAATCAACGGTGAGCTTACCATGGACACTGTATCCCAAGGTAATTTTAAGTGTGAAACATGTGCTGCAGTCAAGCAGGCCAAGCAGGTAAAGTTCCTGTGGATGGGGGACAATGGTCAAAACAGAAACATGGGGAGGCCTGGCAGATCAATTGCATCACACTGTTGCAAGCCTGCCAAGGCAAGCACTATGTGCTGACAGTGGTGGAAACAACCACTGAATGGTTGAAGATGTACCCCATTCCTCACACCACTGTGCAGAACACCATCTCGGGTCTTAAGAAGAGAGTCCTGTGGTGACATGGAAACCCAGAATGAATTCATTTGGACAGTGTGAATCATTTCTAAAACACAGTTTTCCTCCACTTCCAAATCACAACTTTATTCTTTATGTTGTGACACTATAACTGCCTAGGAACACATATACTAGCAAGTGAACATTAAATTGCCCATGATTGCTGAAATTTTCATGTAAGTTTTATGTCCAATGTTTCCCTACTTGAAATCTGCCCTTTCATGATGAGAAATTAGCCACTAAGTATGTAAGAACATACACACAATTGCATATGTTAAATTGAAGGTCTATTAGGACTAGAAATTAAGAGAGGATGTGAATAAAACTATAAGGATGGACTGACGCCTTTCTGATATGTATTCACATGGCAGTTCTGTGGAAGAACTAACTCTTTAGAGAGTGAGACTTAGAAGGAAAAAAAGCAGTTGATTCCTGAGCATGTCCTTGGGTAGGCAGGTAAGGCTCATACTGAGCACTTAGATGCCTGCACTTTTTCTATAATGATGGAGGAAGCATGTCCTCTTCAGAGAGGGATCATGTCTTAAATTTTCTCTAGACCAGTCATGAAGAGCACTTCAGGGATGATGGGATATCTTCTAATGATATTATTCCTAAATCAGGCACCTCAGGTAAGTGCTTAAAGCACAGCAGGATAGATAGCTCTTCTCTTGGATGATTAGATAATCATCCTAGTAAGAGTCCAGAGGGTCTGTGGTGCTCATGGCTGTCCAAGAGCCCAAGGCTCTGAAAAATCAAGTTCCTCTGTGCTTTATTTCTAAAGGGAGAGGGAAAGAAAATCTCCTGCAGAATAAGCAGCAGAAATTCTCAGAGCAAAGCCTTTGTGGATTGAATTTTCCTCTCCTCTGAGAGGAGCATGCTGGGGGGCTCTAGAAGAAACTGAGATGTTCAAATCCTCACATGAAAATAAGTTTCATTTGAAAGGGTAGAGAGTACAGATGAGGAGAAAAATAATTTGAAGAATTATGATTCTGAGTTGCTAACTGTTTGGATTGCCTAGATTAGAATTTATAGCTTTTATTAATCTGCACAAAATTGGAATAAAGGATAATTCAAGATCTTTTACACACTCTGAGTCATTTTTATTGTTTTCTTAATATAGTCTTTTTACACAATGCATTTTTCTGACATTTTTAACAGGAAATTTAATGATTCGGTATACAAGAGTACACTTAGGAAGCCAGTTTATCTCTAAAGTCTGGGTATGTGGATCTGGTTTGAACAAAGATAAATGGTCTCCATTTTATTAGAGGAACTTTCATTAATAATACCAGGTATGTCATGTACATTATAACAGGTTCATTGCATTCAATTCTTTCGACATTTTATGAGGCAATGGTAATGAAAGCTGTGAGCTGCTACATAGCTTTTTGTTAAAGAAAAGAACACTGCAGATTACTTACAAAAGTCTACTAAAAATGTCAGATAAATAAATGAGCTATTTCTTCAAGATGTTACAAATTCAAGAAGGAACTGAGAAGAAACTTTCTTAAAACTATGTAGTATTTCATAGGACTTCTGAAAATTATTCATGCTAAAATTTTATTGCTCTACAATGAAGACACTTGTTGCAGTTATCAGCAGATATGCAATAATTAGTAATCTGGATTTTGTGAACCACATAGATAAGATCTTAAGTTCGGCTTTATTCTATTTCTATTTTCTCTTCATATGAAAGTAAATTTATTAATTTGTAACTGCTCTGGGATTTAAATACTGCCAGTTTTGGCACGTTTTTGTTATAGCTAAGTTCTCATCTTTGCTAAAATACAACAAAGAGAATCCAAGTCATAAGACTAGGATTTGTACTAGTGGGAAATTTAGTCCTTTGAAATTGACACAGCAATTTGTTCTTGTAATATTAGACTAAGTCACCAATTGGTTTACATTCATAAGTAATGTGCAAGTAGTGAAAGAATGAGGAAAAGAATATATTTAGTATAAATTTAGGAGGTAGGAGTCTACTTTTTAACATAGTTCTCTAGCTGACTGAAGAATGATACTGGAAACTGTACTATAGCACTTAGCTATAGAATAAGGAACATAATCTATCAATCTGCTGTAATGATTTTTTTCATCTAATATCTGTAAATTTCTGTTAAACTTAAAAGTGTTAAATTTCAGAGAAGAATTTTCTGTGTTAAGACAAAGTTCAACAGCTCATTCCATAAAAGAAATATGACAAGGTATTGTCATGGCAATGGCTGCATCATTACAGATTGTGGATTAATTGTGCTTCCACTGCCACTTTAAACAAATGAGAATAATTGTCTGGTGAGAGAAATCTTTGCTCAAATCTTGACAGCAAAAGGAATCTATTAGCAAAATATAGAAGAGGAAATACATACACTGCAGAAAATAATTATATTTCAGTTAAATTATGGTGTGTGGATTTGGAAAGTTTTCTCAGTCAGAAAAATCTCCATTTAATAGACTGAAGAAGAGCAGTAAGGGTTTACAGAAATGTATCTAATGGGAGCTGATATTTGAAAGCAAAGGCTAGTGGGACTGATTACTTTTCTCATTAGGCAGTATCTCTAACAAAATAAATCAGATGTTGCCATATAACATTTCACATATCTGTCAAACTGAAGGATATAATCTGCAAACACACCATGAAATTAACATAGATACATGCAGAACTGGAATCAACAAACATTTTCATCTCATACTAATTGACAAAAAGCAGTGTCACTGCTGCACAGAATTTCATCTGCAATTATTATTAGAGGTACAAGTGGAAACATTCTGAACTACAAATTTCTCCTCACGTTTTAATGTCAAGTTCTGCCCAAACCAATGTCTGCATGAAGCAGGTTTTTTTTTTTAATACTGTGAAATATAGCCTTTGGTAGCATCTTCCCCTGTCCAGAGCAAAAGGTTAAATGAGATCCTTTCCCTTCATAGGTTTGGTTAGCTGTGCAGACAAAGAGTGTAAATGTTTCTCAGGAGGGAGTGTGGAATGGTCTCAGCATGCTGGCAGAGACTCCAGTGTGCAGGGTTCAGCGCCAGAGAGTGAGGTGGGGACAGAGCACACAGCCATTTGCTCCAGGGTCTCTGCAGGTAGCAGGGAATGACATCTTCTTCCAGAGGTGGCTGAGGGCTCCTGATCAGGAGCTGCTCTGAAGATGTTCTGTGCTGAACGAGTAACAAAATAATCAAAGCGAGGTGAGGCAGAGGGACAGGTAGTAAGGTTGTGCATGGGACTGCTTGTAGCCAATATGAGCATTTAATTCTTTCAAGAAGAACAGCATTGCTGTAACTGGCAAGATGAAGAACAAAGCACTCTGTTTATGTGTGGCAACATCAATTTGGGATGTTGGGATTTGGCCATTTGGGAATGTAGCTACTTCATTGACTAGTTCTTTTCTTCTCAGCAGTGTACCAAACACTCAGAAACTCTGGGCAAATCAACTAATATCTCTTTGTTATGTTCCATTTTTGATGTGCCCAACAAACATAGAAGTAGTATATGTAAGGGAAAACATGAAGATAACAGCTCTTCTCCTATGCTTTCTTGAGTCCTGTCAGCCTCACCTCTCCTTAAATGTCTCCAGCTTTGGTAGAAGACACTGAGAGTTGAAGCTGGAGCTAGTAATCACCTCACTGTCGATTGGTGATATTTGACAGATTTTTGACAGTTGCCGTTTATCAGGCTGGCACATTTTGTGCAGATGTACCTTCAGCAAAGCTCCTAGCTCTACCTGAGCCTTATGCAAGCTTTCTGGGTTCGTTGATGGCTTTTTATATTTTATTCCCTTTGTTATGTGAAGCATATCTTTCTTGATAAATTAACAGTAAACAGACAATACACTGCACTCTCTCCATTATCAGGATGTCCAAAGCATGACATTCAGTTTCCTTACAATTTCTATTTTAGTGTACTTCATACTGACTAGTCACCAGTGTTTAAGCCTTTGTAACATTATCCAACTTTTCCCTATTTCTGCTAATTTATCCACCTTCTGTAGTAGAGAATGGTAAAATTTAATATCTACTGCCCAAGGGGCCATCTGTTGCAGTTCACTATGAAATTGGATTTCTTTTGTTTTGTTGTTTTCTTGTTGAAAAAAAAAATAAAAAGTGCTATGTCAAAACATTGTCCTCAATCACAGACCAAAGCATGTGTGGGTTGCTCTTATAGAAGTGGTCACCTAAGTGACTACAACAATGAGGAAGGGAAGGGCTGCAGACATAATTTATCTGGACTTTTGCAAAGCCTTTGGCATGCTCTCCCACAATATTCTTCTCTCTAAATCAGAGAGATGGATTCAATCAGTAGATTGGTAGATGGATTACAATTTTACTGAATGGTTGCATCTGGAGGGTAGTGTTCCACAGCTCAGACTACCAGTGGACACCAGTGACCAGTGTGTGTGATGTGACCAATATCATCCTTTAGGGGCTCATATTGAGTCCATTGTTATTTAATAGCTTAATTAATGGCCTAGGTGAAGCGACTGAGTACCCCCTCAGCAAATTTGCAGATGACACCAAGCTCAGTGGTGGTATAGACACATCTGAAGGACAGGATGCCATCCAGAGAGACCTGGACAGGCTCAAGAAATAAGACCGTAGGGAACACATAAACTTCAGCAAGGCCAAATTCCAAGTGCTGCATCATGGTCAGGGTAGCCCCCAGTATCACTCCACCTGGGGTATGAACAGATGCAGAGCATCTGGATTTGGGGGTACTGTGGATGAGAGGTTGATATGACCCAGCCATCTGCCCTTGCAGACCAGAAAGCCAAATGTGCCCTGGGCTGCATCCAAAGCAGGGTGGGAAGCAGCGAGAGAGGGGATTCTGCCCCTCTGCTCTGCTCTGCTGAGACCCCACCTGCAGTGCTGCATCCAGCCCTGAGGTTCTGAGCACAGGAAGGACATGAAGCTGTTGGAGTGAGTCCAGAGGAGGCCACCAAGATGATTTGAAGGATGAAGCACATCTCATGTAAGCAAAGGCACTCTCATGTGAAAGAGTTGGGATTTTTCATCCTGGAGAAAAGGCTTCAGGGAGACCTAATTGTAGCCTTCTAGTACCTGAAAGGAGCCTATAAGAAGGCTGAAGAGAAACTTTGTACAAGGGCATGTAGTGACAGGACAAGGAGGAATGGCTTCAAATCAAAAGAGAATAGATTTACATTAGATATTAGAAAGAAATTCTTTAATGGGAGGCACTGGAACAGGTTGTCTGGAGAAGTTGTGGGTGCCCCTCCCTGAAAGTGTTCAAGGCCAGGCTGGATGGGGCTCTGAGTGACCTGGTCTAGTTGAAGGTTCCCTCCTACCCTGTTCAAGGGGTTTTCAACTAGGTGATCTTGAAGGTCCCTTCCAACCCAAAATATTCCCTTATGGGGTAACCTCTTATTCACTGACAAGGAAATGAGGGGTTACTGGAAGGTCAATCCCAACTGCATCATGTACCAATATTCTGCATAATGCATGCAAAAGTACATAATGAAAGATAAAGTAATTATCAGGGTAACATTTCAGATTATAATAATTATCACTAAATAATTCAACACCCTATTTAATCAGTGGTTGTGCTGGTGGTATTCTACCATGATGAAATCTGTGTTTTCAAAGAAAAGATCTCCTAATGGAGCTAACATTTACAAAACATTGGCACAAGCTGTGCTGCAGTTCAAAAAACATGTGTGTTCTCCTACGTAAAGGAAAAAAGATGCAGGATAGTAGCTATATATATTTGCACTGGTAGGGAAACAGGATAATTAAAAGATAACTAGGAAGATAATTAAATGAAAACAGAGACTAACCTGATGTGCTTTAGGCTAAGTGCAATAATTAATCTTGATACATTGTATATAATGAGGGCTTCTGAATATAGTCTCCTACACTAGCTTGCTATTATGAAATCACAGTCCTTTGTGCAGGAAATAATTGTTCTAAAGTGAAATGTTCCTGTTAGATTTAGATCCTGTTAGATCTTCTGTGGAAGGAGCATTTTAGAGAGTAGGCAGGAAGAACTGAACAACTCAATTCACTATAGAATTTCCAAGACTTGAAAATACATAAGAATCCTCTGCACCTTCCTGCTCCTGGCTTTCAAAGATTTTAATGAAAAATGCTGGGGTGGTTGGTCTGGAAACTAGAGAATCTCTGTAGAGGGAAAGGTCCATTGAACAGAGTGTGGTTGGGCACTGAAACAGGGTGCCCAAGGAAATGGTCACAGCACCAAGTCTGCCAAGTTCAAGGAATATTTGGACAAAGCTCTCAAGCATGCAGTGTGATTTTTGGGATGGTCCTGTATAGGACCAGGAGTTTGGCTTAAAGATCCTTCCAGGTCAGGATATTCCATGATTCTATGATTCTCTGAATTGCAAGGTTATTTTGATCCTGATTTAGGAGGGAACACTTCTTTGGAGGAACACTTCCTTCTACTCCAAAATATCAAAATATGGGCCTTGGGGCATTTTGTAGTTTGCTTGTTTATTTAAACAGATTTAAATAGTCATAATCAGAACCCCTAGACAGGATAAACTGAGTGAAACTCTGCCAGTTTGTACCAATATGGACTGCAGTTATATTTGTCTGTCTTTGACTTGCCTGGCCTCATGCAAATTGCTATATTGCGAGTTGCAGTGACCCACATGTGCCACTTGACCATCTATATGGCATCTATATGTAGTTATCTGTATAATGGAAAGCAAAGGGAAGGCTCGGAGGATGCTCTTCAGCAAGGGAATGAAGGGTGCAGAATTCTGTCTGGATCTCATTCAGAAAGGTGCAACAGCAAATACTGTAATCAGATTGATTTAAGAAAAGATAGAAATAGGAAGAGAAATATAATTCACACATAAATCTTATGTCCCTTCAGATGCTGGGAATCCACATTTGTGAAGCATCAGGGAAGTCCCACAGCTTGCTCCAGGCTCTCCACAACTCCACCTGTAGAGAGGTTCAGTATTCCCCACATATTTTGTTGTGTGTTAAAAGAAGCATTTATCTTCTGGAAAGGTGGGACAATGTCCACCAGAGTGCAACTGAGTAGCCTGAGGCGTGCCAGCACCTGCCCTACAGTGCTGCATGCTGGGGTTGGGGATACACCAGCTACTCCTGCTAAGGGCAATTCAGTCTTCCCAAGCCTGAGTGAAGCAAAAGGCCCAGTAGGGCAGCGCTGACTTGCCTGAGACCATCAACTCCTTCAGTCCAGGGAACCCTTTACAGAGGTCTGGTTAGCTAGTACAATATTAGGTGGGACTGATACATGTATTGCAAGGTTATTTAACATACCAAGATGCAGAAATCTTCTTGACAAAACAGATTTGGGTGTAAGAAGTTTTTGCAAGCAGATTGTGTTTGCGTATCAAAATATGATTTCTCTGAACAGGTGAGGTTAGGGTGGGAAATTTATTTGGACAAGATTAGATGGAATAATCTAAATCAGACACCTAATATAGAGTCTCACAGAACATGAACACGTTTCCTAGCAAACCACTTCTCTCAAGATTACAGCTAAACTAGCCATTAATTAGACAGTTGCTATTTATTTATTTACACTGCTACACTAGAAAACATCACAACAGTAATTTTCAAGGCCACAGGCAAAATTTTAAATTCTTATTCTGTCATAGAAAATAAACAGAAAAGCATGCCTGACTCAGAATAATTGTTCTCCTGCATCTGATGGACCAAAATAAGAAAGAGGTAGGAAAAGACAATTGAAACTGAAAAGACTCCTAATATTGACTCTCTGAGTTTATGTCACCAAAAAGTCAGCTACAAGAAATCCTTATCAGTTACCAGAAACCTCCATCAAAAACATCCTTATATGTATACAGAATGATTTGTACTTCCTAGGGTAGGTATTTTCATGAAGCACTCTTTGCTCACCTCAAAGATACAGGCAGTCTATACCTATGAAAGAGGAAGCATCCTATCTCTATAAGGCTGAAGTGCTCATCAAAATAATTGCCACGAAGTACACACTGTACTTGAGATATGCAGTGCAACCCCATTGGAGCAGATATTAATGCATTTTTTTTAATGACACACAAAGTAATTTTTCTTAGATAGAAGAGAAAGCCCTTATAATTGCACAAAATGCTTTGAATTTCTAGTACAAGTATGCCTCAGTGCCATTCTGCAAGTGAAGAACTGACATTTATTCAGGTCAAAAAAATAAATGTGGGGATAAATACAGCAGCTGTGAGTTGTACATGCAATGGTATTCATTGTGTAATGGTTTAGGGGGTCTGATTTTTTGGTTAATGAATTAAAAATGTAATGGTTTAAGGTTTATCAATTGTAATATATTTACTTTCTGTTGTGAAATAGGATTAGGAGTAAAAGTAAAGCAGGCCTAAAACTTAAAAAGGGAATAAAGAAAAAACAACTTTATTAACAACATAAAGAACATGAATAATAAATTCAGAACAGATTTTTAGACCAGTTCCTTTTTCCCCTTTGTTACAGATTAACAACATGCAGGGACATTGTAGTCAATTCTTTACTTTAATATTCTTTTTTAGTTTATTTTAGGAAGAGGAGTTGTTTTGTGGTTTTCGTTTTTTTTTTTTTTTATTTAGCTATAAGGATCTATTACTAAGAGAGGAAATTGCTAGGTTTTTTTTTACTTTACTTTTTCATGATTAACAGCTGCCCAGGATTTGCTATTATGAATTTTCTTTTACTTTACAGTTTTTTTAGAACAGAGTTGAGAGCCATGTTAAAAAAGTCATGGCGTATTACTTTTAAGGATGAGTTACTTAAAGACAAAAGGTTGTTTTAGCTCACTTCTTTTTGTTTATACTTTGTTTCCTGGAACAGAGAGTCTCCTCTTTTTCTTGGGGCAAAGGATTTTTTAAACACTTTAGACCTTGCTTCACCCCACTTTTTTTTTTTTTTTCATGGTTTAAAGGCATTGTTTTGCGAAGTACAGTCTACTCTTATAACTTACAAAAATATATTTTAGCTAATTTTTATGGTGTTTTCTCATTATTTTTTCATTTAGAAACTTAGCCTTTATTGACTTCAGTGTATTCGTTTTGGTTTTTTCCTTCTCACTCAAGGAAAGATGGAAGGTCTGTAAGTTTTATTTGAGCATTGGGAAAAAAAAATAAAATTAAATCCCACCCAGAAGTTGCAGGGGCTGTGCCAGGCCATGCCGGAGCTGTGTCAGGATCTCAGGGTGCCCAGGCCACGCTGGAGGGGCAGGACGAGAACTGCAAAGTGCACGCAGAGGAGAAATGGGTGCCAAGGCCGTGTGTCCATGGCTTTCCCCCGGCGCTGCCCGCCCCCAGCTCCAGCCGCAGCCCGGGGGTTCTCCCTCTGCCCTGCCCAGCACACAAAGCCCTGGGGGCTCTCCCGAACCGGGCCCGGCTGCCTCCCCCCAGCCCGTGAGGGCGGCCGGGCGGGCTCGGCCACCCCAGGGCTGCTCCGAGCCGGGGCAGGGCAGGGCCCCCCGAGCCACGGACACACCGGGAAAAGGGCCAGGATCTCAGCGATGGGCTCGGCTTCTTTTTGGTTATCGGGGCTCCTGGTTGGAAACGGGGCCCGGCAGCCTCCAGAGCCCAGCCCTGCCCGGGCCGCATTGGAAGAGACTGGGCCAGGTGAGCGTTACCTTGTGAAAGGATGGAAATGCAAGAGAGCTTTTCCGGGGTTTACTTGCTTCAAATGTGATTCACGGAGCGAACCGACTTTTCCAATCGGTTTCTCAGGCTGTTAACAACTAAACCAGCCTCCAATTGGTCCCATCAATTCACAGAGCAAGTTCTCATGGAGGAAAACTTCCAGGTGTGCCCTCCCCTCAGGGTAAAGCCAGCACACCTTGCTTGCATTACTGTATCATGAAGGAGCATGGAAGGATCCATTAGTTGGAAAAATAGAACAACCAGATACAGAAGCTATTATAACTCCAATATTTTTAGATGTTATAATTTCATATGACTTTACAGTACTCTGAAACAATTTCCTTTTTCCTTATGATTACATTCACAATTTTCTTCCAAAAAGTTAACAAAGAATTCATTTAGACTGATTTGCAATAAAATAAAAATGATGAAATCTTAATTAATGAACTAAAATACAGTGTTGATGGCTGATTTGCAGATTTGTAGCTCTGTATATTTGTTAATTAATTACCATTTGTTTAATGTTTTGAACATGACAAACACCATGAAAGCACTAAGTAAAATTATTCACGCTTCTGAAGACTTTAGTTGAAAGAATTAACTCAGAGGGATTGGAAGGAAAACAATATGACTAAGTAGATGGATTTAAAAGATGACAGTTGGATTTCATTAATTGTGAGGAGAAGAATCAATTCTTGCTTCTTAAAAGTAGACGTAAGGATCTCAGAGGCAAAATGAGGGACAGTGCTAAGGACACTGTGTGTGTAACATTGCCTTTAGCATCTACAAATGGGATAGCCACTGCATGAGTTTGGCATGCTTGGGTTTGGTAGTGCAGGAAAGGGGGACTTCTCTGAGTAGCTGCCAGATGCTTTCCCCATATCTGACAAAGTCCATGCCAGCTGGCGCCAGGATGGACATGCACTGGCCCAGACAGAGCCCATCAGTGATGGTGGCAATGCCTCAGGGGTAATAACACTGTTAAGAAGGAGGAGGAAACCCCTGAACAGTGGCAGCTCCAGCTGGAGAGAAGAGTGAGAATATGTGAGAACAGCCCTGCAGACCCCAGGTCAATGCAGAAGGAAGGGCAGGAGGCGCTTCAGGTGCTGGAGCAGAGATTCCCCTGCAGCTCATGGAGAGGCAGCTGTGGCCCTGCAGCCCATGGAGACACACAGGAGAACAGAAATCCATTCACAACCCATGGAGAACCCCTCCTTGGGTGCCTGAAGGAGGCTGTGACTGGGGTAAGCCTCTGCTTGAACAGGCTCCTAGCAGGATCTGTGGCCCCATGAAGAGAGGAGGCAGCACTGGAGCAGATTTTCTGGCAGTATTTGTGACCCCATGGGGCACCAAAACTGGAGTAACCTGTTCCTGAAGGATTACACCCAATGGAAAGGGATCCACACCAGACTAGTTTATACCCTGCATACTGCAGCCTATCTCACACTGGAGAAGTTAATGGAGGAGTGTCCCTCACAGCAGCAACCTCTCACTGGAGCAGGGGAAGAGTGCAAGGAACCCTTCCCCTGAGGAAGAAGGAGCAACAGCGATGAAGTGCAATGAACTGATTGCAGACCCCATTCCTCATCACCTAGTGTCACTGAAGGACAGAAGGGAGAAAATTTGGGAATGAACTTGAATCTGGGAAGAAGGGAGGAGTGGAGACGATGTTTTAAGATTATTTCTCATTCTACTACACTGATTTGATTGGTAATTGTCCTGGTTTGAAAGACAGGTGTTTGCTAAGGAAAGCAGAAGCTTCCCTTTGGACTGAAAAAAGACGTGATTCTTCCGATTATTATAATTTTGGAATTAAGAGAGCTCTCAGGCAAAGATATGGGGGTAGGAATAACAGTTCTTTACTAGTATATCTAACACGACAAACAAGAACAACAACAGCTATGAAATTACCCACAAACAGAACAGTAACTCAGTCCCAGTGTTTTTTGGCTGCAGGCACCTTTTCCCTGAGCTGCAGTTCCCGGTGCTGGGGGCGGGCGGGTCCCGCAGAGCCGCAGGAGGGCTGGGGGTGATGGCAGCGCTGTCCCAGGGGGAGAGAGAGATGGAGAGAGAGCTCTCCGCTCACAGTGTGGGTCCTGGTGCTCAGCAGAGTGCTGGATGGTGGTAGTTCACAGCGAGAAGACAGCCGGGCAGGGTCCGATGGTGGTTTCCCGACGCTGGGATGGCAGGGATGGGACACAGGCAGCGATCGTCCTTCTCGTCCGAACTCCGCGGGGGAAATGGGCCGAGGCCCAGCCTTCCGCTTCCTCTTCTGGCTGTTTGAATCTCGCGGGGTTCCCTCTTCCCTCTTCCCTCCCATCCCCTCCCCCTTGTCACCAGGGCCCAGTCAACATGTATCTTAGCATGAAAATGGGGAAAATTCCACAGAGGGAAAAAGGGAGAGAACCAACCCTCAACAGTAATAAATCAAATATTTTTTCCCCCAGTGAAGTCTGTTTTGCCTGTGACAGTCACTGGTGACTGATCTCACCCTGCCCTTATCTCAACCCACAAGCCTTTCATATTTTGTCTTCCCTACTCTGTCCATGAGGGGAGCAATGGAGCATCTTTACTGGGCGTCTGGAGTCCAAACAGAGCCAACACCAATATTTCCCTGTTATGTGACATGACAACAGTGATATGGTTATGCAGCTGTTGACTGTGCCTTCACGTGTCACACCAGCAATTTGTTTCAATAAACTTGTACTCTCCATTCCTTCATTAGTCATGCTTCTGTAAGTTTTGATCCCTACCTCTACATATTCACCAACTCAGAGCAGTCACCGGCATTTGGTATATGTAAGAATAAAGTCCAACACCCCTGAGTTTCATCTCCTGCATCCTACAGCCCAGAGGGTTTTCTGTGACTTGCTGTAGCCACACATTATAGCTGAACTGGATTTCCTTCTTCCTTACTAAAGTTTTGATGAAGAATATGTCTCTATCCTGTCCTCAGGATATTCTCAACAGAATACTTACCTTACTTACCTTACAAGCCTTATCAACTTTGTAAAAAAATAAATTTAGACAGATTGCAGTTATCCCAGTACTAAATAAAATAATAAATAAGTGTATTTTCCTGTGAGTGTTAATCCAGAGTTTCTACAAATTCATTGTGAAAAGGATGTAAGACAAATGGCATGCTCTGGATGTTACCCAGGGTGGACAGTGTTGCAGTAGGGGAAAAAATCTGAAACTGCATCTGTATTTAAGTGTAAACCACTCTTCTTTGTTAGAGAGAAAAGAAAGAGGCATGTATTAGGAATTGAAGAGAAAAAGACAAACCTTCCAAATAACCAAGACAACCACTGTGATTTTGGTTTATCTCTTTGTTTACTGAAACTGACTTATTAATGTTTAAAATGCCCTTATAATGTCTGCAAGCAGTTCACTAGAGTTTTAAATAATTTATATGGTATTTGGCTAGAGCTATATCCCATATTTCTATTTGATGAATCTAGATTATATTTCCTTCATGGTGAGACCATGGCTGAAAGTGCTATATTGATCAACCAGAGAAAAAAAGAATTAAATTGTACTCACCATCCTAAAGAATGTGAAGTTACTGAATGGTGTTTTGAATCTTCCTACTTGTAATATCCCAGGTGGTGGGATTCAGTGCTTTCATATAAGTTTTAACTATCCTTTCCAAAATTAGAGATTTATTTCCTTTTGGTGAAAAAAAATTGAATGAAGACCTCAGAATATTCATTCTTCTGGGCAGCCCTTAGCAGTCACTATACACTAAATGCTGCATTAGAAATGGTATTGACCAACCTGCAAATATTTTTCGGGATCAAATACAAATCCATCCATATTGATAATCTGATCACTGCCTGGTGAGTCTAAAATAGGACAAAGTGTTTGTCTCACAAGAACATGCCACCATGCAAAAAGGTTATCACAACTAATTAAAACATTTTTAAGAACCACTTTTTATTTAAAAATTAGAATTATATGAGAGTTAGGTAGATACTGCTACATTAACATATGTCTGTAAACTAGGAGGATTTTGTATTTGTATTTGTATTTGTATTGTATTTGTATTAAGTTCTTCTGAGTGAGCATTAGGTCACAGGAAAAACAACATAGTAGCATCTACTTGAATTATTTTTGCAAACTTTAAAACAATTACTTTGATTTTAACAGTTGTTTGTCTTGACTTTGTTTCTTCTAGCAAAATTGTCATCACTGGCTGACAGATTGCTGAGTCTCTAACTCAGCATCAGCCTGCAAGTTCAGCTTTTATCCATCACAGACAACTGACCTTCCCCTTTCTCAGCACAGCCTGTTGATTTAGAGATGTCTAGAAACAAAGCTGATAGTGGGAGGCAATCTCACTTAACTGAAATTACCTCATGATAATAAAACTGTCCTACCAAAATAGCCCTTGGAGTTGTCTCGGATTTAAAAATCTTTTAATTTGCTTTATTAATCTTCATGAGAATAAATGGAAAATATCTGGCAACAGTTTTCTTTGCCTGTTGCATTAAGTTGGTCTGATATATCTCTCATTAAATTGCCATAACACCAGATCATGCAAACAATATATATCAGTGGTTGTCAGTAACTACTGCAGCACAGGGTGCCCCACAAAAAAATGAGATGTGCTCTTATGAAACAGTAGAAGCTAATAACTTACTGCTGCTGTTCAGTGGGTGACAATGGTGCAGAGGAAATAAGGAAAACAAGAGAAACAAGAAAAAAATTACTTGCTAGAGCCAGTTCTACTTCCAAGTACTGGTGCTAATGTCACAGTTTATTTGCCTTGCTGTAGTCAATATTTTGTTGTCAAACTAGTTGCCTTATGTATGACTTTGTGTACACATGTGCTTCATGGATGGAAAATGCTGCCTTACCTGATGCTGTAGCACAATTTACAAGGATTTTGCAATACTATTAACAATTCTACAAAGTAGTAGTTATCAAGTAAAACTGATCCCTTTTCCCTTTTCTTGAAAGTCTGTTATACCTGAAGAAACTGAACAAGGGTCAGCTGATCCTTTAAGAGGAGTCTGGGAGACAGCTTAAGAGTGACAGAGTGGGTGTTAACACATAGGAATAGACACCTGAAATAAGTGTCCACTACTTTTGTGTTCATATGAGAATAAGATGATTCTTTTAGACAAGAATAAAATTGAAAGAAATTTTCCATTTTTTTAAAGTTTGATATATTAATGTAAGAATTTTTTCATTGCTAAATATACATAAAGAAATTAATATTATTCAACTGCACAAAACCCTCCAAAACTGAGTTAAAATATATATTAACAGTCATATTTACTACCCAAATGGAAAGGATTTTGCTCATTGTTTTCAATTTAGACCAAGAAGACCTAGTGAAGAAAGAAGTAGTATACAAGTGTAACAAAAATGGGAAATCATATTCCAACATCAGATCAGATAGATGTGGCACTTAGAGACATGATTTAGTGGTTGACTTGGCAGTATATTTTAGCAGTGGGACACAATTATCTCAAAGATGTTTTCCAACCTAAATGATTCTCTGATTTTAGTAAATATAAAATGTTTTATCCCTCTGTGATTGTGTGTTACAGTACTAGAGCTAGTGGGATGCTTTGCATGCTCAGTTTGCAGTATTAATGCAGTGTAGCAGCTGTAATATGTGAGGTGGTCTGGGACTGCACCTGCCACCTGCAGTGGGCCAAGAAACACATTTTGAAACAAACATTGTTAAAGTTAACTGCTGGAACTGCATTGCAGATTGGTGACCCAGATGCATGAAGACTTCTGCATGTAAATACAGAAAGATCTGGCATGGGACTACTTTTTCTTAAGAATTATGATTTAAGAAAAAAGACCATGCTGAATTTGGAAGATGGTAAAAAATGAAAGGGAAAATTCACTGAACAGGGAAAAGGGGAAGTAAGGCAGTACAAACTGATGGCCAGTTGAGAGGTGCAGAATCAGTTTTTTTGCCTCATGGCTCCTATTTGCCCTTTTACACTTGTCAGCCAAGCAGTGGACTTCAGATTCCTGGATCCTGATTAATGTGGAGCTGAGAAGAGGGACAGCCCATATAGAAAAGCAACACATCAGCAGTGCCAAAGAGAAAGCTGTAAAATCGCTTGAGCAGCCCAGAAAGTTGTCTCACACTGACCAGCAAGAGCCGGTGTAAAGCAGCTGAGCTGTGCAGTGCTGTGTGCTGTAACACCTCCCAGAGCTATACCACAGCCTGTAGAGAAGAAGCAGGAGTTGATCCACCAAAAAAGTGAGAATTAAACTGCTGTTGCCACTGACAATTCCTGATGCTGGAGGGGCACTTTGGCACGCTATGCTGCACTGCAGAGCAGCAGCTCAACTCCAAGAACCAGGTATGTGGGCACAGCTGCAATGTTGTGCACAGGAGGGAGGTCAGACCAGACAACCATCAGATATTCCTTTCAATCTGTAAAGGATCTGACAACAGAAGTGTCTGGGCAGCTAATGTACACCAACCTGAAAGTGATCCAAAAGGAAGCAGAGGATGCTCTTTTACTAGTCAGAAAAAACATGCAGAAAAAGTAAATTACTTTTCTGGAGTAGAGGCAAAAGGATGACCAATGTTGACAGATAAAATTATGTTCTATCTGAACATCTAATGAAGATGCTACCAGAAATTGATAAAAAAGATGAAGCACAGCTTGAAGAATGATGGCTCAATGAGAACAAAGAATAATTGCAAGTTGAGGTATAAGATACTGAAGAGCAGAATGATGACCACCATCTCTTTTAAAAGAATATAAGTGGATCAAACACTCAACTTTGCAGGATATAGAAACCACACTCTTAAACCACACTCTTAATATACTGATTAGGAAGTGGAAAGTGAAAAAAAAAATAAATAAAACAAACAAGCCAGTAGTCCTTCAACTGGAGGAGCTTACATTGTGAAAGATGGCCAGCTGGAAAGCCACAGTAACTCATGGATGAGCTAACTGTAGGCATACAAGGTTCAGCCTTCCAGTTAAAAAGCTAAATCGGTAGCAAGCATCTGGAGATGTATTGTTCCTATGCAAGGCATAGTCTTAAAGAGCAATCTGTTATTCCCCAAGGCTATTCAACAGAAAGAAGATCCAGAGACACCACAGATGGAAAAG
The DNA here is from genome assembly GCF_963662255.1 of Cinclus cinclus. Classification (NCBI taxonomy): domain Eukaryota; kingdom Metazoa; phylum Chordata; class Aves; order Passeriformes; family Cinclidae; genus Cinclus; species Cinclus cinclus. The sequence goes on along the minus strand of NC_085048.1, from coordinate 12,799,559 downwards.
CAGATTGCTCTGGGTGTACAAAAGACATTATACTGTCGCAGCATACAATGAATTTGCCTGCAGATGAGTAAGGCCCCAGAGAAAATGTATGTTAAACTATCCCCTTGATGTAGCTCACAGTTCATTAATCTGTGACTTGGTTGCATTTTAGTTGAGGTCACGAGAGGAAAACATCAGCAGAAGCTCACTGTGTTGGGGAATACAAAGACAGACCATTCCCTGCTTCAAGAAGCAGGAGTACTGTAAATTTATGGAGTGAACACACTCTGTAGCTAGCAAAAGATAGAAAGACAGATTCTTAAGAGCCTTTATTAGGACAGTAATAATACCTTTGATTATGAATAGTTTTCTAAATAAGAATTGGTGAAGGAACAATATGTTGACTATTTGAGGATTAATTAATTTCTCTAGGAAAAAAATACTAAGAAAACTGACTACAAAAATACAATTAGTCCCATATATGTGAAAGAAACTCAGTACAGACAGGTTTAATATGATTATTCATTATTAGAATTGCTATTGTGAGCTATTTTTTCTTCATTTTACATTTCAGATAATAAATATAGCTTGCTAAAATTAAATTAACATCTGAAATTTACTTGGACCAGATTTTGTAAGTTTTTTGATCTTGGCATGTTTTTAAAGATGTTCTAAAGAAGTTTCTGATGCATATCCAAAAATATGCAGGTATTCAAGGTCTCCAAGAGACCTAAAGAGAAGCCTTTTAAAGGTCTGATCACACTGAAAACTAATGTAATATTTTATAAGCTATGTTATATTAAAGGTCCTTTCAAATCATTAGAGAAGCCAAAATTGTTCTGCAATGGTCACAAAGAAAAAGAACACTTAATTTGTATGGAAATAGCAGAGATAGCTCAGATGGACCCCACAGCCAATCTTAAATTAAAGATGTGCATTTAAAACTCCTTGGGATCCTTTGTACATTTTTCCCCCGAATAGCTGAACACCAAAGCAAATGAAGCTTGGGTCAATGAGTTATCTACTTGCCTTCTTTAAATGTTAATAGTCTTCTGACATCTGTGATTTTTAAGCGTTTCAAGATTTAATAAAAGGAGCATTAGTTGGCCAGAAAAATCCACATTTAGCTCATTTAGTAATCCTGACAGTAATTTAGCCAAACCTGCAGTTTTAAAAAAGTTTATACCTAGTAGATGTTGCTTAATATCTTTCACAGCTACTAATGGTCTGGAAAGTGCTTTGTTGCACTTGTTTGTTGTAATCAATCATCATGTTATTTCTTAAATTTTGGGGAAAAAATTACTAATTACTTGTGGCTTTTTTTGCAGTATTTTAAGCAATCTATATCCATCCACTAATTAACTCAAATTGTTCTTCATTTTTACCATTTAATAAACAAATAGCAACAATTCTTCTTATTGTCATTACCTCTATTAGCCACGGATTTGTTTGTTTATTGTGGAAAGATGACTGGGGGGGGGGGTGGTAAAATTAGAGGAAACTGAGAAGTTATTCACATCCTAACAGAGGTTATAATGGTACAGAAATTATAAGGTTGTTCCTCCCTGAATGGTGTGCAGTTGCCATGCTCCTAATTTATTGATGGTGATTCCCCACACCCAAAATCTGCAGCCATAGCTCCTGCTAAAGGGGATAGAACAGAGAGTGGAGCAGAGAAGAGACACCACAACCACGCTCTGCTGAAATCCTCACAGGAAGGGGAATTCAGTGGTATTTGCAGCTGAAAAACCACCTAGACCTGTCAGCCAGGGGAGAGAGGAGGAGATGTCCTGCTGCTGAGCCAACAGCTGTGGTGACATCGCTCTTCTCAAATGGACTTGGTTCATTATAACCTAATGTAACATTAACACACAACTCCAACCCAGAGGTGCCACCTTCAAGGCACAGCCACTCCTCTCTGGGCTGTGCTCTAGATTTTATTGACTGTATCTTTCAAAGTCAAGCAAGAGACTCTTACAGCAATCCTTAACAAAAGTAGGTATTACTAGGATCACACAAGCTGCACCTAAACACAAAGAAATAGTATAAAAGTAAGTTGAGAATGGAGAGAATTTAGGCAAGACTCCATCATAGCTGCTAGGATCAGTCAATGGGGCTGAACCTCTCTCCTCCTTTGCAGGGACACCTGTAGGTAAGAACCACACTGTGTGTGCTGAATGCTCTTCTTGGGGATTACAGCTTGTCTGTGTGTTGTTCTGAAAATGTTTTTGCTGTCAGATACTCTGAACGACAGTCCTTGAACCCTAACCTGTCACAATTTTATGTTAATAAAGAGTGTTATTCCATAAACTGTGGTGTGAGTTCTTCATGAATGCTGGCAGTCGCTGGCAGCAGGGCACACACACAAATGAAGAGGAAGACCTGCTGAGAGTCATAAAGTGGAAAGACCCTCTAAAGAGGGGTCATAACCCTTATGCTGTTGTGCTGTGCCCCTGAACAAGTCAGTCGAGCCACCCTCCCACTCAGCAGAACTGAAGTGTCCCCATAATGGGACACTGACAGACTGGTCAGGCACAAGGGTCTCGGCTTACCTGGGGTGCTGACAGACAAATCAAACACTACAGACACAGAAAATCTCCCCATGCTAAGAGTCAGGGTCTCCCCTTTTCACATGACATTTATCTTCCCTTATCAAAATATTAAAATCCTTAAACTTTAATTTATATATCTTGTTGAACACATCTCTGCTTCTTTCTTTCATAAAATATTATGATTTCTTATTGTTGCTTTTGCTTAATGAAATTTTGTCTCAGGTCATCCTCTCCCCTAATTATGTAATTTTAGGTTTGAAGACATGCAATGAACTCTTCCTAAAAACCTGCAAATTCATAACATTTTTATCTTTTTCTTGGTTGAATTATCTCAAGCTTTAGGAAGTTTTCCATTTGCAAGCAATCAACACATATTTACAGATTATTAGGATGTTTCTTTGTTTGCCCATTTTAAACACAAGTAGGTCAGGATCACTTATTCCTAGGCAATATTGAACTGACCTGCCAAGCTATTAATGTGTCTTGACCTCTCATAATGAGATCCTGAGAAGAGATTCAGTGGCAGAATGAGCCAATTTAGGCATATATCAATTCCCAATCAATACAGAAAAAGCATGGATATTAAAGCTGCAGACAGCTTACTTTTGTCTATACATCTGCACACTTGCTGGGCAGGAAAAAAATAATGCATTTCAACAGAGAAGTGAAATTTTTGTATTTCTTTCTTCACCCCCCCCCCCCCCCCCCACTGCATTTTATTCTGTGATTTCAATCCTATTCTGTAATGAGTGGTCATGATTTTTTATTATTAATAATTCCACCTATAGCTTTTTAAACAAAACAGCAGAAAGGGTATTCTCATTACAAGGTGAAAAGTTTCATCTTTTACTGAAAGAAAATATGTCACTTAAAAAATCATAATAATGATGGTTTACCCTATATAGCCTTGAGGTAATGCCATCATGGACTACCTGATAGTTCCTGGCAGACTATTGTTATTAAAACACATTTGAATTAAAATATATTATGGATATATTCTATCAAATGGATATTTTATTTGTATAAAAGTATAAGTATAAAAATAATATAGGAAGGTGCAGTGCTTAATACCTCAAAAACCTTCTCAAATACAAAGAGAAAGTTATGCAATCTCTCTGTGCTTCATTTCCTACTCTGAAAAGATTTTCTTTTCCAGTTTGAGTTGTCTGTTTAGATGGAAAGCTCTTCAGGGCAGAGGCTGTTTCCTGTGTTCCTGTACTCACAAGCACAATGCACCTTGATTTTCTGTATCTCTAGGCTCTCTGATAATACTAATAATTAACTTATTCACCTGATTTTCAGTAAGAATGGTTTTGAGTTATATAACATAGGTTCTGTTTAAATTAGTTTCTTGTACTTAAATAATCATCAAAACTACCTCCTTCTTTCCTGTGTGCTGAGGTTTGGGATAGATAGGTAGATGCCAAGTTTTCAGCAAAACTAAGATCTGATTTTTACAATAGATTCATTGCAGGAGCACAGTATATTAGAAATGTTCTAAGGCAACTCTAGGCTTTTTGGTGTTTTGGCTTTAATTTTTTTTTTTTTTTACAAATAATATTGCAGTGGTTTTAAAGGTTTTTTAAGAGGAGTTGCTGTACTTTCCTTTTATAAGTAACTCATTGCCAAGTATTTGTGCATAAATTTTGTTTTTTTAATTTCATTTAATAACTAGGATGCCTTTTCAATATGAAGTGTAAACTTTAAGTCCAAAATGGTGGAGTTGTTTTTTTTTTTTTACATTTCCCAGTTTATTAGTCATTATTTCCTTTCATCTAAGATATGCTAAGACTTTTCAGAAAAAGAGCTGGGCCCCTGACTTATGACTTGAGAATGATATTTATGATATTTGCAAATCTGAAAATATTTCTTAGATAAAGTGCTAACTTTTAATGGTGTAATGATGTATTCCTTTGGCCTGGCACACGTCTTCTCAGATGGGTTTTGAATCTTAAAAGGGTCTTTGTTATTCTGTTGCCCTTAGCTTCTCTGCGTAATAAGGAGCTCAAACTGTGAATAAAGCTCCAAATACAAAAAATTTGCTCTTGCTGAAATTGGATTAGCCATATGAATATATATGTCAGCAAGAGAACAGTTGTCAGAGTAAGGATGGATCACCATATGGAATTGTTCCACTGTTGGCTCAGAACTACACTGAGAGTGTTCTAGTGAAAATTACTAAAACCATATTTATTTCTCTTGGAATATATCACTTTGTCCAACTGCAAAATTTCAGAAAAGATTTTTTGTTCGATTGTGTCATTTACAGATTATGAATTTTTGCAAGCTTTTCTGAACGATGGAGTCAGAGAAAACACAGAACTTTAGCAACAGTTCCAGACACCTGATTGACAGAGCCCTTTATTGTGCTGCTGATTTCAGGGGGTGAAAGGAAATACACTACACAGATGATACCAGCTGTCTCTGTTTGTTCCTACTGAATATTATTAAAGGTAATATAAATATTTCTTTTAATATTACTTGCCCAGAAAAGTAATTGCTGTAATTTCCTTTAGGCAGTGATAAGAATAAGACAGAGTAGATGGGTTCAGGGAACAATCTGCCTTTAAAAATATCACCCTCCCCATAGATAATGTGCCTTTGCAGTACAGATGGAGAAATACACAGTTGTAAAGTCTGAAAAATTTTACCAGTCACACAGAAGGCTCACCTTCCAAGTGTTTTTACAAGGTTATTATCATAGCTACTCACCTCATTGCAAACTTAATTACTTCAACAGAAGTAATTTCTGTTTTGTCCCTTTCTAGATGTATACAGCTTCTGCAACATCTGCACACACAATAATGTGCTTAGTGAGTGCTCATGCATTTTGAGCAAGGCCTGATTAAAACTGCTGGAATAGATGCCTCTCTACACAAAATTCAGTATAAATCCTAGCTTATAAAGTCCTTCTGCGTTAATGTAAGAGCTGCCAGTATGGGAAATGTCATGGTTGGAGGTGAATCAGTAATAGCCTGCACCATGTGCACAGGCCTTCCAATCACTCATACAGACAAGACAAAATCCAGGAAAAAATAACAAACAAGCAAACAAACAAAGAAAACAAACAAACAAACAAACAAATAAATAAATAAATAAAAGTGTTTTAAGGGGAAATAAGGCAATGTCCATACTTTACAAATTAGGTTTTGCTTAAGGATCTGGAGTGATGATTCATAGCATCCTGGCAGAAATCCTCCAGGTGATGCAGCATGCTCCCTGCACAAGACTGAGAACAAGAACTGCTTTAATAGATGTCTGGACTAAGAATCTTAGTTTTATGACCCAGATCTCTGAAAGTTTGGAAGGGGTGAACAAGCAGCATGAATTGTTCTGTGCAGACAACGTTACACTTCTGAGCAGATGGCAAAAGTCTCTTTACGAAACTTGACATGAATGCATCACTCCCAGTGAATCCATGAGACTTCACAACAGTATGTGACATTAGTATGAGAATGTACTTTTCTTGATACTGTCTGGCTTGAAGTCCCTTATGAAAGGAGCAATGCCCCGGAACAACAGCAAGTGAAGAGCTTTGTGCTCTTGTGCTCTCCTTTGTTGGTGCCTGTGCTCTCTGAGTACTCTGAGCACTATGACTGGCGAATTCCGAGCTTCGACTGAAGCCAAATGAAGTTATTACAGTCTTTAACATTGACCATCTCGGGACACACACTGTAAGTACAGATGGTACCTGGCCCTCGTTAATTAAGGACTTGATACATTTTCCTACTTATCAGGAACATTTTGGATAAATAGGCAATATTGTCCATTTCTTTCTCTTGCTTGCTGACTGTATTTGTTGGCGAGACCTCTTCTCTTTCCCCCTCCATGTACTGCATAGTTTAATTTTGTGTAATTACCAAGTTTCTAACATGAGTCTGTGCTGAACTAATTGAAAGATTTTATTATCATTTGGGGGTTTTTTTCAGATATTTAATCAGAGAATAGTTTTTAAAACAAAATATAAGCGCTCTTAATAGCCAAATTCAACCACAATAATTTTCAGGACAGCTTTATCTTCTATTTTCCCCCTCTACATTTATCCTTATAACCCTTTTAACCCTCACTGACCAAGTGATTCTATTCTACTCTTCTAAACATCAACCAGCTGCAGGGATTTCAATAAGCAATTTTCTCTAAGTGCTTTCTCCTGTGACGCCTGCACCTTTCGTACACAGCTCCCAATCTTTCCTACTGAAACAGAAGGTTTGTGACCATTCTGGCTAACAAAAGCACAAATGACAAATCAAACCTCATTTTGACAGTGTGCTTGCTGTGGTAGATTCATGTATTCAGAGCGTGCTCTGCACAAATTCCTACTTCACCCTTACTTGGAAATACCTCCCTGTGTAAAACTACTGCTGAGCTGGGGCATGGGTGTATTCAAAATAATTCTGTAGCAGCAGACTGTACAAGGATAATGTCTCTGTCCAGTGGATATCTGCTCTTCTCCACTGCAGCATATCTATAGCAAGCTAAAACAGCAGAGAATACCAGTCTTGGGACACATTTCTATCCCAAATTCTCAAGTGGTTTTGGGAGAGGTATGGCAGGTTTGGCCATGCTGTATATGAAGACTGAAATATCAACCTGGATTATTTTGTAATAGCCTTAGAATACTACTAAAAAGGCAAAAGTGTGCCTCTAAAATATATATTTGACATTATTTCTGCCAACAACTGAATTTCCACTATAGAAATCCATAGCATTCTCTAAGTATCAGAGAGAAATTTAAATCAAACTATATTTCTTTCAAGTTCAACAGGTGTTTGCATTTGGATCTCATCCCAGTATTAAACCTTGAGGGACAGCCCTTGTGCCAGCCTCCAAATCAACCCTATGACACTGATTACAATCCCTTGGGATCTGCCAGCTCTCAATCCACCTCACTGTCTATTTATTCCATTCCCAGTTTCTGAGTTTGCCTGTGAGGTTGTTGTGTGAGACAGTGCTGAAAGGGCTGCTGAAGTCAAGGTAAACAATGTCCACTTCTGTCTCCTCATGACGGATGGCAATCAGGTTGGAGAAGCATGATTCACCTTTAGTGAAACCATGCTGATTACTCCTGATCACCTTCATGTCATTCATGTGGATAGAGATGGCTTCCAGACTGATTCATCACATTCTTAACTGACTGGAAAAGGATCTGGATTATTTTTCAAACACTGGATAGAAACTGACAGGTGTAAATGATTAACGACTGGTAGGAATGACACTAGGATAATTTTTCAGACCTATTATATTATTCAGTATTATTTTGTGCAAATTTCAAGGCTGAAACACTGGTGAAAAGCAGAAGATTAGAGCCCAAATTAACATTCTTGTGTTATATTTAATGTTCTGATCCCTCCCAAGGGTGTTTTTCTTCTGAAATAGACACAATATGTAATAATAATTGACTTCACTCATAGTTTTCAAATTGCTTTGAAACGGGGGGGGGTTTCTTGGAATTATTTGAATCTAAAAGTATTCAAGCACATAATTCTGCAGATGCAGATTTACTGGAGGCAGGGGAGGAGAGATGGACAGGACAGGGATATTGACCTCCCCTGCCATGAGCAGCTGGTCCAAACTATTTTGTCATGTCACCGTGTGCTGTACTCCCATTCCTACTGTTGTGGAAGTGTTGTGAAAGTCACTAGTAGTTGGCCAGTAGGCAGACAAACAAATCAAAAAAGTTCATGCTATTACACACATGATTTGCTGAATCAGGAACTTCAGCAACAAACTGAGCAAAACAAGTTTGTGGGAATGTGGGAAGCCAGAAATCAATGAGCCTTGAGTATGGGTCATAAATATTTTTGTAGTTAATATAATAGTACCTTGAAATAAAGCACTAGGCTGTGGTATTTTTTACTCTACCACCATGTGCTGCCACCTGCCAGACATTGCCACATTTATCCTAACCAGCTGGACATTTCTGAAGCTGCTAAACACAGACCTGCTTTTCAAGTCAAGGACTACTTCCTTTTGCAGGTGCATTGACAAGACTGTGAAATCTCAGAGGATGCAAAAAAAATATTTTTTGCAGGTTACTGGTCTTTGAATAAGCACAACACATACTGTTTACTCAAGTGTGTTTAAAAGGTCAGTGTCAAGTCAAAAAACAAGTCAGATTTTCTATTTTTCTACACTGATGCATTCACAGTCTTAATCTCATATACCCCTTTGAATTTAGGAAGGTGGAAAACTGTTTGTAGGGATCATTTTTCATCTTATTGTGATTTTTCTTCCATGTGCTTTCTTCCTCTCTTCATCAGTGAAAGAACCAAAAAATTATAACTACCAAGGAGAGAAAGGGACTTTACATTTCAAGTACACACAGGACACTATCTGCAGACATTAATTTGCCTTCTGAGAAATTCTGACCAAATTTCATGACAGCTACGAAAGAAATATCCTGTCCTTATTCCCTTTTTCCTGCCCTTCCTGCCTCTATGTGAAGAAGGAAGAGAAAATGGAAGTCTTGTGCAAGTTTCTGTCATGTGCTGAATTTTGATGAGATGGCAACAATGGAGCTTTCATAAAATGTTTTCAAGACTGTACCACCACAGCAGGTATACCTTGGAAGGCACCTGAGGATAAGTACATTCTGGAGAAGATACACCTCAAAATACCAACAACTCATGTTGCAGCACCTTGAGGAATCAGTGGCTGTGCATGAGACCAGCCCAAGGCAGGTCAGGCATAACCCCGGAGAGATTGCACCTTATAGATACAGGTTCACTTGGAGCAGGTACAACCCTAAGGGATCTACAGACCAGAGCAAGGGCAGTGGGAGCAGTTCACTGCATGTTAAACCCAGTCTGGTCCAAAGGGACCAGTGGTTGAGGTTTTAATGGATATATTTTTAAATTGTTGTAATCCATTATTTGAGTTGCATGTTATGAGAATTACTGTACAGGAGCCACCTGAAGCAGTGGGGGACAAGGCTTACATGGAAGAAATAGTGCAAGTGCAGCAGAAATGCCACCTGAGATGGCTTTGATAAAACATTAAAAACTCTTCAGGCATAGAAATAGGTATAAAGGTGTCTACATGGTTCCTCTCAGGTGTTCAGATATTATGCGTGGATTTAGTGATTCTCAGACCAGAATTCTCAGGAGTGAATGCTTTGGGTTGCAGGGTCGCAGTCTCAATGAGCAGTTTGATGTCCCCAGTTACTGAGAGAAACAGCATTTTGTCCTGGTTTTGCACAATGGACTGAAGAGAATTTTCAACACTACGTGCTTTCTTGTTTTGGTTGGCATTGGGAAGGGGCTATAATTTAAAAGCATTCCAACCAAATTTACCACTGTAATTACTCAATATCCTCCCACTTACCTGAACCTCACTGATTAGAGAAAATCCTTGTCTCTCCTTCAAAGGACAATGCTCTGGTACCTCTAATACAGTCATTGTAGTCTCTGCCCCTTGTGCATATCTGAGGTTGACAAACTCGCATAGCAGGATGAGCTGAAGTCTCTGTTGTTTATCCCTGAAGCTACTGTGGTTCTGGGGGAGTTTGCTGACATCTGTGAGACCAGAGGGAGCCTTTTCCAACTTCAGCTTAACCAGTGCCCTGTAGCACATAATAGCCCTCCGTAGTATCCATACTGCAATGCCTTTAGGGAGAAAATTAACACTGCAACGTTGCTGGCAACTGGGACACCTTTAAGTGGAACACCAATTCAACCAGGCTTAATTTCAGTCTTTGAGACATTACTATATTCCAGGTTGCACAGAGAACTATCAGATTCTTTGCTTGGTGTCATTTTTGGGAATAGTGTCTCTTCCTTGGGGAAGTTCATTTATTACTTCGGCTGAACCTGCTTTATTGTTATAAAATTGTATTTTCTTAATGTGTACCAGAAAAGAGAGCCTCTGCTTAGATTATATTAAATAGTGGAAATCAATCCCCAAGGGATTAATTCTAACAAAAGTCTGTCGTGAAATATAAAACTTTTGTCTTAGAGACCATGCATAACCCGTTCATCACAGGGAGAGAATCTTGGAATGACATATTTCCCTCATATGTGTGACAGAAAAGCAGTTTTCTAAACTTCTACTGATAGCTGGAAAATATTTTGTCTATTTTCAAGAAAAAGCAAAAATTGAAGCATTAAGATAGGATTATCTCTTCAACTGCCACTAAATTGCTAGTTCCATTTTCTGTCAAGTTCATTAGAAGTCATGAGTCAGGCCTGCTAATCTGGTCTGTATTGCTTTCCTGACATAAAACATCTGCAAATCTGACTAAATTGATACTATTCCATGAGTTATTGTTGATTAATTCAATGAGTGCTACCAATTTGCTTTAGGGAAAAACAGAATGATTTTTCCCTCCCCGATTAGTGAAAAAATATGTCATTTGCTTAATCCTTCATAAATTAAGATAAAAACCAAATCCACAAGATGTCCTTGTGTTTCTCTAACCTGAATTTACCTCATTCCACAAACACTTATAAAAAGAGAATAGCATGAATTTCTGATGAATTCAAGTATCAAGCTTCAGTCATGGTGTCTTAATCAGCATAACAAAGCTATCATTTTATGTGATTGTTAATTATTTTCTACTCTCAAATTTGAGATTATTCTCCTGTCTTCTTTGCATATGATTAAAAGAAGAATATATGTTATTATTTTTCATTCTCCCTTTAAAGCTTTTCACAGGAAGAATGCCAATATGATCACAATTAAAATTAAATGTTCAAGCCGAGCTGCTGCCTTCCACATCTCTGAGTGGAGCTGTGTAGAGCTAGTTGCTCTAACTGAAGTAATGACTACAGGCTTGAGTAACCTATGCAGATATACCTTTATTGTAGCAGCTATATTAAAGGTTTTTTAAATCAAAAATCACATTACATTGAGAAATTTATTGGTCTGTATGTTCTGCAATATCAATGTTGACTTCTCCAATTATGTGTCTGACTGTATCACACTTTGTACTTTTTACAGGAGCATGCACCAAGTGTTGAAAATCACAAGGATTTGTAGAATTTTGTTAGAAAAACAAAAAAGAATCTATTTATCCTTTACATTGAAATTTATTGTGATTTTTGTTTTCTTTGCATACTCCCTACTGGTATTGCACTACCACCACTTTGCTGGTAAGGTTCACAGAATGGCCCAGGGCTGAGGGCAGATTCAGCTGCTATTAAAGCTGACATGATTTGGACTGTGGTTGAGATGAGCTTTTTCTTTTAGAGTTTGATATAACTCATTTTTTAGTCAGCTCTACCCTTAAGGTCCAATTCAACTATAAACTGAACTCCATCAAAAACCAGACATTGTCTCCAGCTGGGTTGGATTGGGTCCTCAAGGGCCTGCTAAGTATGTTTACACCATGGGCACAGTGGCCATATATTTTTTTTCTTTGAAGAAATAGAGAACTTTAACTTTCAGAAGAGGCAGCTAAGGCTGATGTTCAATGCCACCGCATTAAAACATAAAAATGTGAAATATTGTCCTCTGAGTAAAGCTGGAATCTGCTTGTACTAGGGGTTTTTTTTCATATAAGCTTCTTATATAGATATCTATATTATTTATATTTATAGATTGAACCATTTAATTTGGTTCATTTGTTGAAGGAAAGAAACATCAAAAATCTTGCAAAACATAAGTCATTAAAGTTTTCTTAGTACGTTTTTTAACGTAGGTAGTAAATATCAATTAATTTAGGGCAAGATGAATTTATTTTTTAGAGTGCAATGTATCTAGTTGACAAAATGCTACCAAGGGATTTTATTTGACTTTACATTATTTTATATTATTTGGCATTCTGTGCTGCCTAAAGGCTATAAATAATCGAAAAACTATGGTTTCTAGGAACTATACAACAAACATCAGGAACCATAAGGCAACAGAAAATCTTTGAATTAAGGAAGATCCAGTTTAAATGAAAAGTTTAAATGAAAGGATTTTTTTTTTTTTAACTTCGTGGAGTGCACAAATTTCTGCTGTGATGTATGGGAACTAAATGCACCAAAATTACTGTAATTCACAGTCTTAAAATAAAATCATACAAATGCCTTGTTGCATTTCTTCACAGCTGTGTAGAAGCATATCCAACCCTCACAGGGCTACCCAATTCTCTCCAGATATGAAGAGAGATGCACACCCTGTGTATTGAGTTAGGTATTTGAAAAAGGTATTAAAAACTTGATCTGTAACACCAGTCACTTTTTTTAAATTTTATGTGATTCACAATATAACTTGAACACTTTTCTGAAATAAAAAATATAAATTTATTAAAGAGTGCAAAAGGAAAAAAAAATCATGATAGAGCTCTAAGCATTTATTTTTTTAAAAGGAAAACTGAAAATTAAATTATTAATCCTGCTGTATTATAATATTTATTGTGTGTTCAATAACTACTTTTTTTCAATGTGATTGAATAGAGGTAGTATATTAAAACAGAATAAAATGCCTACTGTATTAAATGAAATTTGTTGTCTTCTGATTGATCAAATTTAAGAGTTTCTAGAAATTATCAGTGTCCAATATAAAAAAATGTAGGATCGCATTTTGAAGAGTGTTTATATTGCATTTTATACATTCAAAACACAATTTTCGTTGCCCGCATTTGCAATTTAGTAAATCAGACCCTACAAACTCAAGTTAGACAGCTAGAAAATGAGAAATGTGTAGTTGGCACTGTTGTCTGGGTTTCACTGACTTAACTACAAGCAGCGAATTGCATTCCCATGCAAGTTCTCTGCTGCCTGGATCACCAAGTGACTGCTTTAACTAAATTACTCTTCTTGCTTTTTATGCAGTTTCAAAGGTGGAAAATTGACATCCACTCTGTGGATCACATAAATTACTATAAAACAACTAGAGGGTCCTGTGAGTTGTCATCCATTATGAAAATTAGCATGCTAGACAGATGTGACAGATGCACATTCACTTAATGAGTTGCACAGGTATTTGCTTACAGGGGAAGGCAGTCTCTGTGCTAAAGATGGTCAAAACTTCCTAGGAATTGTACAGAAATCTAAGGACAAATCTGTGCAAACAGAATAATTTCAAAATTTTAGCAGATTTTCATGGGGAATTGAAGATATTTCATCAATTAAATTTCTCTATTAAAACAGACTCTTTAAAAAGAAAAGGAACCTATTAGTAGAGTGATATAATTGTTTCATGGCTTTATCTTTGTAAAAGCTGTATTGCTTGGGCCTCCTGTTTGGGAGCAGAGAGTTTTTGCTCTTTTTGATAGACTGAGATAACATGCATTGCAAATGTCAATCAGGTTATTTTTTTGTCAAACTGTAACCAAGTATAAATGCCTAGAGATCTGAATTTTTGTTGTACCCTAATGACAACGTATTGCTGATGTGTACATTCCATGCTGGAAAGTTGGATGACTCTAGCATTAAATTAGGAGACATGATTGGCAGTGTCAATCTTCCAGGCACCATGGCAGGTAGTTTCCAGCTCTTTCCTGAAGTTATAAGGAACAGCTTGATTACAGCTCCAAGTGGCACCTTTTAAAGCTTCTGTTTCTGTCATTTCTAAAATTTTCTTGGGTAGTGTGTCTGGAGTGGGAAAATAAATTTTGAAGACAATACAGCTCTTTTATAAATGTTACAAGAAAGTGCAAATGAAAACCTAGGACAGTGGCATGAGGTTATATGCATACTGTTTTTAGTTAAGTTCAAATCTTCTCAGCAGTTTACATATTCCATCAAAGGAATGAAATCTAGCATGGAAACTTGGCCTGCATTGGTCAAGTTTAGTGGAAATAAATACTTCTGTCAGAGCTCTTCTTCATATCTTAATCAATAATAGAAAGTAACAGTTAATATTCATAGATTTTCTATATGCAGCTGGAGAAGGATGGCAATTCAGCCACTGAAAACATCTGGGGACATAAATTGCTGCAAACTTAAAATATTAGGTGGATCCTAGCTTTTGCTTACATGAAGCAACATCATGAAAAATAAATAAGATTATAGTTTTATCTTATGTCTTCTCTTTTATTGAATTTTATACACTGAAAACACAAGTATTCTTCATTTCAAATGCTTTTTGTAAGAATGTAATGGCAAACTAGAGTGTAATAAGACTGTTACTCTAAGATATAAAATAAAAAGGATGTTACTCTTAATTTCTATCTGCTGCCATTTTATTGTCAGACTAGGGACATATTATTTGTAGTAGAGCATTGACAACAGTCAATATCAAACTAACTTTCTGGTCTAGAAATGGCTTTTTTATTTAATGCCTAAAAATTTAAGATCTTTAGTTTGTTTTAAATATTGTGGGGTAATGTTGATAAGCCTTTGATAATAATAGCCATTGCCTACTGAAGTTAAGTCTGGTGGACTATTCCTTTTATGGCTTTTGGGAAGAATCAAAAGAGGTCTTCAGGTCTGAAAAACAGAAGAAATAAAAATATTGCAGGCAACCTGTAATAAAAATATAAAGCTCTTTCATGAAATAGATGCCTTTACTTGCCCAGTTATTCACAGTCAGAAACAGCCTTAATTTTAAAAGATATCTCATTTTCAATATTCGGGAATAAGTTAAGATCATAATCTCATGTTTTTTACTCTAATTGGATGCAGAACAAAAAAATTTGTCAATCCTGCTGATACCTGTACTAGACTCCTTTCTGGCTTTGAATGTGCTTTCAGATATAATTCAGAATAATAATAATGATTTTTATAGCCTTGCATAGTCTGAAATTTCAATTCTAAGAGCTTATTGTCATTCTTGCTCTCAGTTACTAAAATGGAAGGTTTGCACTAGCATGCTCTTAAACATTTGTGTAGCTGTAGTATGTTGATTGTTCTAGAATTATGTTATTAATTGTCTATGTAGTATAGCCATACATACACAGATTTTACATATAAATATATATATATACACACACACACACTATATCCATGTCATTCAAACAAAAGTAGCAACAAAAGAGACATGCAAAGGCAGTGGAGTGGAGTGACCTTGGGTGCATCCCAGGTGCCCACCAAGCTGATCTCTCACTCCCCTTCCCAGAGGGACAGGGTAGAGAAAATAAGATAGAAAACATCTCATAGGTTTAGATAAGACACTTTACTAAAGCAAAAGAAGTGAGTTAGCATGTTAGCACAAAAGCAAGAGGGAAAGTTTAATCTGTGCCTCCCACCCGTGAGGGATGCTCAGCCAGCTCCCAGAAAGCAGGACTTCATCACACAGAGTGGGTGCTATGGAGGGCAATCATTGTGAAATAACAAATGCCTCCTGTTTCTTCTCCTTCCTCTAACTTTTATATCTAGGCTGATGTTGTATGGTATGGAATACCCCTTTGGTTAATTGGGATCTTCCAGCCTGGTTGTGTCCTCTCCCAGGATCCTGCCTGCCCCCAGCACCTTGATGGGGGAGGAATGTTGGAGACAGTGCTGGTGCTGTGCCAGTGCTGCTCAGCAGTACCCAAATCACTG
This sequence comes from Cinclus cinclus, assembly GCF_963662255.1. Lineage (NCBI taxonomy): Eukaryota > Metazoa > Chordata > Aves > Passeriformes > Cinclidae > Cinclus > Cinclus cinclus. The sequence goes on along the minus strand of NC_085048.1, from coordinate 12,783,619 downwards.
GGGTGTTACCAACACGTTTCCACCTTGTCTCCTAATACTCACTGGTGAGGACTTGCAGAAAACAGCATTGTGACCTAAAGGTTTACTTGCATCATCAGGCTTTGGGTCATGCACGGCAGGTCAGGCGTTCAGTCGTTTTTTGTTTTTTGCTTTGCTTTTTCCTATGCTCCCACTACCACTCTGTAATAAAAAAAAACACTAAAAAAAAAAAGCTTGTAAGAGTAAGTTTATGTTCCTGTATTTATCAATCCTATCTACATATGTTCTACCTGTTTCTCTCTGTGTTCTCTGTACTCATAACAAATGCCTTATGCAGATCAGGAATTTCTAATCTCTTTACTTCACCCAGAAAGAGCAAAGTAACGCTTCAGAATTCTCATAATTAGTCATTTCAAACCACATAAATGGGCATATTTCTATTTTTATACAAAACATACTCAGCTTTCTGGAATTTACCCACCCAGAATATGTTCCTGAAGCTAAGCACTATCTATACAGAATCCATGCAGCCCCTGACTTTTGCACAGCTAACCTAAATACCCACAGTGCTTTTAATACATCTTTGTAAAAGAAAGGTTCTGGGGAAATTCTCAGTTTCACTCTTTTATTATGAATTAAGGGTTTCCCCACTAAATATTATTCCAACCAGTCCTGATGCAATGTCTTGAACTTCGACACTACAGTAGTGAGACAATGTGAGGATATTGGTGCCTGCTGATCCCAAAATGCTGTCAGAGCTGTGCTAGTGAGCACACAGCTGCCCTGGCAGTGAGGGTAGATCTGTGCAGAGTAGAGGAGGATGTTTTGTGCATGGGATTGGAGATCCATGTGGTGTGGGAGCTAACAGGAGATCCTGTGGATGATGATGGGGTTATCCCTGAATGAACACTGGGGGTGGTTAAGCTGGAAGGATGCAGAAGCTGAAGCTCAGGAGAGTGGTGGTACAGGAAAGAGCATGCTCCCTATAAAAACACAGGAAAGAGTAGTACTAGCCACTCTATTGAAAAAATCAACAGGAGGAAGAATAAAACATTGTCCACAGCCAAGAAGTGGCTTACACATATGGTTTGAATAACTCAGTACTGTGTGTCCACTGTCCAGGAAGGGAGCAGGAGCAAAATCCACCTCTGAACAGCTGAGTGTGTTTATGGAGCTGGGATTCCCTTCTCTGCCCCAGGGATGTGCCCCAACGAAAGCTTTTTCTCCCATTCATTTTTACAGTGCTTAGTACAAATCTGGATAAGGATAGTTTTGCTACTGGGAGCAACTGAAGCTGTGACTAACAATTCCACTGCACATGAATTACATGCCACACCATGTTTTTTTTCTTTTCAATTATTTCTGTGAGAATATTGGAATTATTTTAATGCAGTCCATATGAAGTAATTGCCCTTTCCAAACTGTTCTGAGAAAAGTCAGAACTGGTCCAGTAAGATCTTAGAATCCTGTCTTAGAGTCATGCCAACAGCTACTTCTGGTGCGATTTTTTATTTTAAATATCCCTCAGTTCATTCCTAGAATTAACTACCTCCTTTCAACAATATAGATTGCTGTTAGATGTAGCTATACTCCTACTTAATATAGAGCTGCTTGAGCAAGCATGCGCCCCATTAAGGGAGCACACACGTTGTCAGAAGTGGAACACAGTGTGCTTTATTTGAGACAGAAGTTTGGGTAATCCTAACTGGCCTACATTTCTGCATAGAAAATAGTAAAAAGAATACTGTAATAATTTGCCTAAGGGCTACATAGACTTAATTAGAAATTTACAGTTCCACAAGAGCCCAAACCTGTATATGGAAACAGTTATTTAAATATTCATTTTTATTCCCCCCCCCCCCCCCCAAAAAAAAAAGGAAAGAAAAAAAACATCTAATTTTATAAAAGTTTTCACATTGCTGGAAAAAAGATGACCATCAATTTATGAATTACTGGTCTGTGATTATTTCAGCACATATTTTAAAGTTAAATTCACCCTTTAAGTAGCATTGAATTAATGCATGTGAGTTTGAAACAATGAATGTGCTTTTCTGTGAGTCTGAGTTTTACTTTCTGAATTATGTGTAATATAAACAATACTTAATTTAAGAAGGGAAGTTTTAGTCACTTTAATCTCTGTAGGGGATGTTTTTTCTTTTGAGCAATAACAACTTTGATATGTAATAATGGCTATCCATAAATTGCTGAATTTTTGTTCTTCATTTGAATTGTTTCTTACAGGTGTTAAATAACCATAACTGGTTTTCCTTTTTTTTTTTTTCAAATTCTCTTTTGTGATGCAGAAACGGCGGGGGGGGGGGGGGGGGGGGTGAAAAAGAGTGCTTTCCAAATCCCTTTTTATTATTTGCCAACAGCAGGTCCTTTTCTTTTTTCTGGTGATATTAAAAAATAATAGAAAGAAGCATGATATTTGATACTGAATGCCATCAAGTAAAATTGAGTAGCAGTTGACAGATTAATGTCTTCTACTAATCATACCATCTAGTTCAGCCACTAGAGTTAAAAATGCAGGTAGCAATAAGATTGGCCTTGGTTTAATATTTCTATGACTACATTGTCAGCTTTTCTTATAAGACGCTGCTAAATCATTCCCTATCATCAGCCTATTTCCCCCCTCTTCCTTTCCTTACAGGATATTTACTCTTTCTGTAATGACAAAAGTAAAAGGTAAAATGTGTCTCCATTTCTCTCTTTGGAATAACCCCAAGGGAATTTGATTATGTTTTAACTCAGGTTTGTCTCCAAATTCTCATTTTAAATTTGACCTCAGACTTAATGGGGCTCACATAACTATGGGAACAATGACCATAGGAGGCAAACAGATTTTAATGGTAACGTTCACAGTGCTGGTACCATTACGGGCACCATTCTTAGATTGCAGTACTTCAAATGGTTTTGTTAAATGCTGCATTTTTCATAGGTCATGCCATCCAAATGGGGAGTAAAAGGAATTTTCTTGGTTAAAATTTTACTGACAAAAAGCTACAAGTCAATCAGATCTGAGGGGGTTTTTAATGCATTGTAGTTATTTCACCTTGATGTTGGCATAATGCCTGGGGTACAGCTTTCTACATAATAAGGTGTTCTTTTATTGTTAATTTCTTCTTCATCAACATCATCTTCTTCTTCTTTGTCATTTTCATAACCATCAATTATGGTTTGTAGATGTTAGTTAACATTTTTGTAAAAAACACTGTCCTTAAAGTGATCTTTCTTTCCTATCATTAGATGTATTGCTTTCCACTTGAATTGAATGAATTTAGAAAGAATTAGATATGCTTGCAGTTTGTCTATAATAGCAACAACTTAAAATTTGTTGAAATCTCTTATTGACATTTTACTTTGTGTTTCTGGTCCAGTTGCTTGCTGAATTTTAAGTGCAGGATAATGCATCAGAACACTTTTTTATATTCTTGTGTATATTTTGAGAGGTTTTTGGAGTAAACAACTTTCTTCCAAATAGACTTTTTCCTTCCCTGGAGACCTTTAAGTTTTCTTCTCAGAGATAGTCCCAAGAAGAATCAGGCTACAACTTCACTAGCAGCCAGAAAAATGCCAGGACATTGGTGCAAGTCTGGGAACTGAATTGTCTTGTAGATGTTTGCTATGATTTTTGGCACTTTAAATAATAACTCCATGCAAGGGTCAGGTTGAGAGGTCAGGTAGTTTTCCCAGCTTGTGATTTAAATGCTGGCACTTTCAGCGTTTAAGATACCTCTTTAAGTAGGCCACACGTGCAGGAATACTTCAGTTTGCCATTAAAGCTGTGGCCCTTTTCTAGCAGAAACACAAAAGTCTCATAAGGTTGTTTTCCACCCTTTCAGACATGGGAACTTAGTAATATTAACAGTGCATAATACAGCGATATGCTCTAAAATGTTAAGAGTCTAATTATCCTCTGAAAATATATTTCTCTATTTCCTGCTCCTACACCCATATGTTTTAAGGAAGATTGAGTTATTCTGTAAGACTCTGTATAAGCCTGAACTACCTACTTTCTGAGTAGCTCTGTTCAAGCCAAAAGAGCACCTACTTTGCTGTGCACTGTAAGTTGCAGCATGGACAGGAACACACCCTCCTCTTCCCAGCTCCAAACCTGCAAAGGAACTGATCACAGGAAAGATCTTCAGCTTGAATAGTTTTATAGATAATTGGGAAAATTACATGTGTTCATGGATGTGCTGCAACCTTGATCTCTTATTACATGATCCCAAAAGGTTTATGCAGTTTAAAAAATGCTAAGTTATTTTTTTCTCCTTCCTCTTCTTAACAGCGAATTCACAATGTCAATGCTCAGTTTGAAAATAGAGGAGTGATTAGTGCTACTAGCAACAAGTATAATGGGAACAAGATATTGAACAGAGCAGAGTTTTTTTTGTGTGCAGCACCTTTGATAAACCAACCATAAAACAGGGCTCTTATTACTGTGGCAACTATTTTAAGAAAAATGTTCCCCTGCTGAATTTTTCTTTTGACTTTAAACATAACAATAACATCACACATTCAGCAGAATTCACCACTCAAAGCCACATCCATGCCTTCTGCTTACATAAAATAATGCACTGAAGTGTTCTCATGGACTTGGTAATCAATTAGAAGAACCCATTCTCAGGGAATATAGAAATTTGTATATAAAAGCTACTAAGTTGCTCCTTTACTGCTCCTTTAGAAAAAGTGTTTTATTTGTTATGTTCTGTTTCAGATACTATGACAGGCAGCATTTTCTTTTTTTTTTTAGTGGATCTACTTTTTTATATACTTGTGCATGGTGCTCAAGTAAAATGCCATTATGAAAGAGAACTTTTTCAATTAAGAACTTGGGTCATTAAATTTTGCATAGAATTCCACACCACAGAATTTGAGTGTAATGAAAACCACTTGACTGCAGACATTGGTTGGCAATATTCATAGCTAGAACTGGACAGCAAATCAGGCCTGCTGTGTTATATTCATTGTCCTGCTACAGTGATGCACATTAACTGAATTCAACTGTGCAGTCAATAGATTTCTTTCCTCCTCTTAAATGTATAACACACTGGTGGGCAACAGAGAAAGCAGGAAGCAGAAGGGCAAATGGAAAAATAATAATTATGCACGATACATTTTAAATGCTTATTATCTGTGAACATTTGCTCATTCTGAATTTTAGATCTCAACAGCTAGTTTTGTAGTAAAAATAAGGTTAATACTTAAAAGATAGATGTATTGATTATGATGTTCTGAAAAATATAAGTAGTTACATCTATCTAAAAACATTGCCATTAACAGGAGAACAAAAAAATTCTATGTTACAATTAATATTAAAGCAATAAAAAAATTCATTGCATGGCAGACGATTATTATTTGCTTTTTATAACTGACTTAGAGAAGAAAACATAAATTCAGATTTTTTGTTCAATTACATCTAGTAACAAATGAAATTACATCTTGGAAGTTTCTAGCAGAATTTCTCAGTCATATATTTTCTAAATAAAGTATTTTAAATGTTTATAAATTTGTAACGTTTGAGTAAATTTTCATGTCAGAGTAGATCTCACATTTCTTATATCAAAATGGCAGCCAGTCTCTCTTTCAAACATTATGTTCCTTCACTAAGAATACACAGCTTTTTATTTCTTATTACTGATACTTATGTAGTTTCAAACCCACAAAATCTCAGATGGTGACTTAGACAGAATCTTTCTATATCTATTATTGGGCAAAACTGCCAGCAAACAAAAAAGAAATAGCCATCAAAGACAGAGACAGGAAGCTCAGACAAAAGAGATAGTACTCCATTGTGAAGTTTATACCAGCTTCCATCTTAAGTATATCGTCCTACTGGTGGCTCTTCCACATACCACTTACCCATCCCTCTTGCAGTTAAGTACTTTGAAAACCAGAGTGCAAACCCTCTGGGACACAGGGCTACCCTGTCAATTTGTGTGCTGCTCACAATATTGGGAGCCATTCCTGGCTGGGACTTGCAGGTACTCCAGCAGTGGCTGTCAGCACATTTTGAAATAAATAACACATTAGGGATTATTTAGTTATAACATTGCAGACAGGAATTGTACTTTTGAGGTCAGTTTGCTCACACAACAGTTCTCTGAAAACAGCTTTCTTCTTTCCTCATTGTATTTTTTCCCCTATCAATATATTTCCTGCTGCAAGATCCACATGAATGTATATATGAACACATGAAATCAATGAAAGTACTCATTTCATATATTTGATTACTTTTCAGTAAACAAATAAATAAGAAAAATTTTTCAAACCTGACTACTTGCACTATAAAACTAGATTTTAAGTTGATGCAACTTGTGTAACATAGCCAGGATGAAAAATATTAATCTTAAAATAAAATCCTGGTACAGGCATACTTTTAAAAGTTAATTTTTTTCCACTTATCAGATTCTGGATGGATGTTTACAGCCACAGATAAAAAAAGCAATATCTTTATTAGTCTAATTTCTTTCATGAGTGCCATTTTACAGCATTTAATTATTCAAGTAGTGAAGAATCCTTTCACCACTGAGTTTACAGAATGGGTGGTTGCATCAGAAAGAATTAAGGAGAGGGGAAAGCATGACTCTACAAGGATTGGTCAATTTATTATAAAAATTGAGTAAAACATGATGGCCATTTAGCAGAAATTCCATTATGTTGTTTGGTGACATAGAGGTGACTAAATTAAGGATATCATTCAACACATAATTTGAGATACTAATTATAAAGCTGAAACCTATTTTGTTAGCCTGTCTTTAGGAAAGTTAGCTTATTCAGGACACATGGTCATTTGCACGGTCACTTTGGTTCTTGAAGGCTTTTGAGCTCCCTTCTACAGACGTGAGCATGCTGCAATTCAGAATGCCCTGGGAGCTTCATGGTGTTCCATCAACAGGTGAGGGAGGGTGATTCAAGATGTACTGCTAAAAAAAGGGGGTTTGTTAGCTTCTTTTTCATCTCAATTTCAGCTCATGTGAAATGTAGACACTTCTATCTGACTTCTTGTATTAATATAAACCCACTTCATAAATATACTTGAAGTACAGGTCTGTCAAAGGAATATATCACTTCATATAAGACACAACGTTAGACAAAGACTGTTAATACTGCCTATAAATCTTTTTGTTTTTTTCAGCTTTCTTAAGGTATGATTTTGATGTTCATGTTGTTGCTATTACTCTAGTGATTTAACTACAGTTGTGGAAATAAATATACTTATGAGCTGCAACCACTGTTTCCAGCTTAGCACAGCAATGTCATTTTTCTGGCCAAGGTGTGGTTGGTTGTCTTCTGTTGAGGTGCTAGAGACATTTATAATGAATGAAGGCACATGTATGTCCTCAATCTGTCTTCAAAAGACATAGTGGGGCCCTCAAGCAGATGATGTAGAGATAATTTGCTCTATATTAGGTTTTAGTGGCTTGAGATCAGGGCAAAGCAAGTGATGGCAAGGTCAATACATAGCATTAACAGTAATTATGTGACTGAACCAATTATTTTATGAGTAAAATGTGAGCATTTTTTTCTTATCTTGATGTCACACTGTTCCATGATAGGAAAAACTAGGTTGAGTTTAAATCCCATCCATGTTCACAATATTACGGACTTCCTCCAGGATGACTACTTCCTGTTGACTGTGATGAATTACTTCAAAGTATTCAGAAATTAAGTTAGGTACATCCCAGAATCAGAAATGAGCTGCTTCTATATCACACTCAAGTAATACAGATTTGCTTGGTTGATAGTTGGACTCGATGATGTTAGAGTTCTTTTCCAACCTACATGAGTCTATGATTCATCAAAAAAGTGTTTTTAAGGTCAAACTAAAATATATTCAGTTGCCCTTCCTATTTAAAATGAGCCAGACTGCTGCAGCACCAGAGCATCTTAAAATACCCAGCTGTGATCTAAACACTAGCATCTCTCAAGTGGAAGGAAAGAAAGAACAATTTCTACTATGGTTTATGGTTTAAACTAGCATTAACAAGGGAAGTGCTATGCCACTTCCTACCTACCCCTTTTATTAGTGAGGGACTGAAATAGCAGAAATAGTCCTGTTCCAAGAGCAGCAATCTAGTTGTATCAACATGAGGTCTACACAGATATATTAGCCTAGAAGGAGTGCCATACAAATGTCAATGAATTGCTTGTGGACGCTTGCACCAGTGTCCCTGAGCTCTATGCACATACCAGCAGATTAAGCAGCATAAGGGACAGCCCATTGTCAGAGCAATCCTTTACTGCTCCTGCCTCAGGTCAAGTCTCCCAAACAATTCATAAGCACAGAGACAAACTAAAGGTCAGTTTCAGAGACAGAAAATGGCTTTTCACACTCTTTATTTTACTATTATAGGCAAATTTGCATAAGCCTGTTTAAAAATATACTAAGTACTTAAGAGAATCAAAAGGGAAGGATTCCCTCATTTACTAATTCTGGGAATGCTTCTTTAGCCATAAAACTGAACAAACCAATTTTCTTCCCTGTGGCTCTTATCTATTAATGTCATCTTTCAAAAAAGGACAGTTCTGTTTGAATACCAACAATCAGATATTGCTGTAGTTGCAAGTTCTTTCCTGTTAGGTTATGAGAACTGTCATTTTAGAAGTACTTTGAAGGGACTCATGTTATTGAGGTAGATCAAGAAAATGCCAGCAGCAGTGTTGTCTGGGCTTGACATTGGATGTGAAACCAAAAGAGGTCAGGAAGCCAAAACTCAGTTCACTGGGCTATAAGCAAATTCAATTCAACCACTTTAACGCAGTGGATTTAGAGATTGATCTCCTCTTGAAAGCTTTCATTCAACCTGTGCATTTTAATGCCTCCTATATGCAGTTTGACTCACTGGAGAATGAAGAAACTCTTACCTATTTTATGAAGTGAACCACAGAAGACCTCACCATCAAGGTCTGAGGCCTTGTCCTTGATAATTCTTAGAAATATGAAAGCTCCTATGGAACTTTTCCCTCTGGTTTTGTCCAAAAGTTTACTTGTGACTAATCTGCTTTAATAACCCATTTAAAAAAAATATATATATATTATTTTTCACTACAAAGAAAGAAAGGTTGAAAAGATATTATTAATTAAGATATTAATTAATTAATATATTAATTAACCATAATCAGAGAGATCTACATAAAGCTGTAGGAATGTTAAATGAAACAGCAAACTCAGACTTCATGCCTTTAAATGTGAAATTAAAGTAAGTTTGTAGAAACGGATTTGCAACTCATGACATCTGCTTTTCACAGTGGAAATCTGTTTAACTGGTAGAAGTCATTGCCTTAATACATTACTGAGTTCAAGAGCTTGGTAAGCTTTAAAACAACTAGCCATTTACATGGATAATGGGAACACCCACTGTTATATTAGACAGAAAATAAAGATTTTGTTCAGAATGGTAATAAATCTTCATGTTTTTATACCGAAACGTATCATTAGCTGTCAAGCAGTAAGAAACAATTTACATATGGCCCAGTTATTTTAAAAGAAATGTCCATATAACTAGGAATTCGGTTTGTTATGAATAAAATACCCTAAAAAACAACAGAACCCCAAAGTTTATCTGCAATAAGTAAAACATGAAGAACGACTGAATGTTTGGTAAAATGAAAAGAAAATGTGTGTGTGTGTCAAACAGAACCTCCAATTTTATTTGCAGCAACATTTAAAATTAAATTGATTGCTTAAGAATATTGAAAATAAAACAAGTATTAAATATATATATATATATATATATATATATATACGCACAAAAGCATCAACTTCTAGACACCCACCTCTGAGGCTGGGTTCCCTCCTTAAACCAAGGCTGGCTGTTGTCCCATGTGTCCCTCCAGTGGCACGCAGGATCTCCGGGGCTGAGGCACCTGCAAACAGCCCAGGATGCAGCTGAAGGATGAGTGGTGGGATCAGTCCTGCCTACCTGCAGAAACTACTCTTACACAGCATGTGTTGCTTTATGTCATCACATATTAGGCACCTTAAGCAGATCAGTGGGACATATCCTAAATATCCTTATTAACCTGTATCATTTACAGAACTTAGGGTTACTTTAGAAAACCATAGAAAGAGATTTACAGATATCCACTGTGTTGTTGCATGACAGTGAGCCTACACATTCACTTTGTCACATGTTTACTGTACTCACTGCTAAGTAATAATTACTTACTTCAGCACTAGTCTGGTTTTGTTTTAACATCTTCAACCACCATCATGCATTCACCAAAGTTTTGTCTGCATGAGAAGGCTGCAATGTATAACATTTTTTAAAATGCAATTATAGATCTTCTGTTTATGGGCCGTGGAACAATAATAAAGTCTTTTTCAGTCACATCAGCTGACACAATTTTTAGAGATTATGTTCTGCCTGATTATAGTCTGACTGGTCAACTGTAACCAGTGTCCACCTGCATGAGGTTGTCTCCTGATTCCTCAGTTTTCTGTACTTGCCTTGGAAGACCAGAGTACAAGCTCAAGATGAGGGTTTAGATATTTTAATTGCCTTTAAGAACCCAGAACTCCGTAAGGGTTGTATTGTAAAGGTTGTAAGCATTGTACTCCTGCTAAAGATTATGGACTAAAAACAATCTAAATGTTAAATAATTTAAGGTTAAGTAATGTCTACAGCCATGCATGTGTTTTTTATAATACTTATTTTAATTGCTATTTTCTTTCTTTTCTATTTTATCATCTCAAAAATTGTGTGATTCATGAGAAGGATATTTATTAAATTCTCTGTAGGAACATAAACCTGCAAATGATCAAGCTTGCTCTTCTGGCATCCCTCTGAACCTTCTCCAGTTATATACTCACATTTAACCATAGTCATTATATTATATTAAATGTTATTGCATTTTGGGGTTTATTAGTATTAGTATTAGTATTAGTATTAGTATTAGTATTAGTATTAGTATTAGAATTGAAATATCAGGCAAAGAAAATTCTACATTATTTGCTTTAACAGATTTTTAGAGGAATTACATTGAGCTTAAAAAGGTTGTGAAATTTATATCTATCATTAGACTGTTCCTCAAGATGCAGTTCAATTTGCTTTAAAAGGTGAACAAACCAAATTAGCATTTTGATTAAATTAAGAGGAAAGGTCTAAGAACTTGATTGTATTCTAATGTAAAATAGCAATTTAAAGGAGAAAAAAAGTGGTAGAATAAAAATTAGTACAGATTCAGAAACTCGAAAGTTGCACTGGAAAGGTTCTATACTTCATTGTGCATGATATACCAAATACCTTTTTGATAAAGTGTTTTATAATTGGGTTTGCGATCAGGAGTCAGAACAATTAAAAAGAAATTAAATTAAACAAATAACAGTTCCAATCCCTACAATTATTAAGTATATTAAGTTATTAAGTATAACTTAATTTCACTTTTGAAATGAAGTGCTTGAAATACATTTTTTAAACTCAAAACTGCTTCAAATAGACTCCAGTTCAGCAATGGCTATATGCATAGTCCAAATCAAACATTCAGGAAATCACATTGTGAGAATGCTTACATTTCATTACATTCAAGGATAAACAACAGGATACATGTGTTTTACTTGCTGGTTTGTTGAATTTTATAGATGGCTTAATTTCACAGATGAACTAAGAAGTGAAACAAAACATTGCACTTTCATTTTCAGACATTTTTCTAGAACATTTTTTTTCCCCAAATGGGAGAAAGAAGGAAAATTCTAGGACCAAATTGTGTAGGACCAAATTGTGTAGGACCAAATTACCTTTGTTTCTTTCACCACAAAGGTGATTTTGAGCCCATTGGTTAAGAAATTTTTCAGATGTTTAGAAGCAAGCAGTACTTTCCTTATCTTTTGCAAGTCATGCCTGATCTGCTCATGACGGTAGCCTGAGTTGCTTTGTTTCACATTCCCAAACCCTGTTCTTTCTTCTAACTCAGTTTAAACTCAATATTAACTTCAGGCAACTCAAAGATACATTTGTTTTAGAAAATAGTCGTTGTAAAATATTTGTTCTGACACAATGCTGAGCCCTCAGGGCTCAAACAGAGCTGAAGACAAAGCAAGAAAAATAGACAATATTAGTAACTCACACTTCTGTGTTAGAGAAACACCCAAATATGTATGAATGGTCACTATAAAGATCTATTCTAAAAGACCTGACTGGTCTGATACAGTATAAGCCTTCCTTTATTCTCATTAAAGACAACAGAAACTGGAATCAACTCTTTTCAAAGCTGTATTTTAGAAATCCCCCTTTTAAGACAGAAATCTAAATATATATGCCAGCTGACTTCTCTTAGCTGACGAAAAGGTGTGGTACTGAAGAGGGATAAATTTCTTGAACAGCTGGCTTCAGACTCAAAATATTCTTTTTCCTCCTGCACTGAACCATTGTTTGGGCTCTTAAATGGCAACTGCTAAAGAACACCATCAGAATGGACGGTCAGAAGCCCTGATTTATTTCAGCTTGTTCCTTTTAACTTGTCTAGAAACAATTTTCAAAACGGTCTCCTTCCAACTTATTTTTCTTTCTTTTTTTTTTAAGTAGAGACAGCCATTGTTCATATTCAAAGAAATCGTACCTGACTGAAGATTTATATGTTGATATGAAGACACATACATCCACAGACTTACATGTTCTGCAGTAATTTTAAACCTCGGTAACAAACCAATCTGGACGCAGTTGACTCAGGTTCCTCTGGGAAAAAAAATAATTTAAAATATTCATTTCTTTACAAATTAATATGTACAAGACAATGTTTAGAATAGAAGTAGGAAAAATAATGAGCTTTCTTTCATGATATCAAAAGCAAAATCCACAAAATGAAATAAAAAGAAGAAAAAATAGCTTCTGAAAGTGTGTAATGAAAAATTACAAATAGGGAATTGCTATAAAAAGCTAACAGATATAAATCTAGTATGAATCAATTATCCTTTCCAGGCATATTCAACCTTAATAAGACAGTTTTAATAGGCTCATACCTTTCTGCCAATTTCAGGAAAGACTTCTACTGATCAATAGCATTTGTTTCAAAGAAGGGAGCAAAGTGAGGGGGAGATGCTGGTAACTGGAGGCACAGTTTTTCTCAGAAGATGGCTGAGTAATGCTATAAAACTGTATGGAACACAGGGGCAGTATGCCAAATCAGTGTTGTTTGTCACTCATGAAGCTTTCGTTTCCAATCTATTATTTTGTTTATTTTTCTATTTAGTGCCTTAAAGAACACAGACTAATTCCTACTGTTTGGAGCAATGCATTTTCTTGATTTTAGGATAGCAAGCTTTGTAAGAATTTGCCTCAGAAGAAATTCCATAGTATTGAGATATGAAGACAGGAGCCTGGACACAATGCACAACAGAGCATATTCCCTACTGTGAGAAGCCTTTTTGTCTCAAATCCAGGAAACAGACTGAGGCACTGCAAGTCCTACTTTTATGTCTGGCTTTCAGAAATGAGCTTGTATTGCTTCTGGTTCTGCTGCTCCAGTCCTCAGGATCTCTGTTTACAAGGAAAACCCTTCGCCTTTAAAACAGTTTTTCTTTCTTTCTTTTTTTTTTTTTTTAAAGCTTTTCCTTTAAAACATTCATTTTTATTTATTTCTCAGATCATGTTTCAAAAACTTTGTGGTCTAAATACAGAAATAATTTTATGAGCTTCATTTGCTACTCTCTAGCCGGTTCCCATGGCTTTCAACATTGAGTTTTCTTTTTTTTCATCATCCAATATTTCCCTTTGTTTCTCTTCCCAGGACAAAATTACACCATTAGTCATTATTAGCTCATTGAATTCAGAGCTGTACCTGTAAATAAAAGAGGGCAGGGAGTTCTCCCTGGCAGAGAGGTGACTGTTCCATGTCATTAAAATCCTTTATATCCAGAACAAGGTGGCCATACCCGGGCTCTTTATTAAAAGTAATTGCTGGGCTAGGAGCCTGGGACAATCCTAGTTGAAGCCAGGCCAAAATGAGGTAAGGACCTCCACCTCCATGAAGGATCAAGTTCTGGGGCCCAGGCCAGGGCACTGTTAAGATGAGAGCCTCCTGTTCACCTCCTGTTCACATGAGAATGGTGGTGGGATTTGGGAGTTAATAATTTTTTTCCTTTCTATTATCCATTTATTAATGAGTTTAGGAAAAGTGAAATGCTCCCCATGACCCAGCCACCACTTTCTGCCCTTCTTGGGAAACAGATGGTGCTGCCATCTCTGCTCATTCAGGAATATAGCTAAAGAAGAAGGAAAGCACAGATCAAAATGGAGCTTATCAAAATCTTAAACTGGGATGTTTCTTATGTCCAGGACCAGGATTCACTCACAGGTTTTCTGTAATGGATTGTGCAAAAACCTGGGCAGCATTGTTGTATGTTTATGAGATATTGCACTGCCTACAGACTGCAAAACAGGCAGCAAGCACATACGTTGTGTGCAGGGCTGGCCAGCCACAATCCATTTTAGTCTCCAGACAACCCAGCAGACAAAGATTTTGAGATCACATACCCTGATTTTTAAGGATTGTACCAATCATAGAATCACTGAATTGTTTGGGTTGGAAGGAACTTTAAGATCATCTAGTTCCAACCTCCTGCTGTGGGCAGTGGAATTTTCCACTACACCAGCCCCATCCAGTGGCCTTGAACTCTTCCAGGGATGAGGCACCCACAGTTTCTCTGAAACTTTTCTGGGCAAACTGAGTTGCTCAGTTTGACCTGAAAATGCTAATGTTTCTTCTTAACTCAAGCTAGTTCACATCCTGAGTACCTTAGAGTCAAAGGAACTCAGATTTTCCTTCACTTATGTTGCCATGCATCTTCAAGCAGCTAACCCAGGATACCCCCAGCCAGTACCTGGCTCTGAGAAGTCCAAGTTCATGGCATGTGTAACCAAAACAATGCTTGGAAGTGCCTTGGATTAAAAACTTGTAAAAGTCTGATACTTAGTAGTTGTCAGGCAGAATCTGCTGAAATGCCAAATAAAAAGCCTTGGTTAAACTAAATAACACTCTGAAGGATGCTGAATATTTGAATGTACATGACTCATACAGGTATGTACTAATTTTCTTTAATTTTTTTTAAGCTTTCCTGCTGGCAGAAGCCTGTTTTTTCCAAGTTCTTAATTTAAAATTAATTTTTGCTGCCTGTTTGTCTGTAGAGTGTTTCCATTGTTGTAGCAGAGTGGTTTGATGACTGTGATATAATAGTTCATCAAAGATCACAGTGTAGATATTTGCAAATAAAAAGCAAGCAAACAAACCAACAAAAAGTTATTCTAAAGACTAAATGCAGTTAATTTACAATGAGAAGCAGACTGTGGGATTAATAGAGGAAAATGACATGTTAAAAGATGACAGTATGAACATTCTTGAAAAATATTTGAATGAGGAATGAGTAGCAATGTACCCCAAAACCCTAAAAAAGTATATGTTGACGACAGGTAGCATAACCCTTTGGTGTGTATGCTATGTGCAGCACACAGACAACAGTTTTTCTTTTATAATTTGTAGCATGAAAAAATACAAATGAAACTAAAACAAAAGGCATGAATGAGTGAATAAACAAAAATTTCTTATGGCTTATTTTGTAACAGCTGCATACAGTAGCACTGGAACTATCTTATTAAAAAATTACCTCGCCACACCCCAAGACACCATTTTCATTGACTTCATGTCTTGATAAACAAACTTTCATCTCTTTATACATTGTATGTCTTTCAAATTTAGAACAATCTAAAGGTATACCTTTAAAATTGTCTTCCAAAATATTGTCATAGCCCTCTAGTCCAGATGAGTGAATGCATGAAAAAATGGTCAGATGTTTGGGCCTCAAGAGTAGTGGTTAACGGATTAAATCCAAACATAGAAAATAGTGGTATAACACTAAATTTTGATATTGGATAGAGCACTTTCACTCATTAATCCCCAGGTCTAAATATTCTTTTTTCATATTTTCCAGATACAATCTGTATTTAAATTATGTGTATCTTTTTATGTTCCTTAAGACTGTTCAGAGAAATCTATAAACAGATAGAAGAATTCTCTCCCTGAAAAATTATGCATTAATATAAGAGGCTTGCTTTTCTACTTCAGGCAATACAACTTTGTGGAGCTCTGTGTTCTTACTGTGGACTCCAAGTCAACAGTATTTACTCAAGCTGCAAGGCACACATTGTAATTTATTGCTTAAGTGATTTACCAATGTGTTTATATCCTATCTTTGCCTAGTTTAGTAGGTACAAGAACATTTAGTAATTATTGTTAGTTAAAGATTAGTAGCTGATGGATGATGATGGTATTTTACCAAATTGCTTCTTTACAGGAGAGTGATGATGGGGTTTTTGTTCCTCAGCTGTATATGCTTTCATTTCATTGGAAACACGGACTGTAGTAACTGTCCTGGAAAGAATGAGTAGCTGTCCCAGAGTGGGTATGGATGAAGTTATATTCATCAGATGATGATTAGGGCAGGCATAGCTATTTAGCTATTTCCATAAAGGATACACTATTTATAAGTAACTTCTGTATTAGTGAAACTGCACCCATGGTACATTTGTGTCCAAGCTATTCTTGCTAATGCTGGGATCTGGCACCATAACACAATTGAGGTTGGAAGGGACCTCAGGAGAATTCTGGCTCACATGCTCAAAGAAGAGACAGCTCAAAGGTTGCTAAAAGCTCTGTCTAGTTGGATTTCAAAAATTTCCAAAGATGAACACATTCCTTAACTCTCAGGGTAACCTGCTACTCTGCATGACTGTCTTAAAAGTCACTTCTATAAACACTTTTCCTTTCCTTTCCTTTCCTTTCCTTTCCTTTCCTTTCCTTTCCTTTCCTTTCCTTTCCTTTCCTTTCCTTTCCTTTCCTTTCCTTTCCTTTCCTTTCCTTTCCTTTCCTTTCCTTTCCTTTCCTTTCCTTTCCTTTCCTTTCCTTTCCTTTCCTTTCCTTTCCTTTCCTTTCCTTTCCTTTCCTTTCCTTTCCTTTCCTTTCCTTTCCTTTCCTTTCCTTTCCTTTCCTTTCCTTTCCTTTCCTTTCCTTTCCTTTCCTTTCCTTTCCTTATCTGTTTCCATGGCACTTAACATTCCTCTGCTTTTTTCACAAGTTTTTTTCTAATTACTTTCTGCTGGTAACCTGTCACTGCTGCATCCTT
Organism: Cinclus cinclus; assembly: GCF_963662255.1. NCBI lineage: Eukaryota > Metazoa > Chordata > Aves > Passeriformes > Cinclidae > Cinclus > Cinclus cinclus. The sequence continues at coordinate 12,766,518 of NC_085048.1, read as the reverse complement.
GTCAATGTTCATTGTTGTATAACAATTATGACACAGCAGTTGTATCTATCAGGCATATTATGTATATTGACTTTCAAATTATTGTATTCACTTAAAAATCTGCTACTTTTGTGGAAATTTGAAAACACAGCATTGTGAACAGTTCTCAACGTTGAAATTATTTTTCTTTTCTTCCTGGTTTTCTGCATAGATTTTTGAAATTTTAATTTTTCTCATACCTATCTTGTCATAATTAGTAACTGAAATAATGGTGCAACCTTTCCCTAACCATGTATGGGCTGCACTGTTTTAAATACTAATGTGAGAGTTAAATTCAGTTTAATGCTATCAGAGGCCAAGCACTATAATTTTGTCATCACTTGCAAGTGGCTTTGGCACATTTTTGGCCTGGGCCAGCAAGCATGCTTCCACGCACTACATTTGCATATTTCTGGAGATATTACAAGCAGTTGTGGATTGGGTTTGCATAGCAAGGCTTTGGTAGTGAGGAAATACAGGGGTGGCTTCCGTGAGAAGCCTCAGAAGCTTCCCCCATGTCTGACAGAGTGTCCTGGTTTACAATACAACATACATATTCTATTATCATCTGAGAAGGGTGATCATCCTTATCTCTGTGGGAAATGTCTTCTGTTGATGGGCCATAACTGATAAGGGTGATCATCCTTATCTCTGTGGGAAGTATCTTCTGTTAATGGGCCATTGAGTCCTACTGTATAACTGATAAGATTACATCATCCCATTGGGAGATGCTCCAGCCAGGAGGACGAGCCAAGCCTTTCCTACCTAGATAAAAACTGAAGTTCAGAATACCAAAGGCAGCCTTTTTCCACTGGATTATAGAGGAAGAACCAGGCTTTTTCCACATCATTGTTGGACCCTTTGGAGGAAAACTGCACCAGCACCATGACTGACAGGGTATCAGGTTGTATTCTGACTCTGTCAGTGGTTTTATTTTTTTTTTATTATTGAATGTATTTTGTTTTTCCTTTTTCTCTTCCCTATTAAAAATTGTATTACTGACTTGAAGTCTCATTGGTTTTGCTTTTCAAACCAGTACACAGAGCCAATCCCAGGGAGCTCCAAGTGGGATCTGCTGCTGGCTGAACCAGCAGGGTTGGCAAAGGTTACCACCACTAAGGGTGGCAATGCCTCTAGGATAACATAGTTAAAGGGGAAAATATGCTGCAGAACAGTAGGAGAGAGGAGCAAGAATATGTGAGAGCAACAATACTGCAGACCTCAAGGTCAGTGAAGAGGGAGGAGGAAAATGTGCTCCAGGTGTTGGAGCAGAGATTTGTTCCTCTGCAGCCATGATGCAGCCATGGTGAGGCAGCTGTACCCCTATATGGGGATCCACAGTGAAGCAGAGACCCACCTGTAGCACATGGAACCCCATGCTGGAGCCTGCATTCCCCATCCCACATTCCCCTTCGTCACTGGGAAAGGAGGAGGGAAAGTAGAGAAAATGAGCAGTGAAGAAGGGGAGGGGCAGGGGAAATGTTGCAAGATTTGTTCTTGTTTCTCTTTATCCTACTCTGACTGATTGTCAATACATTGAATTAATTTCCTCAAGTCAAATATGTTTTTATCTGTTATAGTAATTGTTGAATGATCTCTCCCTGATCTTATCTCAACCCATGAACATTCCATCATATTTTCTCTTTCCAATGAAATTTTTTCCTCTTGCCCAGTTGAGAGAGGAGTGATAGCATGGATTGGTGGCCACCTGGCATCCGGACAAAGACAACTACCACACAAATGATTCATTTTCCATGGATATTCTGAAATCTGTCATCTTATTTTAAAAGGACATCTATCTATGGACATCCATTTCATTGACATGACAAGAGCTTGCCTGGTATCTTCAAACCCAAAGTGACACAAAAAGTGCTTGATATGTTAATATTGACACCATTTAGAATCTCGGGTTATCACAAGAGAGAATAATGTGTATTTCTCCTACCTTCATTACAGCATGGAAGGCCTACAGAGAATTATTTTTCTGATGGATGCTGTGTCCTCTTGTTCCTTCAGCTGCAGTGCATACGGTGCTCACAGTAAAGTGGGCTGTCTGGGCACACCAAGTATAGCTTGGTTTCTGATTCTAATTCTAATGTCTTGCTCAACTCTTTTTGCTTTTTGTTTTTCATAAAATTACATCTCTAGAAGTTTGTCTTAGTTTAAAATCCCTAGTCAATCTAGAATAAGGTTAGTTGCTAAATTAATTTTAAAAATTTTGAATGGTATTTCATTCCAATCATTCCATTCTGTTTCATTCCAGCTCTTTACTATTTTTACTATTTTTACTATTGTTTTTAAAAAACTAGGAGGTCTTCCTTATCCTTAGGGCAAAATTAAACTGATTTGATTAAAAATATTTTCTGTCATACCCTCCAAAGAATCAAAAGTTGTAAAAAACAGGGTTGGATCCACAAGAATCTTTAAATTCTCATCGTTTCTTTGTCTATGAGGATCTAGTTATACTACTATGGAAACAGGAAAATTTCATTATAATCGCATGATAAAATTAAATAAAAACCCACAAGATTTCTGAAGATATAACTTTATTCAGTACCTACAAATACATGTACATGTATTGTGCATGTGCACACATACCCACCTGCCTACAGGTATGCACATGCAATGCATGGAGAGAGGTCAGGTTCCCTCTCTGGAAGCACCAAAGAGTTTTTGATGAAATGATCAGCTCTGCTGGGGGAATCTAACAATATCTATGGAAGTATCTAATTCAGAAAATGCTAATGTGAACCATAGTTTGTGAAAGCTGAACTTGAAAAACACCTCTAATTGAATTGACACTCAGAAGGCTATCCTAGTGTAAACCTGCAGGGAATGTGACTCAAATTCATATTTCAAAGCAATTTTTATTTGACATTTCTAGCATGTCAGGTAATATTTCAGGTCCAGCTAGTTTAATCAGGTCTTTCACAGGAACTGTCAATACATTATGTCACTCTAGATGTGTTTTTATATTAAAGAGCACTGTGCTTTTCTTATTTTAATACAGCATGTAGGCAGCCTTCTCCTAAATTTGTGACTGAGTAACTCCTGTTACATTCAGTACAGTAGAAGTTATTTATCTCAGGGAAGTGAAGAACAGGATTCTCTTTATCTGTTTCAGCCCTCATAACTAAGTTCAAATCTGCTATTGGTTGCAAAGGTCAATATGGAATGTGTCACAGGACACAAAGCACTTTTACCTTCCTAGCTGGGAACGTAGAAATTACTGCAAATAAAGAATTCATTAGTGCCACCTATTTGTGATAGTCTAAAACTGCAGATAATCCGTGCAAAACTGCATCCAGTTAATAAGAAAATACATCTACCTCTGTCAACTCAAGTGAAAGAACAAGACATATAGGCCAGATCTCAAAGACCCCAAGGAATTTCTTTCAATTCTGTGTTGTTCAAAATACAGATTAAATTTAGCAGACAAATATTTATATGTAAAATAGACACAAATACAAGTGGAAATTATATTTTTTATGCAATATGAAAATTATTTACTTGTATAAGTATATAAGATTTCCACTTACAGTTTAATATACATCTCTTCATTTACAGAAACCCTGATGCAAGAAAGCCATAGAGGACAAGCCACTGAAGTTATGGGAACATATTAACATGTAAAAAGTAAGGATTTCCAAGGAAAGTTATATACTAAAGAATAAGCTGGAAAACATTTTAGAAAATAAATGTTTTTTCTCTTCCTTATCAGTTATCCAGTACTGTATTAGATGAAGAAGGATTATGCAAAATGTGATGAATAAAAACATACCAAGAAAACCCTTGGAGTATTACTAATGCCCTCGCCTCACCTCACTGTTGAAGCAGTGGATGTTGCTGAAACTGATGTATTTTTTGTTTTGCTAGTTAAAGTCCAACTGTCTGGAGAGTTTTGTTAAATTATCTTCATTTCATTCTGAAATTAGACATAATATTTTCAAGTTCCTAATGAGCCGTAAGCCTTTGAGTGATAGGAGAGAGATTTATCACTAATACAGAGTAAATTTATGTTGACATACAGCTTTGAACTTCAGATGGACATTTTAGCCTTAGTGTAATTGTTATATAGCTATTTGTACACATAAAGTATTTTTAAATATGTTTGCCTGAATGTAAACAGGCACAGATTTTTCAGAAAACAGATAAATAAAAGATAGACTATCAAAATATTGTTCATTCTCTGTTACTTTCTTTGTTGTCGTTGACTTTCTTATGGGAATGACAGTTTAATTTGAAAACATGTACAGGCATGTGTGGTAAAAGTCCTTTGGCTGGCAATATGCATACATTGGCATAAGTACGTAAATAAGTAACAATGTAAAAAGGGATGATGCTTTGGGGGCAAAAAGAAATTTTAAAAAATCTGTAATTTCAAGTATCTTTCAGTTGAATGATTCCTGTAACACAGCTTGAACAGAGCAGTTAAGATTTTGAATCCATATAGAAAATTGTACATAGCTCACATGTTGTTTCCAAGACAATGAAGATACCACATAGAGGGAAATGGAAACAGATGTTTATAACAAATGCTGAGAATTTTGCAGGTCATTTCTGTCAGAAGTTCTAACTTTGCCATTATAATGACTCTAGCCTGTGACAAAAACAAACAAACAAATAAACAAAAAAAACCACAAAAAACCCCCAAAACCTGCACCGGTATTTATTATTTAATTTATAATTATTATAATTATTATTATTTTAAAAATAATTTTAAGATATTTGAAATTCAGATGTATAAACAAAGCCAGATTAATTTCATTTGAGATATACAAGGGGTTTCTTATCTTTGTGCCATAAATAGTGTGCTTATTACAGGGCTTCAAGACCAGGCTGGATGGAGCTCTGGGCAGTGGAAGGTGTCCCTGACCCATGGAAGGGGGTTTGGAGCTAGATGATATTTAAGGTCCTTTCCAATTCAAACCGTTTTATGATTCTATGGTTCTATAAACTTGCATAACCAGACCTCTGTGAAGACATTAAAAACTGCTCGTGCATCTTTTCTTCACATATCTGTAGATGCATTGAGTATATCAAATATAGGGGTATCTTCAGTCATTTTACTCTCTATACAAATATATTTGACTCGGAGTCTTATTCTTTCAAGTATAAATTGTATTCTTCAGTTTAGTTAGCTGCAATCATATTATTTTATATCCATGACTGGTTGACTGTGGTATCTGATCTAAGGCTCAAAATCATGACTGAAAACTTTGTAACTAAATTCAGCCAAATGACTGAGGAAAGCAAACACAAAATGGTGGTAAATATACCAAAATAAAGAAATTTTAAAAATATGATGATGATCCAAAAAATATTCCTCAAACTTAATATTTATCAGTTCAGCATACAATGAGAAAATAAACATTGACAGTCTGACAAGGATCTGTAGAAGTAGAATGATGCAGCTGGTTCTATATGCTAGCAATAATGCCAAGGTATTTGATAGAAGAGATGAAAATCACAGTAATACACCCTAAAACTTAACTAGGTTGTGTCTTACTGGGAAAAAAAGTTCAAGTCACAAATTGGGGAAAAAAATTGAAAGTTTTCAGTTTCTCTTATGTGTACTGAGGTTTAATGATATAATCAGAATATGATTCTATTTCTCAAGACCCCTGACTCATTCAATGCATAGGTTTGCTGATCATCATTTGGGAACAGCTGTTCAAGATTTTGTTTCTTTTCATTGTTAGCTATGCAGTCCCATGTTTTATTTTTATATCCCTATCAAGCCCTCTTTGGAAGACACGATGCATATTCATGGCTTCAAAGTACTATACTAGTTTTCAAGGCTGTTTTCCACCTCCAAATCTCATCAGAAATAATTTTAAATATTCATGTCCACTATTTTGAAATGTCCTTTAAATACCAGCTAATTATTAATATCTTTCAATATGTAGTGGATATTTATAAGTTTTAGTATGAATTCAACCCCTAATGAAGTATGCTTCAGTTGGAATGTTAGATTTTTTAAATTCTGTTTTCTTGGCTTTGATTGGTTATGTGAGGAAAAAAAAAACAAACCTCACAAACAATTTTTTTTAGAAAATAGATTTTATATTTTACCTTTTCAGATAGAAAGTAACCATAAGGATGCTGAAAACCTTTTTTCTTTAAGACAACTTAGAGACAACATTGACATATCTGAAAAAAATTAACTTGTTAACACATCAATATAAGGATTGTAGCATTATTTTAATGATCAAACACCTGACTACTCTCAGCTGTATAGAAATAATAGCAATGGCATGGCCTATAGGAACCGTATTAGTTATGAATCCAATGTCTAGCATGGGATAAGAATTTGTCTCAGCACAGTGGAAGATTGCTTAGATACAACATCCTTTTGAATTCTTTTATCACAATCTGCCTGCTTCTTAGAATCTCTTTCACTCCTACAGTGCATACCTATTGGAAATTCCTGAGATCATTAAAATTATCTAGTTTTACTACTATTATTGGCACTCAAATGATTAAAGAGCCTTTTGTGTAACTTTTGTAACTATGTGCTGTGATCCAGTCAGATACTTCAATTCAAGCTGATCCATACTTGAATTACCTCTGAAGATCAAAATATACAGTGTGGCTGTGATAATCCATCAGTGGAACACCTTCATCTGAATTACCCTCATCCATCCCTCCAGCCTGAAATAGCAATTCCAGATGTATGTTGCAAGCAGAGTTGCCTAACATTTACAGATGTATTTTTTGGAAAGAATGAAATGCTGCATAAACCTGATGTTCCAATGATGTTCCTATATCTTATGTAGAGGCAGAAAAATAGTTTAAATTTTTAAAACTTTAGATGGACTGGTACAATCTTATTTACTTACTTATACAATTATTTGCTTATTTATGAATATTTACATAGAGCTGTCAATCCTTCAGGTTTCCTTGCAGTTCTTTTGAAACTGGAAGTTGTGTAATGAAAACTTCTTCATTCTTTTGTGAAGCTGCTCAGTTTCAGAGCAGAATGAAGCTGGCTTTCCTAGTTTCTTTCTGAGTTAATTAAATAGTTGTTAGAGTTTGGGTCTGCTCTGAGAACCTCTAAGAAAAAAAGTTCCACACAACTGTCAGTTATTAGTTGTTTAAAATTAATTGATATATTATTTGTCTTGTATTTAAAATTCAATATTTGCTTTTTATTGCTCTACCCTAGGGAACAAAGTCTAGCATGAATCAACAGTACTATAATAAAGTCAATTTCATGTATTATTTTAAGCCATAGAAGTGCTATAATCAAATGGCAAACATGAAGTTACAAGAGGGGCCATTATATCATTATATTTTCTGCTACATCTATCACAGCAGCTTGCTGAAACAGACTGAATAGACTCCTCCTTTGCAAGGGTAAAGCTCTCCCACAGTGAAATTCACATTTTTTTTCCAGTACAGTGTGTTTAACAGAAACCAAAAATCCCCTGCAAATAAAATGATAATTTTGTTCCATATTGCTTGTCTTTTTACCAGTTTGTTTTACTAAGTGTATAGCCAAGGTTTCAGACTGAATACTAAGAATAGTAAGGTAAGGGAGGATGATACCAAAGAGCCAGTGAACTCTGTGATTTATCTCTTGCATAAAGACCCCACCATAATCTTTAACTTCAGGCGAGTCTGTAGGAAGGTGATAGCAGAACACACGTTGTTATTTTGTAAGCAGATTCCTGTGACTCTTTCCACTCTGGTATGTTCTGCCAAGCCTCTTCTCAATGAGTAGATGGTCACTACAGAAGCTGTTCAGATGATGCGATATAAAAATCTTACCTGTTAGACACTCATGAATAAATCACCTAGTCATGCAAACTTCAAAGAAAGATGCTGTCCAATCTGTGATTTAATCTGCTGCCAAACTTACAGAAAAATCTATGCAATGTCACACACTAAAGCAGAAACTTCAAAGAAATGCTGATTGCTGGGAATTGCAAAAGAGGGATTTTTTCCCTATGCTTTAAGTTCTAGAAATAAAAACCAAAGTGTGTTTTTTTTCTTCTTCAGATACAGTCAGGAGTTTGATATCTAACCACCAAGTTTCTGTATGAGTAGTGTATGTGTAAAGAAACCAGTGCCCAAATGTAGGTCATCAAAGGGGGAAGTCTGCTATTTTTTTCTGAGAAAGGACCAGATAAAAAATAAGACATGATGGTTATGGTTCTGGCGCCAAAATACTCTGCATTGTTGGAAAGAAGGACAAGGAACAAACAGCACAATATCTTTGATATTAGGAAGGTTTAAGTAGGGTGTTGAATCCTGGTTTATTCAACTGTAGAAGTTTAAATTTACTTCAATCAGCTAGAATTGCATAAATTATGTAGGCATGGGAGGAACAGTGCTTACCTAGGACTTCTAAGCATGGTCACCTTTTAAACAGACGTGCAGATTTGCTGCAAAGATTTCATTTGTTTGCTAATTGCCCACCAGCAAAGTTTTCATACGATTGGTGTTACAGTCACAGTACAGCAGAGGTCAAAAACATTTGACTATCATATTTATTAGTAATACAAATAATGTGGAGAATTCAGCTACATTTAAAAGAAGTTAAATAGAAAATGCAAAATACAACTGATTCTGTTAGAATCCCTTTATTCCAATTTGGAAATCAAACAGCAAGCAGTAACCAGAAAGTCATTTCTTGTCTTATGATGGCTGTGAAAGAAAACATATTAGAATGAAACATAGGACACTTTCTGCTGCTTGCAAGATATTTGGAAAAGATATGACCCCTTTTGTCAATCATGACCTCATGTAGGATGCAATCAACAGGATTATATCATAGAATACTTGTAGAGTTTGAAATACATAAAGAAAATATATAAGACTTGGGTATAAAGTTTTTATTTTGCCTAGGAACAAAGAAACAAAAATTTGCATTGCTGCTTGGGCAAGAGTCAGTGAGAGTGCATAGCAGCAGCAAAAGAACTTCCAAACCATTACAAGGCAAGTCTTTATTCAGTGAGAGGTTTGCACAGGCAAGAATTGCCAGGTCAGCCTCTTTGAGACAGCGAATTTAATCATAAACTGCTTTTGTCCTACATAGAGGAAAGTGTTGAGAATTTTTAGAATGAAGTACAGAAAGGAATGTATGTGCAATAAGCATAGGAAAACTTGATATTCAGTTTAGGTGACTGAAAAGAAAAGTTTGCACCTATTATCAGTTGAAGTGGAAACCTGACGGAAAATAAGTTTACTTGACGCCACATGTGAAATGTCCTACAACATAATCATTTATTAAACAAAGTTCACTTAAATGGGGAAGGAAGATCAACTCTAAGTTGCAGATCCAATTTTACCAGTGATATCTCTTTTACATGTACAGTAAAAATCAGAGTCTGTTAGTTTGCCAATATCAGAGAAACACTATTGCCTTTTTATCTCAGGGTACAATGATCCTATTTGAATGGGCTAAAAAAAATTGAATTATTTTCATAGGTAGCTGTGAAAATATCTGAAAATATTTTCATGATTTTGCTTCATTCCCAGTGCAGAACAAAAGATATTTAGGAAGTGGGAAGTAAAGCAAATAAAACAGCTGTACACTGAATTGCATTTTGTGACTCCATGCTGAAATAACTGACATTAACCAGAAAAAAAAAAAAATCTGTATTATTCCATGATAGCTCTTAGGATAAAACTCAACATTTTTTTTCTGTAGCATGACTTCAATTTGATACCTTGTTGTAAAATCAAATGACAAATTTTGTTAATGACAAAAAGGCATGACGCTTTATATATCTGAAACTTTTCAAAACATTGAATTAGTGATAGTTTTTCTGACATCCTGGAGGACAATGTTGCATGCTATTCTGCAGAGAAAATATGTTCAGAGTTTAGTCTCTGTTCTTTGAAAATCTTGCACAAGAGTTTTAGAATTTGGAGCTAAATACAAACTTAATTGAAATTCTCCTTAGAAAGCTGATATTTATGCTAAAAAGCTGAAACTTAGCATGACATTCAAAAGGTGTTTTGATAAAGCAGTAAAATTTCAGAAATAAAAGTGTGAAATTTATGATCCTTGTTTTAACAAGACTGATCAAATCTGCACAAACCTGTACAAATCAAAGCTGGATATTGCTGGAATAACTTAACAGGTTTTCATATTTTTTTAACATGTTAAGACTAATAATTTAAGCAACAGCATATTTATTTCTAACTGACTAAGACTTTATATGTTTGGAGGTATCTATTTACTTTTTTAAATGGACTTTTTAATGTAGATAGCAGAGTAAGTATTTTAAATTAAAGCAGATTTACTCTGAAGACCTCCATGCATTTGCAATATGAAAATAGCAAGTGGAGAGGGCTGTGTGTCTGAAGAGTGTAGTTGCAGTCAGAGCAGCCTGCCTGGCCCTCATTGGTATTCCTGTGTACATCTCCATCTCTGATGCACCCTGTGTATGTTGTATATATGCAGGCTGGCTTATGTAGGCTGCCCACTCCACTCTGAATGTCTTCAAGGCATCTTTAATCTTTGACCTCAGAGACAGACAGTTGGTCAAAACAGGATCTTGACTGAATTTTTATTTCATGAAAGAGAAGTAAAATGTCTTAGCATGAAGCACAGGGCAGTATTCCCTTGGGGCTAGGAGAAGCAGGATCTCCCCAGGGATGTCAGGGCAGGTTCTGGCAGCCAGGACCCATCCCACCAGGACAGACAAGGGGGCAGCTAGGGACATTCCCAGCCTTGGGCATCAGGAACTTCCCTGAGGCTGGGGACAGACTGAGGCCAGCAGGATGTCAGCCCTGGGCTTGGGCCTGGCTTGCTGGTGGATAATACACTATCATATCATCACAGATATCTAGCACAAATATCTTTAGACAGGAAACAAGAGAGCCAAGAACTGACAGCCCATCTTGAGTACACAAAGACAGAGCCATGGTGCTCACTGATGCTGCTAAAATCTGGCTGTGCCCTCAATGGCATTAGTCATTTAATGGAAATGGGAATATTTTAAAGCTGCATATAAGAAAATTGGGGAAAGAAAAACAAACAAACAAACAAGAAAGCCTCCAAAACTACTGAACTGAGACTTGTAGGTTAAAACCAAAATGTCTCATGAAGGGATCTGCCCTCCTAAAGACTGCATTTCCTGTGGCTGTCATGTCAATTTCCTGTATAGGAAACTCTTAAAGATTTTCCAGCTTCACATTTTCAACCCAGAGGAAATTCTCAGGAGGATGGCCAGGAACTTTCGCAAATTCAAAATCTATGAAGTCAAAATGCTAGTGTATGTTCCATGGATACTTGTCAGAATCATCTTAGAAGAGATAAAAAGGGACATCAACAAAGTTCTGAGCTGACACTAATTTCCATGGAACAAAAGTACACTGTAAATTGTTGATTAAATGCAATGAGCAGCAGCATTCTTATGTACATGAAATATTATTTTCTATAAGATGTTTTATTCTATTTGAGAGCTTAATTATCAGTGTTGGACAGCAGTAATTTTATCTGGAGCAGTAATTTTAACCGGAATAAAGTTTATTATTTTTTAAATACAAAATTATGATGATTTTCCATTAATGTTTTAATGCCAGGGGACACAAATCACAGAGTTTAGGGATTCTAAGGCAGATGCCCCGGATTTATTTCTGTCCTCTGAAAGAAAATAAACTAAAATGGTAAGGGTGATTGGGACTCTATGAAAAGAATACAGAGATTAATTTATGAGTGGGAAACCTTAGGCTGTATTTCACAGATATGGAATAATGGAAAACAATTAATATTAGAGGACAGATTCTTCTTCTTCCCTTCAAAGAATAAGTGAAGCATATTTAGCAGTCAAAGTCAATAGATGAAATTATCATGCATTACTAATTTCATAGCCAAAGGCAAAAGTTACACTAATAAAACTGCCTGGCAGAAAGTGAATGGCCTATTTTCCTCACATCATAGTGATAGCTTTTAGTCATATTACTATTCTGGTTTCCTGTTACCTTTTACCTTGGATTTATGACTGGTTTTCAGTCTTAAGTTTTAATTATCATTCTATTCTGAGGAAAATCTTTGTAAAAAAAATCCAAAACATGCAATAAAATATTTTTAAATAACACTTTCAGATTCTCTTTCCATAAATTTTGTGTACTTACGTGTGTTGTTTAATCTGTGGATGCTTTTCCAGAACCTCTCTCACAAACTGAAATCAGACATTTCCTTTGAGGTCTAATTGCTTAGTACTTTCCAGATTTAGTTTGAAAATAGAACAAAAGTTCCACCCTTTACTATCCCAAAAGAGTGAAGGAATTGTTAAATCTTATGATAGAGTCTGAATTATAGTTTCTTTCAACCCTTCGATCCTGTTTTTCTTCACTATCAGGATTTAACCTGTTTAGTATAATTATGCATCATTGCTAAACTTACCATGAAATAAAATGTAAATGCACTGTCCAAATATATTCATACAAACAGCTCCCTACCTGCAAAACACTTCTTCAAATAAGACATCACAAAGAGTTTTAACCTTCTGCAACATCTTTAATGACATAAATGAAAGAGGATGGAATTAAAAGTTCAAAGCAGCAAAGATGATACATTTCCAATCATGCTGTCACAGTGATCTACAAACAGCAGATTGGCACTCAAAGAACTGCTGTTTCATTTACTGAAGTTCAAGCATGGCTTCATCTCAAATAATATCTTGTTCTTCTGGTACTTCAAATCCACCAAAGGCCATAAAAGTGCCGTGACAAATAAATGTGGTATTTTGGTAGATTGATCTCTTAAGACAAGAAAGTTAAATTGTTGTTTACTCTTTGTCTCAGTTTGCTGATCTAAATTTTCAAGACTAGGATGTTAATATTGTTAATCATCTGATATGACTGTATCTGTATCAAAAAGACTGTGTGTGTAACAGAATGCCAAATGCAATTTAATTGCTTCAAGTCAAGATTCCAAGTAAAAACTGTCCTCTATCTTGTCAGTAGTTGAGGCTATGGGTTGTTTAAAACCACTTAATCTGATTGGATTGGAAGCCAATTTTGAATTGGCTTCATCTCACGTAGGTATCTCAAGGGATGTTATCTAAGGCAAAACAGGTGGTATAAGATTGTCATGGGTTTAGTCTGTGTGGAGAAACTTTCAGATACCAAGTCAAGTTCCCTTAAGATGGCAGTGTAAAATAATTGAATTGATCCTCACAAGTCCTTTGGTCTTCCTATTGTTAATTAAGAAGCCAGAAGTATATAATTTGAAATGAGATGTCCAATTTACAGAAGTCTGAAATTAGATGAAAGAAAAATCACTTTTAAAAAACAGAAAAAATTTTGAGAACATTCTTAAATAATGCTGTGATGGCTATATATTTTTTGAAAAGGAAGTGAGTGCCATGCAAACTCTTCAATATGCTTCACCTTCCATTTTGAACCTGCCTTTTGTTGGGCTGAATTTCAACCTGTCTATTTCTTGTCCATAAATTGATCTCTGTACAGCATTTTATTACCTCTGAGGTGCTCAAGTGACATAATTGACAAAATAATCACTCTGAATCTTGTATAACTCTCTTAAGTATTGAGTGTGAGCACAGTGGAAGTGGTTGAGAGTATAAATTGGCCAGAACATCCTCAGGACTGGGCACGACATCTGATTTAACAATTAAGGCAGTTTCATATAAAATGACATGTGGTTTTCACTTAATGGCTTTATTATTTTATGATGTTCCTCAAAACTTGTAAAATACATATATAAAATAGGACAGGCTGAAATAGCACACTTTTCAGAAACACAGAAATTCCAAACACAGAAATTCCATATCAGGCTGTCTGAGCCAAGTGTATCTTGTAGGTAATCCTTCTCCATTATTCAGCACTGCATTAACCTCTGCTTAGTTTTGGTTTCCTGTGTCAGTAAAAGTTGTGATTAACAGAATAGACATCAGAAGAAACATCAGAGTTCTGGAGAGCATGAGCAGTGAGGAAGACTGAAAATTTTTCATTTTTATTTTCAGTTTAAAGAGAATTCAAAGGGGAGTATGACCTGTAAAATGGGGGAGGTAGTGAGAATTAATACTCCTCAAATACACACTATACGTGATTTAAAGTGTATCCTCAGACCTCTGTGTTCTTGAAGTTTGGACAAGAATAAACTAACTTAAACTGATACTTAGAGTAATAATTCATATAGAGATAAAAACTGGTAAGACTAGTGATAGATTGCTTTAGGGCATCATGGGACCTCAGAAAATGTGCATCTTAAAGAAAAGTCTAATCAGATGTACATTAATAATGAAATACATAAAAGCAGATGATACTTAGGCCTAAAGATAGACTAGGTAATACAGGGCAGGTCTTTCCTCATCATATGATTCTGTGATTCTATGCAACTCAAGTGTTGTAACTTGATATATGCAAGTTATATTTAAATATGTAACATAACTTATTAAATATATTTTAATTCCTTTCCAGGTTTTGCAGGTCAAATTAAATTATCTCTAGCAAAGTACCTATAGCAAACCTTGCACTTTGATAAAAGATAAAAGACTTTCATCATTACAGACTGAATTTGGTCAATTTAATAAGTGTGAAAAAGAGAACACAAAGGTGAAAAGAAATCATATGGATTTGCTCATAGAGTAAGGTGCTTCTCAGTAAGAATAACAGAACAAGGCTCAAGAGAGATTTTCACTGTGTTGCCAGCTTTAGAAAGCTTAAATTTGCAGTTAAAGGAACTATTCTTAGGAATCTCTTTTCACGTTTGGTCTTCTGTGATTGCAAACAATTTGAAGAATGGTTATGTAATTTTGTGGGAGAGTCAGCAGACTCTTCTGTATGTCATCAGAACAAACATCTGCTTTGAAAGGGACTTCATTCTGAAAGTGTTTGGGAAAAGATATATATGGATATCTAAGAATTCAGAAATAATATTAAATAGGTAATGGTCCCTTTTCTATTTAATTCAAATGCAGAAGCAATGTATGTCCCTTGACAAAGCCCAAAGGAAATCATTAATGGACACATAAGTGCATGAAGGTCAATGACAGGGTATATCCTTCCTAGAGAAGTGTAAATAATTTGATATGACTACGGGATAACACTGTTCAGCTGGCAGTCAAATTGCTTGCAATGAAGAAATCTCATGAAGTATGTCCTTTTCTTGTACTGCTATTTACATTATCATTATTTACATGTTTATATGTTCATGGACTATTGTCAGTATTATTTTGCCACATTATCTCTTCTTCTTTTTATTTTTTTTTTCTGTAAATTTCAGGAAGCCCATACATTATTTTATCTGAGTGGCACCTGACTAGATTTCATGGCACTAACCTTCCCCTGTATCTAACTCCTGTTCTCCAAAGATTCCAAAGTACTGTTCATATTATAGCCACAGACACAGAAAGCATTACAGTACAGATCCTGAGACAAAAGCATTTGAGCATCCACCAAAACTGTATGCACATAATAGTTGTTCACACACAATTATTTTCATCACAGAAGGCAAATGTTCAGTGCATTTAAACAGCTCGCCCTACCAAATGTGTCATCCATCAGGTTCTGTTTGTGCATGCACTATAAAATCAGTCTCCCACTTGTTAACATAAGACACCTTACAATGTAAGGACTGAAACAGAACTGTACAGAGTGTTAGACAGATAAATACCTGAGAACTGCAGGCATACACAAAGACCAAAGTGAGTAGCTTTTATTGATGAAATTTCTTCATCCAGGACAGCAACCATACTCAATTCACCTAACATGAAATCTGGTCTCAGACAATGACCAAAATGAATACCTAGAGTCAAGTGTAAAATGAAGGCAGGCACACTTCTATTGAGGAGTGTATTAGCTTTGAATAATGTACAACTTAAGAATTTTCTCTTCCAGAATGGTTTGTCAGGATTTAATAACCTGCAGTAGATTTCTATGCCATTAATTTTTCCAATCTTTCTATGAAATGTATAAGCTCTTAGAAACCAGAGCACTCAGAGATAACAATTTCTACAGCTGTGCATTATATTAGAAACTACCAATACAGCTAATGCCACCCAAAAACTTCCACTAAATCACAAGAAAGGTCAGTATTTAGTACGTTTGTGAAACTCAGTCTTACTGTAGTTCGGCTATTATTCAAACCAGTTTTGCACCATAAGTCTTAGAACTAGATTTATGTAAATGAAATTATAGGCTGTGCTCTGAAATTATGACAGTTTATGAGAACAGTAAAGAATGCAAAATAAGCAAATGCTTCAAATGAAATTGCTGTCAAATGAAAATTAGCCCATTTAAATCTTGTATATTTTCTTTATAGTGTACCCTTATACAGCAGCTTTATTGTTCTGTAGCGGGCATTTAGGCTGTAGAAAGACCTAAGGCTGTGAAAAACCCTACAAGAAAATGGTCTGTCACACAGTAATATTTACAGAAATAAGCCATTTTGCAACCATGTGGAATTTAATATATCAGTAGCTTTATTGTTGTTGTGCACTAACTACTGTTAAGCTGTAGCAAGAAGCCTCCTTCACCTGTGGTGCATCTGACAGGAGACAGCATCAATATATTGTAGCACCCATAACATATAGAATATAATGATAGATAGAATGTATGATACAAACAGAGTAACTGATCTGCTCGATCTCCACAATGGAGAAACCCTTGCCTGACACTTTCAAAATACTTGATGAAAGTCAGCTTGGAAACCTCTGAGGTCAGCTACCTCTACAGAAAAACCAGGATTTCCCCTTCTAATCCTTTCTCTGATATTCCCTCACACACAGCTCTTAAAATATCTTTAATGCAAGTGAATTTCACATATTAACTGCTTCTTTGGCTCGCTCAGACTGTTGCCTGAAGGGCCCTATCTTAAAATTTTATTCAAGTCACATTTTAGATCCCCAAAGATATTAATCGTGCAAGATGAAGCATTAAAATCTTACCCTTTAAAGTTATTTCCTAAAATATTACCTAAATATTCCTCTACAGTGCATTCAATTTCCAGATTTTTTTCCTGATTTTTTTTTTCTACTCAATTTATATTTCTCAGAGTTAATAGCGTATGTTGATGGCGGAAGAGACACTACAGTAAATAATGTTATAATAACCTCTGTAACTCTCATTCTTTACCTCTGAGGTATTTGTATGCAATCATATCACTCTTTTATAGTCTTTCCTTCAAGCAGCAGCATAGTACATTAAACTGTCTTAATCTCTTCTCATATGTCACAGCCTCTAATCCTTCTCTCTGGATTTTTTTTGAAGTTTATAAAATATTTTTCCCATATTGTGCATATTCACAGAAGATTCAAAGTGCAGTAGCAGCAACAGGCTACAGCTTACTGGGACCTATAAAGGTTCACATGTTCATTCTCATTTAAATTCACTGAAGAATGACAGCTGCATTTTGTTGAAGCAACACATTGGAAAATAAAGTCTTATCTGCCAGTCACAGTGTCCATGATTCTCTTCTGCTCTTCCTGCACAGAGAGTTCTCTGATAGGGCAGAGGTACAAAATCAGGTAATCATTCTGCCTGGCATCCACCCAAGGCATTTTTACACAAGATCCATCTGAATCCATTCTCTGTGCATAGAGGCTTCTGTTTTTCCTGAAAACAGGTATCTGCACCCAAAAAGCATAAAGAACACTTGCAAAAGTGACCTACATATCTCCATACTTTCCCCCCTTTTTCCCAGTTCCTTGAAGATATTTAAGAGTTCAAAACTTGATTTCTGGCACCATTAAATACATGACCTAATATAATGTTAGCAAAAAATTTTATGATTATCCCTAGAAACTCTTCCCTTTTGTTTATGTTATTGTGAGGTTGGATGGGGTAGTTTAGAATATGGCAGACACCAAAAGCAGTATTGCACATGAAAAGGACTGAGGCAAATAATCCCCAGAGATACTGAGAAAATAGTTGGAAAATATTTTAGTGAAAATATCCCCAGCAGCTGTCCTCTATGAGGCAATGCCTAGGAAAATGCAAGATTATTTAACCTGTGTGATCTTCTGACATCACTGCTCAAAATACTGAAGCTGCACGTTAAGGGTCACCCAACCTGATATGAAATTTGCCAGAACTTGCTTGCAGCAGTGCTTGGTAATTTCTGATGCATCCATCAAAAGGAAGTAGGGCAGTACTGAGTCCTAACACTTTCTCTATAGTTGTGGTCTTCTTTATAAACAGACTTAAGATGCCTCCACAATTTCAACACTCTGCAGATCGTCCTGCACAAAGAAACAGACAGGCATACAGGGTTGTGTTGACAGTGCTTGCTAAAAGTCGTATGTCAACTTGAAATGAATGATAATTTACAGAAAACAAATAGGAACAGAATAAGAAATGCCTAGTAGCAGCAACAATATTAACAGCAAAAGAGAAAATGGTTTACAGGCAAAAAGTTTTTCACCACCTTGACTCAGTTCCACGCGGCCAACAAGACAAAAACCAAGGTAGCAGCTAATCCTGCATCTCTGAAGAGACATGCGATTATTCTCGAGGCAAAGACAAGATCATGGGTGCTCTCTCTGCAGTTTGTGTTCCCCTTCCCTGAGCCCAAGACAATGAAAACACTGAAGAAATGCACACACACACACACACACACACACACACACACACACACACACACACACCATACAAAAAAAAGTAGATTATCTGCATTGAGACTGCTCTGCTCCTCTGGGCTTGGCTCCTTCCAGCTCCACTCAGCTCGGCTCAGCCTCAGATGTGTTCTCCTGAGAGCTGAGAAGGAATGGGCAGCAGTGGGAGAGGGACAGAGATGCAGTGCTTGTCTTGGCAACCTTCCTGAGGAGGAAAGGGAACAAAATTATGCACTTGTGATGTAGAGCCACATTTTTATTCCCCTGAGCCCGCTCCCCCAGCAATGATATGGGTGGTGTAGAATAGCAATTTAGCCATGGCCATACATTTTAGACCATATCCCTTTCTGCAACCAGAGACCACGTCCCTGTAAAGCATCTGTTAAGACAAACTGAGTTTTCTAATGATGCCCAGCACATGAACAGTTTTTTTATTTCACCCATTTTACAGTCTTTTTCTTCAATTCCTGGTTTTAGTCACCTGAGTTGTCTGAGTAGCATGAAAATATTATTACTTTATAGTAGGAATAAGGAAGGTAACTTATTTCCTTTAAAAATTAGCTTTAATTTAATTAGTGCCATTTTTTATGATCCTATTTGTGTTTGATTGTTTGTGGGGAACTTCCAAAGAAACCTTAACAGATGCAACAAGGCAGAAAACAATTAGTGAAATGAATGCTTTCTTTTCTACAAATAAATCTCTACTTTTCATGGGTAGTTCATAAACAGATAATACTACATGTTATTTTACTCATAAAAGTCACTAAAAAGTGCTACTACTTCTAATGCACTATTCTTTTTACAATTTTGCCTCTCACTTCAGTTCTATGTCAGTGGTTCAGAAGTATTCTATCCCTTGTATTGTTTGTTTTTAGCACATTTATTTAATCATGTCTGTGGTTATTTCTGTCAGTCCTGATTGAAATATATTTTCAACTCCATGATTCACCCTTTTTAGCAGCTTAATGTCAACAGTGCATTAAGTCAGTATGAAACTGTGGTTTTCCAAATATTCTTGTTTGCTTCCTGTGGTACCACATGCTTTGATGGATGCCCCAATGGTCTGTTGGGCTCTCTCTTACTTTTTCCATTCTTTTCTGTACATACTGTATATGATTCCCTGTCATGTTTAAATTATTTGATTAACTCTCTCTCTAGTTCTCCCATGATCATCCTCCATCGCTTATTCTTAGTGGATTGCTTTACTTTTCTGTCTCCCTTGTGAGTTTGGCCCCTCTGAATTTATCTGTTTATTGCTTAACATCTCTGCTCATGGGACTTGGGCCATTTTTAATGTCTAACATAATGAAATGTATACACAATTAAATGAAAATGTTGTAAGCACCACATCAACTCCAGTGACAGTCCAATATTTACCTCATAATGCTTTAAGGATTTGGGCTCACTGCCTCCCATCCTGCACATTCCTTGTACTGATAGAGAAGTTTTGGATTTCTAATTCTTTATCTTTTAAAGGTGTTGAAGAGAGAAGAATAATCAGATTAATCCTGTCATTCTCCTCCTTTGTACAGGTGATGAGGACAGGTAATTTTCAAACGGGAACTGCTCACTGCCTAAAACTTCTTCCTTCAACTGTGATACCACTTTTATTTACTGATCAAGAAGCAAAAATTAACATTGTACCAAGAATTGGAAAGTGCATAAACTGGAACCAGAGTCCATTTCTTGTGTGAGAATCAATTATTTTTAATGTTCTATAGTTCTAAAGCAATCTTTCAAATAAGTTCCTAGAACCCTGGTTTTGATCAATAGGAAAATTGCATAAGAGAGATGTTCACCTCACGCTTTGCTCCAACTATGGAAATGGCTACAGTTCACTGGTATTTTATGGATTTAGTTTCGGAATGCTTTCATCTCATAAATGTCCCTCTGTTCTACTTTGTGCCCATCATCTAACACTTTTTGTAAGGAGGCAGTAGCTAAAACTAGACAAGTTAATATGCTGTAGCAATAAAGCTGAAAACTCAAAATAACACATGAACTAAATGTCCCTATCCTACTGAATGTATTTTAAATTACCAAATCAAGAAAAACTTCTTCACCCTTTGAAACTCCTGCCATTCTGTTTACACATGGCTGTCATTACAGAATTCTCTTCTTTCATGACTTAAACGTCACGTTTTCATTCAAGTTTTCTTTGGAAAAAAAAATTACTTTGTGTCTATTTATTAATAGAATAAACAGATATTTTATTTTATTTAAGGAATGGAATGGAAAAGGGAGAGTGAAAATCTGAATGGGAATAGTTTTTCTAACTTTCATTAATTTTTTTTTTCTTTTTTTTTGTGGAAAGGAATGAGGGCCATATTTTATGAAATGCTGTCCAAGCAGGTCTACTTTCAGTTCCCTGATGCTTCTGCTTAGGGCTAGCATTCATTCTGGACAAAATCTGACTACAGAATCATTTAGGGCTAGTTAATTGCCAGTGTTATATCTCTAAAATACTTATTTTTAAAAATTGAGGAATTATTAGGGAAAATGATAGGTCTTTAATATTAACATGGTTGAAAATTTAGCTTATGACTAAATCTTTTAACAGAAGAAACAGTCATAGTCAACTGCAACTGTGAAGTCTATCTGGATTTAGATTTTTTAACCAGTCTGAGCTTGTTTTGCATATAGCAGAAGCTACACATACAGTTTTTGTAGATCTGAAGTCTATTTATGTGTGAGTTTAAAATAGCTAAGAAATGTATGGAGAAAAAAGAGATTTAAAATAAACAAATATATATTTAGTGCAAATTATTGAAAACAAATAATTACAAGTGTTTTAAAACCCTTTATTCTTCTACAGAAATGGCCAAAGGTCATTGCCATAAATTGTCTGGATATAAACATGAATGTTTATGTTGAAGGCAACAATTTAATTCATTTTAATGAGCAGCCCTGAGCAATATGCCTGTGGTCTGTCCAGCCAGGAGGAAGCATCTCCTCTCCCCAGGCAGGAAGGTAAAGCATGATATGTGTTCCATATTGTTCACTTCAGACACATGCACAGCCAAGGTCATTGCCAGTACAAAAAAGATTGCACAGTGATGGTCTTCAAATTCTTACTTGGTTCTTGGATAAAGGCCAGATGCCCAACTCAACTGAAGTCCTTCAAAGAATGCCTCTAAGATCACTTACTTCTAACATTGTCATTTAGGATGGAGACAAAGGAAACATTTCTTACTAGAGAAGGATTTTTTCCCAAGGTATGATTTTAAAAAAATTTAAACTGGTCAACATGGCAGGAGAGAAAATAGTTTTGATTTAAATATCATATTAAGGACAGAGATTGAGCAGAATCTATTTTAAGGTACTATTGATCTCTACAGACTTGTGTTTATGTCTTTTTTCCTCTTCCAGTCTGTGTAAGTAATATCACTTAATCCTAGCTTTCAGGTAAGTTTAGATCTCTAAAGGCTTGTACATTTGGTCTGGTTCTCAATAAGCTCGAAGTCAACACCATTCCTATGATGAGCTAAGAGATAAGAAGCTGCTTACTGAGATGTTAAAAGTATTCCTGTTCAGATAACATCCAGGTAGTTAATCCAGGATTCTAGACAAACTTTGTAAATTGTGATTGAGGTAGATAAGAGCCCTGAAACACCACATTTGGATATGGGGCATGATCCAAAATTAATCCACATTGCAGATCTTCAACATTTGCAGAAAAAAAAGACATGGCCCTGGGAGGATATCAGAAAGATACAGAAATAAAAATGAAAACTCTGTCACATTCTTCAACTAAAATTTTGATATCTTAGGCACCAGAGAAAGAATAAATTAATATCTTTCTGTGGCTTTCTTAATTATATAATGTGGTATAGAAACTATTTTAAAATATTTTAATTAAGAATTCTGGCTTAAAGAAATATATCTTGACTTATTTTTCAGCAAAGACTAGCAAACAGCTGGAGAATCTACATATGTGTACTCTCCTGTCACTTTTATAAATTGCTTTTGAAATAATTTATAGCTGGTACATGTTGCTACAGAAATTTTCATTAAATTGCCTTTGGGTCAAACTGTTACATTAATTTTTATCTTGTTTCTTAGTGAGAATATTCATACTTTTAAAGCTGAAATGTCATGAGGAGAAGTATGCATCTGAGATTTAATGTATATAGCAATATCCTGACTTTTCCTTAGCATTTAGGAAAGTACTGGAATATCTATCCAGATATATTTATTTAAACCCTTTATAATTCACACATATACAAAAGTCATATGGAATTTGTACCTACAGTGTTTAAGAATAATTTTGTCTTTTTTTTCTTTTTGTCTGATAGCTAAAATACAGGCAGAATAACAATATTTGATCCAAAGCTTTTCACTCTAGAAAATCAAAACAAAATCATTGAATATTATGTCAATAAACAATTTGAGATACATAGCATACATTTTTATGACTCAGTGAGAATATTTTATAACTACTATAACTCATTTGGTTATAAAAATTGATTGGAAAGGGGGTTTTGTATATCTATCAACACTGATATCAATATACATCTTTCACATTTTATGTATGGTGTGTGTATATATATATATATAAAATTTACATTTATATAAAGTACTCAAACTCTTGAAACATATATCTCATTAGCTCCATTATATTTAGAACAAAAATTGTGCATCTTGGAAAGAAATGTCATGCAGCACAGTACAGAAAACATATTTAAATGTGTTACTTTTACAGATATGAATCTACATAAGGAGATAGGAATATAAATCCCTGAGCAGAAAAATATATAGAGTCTGGACTATATTTTTGACAGTGGCCTGTGAAGTGGCAGAAGATAGCACAAGTATTGGGTGATACACCCAAAGTACCCATTTTCTAAAAAATTTCGGTTTAAGTAGAGAATAACATTTTTCCTTTTTGTTTTTTTTTTTTAGAAATTAAATAACCCTTGAGAACTTTGGCACTATAAATTGGCTTAATTGCTTTTAAAAATTCAATTACACTTTTGTTGTCTGTAGCATTTCAATGGTGAATTTGACTATAAAAAGATTAATCATGTAAAAAATATTTTATTTTGTGTTTACTTGTTGTTATTCCTGCCTAAATAGCTAACCTTTACATGGCTATCCGACTGTGGACACAGTAAAGGAACTGGGGACTGATACTGGCATTTAGCATATTTTATTTGATAGCTGAGTGCAGATATCCTGTCATGGACTGAAAGTCAACTGGAGCTGTTTGTCTCCACATCTTCACAAAGGAATGCACTGATGTCATCCTGCCTCTTCCTTGCATTCATAAAGTGAAATAATGATTGTTTACTACATCCCCTGGAAGCAAGGTATGAAGCAGTCATTAACTTTATAGCAGGAAAACAATGAATAGCTTAGTCATGAGGAAAACTGAATACCATATAAAGAGCTGCAGAAATTAGAAAAGAGGGAGGATGCAGAATCTGTGCACCGAGATCCCCAGGAAAATAGTAGGGAAAAAGCTAAGAGGCCTTTTCTTGGCACACCTATGCCAGAGCACAGAGATCATCTCGGATCAGCTCACCTCATAGGGTCCCTTTCAATCCCATAGGCTTGTTTCATAATACCTTTTAGTAAGCTCAAGTTGTTCTTTTTCATGCTCTTTAAAAATCCTCAGTAAAGGAGCTATGATGGTGTACTTTGATATTCCAGAAACCCAGTGAGGTGCCTACAGAAAGGAAAAGTAATTTTCTATTAAATTAATAAGGATTATCTATAACATTTTTCACAACTGCGTAATTAAAAACCTGATGTGTGTTCACCCAGCATGGAATGGAAAAAAAACAACTTGATCCTAAATACCTCAGCACAAGACCAACATTAGGAACTAATACAAAACTAAATGGGGGCAAATATAAACTGTTGCTATTTTATTATTATAAAGTTGGTCTGTCTTGGCACATTCCTGTGGAGTCATATCTTTGAAGGTGAACATTAATCAGAAAGTGTTGCTCAGTCAGATTGCAAGAGGTAAACATGATGTATGGGTATCAGGGATATGCATAAAGGAAAAGTATTAGATTGAATTAAGGTAATGATCAGGAAAACTTCTTAAGTGCTGGCCTTGTGTTATTGTAACCAATGCTAGTCCTATTTAAATGGAATAAAAAGTTACATTTCTGCTTTATGAAAGCAACTCTACACATCCTTTACTTTAAATTTACACCCAGACTCTACTGTTTTACACCCATTTTTTTGACAGCATGATTACATAAGTCCGTACTGTTCACCTGCTTTGAGGTCTCTGGTTTAAAATAAATGAATTGGCCCATGACAGTTGCTTTACCAAGAAAATGAAAGCTTTGCTCAGTAGTCTTACAATTAGTAATTAGTCTTACAATCATTAGTAATCATGATAAAATACGTTAAAAAGTAGCAGTCCACAATAAAACAGTTCTCATCATTGGTATTTCACAGTTCTGCATCTTCAATAAGAAATTTAACACTGAATTAGTAACTAATGCTCAGTCTACACCTTTTTATAATATGCTTTTTAAAGTTGCTTAAATGATGAAAGCAATCAATTAATATTAGAAAAGAAATTGCCAAATTCCCACCTTCATCCAGCTCAGGTAAAAGTGAGCAAGACCTTTTGGGCAATTGTCGTGATTTGATGCTAGCTGAGTGCCAGGTCCTCACAAAAGTCATTGGCTTACTTTCCTCTGCTACACCTGGGCAAAGAAGAGAAGGAAGAAAAACTTAGATAAGGACCAGGAGGCAACACACTAAGGGCAAAACAGGCTCAAATTTTAAAAGTATAATGACAAAAAAATTAACAGAATTAAAGGGGGATAATGAGAACTAAGATAAACTTTCAGAACACCCTTTTCTCCCCTCCAGCCCCTCCCTCCTTCCCATCGACAGCACAGGGAGACAGGATGGGAGATTTGGACAGTTTTTCACTCAAAATCTTTCTTCAGTGTACTTAGGGAGAGGAGTTTCTTCTGCTGTGCCATGGGGTCCTTGCCATGGGAGACAGTTCTCCGTGAAATTCTCCAGGGTGGCTCTAATTTTCACGAGTAGCAGTCCCATTTCTGTGGCTGGCTTCTTCTCTCCTCACCAAAAACTAAGCCATGCAAAACCAACACAGCAATTTAATTCTTCAGGCATCCAAAGGAGAGAAGGGTGGCAAAGATTATTAATCAGATGCACTTTATACTGAGTAATTATACTGAGTAATTATACTTTATACTGAGTAATTATATTGAGTAATTCAGATGTTTTTAAACACTAAGTCTACCCAACCCTTTCTTCTCGCCCCTCAGATTGGCAGTTTTATACAATCCCCTAAAGATGCTTTACAGATACAGTCCTGATGTCTGTGGTGAGAAGCTTATATTAGAGGAGATTATAAATTTATAAAATTATATAAAGCTTGCAAGCAAAATATATGGTTCAGTTACAAATGAAAATGCTCAATTGTCCATGAGCTATGGTCATGCATATCAAAAAAATAAGTATATTGAAAGTTGAGTGGAAATTGTTAAATGTGCATAGTGGTAACAGTGTAATTTTTTTTTTTTTTTAATATGGCAACAGAAGATATGTATTGTAAAATCACATTAACCTTTAGACAATTTATTAAAAGTACATATTTTAAAATCTTAATTTCAGGGTAGATAACTGGTTATTGAAAAAGAAGATATATGTTGTGGCAGACAAATTAATATAACAATATAAGTAAACTGGGCAAAACCCACTTTTCTGTACCACAAGTAAGTTCAAAGTAACCTCATTTACCTGTTTTTGGAATTATAGAGGCTAAGATCAGTTCACTGATGAGTCCTAAGTAGTGCTAGTAGAAAGCCCACACAGCTTCATCCTAACTCTGATATTAAACAGTTACTGACATCCCAAATGACTCACCAGACAGGATGAAAACTGGCACTTTTTTCTCCTGCCTCCACACTTGTTTGGTCATAAATGTATTTCAGGTACAAAGTGGTTTTAAAATCCCTTGAGCCAGAAAGTTCAGAAAAGAAAAACTTAGTTTTATTTTAATCTACAAGGAAAAGATTTAAAAAAAAAATAAAGACAAGTAAATTCTGTATGAATTTTCAGCTTGTGTGAAGATTTAACTTTAAGCATATGTGCTTATAGTCCAGCTGTGTGAACTACAGCTGCACTCACAAATCCCCAGTCAATACCAGCTCACATGTCTAACAGAATAATAAAATGACAGTGCAGTGAATATTTTTATTTTTTTTTTTTTTTTATGTACTGGAAGAGTTTTAACTTCCTAGCATTAAGGACAGAACTTACTATCTTATATAAACTTATATTCCTAAAAATAAATCTCACCTCACATCAGATGTTTTTAAGCTCCTCTTGTTCTCTACCAACTATAATCTCTTTGTGCCTCTAACTCTTTGAGGGACACTGGGGATTGCTTTGGCCCCAATGCCTTAGTGTTTTAACTTGCATAGAGCTGATTTGGGGTGAAACTGCAGTGAATATGTCAGCTAAAGTAGAACATGCCTCTTTTTCCCTTTAAAAGCTTTGCTAGTCAGAGCAATTGCTGCTGTTGGAGTACTAGAAGGGCTAAAAAATTGAGAAGCTTTATAACGGGACTGGAGGCATCCAAATCTCCTTGGGGAGGGTTGGTACAGTAAAATGCATGCAGTGAAAATAGCTTTGACTTCTTAGTCATTCTTAGTGCAAACATACCTATTTTTCTCTTTTTAAGACAGTAACATTCAGAGGACAGTTTTCTCTTATTTCTTCTGTTTTCTGCCAATATCAGCTCCATGGAAATAATGTTTAGACTGCAACTGCAAATGCAAAGACCATACATAAAAAAATAATCCAAATATCTGATAAAGTGATGTAAATACATGGTATTCCATTTATTTCAGAAGAATAATGAGGGGTATGTAACATAGAATTAGTTCAATCCCTTGCTGCACTTGTGTAGAAACCAAAATCTCAGTGGGATCAGTGAAAAGACTCTCAGGGTCTGAGTATATGTACTGAATACATGATTTTGCTAAAAGCGTGTACCAAATTTATGAAACACTACATCAGAGACAGCAGAGAAAAATTATTTGTTAATGATCATTTTTCAGTCTTAAGGCATATGTTTTTCTCTGGTATCCCCTTCTCCAATCTGTCTGGTAGCGTGTTTCGCCTGGGCACAAAAGAATGTTTTTTTTCTTTCTTTATGCTAATGTATTGCACATTCTTCTTAATGATAAATACAGCTAGATTTTAATAGCATATAAATTGCAGGAGAAAAAAGCCAGACCATTAAGAGGATGCTAAATTCAGATACAGACTGATGATATAACTAAACCCTGTAACTAAGCAGTGAATCTAAGGACAACAAGGAAACCAATTTCTTCTGTATTTACTTTGTGCAAGCTTTGGCCTCATCTGCTGTGAAGAAAATTATCCCATGTAAATACTGTCATACAGGTATACTTGCAAGCAAAAGTTAAGGCTGAAAAGAAATTCTACCAAAATATCAAAGTAATGTGGTGTTACAGAAAAAGTATTTTAAGTCTTGAACATAAACCATAAATAATATAGAAGCCTTTTTAAACCATAAATTGCAAATGTGTAAAATACTTATTTTAACATGCACAGTTTTATCACAAAACTGTGGGTTTAACTGGATTTGTACAGTTTAGCATAGTAACATATTAGCCATAAGATTTAAACTTATAGAAGTAATTAAAGTGCTGCAAGATACTCCTTTTATGTTCTGCCTACTTGATATTTCTTGGGATTCCATGAAAAGATAGACCTTTCCCACTAAACCAGATGTGTTTAAAATTTATTTTTTTCATTGGAAGGGAATATGTAAGCAGACAAACATCCTGGGTGCCTCTTACCATTATCTTGAAAGAATACATCGGTCTCCAGCAGCCTTATTTCAATGTAACCATATAGACACATTTGTATAGTTGCCTCTTCTGTCTAAATTCAGTTTGTTAGATTTCTTGTAAATAGAAAGCTTAGAAAGTAAATATTTAGGATTCTGCATAATATTTTCCCCTGGTTTTTCAGAAATTCAGAAACCATTGCTACTTTCAATTGTCTCTCACATCCCATTTGCCAAAATTAGTCCACTTAAGAGGCTTTCAGGAAAGTTAGTGACCATCAACATTGTGAAGAATTGGGGATTATTTAGTCCTACTAAAGTTGAGAGGATATTACCCTTCTCCAAAATGGTCACTTTGGGCTTTTCTTCTGTAAAAGTTTAGAGAAGTGTAACAGTTATTTTTTTTAAATTCAATTTCATATCATAATGTTGTTCTTTGATCTATATATTAGAAAATAAAATTTGGCCCAGAACTATTTAACCAGTACTTAGTTCTACAGCTCTGTGTTATCCTAACACTAACATAATAAAAACTACAATTTTAACAAGTTTCCTTCTGTTTTCAAATCAAAGAACCTAACATAAATTAGATATATGTGATTAGAAATAGGTCCTGTAGTCTAGTTTTAGACCACTAATTTTGACTTCTACAACCAGAAGAAGGGGGATCTCTTTCTCTCCAGTACCTGAAGCATAAATCTTATGCACAATTTTATGCACAGGACTTACAGTTATCAGTATACAGCTATCAGCATGTCCATCACTGTCAGACTGGAAAAAGGTTAGTGGAATGAAACTTAAATGCCTGTAATGATAAATTTTCAGATAATTCCTTAGTATAATTCTTGGCCTGGGCCAGTTACTTCCTAAAAAAAGATTCTACACATGGTTCAGAAGTTAGCAAAAATATGCTGGTTACAGACTAAGATAATTTCATAGAGTGGAGGTAGAGAAATTCTGCCAGCTGGACTCAGAACTGGAGAAAAACTCTGGCACTGCTCTGATTCATATAAATATATCTATGAATAAATATTAATAACCCATTTTCCCTGTATTTTTCAAAACTGATAAAAGGAAATAGTATAGTTAAATTGTATTCTTGGTAGTCTTAGCAAAGTCTGAAAATGCTGAGAACTGCATTGGTATGAATTGTAGGAAATCAGAAATGACCCTTCTTCACAAATGTACCTGGTATGATATGAGATGATGTAAAACTCTGGTCCTTGCTTGGTGAGTTTATTTAAAAAGAACCTAAGGTACTACTTTTCCCTGAGGCAGTGCAAAGAAAAACTCAACCAAAGTTCTCATGAGGTTAAAAGAGCCCAGACTTTACTGACAAGCTTTTAGGACATCAGCAACTTGGCAAAATTTAAAGCAAACATTCAATTGAGATGAAGAATTTTGCAAAGCATTGACTTAGCAAACTCTAACTCATCCAACTTTAACTTACCCAGATTTCAAGAGGAAATTACAAGTAGAAAAAGAGAAAGAGAGAAAAAGAAGAGAAAAGCAAGATACAGCTATGGTTTTGGTTCTAGTGTGGTGTCCACTGCCATAAAATCCAAGGGCAATAGGCGTGTGACCACGTGAGTGTCTGTGCAGTGGTTTTATCTGCTCTGGACTCCTGTGCGATGTGGAGCAGTGCACACCCCCTGGCATGGAACTTGCCCTGCCTGCTCACACACATACATCTTGGATGTTTTGAGCAAGTAATCATTTCTTCCAGCCTCTCACAGACGATAAGAGGGAAAGTTTCGCTGAAAAGATTTTCATTTAAACAGTACCCCATCACATGCTTTTTGTACTTTTTTAATAGGGGCTCTTGGGACCATTGTCTTGTGGTGCTGCATTGAAAAAAATAATGGTGCCTTTTCCAGCTTTCTTAACACCTCGAGATTTCTAAAATTCTGAACCCATCCTCCTCATTCATGTTTATTTACGCAACATATTGTTATTTTAAGTAAACAGAACTCATTATTGGCCATGAGGGAACATGTTTGGGTTTTTGTTTTTTGGGGTTCTTTTCTAATCACCAAATATTGTTTTATCAGTTGTACAGCAGAATAACAATGTTTCTTCCACTGGGAAAAAACCCCAGCATTTACAGTGATTGCTAGATAGACCTTTCTTTTGTACCTCATGGTGTTTTATTTTGGTAAAGATGTCATGTCCAGTGCATAACCAAACCCGCAAATCTGCTCTGACCTCTCATTGAGGTTAATCAGATGCTCCGAGATAAAGTGGATTGGAAATCATTGAAACCGTGTGATAGAACATGACGAAGACAGGGTTGCAGTCTCTATTTTGAGTCTGAGGTATGGAGCAAAGGCCATGTCAGGCTCTGTCAAAACAGAGATAAATAGATGGGTAAGGCAAAGTGTAACAGCCAAAACTATTGATGAGCAAATCAACATCTTGGGCTGCTTAAAACTGCTACTTGGGGGTGGGGATTATTTTCAGTTGTGATACCTGCAGTACACAGAGAAACCCTCAGAATGACTCTGTGGGACACTGCTGATCCGTTAGACTGGCAGTAAAATGTACACATTGGATTCAGTCACTGTGCTTCCACACAGGCAAGCTGCCCATCACGGGGGGCAGAGGATGGCTGGCTGGCTCCACAGAATGATGTTATTTATGGGTTCCCTGGACAACAAATAAACATCTCAGTAAAACACTTACACAGACATCCTTTTACTGCACCTGATTATTCTGTATGTGGAAGATTTTGCAGCTTATTTTGAAATGGAGAAGGGTAAAAATTGGCATGTAACAAAGTTATTTTTTCTTCCCAATCTTTAATCATACCAAGAGATTACTGACCTTTGACCTTGAGTGTGTTATTTCCCTAATGCTCAGATGTTTGGTTTTGGGTTTTTTTTTCTGTTGCCATGTTCTATTAAACAGTTACTGTATAAAGCAATGATTTCAGAAGAAAAGAAAGTAATGACTTTGAAAGACACCCTTCAAAATGTTTCACTCCCACTGAATTCAAAAAGCGTTTCTGTCCCAGCAGATCTGAACAGCACTGTAGGCTGATGCAATTTGTTTTAAAGTTACTGAGTATCCAAAGCAGTTCCTTGACAAGAAGGAAGGGATTTACCCTCCTGTCTCTCTTTGCACTGTATGCACAATAGAACCCTTTTCTCTTCACCTTTGATCCAACCTTTTGGGAGGCCTTTTTTTTTTCTTTTTCTTTTTTTCTTTTCTGCTGTGTGATTTATCTGACACCTCCCTCTGTGCTCTTCTCACACCACATACAAATCCAATACTGACAAGCCAGCACAGTTTAAATTATTCACGCTTCAGTGTACGTGAGCTGCAGCGCAACAATCAGCCGAGCAATCATTCCTTTCATTGCTCTCTTCTGAACTTATTGACAAAAAAATTTCAAGACAAGAATTCCGTGTTGCTAACAAAAGCCTAAGTAAAATAATTTGCTTATAAGCAAACAGACAAAAAAACCCCTTAGCAAGGATTGTAATAAATGTATGAACACATAAATAAACAAAAAAATTAACATTAAAAGACTGTGTAACAATTATTCAGAGGTATTTTGCCTATCTGATATGATAGCATAAATCTCTATTGTCTTCTAACAAGTTGCAAGATCATGACAGCAAGATCACTTAATTGACTTCTGGTATACCTGTCACAGGTAAAATCAAGGAGGAACTGTAAATAACAGGAAACAATTCTATCTTTTGTGCTGTTTTTTAGAAGAAACAAACTTTCCTTTTTCCCCCTTTGGTTTGTTGTTTGTTTGTTTTTGTTTTTGTTTTGTTTTTTTCTAGAAAGCCATTGTCAAGGAAAACTGTTAATTGGTTCATGGCTACAGATTGAAGTTAAAACTATCACAGATAATCATAAACAGTTATATGGAACTAATTCCCTCAGTAATTTTAGAAGCTGAAGTTTAGTCTTTTTACAAGAAATGTACGGCTTTAGTATCTTCTCTCTGTGTTTCAGGATTACAAGGAAGTGGCAGTTGCTGATTGTCCTACCTTCAAAGAGTAAAATCACACACTGAGCTCCTTGTAGGGCTGTTCTCCAATGTTATCTCTTACAGAGTGTTCAGCCCAGACAGACAGCAAAGGATGTTGTACTGCTAACCATTCCTTCTCCCCTTTCTGACCCTACATTAGATCACTGCCAGGTCTCCTTGACAGCCTTTCAGAAGTAGAAGGGATCCAACTCACATAAATGCATACAAAGTATTTTAAAGTAACAAGTTAACCAAAAATTATCATACAATGTTTCCAGAAAACAGGGATTCCGCGTGAAATTATACTGTTTTCAAGAATTTTCATTCATCTTGAGTTATTTCAGGAACCAGGAGGGAAGGATGGGTGGCAAGGAGGTTATTTTCAAGCAGTT
Source organism: Cinclus cinclus (assembly GCF_963662255.1). Lineage (NCBI taxonomy): Eukaryota > Metazoa > Chordata > Aves > Passeriformes > Cinclidae > Cinclus > Cinclus cinclus. The sequence continues at coordinate 12,733,764 of NC_085048.1, read as the reverse complement.
TGACATGCTGTCTTTAAGAAAACAAAGATATTGACTATATGACTGCCTTTCACAAAGTAAGATTTGGAAATGCTTCTATTCAGGTTTAGATTCCATAGTAAATTCCATGCTAGTTGGAATGCCAGAAGTCTAATTTGAGTATTACCCAAGGTTTCCCTGAAGACCGAATATCAAGTACCAGACACAGGCCTGAATACTCTTTTATGTATGGACACAGGGAAGCATGAATCACATTTTCTGGAGTCTGAGAGCACCAGCTAAATTGCTGCACAGCCAAAGGGTTTTATATTTTCCCAATAGATCTGAGCACTTCTGACTGAGGCACTGTTTGGCAACAGAAGGAAATACTTCTGATCCATATGTTTGTAGTGAACAAATATGTCACTGGATTCTCTTGCTTTGACACAGATCAGTTCTCCCAGGAATGCCTCTCATGAGAATAGAGAGCTTGCTTCAAAAGAACCAGGTCACATACTAGAAGCTGTCTGGCCTTGGTAACATGGAGCACCTCTTAACGTGGAAAAATAGCTTCTCTGCTGCAAAGAGCAAAGTTAGTTCATTTCAACTTAGCTCTGTACTGCTGCCTGGGAAGCATAAGTTATTTCCAGCTGTGCTAGATGCCAGCAGCAGCTATTCTAAGTTGGTTCTGATATATTTCCCTGGGCCTAACTCTTTCCATTTCAGGGAAAGTAGGTGTTCTAAACCATCTGGTGAGAGAATCTGATAATGATGGTTTAAATTCTTCTCTTAGACACCCACAAATTATTGTATAATTATAATAAAATATTTATTGGCTATGTTACCGTCTACATTGTTCTGACCTCTTTCCAAGCTGATCATATCTGTAGGGCATTATTCCTTAGTAAACAAATGAGAGACAGTGAATCAATGGTGCTGCACTTGGGATGTATCTGACCCATATTTCACTGTGACACTTATCATCATGAATACCTTTTGGCTCTGCTAAATGAGAATAGAATGCACATTTTCTAGAACCACTCAGCATAGCATGGGAAATCATCCTTCTGTCTTGCTTGGCTGAGAGATCTCAGTCAGTAGCATGAGACCCATTTAGAAGATGCAATATCCCAGAAAACTGGAGTATATTGCATAAGGGAAATAAGTGGAAACTAAGAAGATTCAGCACTATTATCTTAATCCGGTCACAATTTCTTTACATTGCTATCTGTGGAAAAGGAGTATAAGATTTCTTTGAATATGGTTGTGGCTATGCTTGAGTCACTCCCTGAAAGATACAGCATAGATGTACATAACCTCAGGATATTCTGCAAAAGAAACTGAGACAGGCAGGATGAATGTGTTGAGACACCAAACAAGACATCTAAAAATGAAGTCTAGTCATATAAACTCTGTTTCTAATCTTTGCATAGCAAGAATTTAGAAGATTACTGAGGCCTTGTTATATTGAGGCAGGTCCAGAGTTCACTTTCCTCTACTCATCTTAGATAACATTTTAGCTCTCCTCCTGCCTGTTTTAAAAATTGTCTTAAAACCTATTTTCAGCAATAACTAGGCTGGAGATACTGTTTCCTATAGGGGGAAAATCTGCCAAGGCATAAGCATTCCCACCTATTAGAAACTTGAAGTGCATAGGGCTTTCTATCCCTCACATACATCCCTCAAAGGCATGCAAATATTCAGTATTGCCCGATGTATTTATTTGAAAATTAGCTGATTTATCAGATGCAATTTACATTTATATGTACAGGTGAGGTGAGCAAAACCTAGGAATCTTATGTATCTTCCTTGAAGAGAAATAATTTTCACCCAAATATAAAGTCCCTTAACAGCATTTTCATTTCTATAGCTACTTATTAAATGGTCCTTATTAACATGTGATATTAAAGTTAATTAAAGCAATGCAAACATTATTTTCTATAAATGTAATTACACAAGATCTGCTGGTATAACACTGAGGTACTATCCTAACAGAATGAATGATGCTGTAAGACATCTGTGCTAGCAGATGTAGACTGGATCCTGCCTGAGTCAAGCTTCCTTTGACTTCACACGGGCTTGTTGTTGGAAAAACCTGGTTGTTGTACACAAATGAATTCCTGAGAACCTGCTGATTAATGATGAAAAGAACCGGAAAAGAGGAAGGATTAAGGTGGCAACATATAGACTTGCTATGCATGAAATCATTCTAAATAGTCAAAAACCATAGCTCAGAAATGCCAGTCATTGCCACAAAAAACAAAACAAAACAAAACAAACAAAGAAGAAAAAAAAAAACTTAAGAGGAAAAAATAAAATTACAAATAAAATGTCAGCTTATCTTCTGAAAGTGACAGAAGTGAAAAAGTGCAACAGAGTAAATATCAAACACACCCCACAGAAAAAAACTTCTCTATTCCAAAGCTCTTTAGCCTGAAACAGTGGGTAATGTGGGATTTCTTAGCAGAACAAATTGTTGTAGTATAAACACAATTGAGCAGGTCAGTCAAATTACTATATTGGGCAGCTGAAGTACAGAAAACAATCTAATCTTAGCTCCAGCAGAAGAAACATGCCAATATGTTGGTTGAGTCAGTAGTGCTTTGGACTTGTGCTTGAATGGCAAGTTAAAATACGTGGCAGAAATCTGGTCAATTTTATTGGTACAAGTCTTTACTAATATTTTAAGTCATGAAAAATATCAAAATCACCTACTAAACACTTTTCATTCTTATTGGAAATGTTACTATTTTTTCTTATTTTTATAGTCTAGACACTCTAAGAGCTCAAGAGACATATTTTCAAATTTTTATGGCAACCTATTAATTTATTAATGAAAAACTGAGATTCTGACACAGTCACATGAATCCAGGCATCAGAAAAACACTGAATGGTGAACAGCTCTACACAGAGTCCTGTAACTTACAGCTTTGGCACTGGTAGAGCTCCCCTGGACATCAGCAGAACTATATTGGTGTACATCCACAGAACAGTTTGACACTGCACATGTAAGTGCAAAGATATCACTAGAATGATTTTATACGAGAGCTGGAACAGGGAAAGTAAAAAAAAAAAAAAAAAAAAAAAAAGGCTATTTCTGCAAAAATAAAGAAAATAACATCAGGCCCACCTCTTTTGTCCCCAACTGTCACACCTTGGTTATATCCATTCTGTGAAAGCCTCTTAGCCCCCTCTCCATCAATCTGGATGCATTTCAGATGTGCACTTAGCCTGCAATCGGCCCCTGTACTACACCTGGGAAAGAATTTTGCAAGTGTTAGCCTGCCAAAGTGAAAAGCAAGGTAGGGATTATTGCAACAATCAAATAAGGAGCATAAGCAACTGAGTTCTAGTGCCTGCATAAGAGGAATATTACTGCAGTCCTACCCTGGCTAAGATCTGCAGATGATGCTATTGTAGCTCATACAGCTAATGATGCTCCAATCATCTGTGCAGCAAAGCAAAGAGAGGAAACCAAGCTATGATGTGGAGATGGTGAAGGAGGGAGAAAGGATGGGAATGCCTCTTATGGAAAGGGGAAATGTTGATTATGCAGAGCCAGTGCTGTCATTATTTGTTTCTGCTTTCCCATCTGGCTGTCAGGCCAGAACAGAAAAACTCAGTATGCATGTGAACAATTTTCACTAATAGCTGAAGTCAAGGTTAAAAAGTTGCAGTAAGAAGCCAACAATTCTTTGGGGGACCTGAAACTGAGGAGCACCTTTGGGAACAGAAGAAAAACAGGAGTTGAGAAAGATCTTGAAAATGTAAGGAAGCAATGAAGATGGGGCAGACTGAGGAGCTAAACTTTAGATTTGAGCAGTAGTTATTTGAGATTTGGAGGGCTAAAGGGGCATTGAGACACAGTCAGAAGTCTTGTTCAGGAAGAAAAGAGAAAAACAAAGAGTTCAGGAGAGTGAGGAAAGATCTTAGTTGTGCCTAACAGTTCTTAAAATAATTCGTTATATAAAAGAACTCTCCCACAATTTGAAATTTCTTCCTATCAGGACCTAGATGTGTGGAGAAAATAGAGTATCCCCAAAATCTTTTCTACCACTAATATTCTACACTGACAGACTGACCAGTCTGATAATCTCCATGCATTCAACCCAGATGATAGAAGACTCAGCCAGGGGCCTGGATGATATTTTGAGAACAAGGGCAAAACTGTGTTTTCATTACTCTGGTGCTCTGGTTCTTCTCTGCTGGTTTGGGGGGACAAACAAGCAAGGAGATTTTTAAAACAAAACAAGTGCATTATATTTCATGTCCTGAAGAAAAAGAAGCATAGTAAAAAAAAAAAACTTAAAAGGATTATTTTCATTGCTTGTGAACGTTAATATATAAAAACTTGGGAATAGTGAAACAGCCAAATCAATTTGAAATGCTTGGCTGCAAAAGTTATTTTCAAGCTGGATATACAAGAACCCAATCCCTAATCTCCTGACAAACTCTCTCCTGACATGGGCAAGAATATGCTTTCATCAAAAAGCTTTCATTGAAATAGTTGAAAGAAAGATCTGGATCCATGCAGTAAAGGAAAAATGTAATGTGTACATTCAATGCACTCTTAGATGGGCTCCCACAAGTCCTCATGTGTATTCACATTAAAGCTGGATATTTTTGTAACTGGCTGTATGCTCAAACACAACTGCCTTTATACCTAGTTCACTGCCCAGATGGGATCAAATTATACAGCTTTTGCAATAGAACTAACTCTACCTATGACCCGAACCAGGATAGTGCAACACAGTTCTGATCCCAAAGTAAATGTGTTAGAAGTGCAGGAATATGCCTACTGGCTAGTAAGCCACCTGAGAGACAGAATGCATTAACACTCTTCCCAGTCACGTCATGTTATGTCAGTGTGTGCAAATTTATCTAAATGGTATCAGTGCCAGGTTTGTCCTATGCCCCAGTGCTTTGGGACACTGGGGAACTGGCCTATGGCTATCAGCACTTAAACAAACTGCATAGGATTTTTCTTATCTAATTTGGGCACCTAAACATTTCTTTTGGTCAGTAGTAATTCCCAAGGATGATTCAACACACATATTTAGGAGCCTAAGGTAATTAGTTTGAACTGTAACAGCTAATGCTTAGCTACCTAAATTAGATAAAACTCAGTATGTAACTGCAAATATCTTTTGAATATAAAATAGTTTCTTGCCGTTATAATAGCTATACTTGCATTTGAAAATCCAGTGCTTTTTCTTTCTGTAGTAATAATCACTTAGTATGTATTGTAATTAATTTTTAATGGGGGTGAATTAATTTATAGGAAAAAAAGGAGAGCTTTAGAAGTATCCCAGAGTACATAATACTATTTTCTAGAGTCATTCTCTTCAGGGTGAGAATCTATCTCAAGTCAGATAGTGCTTGGCCTCCCTAAGGAAGGCTGCCAATATAACATGGTGTCAATTAAGGTGACTTTTACTGAGCATATTCTTTGGGAACTGCAGCTCATTTCCTCAAAACTGAAGTCAGGCTGGAAAATCATTTTATTGCTCCATCAGATTGAAAGAACAATCTGTTAAGAATGGCCAAAGATATCTTTAAATTGGTGATCTACTAGTAAAATTGCAGTGAAAAGTCATTATGCAAATGGAAGTGCAGAAATTTTTAACTGCAGGCTTTGAAAATTAAGAAATATGTGAGGAAAATTTTTAAATCTGTGGATACCTAATAACCTGAAACAAGGAATGTCTGGCTTCTATAAGGCTGTCTATCTACTTTTCAGGTGTCCTCAAAATGCAGCTCATGCAATCAGCTAAAAGAGGGTTTCACAGGGTAAAATAAGGACAGGCTTTGCTGAAAATACACATTAACCTATACTGATTGATCCCATCTGTTTAGGAGAAAAATGTTCTTCTGGTTTTGCATCCTTCATGGGAAAATATTGGCTTTGATTCCCCATCTTCTCTTGTATAAATAGTACATTCACGTAATAGTTCCAAATGTAACTATTTATAATGGTGACATGAATTAGGTAGAGAAATGTCAATGGCTGTTTCTTGTAACAAAAAAAGTAAAATTGCGTATCAAGTCCCTGTGACAAGCTGTGTGTGCCATCACAAACGGCACCTCCGGTAAAAAGAGAGGATGTACTGAAGTAACTTTTTAGAGCTGTGCACAAGAAGCTCCCCTTAAGATTAACAGAAATTACGTGCTTAAGCTATCATAAATGCTGCTGAGATTTCTTTCTGCATTATAAGGCAAAAGCCATTGATTTCTACTAAAAAATAAAACTCCACAGTCAAAAGAAGTGGATGCAGAATGTGTTCCTATGTTGTCAACAATCACAGATTGTGAGCACCAAAACATTCACAGCTAAAGAGAAAGGAAAAACTAGCTTTTGCAAGCATGGCTGTAACACCTTTTACTCACAGTTTACTATCATTTACAATTTAGTTAGTGCTGTAACTAAATTCCCAGCCTTCAAGTAACATCTAAGTCCTCATCAGGCCTTCACAGTTCTTTAGATATAGATACAGAACTAAACTACAGAAAATAATCATACATCAGCAATAAATTGTGAAGGCTTTTTATGAATAACCAGCCTCTCAAATTAAGCCTGTTTCTTGAAAACAACCTAAAAAGTGCAAGGTGAAAATCACATTTAAAGGCTCTGTTGCATAAGATGTATAATCTTACATTTCCCTTTTCAAAACCAATTTGTAATAGTTTTCATCACAGACGTAACTGAAGATGTAACAAAATTATCTATGCTTTTAATTTTCTAAAAATTCCTGACTTCAACAATGTTATCCACAATTTTTATTGATGGGAATTTGAGCAAAATCTGCTTTCTCTGGGGAAGGTAGGAAGTCTGCCAGAGATACCGAGGAGCAAGAATCAAGGTCTGCCATTTTAGCCTGGTGGAATTTAAACTCACACTTTCCTTTCTTCACTGGCTGTTTCTTGGGTTTGTGGACAGTTTTGGAATGCAGCTTTGCCTCCTGAAGATTAACTGTGCTGCTGTGACTGACAGCTTCTTTGATAACCTTGTAATCTAAAGGGAGAGAATGATTGGTGTGGCACACTGGCATGATATGTTCTCAGAATCCTTCTGCTGAAAAAGTATACAACTATATTTTTGGTTGCTATTGTTATGTGATGTTATTGCTTAGTTGTTATCTGTTCTTTTGTTCTGTAAAAAGGGGCAAACCTGCAACACCTGTCCCAGGTGAATAAGCATTTTTGACATTAAAGCCAAGAATAATTAGGAATAAATTGCAGTGCCACACAAAACACTAATTTTTATGCTTTTGTTATTAGTTTTCTTTATTTGATGATTAATTTACCAACTCTGTGGTTACAACCATGACATAATTGGAGTCAGAAATGTAGACCTGAGGATGTCCGGTTGATCTTTATCATTGATTTTGTACTTTTAAACATAAACAGGTTTATAATATTACAAAGACAAAGGTGTCATTGAAGTTGTTCTGATATGTAAGTTTCTGGATTTATATGCAAAACTATAGAAGAGTTAAGATTACTCAATGTACGCCTCTGAAATGTGCAAATCCAAGTCATAATCATTCTGAATGGGTCTTCCTGTTGTACAACATGGCAACAAACAACAATGGACAAAAAAATCTAAAAAAGGCAGATAATGTTATTTAACAGGAATTAACAAGTGGTGAGGCACTGGAACAAGTTCCCCAGAGAAGTTCTTGTGCCCATCCTTGGAAGAGTTCAAGTCCAGGCTGGAGGAAGCCCTGAGTATCCTGGTCTAGTGGAATGTCTGCCCATGGCAGGGAGATTGGAATGAGATGATCATTAAGGTCCCTTTCAACCCAAACCATTTTATGACTCTATGATCAGTTAAAGAGAATTTTCATTCCATTATTTTTTTGTGGTTTTTCCACTAATTCATGTATGAGACTTTCCTCAGCTGTAAATGTGTCTGCACAAAATACAATGTAACTATAACAAATTTACCACAAATTATAGAGATTGCCTTGTTCAATGATGTTATATGTTAATAACAATCACATTTTAATTCAAAACTTTCTATCCACATATGATGTCATCTCGTCTTTCTGCATATAAGTTAATACTGTCACAACATAACAGCAAACATAAGTAAAAGGAATAAATTCATCTTCCTAACTGTCCTTGCAATATTCTGTAGTCCTGCCCTCTTTGTTATGTGCAGACATGGCAGGAAAGAAATCCATATGTTACTTAGGAAATGAGACATTACATTCCATCTTCAGTCCTAGTAAAATTCCCATTATGCAGGTCAAGTCATTTGCTTGCATGCCTTGTCTAGCTCGGTTCAATTAAATCATAATTTTGTACGTTTTTAAAATCTGGGTTAAAAATCATGCTACTACAACATAATAAATTGCCATTGTTTAGATAGCATAACCTCAGCAATTCTGTTCCAGTCACACAGTGTCTAGTAATAAAGCCCTAGACTTCCCATGTAACTCAAAAATTTGCCAATTTCACACTTGATTTTCCACCTGCTCTGATCTGCAGTTTTCATGCATCCTGTTCATATTTATAATTTTTTCAGAATTATTTTTGATCAAACCATTAAGAATCAGTCTTTAAAAAGTTCCTTGATGTAATGTTATAACCCTGAAGCCAGATTCTAACGTTTCTGAGTTTGTCTTTCTTTAGACAAGTGGTTGCCAGCTATTTCCATGCTATAAAAAAGTTTGAAATCTTGTTTAGCTGTAAAGAACTTCGCTTCTGACAACACTACACTCTGTACCAGTGGACATGCAGCATTACTGAAAATACATGTCCTAGGAGCTCTTTTTTATGTTGAAACACAGAGACCTGCGCTAGGAATCCTTGTGCTTTCCACTCTGCTCTACTCTGCTATAAATTCTAGCAGAGAAACTAAAAGATAAGGAGGCTAGATTTTAAGCTAAACATACATTTATATTGTCAAAGAACTTGGTACCTTGGCTCTGTCTCAGAAACACATTCATTTAATTGTCTTGGAGTTTCTTATGGAGTGAACCAACTAGTGCTTCCTGAGATGAAACTTAGGTGTGTTTCAGACAGTATTTCACCCCAGAGCCACTTGACTGGTAATTTTAATACCTTCCTTACTATTTCAGTGACTTTTGGAACTTCAAATGGTTGTATATGCCCTTGTGCATCTCCAGAAATTGCATAAGCTGATCTTAGTTTCAAAGTATATATACAAAAAAGGCTCTCAGAGGATTTCAGACATTTTGGAATAGATAAAATACACAAGCTAATAATTGTTTCTTATGCACCAAGAGATACAACATATGGTGCAAAGCAGACTTCTGCCTTCATTGCTAACTTTGACTGCAGCAATGCTTTGGACACAGTCACAGCATCTATGATCATACTTTTGACCAGAGTGTCCTTGTACACAAACTAAAGAGAGTTGGACTGGGTAGATAACCTATGAGTTGGGTTGAACAATGACTGAACACAGGCCTCAAAGTGTTGTGATTATCAGGAAGAAGTCTAACTTGCAATTGATTACTAGTAGGGCTCCCTAAGGGCAGTGTCTAGGGATAGTACTGTTTAGTGACTGGGTCATGCACGACCCTGTTTGCAGAGGACACAAAACTGATGTGGAAAGTGATCAATACACTGGCAGGAAAAATGCTGTTCAGAAAGACTGTCTGCACATGGCAAAAACTGACTGCCAGTAACCTCATGATCTCAACAAAGGCAAATGCAGAGTACTGCACCTGTGGTGACATAAACTCATGGAAGAGAACTGGTCAGAAAGGGGGTTCCATTTTGCAGCAAAGGAATTGGGAGTCTTGCCAAAGAGGATGAACTAGAATCAAGTGCTCCCTTTCAGCAAAGGCAATCTGCACAGAGGACAGCATTAGCAGAGGTGAAGCCAGAAGGTTGAGGCTCATTCTTTCATTCTATTCACACTTACAGGATGAGGTTTGGATACTGTGTCTTTTCCTCAGGACTGCTCTCAATTTTCAGCTCAGACTCCACTTGTGATTGGGATTGCCCCAGGCAGGTTCAGAACCTTGCACTTGGCTTTGTTGAACTTCACAAGCCACTCACAGACCCACTCCTCAAGCCTGTCCAGGTCCCACTGGATGACATCTCTTCCTTCCAGTCCGTTGACTTCACAGCTTGGTGTCATCAGCAAACTTGGTGAGGGTGCCCTTGATCCCTTTGTCTATGTCACCAACAAAGATGCCAAATAGTGCTGGCCAATTACATCTTCCAGCAACAAAGGAGTCAAGACTTTGTGGGATTACCAGGAAGACACCAGAGTCGGTGGGACTGATGAGGCAAAAAGTGGAAGATTTCACACAACCATACTGAGCTGGCAAATGAAAAATGTAGGAAATAATAGGCCTTAGCAGTCATCAGTGAAGATGACATGAGAAGGAAACTAGAACTTTTTGCAATCAGTATATTACCTTGCATTTTTTACAGAATAAATACAAAAAACTGCTTTGAAAAATGCCCCTATTAAAGTTATAATTCAAAGTCAGACTATAAAGGCTTGTAGCGGAGAGAAAATTATGTCTGAGTTAGAATTATGATAGTTTTTATGTATTAAAATTAAGCTATATTTTAATTATTTTTATTCTTATAAAGATGCTGGGAAAGTTTAAATATTTCAGGGAATAGAAACAAGACCCAAACAGGCTCCCTAGGTGCTTCCAATTTAGTTTTCATGATATCTAAAATTAGCCTCTGGGGTGGATCAATGGATACAGTCAGACTTCAGGATCTCCAAAAGGCACATGATGAAAGAGCAAACAGCACAAAACATTCTCATGGCACAGAGTCCAGGACTGAAGTGTTTATGCCAGACAGCTACAGGAGAACCATGGCTGGACTTCCTTTCTGGCAGAAGACATCTCATGTCATGACTCACTGTTTTTGAAATACTGAAGTTCTAAGACTGACTGGCCACTTCTTATTAAATACTCAAGTGTTGCAGAGGAATATAATTCTCTCTTGGGAATAACACCATGGATTATTATGTATTTTTCATATAATGCTACCCCACATGGGTTTTGCAGATGCTCAAAAAGAAATCTTTGGGATTTTTTTTTTCTTTCAAATAAATCCTAAATAATTTAAAAGTAAGTTAAATGAAGCTAGAAATAAATTTTATATATGCCCTATTTTTAGTACATTTCTTCAGGAAAACATTTATCTGCCATAGAAGAAGGAATCACTGGGATTATTGTACTCTTCTTTGAAACAGAAGGAAAAAATTTTAGCTTCTGCCTGAAGGACACAATTTCTTCATACAAAAAGGAAAAAAAAAACAAAATTCAAACTTTCTCAGTACATCTCAACTTCTGCTATTGTGACAAACAGATTTGATTTTTCTAAATTGTGTTTCTACATATTAGACATTCTTGGATTTTGTTAGGGTTTGCTGACTGAGGAATTGGGTCTACAATTAGTCTTCATTACTAAAAATATTGCTAATGTGCTTCATCTTTCAACCTATGTATTTTAGCACACTGAAGTCAAAGAGTTGTGTTGGGAATGGTTGTACCTTTGCACCCTTTCCCACTCTGCGGCCTCGGGTTTATGTTTGTGAATTCCAGGTCACTTACTGCAACTTAATCATCTACGGTTAAAATATTTGCCTGTTTCTTGACAATTTTTTTGCCTAGGCCACTCTTCCAAACAAGTCCCTAGAATAATTCAAAATTTAGCTGGAGTGAGGGACATATTTCAATCGATCTAATTACTAGTAAACACACAGATTGAATGTAACCATCCTATATCTTTGACCTCAGGAAAGTTTATTAGCATTTACTCAAAAAGTATTAGTCTTGCAGTCAGAAAATGAATACCTACAAATTTAGTCTGGAATGTAGTCAGTTGGTTAGGGGAAGAAAAAAAAAAGCAAACTAAGACCACACCACAAAACAAGCTAACAAATAAACAAAAAATATCTCCTTTCCAAGGTGTTTATAGCTGGGGTAGAGTACTTCTCTTCCTTGTTTAAATAATGATAATGGATAAGTGTAGTTAAATACATGAGAAATACTGCAGACCTACCCTCACATTAATGGATGCTGAAAAGGTTTTACAGAGGGAGAACAGCACAAAATCACAATTGCACTCTCTGCACTCTCACAGTTAGAAGGACTGGTTGTTTCATTCCCATGAAAACCCTAGATTTACAACAGTCCTTCATACATAATTTTTATGATATTTCAACCTGCTGAATTATCAGCCTTGCAAATAGCACATATTTTAAATAAAGTCTCCCTGTAGGTTTTGGGCTCAGTGTCTGAGAGTCTGAGAGTCCCTAATACTCCCTCTGAACTTCACCTAAATAGCAGCCTTCCCATACTGGCAAAGCACAATCCAGATGCTGAGAATTTTGGGTATGAGTCACTCAAAAAATATGTTGGATCTGCAATTAATTTTTTACTAGCTTCAGTCGATGAAGCGGTCTTCTATAGCATCCAAGACCTTTCCACTACTCTGTCTTAGAACTGCAAGTTTGAGAAAGCAGAGAAGTGCTTTTAATTAGAAAGCTTTCACAAGGCTTTTAAATACTTGAGAACAATGTGAGACCCCCAAATGTACTGAAAGGTCTAGAGTTTGACAAATGTTAATGCCTTTTATATATTCACGCACTTAATTTGCAAATGAGCAATATTGATTGAAAGTGTTTCTTTAATGACAATGCCAGGCAGTGGAGTAGAGGTGACATGTAAATTGTCTTTTCTTTACTTGATCTGAAAATGGATTTTGCCATTATGAGCCATTGTTTCTATTCAGTAGGCAGTTCACAGTTGAATGCATTAAGAACTGAGTTATCACAGAATAATGGTGACATGAACATGTTTCACCTTCATAAGATTGTGCATTTAAGATTTTTTTTTCTGAATAAATTGTATTGATTTAATATATCTCACAAATGTTCTAACTTTAAACGATTCATATAGTCAGTACTTCCATGATGTACTGAAACTTAACTGAAAGCTTTTTGCTGTTAAAATTATAGAAATGACCTTTGCTTTCATAGACCTTAGCTTTTGAGTGCTTATCATAAGGTACAGAAGGTATTTAACAGGTAGAATTGAATTTGACTGGTTTACTCTTAATAGTTCTACAAATCAATTGGCATTTTGACCTTTTTTTCTTATTTATTTCTGTCTAATTTAATTTGCTGGAGGTTCTGTTGGTTTTGTTTTGTGGGGCTTTTTAATCTAAGACTAGGGACCAAACTATATAATTTCTTGTAGAGAGTTAATTTTCATGTCACAAGAAAACTTATGGATCAATTAACTCACAATCATAAGTTATAAGTGCAAGGAAATGCTGCTTCTAATGGAACAATACTTGTTAACATATATTTCTGTGTGTCCCTATTTTTTGAAGATTTTCTTAGTGAAAGACTTAATATGTTCTAAGTGTTGTCAGTCTGTTGGCAAAATGCTTTGCACCCCTACTTGAAACACACTAAAATTAATTACTTGGTCTCAATTGTCAAAATCTCCTCTCAGGCCTGCCAGGTTAAAGCCATCAGGTATTGTTATAGTCTGCCCAGAAGAAAAGAACATCCAACCATGGAGATACTTAAAACAAGGTCACAAGCCATGTATTGGATCAGTCCTCATCACACTTCAGGCTTCCAGAAAAAATACTATTCTAATTCCTCCAGAGAAACCCTCATCAGCAGGGTTAATGCTTTAAGTTAATGACACAGCAAGAGTAGTTCCAAAAGTTTCTTTGGAAATTAATAGCCAAACCTTCCTGATGAATTTTTCTTCCTATTTTCATCATAATTCCCCTCAGAATTAGAGTAATATCCATAATGTAGACCAAACTGACAAGCACCAACAAGAGAACTGAGAGTTTACAACAAATTTTAAAAGATTTATCCATAAAATGTGAAGATGCAAGTTGAAGAGGTTAAAAAAATGAAGGGTTGGGGATATGACAGGCAGAAAGGGTAAGGAACATGAAACCGCAATAGTTGATAAATAATAGTCATCCAGCTAGAAAGGAAGAATATGAAGAATTGAATGGAAACTGCTTAATGTTATCATCTTTGCATTCTAATCTTAGTAGCTGCAGAACTCAGAGTAACAGCACACTTCCCTGTCTCTACTATCATCACTCTTTCAATGTACTTTCTGCTTGGTTTTTACTCTTTCATTCAAAAACTTGGCCCCTGACTGGGTGATTTGGCTTTGTCTCACTTAATATGACCCTCTACCTTTTTTCATCTTTTCCCAGGGACCAGATATGTCAGTATGTATGGCCATAAAGGAGTAAGAACATAAAGTTACTGGGTTTTCCCTACCTGCTTGTTCTAAATTTAGTATGCACATGAGTGTGAACTATCTGAAACACCACTCTCAGTATTGTCTGGATCCTTAATGGTATTCATAGAATATACAAGGTGAGATTTACTCTTCAATAACTGAAGTTACTGTTCAAATAGCTTCAATATTAAAAATTCTAGCATGCACCTCACTCTTTCTTTACTCCATTCCCTTTTTGTTTTGATAGATGACATGTATCAAACACACTCCCAGGTTATATCTCCACATACTTGAAATGTAATCACATTAGAAGGAGATTTACTTTCCTGGTGCCTTTACTGCTAATCTCAGATTATCATGCACAGAGAAATAAAAGAAAGCAACATTAGTATTTGTACCTATCTGAGTAATATCTGCCACAGGAAGCCATATAACAGTCTTATTGATACAATAGGTGACATACTGGCCTCAAAGGTATTTCACTTAATATGCTTAACAATAAGCATTTACTTGCAAGAGCAGGGCTCATTAAAATATGTTTAAAGACTCAAATCCTAACTAAGAAGAGGAAGATAGCATGGTGTTACGAGAAGAGAAATACTAAAATTTATTTATAACTCCAGAGACTTAGTACTGTGCACTTGTTATTGCCATGTTTGCACTTGTCTTCAGCTAATAAGGTCACCTTAAAGAGCAGAATGGATGTCTTTCACTCACTGGCATACATATACTGGGATGCAGTGTAGATATAAACCACATCCACACTTCCAAATTAAACAACCCTGCATTTGGTGTCTTGCCCATCCTCCAGGCCTTGTGCTAACTCCCCCACTTTGTACCAAAGGACAAACTGGGTAATGCCAACTTGCCCCAATCCTGCCCATGGTAAGGACTGTTCAAATAATTTAGTTGTCCAGATGTGGGTATTTCACTGCTCATGCAGAGTACTAGTTTAATTAATTAATAAGATAGCTATGGATTTAACATAAATTTGGAACATCATCAGTAAAAAAACCATTTTTCTGTCCAGATTCCCTGAGCTTCTCATAGTAAATCAAGAAATAATTTCTGTGTGTTGTGCATCTTATCTGGAAATAGACTTACTAATGTGTTAAATAGATCAAGTTCTAAAATGTCTTCTTTGAGTAAAAAGGGAGATGAAGTTGGGTGTCAGAAAGTCAAAGTATACACAACAGATTTCTAAACTGCAGTGGAATTAATCGTATTCTGAATATATGATATCACCCACACTCCAGTTCATTCAGAGTCAGAAAGAAACTGTATGAGATCATGAACATTTTTTTGCTAATTCTGGGAAGTCTGAAGGAAGCTTTGCTTATCTGCATTGTTTAATGTATTTAAACATGCTGAATTTAGATAAGCTGTCTGTTGGGAATAAATCAATGCGAAAGCTATAATTTTATTCTATCACATGTGATGGAATTAAATAAAATGGCAAAAAAGCTCAGAAAAAAAAGCATTGCTATACTTTAGGAGGTTCCTGTCAATGATTTGTAAGGTAATCCCTTCTATTCCCAGTGACCAGGGTATAACACATTTGCAGTGACATGTCACTGTCAAAAGAGTAGTTTATAGTCTCCTATTTCAGTGAAAACCATTCTACAGCCTGTAACTGCTGTAACTATACCAACAAAATGTTTCTATAGCAATTTGTTGACTATATTCCCAAATGTTATATCAACAGCACTTAAATAAACTTCAGAGAGAAAATCAGAATTTTATTTGGTGTCCATAGGTATATTCACTGAGATATCCATACTGTATATTGAGTACACAGAGCTATTTTTCTCAAATTCTGCTTTACTCTCAGGAAAAAAGATGGATAGGGTGCCTACAGTGGATTGCATGAGCAAAATTAGGATCACAGGAAATGAAATACATCTCTCATGCTAAATGGATTATGAAAAAATAGGCATAGGACTCAATGAATTGGAAAAATATTTTGTCCACGTTTTGCTCATATGACTTCCAAGTTAAATAAAGCAGTCAAGAGACCAGGTAAACATTACATAAGCAATTTCAAATGTTATTTTCCTGCTTCTTAGGGAGATATAAATTTTAGCTAAAAACTCATAGTAGTTTTTGTAGCCCAAATTTTCATCGGGAAAAGAAACAAAGAGAGGAAGAGCAAGGAGTGAAGCAGTCAGAAGTGCATAAATATCAGTTTTATAGATTTCAACAGAAATATAGTGAGATGTCTTTTTCTATTCAGATTTTGATGCAGCCTTTAATTACAGGTTCACATAGAGTTTTTTTCTTTACTGTTGCTGTCAGGGCAGAGAATGGCAACTGTCCATGTAATGAGCAACTATTCAATTGCTGTTGTCTCGTTTATGCCCAATGAGTGGTTCAACAGATTACTTACTGCATGTTATTTAAACATGCTCTGAATACAGAGTTATTAATTTCCTGTGGCTTTTTTTTTTCCTGGTACTTCTCAGTGTATCTCACTCAGTATCTGAGTGTTCTTCTTAGACTAATGACTACTTCCACAACCATTTGATGAAATTATCATCCCCATTTCACAGATTGAGAACTGAGGCACACAGATAGAAACGTCCAAAGTGCCCACTAATTTTCTCATTCAATCAAAAACATACAGAACCTGATTTTTTGAAGTACTAAGAATTACACAGCAGTTCAGATGTTCAAAGCAGAATCCCACAATCATGACAGCTGTGAGTGTACACAATTTCTGCAAATCAGACCCTAGAGCTTCAACAGAGGAAGTTAGAAAATAAGGATGACACAATTATGTGTGTCTACATCACAGGTTGCAGATATTTCAGAGATATCTGGGGCAGTAATGAACAATTTGGATACAACAAGCAACATAGTGGTGCTTATACAACATTCTAAATTAACTATTTAGCTCTGAGAAGTAGGATATTTCAAGTCTGCTGCATCATTTTGCTTTCCTCCCAAGACCTTCTCACCCAGCTCATGGCCTCCTGCTTCACTCACTGTTCACCTGACTTCTTCTGCAGCAAATGACTCCAGAGGGCTTGTGACAATGACAAGGAGGGCTTTTTGTAATTGCACAGTCCTGGGCTATTCCCTGAGGGGCCTCTTTACCCTTCCAACAATGCTCAGTCGAAAAAAACTAGTTAGTAATTATGTAACTCTATCAAAAAAGTCTAATCACTAAGAAGATGAATTAAAATAGCACTGCCATTTTTTGACTGCTTCATGGGCAGCAATCCTGAGTAAAAATACTCTGGTTTAAAAAATAAAAATAAAAACATTCCCTTTTTCTAGTGGAAAAAACCAAACCAAACAAAATTGGCTGCATGAACACCTCTGGGTAATTTTAGCCCAAGTGTTTCAAGCTTGGCAAAATTATCTGCAACTGGAATGAAGCCCAACATATAGCAGTCTTGAAATTCAATATTTAATGCTAATTATTTTTAATTAATAAAAATTAAGTAATATTTAAATTTCATTTTTAAGTTTTAGAACTGTATTTAGTAATTTGATTAGACATAGCCCTTTGATATGGACTAATGCTTATTGAGATGGAGCAATCATCATTGCAAACTAAGGATATGAACAACAGTTCCTTTCATCCAGTTAAACATATGTAATTGCTTGATTAATTATGGTCTAAAGAGTAACGTGTAATAAATATGGGGCCTACTTAAATATATTTGGATGAAAATATTCTGAACAGAGCATAATTCAGAATGAAAAAAATTACTATTTTTTGTTTTTCACCTAGAATTTGTATTACAAAAATACAGAAATCATTAGAAAATAACAATCTTCAGTGCTTTATTTTTAATTCTTATTTATCTTAGAGTCTCACGACATATTAACATGCAGTTTTCAATCTTGTTTCTTTTATCAATCTTAAATCAGGAAACTGGCAAATGTGCAAATTCATGAATTTTAAACAGGAGATAGAATAGGAATTTAGCTAAAGTACTGGCCTTCTTATTGTTTGAAATTCATCAGGTATCTGTTCCAGAGCAGTTTTAGATAGGAAGATCATATGGATTATCTAACTCTAGAGAACATTAATAAAATGCAAAATAATAATAAAAAAATCAGCACTTAATAGCACTGTTTGGGTCCATTAAATACTTCAAATGCATGTTAAAATATTGTTAATTGTCACAACAAATGGAAACAACAACAGATGAACACATTTTCAAGGAGGAAAGAAGTGAAAGGAAATACTACAGCTAACAGAAACCTATTTATATTAAAATCTACTCCACTCAAAAGCAGATTAGATTTCGGGTAGAACTCAACCCAGGTAATTCAGACACCTGACTGGCATGCAGTCTTACAAAACTCCTAGTTGCCTGTCTTGAAGTTGAGTTGGGTTTGATGTTCCAGTCTCCCTATCATACTCTCAACAGATGGAGAAAGGAGCTGCTGAAAGAAGGGGGAATCTCCCACCCCATTTGTGTTCTTTCCCATTTCTGTATATATACATCCACTCCTTCTTGTGAAAAACAATGGAACCAATAGGAAATATTAGGTTCTTTGTGTTTGGGTTGTTTGAGAATGGTATTTTTTTGCCTCTCAGTCAAATTCCAGATTAGATAATAGTAATTAAAAATAGAGCCATTTGCCCAAGCAACAGGCTTCAACTGCAGAAAACCAAATCCACATCATTCAGTGCAGCCATAGTCATGAAATGTCTCTGCCACAGTGCCAGTGTCTGTGCCAGGCCTTTCCTTGAAATTGGATCCCTGTCCAAACAACCAGCCCACTGAGTGTGCAGCCTACATCTGGGCTCACTCTCTTCTCTGGAAGTGGTATGGCTGGCAGGTTAACTAACTACACCCCAGCACAGGCCAAGTTTTGCTGAAAACCCTACTCATTTAAGGAATGTGACTACAAGGTTTAGCACTGCAGTGCAGCAGGTAGGCTGTGTTATTTTCTGGGTTTTGAGTAGATTTCACAACTGTAATTCACAGTTTTTCAGCGTTCAGGAGACACCACATTTGTTTGCAATAAGAAACACTTATTAATAAACAAAATGGTGTTTGAGAAATTACAAGCAGGATTATAAAACGTAGTCAAAAAAAACCAAATATCTGATGCCAGAAAAAAAGGTCCAGAGAATGTACCTAAAGATGCCTCCTGATATTTACAACTCCTTTGTGCTTCCTGTAGCCTTCCTGGCAATTCTGTTTTGACTCTGCCAGAACTCATGAGGTAAAGTAGTGTAAAATAGGCAGTATTCAATTTCTCGTATTTTGCACCTGGGACTTAAGGGAGCAAACAGACAGAAACTCTGCTGGGGTTATGGATGGGCCTCAAGTGGCTGTCTGGATCCAGAGAGTGAAGGGGAAGTTTTATTATCTGGAAAGGACACCGAGAAATTGGAGATATTCTGTGAAGAAAATTAGAAAGAAGGCATTAAAGCATATTAAAAGAGAGGTTATAATCTGAGTTTTAGAAAGACTGGTATACCTGGAGGAGCAGGGTATGTGTCAGAGAAAAGATGAACTCTTCATCTCTTTACACCCATGTGTGTGCACTGTCATTAGTATTCCCTGTCTCCCCAAAAAAGCCCAACAAACAAACAACAAAACCCACCAACACCCAACCAACACAGCTTTAAATGGGAATATACTAACTGCAAATTCAGTCCCTGAGAGTGATTACTCTGTAGAGCAGAGTTTCTTTATGAATTAAACCTTCCTGGCTCAATGCTATAGAAAATTACACTCAGATGTGGCGAATCTTCTGGAAACTGCTTTCCACCCACTGTTTATGACACTGCGAAAATGCTGAGGAAGCACTCCCTTAAAACTGGTATGTCTCTGAGTTCATCTTTGGCATGCAGCAGTGCTGAAACAAATTCATTCACAGATATTAAATATACTGAGATAAGGAATATATGAAGTGCACTGTAAGCAGTATTAATCAGATAGAAGAAACTAAAAGTAGATGTTTAAAGAGGTGGCACAAGGCTGGACCAATACTCTAAGAGGGAAGAAAATATAAATTAAGATTTTAAAAAACCACCACACTTAGCACCATTTATCTGACCAAAATTGAAAGTTACGTACTCCCAAGTTGTTCATGCACTTCTGGAAATTCTACTCCAGTGTGTCTGTGTACATGTTAATATTCAAATAAATAGAATTTTTATCAGATCGAAGTCAACAACCAAAAAAACAAAAACAAACAATAATTAGAACTGAGCTTTTTCCTAATCTCAAAAGATTGCTTTTGTGTGTGTTTTTTTTTTTTTTTTGTAGATACCAGCCATATACTTTCTGTAATACAAATCAGTTTTAATTCACTTCAAATTCCTTGGGACATTTCAACTTCTTTTGTCATTCACATGCTTGGAAAAAAAAAGGTCCTAATCATCTGCAGCTGACAAAAACAAAGCCACATTTTAAATTAAAACGCAAAATGGAAGTATATAAGAATAAATTAATCTCTACTCTAAAATTAGTTAAAAGTCCTGTAGTGGAATTACAGCAGGATGGACATTACAGATGTCAACAGTATCAGGGTTTGAAGTCTCAGCTCCACCTTTCCTTTATTTCTTTAATCTGTAGAAGTCTTCCCCCATACAATCTGTGCTGCAGCTAAAAAAAGCAGCATGTTCTTGCAAGCCATAGTTTGAGTCGACAGCTGTTTATTGAGCCGCACAGTTTTTCTACAAAAAGCATCCATGGCATGAACTTTAAGAGATTTCTCAAAATTTTGAAATCTCTTAAGAAAAATTCCCTTTAACTTTTTTCTCACCCATCCTCCCCCTTGCTCTACTTACAGACCATTGATCTCCTGTGCTGAGTTCAGCACTAGGACCTTTGAAGTGAAATGCAACAGGTGTCAAATTCTTGGGGTGTGTCTGGCCAACTACTATTCTAGTGTCAGAAAATCATCCCACTCTGAAATGGAAGAAAGAAGAATTAACCACTTGCTGGCATTACTTCAAAAATTAGTTCAGAAGACCTCTTATGAGGTTAGGTAAGTTGGCACCAATTTTTTTATTTATATTCTTGCTTCATGTATCTTCAAATATTTTCAAGTCCATCCCAATAGCAAAGCATTGCCAATGAAATCTCATGGATATATGGAGCTCATAAAGATACTGAATTTTCTTCTGTTGAGGTGTGCTAAGAAAACCTGGCATTGGCTCTGTTTTTTGATGCCATAATTTGCCATCTCTTCAGCACCAGTTGGATTAGGAAAAATACCTTTGATTACAAATGAAAAATATTTAGTAACTACTTTGTTTTCCACTTATTGTTCTCCAAGCATTACTGAAAAACCTTGCTGTAGGAGACCTATCTTCATTGATTGTTCTGTATCAGATATTGAGCCATGGAAAGTCTATTGATAAACCCATCAAAACCATTTGGAAATAAGGCACATATAGTTGATTTTGAATAGCAATTTGTCAAGCACATTATGTACTTATTTTAATATGTCAGACTGTGTTCTGTTAAATGTGAAATGCTTAGTGTTGTTGATACAGGGGCTATAATATTAAATAATGGATTTCAGTGAAAATCCTTTTTTTCTGATTGTATAGCTACTGGTATTGTAAATGATTTTATGCATGCTCCAGTTTTGTAGCTTTATAAAGCACTGCTTTTGTATGCACTCCTACACATATACCCACATGCACAGCCAACACTGACCCTTGTAGCTATGAATATTTGGCATGGAGATGTTTAATGACTGCATTATTCATTTTTTTATAAACTAGAAAGCTCATTTCGATAAACATCTAATTCAAAAATTTAACACAATTGGTTTTGTTCTCCAGAGAAATAAAATCAAAAACGTTAAAATTTATCTCTTTTTTTTCTTCCATTAAAAAAAAAAAAACATAATGCAAAACCCCCAAATTTACAAACTCAACCATAAACCCAATCCTGAAAACAGAAAGAGCTGTCTTGGTCATACTTACAGCTCACTTACTGGGCTTTTAACCAGCTGTAAAATACCCTGAACAAAAGCTTATTGCAAATTGATAATGTTATAACATTCTTAAGTCAAAGATGTCCTCATGAGCACATAAGAAGGCAGTAAGGCAAGAACAAGCTATTCTATTGAATCAAATTGGACTGATGATCCACATATGATATGTCTTTTACAACAGATCATTCCTGGTATTTAATAATGTAACATCAAATTCGTGGTAAAAACAGGAAAAAAAGTTAAGTGGATCTATACCAACATTTATAAGTACAGATAATATAAAATTGTCTGTATATGCATGTATATGTATCTACATGTATACACAATTTTTCATGTACATATATATACATGCATATTAATATACATGTACATATATATATATATATACACATCGTGTTATGTGTGTTTCTTAATATTTCACTTTGCTATAACCACAAAGTTGCAGTTTAGGTGGCTGTACTCCAGAATTCTGGAAGGTGAGAGGTTATTACAGGAAAGCATTATAGTGTGCTCACTCTATTCTTACAATTTTTTACTAAGCATCAGTTTCTGGCTGCTGTCAGAGACAGGATGTTGGTAGATTCTGAGTCTGACCCCATGGTGCTGTACTTGCTTTCACAAGTAAATCATTTTTCTTTTTAATACCTGAAAGTAAGATCCTGACCTATAATAAAAAATATATATTACTCAGTGCATGTGCTCTTCAAGGGCTGTCTCAGCATTGGACAAATGTTTCATAGCGGTGCCTTATACTTCAGATCTTGAAAACAAACCCTTGCTTATGTAGATCTTCAAAAAGGGATGATCCCTCTTCCTTCATGGTTTTAACTCTACGTGACATTCATTCAGCCAGGTATTGGGAACAGTTAAAAGTTATTTCAAGCATCTATGGAACTTGCCCTTTCTTCTCCACTGATGTCCTTGTCACAGGAACATATTCTCACAGGATCATGACATGCCATTACTCTTTCAACAAAACAGACTTTCAGCAAAAGCTCCTTCATTTTCCAGCTTCAGATAAATTTTGCTTTGACACTTTGTCCATAAAAGGCTCATAATTTTTTATTTTGGATGCTAATAAAATAACTTGTTGGCCTCAACTGGCATTGTCCATAATTTAAAATAGTTAATTCTATATTTCTGACACAATTCAGCATAATTGGCCACCATCTTTCTAGAGTGCTATTTTTCCATTCTCTTTATTTTCTTTTTCATTTTAATTTTTCTTTTTAAACTCCTCTGTCAATAAAAATGGCTATGGAATTCTCTGAGTAAAATTCATGTTTGGGTTAAGAATTTTTAAAAATTCCCTTAGTTCACTAATAAATTCACTGTTAATTTGATTAGTGAAAGCAAGCTTTACAAAGATGGCACTCCTTCAGCTGATCCATTTTGAGCTGAAGAATCTTTTCTACATATACAGAGATCTTTTCTATTTCAGCAAGATGATTAGCTAGAACTAAATATTTCCTACTTGTCATCTATCAGTAAAGACCTTACATATATAAATGCATAAATAAATGTCTACTATGCGTGTGCATGCAACTGTTGTGATGTTACAGACTCTTCAACAGTAATTTTTCAGATTATTCATAAGCATTCTGGTTCACAAAGATGAACAAAATTTGAGGTAGAACTTAAACAAATTTTATACACAGGACTTTTCATCCTCTGACTAAATTCAAGCTCTGTGTTAGAGACTGCATACTTATTAGTATGCAGTATACTTTGCTCTTTTCTTTCTAAGCCTGAGTCAACACAGTCATGCTGCCTTCAGTCAGTGCTGCAAACATTTCTTATTTCATAAAGAGACCTTTTAAATTTTAAGTAACTTGCATATTCTTGAAAGCTAGCAAGATGAGTGGTAATTACCACGTAGAATTGCAGACATTAGTAGGAGACACTGGTCTTTACTCCTGCTGATACATGCTAATTAAAAAAAAAAAAGGAGAAGTGACATTGTTAACAGTAATCTTGAACTCTGTGTGGATATAACATGACATTACTGGGTCTCCATTGTTAAACTTGAATAGCATGTTGTAGCAGTAAAGGCAGCAATGCCTAAGTTAAATAAAAGAAGGGGATACTTTTAGAATAACCTTGCTGGATTTTTATCTCTGTCTTCAATACTTCTGCATGAGTAGACTCAGTTCCACTCTAGCTAGTCACACTTGTGTCCAAGATAAAGATTACTTTTTCCCTTTCATGACAGAATCACAAAGAATAGCTGAGCTTGGAAAGAGCTCTGGAGACTGTCAAGTTCAGCTCAAAGCTGGGCTTGTTAATCAGCCAGATTTTAATATTATGGAGGCCATGTTAATTTCATATTAGAATGCAGTACCCAACCAAGGTGAATTACTCACAAAATTGTAAGTAAGTAATTTAAACCCTGTTGCTTCTATTAATCATGTTTGTCATCTCATCTTTCATATGCCCATGTTGGCCACTCTTCTTATCACTTTTGTGTCCAGTACCTGTCCATTTTATGTTGCCTTGAAATACATGTATATCCCATTTTATAATTTCAAATATTGTTGTAGACATTTTTTTTACTTCTTAGTGATATGTAATTAGTGAAACTAAAATTATATTTCAGGATTAGGTTTCCAACTTGGATAACTTAAAAATGCTCATTTTTTAAAGAAAGTTTCCATTTGCATATGCAGATTTAGCAGCATTTCTAAAGAGGGCCCTGTTTGCTCCACAGTACCACCCAGAGCAGAGTGCAAGCTCTAAATCCTGTGACACACCTCTGCAGCTCTGGCTTGCCATGGAAACCTCAGACAGCATCCTCATGAGGGAAACTGAGTAACTGGAAAGGTGATAAAGCATTGCAACTTGCTTTTGCCTTATCTTATTTTCATATCAGAGGGTCATCATTTTCCCACTTCCCTAACAATAATATCTACAAAATACCTGGAAGGAAGAAAAAAATCAGATCTTGCATCCAACTGCAAGCTTCCCAAAAGAAATTTTAGCCATTAAAAAAAAATGAAAAAAGAAGATAAGAGATTGTAGACCTTTCCCTCTTTGTAATTTCTGCTGTTTTTGAGTTATGTATTGTTAATTTTTCTTGTATTTGCCAGAACATACTGAAATTTCTTTTTTAAGAAGGTGTTGCTGCTTATTTTCTCATATCAGATTGATAAGGACTAAATTTAAATAACCAGTCTCACTGTTGTCTGAAAATGCATAGAGATATTTCTCACAGAAAGTCTAATCTTTTTCAGGCTGAAGAAATACCAAAAGTCTCAGCTGTGGTCTCTGGGTCACGTCTAGCTTAGTTCCACCATGACCTTAAGTCATTATCACCTGGCAGATGTCTTCCGACCTATGGGAAATCGGTTTGTTTTCAAACTTCATCTCCTCTAAAATGCTGGATTTCCTATATATCCATGTCCCTCATGCAAGGCTTGACAGCTAAGCAGACAGGCTGAGAATTGAGTGAGCACAGACATTGAGCACCTCTGCTCTGCTAGAAATGGCTTCTTCACAGCAGAGGTGAAACATGGTGATAGAAGCTATGTATAAAATGCTTACTGAAAACCTGGACAGTCTTATGTCTTTGGAGAGCCAGGAGGGGCAGGTTTCTAATACTGCTATTAAAAATCACCCTAAAAATGTCACTGTATGAAAGAAATGCAAATTCAAGGCTTGAGGGGAGAACAGCCTTTCTATTTGTTTTATACCCATTTTGGAAATGTGAGGGAACTGTTTCAAATTTAAATTGCCTGATCCTAAAAAAAGCTAATAATCACCAACTGCTACTGAAGCACTTAATTCTAATTAATTCCTCATTAACAATTGGTTAGGATGCCACTCCACATATACCCAATAGGAAGAAATAAATGAGATGCACAATTGATATTCTGCACTACTGTACAGGGTACTTTTTCCATTAAGCTGTGCTCAGCATCAAGAGTGTCTCATCTAGTAGTGTCAGAAATCATATCAATGTCCTTGTGCTGATCCGAATAGATTTTTCTAATATCTTGGAAAGAAATGTTATCTCAAATCAGCATATTCTCACTTTAGAAAAGAATCAGATATTTTGAAATTATTTTAAAATCCATAAAAGTGTTATGAATTTAGGAAAATTATTCTCTAAACTGGAGGGATATTGTACCAATTCCTGTTAACTGCATTTTGTGTACAGATGGAAAACAACATGTTTTTGAGAATAAGCATTGAAGTTGCACCGTTAATTGAATAAACCTTCACTTCTGATATAATTTGGCATTCTCTTTACAGTATTGCTAGCTGCAATGATTTTACTGAGAATCTTACAGTGTATGGTGTCTTAAATCAAGCTGCAGCCACTGGAATAAAATCTGCTTTTACTCAATAAAGTAAGTTTCTCTCCCTAGGAAACAAGAATTTAGGAAGGCGATATTTGTCACAATACGTTGGGTTAGTAGCATTCTTTAACATCTGGACTGAGGTGATATTTATAGATATCTCTTTCCTTTGTTTTTGTCTCATTCCGTGGTTAACCATGGTTTTGGAAACCTTAACGTACATCACCCAATTCCATTCTACCTTGGTTCAGATTTGAATTTGGATTTCAAATTCAATTTCTCAAAAATCAGGAGGCTTGGAGTCTTCACACTGCTTGAAGTCTTGAAGCATCATCACTGTCTCATAAGAAACAGGTTATGATGGTGCTACAAGAAACATATCTGTGAATATCTGATTGTCCATATCCTAATGCATGATAGACATATATCATTGTCAGTTTATAGATTATGGATTTTATATGTAAGTGAATAAATATATAAATATTTATGCATGCATAACCTATATCTAGATACCTTGATAGCTATGGACACATATGCTTATAAATATCATATCTTATAAAATGGATGGCAAGAAGAAAAAAATCAATCTCATGCTCAGGAATACCAGTATTATTAAAAATGCTTGTTTGTTGGTTTAGTTTTGGAAACAGTTGTTTAACTCAATTACTGTTTGTATTTATCATTTGATACGGAGTTAGATTTTCTCACAATTCATCATACAATATTACTATCAAATCTTTCCATTAAATTTAATTAATCTTGCGTTTTTAGGGCTATGGACATTTTGCAAACCATCAGACTACCAGATCCATTGAAAAAAACCCATGGAAGAACATATGACATAGATAGTTTTTAAAATATCATACTTCTGACAGTGAATGCAAATTTATTCCATTCAAACATTTATTCTGGGATAGCATACTTGGAGCCTCAGAGATGTGGTGCATGCAAAAAACGTGAAAAGGTCTCATTTTCTTCATGGTTTTCCTGTCACCCTCCACAGCAAGTATATATACACCCCTTTTAAAAACTCTACTAGCAATTAATAAAAGTAGACCTTCTCACAAGTCCCATAGTAAGGACAAATTTTCTAACCAGATGGACCTTTCCAACCGCCTGGAACCACATTTTTCAAGGACTATTAATTGAGTCTGTTGTGATTAGTATATTAATACAAGGAAAAGTACTTGATGAAAAGCGTGGATTTAAATTTTTTAATGATGTATCATAAATTAGCTAGCACAATGCAAAGGTTTTCAGTGCCTGTTTGGAACATCTAAATGTACCATTTCCTGGTCTTAATTAGGAGTATAATAAAACATTTTCATGGTGTGTCAAACATGGAAATCCATTACTTCTCTCAGCAGACATGGGCTTATATTTAAAAACAATGCATCTAACAGATGCTATATTCTTCGCAGCTGCAGAATTCTCAGTGTCATAGATTTCTCCTTTTCATCATAACCCTTTCAGACTCATATCCCTATGAATCACTCTATGAACTCCAGCGGTTTGTTTTGGCTATACTGATGCAGACCTGGAGGATGGTGTGAATTGTGCTTCTGTCAGGTTTTCCACTAAGCAATTCCTTTGACAGCAGCCCGGATTTGATGGAGTAATTGGTCAACTCTACAGCTGTGACTGAAATGCCTGCCCAAAGTCAAGGGCAAACAGAAAGGTCTCAGAGTCCTCTAATCCTCAAAGAATTATGAATTTTGCACTTTGTTGTATTAAGGTTTATATTTATTATGTTTTTGCTCTGTCTGAACAATTTACCTGTTTAGGTATTGAAAGATTTTTTTTTTCATATATGAATATAAACTTTGGAAGCTTTAAAAACTATTATTTATCTACCTTTATACTTTGTAAGGTCTACACTTACAACAAAAACCAGTGTCATTTCTATTAGCCTGCAGTCTGATTCTGTCACCATTTCAGAATGGAACAGTTGGGGTGAGTACTTTATAATCCTAGAATTACATCTTTTTGGTTCTTTAATTTGTATTGGTAGGGTGGAGTTTTTTTAATCACTAAGATTTATAATTCAAAATCTTGTCTATGCAACAGAAAAAAAACCCTGTGATCTGGTTCATGCTGAAAACTCATGATAGAGAATGAAGGGAAAGGACTGGATATATTTTCAGAGGTCTTACGTGATATGCAGAGTAGACTGCAGGGGCATTCAAGAGTGTCAGGTATGCTCAGGAAGCAGGGCATGGCCATTTTGCGTGCATTCTTCCTTAACCCCAAGGTTTCCTGTTTGTTTGGGTTATTCCTCAATGCTACAGCTCAGCTTCCAGTCCAAATTACTGACCTGTGGGAATTAAGGAGTAAGCAGACACAGATGGCATGCACACATATGGATGAAAAGATATATAACCTCAGTAAAGTCTTCTGTTCGTTTCAGGAGAAAATTATATTTCTGATATTTTTCTACAAGGTATATTGGAACTTTTAGTCTTAATTAAAGTATAAAACTTTATTACCATGGTAGTATAATAATATTTAATTTCTCCATGAAAATTATGATGCAATTTGACCACATGCCCAAACACATCATGTCAGATTGCCCTTCCATTCCTGAATGGACAGTAAAAACCCATTCCAATGTAATATGAGGCTATCACTGATGTCAGTAGAAGATCAGATAGAGTCTGCATTACCCAGCACATGGAAAGAAAAATGGGGAAATAAAGGCCTCTGGGAACTGCCATGTAGTTAGAGCTGCTCAAGAAGAAGTACATATATGAACTAGGGCATCTGTCCTCTCTTCTCCTCCAAACCATCTCTGACAGTATAGTTTCCCTTTAAAGTATATTTCCACAGGAGGAGTGATAGCAAATACCAAGATCCAAAAAATACAAAAACAATTGAACCAATTTTTGTATCCCCCTAACCAGCAACTCTGCGGCGGGATCCTGCCAGCTGCATTTCAGTGAGCCCTTAGTAGACAAAGTTTTTTTGTCTTTAGGAACCAGCTTTGGGCTTTAT
Organism: Cinclus cinclus; assembly: GCF_963662255.1. Lineage (NCBI taxonomy): Eukaryota > Metazoa > Chordata > Aves > Passeriformes > Cinclidae > Cinclus > Cinclus cinclus. Next base: position 12,704,354 of record NC_085048.1, on the reverse strand, counting down.
GAACAAAAGCAGATCCTTTTCTAATTTTCACCTTTCTGAAGCCCCTTTTCTTCGCACATCATGCTAATTTTGTAGGTATGAACAATCAATCCAATCTTGCATGGGAGAAAAATGCTTCTTTCCCCATAAAACATAGGGAGTGCAGCTTACCCAGCTGGAAAATCTGTATATCACTGATCTTTATAATTCAGAGCTTATTTTATGCTTTAGATTCATTAATTACATATTGTATGAAATCACAATTTATTCTTCCCTGACACCTGGCTTGGAGAGTTTGGGGGAACTTGACAGATCCTTTCTGGGGCTTTCACAGCCAGTGAAGCTGACAGGGATTAATAATTCTTTGCCCGTGAATAATTTTTATCTGCTAAGATGCACTCCAAGTCCTCCAAACTTTGCAGTGAACATGTTGCCTTTCCCCTGAGTCAGAGGCACATTCCTGTTGGGGCTTGCACTGCAGAAATGTTGTCTGTGCCAATGTGTTCACTCTTGCTTGGGTATCTGCAATTGCTGCAGTCATATCATTTTGACCTATCGTCTTCATTCATCAGCCAAGTTAAGTTTCCAGATTGCTGGGACTATGAGAAATCTTAGAAGGCTCCACTCTAAAATACACTCCCAAAACAAATGCCAAAGAAGAACCATGAAGGTTAAAAGTTGATTTAAAGTCTCTGGTTAAAGTGCCATAGTGGAGTAAATTTTCTATGAAAATTTCTTGGCCTTCACCCATAACAGGTATTTATTTTAGCAGCTACTACTTTTATCATTAATGCTATTGTGCATCTAAGACTCAAGATACCCTCGGTTCTCATTAGCCTCAGACAAATCTGTGATTTAAGTGACTTTACGTAGAAATTCATTTGATAGGATAAAATCTTGGGAGTGGTGTACTTTTAGTAAAGCTGTTGTTTTTAAAATAAAATTTAAAATTGGAAGGAAATAATTTTGGCAATGGGAAGAATTACTCAGATTACTTAAGTGTAGCAAAAATGTGAAGTTTTATTAGCAGTTTTGTTACTTGAAATTACTAGAAGTACAGTAAAATCAAGTTTATAGGGATTTTGGCCTCTGTTCAATTTCAGTTAAAAGAGTAAAAAAAATCAAATGTATTGATTGAAGTGGGGATTTGAATAACACATTTTTTGATTTAAAAAATGTTGATTGACAGTAACCTATGCTATCACTACCAAATGTGTCCATATCTTTTCAAAATGAAAGCCGAGCTACATGTCTTAACAGGAATCTTGACAAATAACATACAGTTAGCTGTTGCTTAACATAGAGTAACCATGCCCTTGTCCATCATTAATCTGCCTCAGCCACGTTGCATAACTGTGCTTGGGAAAACACAGGCACACCCAGGCAAGAAATGAAAACCCAGTGAGCAAATAAGCTTCTGCAAATCATGGAATAAGAATTAATTTAGAAAGCAGGATGATTTGAACTTATCTAAGGAAAGCTCTGAAACTTCATTCCTATAGTGGGGAGATGGAGATAGAGGAAAGACATTATCTGAAAAAAAAAAAAAAAATTTAGAAGCCTACCTGTATATAATTCTTCACTTAGTGGGATAAATAACACTGGGGAACACAGAAATACTCTATAGACAACTGTGTGAAAATGTGACTGATCCAGAAGGAACTTGACACATTTCAGAGAAGGGGAACTGTGCTGGCACCCTGAACTTTCCAAGGTGGAAGGACTTGAACTGCTGTCAGGCTTGTACAGATCAGCTAGGGAGTGGCTCTGACTCCTTCCCATCTACTACCTCAGGCCCTCTGCAGCCAGAAACTGCTGGGTTAGGAACAACCCAGGCATTTCTTTCATTTTAAAAGCTCAGGAGCTCTTACTAGAGCTGTATTTTCAGTGGTCAGCTCAACTTCTTTCTGTAAGGCAGTGGACAGTAGGCTCAGGATCAGGGAGATTTTCAAAAAAGGCATGTATCTCACTGGGACAACAGAAAATACACCATTTTCATACTTTCCACCAAGCATCTTGAAATCATAGGAAATATACCTAATATAATACACAATGACCAGCTATAGTTCCTGATCAAACTTCCTTTACAACCTTAGCTTGGAAGTGACTTTAATATTCCTTAGTTTGTATCCTTATAACTTAAAACAATTGCAGAAAGCTATCCAGGAAATTAACATCCCACTTAGAAGTGAATCTAAGCTGAAAGCATGGGAGTAACTGCAGACATTAACAGAGTAGGAGTTCACATCTGAACTAGACTCCCCTGGCAGTGGAGAGAAATAGGTATTTCTTGGTGTCATTCATTATTTCCTGATGTGTGTATATAAAACAGGCATGTGAAACTCCATTTCCAGGGTCTTTTTCTCCCATAAGCTACACCAGGAGGTAAGGCTGCTTCCCAAAATGTAGGTGCTTCTCTAAACAACTAATATTCAGTGATAATGAGATACATCTCCAGTGAATGAGGCTTAACTTGCTGCCCTTGCTGATCGTTTTCCTTTTTATGTAGTCCTGTGCATTGCTTGGACGTCATTCAATTTTTTGGATGGCCTGTTAAAATATAAGATGCTTCAGAACCCCATGCTATTCCAGAAAAACAGTGAAACAGAAGAGCCATTACACTCGTTTTAGCCGTCTTGCATCACTTCAGGGAAAGATTACACTTCCATGACTACTTGGTGTTCCAAGAGCAAGGCATGGCTATTACACACAGTTTTGAGCTGTGCAGCCCTCCTGCTTAATTTACACAAGCATGAAAAAGTGAAAAAATGTGACCTTTAAAATGCATTAATAGGTGCATTACTACTGAAATGGAAAAAAAAACCTTCACTACTCTATATATCTAAGAGAGTAATACAAAACTCAAAAACTCAGTATTTTTCAAAGCTTTGTGGCTGTAAAATGAAATGGTGATCTCAGCCAGGTGGGTTGTTGGTTTCTTTGGGTTTCTTTGGGTTTCTTTCTCAAAAATTTATCCAGGAATAAGAATTATCTTTTCCCAATTAAGCTCTTCAAAATTAACCCAGCTTGAGTCAATCTTCACAACCAAGTAAAAACCATGACAGAAACATTTAAAAATAAAAGCTGACATATACTGTCTGGCACTGAAATTAAAAACTTTATAGTATCTTTTAAAGTTCTTGGAAATTACTTTGTTATTTTTTTCCTATCTTGAACTGAATTTTTGACAGACATATTACCATTTCCTTTGTTCATATTTGAGTGCTGAATTATCATTAATTACCATGAACATTCTGCCTGCATAAAAGAACTAACAAACCACTACTGTCAGCTTTTGCATACATATGTTCTGCTTACACATGAGGTATCAAAGACTGAGAAGAAGAAAAATTGAACATAAATAAATTAATGTAAGTGGATCCAGGAGCCTTCTGGAATGTAGAATGGATTACAAGTCGAGGAAAAAATATTTCATTTCTCCATGCACTTTTCAGAATCTTCAGCCTCATTTATCAGAAGTGTGAGATTTAACTTAATGCCCAAAATAATGTATTATAATTTCTCTAGGACAGAAACTGTTTTTCAAGCTCTGTACTGGGCAGGGTGTATGTGTATGGGGAAATCATCTTAAAAATCTCCTTCTGCTAACATGGGCATAATATTTTGAATATAATTTCTCTTGATCTACCAGAAAACAATTTATTCTTTATAAAACCAGCCAATATCCATATTATTTAAATACTAGTTACATATTATTCAAATAATAATTGCAGGTTGTTATACAAATAATAATTACATGTTGCAGATCTAATCATGCCATGAGTCCTCACATGAGTTGTGAGAAAATATAAAATACAAAATTAATAATAGAATAGTTTGGCTGTGCCAGCCTATTTGAATTGCTGGTCAGGAATAATACACTGCTTTCACAAGTCACCTGAAAGGACAAATTCTAGCCCTTGTAAGCCCAATCTTAAAGTCACTGCTTACTTCAAGACACAGCAGAAGTAAAACTGCAAGCAGCCACTCTTCTGCATCTCCATATAGAATGGTTTAGGAGCCACACACTGCACAGGACAGCAAATAGAAGGATATTTGAAATCTGTATAGCAGAATATTTTTATTGTACCAAAATTAAATTAACTTTTATAACAGCTCTTACACTATATGCATTCACTTTGAGTGCCTACATGCCATGTAACTCAGTCTTTGCTGACATGTCATAATTTTCCTCAAGTCCAAACGCATGATCTTTGTTCTTAAAATTTTCCCAGAAACTGCAACTTTAAAAGATAAGAAATCATTTAACAACTTAGTTAAATTACAGCAAATAATTTCACCTGGAAATTTAAAACTTTAGAAGGAAAAGTTGATCTTTAATGAAAGAGTTTTGCTAAAAAGCTTGTTATGTTAAATGATTTTGTTTATTTTGTTTATTTTAAAATAATATTGATTCTGATACAACTAATGAATGGCAAAAAAAACCAAAACTTAATAGCCCTTAACCAATGGATCAACACTAAACTATTTATTTGACAAATTTTTCAGAAAAAAAAAACAAAAACAAACAAACAAACAAACAAAAAACTATTCACAGATATAACCAGAGTGTCCAATAGCTTGTGTTTGGAAAAGCTAAATATTTGTTCATGCTAGAGCTACATTTACGCCTCTCAATTTATGTCTAGAGTGTTACCAGCTTTCCCTCTTCTTCCTTCCATCCTCCATCCTCCTCTTGAGTTTTCATGAGGGCTGGGACAGGCTCTGCAGGATGTGCAACCTGTGGAGGAGAGGCTGCCACTTTCTCACCTGGTGACAGTGCAGCTGGCAGCTGTGCCACTGCTCCATCAAGGCCTTCCAGGACATCTGCAAGGTCTGTCAATTACTCTGAGGTTTGCTTCACTGCACCCGATAAGCCACCACACAGAAAACTGACTGAAGGATGTCTTGAACATTTTCTCTCTGTTGTTTATCCCTCTATTCTGAGGCAGTTCCTGTCTTGTCCCCAGTGTAGTCTTCCAGACTGTGGTTAGCAGCTGGAAAAGTCCTCTGACTCATCACTTTTCCATGCAGAGAAAGTTGACCTCAAGGACTGTGATTATAAGAATGAATAAAACACAGGGAGGACAGATATAGGAACTGAATTCTCATAATTCACATTTATTTTCAGCACTGTCACTAGTACATCTTTTGTCTCTGTCACCTAGCACACCCCGAGGGAGCCCTGGACAAATTTAGGAGCAACAGTGGCACAGGCAGAGGACTTTTCAACTGTCCAGTTCAATAACTCAGACTGAGAGGTTCGGTACTTTTTACCCCACAAAAACAAATGCACTTTTGGACTCATTCACAGTAAAGAATGTAAGATCACTTTCTGGAGTGTTTTTAAAAAGGAAGGGGGAAAACTTTCATAACAAACACAAGATAAATTGGTTTTGTTCTGCTTAATTTTGTTCCTCTTCTTACACTGCAGCTTTTCACCCTTTTCCCATTATAGATGACTTGCTAAAAATACTAACTCTTGAATTGTATTCAATCCACTTTATTTAGTACTCTCCTGCCAAGACCCAATCCCATACCAATATTTGCTATTTAAGAATTTTATTTGTGATTGCAAGAGGTGCAGAAGTGGACCCTAGGCAGAAAAAAAAAAAAAAAGGATAGATACATTTAACTCAAAATGAAACCTCGTAGTTTTACATATTTTAAGTGATTAGACCAGAAACTTGCATTATAGTCACTTCTGAGACTGGAAAATTAAGAAAATACAAAATACCACCACTACACTCTGGAAAACAAGGTATTCTCTAGTTAGGTTTTACTTGCCTAAGTGTATTTTGATGCTTTCCTTTCTTTTGTGTTATTGCTTAAATTTGTATTTCCCTGCTTGCCTCACCTTAACTTTCCCTTCTGACCATGTATATTGTCTCCATTGCCAGAATCCCTCAATTTGTGTGAACTGCTATTATATGAAACACTTTAATTGATTAGCTCGTTTCTCAAAAATATTTTGTCATGTGGCATGGATGAAGAATAAAATTGAGATGAAAGAAACCCCCAAAAACCCATTCAAAAAGTGGCAAACCCATAGCAAATAATTCCTTTAGAGTAATTACAATATACACAATAATTCAATAAATTCAAGACATTAGCAAGGACGCAATTTTTGATCTCAGCTTTGAGCAGTTATTTAGCTCAAAAGGAATCAGCAGTCGGGGTCAGGAAAACAGGATCTTTGAAACACTCTTCCTGAGGCATATAATGCTGTGCACTAATTAAGTTATACTGCATTATTTTTCTGGTTATTAGTTATTTATGACAATATCAGCATTGATAATCTTCTGAAGTATAGGTCACTATTAGTTATTTATGTATGATCAAATCTAGAATTATTTTCTACATTGTATAGAAAGACTTCACAGTGGATGCACAGATGTCTGAGCTTAAGTAAATATAGATACTTGGGGAACAACAGGGTAGGTGTGGTGATTTTGGAAGATATCTAATTCACAACAAAGACTTCCTTTGTAGTTCTATGTTTTAATTAAGTTATTCAATTTCTTATTTAGTCTTTTTTTTTTTTTACCATCTTCCCTCTTGCAGTGTAACTGGTCTTGCAGCTAATTTTCTTAATGTTGCTCTTATCCATAAATTCCAGAGAGGCTTAGCTGGTAAGTTCTTCTGGAGCTATTCCAGACTAAAATGTGTCCCAAATTGGTGGCAATTCCACTGGGCTCCTAAGACACATGCACCTAAATACACACACTCATGCATGCAATATACACACAATCAGTCATCCAAAAAGACCAACTGTGAATTAAATGCACACAGCTTTGAATGACAGTTTTGTTTCTTTCATGCCAAGAGTTTATTCCAGTTAGACTTTTTGAATTTTCAGTTCTCACAAACTCAGAAACTTAAATTTATTTTTATTTCTGGGTTGCTTGTCAAAAGAGGGCAGCATATTAGGTGTGCCTCTCTGTACAAGAACCTAACACCTCAGCCAGGTGAGTCAGCAGCACATCTCTGCAGCTCTGGGTGATGTACTCAGACCTGATACAGCATAGCACTGCTGGTCTACTGAGTATTGCACCTCCAAAAGTGATAGAAAATATGAACCTTCCTTCACAAACTGAAGATAACAATCAAAGAAGAAAGTGACAATAAGCCAAAAATTTTCCATCTAAGCACTGTAAAGCACCAGGAAAGAAAACAAATGCAGAAAAAGAGGAAGCGTTCTGAACATCAAATGAACATTTATGTCATTTTTGGCTCTGCTAACACAAACCAATCCCAGAGGTAGACACCAATTCCAGTGCAGACTGTAGTTCCACTTATACAATCTTCTATTACACTGCTTCTGTGTAGAGTGCATGGAGCTTACAGTAGCATCTTGCTGTGTCTATGTGTGCTGGGCTCCAACTGCTATAGCATCATTACTATTATTAGTTCTAATGTTCACTAAACATTTTCACTGCCTCATCTGTTTTATGACTCTTGCAGTGAATGTATTCCATTATGATTAGTAAAACAGAGGTATTTAGAGAAGTATTTATGGATTAAATATGATTAAAATTTTAAGAAGAGGCTATTTCTAACAGAGCTTGTTTATTGTATGAGAAATATCAGCCACAACAACAAAACAAAGAAGAGCAGAATGTACTCCAGCTGTCTCACACTTATATTTCTTATTAAAAATGTTATATTAACTCTGCTAAATCCCAGTCTAAATACACATAAACAAGGCTGAATGCTTGTACCCACATGGAAAACAATGGTGCTACAGCCACTTGCACCTTTTCAGCATTTGTCTCACATTGTGTTAACACATCTCCTAGTGTTTTTCAGTCCCAACTTGGAACAGCAGGTGTTGTTCCATGAATCATGAATTATACCCAATTACATTTGTTTTCTGTTGTGAAATATTTTTCACAGAGGAGTATGATGAGAGTAAACATAATTGAAGCTTTAATAGACAATAATCTCATCTCAGGTAGAACATCTTGAATCAGAAGCAGATTTACTGAAACCAATAGCACTGATCTCCTTTGCCTTGTAATGGATAAATAAAGCAGAACATGGACATTTTATACTCATTTAGTACTGGTCCATGAAACAAGCTAATAACAAGGAAGGTCTGCTACAGGCTTTCTGGACTTCCTGTTCTGGGTTAACCCTGGTAGTTTGCTAAGCATCATACAGCTGATTGCCCACTTCCCCAGCTCTCAGTTGGATGGGGAATAAGAAAAATAAAGAATAAAAGCAATAGAAATTGGGGCACAAAATAAAAAAAAATAAAAATAAGGTTAATAAATGAAGGATATGTTGAAGAAGAAAGAAAAACCCCCAACTGTTGCAAAGGTAGTCACTCACTACCTCCCAATGCTCAGCCATTTCCATTAGCAAGCAAAATATTGCTAACCTCCCTAAAGCCCCCTCTTTTCCCTTTTATTGCTGAGCATGATGTTATATGGCAGGAAATATCTCTTTGGATGGCTGAGGTCATCTCCCCTTCTATCCTACTGTGCATCCCCCAGTCTACTCTCTGGAGTGGGGCACATGGAGAATCTGAGAGAGGCTTGATGCTGTGCAAATACTGCTGGAAAATTAGTGCATTGTCAGTTCTGCTTTGGTAACAAATCTAAAAGAGAATGCCAAAAGCACCTATGAAGAAAATTAACTCAATCCTAACCAGTCTCAGTACAACTGCTTTATTATAAATCAGCATAATTCTTTTTTATTTTTTAAATTTCAGCTGGAGTTCTAGTAACTGAAAAAAAAAATAGTTTACACATTTACACACTTCAATGATTACCTCTGTGTTATTTGAAACTCACTGTGCTGCTTAAACTATGTTATTTGAAAACAATTAACATTCATTCTCTCTTCTTGGTTTAAACCCCTATTAGCCTGTTTCTAATCAAACTGTGGAAGAATTACCACTTTCAAATCATGCTGACACTTTTTTCTGGAAATAAAACAGTCAAATATCTCTGGCAATATATTACATGTATATAACAAATAACACTTATTGGACATTTTAATTTCTGTATTAGCATTGTTAAAGAAAACACAGGATTTTTTTTTGGCTTTAATGAAAGTACATGTTCACTAAGAGTACAACTCGAGTTTATTTTCATGATATTTTTGGAACATGGAACACACTTTTATAGAGTTCTATGCTGTGCTCTGAAGCACCAGTGACTGGTCTTTGGAGGGCAGACCTTAGGGAATGCACTACTCTGAGAAGAGCAGGACTACACTGCTAACATGGGCCCTTCTCATTTCTAGGTTTGAACACCAAGAGTAGAAATCTGAACTGAAAGTTGAGAAGCAGAAAAATGGACTCAGAACCATAGAGGGGCTGTTATTTGTGTAGCCAGAGTGCTTTGAAGATGTGTCAATTCTGTTTCCAGATCTAAACTGTGTTGTGTGGAAGGGGTATGTTCACTAGAGCTCCACCATACCTCCCAGTTTTTAAGGCTTACTCACAAAGAAGCAGCTGAATTGCCTTTGTATCTGCATCTGCCAGAAGCATCACAGGAGCAGTTTCACATCTGTCTGGGGAAGGCTGGTGGGAGACCTGCAGCACTGCTGTAAAGGAGAGATTTCAAATTGCTTAGATTTCAGAAATTATTAATCTATGCAATTATTTTGTTTCTAATAGAAGAAAAGCAGTGTGCTATAAAGGTGCTATTACCTCTCACTGAAACATATTGCCCTTCGCTAGCATATTATCTTTTGGGTTGGGCACAAAATAATCCTTCAGCAATAATTTTCTGTTTAAGTAATTACTGTTGTTGCTCCCTGGCTGGAATGGAAGTCCAACGACCATCAGTTGATTTTGCTAAAGTTGATGAAGACTGTAAAAGGCCTATGAGTTCCCTTTTCATTGTAGTTATGTAGATATACTATGGACACTTTCACCATGAATGCTGCTCTTTTATCCTTTACCAGTTTGTACAGTTGTGATACTGTTTACAGAATAAATGAAGCAATCAAAAGATGATGCACATTTTAATACAAAGTGGAAGAGTATTTGCAATCAGCCTTTACCTGACAGCCAAAAAAAAACCCCAGCTCTAAAATTATCAGTCTTTCCATTAGACATTCACAATCCTTTATTCTCCTTCCCCTGCCTCTCCCTCTCTGTTGCAGGCATCATAACTGTACCAGTCATGTTTTAAAACACATTCTGTAATTGGTCCCATTAACCATCATCAGTGAAACATTTAATTGCTTCTTCTGCAGTTGGTCAACACATTGCAAGTGTGCTTCATTCAGTCTATGTCAAACCCTTACAGAAAGTCCAGTTACCATACTTCACTTTTCTGTTTATTTTCCAGTGCAGTATGTGTTATAACATGCTGCATGCTGAGAATTCTCAGGTTACAAAGTACACAACCAAAATCATTGCTTAAAAGCTTTTGGTGATTGCTTATGCCTCTCAGCCCTAATGCATCAGTGAAATCTTTGGAAGAAAATTACAGTGCACAGAGATTTTAGAAAATCCACATTGTTTATTTTTTTATTCGCATATTAAATGTAGAAAATAATCTCACACATTATTATTTCTGTTGGAGCCGAAAATCTCTCACACTGTGCAGAAGAAGGGAAGGCAGTGTTACAGGGATTAATAATGCATCTAATATGAATCTCTTGGTAAAATTAAAGATGAAATAAAGAACATAAAAATAGCATGAAAGCTCAGACATCAAAACACAAAAGCATGGGCATTCTGAATTCAGACTGCCATTTCACTTTTATTACAAAGCTTTTGTTCCCAGGTGTGTAACAAAAAACTACACAGATTCAGAGCATCTTTGAGCCAAATTATTGCATCCATTTATGAAAAAAAATATACATAGTTCAAGAGCTTTTATAAATACCCAAGCACATACCAGTACCTGTGCAGGAAGGTAGCAACATAATTTGCTTTTGAGGCTCCCCGACACTTCAAATTACAAATCCTTGTTTTCATAGCTTATAATTTTGCAAAATATTAATGAATTGGGACTGAATTTTCTATGACAGATGCCTGCCTGAGGCTGTTTCTTTGGTGGGCAATATTCAATCAAACAACTCAACCATTTGGGAGAATTGATAAGGGGAAAATTAACATTAAAAAGTGTTAGCTACCTGATTTTATAAAGACAAACCATGCTTTAAAGTCCAGACATCACAACTGCATTCAGGGTGACTTTTTACCATCTTTTAAAAAACCAAAATAAATTTGACCAGTTTTAAACATGAATAGAAAACTATAACCCCATGTCTGTATACTCTGAACAAATGATTGCTAGAATTTGTTTTGATTTAACACCCAGTTAAATCCCAGTGCTGTTCCCAGTGCTGTGCATAGAACTACACATGTTCTAGGCCTCAGAGACACTGAGGACACTGCACATGACTCGACCACGTAGGAGTCATCCCAAGTGAATGAATGAGCTCGAGGTGTAACAGTTGGTAATGAAACAAATACTTTAGGGCTGGAAAGCTGTCTAGTATTTCCTCCTGGATGATGAAGCAGAATGTTCCCTCAGAAAATTTGCTGAAAAACTGTTTGACATACCATGTGATAGAGATTCAGATCTAGGGACCTTGAAAGAAGTGAAGACTGAGTCAACAGGTGGTTTGTGAAGCTCAGGAGGGAGAAGGCTTAAATCATGCACGTGGAATGGCCTCAAGAAGCAGAGCTGGCTGAGTGGCACCTGACCAAAAGGACCTGGGACTTGCAGTAGTTATCAAGCTGAATATGAGCAGAAGTGCACCACCAACATGAATAAGACAAAGTGCATATTGGGCTATACTAGTAGAAGTGAGGCCAGCATTGACAAGGCTGCACCTGGAGTGGCATGTCCAGTTTTTGGCTCCACAGGTCAAAAGAAGTGTCAGGAAACTAGAAAGAGTCCATCTGAAAGCAAATGAGCTGTTCAGGAGCACAGAGTATATGGCTTACAATAAATGGGGAAACATGTTAGTCTGGAAAAGAGGACGCTAAAACACAGCCCAGAAGACACAGCTGACCTCCTGAAGAAATGTCATTGAAACATGACCTGACCAAACATTTTGGAATGACAGACAATTTAAAAAGAAGCAGCTATAGCAAGTGGCAGCTTGAGAAATTCAAATTGGACATTATGAAAGCTTTTTCTCTAGACAGGTAGCACAGCACTGAAGCAGCCTATAAAGTGGTGAAATAATCATCCTTTCTAAGTCAAGTTTAGAAAAAGCCACACCTGATGCCCATCCAGGACTGACATTGCACTCACTTTGAACAGAAGGTGCATTACATGAACCACCATATACCCCTACCAGCTACCACTTCTATGAGTCTAAAACAGAGAAATAAATAAACCCTTCTGCTAAATCTTAGTACCCCCAAATTGTATAATTCAGGAAATCTGAATTGTCTAGGAATAAAAACACAGCTGAACAAACATTACTAAGAATTCCCATAGTCTACTCTCATTAAGTTCAAAACTCATTTTTTCACTCATTTCCACAAATGGGTTTTACCCATTTATCTTTAGATAAAGATTCAATGACTTCTAACTATTTAACATCAGCTATGGCAAATAATTTCTTCTTCTGTAGTGGACCATCTATTACTTGAATTTTATTCCATCTCCCTCTGCAGAGTTTAACTTCTCTTCAGGGTCTTTCAGTTTTTTAAAGAAGGATTGTTCTGTAAAGAAGAGACTTACTGATACAGAGTTCTGCTACGATGAAAGAATTTCTCAATATAATCACCAGGGGAATAAGTTGTAGCAATTCACAAGATTCACAGATTTCAAAATTTTAAGGTCAGAAACAGGAATGTGGGAAATTACCTGATAATGCAACAGTTTCACAGAAAAAGGTGTTGTTGGGTGACAATCTAAATGTGAATTAATGGTGCCACTCTGATGCAAAAAGGCATAGACCATAATAAAAGTTAGAAATAGTCTGACAGCCTATAAACAATTCTTCTGTTCTACTCTGCTCTGTTCAAGCCTCAGCTGGGTTTCTTTTTCCAATTTTGAACACCGCAGTTTGTGAAAGATTTAAAAATGAAGAGAGCTCAGTGGAATAGTATGAACAACTGGGATTCTAGAAAACACAACTGGAGAGAAAGAAAAACATGAATGAATAATGATTCTTTAACCTAGGAAAAAACAAAGATTGAAAACCAGAAATTTTTCAAATATATAAAAGGTTGCAGGTAGGAGAGAAGGAATAAATTATTTTCCATGACCCAAGAGACAGAACAAGAAATGATGTGTTTAGACTGCAACAATGCTCAAAATCAGGATTAAAATATTGGAAAGTAGTAATAAAATGGTAAGAATAGTAAAGTGCTGAAATAGATTTGCTGAGAGGTTATAGACTGTAGAACTCTAAAGACCTTTGAAAGGCTGTTCATGATCGATCAATACTCACAGAGATATTGCTCACAAATGGTAGATTAGATAATTAATATACTGAAATGCTTTTTATTTTTTCTTTGACTACATGGAAACCAATGAATTTATGTGCCCAATCCATAGAATACGCTGAGCATTAGACTGTGTTGCTCTATCTTTTTTTCTGAAGGGTTAAAAATTTTTGTTTAAAAAAAATAGTGTTTTAGCTCTCCTTTGGATGTGATTTGGTTTCTTCCAATTATCTTGTACTGATGGGATTTTATCAATAATATGAAAATTCCCACCATTTCATTTACAAAGTGAACTTAGGAGTTTAAATTATGTGCCAGAAACATTTCCATACCATAAATACTTCTTCAAGCCTTTGCTCATAAGCACAAGTAATAATCCAGAAGGTCAGTAGGAAAACAAGACACAATTTCTGTTAATGAAAATTATTCAACAAAAAAATTTTGCTCAATTAATGCATTTGATAAAATAGCTATTTTCTCATAAGCTATTTTTGAACAGAAGGGGGGGCAAAGACAAGAAAGAAATGTTTCAAATAAATTAGGCACTAAGAACCATGTTCCAGCTGAACCAGTTAAAGCTGAGATGAACATACATGATTTATACATTTTCAGTTTAACTTACTACAGCTGGATCTTTTCAGACTCTTTCCTCTTTATTAGCTTCATTTATCTCTATCCTCAACTAGACACATCATAAAGCCTAATCATATTTGTTGTGGGTAGGTTATCGAAGCCCAGTTTCCCTGCACAGGTATCTCTGGGGTGACAAGGAATTACCTTATTCTGGTCTGGAAAAGCATTCATGTGTCCAGTACTGTGTTTGACTCCAGTAATAAACCAAGATCACATGCTGCTGTCAGGATGTTTTATTTTAAAAAGCTACTTTTTAATATTTTCTCCTGGCAAATAATCTGTGTACCTAAAAATATATTACTCAGTCATACAAAACATTTTTCAAGTTCAAGTTAAATTCAGAAAAACTTTTCAGTTCAAAAATATTCAGCATTTTTGCAGATTCTAAATATTTTTTGACATTAACATTTAATCATTATAATTAATGAGAAAAAACCACCTCATCTTTCAAAAGAAAATTTTACTTTCCACATAGTTATGCTTCATATATAATTATCTTCTTTTTCCAATTAAAAAAGTGCATATTTAAAAAATCCCATTCTTCAGGTCAAAAACACTGACTTAATAGGAAATTACACTTTTACAAGTTTGTATTGTTTTATTTTTGTGGGGGGGGGTGTTTAATGTCTGGCAAAGTTTCAAAAACTTCAGAATGTATAAATTTTTTTGTTTTGTTTTTGTTTTGTTGGGGTTTTTGTGGTTTTGTTTTTTTTTTTTTTTTTTTAACTGAGCTAAAAGACTCACTGGCTATAACAGCTGTATAATCGGGAATTTCACCATATTCTAGACATGGGTTACCATCTCAGCCTCAGGTGATAATCTCCCCATGAAACGGCCACAGAACAACAATTTCTACAAGCTTATCCCAGTGATCAAAGTCTTCAAAGGCCTTTTATCATTAGTAGTCCTCTCATATTCTGCAAACACAGCACAGAGGCTGCATAGGCCACACTTTCACACACACAATTTCATCTCTTTTGTGAATTATTACCCCCCCCCAACTTGATAACATCCAAAATAATATCATTCTTATAGCACTGTATATAAAACATCAATGATGGTCTAAGGATCAGGACAGTGGTATGAAGTGAGCATGCAGTTATTACTGAAGTTTATTTCTGTTTAACAGTACCCCCATAAACCATGTTTGTTGTATTTCACTTGTACCTCCCCTGGAGACAGCCCTTGTCCTGTGTAATTGCTATCAGGCAACACAGAATACCTTCTGTGAGGCAAAAGAAGCATGAATATTCTCATTTACACAGGAAAAGGTAAGCAGAACAGAGATTAAGGGATAGAGCCGATAATGGATTTAAACATCTAAAGAAGGATTCAGAGAAAATTGAGATGTTTAGGCAGAAACTGTAATCTGAAAAGCAAAGCAACAGCTGCCACCTATACTTGGAGGCACTTAAACCCAGGAGAGTGTAGATTTGAGTTTACAAGAGGTTAGTGCTTCTCATTAGAGGTATGCCTGAAGTTTCCTGAATGTAAGCAGCACAGCACCTATCAGCAGGGGCCTATTGTGAACTCCTGCTAAATCCCTGGAGATCCTCCTGTGTGCTGTGTTCTGCTACACCAACCATCCACTGCAGGCCAGAGCACGACACAAAATCATGAGTTTTTAAAACATGCCTGCCACAAATTGTGATGCACTTGACCACCCATTCCATAATCAGCAGTAAAATCTGAAACCATGACACCAAGAAAGTATATTAGTTCTTTTTTCTGTTTTGGAGGAAAGAACGAAGCACCTATTTTTGGATAAACATTCTCACCTTAAGGTTATTTCCATTAAATAGTCTTTGAACTACGGGAACAGAAATAGGAATCCAGGCTCCTTTACCTTCATGTGAATACTCTAATCTCTGAGTTAAAAGTTCTGTTCACGTTTCTTTGACTCAGTTTCTCAACAAGGGCAAAGTTACAACATGGTAACTGGAGAATAGCCAGATAGCCTATAGTGTGTCCTAACTAAGAAAAACACACTTACACTGAATATTGACAGAGTTTTAAACCCCTGTGGTGTCTTGGCTTAGTCTGAATTTCCTGGCCAACGCACAAAAATGTCATAGTTTGGGTTTGCCAAGTTTAATATAACCACCTTCTGTTGTGAAATAGAATTAGGAGCAAAAGCAAAGCAGGCCTAAAACTTAAAAGGGAATAAAGAAAAACTTTATTCACAACACAAAGAAAATAATAATAAATTGAGAACAGACCTTCAGACGACTCCTTCCTCCCCCTTTTCATACCTTAACAACATATAGAGACACTTTAGTCAATTCCTTAATTAAATAATCTTTTTCAGTTTGCTTTAAGGAGAGGAGTTTCTTCCTGTTGAGTTATAGGGATCGTTTTTAAGAGAGGAAAAAAAAAAAAAAAACAGTTCTCTCCTGACTTCTCTTTTTTCACAAATAGCAGGTGCCCGGGAATCTGCAACCGTGAAACTCCTCCCACTTCACAGCCTTCCCAGAGCTGGGTTGTGGGCCATGGTAAAGTCACGGGGTATTACTTCTGAGGATGAGCTGCTAAAGGCAAAAGTTCTCTTCAACTCACTTCTCTCTGTTCACACATTGTTCCCAGGAATAGAGATCCCCCTTTTTCCCTCGGGGCAAAGGATCTTCCAAACACTTTATACCCCCATCCCCCCATGTCTTTTTTTCCACGGTTTAAAGTAATTTTTTCATGAAGTACAGTCCACCCCTATAACTTACAAAAAGATTTTTCATCCAACCTTCATGGCGTTTCCTCATTCTCCTTCCATCTAAAAATTTAGCTTTTGTTTCATTGACTTTGGTGTATCCTTTCTGTTCTTCTTCCTCTCACCCAAGGAAAGATGGAAAGTCTGTAAGTCTTATCTGACCATTGGAAAAGTTAAAATCTCACCCAGAAGTTGCAGGGGCTGTGCCAGGCCATGCCGGAGCTGTGTCAGGATCTCAGGGTGCCCAGGCCACGCTGGAGGGGCAGGACGAGAACTGCAAAGTGCAGGCAGAGGAGAAATGGGTGCCAAGGCCGTGTGTCCATGGCTTTCCCCCGGCGCTGCCCGCCCCCAGCTCCAGCCGCAGCCCGGGGGTTCTCCCTCTGCCCTGCCCAGCACACAAAGCCCTGGGGGCTCTCCCGAACCGGGCCCGGCTGCCTCCCCCCAGCCCGTGAGGGCGGCCGGGCGGGCTCGGCCACCCCAGGGCTGCTCCGAGCCGGGGCAGGGCAGGGCCCCCCGAGCCACGGACACACCGGGAAAAGGGCCAGGATCTCAGCGATGGGCTCGGCTTCTTTTTGGTTATCGGGGCTCCTGGTTGGAAACGGGGCCCGGCAGCCTCCAGAGCCCAGCCCTGCCCGGGCCGCATTGGAAGAGACTGGGCCAGGTCAGCGTTACTTTGTGAAAGGATGGAAATGCAAGAGAGCTTTCCTGGGGTTTACTTGCTTCAAATGTGATTCACGGAGAGAACTGACTTTTCCAATTGGTTTCTCAGGCTGTCAACAACTAAACCCGATTGCAATTGGTCCCATCAATTCACAGAGCAAGTTCTCATGGAGAAAAACTTCCGGGTGTGCCCTCCCCTCAGGTGCTTTCAAGGTAAAATCAGCACATGTGGCTACATAAGGAACTAAACCCAGAATTATGACACCTAAGATGAGTAATATGCCCATATTTTAAATAGAAAAGTGCTTCTAGTTCTTTAAATAATAATTTATGACACCAGCCTAGGTCTCAGTGATATGACCGGGGTCAATAAAAAACTTTTTACCACAGCGAAGAATAAAACAAATAGCTGCAAAACCACTCTTGTCTCAAGTCAGATCTATTTTTCTTTTCTTTCAGTCAGACTTTTTCTCTACCATAATCAAATTAATTTCTGCTTTTTTTTTTTTTAAGGGGGAAGGAAGAAGTTCAGTCATACCTTATGCAACTTGTCCAGAGTATATTCAAATCATGCTGCATCTTCTAAACTTAGGGATAAACATAAATATTGCATGGCTTTTTTCTTACATTATTATTGAAGGAACAACACAGCTAAGTAAAATGAGCTGTAGTCTACACTCATTTATGCATTATACATAAAGCAGTTGGTTACAGTTTAGCATGCTAAAACTCTAAAAAATCCTTCTGTAAACAATAGTTTTGTATGGACACAATCAGCCAAAAAAAGAGTATGAAGATAACAGGGGTAACCTGTGAGCCAATTAGCTGAGACAGGCTTTTAGGTAAAAGAATTATATACATGAATGGACATAATCCAATGGACCCAAGATTGTTTAGAGGCTAGGAAAATGTTGCTTGGAAAATATTACTGGAAATAGTATTGAATTTACAAATTTGGGCAACTCAACTTTTGTTGAGCAGAAACTTATTTTTAATTTCATCACAGTGCAACCTCAATGACTTTATTCAATACCTATATACCTTAGCAAATTGAATTACTTCTAATTGTATGTATTTGTCATTTCCAAGCATCTATGGCTGTATTCCTTCTTTGAATGCAGACAGAAATCTCACTGGATTCAAAGAAAACTCTGTGCATGTATCTCTGACAGCCTTTTCTTATAGTAGGCAGGATGATGCTGGTCTGGCCCTAAAATTGGTATGCATTTTGAATGATTTAGGTCTCCAGGACTGGGCTCAGTATTTGAAAAATAGAAGTTCCCTCCAAAAGGTTTTCATATATAGCAAGGTATGATTCCTTTTCTGAATCTAGCTCTGTAACTCAGTCAAAAGGGTTCAGCTAACAGCATAAACCATAAGAGTGAAGCTCGAACTGTTTATGAATAGCAAGTGTCAGACAGATTGAATTTCTGCTTTGCTATTCAGTCAAGGGGTATTTGTTAGTGCTTATAATATTTAGAAAGTCATTTTCAAGTTCAGGTATTGGAAGACTCACAGATAAAATACATTGTATAAAATATTAACTAGCCTAATAGAAAGAAGCATTGGACGCTCATTTTATTTCAACATTTAATTTTCATGGGAGTCCTTCAGGGCAGCAAAAATATCATACGTATTATTAAAAATGAGTGAAATTATAATAGAATGAAGTTACAGAACAATGACTTAATAAAAGATCCCAAAGTACATATGAAAATGGAAAAAGTCAAGCAAATAACCCTGTTATAATAGAAGCAGGCAAATATTAGATTGCATGCAGTTTTCCAATTAAAAAAAAAAAAAGAAAGTTTAGTGGACACTAATCTCTCTAGGTTTAAAGGGGAAATACAAGAAAATGTCATGTTATACTTTAGAAAACGTTCTGCCTTTTCTCTTTCAGTAGTTTGGGAAAGAGCTAATAATAAGATAATCATAATTAAGTAACCAGTGTGCACTTGGAAATATATTTATTATTTACTTCTTATTAAGTCATTTGGGAACAAAGTTAACACATCATCAGTGGAGAATCATACACTGAAAATTTAATTTTTGTGAAGAACCGCTACTTTATTCCTTATATTTCTGAAAAGTTTTCCAGTCTTTAAAACTGATTTAGGAAAGTCCTGTCTGCAACTGCAAAATGTTAACTGAAGAAAGACATCAAAAAGTTGATGTGCCATACGATAGTAGTCCACTTAACATGATTGCATTAGAAGACAATTACAAACACTTTTGTTTGGGTTTTTTTTGGTTTTGTTTTGGTTTTTTTCTGGCAGCTCATTTTTTGAAGTTGCACTTCTTTCTGGAGTTATTTTTTTGCTGTACAAACATTACAATGTCATTTCTATTTTAGATTTATTTGTAGCAAGAGCTAGAGGAGACTGCAGAAATTTTCTTAGTAGACTGACATTATTATCCTCCTTTTACACAAGGAACAATGTAACCACCTTTATTAAAGCCATGTCAAAATCCTATATTCAGAAGGGACCAATATTCATTACTGTTTCAGTTTCAAAGCACCAGCTGCAGAGTGCCAACACCTTTAAAAAAGATGTTTTTCTTCTGGCAGATATTCAACATATTGTTATAGCAGTGCTGTGGATTCAAGCTCATCCTGTAACTATGTGATCACAGAATAAGATATGAAAGAAGTTGAGGGAGCAGGTAGTTGAGGTGAAAGTTTGCTATCAACTGGAATCCTCTTACTCACTTTTAAACATAATATGAAACTGTGTCTTTACTGAAACAAAAAAAGAAAAAAATAGAAGAAACAACCAACCAACCAAAAATCCCCAAGCCCAAATGAGCTAAATAAAAATAAAATAAGAGAATAAAAATTCTCTAATATTGAATCTACCTGGAGATAGGTATGCTTGCTATATGATTAAACTAGCAAATTTAAGATCAAGCTTACTCTACCAAGATCTTTCAAACACATAGCCACTGCTTCTATGGCTACAATCACTTGGTTAGGTTCACAAGCCTAGACTATACTTTATACTATTTTGTAGCACAGAAAAAAATAAAATAAATTTTATATAAATAATATGAACTTTTAGACTACCTTCTCAAACAAAAAAAAAAAACACCTTGCATAAGTGTCATATTCTACAAGGAATTAGCAAATTCTCATTTGACTGCGGTCATGTCTGCTTAGAGGGTTTTGATGTTGTTGATGGTTGTCAGGGGTTGGTTCTTTCCTTTTTCCCTCTGTGGAATTTTCCCCATTGTCATGCTAAGATACCTGTTGACTGGGCCCTGGTGTCGAGGAGGAGAGAGAAGAGGGAAACCCCGCGAGATTCAAACAGCCAGAAGAGGAAGCAGAAGGCTGGGCTTGGCCCATTTCCCCACGGAGTTGGGACGAGAAGGACGATCGCCGCCTCAGCCCCATTCCTGCCATCCCAGCACCAGGAGCCATCCTCACTGCTGTCAGACCCTGCCCTGCTCCCTTCTCGCTGTAACCTGCCACCATCCAGCACTCTACTGATCACCAGGACCCACACCGTGAGCGGAGAGCTCTCTCTCCATCTCTCTCTCCCCCTGGGACAGCGCTGCCATCACCCCCAG
The DNA here is from genome assembly GCF_963662255.1 of Cinclus cinclus. Classification (NCBI taxonomy): domain Eukaryota; kingdom Metazoa; phylum Chordata; class Aves; order Passeriformes; family Cinclidae; genus Cinclus; species Cinclus cinclus. The sequence goes on along the minus strand of NC_085048.1, from coordinate 12,683,436 downwards.
CCCTCCTGCGGCTCTGCGGGACCCGCCCGCCCCCAGCACCGGGAACTGCAGCTCAGGGAAAAGGTGCCTGCAGCCAAAAAACACTGGGACTGAGTTACTGTTCTGTTTGTGGGTAATTTCATAGCTGTTGTTGTTCTTGTTTGTCGTGTTAGATATACTAGTAAAGAACTGTTATTCCTACCCCCATATCTTTGCCTGAGAGCTCCCTTAATTTCAAAATCATAATAATCTGTAGGAAGGAAGGATCACATTTTTCAGTTCAAAGGGAGGGTTCTGCTTTCCTTAGAAAACACCTGTCTTTCAAACCAGGACAATGGTTTTGTTGTTCAGTTTCTTCTGTCTTTATATGAAAATGGTGACATTCTGAAAAACTCCAAATAACTTTGAGAAAGCCATAATCCAGGAAAAAGAAGCATCAAGAAATAAAATTCACTGTTAATTGATTTAACTTCATGGTCATCAATATCCAATTCTTTAAAAGTTCGTAAAGGATATTATTGTAATCATGGGGAAGGCTTCTTTGCTTATAGTCGTAATTTAAGCTATAACATCCTCTCCCTCCCCCTGAAAAAACAGCCTATGCATTCAGTTCAGTTTCCATTTAGTGTACAGACATAGACATCTAAATGAAAATCTAGTCACTCAGCTATTTTTCTTTCATACTGCAAGGAATGAATATGATGCTACTGCCGGGGATCTGAGTGCAAGATCTACAAACTCTTCCGTCACTTCCTCAGGGTTTGCTATTTCTGTTCAAGATCAGGTCTGATAAGACGAACCTTGGACAGGATGTCCAGGAGAAAAGCAAAGTTAACGAGGAAGATTTTTGTTGAGCTAGGATGGGACTTCAGGCCCTGACTTTGGAGCTGCATCAGAGCTCTGGCACACGCTTGGACCAGGCTGCTGAGTTGGGATGGCCTTGTATGACTATCATGACCTCCTTTGGCTTGGACTCACTGGCCACAGTCCAGCACTCCTGCTCTTTTCACCCTTGCCAGGGCACTGGGAGGCTGCACCTCAGTGCAACTTCAGCTCCCCAAACCCTACCCCTGCCCAACACCCTGACCTGCTGCTCTCTGAGAACTTAAAAGTCCTTTGGGATTCTGTCTACATAACAGCATTCCAAAGATAAACGCTTTTAAATGAAGGTATTACTTCTCATTCCTCCTTAAAATCTTTCCTACTACAGTATATTTTACTGTACCAATTGATCAGAAATTAAGTTTGGAGTCCTTACTAGTGTTATTTGATAAAAAGGAGCTGGGTAGAGTCTAAGCAGCTGGCTACACAGGCCCAGCCCGAGGATCAGTGAAGGGTTATTCATACAATTAATTGGTAGCACAGCCTTTTGAAAACTTTGGCACGAGTCAGATACTACTATTCTTCCATATATTTTTGGGATTAAAATGGATTAGGAATAATTCCTAAGAGGTAATTTGGATGCAGTAATTTGGTTTTGGAGTTTAGAACATTCAAATGGACAGTTACATTGTTATACTGTACCTCAGGGCCAAACAACAGGTTTTACTTACTAGTGACCCTGTGAATGTAAGAATTATGAAGTTATCAGAAGCCAGGAGAAGAACAGGGAAGAGGCAAAAGAAAAACTGTGACTACAATTATGTTCTTGAGATTTTGCATTTTATATTTCACCATCACCGCATAAAAATGGCAAAAGCTGCCCAAGGCTGAAGGACCAAAATCTGGAAAGGACCGCAGCAGGTCATCTGGTCCAACCTCCTTGCTCAAGCAGCGGTATCCCAGAGCACATTTGCATGGGATTGTGTTCAGACAGTTCTTGAGTATCTCCAGTGAGGGAGACTCCAAAGCCTCTCTAGACAATCTATTCCAGTGTCTGCCCACCTGGACAGTAAAAAAGTTCTTCCTCATCTTCAGCTGGAACTTCCTGTGCATCAGTTTCTGCCCTTGCCTCTTGTCCTATTGCCTGGCACCACCAAGCAGAGCCTGGCCCATCCTCTTGACATTCTCCCTTCAGATACTGATAGACACTGATGAGGTCCCTCTTGGTAATCTCAAGGCTGAATCAGCCTCTCCCAGACTAGTTAAATGTAGAAACTGTATTTAGTTTCTACCAAGTGTAGTGTGCCTGAAATAGATAAGAGCTTCTGGGCCTCTGAGATTTGATGTTAACAAGATTGTAATGGACAGATTTCTACAATCTAAAGATCATAACAGATATGAAAGTTATCATTTTTATTTTTTTTTTATATCTGGTTGTTTTTTGAAACGTGTTCCTAAATTCTTCTGCACAAATGTTCTCCACTCATTAAAATCAATGGTGGTTTCAGCTCCACTTTTCACAACAGGGGTCCAAGACTCCAAAGCTCAGTTCAAGACAGGATGAAAAGAAAATTTAAAAAATAAGGTTTAAAAAATAAGCTACTGGGTATCTATTTTGCCACATATTTTAAGGGTTTTCACTGTATTGAATTAAATATAAATGCAACAGTTACAAAATGCCAAGTATGGAAAAAGGCACTAAAAGAAAAAAATAGCAATGGAAAAACAGAAATTCACTCTCTCAGAGTAGACCAGGACAGAGCCAGAGACAACGATATTATCAGGTTTCCTTCCTATGTACAGAATGCAGAAAAAAATTGTTAGGGTCAGTAATAACACATTAGGAATATTGTATATTTCCATGCCTGGTGCAAGGAGAGATTATGACCCCGGTTAATGAGGCTGAAGCTGGTCAATGGAAGTGTGAACAGAGTGATGCTGCACTGCTATTGCCATCATCTAAGAGCAGCCATGCCCACACTCACTGTCTTGCTAAGGAAACACCCCAAAGTTAAACATCTAAAGCAGATAATAACTCATTAATCAAATTAGCTCAGACAAAACAGGTATTTCCAGCAGTGTCCTTTAATCAGAGTTACATAAAAGTTTGGGGTTTGTTGGTTTGTTGGTTGATGGGAGTTTTTGTACCTATTTTCTTTTTTTAAGGCAACCTCTTGATGCTATCATAAAACTGTAACTGAAGAGAAACTGAGGGAAAATTTCTTCCTGACGGATAGTGGTAGAGCACAAAGCACTGATGAGACAGTGTACAGAGAAGAGAACTGAAATGAAACAAGGAAATGGGTGTTGAAGGTGTGTTGAACAAAGGTCATGAAGAGAGGTGAATTGTAAGGGATTGTAAGTGCTTCAACAAGAGACAGAATACTCTATTGAGCAGACTTGCAAAACTACAGGGGATTGCCCAAAAAATGTTTAAAATTTGTCAGGAGATACTCCTCCTAGTTCCAAGGGCAGAGCCTTTCCTACACCCAGACTCCGTCCTTCTGCACCTGCAGTTTTCTGAGGCAGTCTGTTCTCCACTGTTTTGCATGGAAAGGATGAAATAATGTTTTGTTTGTTTAGAACTATCTAAAAATTACTCCACATAGCCTTGATGATTGGCAAACGTGGGAAGTGTGAACTGTGCGACTGCAATCTAAAAAGATGCAGACTTTAAACGGGAAAAAATGTAAAGTGTTTAGAAAACAGAAACTGTCGATTAATGTCTACAGAAAATGGCTTTCAACTTGGACTAGCTTTAACAATGAAGCACATTAACAGTTATTAAAAAAAATCAAAATATTTAAACACTGTTTTACAGCCTTAGCACTAAACCTATTACAGTGTCCTCATAATTTAATTTAAAATGTTGCAGTTGGTGAAGGTCATGCTGTAAAAGAACATATAATTTCTGACAATCATTAGAAAAGTATTTACACAATTCTAGAGATAAATAACATCCATCTGTTATGCTTAGTCCTCTAAAACTTTAAAATGCATGTATTAGAAAACAATCTTTATTTTAAATTTTTTTTCCAAATTATCTTTCTGATTCTACAGACCATGAATATTGCATCCTTAACTGCTGCAAATCAGCTTAATTCCTGTGAGTCTCAGGCCGTAACCCGGGAGTTTATGAGACATGGGAAGTCTGTAACCATCAATAGATTAGTATAACTGCCACAGTGAAAAAATAACTGATGTCAGTCAGTTATGAATTTCAGTGATCAGTGTCAGTGATGAATTTCACTAAACACACCTTTTTTTTTTCTCCTCCATTTATGATGTGATGCCTTCGTACATGTTAAAAAATAATGAGAACAAGAAGATGCCATTTTAGAAAGACAGATATATCAATATTTGAATGGAAAAAGAAAGGATTATTCAAAGTAAACACATTTATCTAAGAAACTCAGCATTTGATCCATATGAACATAGGTAAACAGCTTGAACCCTGAAAAACTGAAATTGACTATTTTTATTTAAGGATGTGTGTCTCTCTATAATGAGAATAAAGTGATGGCATTATTGTTCTCAGTTAACTAAACCTGAAGACTGGGAAAAGGACAGCAGCGAAGAGAGATATTATCCATAAACACTGAAAGCAAAAATACTTATGGCTAGATGACAAAACTATTTCCATTGCAAAGAAATGAGTAGATTTACTTCTGGCTAAAAATGGTACTTTAATATGATTCACATCTGAACCAAAGAATGTCATTAGGTTTTTTTCATGAAGTGTCTTAAATTTTTAAATTCTCACTTCTCAGAGGTTCACACCGTTATGTAGCAAGACTAAGAACACAGAAGAACCAGGTTACAATCCCATCATTGACATAGCCTCATGGGGGAAGAGCAGTTAAATAAACAAATCATTTCTGAGTTCCATTTCCACAATGTGCAAAATTAGGTGCAAAAGTGGGTATTGTTAGTAGCTACTACAGATGACAGATTTTTAGATTTCATTCAATTTCGGAAGAAATGGACTGCTACTTCCAGTCTCTCTTTTTTTTTTTTTACTTAAACCGTAGCATGTCTTCTAGTCGCATCTGACAGCATCCCACAACTGCTACTTTGTCCAGATGTGGAAGGACAGAGTCATCTCACCTATTGCAAATCGTCAGGCATCCCAGCTTCACGTCTAGGCAACGGCGAGAGACTGGGACTTCCTTAAGGCACTCCATGTCATCCTAAAATAGGAGGTGAAAGAGGCGAGAGGAACAGCCCTCTGGAAATGTCTGTCTCTCCTCAGCAAAAGGAAGCCCAGGATATCAGTTCAGACCGCACAGGTGCAACCTGAGGTTGCTGAAGTGAGGTGAGGGGCACCCACTTCCAGCCTCGAGGGACGGAGCAACTTTTGGCCACGTGCATCTCCCCTGGGCGGGTTAGTTTGGCGGGAAATACTCCCCCCCCCCCCCCCCCCCCCTTGTTTTTTGTTTGTTGGTTTTTTTTTTTGGCTTTACTTCTTCCTTTTTTACTTCTATTCCGGTGCGGGGGTAGCTTGGCAGCGGCTTCACTCGGTGGACACCATCTCCAACACGCTTCCCTCGGGATGCCCCGCATGCCACACTCCCGGGGCCCACCGGAGCACCCGAGGTTCGGTGCCGGGCGGGGGCAGCCCGGGGACCGGCGGGGGCAGCCCGGGGACCGGGGCCCGGCGGGGGCAGCCCGGGGCCCGGCGGGGGCAGCCCGGGGCCCGGCGGGGGCAGCCCGGGGCCCGGGGCCCCGCTTGCCGGCGGCGGAGGCAGCCCGGGGCCCGGCGGGGGCAGCCCGGGGACCGGGGCCCCGCTTGCCGGCGGCGGAGGCAGCCCGGGGACCGGCGGGGGCAGCCCGGGGACCGGGGCCCCGCTTGCCGGCGGCGGAGGCAGCGGGGCCCGGGCGGGCAGAGCTCCGTTCAGCCCCGCCGCCGCCGGGCGCGGCCAATGAGCGCGGCCGGGGCGGGCTCGGGAGCGGCGCCGCCGGTACTTAGGCTCGCCGGCGGGGCCGGGCTGCCCAGAGCGGCGCGGGCGGAGCAGGCGGGTGGCGGCGGCGGCTAGTACGGGTGGCGCTTCCTCTGCGGCGCCCATGGGGACAGGACGACTTTAAAGGAGTTTGGGGGGGTTCTGGCGCTGGGCGACCACGGGTACGGAAGGGGACGGGAGGGAGCCCTTGGGCGGGGGATGCCGATCGTTTGCTCTTTCCCGGCCGGGCTGACGGGGCCGTGCGCTCCTCCAGCCGCCTCTCCGCACGCAGCGCTGCCCGGCGCGGTTCGGCTGCGCGCCGGCGGAGGGAGGCTTGGGACTCCGGCCGGAGCCTCCCGGATCCTTCTCCCCTCGCAGAGCGGAGACTCCCGGGGCAACTCCGTGTCCTCACGCGGAGCCGGTGGACGGCGGGGTGGCTCCTCTCGTGGCGCTGGGAGCCGGCACTCCGGAGCCGGGGCTCTGCCGTGCCCCAACCCCGGGGGTAGGGGAAAGGGTCCGCACTGGGAGTTTCTCCCTTGAGCGAAGGGGAGGGAAGAAGTCGGAGAGGGATGGGGGCTTAGGGCAGGATCGCAGAAGTCTTTTGTATGTGGCCTTGATTTTTTTTTTTTTTAATTTTTTTTTTTTTTTTCGTTCGTTCTTTCCTTCCCTCTGCGTGCACTCTCCTTCCCTTCTCTTGTTCTTCTCTGTCTCTGCTCACCCCACCCTCCTTTAGATCCGGCGATTCCTGCCCTCGCCTAGCCCTGTCATTGATGGGAAATCAACTGGATCGCATCACTCATCTGAATTACAGCGAGCTGCCGACCGGAGACCCCTCGGGGATCGAGAAGGACGAGCTGCGCGTCGGGGTGGCTTACTTCTTTTCGGATGAGGAGGAGGACCTGGACGAGCGAGGCCAGCCAGACAAGTACGGCGTGAAGGGCTCCGGCAGCCCTGGGCAGGAGACGCCCACCCACCACCTCCACCACCAGCTGGTGCTGAACGAGACCCAGTTCTCCGCTTTCCGCGGCCAGGAATGCATCTTCTCCAAGGTCAGCAGCGGCCCCCAGGCTGGGGACCTCAGCGTCTACTCGGTGTCAGCCTTGCCCACCCTCTGCAAGCCAGGGGACCTGCTGGAGCTGCTCTACCTGGGGCCGTCGGAGCACCCGCCGCCGCACTGGGCCGTGTACGTGGGCGGTGGGCAGATCATCCACCTGCACCAGGGGCAGATCCGCCAGGACAGCTTGTACGAGGCGGCCGCGGGCAACGTGGGCCGGGTGGTGAATAGCTGGTACCGCTTCCGCCCGCTGGTGGCGGAGCTGGTGGTGCAGAACGCCTGCGGGCACCTGGGCTTAAAAAGCGACGAGATCTGCTGGACTAACTCCGAGAGCTTCGCCGCCTGGTGCCGCTTCGGGAAACGGGAGTTCAAAGCCGGGGGGGAGCTGCAGGCGGCTGCTGGCACCCAGCACCAGCAGCAGTACTATCTCAAGATCCACTTGGCAGAGAACAAGGTGCATACGGTGAGGTTCCACAGCCTGGAGGATCTAATACGCGAGAAGCGCAGGATCGATGCCAGTGGCAAACTGAGGGTGATCAAAGACCTGGCTATAGTGGATGGGAAAGAATAGGGAGGAGCAGGAGTATGTGGCTATTTTCCTTCTGCCCTGCCCGGGGAGGCCAGCCTGCCATAGAGTCAGGAGGCTGCACCCTCCTTCTGTGGGACGCAACTGGAAGCAGGATCCATGGCAACATTCCAAAAAAAAAAAACCAGCATTCTTTACACCCATAGCCAGTATTTTGTTTGGCTTTTAATAGCATTAATGCTGAAAGAGCGAGAGAGGAAGAAAAGAGGGGGGAGGTGCAGAAAGGCTGTTCTCAGAGTATGTGGACAAAGTCTCTCCTGTCAATCGATGTTGACCATTCTAGCAACATGCCAATAAAATTTCAAATTGAAATTTCTTTTTAAATTTTTATTTCATGGCTTTACTCCATGATAAGTTTTAAGCATCTGGGACTGTGGATGTAGGTAAATGAGATTCTAGCTAATATTTGCCTTGCAGCCAACCAAAAGCATCAGTCATACTTTGCTGACTGGGAGAGAAAGGGGGTGTTGGGGTGGAGGATAAATGCCTGTTTTGTTATTTCACACTGCCAGCCTGTAGCTGCAACCCAAATTTTGTCCCAACCAACTCTGGCAAGCTATTTATTAGGAAAAATACTTTCACATTTCTGGTTGAAATCTATCACATTTGAAATATTTACCTTTGCTTTCTGTTTGCAGCTCTCTGCTAAAGGTAGTCATAATGCATAAGCTCTTTCCACCTCTTCCTTCCTCCCACCCTCCCTGCCTTATTTTTTTTTTTTTAAAGTTGGTGGGCAGCTGTTTTCCTAAAACTAAAATTTAGTAGTTAAAAGGAAGCAGTGCATTTTGGAGAACAGTGTACTCAGAGATCTGGGCACTAGCATTTCATGCTTAAGCTGTGGATTTTGTACCACTGCTTCGATATGTCTTCATACACAGGTCAACAGAATCCTGCAAGAAACAATTTTGAATTCTGCATGTTGCCTGTTTGGAACAGCAACTTAGTGCATATTTACAATTCCACTTAAAGAAATAGATGTAATGTGGCCAAGTTCATCTTGCATTTCAAATTCCCAGCAACTAAAAATTCTGTTTAGTGTAAGTTTAGAAATCCACAGCAGCATTTAAAAGATGCCTTTTAATGTGATGTGAGCAATGCCTTGTCTGTATTTCAGATCCTGTTCACTCATTGCTTAATTCTAAGTTTTGAAGTGAAAGATCAGAGAATTAAATATATTTTAAAAAAATCTTAAGTATACTGGGGCATTTCTTTTTATTATTCTGAGTTGCATCCGACTTGTAATTTTGTCTTTGCATGTTTCAATGCATTTGGTTTTCCCTCATCCCACATCACTGTCAGATGACAGAAGTAGAAGCCCTATTTTGTATATATGATACACTCCACCCCCTGTAAATGTACTGGTCCCAACTCTTTGTTTAACGCACACAAAAAAAAGCAATGTCATAAGCAAACTTGTTGCAGCAGTAATTTCATTTCTACAAAGCATTTGCCTACTATAGCTGAAGCTGCTAGGATGGAGTGTACTTCATTATAATAGAAGTGTTAGCATAAATATCTTTAAGAAAAAAACAAAAACCTGTACCCCCAAAACTGCCTCTTCAGTGAAGGTCATCTAATTGGCTTTGTCCTTTCTAATACATGTGGCAAAATTATGTGGTAATAGGCAGTGTTACTTTTATCACTTTCCCTGGAGTACCTTGTTTAGTACAACACAGGGTAAAAATGTGAATTGTAATTGCTGTCAAATTACTGAAGTAGCCTCAAACCACAGCATACTCTTTAATAAATGTGTAGTATTTTAGCTTTATATAGGTAATAGTGGCTGTCTGATGATAACTTTTCCCATAACATGAATAGAGTCTTCTACCTGGTATTTGTGTATCTTATTGTTGCACCTTAGATTGCCTAAATCGTCTGTTAGAACTGATTTCCCTGTACCACTTGGTGGGAGCACTGTGGGATTGCAGAAGGGCATTGGCTTTACAACAAGGCACTTAAAAAACACTGATAGAAGGAACTGTGGGCAAAGGCAATTTATTTGATTTTTTTTTTTTGTCTTTATTTAAAAAATATGCATTAGAGACCTGAAGTTGCAAGAGGCAGGGAGAATTAAAGGAAGAGGGAATAAGTACCAGAATGTTTATGAAATAAGGCAAGAAGAAGAAAGTAGAGTCGTAGTGTTATTTTTGATTTTTGGAGTGCTTTTTCTTTAAATTGCTGTTAGATTAAAAATGGGATTAGACAGAGGTTCCTTGGAAGAACAGAATTTTATGGCCCCATTAGTGAGAATTTGAAACATACTAGATTTAAACTTTTCACTGTGCTTTCTGAATACTCTTTCACTCTGAAACCCATTTTAAGTTTGGATTTTTTTTTTTTGCAATGATTTACTAACCTGGTTCATAAACATGACATTTTCCCTTGTCTTACCCAGATAATTGTAGAATGGTATTTTGTAATATATAAAAGAAATGATAGGAGCCAGTGTATGCTTATTTATTCAAGCTCTGTCAGATACCTTTGGCATCACTCTGAATTTGTACAAATAAAGGTACAACAATTTAAGGTCTTAGTCACTTACATGAGGACTGAAGAAAATGTATTGGAAATAATTACAACTAGTATTAACCTAGGCAATACTATGGTATTGCCATGGCTGTTTTCAAATAACAGTTGGTAATTAGCAACAAAGGTACCCATACAGTTTCTTTTGTTATTTTTCTTTAGCTGCATTTCAGTCCAGAGCTATGGGCAACAATCTGGTCCTTATTCATAGCCCATTGAAGTTAATGGCTCTTGCTGACCAGTGAACTTTGGGTCAGATTGTTTGGAGGTGGTTAAAATTTGTGGTGCTTGAGGAAGACTGAGATTTAAAATTATACATCAGAGACCAGAAGTGCCACTTTTCTGAGATGGGAGATGGTGGACACAGGCAACACTGAGAAAATGTGGGAAGAAAACAGACAAGGTCTGAAACAAGACAAGTAGTGTTAACCTGAGATGGTAGTGGGGAATCTTTAAAAGGCTGAATGGAAAGTGGATATAAAAGTCGTTCAGTGCCTTGGAACAAGAATCAGAAGACAGGGAGCAGTCAGCTGCAAAGAAAGGAAATTATAAAAATGACTGACAGTAAAAAAATGTAATTGATTGTGTTCATCATTCAGGATCAGTGGGCCTGGCAGAGTTAACAATTCTGTTTGCAGCACTGAAGATATTGACAAATTGCATTATATCTGTGGAATCTATTTGCATTCTTTGGTCTAGCTACCTTGGGTAAATATTTAAATCTCGTTCATTGCTCTTGAAGTACGGACTTGTAATATAACAGCAATGTCAAAATACTTTGCAGTCTTTTTTCTGTGTCACATTTCAAGCTTTCTTTCAGCTATTTGAGTAACCGTTCTATAGAATTGCTTTTGCTTAGATAAGATTCTCTTTTCAAAATGCAATCTTTTGGATTGCTTTGGGACTTAACATTTTATTAAAAATTCAGTTCATGTCCTCTAGAAATGTAGAGAGTGTTTTTAAAATGTTTTCCTGTCATGACCAGAATGTTTACTGCATATTGGCTGTGTATACTGGGAGAAGACTCTAAGGATGGGTAGCAAAATAGGTTTTGCTACTATAAGATTTTTTTTCTCCATCTTCATCTTATGACTCCTGAGAACTTTGTTTTAATTTTTTAGGATTCTTTTTCTCCTTTCCAGTGCTATGGTTATATAAAATGAAAAAAACAAAAAAAAACCCACAACCAACCTAAACCAAAACCATAACCATCATAGCATGCTTTTTATGGCAATATGCTATTGATCCATATAGTGGATTTCAGGATAAAAGCAGGGTGCAACAAGACATGGCCTTTGGGCTGTGCTGGAATGTTCACATCCTTAATTATCTTGCCTCATTTCACTGAAGTGAAATGAGTCTTTCATATTCAGGTAAGTAATGTGCAAAACTGCCAGAGTTTATAGACCTGTTTATGTGATGTATTGGACGTCTGTAACTGCAGCTGTGTTTGCTGGAGTTGAGGGAGCGCTGTCTCACACAGAGCATCTCGTGGGATCAGTTGCCTTAGCCTGCCAAGCTCCCTACCCTCTGTCTGCAGCTTCAGAGGAAGTAGGGGTCTGGTAAAGCTACTGCTAATTTCAATTTTTAGTTATTTTCTGTGAAAGATTTCTACTAGAGTAGTTTATGGACAGTAGCCTGCCCATAATTAAACTTGGATGGGACTAAAGCATTCTATGTGCTACTGCTTGTGCTGTGAAAACACTCTGCTTCCTGCTTTATAATCCAGGAGAAAGATAGAAGTCCCAGTGCCAAAGAAGTAATCCAGAAATACTTAAGGAGGTATGATTGGGCTACAATGCTGAGGCAGTTTCACTGTAGAATTAAAGTCTAAAGGATAACATTATGTGACTAAAATGTGATCAATTGCTGCTGTTTGAGTGTCAGTGTTTCCATGCAAGCATGGAGTTTATTTGCTTACCTTATTACTATAAAATACTAAACTTTGATTTGATATGTGAAGCTGCCCTATGTTCATGGGTCTTCTGACTCAATATTAGTTTGATCTGTCAGAGTTTTTTACAAGTTTGTCTGGGAACAGATACTTTACTGAACTGCTAGTAAATCAAAGAGAGAGTAGTGTAAATGTAAGGTTGAGAAAAGGGAATGAGCTAAGAATCTTTTGTTACTGGACATATCCACAGATTTGTTCCAGATTATATAGATAGAATGTATGCAGATATAAATTTCCAGTGCTGTATTTTTCTAAAGTGGTTGTGGGATTCTACATTCTCTCTTTTGCAAAATAGTATTATCTGTCTAAATAATCCAAATCCCCAGTGAAGTTCTATTTTTTAACATTGAAATTCCATTGAAGATAACAGTTACTTTATTCATATTTGCCTTTGAGAAATAAGGTAGAATTTTTTTAAAGGATTTATAATTGAGCTGTTAGTAATATGCACTTTCATTTCTTAATTTTAAATATTTTACATCAAGCAGAAATGTATTTAAGTTGGTATGTCCAGAGGAATGATAGAACTTCCATTAACAGAGTCCCTTCAGATTAAGAATATGGTTTTTGTTTTTTGGGTTTTTTTTCACCTTTTAATTATGGAACCTTGGGCGTTTCTGATTCTGTGGATGATGCATGTATGTAAACCTGTTTGCAGGAACAGGATTTTTAAAATAAAAGCTCCCTCTCCTTCATGATATGGCATTAACTTTGGGCTAAAATCAAGGAGTAGGATTTAACCAGGATCAAGACCTCAGCAACAACCTCCTATGGAATTTAATGGAAGGCTCATGTGTGTGATATCTACCATAAGGGCCTTAATTGCATTTTCTTACTTGTACATATAGTGATCATCTATGCAAATTGGCATTTTCCTAGGTAAAGTGGGTTAATGCTCTTCAAACATCCCTTGGACTTTCTCTTGTGTGTCTGTGTGGGTACATGTGTTGGGCACAAATAAAAAAAACGGAGTTTAGTGCTGCACAGCCAATATCTCCAGGTGTTTTGACAGGAACTCAGGTGGAATTTGGAACCAGTGTGGCTACAGCAGGAAAGGGTGGAAGAATTTGCGGTTAAACTTCAGGATGTGCAAGGAAGATATTCAGAGCTAAGCTTGAAATTCCATTCTTCTCCAAGGTGCAAGAGGGTGAGTAACTGTGCACCCCTAACACATAAAAACCATTCACACTTTGGAGATCCATGCTACTGCATAGGCAAAATAGGGTGAGTGAAATATGCAGTGTCTCATCAGCCTTAAGAAGCAAACAATTTTTCACAGTTTAAACACTATTTGAATACAGCGTGGCATTAGCAATCCATTTTAAAGAGTCCCATTTTTAAGCTGATAAACTAAACAGCATAATGTTTATAAATGGAAAACCTCAATAAGCCTTCTTGTTAATCTCTATACAGCAGAGGTAAGAGCTTGTTCCCAGTTTGTGTAAATAAAAGGGTAACCCTGATTCAAGAAAATTATCATGGGGTTCAATTTGGAAATAAATGAAACAATCCAACTCCAGATTAGTTCTGATGTGACACCATTACTACTGCAGGTAAATAAATGACAATTACCTAACAGTGTGAATAAATACAAACTTCTGTATTGTGGCACTTCTTCACAGCAGGGTATTTTATGCCGCAGAAGGAATATTCCTTGTATGTTATTCAATATGAGTAAACATAACACAATCTGGTCTTAAAGCAGATCTTTTCTTCCATATGTTCCTATTGTTTCCATATGCCCTTTCTGTCAGCTGAAAGCAATATAAAAACGAAGCCTGAAAAATATACTAATTGATTGTAAATATTTAGGCAGAAATTTATATGCATATTGACATATAACTAATAGATGTAGATACGTACAGATTTGCATACCGTGTAGTATGCATACACACACATGACAAGCCTTGACTATTTTGTTAGTATTGGTAACAAATGTCAGTCATTTCAGTATGTATATTATCTGTGTGACAGATGGGTACCCAAAACTTTGCCGACAGGATTTTAGCACTATTCAAATATTTGTTCTTTAGGGTATGCCATGGTCTTCTGACATCAAGAGAAGTGAGTTAAATATGTGGGGTTTGACATACTGCAACTTACTGGAGGAAAAATATCAAGAAACACTACACTTTGCAATAATGAAGTACCCTTTTAGAATGACTATGCTGCTACTGACTTGTGTATTTATAAATAAAAGAATGATCCAATGAAAAATCCATCTATCTTTCTCTCTGGCATCTTTAAATGGATAGTGCCACAAGGTGGTTTTTTTACATCATTTGAAAGCACTTCTACTCAGAGTAATATTTTGGAATAATATCACTGAAATCAGTTGTGTTGTTCAGACACGCTCAACTATTGTTGTGTAGTTGTTCTAAAGTAAAGAAGTGGCTGGCATTGATATTTCTTGATTTTTCTCATCTTTCTTTAAATTAATAAGTTTATTTCAAAGGCTAAATGGTGTGACTTTGAAAAGCACTTACTGTTGATTGGACACTCTCCATTGAATTCATTAGTGATTTTTCACCAAAATTATTTGGACCACAGTTAGGCTTATACAAACTTCTTTTAGAAGCTTTACTTAATGGATAAAAGATTAAAATCAGCTCTGTCTGAAGAGTGGTTTTTGTGGACTGGATTGCTGAGTTGTACTTCTGAGACCTTGGAAAGTGACATTTCATTTCAATACATAGAATAGCCCCGTTATTCTCTTATCCACAAAGATTTTGTTGCACCTGGTAAAAGACTATGGATCTTTTACTTATCCAAAATTCTTTGTCCTCATCAAACCACCTGTGGGCAATATGAGGCCCTTTTCCATGTACAATCCCATGACTAGAAATCACTGTTACATAGACTTTTGGAACCGAATTTTTGCACAGAGATTTCTGCCATTTCCAGAGGCTGTGGGAAATGAGAGCATTCACTCATCTATCAAGCTGAAGCCCTTTAATAAAAATATTTTATTGGAATAAGTAAATATATTGCCACTAAAGGTCAACCCAGTCTAACAGATCATGGATCACCATAAAATTTCTGGTAATTGAAACACTGGACAGAGCATCAGCAATGGCTTTTTTAAAGAATTTAGATTGCATGTTGAGGTATGACATCACTGACAGAAGTACCTTAGATGAATGCAAGGACCTATTTATCAGAGGACCTATGTTTCAGATCTCATACATAGGCTATCTAATACAACTGTTAAAATAACAGAGCCTACTGTAGCTTTGGACTCAGACCCTGTTACATGATATGTCAGCCTACCTGGCAGGCTTTCTGAATTAGTATTTCCAGCCTGTTCTGACTTCATATCATTGATTCTTCAGTTAGGGGTAATCAAAGGTCATTAATAGTGAAAAGTTCACTTTAATTGACCCATCGACTCATTTTAATTATGGCAATATAAAAGAGTGTCAGATGCTAGACCCCTACACGAAGGGTTAGTTAATATGCAGATTCATCCTGGCAGTAATACTGCCTGGGTCCCATTAGCTCTAACTCAGGGCTGTACAAGAGCTTCCTGCTTTATCTCTCAAGCTCAAGAAATTGGAAAAAATTGGTAGTAGAAAAAGGTTCTGAAAAGTCATACTCAGCAGAAATCTTGGGTTGTTCTTTTATGCTTGTGCTTTGTATACAGATAGAAACATGCAGATAAAACTTCTCTGTGTTAGAAGCACCAGTTACACAAATGATACCCTTTAAATTTGCCGCACTAGAAGCTTGCATATGTACACTGACTAAAGAGGATAATCTTTTGCTTTTTCCATTTCACAGCGTGCTAGTAACTTTTCTTAATCTATAGGAACCCAGAGTTCACTGTCTGCTGATAAGGTACCCCAAGAGCAGTAGAAATGTCACATTTTTGCATACTACAAGAGATCTCAGTACTGAGAACCAATCTTCAGTTTCATTCTCCTGAAAGCCTTAATCTCATACATACCTTTGAACTTTTAATGACTTTCCTAAGAATAATGTCCAAGATAACAAGAAAGGAAATAAAGTAAGAACAAAAAATGTCAGAGAAATAATTTGTTTCATATTCATCTGTGGACTGTCAGATATTTCTTTTTTCCTTCAGATAGAAATAAGACTCCTGTTGATATTTAGAGAGCTGTTTGGTTTGCAGCCTTCATGGACTTAAAAAAAAAAATCACGTGTGCTTTACTGAAAGAAACAATGCTAAGGAAAAGGAATACAGACCTTTTCAAGTTTAAAAGAGTTGTTATATTGGC
The DNA here is from genome assembly GCF_963662255.1 of Cinclus cinclus. Taxonomy (NCBI): domain Eukaryota; kingdom Metazoa; phylum Chordata; class Aves; order Passeriformes; family Cinclidae; genus Cinclus; species Cinclus cinclus. Next base: position 12,667,337 of record NC_085048.1, on the reverse strand, counting down.
AGGAAAACTTCGTTCATGTTCTTTAACTATTCCAGTCCTTATATGAACTAGTTCCAGACTGACTAGTTCAAAAACATTAGAGTTGTTCATTGGTTTTGTTCACAATGTTCAGTGTTTTACAAATACAACCAGTCATTTGTGGTAGATCAGCTTCTCAGTATTTCACTGTAGACCTGTCAAACTGGTTAATTTTTCTAAATGTTGAACTTCTGCCTCCTAAAAATAAAGCCCTCAAGCAGACTTCAGTTAGAAACTGAACACTGAAGACAGATTATGTGGAGCTTGGAAAATATTACTCACGTATTTTAAAAAGTTTTCTTTTATGTAAAATAAATCTTACAAAACATAGAATTCAATATTCTGTCCTCCTAAATATTAAATATATTAGGATTTTTAAACATACAAGTTATCATAGTGTACTACATGTAAAAAAAAAGGTAACTGCGAATCAGTTTATCTTAAAAATGAACCCTCTGTGTCTTGAATGCAAGATTGTTAAGGTTGAAAAGTTATTCTTTAAATCTGATTTATGAACTAATCTACCCCTTCTGGGTGAGCTTTCCATTATCATACAAATAAATGTGTCTATGTAGATCAATGCTGGGGGGTTCTCTTTTACTTTTTTTTTTCTTTTTTGTACTTTGGGAGAAGAATGGCTCTGTGTGATCACCGCTAACCCCTACAAGGATACTGGCATCTCTATTATCTGTACATTGAGTGCGATCATTAACTGCTAGCCAGGAAGACAGCAGTAGAAAAATCAATACAACTTTGGTCAGAGGAAAAATAAGCTAGGGGTGATAGTTGTGGGAATGAGCCTTCTACAAATGACATTTTGTCCAATGTCTGAGTGAGGGCAACGCATGATGCAAATGCCACAGAGAGTAGAGATAAAAATCAATTCTAAGACTTACCAGACATAAAAAATAATGTTGGAAATGACACATTGGAACACATACTGGACCTTCCACCAGGGCTTGTAATACACAAAATGACAAATGATCACTAAAGTAATGACATTTAGAAATGTCCTTGCCATTCACGTGGTGTCACTGTCACCGGGTGATGACCTGAAATACAGCAAATCAATCTAGCTCTCGTCTGGTTGCTGAGAAGCACCCCATGTTCTCTCAGACCTTGGTGAAATATCTGAAATATCCACATAAATATCTGATTCACCCAATTTCAATTACCAACATTAACTTAGGCTTTTGCAGTAGTTAACAGGAACAGGATGTCCAAGCTAAGTCATTCTCTGAAGATGCCTGGGTCTCCAATGGCTATAGGGAATGTTTAACGTAGCTACGATCTTAGTTTAGCATAGCTATAATTGTAGTCTACATATTGTAGTGAAGAGGGATAAAAACACACTGAAAGGCTCTGATCTCCCCTCCTCCTCCAGTTTTTTACGTAAAACCTTTTTATGAGCCTAAGTTCCTCATCTGGACCATGCTCAGAGGACAGCTCATCCTACATCAACATGTATGTAATAAAACCACACACTGCAAATGCCTTCCTTTCTCCCTGTTCAGTGTTTACACAACTAAGATTAACTGCTGTAGTAGCTCACAAAGATGAGAGTAACTGAGAAAAGAATTGTCATGAAATTACATGCTTTCTTCTCTGCCAAAGCAATAAAACTTGATCTACTGAGTTGAAGAATGCTGTATGATCCCAAAACAATGACAGTCTGAGATAGAGTATAGATAGTAGATAAACCCTATTATTAAATAATCATTAAATTGCACAGAAATTATGTTGGAACTATAAACAATATATTAATTTAAAAAAAAAAGATTTAAGAATTTTAAAAGGTCTGCTGAATCAATTGTACAATTCTAATCACAGAGAAAGAGAGACAGGAAAACCTGCTGCCCCTTAGTAAGTTTAGAGAACTCAGTCGATTATTTTAAGGATTTCCCAGGAACCAATTGCCAGAGCATCTGGACATCTTACAATAAATTAAAAGTAAATATTAATTACACAACTATCCATTCAGACGGCTCAATGCACTTTAGCTGCCATTTATTTGTCTCACAAAGGACCAACATACTGACACGTTAGTTAATTGAATGCTTGATTGAACAAGTAAACTTTACACTACACTGCAGCCTGCCAAATTTAAATTCTGGTGGACTGCCAGAGGAATAGTTTTTCACTGTGAGAACCCAGCACTGATATCTTAGAAAATGTTAATCTGATGGGTCCATGAGATTATAACTTTACTGAGTTGATACAATGTGAGAAGTGTTCTAATCTATGTAATGTAATGGTATGAGAGATGATTTCCATAACACTTGAAGTTTTAAGTATCGCTAATGAAATCTTCAAGCATGTCTGAGGAAAAACTATCAGCACACATTTATAAATTCCTGGTTTATGCTAATTACAGAAGATTCTGTTTAAAAAAACCAACAACAGAAAACAAAACAACAACCAAAAAAAGGTACCGTCTGTAATTGCAGAAAACTCTCAGGTAGTTATTGGCATTGGTTTTACCTTAATCTCAGGTAGCATACATGGAGACAGAGAAGACATGGATAAATAGTGCAGATTACATTTGAAAGGATGCTTTGTGCTAGGAAAAAGAAGCTCATAGCCTCTAGAATATCAGTTAGGTAACCTTACTAGTAAAGACTTCATTATGCTCTGTATTTCCATAAATGACAGGAAGTCCAGTCAGCCAGATATATATTCACTTGTCTTCATCAAAACTCAGTTAGATAGTGTTAGTGATAGCACAAGGAGGAAGCAGATTGCTTTCAGGAGACTGAGGGGTAAGAAATTAATGTAACCACTTGTGGTTGAGTTAGCACACTTTAAGGTTAATAATTTACCTTAAGTCTTACTCAAAACAATGAAAAAAATATTTGAAAGTGATGTAAGACATTTTACCAGAGCTCTGAGAAATCTCAGATTCTAAAGCTGAGGTCCTGATGTTAAGCTAATGTAACCTGAAGATTAAAATAAGACAGAATTAAAGGCCAGCAGAGGACCCAAGTTTGATACCCTTAATAACACTCTAACTCCGCAAGTGATTAATTGCTGTATTTTGCTCACGTGTTCAATGATTTATTCATTAACCAGGTTCTTGTTTAGTCATTTGCAAGCAGAGGAAGTAGTTTGCTCTTCTGAGACATATAGTGTAGTTCACTTTCTTACATCATCTGCATTTCTTACATCATCTGCAAAGTTTTATTTAAAAGAATTCATGCAGCTCCCACAGTCTCCTCTGCTTTATTCCTGTGACATGTGGATAATTGGAGATGTCTGTGGCTCATGAGGGTATGGTGGCACAAAGAGCAAATGTTCTGTGAAATCAATTTATGTATAGAAGAAATTCTAACTTGTTTGAGGATTGGAATAGTTATGCAAGTGACTTCACTCTTCTGGTTCAAAATCAGTTCACTAGCTGAGGACTTTGAAAAGTGCTATAAGAAGTCCATCTTTCAGAGTTTGAAACTGCCAGTTTCTATTAGATGCAACATCAAATTAATTTCCCCATTTGTGTCTAGTACTTTTAAACTAGTTGTCTTCCTGTCCTCAAACTTCAAAGTTACAGTAGCTGTTGCTTTTCTTCAAAGGAAAGATAATCTGATATGTTTTGATGGCAATGCCATTTCATATTCTGTCAATGCAAATCTCTTTGACAAGACTGGTGACCTGTGGGTGAGTGCTCAGGCAGCAGGTGGTAAACCATTTGTCCTCCTTGTCATGCTCTTAAATCAGCACATTCCACTCACAGAAGTGGAGAGAAAGGCCACAAACTTTCTAAGACAGTGTTAGTAAAATCACAGAAACATATCTTTGTCTTTTCTAAAGCAGAAAAGCTGTTATTTCTCAGGTACCTTGTTCTTGGTCTGACAGTCCCTTATAATATAGACAATTCCTTATAATATATAACATACAATACATGAATTTTATTATATATTATATATAATGCTTGATATGCTCAAAGTCCTGACTTTTCCCCCTGTCAATCAGCTTTGAATCTGATGAAAATGCAATTGAAAATGCTCTTTTGCTGCAACTTGATAAGTGCAATTTTGAGGCAGGCTTGAATGGTTGCAGAAGTAATTCTGATGTGGACAGTATTTCCTGTACATCAGCATTCCAACTTACCTCACCTGTACAGTCACCCACCCCTGGTATAGTGTGATGGATGATATCCCAAATGCAAAATTTGTGGCACTGTGCAGGGAATCACAGAAAATTCAGTAGCATTTAAAAAGGATGATGTTCTTGCATTCAGTTATAACATCATCCTTGAAGGCAAATGTCCTATATTCCTGGACCTTGTCCCAGTGATGTTCAATACATATAATTAAGGAGCAATTGAATAAAATACATGGACATCATCTGGAGCTGTAATCAGAACCCAAGTCTGCCTGTAGAAGCTGGAAGAGTTCAAGCAAAAGCCCATCAAAGTCAATAGACACTCTTTCATCTGTTTCAAAAGGTTTTGAATGAGGGCCAGACTTGCTTCTGAAGCTTTCTCTAGACTCCATTTGTTCATGACTATAGTCTGCCTGTAGTTGCCATGGCACAGAACATGAAACTACTTAAAATGAGGAAGATATTGAAGTGCTAATGCTGCACAGTTCAAAGTATCAAAGGTGAGTTTAAGTAATAAAAAACTCTAGCTACCTCTCTGCAAGTTCTTTTCTTCCCCTCCTGATTTCTCAGTATTGAAATTTTGTTCATAGCTCACTAATGCAAGACAATGACAGGAAGCATTTGTATATCCTTACTTCACTGCTCAAACGTATTTTTTTCAAGTATACTGTGATGGTATATGCTCTGATTGATCAGATGCCATAAATCACTTTATCAAATCCCATCAAGTAATGACATTTCCTATCTAGAAAGACAGATGAATAAAGTATACCCAGATTAAAATCTGATATGCAGAAATCTGAAATGCTCCCTTCATGATTTTCAGAGTTGACTGAAAATTATCAAGTGAAAATGTCTGCCTGAGAAATTCCAGCACCACTCTATACTCCCTGATTCAGCTATTCCTCAGGAAAGATAGAAAAAGTGTCAGAGATAAAACCATGATTGAAACTGAAATATCATTTTCAGTAATATAATTTGCACGAGGTCTTTATTCACCAGCTTGAACTTTACTGGTTTATTTTATTACTGGAAAAGTGTACAAATATATTTAAATAACCCCATCTTGAAATAAAAAGTGATAATATCTATTATTGGAAAGATGTAGTAGTTAGAATTTGGTTTATTACATTAAACTAGTTATTCATTCATTAATTCGTTCATTATGAGTACACTTTAGAATAAGATTTGAAAATGCATAAAAATCCAAATACTTCAGAAATCCTTATTACTTTTATGAAAACACTTTTTCAGTTGCAAGTACATATAATTAATTTTATTTCCAGCTTGCATTTGAAAATGAGAACATTTCAACAGGTAACCAAAATAAATCTCTTTCTCATACTTTTAGATATAGCATTAAACTTCTGCTAAGCAAATTGTCTTTTCATAGGTTCCTCTGAAAATACGGTCATCTCTTTATCTGGACAAATAAAGGTGGTTGGTTGGTGATTCTGGTCATGGTATCAAACCTATGTAAATATTTACACACAATCTTCAAATTTGTATCTTTTATTCCATTAGACATAAGCAGCAACCAATGGCGTAGTAAAATCTATTTGGATTTTGGGGTATGTTATACTTCTTTATGCCACATGACAGTAATTTACATTAGATTTACATCCAAAAAACTAAAGGACAAACATCTGCTGTAGTAACGCTAGTTCCTGGCCTCTTCAAAAACAAGTAGAAGTACTTTTAAAAAAAATTATTTAAGCAGCCTATTGCCATCCAGTTTAACATATAGCAGTGAACAGCGCAGTGCCTGCTTAAGATTCTGAAGCAGCCATACCATCTGCTCTTTGATTCAGCAGAAACCGTGAGAGCAGACTACATTTTGGGATTTATTGTAAACCCTCATCCAATAGTTCTCTTCAGACGTCTGCCTAATCTACCTGGTCAGCTCACTTGGCTTCTCAGGCTCTAAAATGCTGCAGATGTCAGCTCTGCAGTCAGCCTTACAATTCATGATTCAGAATGACTTGCATCAAGGCATTGCTCCATTGTGGAATGTCAAATTAAAGCTGAATTTTTTGCTTCCATACACCTGCATTCAAGTTCTTCTTATTAGGAACCATATTATTTCTCTACTGGAGGAAAGAAAGAAGCAGGAGGGAGAGAAGTTAGTAGCGAGTAATTTTATGCTATACAATCCTGAAGCTTTTCTTGGTAGAAGTGGTGGAATAACACTATCAGTTGTAATGAAGAGACCAAAATTACTGTAGGAATGAATTGAAACTTTATGGAGCATTTGGGACCAAATAACATAAGTGGAATGGCCATCAGACACCTCTTCCTGTTAACGCGTATTTTTCATGTATTGATATTAACCCTGGAGACTCACTTTTGCCTATTAAGTTTGCCAAGGTTGCTTATTTTCTCCTCTGTTTGTATGTGTATAATTCCTTACCTTTAAGTTCTAGGAGACTCTAGAAGGGAAGAAAAAACAAACAAAGAAAACGGTGTTGGCTGTAAAAATAAGCCTGACTTTTGTCTTGATCCTTGGGTAGATTGTTCCAGTTCTGCCATAGGGTACTGAAGTACTGATACCAACAGCAAATAAGAAAACAACCCAAGCCCAGCCCTCTGCCCAACCTTCCCCAGCCTGCCCTGGCATCCATGTTTTTATTCCCAGGGTCTACAGATATTCCTGCTAAAGTCCAATAGATCAGAGAGTAATCTCACGGACAAACAAAAGAATTTTAAATAAATTTACTACTCTGGAGTTCTTGTCTGACCTCAACTCTTATAGGCTACCTCAGATTCTGGCAGCAGATGGGAACCAAGCAGCAGTGGGTGAAGTGGTTGTTGAAGAAAAAATAAAAAGGGAAATTAAATCCTGTCCTCTGCTGCAGAAATAAAACAGTGCACTCTCTCAGGGTCATTTTAAAGTTAATGTCAGCTGAAAATTTCAGCATGACTATATCACCCACTGTAGAGTACTGAGAATTAGAGTCTTAGCTTGGCCATAGCAATCATTCATGATTTGGTGACACCAATGGCTTAATATAAATTTTATATATCTGTGTAACTGAAAGGTAGAAACTATTCAGGGCAGGGAGATTAAAGTCTTAGGAATTTATCTTTTCAGTTTCCCTCTGTAGGTACACAATGCAAATCAACAAATAAGCAGTAGGCATTTCCCTAGGTTATTTGTTTTTATGGTTTTTTCAACTGTATTTCTTAAAGTGGGGTTCCTCTTCCTTTGATCAATGAATTGTAAATTGAGTTTAAAATTTCAAACCTTAAAGCCCAAATATTTATATTGTTTACATTAAATTTTGAATGCATTTTTTTCTTACTAAATTAATCCATGTGTTTTTCTAACTCACTAAGGCATCTTCTTACAGTGACCAACACCAGAGCCTGTAAGAGAATATGCAGATATTTATCTTTTTCACTTCCAATTTAAAAAAAAGGCACAATATACTTTCCACATTAATTACAATTGATTATAACTCTGAACACCAGAGAACTTACAAACACCCATTTCCTATTTGTTTTATTATCAAATTCCTGTCTCAGCATTTACCATTTTTTGATATCTTGCTTCCATTTCTCATGCAAAATCAATTCTTTTTCTATATACAATATATAAGATACAAGAATAATAAGATACAATAATTTCCTAATATACTTTCAATATATTACTTATTACTTTTTATCCTAATTTTTTTTTACTATGCTAAGGAAGGGAAAGACTGTGGGGTTTTTTATGAGTTTTTCTAGACCTAATTTTTATGACTGCTATCTGAGTCCTTCCATTTAGTAAAACTTTTCTTGTGCCTTCAGGAAACCTGACACAAGGTTCCAAATATTCCTTGCTAATTTGGGACACAGGTTTATAGAAGGAAATTGTAAAGCTCCCTATATACTCTATTATATTTTTGTACCTCTTAATATCTTCCTGGGTTTAAAAGCGAGTTTGCTTTCTTAAAATAAATTCTTAATAACTCTTAAATTCTTAAGATAGTTATTAAGATTCCTCCCAGGTTTTGCTTTTCTCCTATAGATTATAACGACTTTTGGCAGGATTTCCACAGTGTTTGACACAAATTTAGGGTCAGTAAGGAAAGGACAGATTAAGTGTTTTAAAGTGGTATCTTACACACTCTAGGCAAATTATTTCTTTGTCCTCAAAGTCTATCTGCCACATCATGTTGTAAAACTTTAAACTCAAAAACTTAGCAAAATACAGATGAACTTTCAAATTGTTTCCAGATAAAGATTTTTTCTCCCACAGCAGTTCAAAATATTTTGAAGTTGCCTTTTTAGAGGCAAGCAATAAATGAATTGCAGGTTTTCAATTATTAAATGTTTAAATAAGCTGTTTGGCCTCAATCCCTAATGGCTGCAATAATTCATTGTTACAGAGAAATTAAAATACTAAAAACTCATAAAGAAGAGTGAAGTAAACTTGCCACATTAATTTGAAAGATTTTCTGTCATCAGCTATGTAACACTCTACCAAATCTACTGCAAAACCATCTGAAATGTTAGGGGTTTTTGTTTGCAAAACATTACATGCAGTATTTTAACATCTGCTGTCACTTTCTTCTGTTTCTCTGCCCCCCCACCCCCCCCAGTCCCAAGAGTGCAACCAAAATTTTTACTTGCTGCTTCTTTTGATCTAGGCTGGTCTTCTACAGGTTCACTTAAGCCAATGAGTTTTTATTTTCTTCTTTCAAATAATTACATACATATGATATGTATGTGGATTGTCCTGTGGTGCTCTGAGGGAGCAGACTGGCCATGAGAAAAAGGCAGTATAAGTTTTGAACTATCATTAAGCAGGTTTGCTGAGAAAAATGGAGCAAAGTTGCTCCTTTACTGCTTCCCTAACTGTAACTAACTGGTACAATGGGGCATTCAGCGTGTTGCCAAAGCAGGAAAAGCACAACCTTGGCCACTTCTGCTCATGTGAGCTTACAAAAAGGCCCACCCAGTGCTGATAAAGGAGCGACATAGAGTCAGTGTTTTGTTCTTTTTTACTTTTCCTGTTATTTTGTCTTTGCTCTTCTGTTGGTGATACATAAGGTCACCTCTCCAGACACCCCTTCAGAATATCTGCAGCAATCCCACCAACCAAGAATAGACACACCCCTGTAATTAAATTCAGCTTTCTTTGTCAGACAGGGCTAGAAATGTGATGCCAAATAAAGAGATAAGACACCTTTCTTGGTAAGAAGTGACCAAGCCCGTATTAGTAGTATATAATGACTTTTTCATTACACTTATGGACCACCAGAAAGCTACAGGCTCTCCACAGCAGATTTCTGGAGTTCTAAAGCTCTAAACACATGGGAAAAATCTTGAATATATTTCAGAGAGAACATTCCACATTTTTTCCCTGCAAACACCTTAACAAATAGCGCATTATGATCTTTATGTACCACACTGATAAAACTTTTCATTCAATTTAACCTTCGAAACATCCTCCCCATCTCTCCCCCAGATACAATTTGTGAGTTCAGCGGGGAATATCATTATTGAACAATGACTGTTTCTCAGAGAAAAGAAAACATAGTGAGCTTGGAGAATAAGCAGCTTTTCAGTTTTCTCTCACTAAAGCACTGTTGTAAGTTTACTTGAACTCTGAAAAAAAGAGAAAAAGACAGCTGCATTCAAGAGGAGTAAGACTATGTGAGGCACAAGGAGCATTTATTCCCTGAAAGAAATGAAACAGAAAACAGTTCTTTTACTCTATCATTAGTAGGGGTTCAAAATGTAGATGGTGCTGGCAAGGAAATAACTGCTAAAAAACTTCAGGGAAGAACAATCTAGTCTTGCCTCAGACATGAAAACATTAACATTTCAGAAGCAGCATCACCATGTGATTGCAGTTTAAAAATTATTTCGAGGAGAGTGCTAGTGTCAAACAGCTGGTACAAATAGACAAGTGGCTTACAAGTGTTTCTAAAGCCTGCTCTTTTTCATTCTTTTCCGTCTTCTTCTGGATTCTTAGGGAAATATATTCTTTGTGTCCATTTATAGCATCTAACATGTAATTATCACTAAACTCACTGGCAATTGAATTAGGCTGTCTTAAGCACTCATGAAAACTGTTAAATAAATAAAACCACAGTCTTCTAAGGAGAAAATTAACAGCACAATAATAATGTGAAATTCAGTCATTAAGGAGGTAAATAGAAATAAGACTTCATTTTATAAAGATTTATCGTGATCAGAATTATCCACTTACTGTGTAAGTTTTTTAAAACGTTGTAATGGCAGTACTAACGGCTGCAGAACTGGAAGAGCTCAGCCTACAACATGCAAAATCTGACAACTAACTTTTATGCTTTAGTAGGAGTGATGCTGTCAGAGGTAATGGCTAGAAAGTTGTTAGAGAGCCCGTGAGCTGCTCTGTACACAGGCTGAACATCACTAAAATGTGACACTCCTGTCTCCAGTCCTTGAATCTGGTGTAGGTAAAATGTTTCCCTGTCAACAGAGGAATCAGCTTGTGGAATCAGCAGAGGAATCAGCTGAAGTTAAAGAATATGCCAGGCTGTGAAAGTTTGTAACATTCAACAGTGACTTCCTTTATACTTTGTTCATCCATCTGTGCTCAGAGAACTGCCCATTTTAGGAGTTACACAGTTCTTGTTTTTCCAGGCAAGTGTCATCCTTGATCTGCTGCCAGAATGTTTAGAGGGATGAACATCTCAGAAAGGGAGAGGTTTATAAAGACAGCTCTAAATCATGAAGTAAGAATTAAGCAGAAACATTATTCAATGTAGGATTTTAATATCTGGCCTATGAAGACGTGAAATATCAGTTGCAGACTGTGAAGAAAATGGAAAATCTAGATCTTCTGTAAATCCATATGGGATCAGTAAGACAACAATGACTGTAAAATCATTACTGTAACTATTTTCCTCATCCCTCCCAGTCTGATGTCAGAAGGCAGACTGATGGGTGAGAGTCACAAACATCTGGACCTGTGGGAAATAGTTTACACTGGCCACCAATGGCCCTGAGTGGGCAGAGATCCACGACTTTTAGAGACCTGAGTCTTCATCTTGGTTGCAAAGAGGGTTTCTGCATCTCACATGATAATAAGTCAACAGATATGTCTCTTTAAATCCTCCAAAACTTTGAAATAACCTTGGTAGCCCAGTAGGGAATCACATCTTAGCGTTTTTCTTCCAGACTTGAATCATATCTGCAGAATTTAAAGGGAAAACAATTACATGGAGAGTTGTGTGTCTGATCAATGATTCATGTTAGTGTCTGGCTAGAGACTGGTGGTTTAGTTTTAATTTTAAAATTTGTTTATTGTCAAAACACTTTCCCCTTCAGGTACTTCTTATTGATGTCCTGTTTCTTCTTCTATGCATTTATGAAGATTTAATATCATTACTGCATGTTGAGAAATAATCCTCTCTGCGTAACTTATATAACAAAAAACCCATGAAAATTCAGTGGAAGGGAAAAGATGAATATCCAATATTTTAAAACTGTTTGAATATGGAAAATATCATCATAAAAACAACAGATTCTGGTGACAGGCAAAGCAACACACACATTCACTGTTTAAATTAAATGCATGAAGGCTCTAAGACTCTTCTGCAAACCTGCTGTTTCTCCTGTGTGAATCTGGTGGGTGTATTTAGCCTTTGTAATTTTGGAATACACTGGCTCTATTTTTCAATGAAATGGCTTATTAATCTGCAGAGAAGAGTGGGCTTTTTAATGAAACCAGTAGAACTTAGATGTAAACTACTTTCTGTCTTTTATTTTTGCTAGGAGGATGGAAATAGATCTATTGAGATTTTAGAGAACTTTTTTTGTAATTATATGTGATTACTATTTACACAATGATTCTTCAAGGGAATTCCATTTGTTTATGATTTTCATCTGCCACTGGAAGTGTGTAAATCACTGTGCCTTTCTGCCTTGTTGTCACTCATCTACGATGCTGCAGAAGCCAGCCTTTAGCCTCAGAAGGGTTTATGATCGTGTTCTTAAAGCTTTCACAAAGCTGCCAACATTTAAACATTTTCATAAATCTTTTTACTAACCTGTGAAACATTTTGGTTTTGCTATAATGTCTACATAACATATGTGAGTTTTTCCTTTAGCCTCAAATAATTTTTGTATAAAATACTAGAGAGTATTTTATTATGGAGAATGTAAAAAAAAAGTAAAACAAAAGTCTGTATAGATATGACCTCTTCCAAAAGGGATTTAAACTTCAAAGTAGAGAACAGCTCAGAGATTTCAGTCCCTCTATCTGTTAAACTCCTATTCATTTCACTTGAATCAGGCACTTTACAGTTTCTTAATAGACAAAGCAAACAACTTTCCATAATAATACTCCAGAGGCAAAGATTGTATAATGCAATCATGCACATTTCTTTTTAAAACTATATGATTTTGTTCTGTTGATTAGGAGTAAAGATATTTCTAGCAGTGAAACTTGAAATGTAAAAATTGCCCAATTCACTACTCACTCATCTTCTGAGCCAAATGTTTTGTCTTTCATTTCTTTTCTTTTTTTGGTTATTTAACACACATAATGCTCAAGCCCAGCTGGTAGACTTACTCAGGAGTCCTTTTTCTGCTGAAAAATAATCATGCAAAACTATCTTTGATTCTTACTGTTTTCCAGCAAAGAAGATGAAAATTATTTGCAAAAACTCTATGCTATATGCCTAAAATGTTTGCTCAGGTGTACTTTTTGTTAATCTGAGACTCATGGGAGGTAATGATCTGCACCTGCACAACTGAAATTAAATCAGTTTTGCTAGTGATGTCAAAGAAATTAGGATTTAAAGTAGCTAATTCCCTTGCCAGTCCTCATTGCCTATAGTCAGGGGAATAATTCAGGTACCCAACCACAGTTATGCACTGCTATATCAAATGTTGCATGTGTCTGAGACACCAGCCTACAGTTGGCAGACATAACAAAAGCCTTATGCAAAAATCCACTGTCTTCTGGAGTGATGGCTGGAAGCCAAGTGGAAATGGTATCTCAAACAGCACTGAACACCCATATTTCGGAACCTAAAATTCATTGCAGGTGTGAAGGACTCTCACCCAAAGGAGAGAAAATCTAGAATTCTGGTTTCTAGAATTTTTTCATTCCACTAGAACAGGCAAATAAAATAGCAATATGAACAGTTTTCCTTGCTTCTCTTCACTTGCTGTGATGGTAGCTTAGCTGACTCTTTAGTTAATTTGGGCTTTTTTCACATTGCTGAAGTTACATGGTGCCTCACGTCCTTGGAGTAAGCTTTACTGAAAATCAGAGAAAATTATTTATGTGTGTCTGCCATTTTTATCTGAAAAGCTTGTCTGCCATTTACAAATATCTAAACTCCAAGCAAAAATGAATAAGGTATTTGAGTGTGAATATTTGAACAAGAATTATTCAAAGTAAACCAGAGCTGAATAGTCAAAGCAACTGCAACATACTATTGAGTTATTCACTGACAACACAAGTGTTACAGCCCCCAGCTACAAAGGGCTGCTTTCTGAGCCCAAGCTGTTGCATTTCATGTTCTTAGCTCTTGAGGTTCCTGATTCAGTCCTTGCTGTATTAGCCAAGAGCTCAGATGTCACACAAAGCTTGCAAACACAAAGCATAGAAAGTAAAACTGAGTTTATTAATGATATAGGAGGATAAAGCTCCCTGTGATAATGTGTTCTATGGTAATTTTCCACCCAAAAGGGCAATTTGAAATTCTGCACACTCAGCTTTGTGAAAGAAAAAAAGAACCCATGTGGAATTTTAAAAAAATTACACATCTCAAAATCAACAAATTACAATCTTCATTTCTTATTTGATATTTTTACCCTCACTGATGGAAAGCTAAAACATACCCATCAGTAGGCAAACTGACTTCAGTCAAACTGACCATAGGGTAAGATATTACCCAACATATGTTTGTTTGCCTTGCAATTAGTTTTTGCTTCTGCCAATAAATCAGAGATGTAAGAGTAAAAGCACTGATTTTAAGACCCTCCTGTGATCTATCTAAATTAATTGAATGCTATGATTTCAATGTTTCCTGTAATGTTTTGTTGAAAGTGAACATAAACAACAAAAAAAAGTGTGCATAAAATAGTACACAAAGATTACAGGATTTTTTCTGGAATATTTTTTTACTGTGAAAACTGCAGTTTAGGGTTATTCACATTAGGAATCTTCTCAATCGGTCTATGTTTAGAATCCTTTTGGAAGCTTTTTTATTAATAGAGAGCAAGAACAGAAACATGTGTAGTTTGTCTTGACAGAGAATAAAAGCATGAACTACTTCAGGAATGTGCAAATAGGATGCATGTTTGTCTTAGGTTGCAGTACAGGAAGTGACCAAAAGTATGCATTCTATCACCATCTGTTAAAACCAGGTGGGGCAGTGATTCTTATCTCCATGGGAGATATTCTCTGTTAATGGGCCATTAAGTCTCACTGCAGGACTGATAAAATTACATCATCCCACTGGGAGATGCTCCACCCAGAGAGAGGAACAAAGCATTTCCTACCTAGATAAAAATTGAGATTTGGAACACGAAGGCAGCCTTTTTTCCACTAGATTCCAGAGGAAAACCAGACCTTTTCCACATCATCACGGGACCTTTGGAGGAAAACTGCACCCTTCTACAGGATTACTGCTTCAGCTGAGCCACACCTGTCACTCCAAGACTGCAGCCACCATTTAATGGCACTGCTACCAACACCCTGACTCACTGATGGGGTTGTATTCTGATTCTGACAGTGTTTTGGGTTTGTTCTTTTTAATACTGTACTTCTATTTTAATTTTCCTAGTAAAGAGCTGATATTCCTATTTGCCATATTTTTGCCTGACAGCCCCTTAATTTCAGAATTATAATAATTTGGAGGGAGGGGCTTTATATTCTCCATTTCAAAGAGAGGCTCCTGCCTTTTTTAGCAAACACCTGTCTTTCAAACCAGGACAAAGTTTTATGTAGACCCTACTCTGAGGAGCAGCAGAACCTGTAAACCTGAGCCATCATGCTCTTGATCCCTACCTCTACTATCAGCTGGGTCAGGAGCCTGCTGCAGCAAGTGCAAATTAACCTGTTTCTCCTGCCTTAACCATCAAGCTATGGAGAGGTGTCTTCAAGAAGAGTATGATTTATCCCTTCCCTAATTTTCTCTAACTATCTGGAACCTTTATTCTCATTCATTACCTCAATAACACTCATATTCACAAATGGCCCAAAGCCTTTCTGTACTGACACAAAATGTGAAGCCTGAAGAAGCAGTCCTGAGGAATTTACAGCCTCATTTCAGAAAAGAAGCAGCAGGTTCCTGTACAGCTGACCAAAATCAGTCTGTGGCAGTCCTTGAATGAAGGATTACAAGTCATGATATTAGCAAGGCAATGCACAGAGAAACCAAGAAGAGAGGTGGGAATGGAGAAGATAACACTGACAAGGAGGTTTTGGTTTTGTTTTTCTCCTAAAGAAAAAAAAAAACTAAATGGAAGAATATCCCCATATCTATCCTTTGAAACTCTTATATTGTTCTCTTTCTTATTCTCTCTTTGTCTTTTCTTCCTATCCTTTTCTATCTCTGCCCTTCCCCCCTTTGTTTTAGGTTTTTTGTTTAATGTTCAGTTGTAGCTTGTTGCTAATAATTCAAATTCATTGCTCTGCGAATGCTTTCCAATTAGTGATAAATGACACTTCACACATTTGCTGCTTGTTTATTTAACAGCTGCCACTCCTCAATATGTATGTTGTAGATATCTGGAAAAATGCCATGTTTGTGTTCTGTAGCAGGTTGGTTTTTGTGTTGAAATTATGTTTTTGAGGAGCATTATAATGTTCTCTTTATGGTCATTCACTGCCAAATTCAGGCACCAGACACATTATTTTCACTTTCAAGAGATGACATGACAGAAATAACAAGACAATAAATCACAATTATACTGCCTGAGTAAACATCAGAAATGTTGATTACAGCACAATGATAGCAGCTTCTTCCTTATTTGCTGAAACATATTAGCCATCCATACACACAATTCTGATCTCACATTTAAATTCTTGAATAAACTTAAAATAGGAATATTTAAGGCCTTTTAAAGAATGAGTTGTTGTTGGGAAAGGGGATAATAAATATTCTTGGGTTTGGAGTTAAAAAAGAATAGTAACATTCTGCACCTGGATAGTGTTGAAATTTCCTAATTTAAATAAGAAACTCAGCACTGTAAAGATCCTTTTGGGATTCATTTTTATCTGCTATGAACACATGAAGGTATATGTATTTCATTATAAATGCATTATAATTCATGTATACAATGACTTTAAAAGTTTCAATACACTTTTAATTTTTTACTTATGATTTCTCAGTTAGTAGAAATTTGTTTTCATCTTAGCTATTGTTCTGCAAATTACTTTTCCTTCTCTCATTAAACAAAGACCTAAATAAATTCCACGGTCTGAAATATTTGACTTGACACTGTCAATATTCCATTTCATAGATCAAGGCTGTGATCGCTGAGGCCTCAAAATCAGGTTATGAAGCATCACTGAAAGATTTCAAAGTGTTTACTTCCTGCTTCTAATAACTGAGTTTGAGTTCAGCAACAACTTTATTTTCTACCTTTCTATTGTGCAAAAAAAAAAAAAAGTAGAAACTGTGCTTTTGATCAAATAAATAACAAATACAGCTGTTACTGAATCCTAAATTTAGTGTTTATAACACCAGTGCATAAGCCTTTATGCACTTGATGATTATTCCCCTGAGCAAACAGAAAGTTACTTCTGCTGAGCTGATCCAAAGCACTTGGATCCACTCCTGCTACTTCTGTCTTCTAATGACTTTATAGATGGCAGTTTTTCAGCCCAATGTAGGACACTGAAGATAAGTCCCTAAATAAGGGTCTGATGCTTTTTTCCCAAAAAAAGAATATAATTTGGAAAATGTAAGTAAAGATTTTGAGATGTATTCTATCAATGACTTAAAATTCAATAACAAAATATGAGGCCTGATATAGGGTCTATAGCACAAATAGGGGATCAAGAATAGAAAAAGCATTCACTGGATCTTTAGGTAAAATTAAATATATAGATATTTGCAGATCAGTATTCATTAAAAAACGGTAAGAGAATTTTGTAGATTGGAGTTTGTTTATGTGTGGGAAGAAATGAATGTAGAGATGAATTCAGAATCAATTAATAAATTGAAGATAAACAAGTTTCAAGGGCCATATGGAATCACTCCAGAGTTCTAAATTATCTTAATTATGATTGAATACTTCATATTTAGACATGTGAAGCTCTAATGGCAATTGGTAACTATTACTTGCTGGTAGCTGAATTTGGTAATAGAATGAGGAAATTACCTCCAAGAAGAGATTTGTGGGCTGGCGCAGGGTCAGACAGTTGAAAAACTAGGAAAATACATGTATGGATAAATATGACATGCAGAGTTCAATATCAATAATTAAATTGTTTTCTTGCAGAGGAAAGCTATGCCTCACAGAGCTATTAAATTTGTGATGAAGTGTAAGAGCACATGAACATAGATGAGCCATTCTGGCTTTTATACACAAGGCTCTAATAAGCTTTTTGCAACATGCTTCATAAAAAAGGTTCTTAAAAAATGAATTATCATTGGTCAGACACGGGTCTGACTTACAGATAAGTAACTGTTTAAAATAAGAAAATAATTTAAAGAAAACAAAACAAATCATAGAGGAAGAAAGTCAATGTTAACACTGATTACAGAGTTACAGAAGTGAACGAATACTAAAATATATAAAAGATAAAAGATTCAGGGTTGACAAACACAAAGTAATAAACATGGGGAAAACGATATAAAATGATAAGTTCTAAATTATCTATTATCAGTTAGAGGACAGGCTTCTGGAATCATGGTAGAAATTTCTAAGGAAGTGCCTGCTTAACAGAAGTCAAAAAGGAAATATAAAGTTAAGAAATTTTTAACAAAGAAATTGTGAGCAAAACAGAAAATTTTGTATTTACACTGTGTGCAGCTGCATCCTGAGCCTTCTATACACTATTTCTTAAAGGATAGACCAACACAAAAAAGCTAATCTAAATAGATAGATAGATAGATAGATAGATAGATAGATAGATAGATAGATAGATATAAAATAGAAAAGCAAAACCAATGTATATAACTATTTCAGACTCTTTTAGTGGGCCACACTAAAAATCCACTTCAGCAACTATGTAATATGCTACTGCAAGGAGGAGCTGGACTGCCCCCAGTATTTCTTATACTTTTTTTTTTTTTTTTTTGTGAGGTTATTAGCAGTGTCAAGGGAAAAAGAAAAAGGGTTCATCCGGAGGCTGACTGAAAACATGGAAAATAATAATTCAGAGGTCATCATACTCAAGGGAGAATCCATCTTTCTCCTGTGACTGTCCAGACAGAATGAGCAGACTCTTGTCCTAACTAAGGAAAATAATTCAAGGTTTCCAAAGCTGGGCAGCATGGTGAAATCCCTTTAGCTTTCTTTATATCAAAGATGAACTTGTTAACATCAATCTTCATAATTTGAATTAAGAAAAAGTGATTTTTTTTTTTTTTTTTTTTTTGCTCCTACTTCACAAATGAACCAAATATGTTCTTAAGCTTTCCAAACTGTTTCACTTATACAACGAAGGGATACATTTCTTACACTCTGACTGGACTAATTCCTGAGTAAGCTGCAAGCTCTTTTATGCTAAAAATACTGAAGCAAACTCAACAGAACCATCTTAGCAATAAATTAATTGAAGTGACAGACATAAGCTCAGTGTACTCCAGAGCAAAAGGTCACCATGACAATACTACTTAACAGCTCCTCTAATTCAATAGATGGCTCTAATGGGAGTTACAGTGGGTCCCAAAATAGGAATATTTTTGCAGTGGGGAACATTATTTCAGTGGAGTGATAAAAGCCATATATTTGCTGCAAGTATTTAATATATTATCAGTTGCTGGAAAGAAATTCTCTGCAATACAAAAATTAGATAATCATCAGCTGTCTAAATATTCATGTGAGCCGTTTGCCTGAGCACAGTACAGCAGGACAGAGGGACACAAAACCACTGAAGTTTCACTGACTATAGTATTTCATACTGATATCTGACCAAAAAACCACAAAGCTTCTTTCAGTGAAAGTTTTACTTTTAAATGGCAGACTTTTTTCCTTCCTTTAATAACATTTAATTTAAATTCTTCTTGGAAACCTGTAGGATTGCTCTTGAGTCCATGTACTGCTGTTCTTATCCATTTAGGATCCCACAGAATTGTCAAGAATTTCCCACATGCTAAAGCAAATCAGCCATATGGATAATGCAAAAGAGCTTTGCTCTTAAACATGCCCTTGATCTGGAGAACAAGGATCATGAAATCATGATCTGCCAGAAAACAATATTCTGAATTTTCTGGACTGGCCAGGAAAATAATTGAAAGCACAGCATAGAAGTCTTTTGTATGATAAAGATTGGTTAAATAATCAGGAGAACTTGTTACTGTCTCTGAATGGTGCAACTTAGTGAGATAAATAAAATACAGCCATTTGGGAAAACACTAGCATCTAAAGGTTAGAGAAAACAGTCCCGGAGTCAAGTGCCAGACTGTTTGAAGATAAGGTGCTTTATAAAGCATACCATTGTGGATGTAAGTGTTCGAGTAGTTGACACAATAAAAAATTATTTCTGACCGTTATTCCCAGAGTGAAAGGTGAAAAAAATTATTTCTGTGACATTCAGTATGTCATAAGGTCATTTTGCATTAATTCTACCATGCATACTAATACAGTGTGTCATGATGAGCATGGTGTAAAGTCATGGCACTGTCATTCCTCTGGTTGCACCTTGGGAAAAAAAAAAAAAAACAAACAAAAGGAGGGAGTCTTAGGAGAATTTGTAAAGCTGCAATTAAACAAAGGCTTACCTCTAAAAATCATATCTAATTTCAGTTGAATATAGGTTTAAATTGGCCACAAGTCATGCTGTTAATGGCTCAGCAGATGTTTATATTGTATAAAAGATATATGTCTATGGGTTGCTCAGTTGCCTTCAGTAATTTAAAAATTAGGGGTTTATTTTAGGTTATTTAGTTTTCCAGATATTTCCAGCTCTTTGCAATACTGACCACTTTGTAAGTTCAAATCACAATCATAATCTCCAAATACTTCTCTGAGGGTATTTCTTAAATGTTTCCTGATAGCTGAACTCAAACCCATGAGTTTGTTAGTGCAAGTAGCCCTGCATTTTGCTGGATTAAAAGTGGATGCTGGCATATTTCTATGCAAAATTGCTCAGTCGGTATTGGAGGACCTGTGATTGGTACAGAATTTCACCTCTTGTGCATGTTTCCCTCAGACTTCTCTTTCTCCCTCAAGTCCAGTAGCCTGTAACTTGTACAACTATCAGAAACCAATGTTGTATGAAGCCTTGGCAGGATCTATGTGCATTTGCACCAGAGTGAAAATCACTGTCTGTCTTGCATTTCAAAAATCCATGAACCAATCTCTGAAGAAATAGCAAAATCCCTCATTCCCTCCATCCAAAGGAAAGACAAAGATTTAGAGGGTTTCCAATGTAGCTCCAGCATCTTACATTTACATAAAAAATAGTTCATTAGCACAGTGGAGGAGAAATAAATAATATAGTCATTTGAACATCTCTTTAAATATGTTAAATTATTTTCTCAGTCCCAGATGGTCTGTTCAGGGAAATTAAATGTTAGGGGAAAAGAGATTAATCGATTTAATCTATTTTACTAGAATATTCACAGTAAATTAATATGTGCTGATTTTCAAAATCAGCTAAAACAATATCAATCAGATTATATCAATTATTTTCTGTTCTGTGGTACAAATACCACATCATTTTGGCAGGCAATCTGGGAAACAGAAGGAATTGTGTAGCTAAAGTAATGAAAACAACATAGCAATATTTACAGGTAGACCTGACCATAAAGTAGAAAATCTGGTTCATTAAAAAAAAAAAAAAAACCACCCAGCATATTGTGAAATGTATTTTTTTCTACATATGTTGAAAGACTTTTTCCTAAGATAAAACTTTAACAAAGAAAAGGATAGATTTCAGAACAGATTTCAGTCTTTCACACTAGGATTAGTAGCCCTTTTCTTGAATCCCTAATTTGTCCATCTGATGCTATAGTTACACAGTAGAGGCATCAAAGCAAATTTTGACATCAACAATCTTCTTCAAGGAATTTGGAAATCTGCATGGGCTAGAATATTTCAACTACTTAGAACTTTGTTCACCTACAGCTTGTTTTGTTGTCTAAGCAGGCACATATATTCAAATATCAATTTACAGTCTATAGATTCAATCTACCCTCAGTCTTGGAATATAAACCTGGATTTTGATGTTTGATATGAGATTTTAACAGCTAGGATTTTGTCTTTCTAAAGTCGGTGCTAGGAATCTTCACGAGATGCTTGTGGGGTTTTTTGTTAAATATAATTGAAATAATAATCAACAACAGACAGAGAAGCAGTACCCTTCATCTTTAGGTCAGACCCACTGCTGCTAAGCACTGAAGGAATACAGTCATACTGTGTTCAAATTCTCAGCAGCTTGCAAGTCTACTTTTCTCAGTTTTGAGATCTAGAATGTCTCGCTTGCTTCCTCCTAACATCCTCCCTTTCTTATGGGAGAAGAATTTAAATTGTAATAATATAAGGGCCAAAATATAGTAGCGTGAGGGTTAGGCAATCAGGGGAAGAGCTGCCTTTCTGAGAGACCTAGACAGGCTGGAGGAATAGACTCATGAAATTCAGCAAGGATTCAAGTAATGTTATGCACCTGGGGAGGAAGAGACTCATAATGATAATGTCTGGGAATGGGCTGAGTGGGGATGAGTTCTGCCTCAAAGATGGACAACAGTGTAAACATGATTCAGCAGTGCATCCCAATATACTGGGTTGTATTAACAGCCCAGTGATCACTGGGTGGTTGTGGGGCTGGAGCAGTGTCCTGTGAGAGTGGCTGAGGAAATAGGGCTTGTTCAGTTTGGAGAAGAGCTGACTTTCAGGGACCGTGACAGCAGCTTCACAGCATCTAAGAGAGGATCATCAAGATAGAGCAGTGGTTTTGTAGCTGTGAATGGTGGGAGGGTGAGTGAGAGTATCATAAACTGAATCAGAAGAGATTCTATCTGCAGGTGAGAAGAAAGCTTTTCCTCTTGAGAACAGTCAAAGAGTGGAAGAAGTAATCTAAAGAATCTGGAGAGATCTTGAAGACCTGACTGGATAAAGTTCTGAGCATCCTGGTCCAAAATCAATGTTGAGCAGAAAGGTGGATTCAATGACCTTCTGATCTCCACTCCAAACTGAATAATCAGACTAGATCTCACATTCCTGACTATCCTAATAAAATACAGAGTAATCTGACTTTCTTTAAATAGTTAAATAGGCAAAATATTTTATTTTGAACTTTAGACATCCAATTTAGTTAACATTTTTGTGCATTAAATTTCTAGGGAAGAGATTGAAAAAATGTGCATTCTTTAGGATCACTTTCCCAAGTGCAGCATAGCTTCAAAGGTAAGTTGGAAAGAACTCATTTATCTAAACATTCATGTCTACATACAGTACAGATGATGACAGATGTCCACTAAAGCTCTGAACTCAGTGAAGAAAAATAGGCAATTTTATGTACAATTCGGTATTTTCTGAAGTGGATATGCAAAGCAGACCTAATGAATCATGTCCTAGGATTTATTTTATCTTTCCACTCTTCATAAAGTATATTTAAGGTGATTAGTTCAGCCATGGAATTTTACGTGTTGCCCACCAGAAATTAGGTCCTATGTAACTCATTTTCTCTAGGAAATCAGACAAACACTCCCAAGTTATAGAAAATTAAAAAAAAAAAAAAGCACAGTACTGAAGTTATGAACAAGTGAAACACCAGTCCTGAGAACAGAAGAATGTGGTTGAATAAAATAGAAACTTTTTTAAACTTTCTGGTAAAGTAGATCAGTTTACATTTTGCATGTCATTTTCACTTTTTATTTTAGAGGGAAGAAAAAGCTAAGTTAAAAAAAGAAGAAAAAAGAGAGAAACATAAATTTAATTCTGCCACTTTTCAACATGTGTATAAGAAATCAGGGAAAAATACCAGGTACTCTCTACCTAGGCTTTGCATCCAGTCTGTCCAATTCTTTTCTTAACGTCAACACCTAATAAAGTTGAATCTAATGAAAAGATGTATAGAAAATGTCGTCCTACTGTTCTACAGCACCCTTCTGTTTACAGTATTTGCCAGGAATGAAAGAACTGTATTTTCATAGTATCCTCACTCTAAGCAGGTTTGATTTTATTGCTTCTTAAGAAAGTACTTAATCACAGAATAAACTGAGTTGGAAGGGACTCAAAAGGATCATTGAGTCCAGCTGCTGGCCCTGCACAACACCATCCCCAAGAGTCACACCATGTGCCTGAGAGCATTTTCCAAAAGCTTCTTGAGCTCTGTCAGGCTGCTGCTGTGACCACTTGCAGTGTCCAGCCACCCTCTGGGTGAAAAACCTTTTCCTGATATCCAACCTAAACCTCCCTGACACAGCTTCAGGCCATTCCCGCAGGTCCTATCACTTCTCACCAGAAAAAAAGAGATCAGTGTCTTCTCCTCCTCTTCCCCTACTTGTGTTCTAGCATTTCTAGGTCATGCTCCTCACTAAACAATTTGTAGCTACAAGGATGCAAGATCCATAATCTTCCTAAAACAGACCAGGTGTCATAAACAAAATTTCCACTGAAGAAGGTGGCATATTAAAAGAAATTACTGTAAAATATATGTATTTCCTTCAATTGAGCCGTTTATACTATTTTTTTTTAATGGATTAAAACAATAAAAGTAGAAAAAGACAGTTGCAGGAACAGTAATCAAAATAGTAACTAGGAAATGGCAAGAACCATCTTTGCATCCTGACCACTTGAAATTCTTCTTATGTCCTGACTTTCATGTATCTTGTACTCTTAAATGTATAAACTTCAAGTATACTTCACTTGTAAAAATGTTTCTCCAATGGCTTAGCACTAAGAGAACTCTTCCAGGCCTCAAAAGGACTCCTTTTTAATTATGAGAATTTAATTCCCCTCAAACCAAACTTCTCTTCTTAGGTAAATATGTGATGTAACAAACTCTTCAGTAATCTGTCACCTGCCTCGTGTCACTCCTACTGGTTCTTATAGCCACATTCAAGATCATGGTGAAGAGCACAAAAGACTTTCCTTTCAAATGCATTTCTTTTTTTATAATTTAGGATATTTCCAACTGATGCTTTTGCATCTGTAGCCAAGCATCAAGGAAAACTTTGGACCAGCCATAAAAGCAAAGATTATTTATTTGTGTGGGAAAATATATGATGATGTTTTAAGCAGAATTTGGGTTCTTCACCTTCATTTAAGACAGGATTTAAATAGCAGAGTTCAACAGTTTCTTGGAATTGTCATGCCTTTATGCCCTAATTAGAACATAAATTAGTATTAACAAAAAAAAAATGAAGGTCGATGCCCATGATGATCTCTCATTTTGAGCCAAGTTTGTTTCTGGACAGTGGTAGATTTTTTTGTTTGTTTGTTTGTTTGGTGTTTTTGTTTGGCTTTTTTGTTTGTTTTTGTTTTTAGTGTTTTTTTTATTTGTTTTTGTTTTGTTTGTTTTTGTTTTTGTGGGGTTTTTTTGTTATTTACATTAGTGTTCCTTATTCTTGATATTTGCCAAAGTATAAAGAGTTTTTTGAGAAGTTTGTGATTGGTTTGAGGGGAGATAAAAGTAAGAAAATACAAATTATCCATTACTGTGGTGGGAGATAAAATAACAGTAAGCAGGTGTAGAGTGAAGAATCACATGGTTTGAAGGATGCTATTCAGTACAGAATAACTTTCAGCAATTATCTCAAATGACCTTTCCCTGACAGACACAGGTTTAAGTTTTGTTTTACTTTTTTCTTTGTTAGTCCCAGTGAGTTTTTTTGGTGGTAATGAGAAACAAGCATTTACAAATTTCATAATGAAATATTTGACATATTTTTCATTAAATCACTTCAAGGCTACCTGAGTATTTATAGAATACCTCCATATCCTTCCAATCAGACAACTTGCTATAACTTTTTCATTGACCTGACACTCAAATATTTCACAAGAGAACCTGTACTGGGCTGAAGAATAATTGTATTTTAGTATCTCCAAACCACAAACCTGAAGCAGAATGGACTTATTGTTTTATCTAGACTCTTACATTTAAAACAAGCATTAATTTAGATTATTTTTGCAAATCTAAAATATCTTAATCCTTAAATTTTCAAAAATTATCTTTTGTTTTTCTGCTTACAAAAAAAAATAAAGATTGTCTAGAAATCACATCAGATATTAATTGAAAAACTTTTAGATCATCATTAAATCATTAAATGGGCTTTAAGGACAATCCTTCCCCAAGAGAGTATCTATTCCTAAAAAAAAAAACCAACAAAAAAAACCACAAAAACCAACAACAGAAAACCCAAACTATTATTTAAGGAATTTGATAACAAGGACTTTCATCAAAGGACTCCATTCTCTACCAGACTACTGGACTTGGTAACATTAAATTCTAGAGCTACATATAAAAATTCACTCCTACTTCTCATTCTTTATGTGCCATCTTATATTACAATTTTAAAAATTCTTTTCCCTTCACCCTATTTTTCCCCACTGGAACTGTCTAAAACATCAACTGGATTAGTGCTTGTGATTCCTCTTTTTTTTTTCTCTATCTTATAGCACCATTTTTGACTATTAAACACACAAAAAAATTGTCTCAGATTAATTAAGGGTGGTTAGGGGGGCTTTAGTTTTTTAGGTACTTTTTTGGGGCTGCTTTTTTGGGTTGCTTTTTTTTGTTTTTGTTTTGTTTTGTTTTTCTTCAAATTCCCAGGTAGTTTTCAGTTGGGTTGTAATGTGTCTAAAAAGATGAAGAACAAACTAAAAATAATAAGTTTAAAATAGACATATATTTATTGTCAAGATATGCTGTGTATTAATTATGCTTAAATAGACATTATTTAACTTATTTATCTTGTTCAGAAATCAATTATTTTGCAAAAACTCAATTAAATATAATTAACTTCAGCTGTACTTTAGTCATTAATGACTCCCTGAACTTGGCAATTTTTTAATTTTAATTTTCAGTGAGTACATTTTTTCCCATCCTTCTCACACCAGACTTGCAGTGTTGCCATTCCTGAACTCCTTTTCTGCCCTCTTGACTCTTCTCTCTGTGGAAAGGAAAGCACAGCCACACACACAGCCACACGAGCTGAAGCAGATGTAGTGTTCACCCATAAGCAGTACAGTTACAAAATAAACATAATATATTTTGTTCAATCTCATCAAAGGCAGTCATTACTTTAAAGATGCTTTCATTCCATCTAATCTGGATTGCTCTCATAGCCTTATTCCAGTCATTGTTATTTCAAATTAGGAGAAGTTGTGGTAGTCTACAGCTAACACATTGAAAAACCACAGATAAAACCATCTGTTTTGCTGAAAATTAAGATATGGTGTTTCTCTTATTATTAGGACTTCATTTTAGGAGAGAAAACTTCTGCTTACTCAGAGCTCGGTTGGGATGGATTTCATGGGAAGTTTCCATGGAGAATAAAGGAGCTAGCAAGTGTTGGGTTAAAAAAAGAAAAAAATCTCCTGGAAACACAAAAACAGTTTCCCTCTAAAGGGAAAGGAATTAAGTGGAGAAAGAAACCCCCTTGTCTTAGCTCTGATCCCTTAAGTGCTGAGACTGCTCAAAGCAAAAAGAGAGGCAAACCTGAGATGGAAAAGAGGATGAATTGAGATCCACGAGGGTGCTACCAGCATGTACAAAGATGGAGCTAGAAAAGCAAGAGCACAGACCAAACTGAAGTTGGCCAGTGAGCACTGTGCTGCTGTGGCAAGGAAAGCCAGCACGGTGTGGTCAGCAGGGGCATTGCCAGCAGAGCTAACGAAATCATTATTCATCTCCATTCACTGCTTGTCAGGCCAAACCTGAAATACTGTGTTCAGTTTTGGTCCTCATTACAAAAAAAAAAAAAAAAAAGACATGGACAGGCTGGAGAGGGTCCAGAAAAGGGCCACAAAGATGTTTGAAGGACCAGGGAACCTGACACATGAGGAAAGGCTGGGAAGACTGGGGCTGTTCAGCTATGAGAAGTGAAGTCTTAGGGAAGACCGCATCACCATGTTCTGGTATTTCAGCATGGCTACAAAGAAGATGGAGACTCCTTTTTTAAAAACAAGTCACATGGAAAAGATTAGGTGTAAGATTCCAACGAGACACAAGAGGAAAATTTTTTTCCATGAGAGCAATCAGCCTTTGGAATAATTTCCAGAGGGAAGTGGTGGATTCTCCAGCACTGGTCACTTTTAAGATCCAGCCAGCCAGGGTCCAAGGCCATCTTGTCTGGATCATGCTTTTACCAGGAAAGGTAGGACCAGATGATGTTTGAGGCTCCTTCCAACCAGGTATTCTTCCTTTGATTCCATGATTTATTATCTTGTAACACTCACAAGCAGGGTTTATAGTCTCAAAAAAAAAAAAAAAAAAAAAAAAAAAAAAAAAGAACCTAAAAAACCCAAAACAAAACGAAAATAAACGAACAGGAAAACCCACCCAAAAAAACTATTTTTATTGACCTCTGTAGTCTTCCAATCATCTTTACTGCAGGATCACTCACATTCTGAAGCTTTCAGTAACTCATCCTTTTCTTTCAGTTTCTATAGCTCAGCCATGGCAGGGGTTTCCAAAGCAAGTTACTTAGATGAGTATTGCTAGCTGCCTTAAAACAGAACCAAATAAAGCAGCTGAAAAAGCTGCAGTGATAAACTATGCAAATTATACCTTGCTGCTAGAAGAAAAATACAGAAAATGAGAGCTAAATCCTTTTCCCCCCACTCTTCACCTACCAAGCATACAAAGCAGGAACAAGATGCTTAACAACAATCCATTTCATGGAGAGAAATTTTGTTCTTGCTCCCACCTAACTGGTAATTTTGAGAAAGGAGGAAAATTGGAAGGATTATCCAGTTCACAGAACAGTATATCCAACAAAAGGAACACCAAAAGATACATTTGATCGTAACAGTAGAACTGTAGAACTTGCAATGTACCGCTACTCAGTGATTTTTGACCTTGAGCCTCATTAATCATTCATGAACCTGTGCACTGCTAAAGGGAATAACGCAGTCTATAATCTTCAGGAAGTGCACAGGGAAAAATCCTTTTTTCTTATTGGAATAAATCAAAATGTGTTTCTTGTTTTCTTCACAAGTTTCTTGTGTCCTGCAGCTCTTTTCCAGTAGGGCAGACAATGAATGTTGGAACTCGGTGCCAGCTACTAGGTTTCAGAGACTCCTTTACATAGTTTCAAACTCTGCTATTGACTTATGTCATGTCAGATACAAAATTTTAACACAGTTTGTTTTCCCTATGGGTAAATTAAGAATAATAATTGTGGTTTTTCACTGCTGTACTTATAAAGTTTATTTAAAACACAACTCAGACCTGTAGTCCTAGACCCTGTGTACCACAGATCCTTTATTTTCAACCTGTTATTTTTTGTTCTGAGCTCCATACTTTGTTTTTGACTAACACTCCTTTTTCATAAAAGTCTTAATCTGAAGACACTAGGAAGTGAAAAATCTACCTTTTATATTAATAATTTTCTCCAGTGGCTCTAAACATTCTCACATGGTATCTCAATGTATCTGTTTTCAGCAATTAGCCCTCATCTGTCTTTTTCCATATAGCTGCATATCCATGAGGTTAGTAGTTATCAGCAGTTTCTGCCTAATTTTGCACTTATGATCAGAGCTGCAGGAGAGCTGAGGCACTCCTTTGTCCATTCATGTACACATTGTACATACAAATGAACTTAGACTTTGGGCTCCATCTGTACACTCAGCTGGTTTTCTGGCCAGGAGTAGCACACAAACTGTTGAACTCTCTTTTTTTACCTGCTCACAGTAGAGAACTTCTCTGTATTGATACTGGAGCTATGTCTGGCAATGCTAACCTAAATTAGGCCATGCTTGGAAGAGCGATCTTTGTCCTGAGACAAAGCCATAACAGGAACCATCTTAACAATTATTCATTGCAGAGTCCTGCTGGTCAGTCAGCAAAACCATACCTGCTCCTGCTCAGCTTGTTACTCCACATGTAGCCTTCATTACTAGGAATAGTATTTTTAAGTGCATGCATGAATAGTGGCCAATGTCCTGAGCTTTATCATCTCCATCATGTTCAAATCTCAACACTGACTGGTAGGGTTGCTGAAGACATGTGTGAACCCTCTCAGTTATCACCTTAGCACAGAAATCAGCTGTGTACATGTCTAACAGCACTGTGGCGTATAATCATGAAAGGCTTACCTGGAGAGCAGAATTTTTTGTGAGTATTGAATATAGTTTGTACACAAACAAAAATTAACTTAATATTGTGTTATAAAACAAAAATATTGTATTTTCTCTTTCTCTGACATATACACAGTACACATATTTACATATGCAAAAGGGCAAACCTTATTCCCATCTCAGGGATGCAGACATCATAGGCTTAGGGTACTACTGTAGGAAGTGCATGGATGCTGTATATTCAGCAGGAGTATGAGATGAGAATAGCCCTTTTGAAAATTTCTGGAAGATGAAACAATATCTGTAGGATCACCTTAAATCAATCTGCAAATGTTTCACAGAGATTTGGCTTCCCTGCTTCCTTGAAACCATATCATATTTGCCAACTATTCCAATCATAAATAAAAATCTGTTTTATGCTAGCTAGATTGTTAAATAAACCCAGACACCTGTTTGCCAGTTATAAAAGTGTACTCCTGTTGTGATATTATACCTCTTTAATATACGCCACATTGCAGTTGTGCTAATAAAAATTCCACTTCATGGTTTATAAAGTATTCTATTCCTGCTAGGTGCACCTCGTGCTTGTTTTGGATTTCTTGGTTTTCTTTTTGCTTTTCTCCTTCATCCAGGTTCAGGAGCTTTTCTTTTTTTAGTTGAAAAATTATCCCTAAGCTAATTTATATCAAGTGCATGGTAAATACTACTTAGGAGAAAACCGTGTAAAACACTCTCAGGCCCTATTCCTGCGAGTTTATATCCAAATTCCTTTACATAAAGCATCAGGAGAAATGCAAAGGGGTAGAAAGGAGTTCTTATAAACTTGTTTTGGCTGTAATAGATTTTGTTTTCTTCATAGTATCCTATACTGTGCTATGTTTTGGATTTGTGATTAAAATAGTTAGAGGTTAAATGGCTGAAGGCAATGGAGACCAGAGTGGGGTAGTGGTAGCATTGCATGGATGAGAATGACAAGAGGTCTAGGATTTTCTCTGTGGTAAGGAGAAATTGCCTTGATTGCATTTTGTTCCCTGGGACCAGCCTGGTGGGTGAATGGCACCCAGTGGTGACAATCTGCTCAGAGACACCAGCAGTCCAAGCAGCAAAGGCAGGGCACCCAGTGACATGAGAGACCAGGTGACATGGCTTGGAGAGAGGTCATTCAGAGTTCCTATGTGTCACTGGAGCCTCATGTGAGGAGGAAAGATAGGAAAAGTAAGACGAAAGGTGAGGAAACTCCACAAGATGCAAACCAAAGGTTGTTATTTTAAAAGATAAATATTTGAGAAACTAGCACATATTATGGTTGACCTATTTGCACTGCATTTAAATCTCTTACTGCCATAAATATACCTCTGTTTGGGATATATTTTGCAAAATCAGACAACTAGATTTTAAAGCATGTAGTTGAGATCAGTTCAAGCCCTTTCTTTTCTTAACATGCCATTCAAACTCTTGAGGCACATGTGCTTCTCAAGAATGAATTTGTAAGCTTAAAAGAGATGGTGTTTTTTAAAGAATGCCCTGAATGACATGTTGGATGGAAATACTGAACAAGGTCCTGTGCAGAAGCAACAAAACAATCCAAATAATCTTCTGTTTAACCACTTTTCCTGCTCTACTGCATACAGCTATGTCAAAATAAAATTGCCCTGGATTTTCCTACAATCCATCCAGAGAGACAAAGCAGTTCTCTAAGAGTGATGACCAAGTGAGAATGTTTGCTCTTAGTGTTAGTGTTGCACTTTTTATTAAAAAAAAAAAATAAAAGCAAAATCAGATTATTTTTATTTTTTCAGTAGATGCCAATGTTTGCAGACTTTGTCATCCTTTTTTATAATTGTTCCTTCAAGTATATTCTTTTGAGGATGATAATTTGTGTTTACTGTTTTGATGGATTAAACTGTAAATCTTAATTTCACCCAGTTGTTATGTGAAATATCAGAGTACAGTAAAAATCATGCTAGCTCATGCCAAAAAAATCAAAGATTAAGTACTGAGTAGCCATAATAAATAAACCACAATGAAGCCGCAGATTCTAGGTGTATACATCTACTGCATATCTAATTCTATTCACTAATTACTTATGGCAAAACTGAAATCTGCTTGTCATATTTCAACAGGAAGTAAATGTGACCAAATAGGCCTGCTAAGTTATGAAGTGACAATACTTCACTAAGGCTAGCTAATTAATGATATAGTATTTGAGATAAATTTATTGTTATATATGGTAAATATTCTTGAATATTGGACTATTCCAAGCAGTGTTGCCATCATGCCACTCAACTGAAAAATATGTATTTTCACAATCAATTATATCCAAAATAGAATAAAACTTGAATGCCATAAAGGTAAATAAGACAAATTCAAACCTCTGTGGTCCAGAGAGGATAGTCAGTGTAATAACACGCAATAATTGTAATACTGGAAAATTATCTGTATTCCTGTAGTCCTGAAATGAACCATTGATAAGTGTCTGCATTTTCTGCCTGATGAGTGGGGAGCTAGATATCTGAAACAGGAATTCACAGTAGTTATTATAATGAGTTATGGTAGGCAGTCATTAGGAGCTATTAAAGAAAGCAGTGTGAGACAATCTAAAATTGGTTCCAACTAGTACCAGGTTGAACACCTATGAAAAAGTGGGTCAGCATGTGAATTCATACCAGCAGGTTCACACATTAAAAGGTACAGCTAAAGGAAGAGTATGTGGGAGTTTCTTTAAAAGCAGTAAGAGTTGCAGCCTCCCTCTCCCCACCCCTCTCACAGTTGCATTTTCTGTTGTTCACTTCAAGTGTTAAAGTTCAATGAGGTGGTTCTGGAGATTATTCTTCTGTGTTGTTAGAAGGCATCTTCTGCTTTGTATTTAAGACTGTTTTCTACTCAATTCCACTACTTTAAAAACTGAACACAGAAATATTCAGATCTCATGCTCATGCTGTGTTTCTTAATGAGGTGAATATTGCATTGAAACACAGTTTGTAAAAGGTTACTTTTATGAGCATGGAATTGAAACATCTGGCTTTAAAATTTGCAGTTACTTATATTTGCCATTATAATTATGTTTAAAGTCTTCATAAGAGGCAATGACCTGTAATAAAGGCCAGTTATCTGTTAAAACAAAAAAAAAAACAAATTTAAATTTCATGGTTACTACTAAAAGTTATGGAGATTTTAGACTAACCGTGAAGGGATAGAACTGGAAAGGTGTGTGATTAAGATTTTGTAAAGTGGTCTGGAGTGAGCAAACAGTATAGAGGAAGTAACTCTGAGGACAGACTGTGTGATCTAATTTGTCTTTTTTATCTTTCATGAGTTGTTTCTTGGGTTGATGCCAAATGCAAAACTATCACAATATTCTATCACAACTGTAGCATGTGTACAGCTCTGGAGCCTCCAACATAAGAAAGACATGGACCTGCTGAAGCAAATCCAGAGGAGGCCATGAGGATGCTCAGAGGGCTGGAGCACCTGTCCCATGGAGACAGGCTGAGAGAGTTTGGGTTTTTCAGCCTGGAGAAAAGAAAACTCCTGGGTGGATATAGAGCACCTCTCACTACCCAAAGGGGGCCTGGAAGAGAACTGGAGAGGAACTTTCTACAATGGCATGGAGTGATAGATCCAGGGGGAGTGGCTTTAAATGGAAAGACAGGAGGTCTAGATTAGATTTTAGGAAGATAATATCTACTATGAGGCTGGTGAGACATTGGTTCAGGTTGCCCAAGAAAATTGTGGCACTGCTTTTACACCACAGATAGGGTTCAGACAGTGTGTATGGAAGAAGAAAGGAGGAATATGCTCATAGTTCTCAATATTTGTGCCGACGTTTTTGTCCTTCCTTCCTGCTCCTAGCTCCCTTGGACTCCCCTTGTTCATTCCTGCCACCCACTCTCTAAATCAAAGCTGTGACCACTGTTCAATTTCACACTTAGTTCTCAGCATGAGACTAACATTTTCTGGCTGAGAAGCAGGTTAGTACATTTTTGATAAGAATGTAAAATGAAATAACAATTCTACCCCTTTGGATGGCAGCATCTCAGCTAATTGTAATCACTGCTTTCATTAACCAGCCCCAAAATGTTCTTCTCTCCAGAAAAAAATACCTTGTTTAGTCTGAAGCTCTTCTGTGTACAGTTTAAATCTTTGATAACACTAAAAAGAAAAAAAGAAAAAACCAAACAAACAAAAAAACCCCCCAAACTTTAGAACCTCAAACTTTTGAGTCCTTTGCAAAAGTCCTCCAGTAGCTTATTTATTCACTAAGTAGTTGTTTTCAAGCATGTTTTCACAATCTGTGTTCCTGGAAAAAAAAGAAATCACTTCTGTATTTTATACTGTTGGAATTACCAAATGCGTTAAAAGGTAAAGCAGTGGAAATTCTGCGTCTAATCTACTCTATTCATATATGAATAATGTCAAACTGAGGAAGGCTCCCTTTAATAATCTTTCACCCAAATATCTTTCCCAGTGCTGCCATCACTTTATACTTCTAAACACAGTTTAAATAAAACAAATGCAGTACTCCAATTTCTCTTCTAAGGTGAACAAACACACTCAGTGTGTTCCAGCTGATATTCTTGCCTTGGTTATAAAACAACTGCCATCTTTTCATTGAGAAGTGTCCCACTAATTAAAAATGAACATCACCCTGCTGTAGACATACCTATATTGTCTAAACCTTTTCTCTGCACCACTAGCAAAATTTTAATGTACCACAAGATCTACAGAGCATCTTTCTTGCAACTCATCAGCATGATATTGTCAAAAAACATTATGTTCGGGGAAAAAAAAAAAAACAAAGTAATAAAACTAGTGTGTAGTGATAAAAAAACAACATTTCAAAGGAAGCCACAAAAGAGAAAGTCAAATCAACTTCTGCACCTCACTGGTGATGAGCCCTAGAAAAGTAAAGCACACCTCTAGTTGCTGTTCCCTTCTGGCAGGCTTAATGCAAAGCCCTCATTTGATAATCTTTACATGCAACTAAAGCAGTCAGCCTAAAAGGTAATTAAATTAATGACATTGTTTTTCACTGCTGTTTTGCTTTGAAAAAAAAACCAGCATGGTGGTGTTTGGGGGTTTGCCTTTTCTTGTTTCTCTGGAAGGGCAGGAAAAATGTGTTTCTCTTTGCTAAATCATCACTCATGCTATCAACTGAGTGTTAGGGGACTGCTTGAAGTATCCTTTACTACCCAGCATGATGAATTAAACAATTTGGAAGATTGGGCTCAAAGAGGAAAGAAAAGGAAGACTGCAAGACCCCTACATCTGCATAGAACAGTGGCATCAATATTTGGAATAAAGGTTTCTTGCTTACATTCTTAGCTGTAGCAGTTCTCTTTTAACTGGAGAAGCCACAATTCATAATGGAATTTTTGTTAAGATATGTTTCCATATGAAAATGTGAGTCACCCTGAGCTGCCCAGGAGTAACTCCCCTCTTGCATTCATAATGTGGAAGAGTATGAGATTGCCACTCCTCCAAGGCAATATATGAGAAAACAGCTACACAGAGAACCTGGAGAGTAGAGGACAGATATCCTGAGATCCAAAGGTGGTGCTCCTTGCTTAACAAGAAGAGTGAATCTTGCCCTTATGAGGTTTCTCAGGCAGGTTGGCGTCTGGCCTACCCCATCTCCAGTGATTCTCTGACTCCTCAGAGTACAGTGGAAATCCACACTCCCAGGCACTCAGTAGGAAGCCACATGAGGATATACTCATGCTATCTATTATAGCACCTATCTAGACATTTTAATGATGATAGTTCTCGAAGCCAAAGAGTTATGGGCAATTCAGATTGCCTACTATTTAATACCACATGACATTTAAAGTTGTTGAGGAGGAGTCATGCCATCTAACTTATCAAATGTGGATATGTTGCATAAATTGAACCATGCCTGGGAATGTTCCTGAGCTCCAGCACACTATTATTTACATTTACAAAGAAGCAGAAAAGTACTTGGCATGGTTTCAGCCTATATCCACTAGCACTCTCTTTCCACACTACTCCCAGGGTCTATTATGGGGCAGAAAAAATTCCAAAACTCCCAATATGCAGCCACAATATGGTTGTGACAATCCTAGTTTAATGTTTAAAAGCACAGAAAATATTGAAGAGGCTAGATCATGCCACCTGATCTCAGAGCCAGAAGCAGGACACCCACTGCTTAATTTACTACCATAGATATGCCTCATCATCAACAGTCTGTCCAAGTTAAGCACAGTGTTTTCCACTATGTGTTAAGAGCACATTGGGAGATCTGCCTAAGAGGCAGTCAGAACCTCTCACCACAGCTACAGCACCAAATTTATAGCAGGCAGCCTAAACACAACTCCTAGTGCTACCCAGATGCACAGACCACCACGCCCCCTAGGCATAGAAGGAGATGTTGAAATACAAGGTAGACTGGTATTTTTAATGCTGCTACCAGGCCTTTACAAGTTTTGAAAAACAGATGTTTAAATCACCAGGCCATTAAAATCAGCTGAATGTCTCCCTCAGAGTTTTTTTAAGAATTTATTTTCAAGTTACAGGGGAAACAAAGCAAAACAAACACCAAACTCCAAAACAAAAAACAAACAAACAACAACAACCAAAAAAACCCACAACAAAACAAACAAAAAAACCCCCCAGAAAGCTCCTTTATATGATATTTAAGACTAGAGAGGAAAGGCTTTTTAAAGATATATATATATATATATATACACCATACATAAGTTATTTATATATATGTATATGTTTATGTTAATGTCTCTGAAAACATCTGTGCCTTTTTGTTTGTAAAGAACCATGATGAGAAATAAAAATAGCTTTTCAGGTGATAGCAATTTTGTAACTGCTTTCTCTGGAATATTGGATCACAGATTTTAATTGCATTGCCAGTGGCAGTAGCCCATCTTGGCTTACTTACTCTGCATAAAACCTATTTGACATGATCCAGGTTAAAGAGATATAAGCACAGATTCATGCCCTCTTTTCTCTTCAACACTAAAACCCATAAACAGAATCATAGAACCATTTGGGTTAGAAGGGACATTTAAATGTCACCTTGTTCAACCCCTGCAACTGAGCAGTGATATCTTCAACAGATTGCTCAGAGCCTCATCCAACTTGACCTTGAATGTTTCCAGGGATGGGGCATCCATAACTTCTCTGGGAGTGCCAGTGTTTTACCACCCTCACTGTATGACAATGACCATGGCATGAAGAATGATCAGCCCAGATCTGTTTCCAACTTGGTTCTTTGTTCCTATGTTTAATTTCTACGTCAGGCTCTGCAAAACCATTCCTTTGGTTGGTTTGGCTCTGTATCATTTCTTGAGAGACTCTTAAATCCACCATCATACAACACGTTTCAGTCAAAAAAACACTGAAAGTTAACACTGCCACTGTCTCATGTTACCATCAACACACTCCAGTTAAAATTCAAATATCCAGATTTAATGCTTGATTTCTTGGAGTTGGGTCTTTCAATGACTGTCACTGATGTAACTTGTATGTCATCATTGTTGTGAGGAAGGTTAAGCCAGTTTTCAGTAAGTTTTTATTTCCAGTAACAATTTTAAAGTTTAACAAAATGCTTCATAAGTTCATACAAAATTAAAAGGATAGTTTTGATAATGAAAAAATAGGGAAAAAGCACTGGAAAAAGCCAAAGTACTTGGTTCCTCAATTTCCATATGAAACATGCTGATTTGGATGCAGTTCTTTAAATGCATAAAATTCTTTTGTAGAGTTGAACAAAAATAAGAAGAAAAAAAATTCTTTTTCCCAAAATGTCATTGGGTTTTGTTCATTGCTTCATTTTGTTTTGATTTGATTTGTTTTGCAGAGGAGGGATTCCTAGAGGGAAAGGCTGTTTGGACAAGAAACAAAATATACTTATACCAGCTTGAATTTTAAATGTGCACAATTTATTAATTTTGTCAATAAAACAGCATATTATATGCACAGCAGTGGTCCTGGTGCTACAATTTTTTTCTGCATGGATGAATGTCTTTTGTTCTAGTAATGGAATTATAGTTCTTCAGGGTTTTCTGCTTGCTTGCATTTTTATTCTTACTGTTTTCTTACCATTTGGTAATAATCAATTTGACAATTTTTAAACAACAGTAAATAGAATTCACAGTATAGTCTGAAGACACCTGTTTCTGTTTTTAATTACTGCAATGCAATTTGTACTATGCTCCTAGCTGTTTGTCTGCAACCAAAGGGATCATGGAGAGAGCATAGCGGCTGTTCCTACCCACAACTTACAACCTCTGGTTGTTACTCTGTGGATGTAGGCAGTTACCAGTTACTCTGCCCATGTAGAGAGCACTGGGTATTCCAGAGTGCATCCATTGAGGGCATTAAGTGTTCCATTGAGTGCATCCAGAATTACTCTGGAAGCTACGTTGGAAGGAGCAGGAGTCCAGCTAAGGTTTTTCCCCATCCTCCTCCTAGTCAGGCAGATGGACTAAGGCTGGAGTAAAAGCATGCTGCAGATAAACACCTGCCACAGGGCTGCTTTCACCAACAAGCCTTTAGTTACTGTGATCCAGAGACCAACTGCTGGTGAAAGACATGACTTGGATGAGAAAGTGGACTGGGAACCTCTTTACATTCAAGCTTTCCCAGGCTTCAGAAAAGCTTTAGATTAGGTTTTGCAGGGCCAAAGCTCAAAAGAAACATAGAGAAAGTGAAGCAAAGGAGGAACAGAGACAGTGCATGGCAAAGGAGGAGGCTTTCACAGTTTCCTAGAGAAAAGTGAGGAAATAGAAGATCCACTTAAGCAGCCTGTATACAAATGAGCACAGCTGGGAAAACACATGGAAAGAACTGTATCTTAATGTGCAATCACAGACCTGAACCCATTGAGATTATACAAATGAGGTGGGATAGTTTCTATGACTAGAGTGTTTCCATGGATGCAGAATCTTAGGGAAAGACGGGCAGGATAGTTAAGAAGATGGGGGTGTTCTTTACAAAAAGGAATAGTTTAAATACATGGAGATCTGATATGGACTGGGAAAAGAATTGCTCAAGATTTTTAGGGGGAGGTTGGTAAGGAACACACCATAAGTGGGCAATCGCTTCAGAGCCTAGGAGATGTGCTCAGCTGGAGCTGTGACTCTCTGAAAAAGGACTGATTGGAGTGTGATAGTTAGTGACAAGTTTGATTGCAGTGACTGGTAGATG
Source organism: Cinclus cinclus (assembly GCF_963662255.1). NCBI lineage: Eukaryota > Metazoa > Chordata > Aves > Passeriformes > Cinclidae > Cinclus > Cinclus cinclus. Next base: position 12,628,685 of record NC_085048.1, on the reverse strand, counting down.
GAGGTTTCAGAGCTTTAAAGATGTCAAGTTAAAGGACTTGACCAGCAGGAAAAGAGATTTTTCTTTTTTGTCAGGGATATAAGGGACAGTATCCCAAAGTCAGCTTTGAGGGAGCCCAGGTGAGCCAGGTGTTCTTCAGGAGAAGCCTGAAGAAGAACAATTCATTTTGGTTGCAGAAAATAGAGTAGAAAGTAGATTAAGCACAAATTCAATTAAATATTTGTAAAATGAAAGTGAGGAGGGGCTATCCAGGAGACAAATGGACATAGAAAAAATTAGGAAATATTGGTTGGATGTAGTCAAAGGTTGAGTCAGCTATCAAGCGCAACAAGAACATTACCTAAAGATATACCATCAGCAAAGCAATCAAGAAAAACGTAGATGATAGTTGTTCCTGAGAGAGTCAAGTAACACAGTGATAAAGGAGAGAAAACAGTGAGAGACATTTTGCCTCTGTCTTCCCTTACCTTCCAGACATTTAGCAAAGTTCCAGGGTCAAAGATAGTGCTCATGGTGCAAGAGGATCAAGTTAGGAACTCGTTACTTAAATTGAAAATAAAAACCAGTCCATAGGACCAGTAAGGATATATCTAAGAGTGATGAGATCAATGCCATTAAGGAACTACTCTCTTTTATCTATCAAAGATTGTGTAGATTCAGAGAATCCTGATGAATAGTAAAATATCATTCTAGGAGCTCCAACAATCTGGTTGTGTTCCTTTTGGCTCAGCATTTCCAAGAACAGGGAGGAGATTGAAAAACAGAAAATAAATTAAATGTATAGACTGAAAAATGTGGTGGCCTTTTGGAGCATCTATTCTTATAAAACTTTTAGACTGAGTTATTCACAACATCAAATTCCATATTTTAGTTTCCAAAACAATTTAAAAAAATATTTTCTACTATATCAATTAATGATAAAGTGGATTTATGCTTCGTTCTGCTGACACCTCCTTCTCCTAGAAGTGCTTAAGACATTTAGACTCCCACTTTTCAATCCTGACCTAGGAAGTTTTGAGGTTGCCATAGCTACCCAGGATTTTATGCACTCCTGAAAGACTGAAGAGATCAGCCAGCTGATACACATAGTTGAAGATCCATGTTCCGTAGCTTTTCCAGTACCTAACACAGTGGAATAAATGTTACATTTTGGTGATATATAGTGGTTATGGATCATTGGCACGATGTTGTTCACCCTACCTTGCTGTGGCTCACACTGGTTCTGCTGAATTCCAGGCCTTTCATGGCTACATGAGATGGGATTGCTCTGATCATAGTTACTTTACCACAAAATTACTTTGCAGAAAATTAAGACTCAATGATTCTGTCTACATAAAGATAGAATCTATATCAGGAACTTTGGAGAAGATACAGTACTTGAGGAAGAGTTAATGGTTTTGAGCAGATTAGGTCTGTTTTATTGAGTCTTCTTAGGGCTTGAGAAGTCCATACATTATCATGAGTAGCCACTGCATGAGAACCTCCTGGAAAGCCCCATGCCAGGCTGTGCTACACATGCAGTGGTTTTATAACAGAGATGACAGTCCAACCTGTCAATAAACTTTCTCTTAGACAGTTTACTAATATAACTGTAATTTAAAATGTCCTGGAGAGAAGTGAACTGTAGATGGACCAAGGGGTGAAATGCAGTGATCTTGATGAGGACAGGAGTGAATATCAAAGTGTGAGTGACCCACATGACAGTTACCTTTAGCAGGGATGGGTCTGTGCTGGGCTGCACTGGGCTGCATGTTCAGCATGGCCTTCAGGACTTGCTGAGCTGCACAAATCCCTTGGACACAGGTGTCAACTCATTGGAACAGAGGAAGCTACAGGCAGTTTCCATGTGGCACCTGCAGTTCTGCTACATCTGTTTGCCTTTATCTCAAATTGAAGCAAGTTTTCATGCAACTGTCTTTAATGAACAGAGTTGTTTTCCTGTAAGAAAATGATATAATAGCTCTAAGGACTGGAAATTGGAAGCTTTTGCCGCAGAAGGCAACTGGAGAATGTGCTGTGGGAAAATCCAACTGGGGGCCTTTTGACATTGCACAAGTGTAGGGTGCCCAGAATCTCAAGGGACAGAAAATTTACTTGCTATCTGTATTTCTCTTTTTATCCTATCTTATTAAAACAACTCTTTTATTAAGTTATTTTTGTTTATAAACCCTGTTTAAATAAACCCTGTATAAATAAACCCTATTTATTGAGATCCAGAAACTATCCTACACCATATCCCTCACCCTACCTCTTTCCCTGGTGCAAACATAAACCTGCTTTAAAAATGAAGATTTCTGTCTGGTCAAGCGTGGAACTGATCTGTATCTTGACTGTTTTCTACTGTTTATGCCACACATTTAGGTTAAAAAAAAAAAAAGGTCCAGACAGCAACTTAGCACAGATTCAGTTACATTACACATTTTCAAAAATATAGGTGTTCAGTGTGAAAAAAATCACTCACTTACCTGCAAATAGGAAAGGAAGAATCTCTATAGATCTTTAAAGATGAGCTAAGCTGGCAGCCAGATGAACTCACTGCAGAGATTGAACTTCTAAGATATGAGAAGTTGCATGCTGCTCCAGACACTGATTCCTCTTCAGATATATCCTCCTCAGTCGTTCATATGCAGAACAAAAAGAGTTGACGAACAGTTATTGAAGGCTGCTTTGACTAACCAAACTCATTATGACTGAAGCATATTAGGAAATGTTTGTTCCCTGTCCCAAAAGTACATTACCTACATAGGAAGCAACATCTTAACATATGTATGGAGGAACCTCCCAACAGGATTATGGTGGGAAATATGCATGGAGGCAGGGATAGGAGGTGACTGTGTTTGTTTTTGTTTCAGCCACCTCAGGGTTACACAAACATATTTGCAGAAACATGCTCATACCAGATGAGGTTGGCCATTTAATGACCACCTCTTTCAGGAACAACATTGCTCCAGGTCTCTTCTGCAGACAACACAGAAAAAAGGGATCTCCAGGGGCTGTTATCTTCCCAAAAATATGAACTACCTTTTGGATACAACATATTTCTCCCTTGACTATAGCAGGAATTGAGTATATATAGACTTCTCATTTATATGCACTAAGTGTAAAGATGAACTTTAAAGATAATTTATTTAAAGATAGAGGGGTGAATCTCATCAGCTGGAGCATCCACTGCATGAGGTAGGTAGGATTAAAAGTTCAGAGCGCTGAATAATCAGTATCATCCTTCCTCTCCAGCCTTCTCAGGAGCAATTCTGTCAATTATCTTTCATGCCCAGGTTGTGCTGAACCTTCCTCCCAGAAAGAGTGTTTCATTCCTTCAGAAATATTTTGTCCCAGTTATCCAATGCCCATGTGCATCGTCACATGATAGTGCTTATCATAATTGCTAAACAGCTAGTTACTTGGAGAATATTTTTAGGAATGTCTGACTTTCTACTGTCATTTCAGTGTCATTTATTTCAGTAATTATTCCTCTATGATAGAATGAACAACTGAAATTCTGTAATTTTATGTGTTTCTACACCTATCGGAAGCTTTAAAAATAAGAGTAATTAATAACAATAAACAGGAAATATGCTTGGTTATAAAAGCCTAGATATGCCCATTTTTGTTAATCTCCTGAAGAAAAAGGCAATGTTAGGAAATGAGATATGCAAAGCTGCCGCTTTTGTGCAGCAGTATCCCAGGCTCCAGGTTTAGTATTTATTTGTATATTAGGCAGCTACATCACCACTGTTGAAATTAATAATGAAATATCTACTCTTTGTTGTTATTGTTGGTGGTTGTTGTTGTTATCTTCAAAATCAAAACCAGAGGCATTTTAATTTTGATCATCCAGTTGTGTTCACATCAAACATATGTATCAGATATTACCCATATTTCTTCATCTCATTTGCTTTTCTCCAGCAGTATGTCCAAGACACTGAAGGGAGAGCAGTGCTGCTAAGTTTATCTCCCTTTGCCTGCCCTCCTGCTTCACTGGGAAGGAACCAGGAGCTTCAGGCTCTCTCACAGCTCATTTGAAGTCTGATGTCAAAGACCTCTCTGTCTCCACTCCAGGCACTTAGGCTGCTTCAGGAGGGAAACCCTTACTGCCCATGGAACTGAGGTATCAGATGTGTGAACTGCCCCATAACCAGGATTAAACTCTCTATTTGTTCTAGTGATTTTTTGGGATTTGAAGTTTGTTGTCTCAATAGCAAGACTAAATGTTTAATCTTTAAAAGACTAATTAAAAAAAAGCTCTCTGCTCACTCTTCTAGGTCTTATACAACGTGCTTTTAGAGGGTGGAAAATATCTTTGACTAAATATTAAATTTTATTTAGGATATGATGCTCAGTACTCTGCTGTTTTCCCCTCCCTCACCAGCGTATCATTCTCCTCTGAGCTTATTCTTCTTCTTTCCTCATCTTTTTCTTTCTATTCCTGCCTAATAGCCTAGCTGAGACTGCCAAGTCAGTTCTATTTCTTCTATTACTGGTGGGAATGTATGACTAGAAGAGCAAACACAAAGCAATAATTTAAATAGATTTACACTGGAATAAGTTTTTTCAGCTTTAGACTGGCTGCTAAGACCCTATGCTGTGTCAGTAATATCCATCAGTAAGGTTCAAATAAAAAATAAACATTTCAATTTTCTGTCTCCTATACTATTCTTGTTAGCATGTTATTGAAGATCATCCTGTTTTCTTTTAAAGGGAAGTTCAACAGTAGAACAAGATTGGATCTGTCTTCATCCCAATAAAAGAGAGTCAATATGAAATCAAAACTACCAGACAAAATAATCACTTTTTTCCCGCTAAAAGCAAAGCAAGTAATTAATGCACCACCCTCAAATTATTTTTTCCCTGAAATTATAAATATTTAATTAAATTCTTTCCTCTCTCCTCTCATCCCTCTATATGTAATGAAAGAATTGAGAACGTGCACTAGCTGCTGTTTCCACCAGTGTCTTAATATGACATCCCAAACTAAATTTCATATTTTAATGCTGTAACAATAGTAAATATATTAATAATCTCTTACCTCAAAAATCTCTTTTGTGACATAACAAAAATAAAATAGTTCTTCAATTCCTCTTAGTAAGCATACAAAGAAACATCACAGCTGAGTGCTTTCAGTGGTACTTAATACTGTAAATAACCTGTTATAGTATCTATGGACATGGAAGAAAAAGTGAGCTCACAGTATGCAAATTAGTTCATACAAAAATGTGGGTTTTTTCTGTCCCATGATACTGAAACTTGATAGTGCTTCACTAGGGTTAAATGTTATACAGGAAATATCAATAAAAAAAATCTAACATCAGACAGGCCTTGACAAGGAAGCGTTGCATGTAAAGTAATGGCATAATTAGTTAAGTGATCAAACTCTGAGATCTCAAACCCAGCAAACCTTATGAGAAATGATTATTTTCTACATCACTAAGAAATTAGATTGACCTTGTCTAAAGCTTTTACAATTTCATATTATTTCAGTACATAATTAACCGGAGAAAAAATATTAATGAAAGTCATGTTTGTGACTAATATCAGTGTGGCTGTGTAAAATTCCACTTGTAATCTATGAGCCTTGGTAATAATAAAGTATTAAAAGTGAATATCTTACAATACAAGAGGGAGATTTGCACATCTTTGCCAATTCAGAAGTTTTAAAAACACTTCTTTTTTCCCTAATATATGTCACATTGATATTTCATGGTTCCTATGGAGAATATGGTTTGTGGAGAGCAGCTTAAGTGAATTTGCATTGCCATGGTACTCACTGCAGAACCAGCGCAGGGTTTAATCTCCTTTGCTGGAACTGCACAGGGGAAGAATTTTAGGCAGGTTTAATGGTAGCTTAATTCTAAAGCTATACAAATCGGTAGGGCTTAATGACACTTCTAGAACCATGAGAACTCCTTGAACCATGTCTTCAAGCACAGAGGCCTGGGAGACTGAAGCAGTTAAGATTAAGGCTAAGAAAGCCGAGTTGGGTTTCACCAAAATGCCCACCCCATGCAGCAAAGAAACATGTTTTGCTTGTTAGGTGCTTACACTTTACCATCAATTGATAGTGAGATTTGGATCCATCTGGCTAAATGAGGATAAAAATGTGACTTGTGCTCAACAGTGAATATAGAAAAATAGATACATGTTGACTTGAGTCATGCAAGTACTAAGAAAAGGGCGGTCAAGGAGGTAAAGAAGTACACAGAAGATATCTGTCTGAAAATAACCTGAGAGTAAGGATAAAATTAGAACTCCCATAATCAATTGTCACAGTAGACAAGTTTATGAAGTTGATGCTGCAAAGCCCTGTGTATGCCCTGCAACATAATTAGAACCTGATGTGTCTCTTTTCTTTTCACATGCTCACTCTGTTATCTCACAGGGCTCCACTTCCAGAAAGATCCATCAGTTATTGAGCCCTTTTTTGCTTAATATTTCTAATTCTAAATCTACTGAATACTTCTAGTTCCCATTTTGGCTTGTGCTGCTTATTCCTTCATGCTGTTTCCTGAGGCAGTTCCCCATTTGTTGACAAATATGTATATTCTGGTTGATTCAGCTCCTTTTACCTCTTGGAACCTCATGGGAGGCATAAATTACACCTCGCAGCAAAGGACAAACAATATGGTATATTTTTTATATGTGCCACCACTTCTAGGAGAGTAATTGGAGTACTTTTTTAGGAAACAACATCTCCCCTAGTCTGATTCTACGTAGCCTATACCTAATGTAATTTTCTTTATAGTTAAAAGATGAAGTGTAGTGGTTGAAAAAGATACTTTTATTTAAAAGTAATATATAGAGAAAAAGATCCCAGATCATCTCTGTTGTGCCAATTAGAGGAACCTCAGTCTGCAAAGCTACCTGACAGTAATGAAGTTGTGATGTATACTAGCTTCAGTTTGGCCTAGGAAACTGCAAATTCACCACAAAGAAGAAAAGGTTTCTTCAAAAATGCGGTCAAGAAGCCCTCAAAGAAAAAACACTCATCCTTCATCTTTGCCAGTAATGTTATGCATAAAAGCAGCCTCATAATCTAGTTGGAAATGAAAGGCAGGAAGATGCAATACATAATAAATACATAATAATTCACAGAATCAGTTTTCTTCCCATCCATTTGGTATTATGAGATGAGTTTCTTGTTGCATACCATCTGCCAGCTGTATGAACAAATGTAATTGCACACACAGATACAAGCCAATGATGGCAGCAAAACACAGAACAGAAGAGATACGTAAATAGGCATGAAAAATTTTGTCATAGATAATTTTTAGGCTCTTTCTTCAGAAATTATTAATAATAAACCGTGTGACTTTTTCAGTCATTCAAGTAATTTTATTTATGTTCTTTTCAAATTGTTTATTTATGTTGTAAGGCATTAGTTATTTCCAAAAGTAGTTAATTTGGTATTTCATTTAACTCATAAAAATGCTTCATATAAATGAGGGCCAGACGTCATTCACTCATAGAATTTAACACCTACAATGAAAAGGAAAATGAAAACAATAATCTTATCAGTATTCCTTTACAGATGATTCAATTTGCTGTGAATATCCTATCAACTTTTATCACGCTCTAAATTGTCCTTGAGAACATTATCTGTCTAGCATTTTTTTTATTCAGGCAACAGTTCTTTGCAACATCCCCAAATTTTCATTAAGATTCCTTTTTGAATTGGTGAAATGTAAATTCCTAATGTCTTTTTCAGCAGACTTTGTTTTCTTTTTGCTAAAGTTCAATAAAGTCATTGCATTGATCAGGGTATTATATACTTGGAAACAAATTTGTTTCACACATGAAGAAGCCAGTGCTCCTTTTACTTCGGTAAACTTCCACCAATCAAAAGCAAAGACAAATTGGGAATTTTCTTCCCTCTGGTTTCTAACGATTTATAATTCTGCAAATGTCATTTCACTAGTTAAAAGTTCCCTTCCATGTTCTTCCATGATGAAGTCACTGCTAATGTAAATTTATAAAAAGCATGTGCTTTTCCAGCCTCAGGCACAATCTCCTGGCATTTGGGGAATGCTTTAACTGGAAGTCTAGGCACTTGCAGGTTGCATACAGCAGGAAGAGTCTCTATAGGATTTTTGCATGGTTCATGATATAGCTTTGCACTCAAAAGCCATTGCTTATGGTTTGGTTCACTTGCTTTTTTTTTTTTTTTTTTTTTTTGCTTGCAAGTATACTAGCAGGGGAAAAACCCACCAATATGCTGTAAGTGTGATGAACTAATAAAAGTTTTAAGCCTGATACTGAGTTAGGAACTGATATGCAGAGCTTCAAAAGTGTGACACCGAGCTTTTTGTTGGTGTACACGGGAATAATCTCTGCTTCAGGGGTCCTTAAGCAGAGCAAAGTGCTGAGAGGAAAATATCTGATAAATCAGGATAATGTAGTTTTAAGTTCTGGTATCTCATTACTTGCCATGGCTCTTAGAATTCATGCCAGGCCTGGGGAGCTGAAAGATATCAGATCTCAGAACTAATCCTGTTATCTTGTCTTCATTCTGTATCAGTAAGTGTTGGTGTCTGTTGCTTCTATTACAGTAAGCAAGTTAAATAAGTTTTTTTCCTCTTGCCACTGATTAGTAGAGGCCTGAGGTATGGACTGGAGGGTGCACTGACTTTCAGTCTTTGTTTGAAACTGTGGTAAAAATAAAAGAAAGAGAAAAGAAATAAGGGAAGAGAAAAAACAAGTACTCTGTTATTAAGATATAATTAACACAACTCTACTAAAAAGATAGGTGGATGCAGTAGAGTTTTATGGTTTATTTCTGTGCCCATGTGCCCCTTGGGCCTCTGAAAATCCTTAAGCTGAGCTTCTTTCAGCCCAAAAGCTATGAATTCCATTGTCATCACCTCTGTCAGTATTGTTTGCTTTTTACCATCACTCATTTTGGGAGGTCTGCCACCAAGATGACAATGATGTGTTGATTCATTGCCCGGTCGCTGGTCCACGTGGAGGAGTTACTCAAAGATGTCAGCTTGCTTTGATTTTGCTATTGCTCCATCACTGTTTTTTCCCCCTGTTTCAAGGTGGCAGATCTTTTTCTATTTTTACTTAATTGCTGTCACAGAATCTACATTCTTACTGTAACTATTAATTTTAAAATCTCTCTAAATATTTAACAAATGAAAATTGTAAATTGTATTTAAAGTCATGCTGACTCCCTTTTTTTTTTTTTTTGAAAAGTGTGAAAAAACTCTCCCCTCCAAATAGCCCTTATGGTTGGCTAAAATCAATGTCAGACTGATTTAATTTACAAACATAGTCAGATCCCTAATTAACTGATGGTATCATTCTTTAGCACCTGATGTTCATCCTATCAAATTATTACATCAGAAAGTAACCACTGCTACATTAAAATAGCAATTATGAGGCATATATTCCTACACACATTGAGACTTTGGAAACAAGAAATAAATCCCAAATCTCTTCTTTCTGTCCTCTGCTTATGCCCGAAGAGGAGCAGCAGTGGTGCTGGCTTCCCCTACTGCCTGAAAATGTGGTTACATCTGAGTCAGAAGGACTATGTGTCAAGAAAATAGGAAATTTTAAGTTCTCTGCTGAAAACTACAACTAAAGTGCAAAACAGTACAGAAAGGGTGCTAAAATATCGTAAACTTTAAGAATGTGCTCAGGATACCAACTGCCTCTTGATTACCCATCACCCTAAATCTGAAAATAATCACATTGTTTTCTTGAAGCACACTACATTTCTGCAGAATTTTCTCTCACTATTTCAGCCCTGGAGGTTTCAGTTACAATGTAATGAATGACTGGTTCTTTGAAGCTGAACTGTGACATTTTTGATGTCAATGTACTTTCAATCAACCTTAAGAGTTGGGCAGCTGTGTCACCACTAAGTACAATTCCAGAGCCACACGTGACAAATTGTTTCATTTGCACAGTTGCCATGATGCTACATTTCCTTAAAAATTAAAGAAAATTCAGTATAGAGTATTTGATAAATGATACTCTAAAACAAGTAAGTAGAGGAGAGAAAAAGTGATCTAATGTTCAGGTTTCATTACAGAAGAAATTATGGGTACCACAGTGCATACATTTTTAGATACTTTGAATTGCTTAAATCAACCCCTCTGGCTCAGGCAACTGCTGAAAATACAGAGAAGAGAATTTAGTCCTAGGTCTCATGAACTTGAAAATGTCTACCTTCCTCCTTGGATTTCTAGTGAGATATATCTCACCTATTTTTGATGCCTGAAACTGAGATTGTCAAGTAAATAAGAGAGAAAGACATTTCATCAGACTGCTATAAAATCTTTGTTTTAGAATAAAATTATTTATGCTGTCATATAGCCATTTATTTATTTTTGACTGTAAGGATAGCCTTCAAAAATTAGTTCATATGCAAATGTCTGAACCATAGATGCATCTATTTGGAAAGATGGATCTGATCCAGTCTCAATTGAATTTCAATATCTAAAATGAGATAGGCTTTTTCTTACTTTGCTTTTATATAGAAAATTATTAAAAATAATGAGATTGTCTAGAAGGAAGACTGATCAGCTATGTACCAAAATAGTTTAATTCCAGCCTTTTCTGAACATAATTTTACTTTCTGGTTCAAGATAAAATACATAAGAAAAAAAGAATCTCAAAAAAGTCTCATTACACAAAACTACCTATCTACTAGTAATTAATTATGACCCTTGTGAAGGCTTGTGCAGGAGAGAGAGGTAATCTGAAATTCTTGGTTCTAATCACACAATACCAGGAGAAAGGAAAGATGTTTCATAGACAAGTCTCCAGTCCCTTCATTCCAGACTAATGTATGCCCTCAACAGTCTTGTCACCTTCAAAAGTCACAACCTCAGTCTGTGTTAGTTAATATTCAGAAGTGTTACAGAGACCTCTGAGACAACAGAGTCAAGAGCTGGACTTCAGATCTGTGCAAGGTGTCCAGCCTCAGGTCTGTATTTGCACCGTGACTGATGTTCACATAAACCTGAAGTGGGAATTTTTTACAGAAACAGAATTGCAGTATGAAATATCTAAGGCTTCAACTGCTTCAACTGCCTTTCCCCAGGGTAAAAAAACCTCCTTTATCATGCAACATGATGGAGATATCCTAGATAGCCTTGTACAACTCAAATATCATTAGAATTTTTTTCCTGTGTTCTATGCTCTTACCTGAGTTTAGGAAGCTCAAACATAACAGTGACATTTACTATGTCAAATAAATATAATATTCTACATTGTAGCTGTCAACATATCTAGCAAGCAATCTCCATTATGTTCAATCAGATCACAGAATCATAGACCTTCTTGGGTAGGAACCCAAGAACCAACTGGTTCCAATCCCCCTGCGCTGGGCAGGGACACCTTCCACTAGACCAGTTTGCTCACAGCCACATCCAGCCTGGCCTTGAAACAATCCCAGGGATAGGGCACCCACAGCTCTGTTTAACCCATTCCAGTGCTTCCCCAGCCTCCCAGTAAAGAATTTATTTCAAAAATCTAATAAAATCTTCTCTCTTTCAGTTTAAAGCCATTCCCCCTTGTCCTGTCCCTCCCTACATGCTCTTGTAAAAAAGACTCGTGTTTTTCTTGTAGGCTTCCTTCATATACTGGAAGGCCGCAAGGAGGTCACCCCAAAGTCCTCTCCAGACTGAACGATCCCAATTCTATTCTCTTAATCTTAGATCTACCCAATGGAGCCTAGGCAGTGATTCAACTGAAAGTATTGAAGGTAATGGTTGGACAATTTAGGTGCTTTTGATCTTAGTGGTTAGCAGTCTAAATAAGGGATCCCTAATGAATGGCTACAGTATGGAGTAAAGAGAGGCGATTAGAAGCTGATAGATTAAGAGGCTGTCTTATTACTCATCTCTTCTGCTTGTAGAACACAGCTGTGGTCAAAAATTACTTTATAAGATTCCTATTGTCAGAGGCTGAAAAAGCAGGAAACCTACAACAGAAGACGGTTTTAGCAGCCTTCTTAGATTGGAGGGGAAATAAAAGGTTGAAGTAGTTCAGGTGTTGCTGTTATCTATGTTATTTCATTGGTCTGACCTCCAAAATTTTCCTCCTCTAAATAAGTTTAAAGAATGTTTGAGTGTGTGTGTGTTCTCTTTTAGCAAACTAAGTTCCCCCTTGAGAATAGATTGTCTCATTTACAGTTATTCTCACATCACGTTGAACAATACAGAAAGGAGTAGTTTGTGATTCTTTTTTCATTTGTTTCTGCTGATAATAGGCATGTAATCACACAGTCTTTGTGTTTGTCTGTATATCCCTCTGGCAACTTTTGAACCTATTGGCCAATTTCAATCAAGACTAGAGCACCCCTTGAACATCCTGTAAAAACCATAAACTGTGTAAAGGAGATAACATGTTTGAAAATTTTTGTTTCCTCGCAATAACTCTCAATCCTGTTTCTAGACTATAGGCTTGAAAATCAAATATGGTCGTTATCTTGTCTTCTAAAATTCTCTGTGAGAAGACTTTTAAATAAAGGCACAGTTATTCAAAGGTATCATCATCATCATTGGACTTAAAGATCAACCAACTAAGAGGCATGAACATATGGGAAATTAAGTTACATTTATTTATAACTGTCATTGCAACTGATAAGCATGTGATTGACATTATAATTTTAAAGATTGCAAACATTAATGCAAATAAACTAACAGTTTACATAAGAAGTAGGTGTACAGGAACAGTTAAACTTCTAGGGAGTATAATTCATTAATTCATTCAACAGTACACATCCAAAGTGCCTTCCTGAGAATCAGTTCCAATTTCCATTGACGTATTTACAGGCTTTTAAAGTGGATTTGTCCATTTCAAGAGAACTGATTTCCTAAATATTTTCAAAGGCAGAAAAATTTCACACTTCTGTGAATGCCGCTTGACTGCAAGTACAAATGTTAACAGCTTGTGAGAGTGCTAATTAAGACATCATAAAACTTATTGGACTTCTTTGACACAAACTTAACCAGAAGATGAAACACAATCTGCTACGAAAAAAAATGAAGATTTTACTTCTATCTTCATGTCTGAGCAAGGAATCTTACAAGTCAAATTTTGGTTTTAGTTCATATAATGCCACTTTTTATGTTACGCATCCTTTTATCATATTATTTTATGCTTCCATGTTCCAGAGTCTATCACTGGTAGATATGTTAGGCTTGTACTGGAAAAGAGAAATTCCTGTCTGTCTTTTCATAAGCCTACAAACATATACCCACAGACAAGTTATAAAATTAACAGAAGACATCCATTGTGACAGACATAAATATGTACATAAATGTCCACAGCAGCATGACACAAATAATTATGACTGGCCTTTGTAGCTGTATATGTGCATAAATATGGGGACACAAATTATTAGTTTTTGAGCACATGATTTATTAAAATATTTTTGTTTAGGTGTTTGTCTTTACAGTGCCTCAAAAAGAGGGGTAAATACATGACAACTGTGTTTGCTCTGTGAGGAAAGGTTAAAACTTGAATCAAGGATGTATCTATGCCTAAATTTGAAGCGTCTAAGCAGAATTGCTTGAAAGCATTTTGTACAATGTTGATGGAATTAGGTGAAATGTCAGAGAGGTCTCTGGGAAGAGGTGCTGTCTGCTTCATTTCTGCTACTGAAATTTGCAGACAGGATCCTTCTCTGGAGGTCTCCACAAATATCCACCTATTCTCATTGGTCTTTACATATTTGTGTGAGGCCTTATCTGACATGGTCACATATGTATGTGGTCCATTCTGCTCTCTCAGTGCCAAAAAACTCACATGCAGGTTCAACTCACAGAAACAGAGCATGGAAGGGAACAGGTTGGAAGGGACCACAGCAGGTCATATGGTCCAACCACCCTGCTTAAGAGAGGTCAGGCCACAGCACAGGGCACAGGATTGTGTCCAGATTGTTCTGGACTATCACAGCTTCTCTGGACAATCTATTTCAGTGTGTGGGCACCGGCAGGCACAGTAAAAATGTCTTTCACATGTTCAGGTGGAACTTCATAATTTTCTGCCTATTGTCTCTCACCCTATTTCTGGACACCAGTGGCAGAGCCTGGTCCATCCTCTTGAGACCCTCCCTTCAAATTCTGATAGATATTAATGAGGTCTCTCAGTCTTCTCTTCTTGAGCCTGAACAGGCACAGCTCTGTCAGCCTTTTCTCCTAAGAGAGATGCTTCAGACCCCTAATCTTCATGGCCCTCCATGGGATCTGCTCCAGTAGCTCTTGGTCTCTCTTGTACTGAGCAGCCCAAAACTGGGCACAGCAGTCCAGATGTGGCCTCACCAGGGCTGAGCAGAGGGGCAGGATCACCTCCCTCAAACTGCTGGCGATGTTCTTCCTGATGCACCCTGGGGTACCATTGGCCTTCCTGGCTACCAGGGCACTGCTGACCCATGGGCAGCTTGCTTTCCACCAGGACCCCCAGGTCCTTCCTTCTGCTGCAGAACTTTGCAGCAGGTCAGCCCCCAGTCCACACTGCTGCATGATTACCGGTTAGACAAGCTGGTACTCCACATCCCTGCTCCAGACAAGCCAGCAATGCAATCTTTATGAAATTAAGTTGGTGGAAAATAAAATTTTCATGTTGTATTTCAGAAACTATGTTGCATATCAGTCTTCATGTTTCAGCATCTATGTGACGCAGCTAACCACAGTTCCCACTGCTTTTCCCATTTTGGGGGGTTTGAAAATCTGTCTAACTTCTCTTGAATTTAAGAATTTAATTTAGGTCTATTTTGCTTAAATGGACCCAAGGTCTTCAAAAAACTTGACAGAAATTGCTCATGTCAATTGCTCTGAAATCTGCATCTTAGTACTAGGAAACTACTAAAAGATTATCTTGTTCTTCTTATCACTTACTTTCCCTAGGAAAAAGATTGATGCTTGATTTCAGTCCACCTCAGGTAATTTTAGCTGTCTGATGAAACAGCACTCCTGAGACAGCTGTAAGACCATCATCCCTGTGTAGCCAATGGAGCCAAGTGAGTTCTTTAAAAATTGTTGCTTATTTATCTGACTTTTTAATATAGACATAAATGAAAAGCACAGTTTTGAAAATCTTAAATAACTCACTTTATTAAACTGACAGACACTATTTGCAGGGGTTTCTTCATCAACATTATAGCAGGGTGGGAATTGAAAGCAATTGTGGAGTATTGTGATAATTTCCTCAAGTTGTATTCAACTACACAGGGAAATTCTCAAAAGGAATTAGAAGGACCTTTAGACATATTAAACACTTCCATTAATTTATCTAACTAGCTAGTAATTTGTTTATTTTAAAACTCCATGCTTTGGAAGTGACAATGGCAATCGAGAATTGTTTTAAATGTCAAGTTGCTCTGGTTTGTATCTAATTAATAATTCATGTTTTTATGTTCAAAAGGCATAGTACATGTGTAGAGGGGATGTTTCTTCAGTACACAAATACCAAGTTATTTGTAGTTCTATTTTATTATGTAAATCACCATGGTTATACAGAGATATAATATAAAATCCTAACCTGCATTTTGTAAGCATTTTTGTTACTTTTCCTCATAAAAGAAAGCTTTAATCCTTTTATGAAAAAACACCAGGAGTGTTATGAAAATGACATGCAAACTTTATTTTAATGACTACTTCTCCTTGCACAACAGGTTTTAAAACTGAGCACTTTTTGTACAATACTATTTTAACTTTAAAATGCTCCTACTAAAGCACCTGAAGTAGAAACATTGAAAACATCCCTAAAATATTATTCATCACATAAGAAAAGAATTCCCATTTGCTTCCACAGATATCAAGGGCTTTTATCTCACCTGCACAGCATTACCAAGGAATGCATTGCCTATGAATATTGTGACTAGGTTCCTGAAAATTAAAAGTTCTTTTTAGTATAGTCAGTCTCTTTTCTAATTGCCACTTAATTTTTTCACGTTCATATTTTCAATATTTCTGCAACAGCCAAAAAGATTAAAATATGCTTTTAAAAGACTTGAATATGAGGAAAAGATGGCAGGAGCTAGGTCTTTAAGAATACCAAATATCCTGACAGTTCAAAGTGTAGAAATTGTATAAACTGAGCCACACAAAATGCCTGAATCTGGGCTAGAGTAGAGCTAATTTCTTCTCAGTAGCTGTTACATTGCTGTGCCTTGGGTTCAGAATGAGAATGGTGTTGATAACACACTGATATTTTGGTTTCTTGCTTAGTCATGTTTTTCTTAAGGAAATTTTTTTCTTATCATATTCTGCCACTGAAGAGGTACACTAAAAAACACTATTTGGAAGAAAGCTTAGCTGGGACAGGTGACCTGAAATGACTAAAGGGATATTTCACATGCCCAGTATATAAACTGGGGGAAGTTACCCAAAAGGGAGTCAGTCTGGCTTCAGGAATGAGGGGCTGGATAGGTCAGCATGTGATGAGCAATTGCATTATACATCACCATAATTCTTCTTCTTCTTTCTTCTCCTTCTTTTTTCTTCTCTTCTTTACCACTGCTGTTGTATTTTACTTTATTTTCAATGAAACTGCTCTCATTTCAACAGGTATCTGTTACTTCAATTCTCTTCCACATTCTGCCTGTGTTGGAGAGAGGAGAAAGGGAGAAGTGAGCGAGGGGCTGCATGGTGTTTCATCTCCTGGACCTAAAACCACTTCAGTCAGATGTAAAGTGCTTCAAATACACGAGGACAACAAAACGAATTCTCTCCAGTTCTTTCAGCTTTAGAGAAGATTATGTTTCTAAAGTTATTCCTTATTTATAGATACATATAAAATTATATTTTTAAGTATTAATCAATAGAATTGGACTTCTGTGCTTAAACATGCTACTGCTTTGAGTTATACAAATTACTATAATCTATATTAAATGACATATCTGTATATTTATACAGAAACATATGGTCTAAGGTAAGAATATACATTAATTAGGAAACTAATAATTTCTGGAAATTTTTCATCTTCTCAGTGGACCTGTGATGGTTAAAATGCATGCACTGCATTATGAAAGCATGAATGCTTTTTCTAGAAAGAAGCAGTAGTATTACTGCATGCTATTTACGCTAGAGAGACTTTGTTCCAGGAGGCATTGTGCAAATGAGTTTTTAGGACAAAGA
Organism: Cinclus cinclus; assembly: GCF_963662255.1. Taxonomy (NCBI): domain Eukaryota; kingdom Metazoa; phylum Chordata; class Aves; order Passeriformes; family Cinclidae; genus Cinclus; species Cinclus cinclus. Next base: position 12,611,595 of record NC_085048.1, on the reverse strand, counting down.
GATGCAACTAGAAAAAATTGAAGTAGCATATATGGCTTTTTGCTGACAATTAACTTTTTTCTGGTCCCCTAAACAGTATTATCCCCTTATTCCCAGTTGTCAAACACAACAGCAACACTTCCTTCAGTGCTGATAATAAATTGCCAGAACAAGACATAAATCACACCTGAATCTCTTGGTTGAGAAAGTTATGTAGCATAGTGTAAAGATAATTTTTAAATGGTAGTGTTTTTTAGAGTTGTTCTAAACATGTAGGCTGTTTTACTTAGCAATTTTTTTCTTGCATTCTTGGAACAATTTTTTCCCACACAATTGCAGAAAGTTAATGTTTTCTTGGTCAACAGAACATTAATTTTCACTTAAGGATATATGTTTTTCTTCTATGAAAAGAAGTTCCATTATAGAACTAGCTATCTGTTTTCCTTCTTACATCAGTTCTTTGTGCTATATAGCTGTTTTCAGAAACATATTTTATGACAAAGCATTTCTAAGTTGGAACACCATTTTTAGCATTGGTAATTGTAATCTGTTTTAAAATGTTGCAACTATCAAGTTTCCCACAGCAATCCACTTATTTCTCTACTCTAGATATGTAAATGTCCCTTGGAAAATAGTTGCACTCACTTTAGTAGTATAAAAGAGTTGTAGCATCATTTGGCTTTGATACATTAAATGGAGGAAGAGCTGTTCTCCAAATTTTTGCTAGCTCTTCAAAAGAAATCCATTATTTATGTAGACAATAAAGCAGTAATGGTATTATGTTACCTTTGTGTGTTCCCTGAGCTGAAAAAGAATGGTTTGGCATTCAAGTTATACTAAAAGTTCAAAGGTGGAGTGCTGAACAGATCATGACCAGTAAGACTAAGGAACAGGCTACAAGACCAAACACCAGTAGTTGTGAGTTTCCCTTTTCATGATACTAAAATAAGGTGCACACACATATGCACATATAGACAGGATGCCAGAGCAATTAATTCTGCATTGCCAGTTCTGAAGCAGATGCCAACACGTGTTTGATTTGTGTGTATGTTTAGATTGTACATTTTGTGTGCATGTTTTGGGAGCAGTAGCGAGCACATTAACAACCTTTACTCTAAAGGAATTGATGTTGTTATACAGATGTATAAGTAAGTCCATTGGGAAATACATGTATGGTCATAGTGGTTGGGTAACTTCTAGAGATTAGATACAGAAAATTATTATGTAAGACTGTAAAGAATAAACTTTCTAAACTGTAGCACTATTCACTCATCTGCATTTGCAGCTGGGCAGTGATAAACCTTCCTCCTTGCTGCTTCTACAGTAGTGCTCTTTCATGCTACTTGAGACCTATTTTCCCTTAATACTCTTAATTAGTATATTAAGTATCTTGCAGGTGTAGCAAAGTCAGCAAAGTGATACAGTATTCTAATTCCACAGTAAAGAACAAGTTTTATGTGAAACCATAGACAATAAGATTCAGAAAAAACTCATTTTAATTAAAATAAAATTAAAATAAAATAAAATAAAATAAAATTGTCCCAATTATAATTTAAGGATATTCTTGGGTAAAAAGAAAGATTCTTGGTAGCTTTTCATAACTCTTACAGTTGAGAATATCTCTAACTTAATCTAAGAACAAGAGAGCATTAGTCAAATCACTTTCTTTTGACGGGTGTAGTAACAAAGTGGGGATTAAGCAAGGTGACCTGCTGTCCTTAGGCAGGTATTGTTTTCCTGCGGGAGCTAATCCACAAGGAAGAAATAAAAGGAAAAGGAAAAGAAAAAAACAAACAAACAAACAAAAAAACCAACAATAAAAAAAATCCAAATCAAACACAACAAAACAAAAACTAACCTCCTATATACAGGACATGTAGGGTTATTATCTAGTTAAGTAGATATTTTCACTGCATTCCTACTGTCCTTGTCCTTACAAGTGAGTCCTCCTTCCACCATTGCAGAAATTGTGCAAGTATGTGCCTTCCTGGCTACCTTGTTTCATCCTTCCATAAACACATAAAAAGATGGTTGATTTACTACCATTTAAAAACCCCCATAATTTACAACCACATGTTGAATGTTTCCATCAATACTTGAAAAAAAAGGTATAATCTAAATCTGAAATGTATTTAAAAATCTATATTTTATTTCCAGTCATGTTTCTTCTCTGAAAGTGTAAGTATATTCAAGCAAGTAAATTAATACTTTTGCTTCTCTTGAAACCGTGCAAACTTCACTTGCCTTAAAAAGCATTTTGGATATCTTATTTAAACTGAGTCACTCTGTGACTTGCACTTATTCAAACAGGAAGTTCAACTGGACATACAGACATTTCATATGAACCTCAAGTGCACACAGTGGCAAGATCCTGACGTTTGAGGGTTGCATCTGTGATCCATGGACAAAGGATTTTAAAGAAGGTCAAGATATTGTTATTATTACCACAAGAATCTGGTTAATGCCTAATGATAAGCTCATCTTCATAACTGCAAGATATCCTATAAATATTTAAAGGGGGGATGCTTTTAAGCAGAATGTGCAACTTGCCCTCTCTTAACACTTAAAATCTCTAATAATTCTACTTGAATGCAAATTATGATAATATAACAGGAGTACCCGCAGAGCATAGGAAAGAAAAAACAATGGCATTGCAGTGTGCATTACACTATTCCTTTCAGTTACTCTACATTATGCTTTTCAAACAATGTTAATTATATTTTCTTCAATTCCCTCATTTTTGTTGTTATTTTTTTTTCAGAATCTACTGTTCTTCCTCCTTTAAGTACATTTAAAAAAAAAATTAATAAACCAGGTCAACTTTTCTTTTATTATTTTGTTTTATTTTTTTTACAAAATCATACTATATTCCTAAAAAAAAAATTCATTATTTTCTCCTCCTGCTTTCTCTCTTCAGGATCTCTGTATGAATCTTTGACAATTTCACATCTCCTTTCAAAGCTTTGTGTTGATATTTTACTTTGAATGTGTTCAGCAGTTACAATGCCAATGATAAATTTTAAATAGTCAAAGTTTGATGCCTCTTTCAATTACGGAGTCTTTTTTGGAGAATATTTAGGTAATTTAAATTTCTTTCTCTTAATATTTATCAAAGGATCCTGAAATGGGAATGCCAGTAATATTTAAGGTTTTGAGTCAGTTTCGTTTAAATGCATCTATTCAAGAGGAGAGCCATCCTAATGAGTCACCTAATGCTTTGGGAAGGTACCTCAGCTCCCTGGAAGAACAGTAAAGCAGCCAAAACAGACAGACAATTTTGTTTTAACAAATTTCAGCACTCAATTTCTTGTAGCTTATCAGGGTATAAGAAATAATTGCTTAGAATCCCTGAGGTGCAGGAACACTCACTGTTCACATATATCAACTAAAATACGACCATTCTACCCTTCGTGCACTTCAAGACTGAACTCCATCAAAGAGTGTGGCTTTTCCCAGTTGCTGATCCCTGACATTTCAGTGATGGGTCATCAGTTTATCAGTTTGCTTGACTGCAGTTAGTTTTGAATGTTTGGAAAACAGAGTTTAGTTTATATTGCCATTTGCAGCCCAGTTTTCTCAAATGTTGATTTTTAACTCATCTAAATAGAGGAATGTCTGGCTTCAAGGTAAGTGATACTTGATTCATAGCTCTGTACAATGTCATTTCCTTGAAAGGAACTGCAGGAAATGGGAACATCAAGGATAATTGCTTTGCAATGGGCTTTAGCTCTAAGCTCCACACTTTTTCAAGATACAAAAGATTAAGATCAGGAAAGAAAAAACCCATCTACCAGTGAAATAAGAGAAGTTCTCCTTCTCTTTCTCACACCTCAAAAGTAGCCTCCAACATATGTGTAAAACTGTGTAGTGTGAGTATATGGATCAAAAGCCCTCCCATGTGTAGAGTCAGTGATGGACTGAGACTTAATTTGTTAAAGGGTATCTTTGATAATGAAGAAATTGAAGAGAGAAAGTGGGTTCTAATTGTTCTAACAGTCTTCCAGAAAGCTGATTTTTGTTGAGTTATTAATTCAATCAAGTAGTACACAGCAGCTATAACTAACTATAGGAATGTTATAGAGCTCTTTCTTTCTAATGCACCTTATTGGTAGAAGGTACAAGTAGTCCCTTTTTGTACACAATACAGTAGGATTGATGTTCTCTCCCTTGCATCCTATTAGCCTGATGAACCTTCAAGAAAAAGAGATTCTTCTATGATTAGCTAGCTAGCTCCAGTGTGAAAAGTAGCACAGACTGCAGCTTGCACTGCTTCAACTTTTCAAGGGTAGAATGGACTTTCTCTATTGTAATTATATGTCAGGGAGAAGAAACTTGTCATTGATATAGACTTTTAATACTGATAATTTGTTAAACTGGCAGTAATTTTACATCTTTACTGGCAGTCCCAAATTTTAAATGTTAGTCTGAAATTCCCTTCTCCACCCTGATGCAGAAAATGAAAAAATTAGGAAAAAAATTAAAGACTATTTATTTTATATTAAAATTAAATTTCTTCATTACTGTAACAGCTCATCTTCTCCTCTGTCCATATATTAAAATTTCAGCCAAACTTACCTGTGAATAGGGGAAATTTTTAAAATTACCAATTAGCTACAAAAGTTATAAAAATAATTAAATATAATTAGTGCTTGATTATCAAAATTTGGTTCATTTTCTTTTAGTTGGTTGGTTTTCTTGTTGCTACTTCTCAGTCTGATGCATTTAGACTAAGTTTTCAGAGGCAGGAAAAATTTCCAGGAAAATAATAAAAAAATAATAAAATAAATAATAAAAAACCCATTCAGATTTATTGTATTCATATTTACAATGGGCATTAATGCAAATCTGCATCTGAATACTAACATTAAAAAAAATGAGAGTACAAAATAGTATTTGCACAACCCACTGACTAGCATTTAGGCTGCACAATTTAACAGAAATGCTGTAATAGGATTATTGGATAGGTTTTCCAGGTACAGAACAAATGACTTGCCTGCTGTGCTTACATTCGGGTAATAGGCAGAAATGGCTGCTCACTCAGGGCTTCCCACGCTGGCTGCTTGCAGAGCAAGCTGGTGGTCATGACTCTCCTGCACTCGAGCACCATCTGGTTTGTTCTTTTCCCTACTGACATGATTTTACTGACATGTTCAAATAAACATCATTTGCCCTTTGCCTACCCACTGTTAAGAAACCCAACCTTATTTATGCCTCATGGAGAAGTTTACTTCCTTGTGCCTGCCACAGAAGATTCTGTGTTACTACTGGTGGAAGGGCTGGCACCATATGGGCTGAGGATACCTCAAATTATCAGATGCCTTGACTCCTGCTTAAAGCCTGAGGATTACAGAGGGGTAAATAAATCTTTGATACAAAAATGATACCAGAACTGCTTGAGGTGTGCATCAAGACATCATAACACATCAGACAATTAATGCTATGCTTTGAAGTGCTGATGCACAAAATCCACTAACAGTACCTTTCCTAGCAGCCTTCATAGTTAATAAAGACAGTCTGTGATTACATGCTGAGTCCACAAGTGTTAGCTCCTCACACTTTTTCCAGTACTCTGTGAATTTTATTTTCTTCTGAGTATGAATGTTTATAAATTAATATTCCATTTTCTTCTGCATCCATATTAAAAGTTGATAGTTTTCAAAGTTCATGAAAATGGTTCGGGAAAAGTGTTAAAGAATTGGTAGAGTATTTTAGTTAGTTGAGAACCACAGTCAGAAAAACCTTGCTATAAAAATGACAAAAGTGTTCCAATAGTTCATTTTAAAAACTATCTTGTGATTTGGCACTGAATGCTGAAGATTTCCTTCCTGTAGTAAAGGCCACTGTAATTTTTTGCACGTACAGAGCTATTAAATTGAACGTTTTAGGTACCACAGGGTACCAGGTGGATTTTTGCCCTCAGTTGATAATTTTGTACCTCTGTATCCTCTGCAATTTTTTATTCTCAGGAATAAGGCTTTTAAACTTTGACCAGCCAATCAAGATGTACTGACCTGCTGAACTGTACATCTTGAAAAGAGAATTTACAAGACTGAACCATGGAGCAGTAGGCCAACTGAGCCACCCTAGTGGGAGAAAGGTAGTAGCATTAATTTTTGAAATAGTTTCTAAAAAAAACCTGAAAACTAATCTTGAGAGAATTGCTAGAGCAATCAAAGCTATGTTCATGATCTTGAGGTGTCAGAATGGATTTAAACAATCCTTTTCTCCTCTGCAGCAGTTCACACAAAGTGGTACAAAGGCAGAAGTCAGAGCATAGTTGCATGCTAATAAATGTAATGGAAAATATGAAGTGGGGTGAGGGGTTAAAGAAAAAAAGAGAGAACCAGAGAGGTTTATATGAGAAAAACATGTCAAGAGAGGACAAAATAGCTTTCTGCAAGTAATTGTATTAATATGAAGAGGGAAGGATTCAATTATTCATATTGACTACATAAGAATTAAAGACAAAGTATAGAAATATTTGGATATAAGTAAAATAAAATGAAAAAATGTAAAAAATGAAGCTCTAAAATTAACATTAAAAAATAATATTACAATATAAATAAAGTTGTTCAAGGTGTTTTCTCAGTAGGTTGGTTTTCTTATCATGGAACAAGTAAAATAAGTAAAGAGTAAAACCAGTCCTGCTGTTAGAGAGAGGGACTTGATAGCCATTACTGTAATTTCACTCTGATCTAATGGATCACATGGTAAATTCAGGGTGAAGCTAAAACAAATGGCATTTGCACTATCATAGAACTCAAGGACCAGGGACAAGTGGGAAAAAAGAAGTTGATTTGAATGTGCTGGCCATGTGCCCTTTTTAAAAGTTACAATATCTAGATTATATACTTGGAATAGGCAGCTAGATTATGATCTAAATAATTCTTCCCTTTCTTTGAGATAGATCAATCACTATCAAGAAAACAATAGAATTGTGCTGGTTCGGAGGAAAAATCCATCTCATAACAGGCAGTGGTAAAGGTGCTGTGAAAGAATGTCTAATCTGCTGTTTCAATAATATTCAGCACAAAGTCTTCTTGAGGTTGTGGGTCAAGGTATTTGCACCTTTCTGTTTAAGAGAAGACTCTTAAAGAGAGTCTCTTAAAGACCCTTCAGAAGGATCTTTTTTTTAACATCCTCTCTTCTAGAGGCTGACAACTGTTCTTGTCTCACAAAAACGCTCTCATGTCAGGGCTGACCTACAGAACCTGAGTCTGAGGTCTGTTTTGTTTTGTTGGGCTTCTCAAACTCCATTGCCATTATTCTGTTGTTTCTTCTCTTTAGTAACATGAATGGTATAATTTTGTGATTGCTTCTGCATAAATTATCTTCCCTCCCTCTCAATTTTTCAATCAGTCTTTGGGACTCAGTCAAAACCAAATTAGAATCAAATGTAAAATAACTGAACTGTATTACCAACCCTTTGTATTTCTTTTATTACTTCTGCACTTTACAGAAATGTTGGAAGTATCCCTTTTACAAAAAAAATGTCATCTTCTTAATGTTTCTCCAAACAGTAATCAAGGAATGAATGTTGCTGTTATAAATGTATTTATCCTATGGTCAAAGAAAAACATAATTTACCCGCTAGTGAAAGGTTCTAGGATAGACTTCTACAATATCCCTGTTTCCTTCCAAGCAAATCTCACTGTATTTCCCATCTCATATTTCTGGAATGCTCTATATACAATATTTTCTCCTTGACATCTTTGCTATCAGACTCTATATTAACATTCCAGTTCAGATATTATCTCTCTAAACCTAAGTGATGCCAGAGGTTTTTTTTATATTTTCAGTCTGTGTATACCAACATTACGATCTCTCTTTTTTATGTAACACTACACAGATAATTAAGATTTCAACCAGTTATATTGCTGTGTCCCCTTGTATCTCTTATAATCATGGAGCCATTTCTGTGGTCTTCCTCAGTGAGATTTCATTCTATGAGCGAAAATGTTTTTCTAGTCCCCTACCCATACCTTAAACTTCAAACAGATTCATAAGTCAATGACCTTTCCCTATCTTAACCAAGAAAATTACCATGTTTCCTGGCAGTCATCCTTCATGGATTATCGTGCAGTGCAATACAGCAAACAACTGTCATGGACATACCACTGAAAACTGCCTCAGGTGATTCCTGAAGAATTTCTCTTCATAAGGGAAAGTTCCTTCAAAATGTTACTTGCATTGTTGAGCATATGATGACAATCTCACCTTTTCTAGAAGCTGATTTGCTAAAACATGACCAAAAAATTAATCTTTCCAATTAATTCTTAGTTGTTATTTTCTTAGTTGACCTTCAAAAAGTTCTCTCAAGATTTGTATCAAGGCTTTTACATGAATAACAATTTGGAAAGAACACCCAGTTCATTAAAAAAAAAAAAATCTTTAAAGCTGCTCTGTGGTTCTGCTGGTCATTTCAATAAACAGCAGTATTTGTCTTGGGAAGTGTGAAGGCCTGAAGTAAAAGTTACACAAAACAGTCTACCAGACAGTTATAAATAAGCTAAATGGTTATGAGCTGTTGAAATTTGGTGGAACTGCGAAAGTCATGCAGTTTTCAGACTTATCTTTGAACTTCATATGGAATAGCCTACATAAAATATGAACACTAGAAAATGGAGGAACCAATAAAACTACAATGTTCCCAGTCTTAATGTGAGAGAGAGAGAAAGAGAAGTAAAGCTTTCCCATTAGGAGAGGAACTCTTAGACCAGGAGATGAGAAGTAACTTCTGTCAGACTGTGAAATGAATGCCACCATCCTAAAAAGGACAGAACAGTAATGTGGTATTGTTCCATTACACACAAAAAAGGGCATAAAAATGCACAACAAACTCCCAGGAAGAGTCAGAGCACATCTGTGACATTCAGCACATTATATGTATTTATCACATATTGTGAAAGCCACAGATTATGAAATGTTTTATTCCTCTCTTCAGGAAATTATTGACCCTCTACTAGTGCTCAATGTAGCTTCATTAGAGTGAATTGATGGCAGCTTTGCAAATGTATGCATCCAGATATTTGTCTATATTCCTCTTTTCTTGGTTGTATTCCTGGAGAGTTGATACTCAACAGGGTTGAGGAATACCTTGACACTCTAAGAAAAAAATCAAACCAATCAAAAAAAGAAAATCCAATAAATAGACAGCCTGTTCTAAACAGAAAGGCAGAGCTTGTTTGTCAGACATTCTTTATAACTCCAATTCCATATAAAGGTTGTTAGATACTGAATTCTAAGTATAAAAATCCAACTCATTGTCATCTCAAGGTTAAGACACATTTAGTGGTAAAAATATATTCAGACTCATTTTTGGACAATCTTAAAAGAGAATGGGAAAGTTTTTTCTGCTCATAATATTACTGAATGTGTTCTGGTCAGATATTCAAAATATTAAAAAGAAAACCCACATTTTTGCAATCAGTAAAAAATACATTAATTTAAGCAAAATATTTTATAAGCAGACTCAAGTCAGCATCTTTTAAATCTAACAGGGTGAAACCTACAGAGAGCTAGAAATTTTGTGAAATACAGAAACTATTTTAACTTTTCAAGTCATTCTGTTTGTAAGAACAGAGATAATATGAGACTAGATTCATTTTTAAAGAAAAAGTTGGGACAGAAATCGTGCAACACACACACATATAGTAGACAAAAATAAATGCTATTGTTATATCTCTTATGGGACTAATTGTCTCCTTTCACACCAGGTGTGTGCAAAGAATACACTGCCCAACTGCTTTCTCTGGTGAATACTACCTCCATTAATCTGACATCTAGCAGCCACAAAAAAGGTAAGTAGTAGAAGAAAACCAGAACTCTATTTCCGGGAAAAGTCTAGAAAGCTCTAGTCATTCTGCAACTACATTATAATCCACAATTTCAGGAGTACTTCCTACAGAAAGTAAAATGCATGAGGAAGGCTGAAGAGGAGGAGACACCTGTGGATGTGTAGGTACAGTTTCTAGACCTTTGTTTCCAATCCACATGAGATGGAATAGTTCCACTGTAGGACTGGGAGAGGCCAGACTACTCATTCAGGAATAGGTATTTATAACTGCTCTAAAGCCATCAGTTTTCAGTATACACCAGCCTAAACTGGGCTCTGGGACTCCATGAATGCAAAAAAGAAAGAAAACTACAAAGATGGCCTTTTTGCCTCTGTTTGGCTGTGATTACACCCCAGACAACCCTCACAGTAATTCCATCCTGATAACTTGACTAAAGAAGTGCAAAAGCTCACAGTGTCTTCTACATCATCTCCTTCAGGGACATCTGTTTAGGTGTTCATACAAAGCTCCTGGAGAGAACATGTGCTATTACTAGATCTTCTGAACAGCCAGTGCCATGACAAAGGGATGCAAAATGTAAATTGCTCTGACAGCAGAGTGTTTCTCAGCAGGGTGTCCCTTTCCATCCTGTAGTCGTGACTATGGAAGGCAATGAAAAGTACAAGATGAATCGCAGGTTCCAACATTCTTTGTCTGTTTCAGCAGTTGAGGAATTGTTAGTTCTAGGGCAAACTTGACCGGAGACCTGAACTGGCAGCTACAGCAGACCGAGGAATATGAGCCAGCTGCCTGCTTAAAACAAATGAGCAAAGGAGAAAGGGGTTTGGGGAGATCAAGGAAAGCTCAAGGCAGGTTAGCAACCTGTGAGTAGTACCTCAAGAGTTTTATATGCTTCTCTGTCTTTTGGGCCACATGCCACTTATGATCAGCCACCTACAGGTACAGTAACATGTTCCAAACATCAAGGATGCAAGGGCATTGTGCAATGCTGCTTACTCTCAAAATGATTCTCCATGCACAAAACTGCAATTCTGGTAGTAACCCGTGTATTTTCAAAACATTCCTCTGCATGACACCCTCTTCAAATGTCAAGACTATACCAGAGGAACCATTACACAGGGATTCTGAATAGGCAGCTAACCCACAGCCTTGAGGTTCACCTCTCTGTGACTGAAAATCCAGTTTTGTGAGTCACAGCTATGCCATATTGGCTCAATTTTACAAAGAAATCTGTCACCTAAGATGTAAGACAGAATGTAAGGTAAAGCTTTGCAAGATAAGTAAAATAAAAGCACAGAAAGAATGTTGAAAGATTCATGGTTATCAACTGGAGGATTCAAAATAAGAATGCAAAAAATATATAAACCCAAAGGGCCAAAAATAATAGTGAATCAGAAAAGAAAAACAAGTTCAAGGAGGAATTGGCCCAAGGAATAATGGCCTCTATTCCAACTGGCTGTTTCCTACCAGCTAACAGGTAGGGTGGCTCAGTAGGAGTGGGGAACATATTAATGTCAGTAAGATTACAATCCTTGCCATCTCTTATTAACAGGAAAGACTTGCAGTAAGTACATAAGCAAGTTACATGCATCTTGCCTGTAAAAAAAATTTTGTATATGGTGAAATTTGGCCAAACAGAAGTGGCTGGTCCAGGGAAGATTACAGGCCTGCACATAAGTAAACTATTAGTCAGAGGACTCAGCTTCAGACTGTTCTTCCAAGTGGGTTGGGGAACCAGCAAAGGGGGCTGAGATAGATGCTCTCTGCATTCAGTAGTGATTATGGTGAGGGTAAAGAAATACATTTTCAACATGAAGCTACTGCAAAGCCAGTATTTATTCCAGCACACTTCAATGTGGGTCCTCACTGCAGGATGCTCTTCAGGTCCAACTCCGGCACAATTCTGATGAGGAACAGCTAAGGATTGTTTAGCCTGGAGAAAAAGAATCTCAGGAAGGACCTTATTGCTCTCTGAAATCTGAAAATCAATTGTATCCCAGGAGGGTTTGGGCTCTTACACTTTACTAGTAGTACAAGAGGGAAAGGCTTCAAGTTGCACCAGGGGAAGTTTAGTTTGGATATTATGAAGAATCTCTTCACAGCAGGGGTTGTCAGGGCAGGTTGGCTGGGGAAGCAGTGGAGTGACCATCCCTGAAGATATTTAGAAGATGTGTGGTAGATGTTGCACTTAGAGACATGGCTAAGTGTGGAAGTGTCATGTTAATGGTTGCACCAGATGTCTTTTCCAACCCACACAAGTTCATGATTCCATGATTCAACTTGTTATCTACATTTACATCATGTGTGAAACACAATCTTGGTTTGGCCAATGATGTTTTACTTGAAATGTGTGGTTGCAGACATTGTCAATAAAAGTTAGTCAGTTAGGAGTTCATGAAGTTTTAAAATTATGACAGGTTGCTGGACTACCTTGCATGCTATATGCTCTCCAGTGTACTTTTTCCAAGAGTCTAACTAGGATTTATCTGTAGTTGAGGTTTCCTTCCTGACGGCTGTGGTCAGCTCAGCAAATAAGAGGGAGAAAAATCTACCTGGCTGCAGAGTTCACAGTGGTTGATTAAAAATATAGACTAAATTGAAAAAAGATAATTCATAGTTCATTTGGGATTGTTTATACATTTTCTAGAATTGAAGTTCTGTTTACCAACAGGGTCTCTGCCTGTTTGATCCTACAAATAATTTCTGATTCCCTTAAGCTCTGAATTACAGATGTGCTTGAAGTGATGTAATTTATAAACTTCGGCACTGAAACTGCTTTCTTATAGTTTTTACACACCACTTCGCAAAATAAGATGCAAATTTCTGATATGGTTTAGATATTTTCCTGAATTAAAAAATCATTACTATTAAAGTTGTACAGATCATACCTATTTACCTATTGTTAAAGTCAAGCCTAGAAGCGTACCATGGAAAAACATCTTATACTGTTGATATACATGTATATGTATGCAAAATAAGATTATCTCTCTAGAGGGCATCTGAGAATGCATCTTGTGGAAGTGTTGATCCAGTTATATTTAGTAAAACAAGGACAGGAAGTGGGATACTTTGTTCTTGAACACTTGCACTCAATTTCATCCCTTTTAGTTTTGTTCAAAGTATAATTGTCTGCAATAACACTCTTGCTCAAAATTAGGATAATTGTTACAGATGGAGTGCAAATAAAAAGCTGAAAACCTTCAATTGTTTAAATGTACATAGAAACTATTCACTTTCAAACTAATCTCTGTGTTGCTGGCAGTGATTTTTTTGAGGCAGTGGGGCAGTGATGAATGATGCACAATGATAACTGATGAAACTATTGAATCAGGTGAAGACAATTAAAGACAGTACTGCAACAAATGTCTGTCCAAACCTATAAGCCTGAGGCTTGTTCTGATTACAGAGAAGTACTAAGCTTATAGGGACTGTATGAGTTCACACACTTCTTTGCTATCGTTCACAAATCTGTGAGGTTTTTACCTATCAGTCTCAACTTTTCAGTTCTTGCTTGAGGGGTTTCCATCTTCTCTTTGTAGTTCTACCATTTTTGCTCTTCTGTCAGACCTGATAATATGCTTTTTACTTGCATACAGTTATCAGAGGTCTCCAGGCATACCTTAATCTTTATCACAAACAGAGGGACAGATTGGAGGACTGCCAGCTTTGCTGGCAGCATGTTTGACAACCTTTTCAGAGCTGAGGGTTGTCAGTACAAACCACAAGCGGGCACAAAGCTCCCATTAAGTGTACCTGAGTCTGGCCAGGTTCATTCATGTGACACATCATATCTCAAAGTAGAAAGCAAAAAATAAAAACCACCAAAGATTTGAAGCTAATCGTACTAAGCTCCCGTTACAATGATTGTGGAGTTACTTCCCTAGAGGATAATTGATCTCATGTTTATGAATCATGTAACTGAGATATCTGGCTTTAGCATTACTTAGTTTAACATAAAAATGTCAGTCAAAGACACTTCCAATGATGATACCATTTTTTGGTTTTAATATAATATTTAAATGTTATCTTTCTATAAATCTTAAAGTTCTGATTCCAGAAACAAAATAACTCCATAATCTTCTTCTATTTTATTAAGTTGTGAATCCTTCAGCTGAAAGATTCACACCTCTGACTTTATGGATTTAAAGGAAGAGGGTGACCCATACTTTGTATGCTGCTGCTGGGGTTTTTAAGCAGCTAGCAGCACCAGAAGATTCAGGTGGAACAAAAGCAAATTACAACACAAGTGTTGCTTTAGGTATGTAGCCTTAATCTAACACTTAGGATGGCTGAACTCTAGAAAGAACTGTCATCATTATCTTTCTACTTGATGATGATATCTTAGACAAAACATAGATAAGAACTGTGCCAAAATGCAAAGTCCAGGGGTTCTAACCTCAGAGGTTAGGCACCAGCTCTGCATATGCAGGTACCAAAGATCTCCTCTTCTACATTATAAAGACAATTAATTTTGGTAAGAATATACTGGGAACATTTTCGCCAGGTAGAGTTTTTCTGACTGGGTAGGGAGGGATGTAGTTCGTCATCTATCTGTCTAAACAAACGCAAATCCAGCTGAGTATGTCAGATTGCATAGGATTTGTAAAACATGGTTTTTCCTAACTGAGGAATGCAAAGATTTAGCATCCTGTTTATTTAAAATGCCAACACATAAATAAAACTTCTACAGGACCTGGGTGTCAAAGTGTTATAGTTTGGGTTTGCCAATTGTAATATATTTACCTTTTGTTGTGAAATAGAATTAGGAGTAAAAGTAAAGCAGGCCTAAAACTTAAAAGGGAATAAAGAGAAACTTTATTAACAACACAAAGAAAAGTAATAATAAATTCAGAACAGATCTATAGACCACTCCCTCTTTCCCCTTTGTCACAGCTTAACAACCTAGAGAGACACTTCAGTCAATTCCTTACTTAAATAATCTTTTTCAGTTCACTTTAGGGAGAGGAGTTTCTTCTTGTTCAGTTATAAGGATCTTTTTAAGAGAGGGAAATTACCAGTTCTCTCCTGACTTCTCTTTTTTCACAAATAGCAGGTGCCCGGGAATCTGCAACCGTGAAACTCCTCCCACTTCACAGCCTTCCCAGAGCTGGGTTGTGGGCCATGGTAAAGTCACGGGGTATTACTTCTGAGGATGAGCTGCTAAAGGCAAAAGTTCTCTTCAGCTCACTTCTCTCTGTTCATACTTCATTCCTAGGAACAGAGATCCCCCTTTTTCCCTTGGGGCAAAGGATCTTCCAAACACTTTGCACCTCACCCTATCCCCCCATGTCTTTCTCCATGGTTTAAAGGAATTTTTTCATGAAGTACAGTCCACCCCTATAACTTACAAAAAGATTTTTCAGCCAACCTTCATGGCGACTCCTCATTCTCTTCCATCTAGAAACTTAGCTTTTGCTTCATTGACTTTGGTGTATCCTTTCTGTTCTTCTTCCTCTCACCCAAGGAAGGATGGAAGGTCTGTAAGTTTTATCTGAGCATTGGAAAAGTTAAAATCTCCCACAGAAGTTGCAGGGGCTGTGCCAGGCCATGCCGGAGCTGTGTCAGGATCTCAGGGTGCCCAGGCCACGCTGGAGGGGCAGGACGAGAACTGCAAAGTGCAGGCAGAGGAGAAATGGGTGCCAAGGCCGTGTGTCCATGGCTTTCCCCCGGCGCTGCCCGCCCCCAGCTCCAGCCGCAGCCCGGGGGTTCTCCCTCTGCCCTGCCCAGCACACAAAGCCCTGGGGGCTCTCCCGAACCGGGCCCGGCTGCCTCCCCCCAGCCCGTGAGGGCGGCCGGGCGGGCTCGGCCACCCCAGGGCTGCTCCGAGCCGGGGCAGGGCAGGGCCCCCCGAGCCACGGACACACCGGGAAAAGGGCCAGGATCTCAGCAATGGGCTCGGCTTCTTTTTGGTTATCGGGGCTCCTGGTTGGAAACGGGGCCCGGCAGCCTCCAGAGCCCAGCCCTGCCCGGGCCACATTGGAAGAGACTGGGCCAGGTCAGCGTTACCTTGTGAAAGGATGGAAATGCAAGAGAGCTTTCCCGGGGTTTACTTGCTTCAAATGTGATTCACGGAGAGAACCGACTGTTCTAGTCGGTTCTAGTCTAGTTGGTTTATCAGGCTGTCAACAACTAAACCCGATTGCAATTGGTCCCATCAATTCACAGAGCAAGTTCTCACTCCCAGCACTGAAGGCCTATACTGCAGCACTGTATTGCTATATATCATAATACTTAAGGCTTTTAGGGGAATTAATCTTTGGAACTTAGCAAGTTATGGAACCTAAAGAACTTAGTAAAATCCAAAACCTGAATCATCTGCCTGGCCAAATGTGTAGCCAACACTACATGAATAGGGCACAATTATTGATGAAGTTCTAAAACAGTGTCTATCATTGAAGAAGTTTGAGTGATGTACAGTCAATTCAGAGAGTTCTACATCTCACCATGTTGCAGCAAAAGCAGCTAAGCAACCTTTCACAAGCTCATTTTATAGGAACAGAAACTAGTTCTTAGGGAAGAATCTCCTTTAAGGTATCAGGACAAGTCAGGTGAGAGGCTGACATGACCATGACATTCTGTTCCCATTAGTCATGGGCAAGATTACTGTTGAATTCAGTGAACAATGAATCCCAGAAAACCCAGAAACCCCAATATCTAAAGACATATATTTGCTGTAAATATTAATATGCTACTACAGTTTGAAACCCCACATTTTGCAGTCTGTATTTTCAGATATAGAATGATAATGAATGAAACTGACTCAATATGAACAGCCAAGGAAGCAGTTTTTCTTGTACATAATTTTAATATATTGGTCAGCAAGTTTGCTATTAATGCTGCAAAGAGATAAGCTTAGGATTTCATTTTCACATAAAGGCAGCATTGTGTTCCTCCACTAGCATGCACAGGAAGGTAATAGGAAACTAGTAATGTATTTTATTTGTGCTTGCCCTGCTGAAAAATAAAAAGTATAATGTAAATGAAAACAGTACTAAAGGGAAGACAGGAAATTGCACATTATTGCATTGAGGAAAGAAAATATCAAAGTTCCCTATTTTCCTTTTCTTTTCCTGACTACATAGAGCTCCAAAATAGAGTTATTAATTCTTCAGCATAAAGCAACAGGTCCAAAAGAGTAAGGAGAGGAAAACATTTATGCTGTAGAAAACTCAAACTACAAGCCACAAAAAACTGCAAAGTTTAGGGGAAAATATTCTATTAAGTAATCTCCTTTTCAGACAAGAATAATTCTTATAAAATTGAAAAGATTGTTCGTAATTTCACCTATAGCTATATGGAAGATATATTTTATTGCAAAATGAACTCTGAGCAAATAATGGCACAAATGACAGGGCCTTTTGAAAAGAAGTAATGTACTGTGACTAGTGTTGCTCCAGATTTCTTGCCTTTTTTTATCTTAAAATGTCATATATGTCCCTTTTAGAGCATTTCATGTTTATATACAAGTCATTTGACCATACTCTTGATAAGCCAAAATCCAGAAATAAATAACTGTGCAAGTTTTTTGGTTGTTCCTATCAACTGTTTTCAATGTTTCATTCCAGTACACAGATTTTTAGTATTTTCATGAGTTAATGGAGAAAATCCACAGTTTGCATGTGTTTTTTACACTAATGAAGTAGTGAGGACTATGGAGTGATTCGCCTACACAGTTTTAACTGGAGGTTCGGTGTTTCAGACCATACTGAGATAAAAATACATAATTTCTATCTTCTACCTGTAAAGCTGTCCACTTGACCATAAAAGCACTGTATTATAAATGGAGGAAGATTATTTGCCCACTTCACATGTAATCTGCAAACTTAGGCACTAGAGTACTTTGGAACTAATCCTTCAATTAATCTCACATTTCAAAAAGATATCATAACAATAAATATACACTCACTCATAGGCCTTATCACTTTCCACTTCAATCATTTAGAGAAACTAATAAATATAATGCTGAAACTGCACCAACACTGTTACAACCTGTATTGAAGTGGCAGCCAACAACAGGTTTGCATTTCCTGAGTTAATGGAGAGCACAAGAGATCATAGGTTCCTGCTAGTAGTGTGAAGAACAATAAAATGTTCTGTAGCATATTACATATATGATTTTTTTTTCTGATAAACTGGTTCATTATTCAATGATATAAAATATGTTTTGGTCTATTTAAACAATTTCTTAAGACATGGGTGAAAGAAAGACTGAAGACATGTAAGGACATTTGAAGCAGGCTAGGATCACAATAAAAAAAGGCAGGAAATTTATTTGTGAATGAAATGGCAAGGATAAAAAGGAGGAAACTCAAAATTTGTAAGAATAAACTGAGGGTCATAAAACAATGTATATATGAGGGATGGGCAATCACCAAACATATGAAATTCAACAAGAGAATGTGATGGATTCTGTACCTGGGATAGGGGAACCCTGGATGTACGGACAGACTGGGGCATGAAAGATTGGATAACAGCATGGGGAAAGAGACCTGGGGGTCCTGGTCCATGGCAAGTTGAACATGAGCCAGCAGTGCCCTGGCAGCCAGGAGGGACAACCCTGTCCTGGGGACATCAGGGACAGCAGCACCAGCCAGGCAAGGGAGGGATTGTCTTGCTCTGCTCTGAGCTGGAGCAGTTTTGGGTGCCACAATACAAGACATTAAACTATTGCAGTGTCCAAGGGAAGGCAACAAAGATGGTGCAGGGCCCTGAGGGGAAGCCATGTGAGGAGTGACTGAGGTCACTTGGTCTGTTCAGCCTGGAGGAGACTGAGGGGAGACCTCACTGCAGTTACAGCTTCCCTGAGAGAGGAAGAGAGGGACAGACACTGATTTCTGCTCTGTGGTGACAGTGACACGACCTGAGGGAATGGCCCGAAGTTGTGTGGGGAGGTTTAGGTGGGATATCGGGAAAAGGTTCTCACCCCAGAAGGTGATTGGGCACTGGAACAGCTCCCCAGGGGCCTGACAGAGTTCAATAGGGGCTTGGACAGTGCTCCTGGGCACATGGTGGGATTCTTGGATGTCCTGCACAGAGCCAGAGAGAGCACAGAAAGTCTTCATGAGATGATCTGTCCCGTCCAACTCAGCTTATTCTATGATTCTACATCTACAACCAGATGAAATTATTTGAATAAATGTGTTTTACAGAAGCCTCTCACACATATCTCCCTAAATATTGCATTCATATTAAGAATTCCTTATGACTGCAGTACAGGACCTGACATGCCATGTTTGGATTGTGATAAGAATTATTAAAGAGCTGGAATTCACTATAATTAAAGAAAAAATACAGGTATTAGGCCTAAAGGGCTTCATATCACCTTCCCAATGTATGCCTGTTTTGGCAGTTTTTCTGTCAGAAATTACCAACTCTAAAGAAGGAAAATATTTTTCTTTTTTGTTTTTACACCAGCAATGTGTAAGTGTAGTTGGAATCAACATCAAATGCATTACTACTAGAGAAGCAACCTGTGGGTGATGCTTAACAACCTCGAGTGATAGGTATATCCCTCTTAGTATTTCATGATGAATAGATATTCCTTGAAGCATTCCAAGTAGTAGCTTTAACTTTTTAAGTAACAAAATTCTGTACCTTGAATCTCATTTTTAAAATAAAGCCTAGCCAAAGGGAAAAGCTAGAAATGGGTTGTGAAAATAAATGTCTGCACATAATTGTCAGATGGCTGAAATTTTTATGAGTTACAAAATGCTAGATCCTCTTTCCAATATGATTTTTTCAAAATTGTTTGTGGAGATGCTTTTACCTGGATATAAAATTATTTTGCTTGTTGGAAGGAAATTTCATGCAGAAAATTCTAAATAGCTGTTGTGATAAAACATGATGTAATTAACACTGGTGCACTGCATTAAATTACTGGTTTGAAAAATTATAACCAGCTAGGATTTTGACAGAAAAACTAAAACCAGATTTTTGCAGACTGTTCTACTGCTTGCAGATTCTTCAGTTATATTATTGCTCTATTTGCAATTTTAATCAGGAATAGAAATATAGATGCCAATGAAACATTTTGGGCTCTACAGAAATCTTCTCAAAAGGCAAGCTGGAAAATCAATTTGCTTTAGGCATCTAGAAACTTGTTCTACACCTGAAAAATATTGGTCTCATAAAAGTAGGAACATGTCTAGCTGTAAAATTTAACAGAGGGATGCTATGAAAGATCTAAAACCCAGTGGGGGATACATCCCAATTTTGGTAAACACTACCAAATTACATTATCTTTAATGTATATTTAAGACAGCAAAAAGAACATCTCAGGCTTGATTTTAAGACTGTTCGGAAAAACACGCATTTAAAAAAAATGGAGTGACAAGAGACAAGTAATATTCTGAAATAGTTGCATAAATTGTGGGTTTTAATTAATAGGAAAGTATACTCTCCTTAGGTGATGTGATTCACAAATATCTTCCTTTAGCTCCATATTAATGTTATTCAGCCACTGGGGTCTGACACTGACCTTAAATTGACTTGTTTCTGCCAAAGTAAGAAATTCTTTTAGAATCACATACAGTTTATTTCTGCTGTCCTTTAGATCACTGGCAATTTTCTACTCAACATCAGCATAAAGAGCTTTGCCACTGTTGCTATGGGAATGTCATGTTTCTCTTCATTACACTGTTCTCCCTCAACCACTGACTTACAGACATCCCTCAGCAATGCATTTGTGGTTTTTTTGCATACACAGCCATGACAACATGCATACAGGAGAGAGAGAGAGGCATAAAATTCATGCTGAATGTCAAAATGCCAAATCAGTTTCAGTAAGGCAACTAAAACCAAAAAAGGATACACTGAAAAGATTTATCCTATTCTCAAGCCTAAAGCAACTCCTGTGGAGTTATCTAGAAATGAAGAAACTGTAAACTGAAAGCAAATCTCCTGAAGCAGTGGAAAAGGAAGGACTGTCACAGAGACTTGTAACAAAGGCAGTTTCTTGTCATCCTTCAGAGATCATAATTTTTTATTCAAATTTTTTTTTATTAATTTTTGTTCTTTTTTTACCCTTTTAGACTGTGTTGTAAATAGAGTATCTGTAGATTGGTGTTCAATCCAAACACATTTTCAGCAAATTAAGTTTATATCTTATTGATGCAACATTCTGAGGACTTTACAAGTGTTATTGATTAACCTTCCAAATATACCCTGAGACACATTAGAACTTTCCCATCAATTACAGAGCTGGAAAAATCAAGCCAATAGTTGAATGGATCACCCTAGGTCTGGCAGTAGGTGGTGTCAGGAACATAAGATGGGTATTACTGTTCCAGTTCTGAGATCATAATGGTCTGCAAATTATTGTCATGCAATTTTGTTTCATGTGTGCTGTTAATTGTACTATCCATAAAGGGATTTGGAGACAAGTGATAAAAATACATTTGAGTGCAAAGGCTCTAGACACTTACTAATGTGAAATGTTTTATAGCAGGCAAATCAAACTTAAATGCTGCCATTTATAGTCACATTCATTTAGGTTTTGAGGAACCTCCTTCCCTACTGAGGATGCTTAGAGAGTAGCTGTTTCCATTATTTTCCCATACAGCTGTAATCATTTCACTGCTGTCTGTGGCTGTTTCACTCCCAGAGGTCTTCCTAACCACTTCTAAATGATTCGGATGCAGTTTCTCACACATTAATATTAATACTTGACTGTGAACATCAAACCCTTTAATTGCTTTCATAGTGAATACTTGATGTGCCTGAGTAAACATGCCTTACTTAAAGCTGCAGCTTCGTTAGTAATGATACAAACAGTGCAATTTAGAAATAAATCCTTGATTTTAATATACTTAAAGAGTGGAAGATATGAATAACTAATTACTTTATAGAGATAGAGAGTTGGGAGGAGCATAAGAGAAAATATGAATACACAGAGATGAACTGGTGAATTTTTACATTATAAAATGCAAGTTCTTTTTAGAGGTCAGAGCACACATTTCCTTCTATAAATTTACCTTTTCCCCTCACATTTCTTTGCCTTGAAATCCATCTAACATGACTTCTGGGATGTAGCCAGAATTTTTTCTTTCTGAAGTGCAAGCCTGATTGAAATCCATTTCTTTATCATTTTCCATTAGAGTAGTTCTATTTCTTTTATGGCTTTCCAAATCCTGCACTGCAAACTACAAAGGCTTGCAAAAGTCATTGCTCCTTCAGCAAACGCCTCCCTTTTAAAGTCACCTCCATCAACATTTTCAGAAATAATTTGTAGAGAGGAGCCGAGCCTTTACTCTCCCCCCCCACCCCGCTTTTCTAATTCTTCCGTGTGCAGTGTGTGAGTTCTGGGTCAGAGAATGGGGAGGACAGAACTTCTGTCAGAGAACAGAACTTCTGGCCCATCCCCACTGTGTCTGCCTTACTCCCCAGAGCATTTCTGTTCCTGAGAGTAATTCATGTGGATTTTCTATGCTTTGCAGTCTAATTGACCAACAGTGGCACAAGTGGAAATTGCAGTCTTCCCTCCAAATAATTTATAGTCTGACAAAAGCCAAATATTTGCATAAGAGCACAAAAGATGGCTGATTAGATAAAACCTAATAGTGGTCTATTTGTTATTGCCCTTTGTCTGCAAATTTCCAAATGCTTCTTGAATCAGAATGGAAATCACTCCATTTCTTACTAACTTTTAGGAACCACACCTAAAGGAAGTGGCAGGAAAGAGTTCTGTCTTTTTAATGAAGACAAAACTCTTCTTGTTCTGAAAATCAGACATGTCCCAGGAAAGAGTCAGCTATTAAATATAAACTAGTTCCCTTTTAGTCATCTGTCTACTTGGTGCAATGCTAACTTTGTACTTATGTACCTTCTCTCCATATACTTTTTCTATTATCCTTATCTCCATAGGCTTTTCTATTAACCTAGATATTCTTTCATCTATGTAGAAAATACACTGAATATATCCTCTGTCTGTAGGGAAGAAGAAAAAGAAATACTGCCTTATATATCAAAGTGCTTTTATAATTTCTCTCAGATCATATTGTGGAGGAACACAAAAGTTATGATGAGACCCAACTTAACCAGAGCTAAGTTTGGATTTACCTCGACTTTCTTCTTAGGTTCACTATCAAAAAGAAATCCAAAGTCCTTTAAAGTGCACTCTCTGCACAAGTTTTATTACCATAAAAAAAAGTTAGCATAGTTAAAAAAAACTATGTAAAATCCTCAAATGGCCAAAGGAGCAAGTACAGGAATAGAATGAAGTTATGAGGAATTCCCTCTTTCCATTTGGTCTCTTCCGAAAAAGTAATTTTTTTCCAGGTAAGTATTTGATACAAAATATAGAGAAATAACTAAAGGCGAGACAACTGCGATTTCAAGAGGGAAGAGCTAGTCAACAATGTTAATGAAGACAGAGTTTGTATAACAAAAAGATCATCAGAAGGGAATTCATGACATAAAGAATATGAGGAAAATAAAGGAACAAAAGATAGGTTTTTAGAAAGATACATTTCAAAAAGGATCTTGAAAGTCAGCAAAAAGGCGGAGAAAGGAAAAAAGTAAAAAGAAAATACAGGAGTTTGATTTAAAGGACACAGATACTAAATGGTTGCAGAGAAAAGACAGAAAGTACAGGAAGAGGTTAACACTTAAAAAGAAGAAAAGATTCCATAGAATGTTTAAATTATGGCCTATTTATTGAAAACAAGTGCAGAATTGTTTAAGTAACTAAGAAATTCAGAAATATCAAGAGAAGAATGATATGGAAATTGAAAGGATTTTAAACACTAGAAAAAAATCTTTCTCCAAGTATATTTCTAGATAACAATAAGAGAGAAGGATCTGGTCTGTAAAAGACTGAAGTGTTTAACACTTCTTTTTTTTCTTTAATCTTTTCATGTATCTTCACCCCAAATAATGCTTATAACCAGACAGCCATAAAAATATCAGTTTTGGCAGTAAAATAGTAAGAAAAGCCTATCAATAGAGATGAGTAAAGGCAAGGCAGAGTTAAAATCCCTTTTAGTTTAGAAAGCTCTTTTTAGCTTTTCATATGTTTTGTTACAAAACTGATTAGGAAAATTTTGGACCTCTTGACACACTTTGAACACTCCTGTAGGATACAAGATGCAGTGGGAAACTGCAAAAAGCAAACATAGTGTGCATAAAATAAATCCCATCAATATAGATCAGTTGGCTTCTACTTACAGAAAAATAGTGTAAAACAGTAGCCAACTATTGCTAATTACCTGCAAGGTAGTATGGAGATGAGTAAAAGCCTACACAGTCTTATAAGAAAAACATGCAAATCAATCTGAACTACTTCTGCAACATGGAAGCTGATCTTGTGAGGATGGGAAAGAATGAGCAGGTATCATTTATCTTGACTGCTGTATGATTTCTTGGCAGTGCCTCAGATGTCCTTCTCATAAGCAACTTGACCAAATAAATATAGTTGAATATAAAAACCACGTATTTTTAAAGAAGGATGGCTCAAAACACATTTTTAGTTATTAATGGCACTCTATCAAATTGAGACTTGCTCTTGAAAGATCTGTCCTAGACAGATATTCCTAGTTCCTAGAACAGGAACAACTCAATATTTTACTTAATAAAATGTATGAAAAAGCAGAGAAAATTAAATCTTTGCGCAATCTTAGAGGTATGTTTGAAGACAAGATTAGAGTTCTGATCAATCTTAACAAATTGAAGATACAGAGATAAAAATTGGGTGCTCTTCAACGGCACAAGTACAAGACATGGCTTATGGGCACAAACACAGAATACAAACCTGGTGGTTAGGGAGCAGTGTTATAAGGTGTGGAAGTTAGTCCCAAAGTGAGAATGACCAACAAGGTCATACAGCTGCAAAAAACACAACACACCTTTGAGCATGAAGACTGAAGCCCTGAGAACACATGAAGCAATCCCTCTACTCTCCTCAAAACTTGTTACAGCGTGGTTGCAATACTTCCGGAAATTTTTGGACATCAAATTTCAAGATGAGAAAGTCTAGGAGAGAATTAAAAGGCCATCATAACCTGGCAACAATTTTAGCAATGTTAACTATTTAGTTGGTAGTTTTTCATACTACTTTTGCCAAGTGCTAATGTTTTGATTAATTTCACCAATTTTTGTATGCACAATAACATTTTTATATTATTGTGTAACAGATCTTCCCACTATGCACAAGAACATAATTAGACTGCAGATGAAGCTGAACTATGCAGAGCTAGGTGAAAGGGAAACTTATACAGACAGTCCTGTGATATTTAGTAGAGAAGTTGGAAATGTACAGTACTTGGGTAAAGGAAAGCAGTGCTTTTATCAAAGAGGAAGATAAGTATTGCTTTGGGGAATTCAGTTCTGGATATGTAATGGAAAAAATCATTCTTCTCAAACATTTAACAGGTGATCATTAATTGCATGTTCTTCATTTCCCGTGTTTTTAATCAAATGCTGTAATTTTTGTTTTGAATATTTTCAGCTGCAATTGAAATTATAGGAGCTGTGCTATATTGAAATACAGAGTGCTACATGATGCAACATATACTGATATAAATCAGACCCAGATATTCAAAACTGGCCTCCAAAAACAATGGATTTTTCTGTCTGTCATGCCTCTATTTTCAGGTTCCCCATATGTCAAATTAGAAGAACATTTCTTCCTATTATGAAGCTACTGAGACAAAATAATAAATAAATCACTGCTTGTGAAGCGGTTGCATATTATATTAAGGACAGCTATAAAAAAACCTGTAGGGAATATGATCACTTCTGTCTTCAGTGTAATAAAGATAACATGGGACCACACCAGTATTTGTTCATTAGCTGCATAATAAATGAGAGCAAGCTGTGGAGGAAGGGTATGCTCTAATATACACACAAAGGTCTAAAAGCGCAAGCAATCTTCATAATTGTATTTTGGAGTATTACATTGTAAAGTCAAATTCTATAAAGTTTTTATATTATTTTTTTGTATTTAATAATATTTATATACCCAGGAATAACCAACCAGTGCTATGGAAATTATAGCATAATCAAAATAATAGTGATTGTGTAGTATCTATGAGCGAAAAAGACCCTATTTAAGAATACTTCACCCTTTTCAGCATGGCAATGTTATTTTCCCTCAAGAAATACTTCTGGGTATCTCTGAGGTTGTTCCTGCTGGCGAGGTAAAAACACCTGCACTCTAGAGATTTAATTCAAACCTGAAGAAAACTGAGATTGGGATAAACTGTAAGCAATTCTCGTCACTCTTCAGTCTGAACCCGTTGCTCCCAATTTTGGAGAGAATGTCCTGAGGGGAAACAAAATATCCAAGGGAAAGAATTTGTTGTCATATACTCGGGAATATTAGTTTGACACCAGAATAAGGGCAAATATGGAGGAATTTGATGCTGCATCTTAGTGTTTAAAGTTACCTGTGAAGGAGTCCCACAAATACAGTTTATTTTTCATAAACTGCTTGAAATATTTAAACTTTAAAGCTGTGATATAGGAATATTCATAGACTTAGTCAGAAGGACACTTGGATATTATAACCCAAAAAACTGAAAGAGATAGGTGTTTATAGGGCCAGTTTGTCCAGGAGAATGTTAATTCTGGGCAGGATCCAGATTATGATAGGCATTTAACCAGGTTTAGTTATGGAGGAGAGAGTTTTAGAAGTGTCTTGATGATCTAAATTCTGCATTAGCCTCATTTTAGCTGCAAAATCATTTAGACCTTCCTCAAAGGATTGTCACAGGCAACAAGTCTTATTACTACCATTTCCACAGGTAATCTCATATAAACACATCTGGATTCAACCAACCTGTTTTCAAACATGTCCACTATGATCTAGCACTTATAATTCAACTAGAACATCACTCTGTTTTAACCACAGAAATAAACCATAACTATAGAGAAAAAAAAAAGGGGGAGTGGGGGGGAGTTGTTGTTGTCATGAATTGTGTTAAGATCTCATTTTGATAATCTTTCTGTGAGAGAATGTGCCTATTTTTATTTCCTCCAAAAACTTAAAAACCTCTTTGCCTAAAATAAAAACTGTTTTTATGCTGCAGAGTTTATATTCTTCGGTCAATTTTATTTTTCTTAGAATAAATAAAACTAACCAGGTCTGGATGGGGAGTAGCTGGTAATCTTCAATTGGTTAATCTTCAACTACAGAAGCATTACTCCCCTGACCCTTTCAGGTGCTTTTTTAATAACAGTTTTATTTTTAATCTCTTCCACAGGGATATCCTTGACTTAATTTAGTAGTTACACATAGTGTCATGCCCCAATAAATGTTTTAATACATGTCTATTTGCTTTAAATGTTTCAATAGGGAAAAAATATGATGAAGATGAATTTAGGACTTCTTTTAATCATCTTTTTATTTGAAAACTACCCAAGAACAGTACAGAGAGCATATCTCAAAGAGCCATATTGTGAATCAATGTGGTTGTGGTTTAAGGCAAACAGGTGTGCAGTTTTAACCATAAGTTGAAACAGAAGACAAGCAATTTCAACTCTTATTACTATGTACCTGCATTGGGACGCAGGGAGACAGGAAAAAGTCCATGGATCACTGATGTTGCTCCAAAACTTCTCCCTCCTCAAAACATTCTCCAGCACAAATAGGTGCCACCCTGGGTGCCACAGGTACTAACCCATTCCTGCCACATTCATCTCCAAAGTGACAGCATGACAGAAAATTAGAAATATAGAAATAAGTCTCCATTTTTATAATATTTATCTTGCTATATAGTCCTTACTGAATACACAAGAGCTACTATCAAAGAATTCCTGGTAAACATTTCATTCACAGAACTTTATCATACTAGTGGAAGTCTATTGGCAGATCTCCATGGTTTTAAATTATCAAAACTGTGCAGTAGGTAGATCACATATGTGGCATATATGCAATCTAAATATATAAATGTACTTATGCATATACTTGAGCATTTTAAACAATAACTTTTTTTCTTGTATTTTCTTGTATTTCCTGATTTCTGGAAATACTGTATTTCCAGTATTTCCTGATATATCATTCAAAATATTAACTCAAGCTTAGGAAATAGTGTTTGCAAAATGAAAAATCTCTTTTATGTCTTATTTTTATGTATTTCTAATGTTGAAATTAAATGGCTTCTTATTGTACTGCTATAATTTGTTGGATAGCAATGATTGCCAATGATCGATCTCTTAATCAAGAAGGCATCTATAAAATAGTTTTCTGCCTCTTTAGTTCTTTCAAGCTTCTAGAAAAATCTAGCATTATACAGACTTGAAGAACAAATAATTAATTTTAAAAATAAATATGGAAAGCAGTGAATATAATATATTTCCTATAAGTCTCATAGTAGTATCACTTGGCACTGAAAGCTGAAATAACAAAATGAGATCATTGATTTATAGTGAACATTCTCCTTCTAAAATACTCTGTTTTCCAAGATAAGTTTCTCTCATCCTCATGCTCTATATAGTGAGATGTACAGTTGATTTCACAGGTGTTTACATTAAAGAATCGTTATTAGGATTTAGAAATGACAGGATTCCCAAAATACTTTTCATGCACTTCAGTGATCAATTATTAATAACTAATTAATAGAATAACTGTAGTTACTATTTGTGAGTCTGTTACTTTTCTGGATTTCATAATATGTGACACACTTTATGCTGCCATCAACACACAATTTCAGCTTGGGTGAAGAAAGTCATCTATCCTGGTCTTTGAACCTGAGCCCTTTGCCTGTCATAGTTCAGACACAGATATTTTTTCCCTTCTCTCTCAAACACAGTGCTTTGGTCACCATGAGAAAACCTGATCACAAGACAATCAGCTAAAAAATCTTCAGCTTGGTAAAATACTGGGCTAAAAATACAGGAACTTACAATTTCTTATTCAAAAGAAAATTATTTTCATACAACTGTTCTGCATTCATCACACTCACAACACGTTAATTTTACAGCAGCTTGTCTCTTCCCGTATGAAAACATTTGAGATATGCCAGTTTTGTCAACTCATTATCTTCCAGTGGTTACAATCTTAATAAATCTTTGAGATGACTCATAATGGACAATTCCATTAATGTATAAGTAAAGGTGAAATCTGGTTCACTATCATTCAAAGAGCATCAGCTGGAAGATTACAGACTTCTGAATTATCTTTTCTACTTTTGGAAGAAAAATAAGGAAACTGTGCATTTCAAATTGAATTGAATTAATTTGGTATTCTTTATTGTTATTATTTATAATTTTAAAGAAATTACCTCATTTCAAATTCTCTGTTGACCTATATCTTATATAATATTCCACATTTAAGTTATTGGAAGCTGCTGTCAGTAATAAAAAAATATATGTTAATATCCAATTAATTTAAGCTAAACATAAATTAGAGACCAGAAAATACTTTATTAAGAAAGCTGAGGAATTATGTATATGGCTTAGAAAGCAAAGAAAGTACTTTGATGAACATAGAGAATATATTTCTGCATGTTTTACTGAAATAATGCATTCTGAATAAAATGGGAATTCAAATTTGGGGAAACAGATGGAAGGCTGGGGGTTGAAGGTGTGAAAAATGTACCAGATCTACAATAGTAGAAAAGACAAAGAAAATTGATTGATTTAGGAAACAGAGGAATTTGATCTCTCAGTTGAAACTGGACTATTTATGTGGTAGAGTTGGAATTCAATTTAGGTATGAAATACTGACATTTAGGGGCTCTTTCAGTTGTCAGTGAATAAATGTTTATTTGTCATTTACATCAGAGAGACACTGCTCTCGGGTGTACAAGAGGTTGGTGGAAACATATAACTATTGTAGAATCTTTTTGGATCTTCAGGTAAAGGCTGTACAGAAGATTTTATCTTAAATGGTGCTCAGTGTCCGCGTAGGGACAATTAGCTGCATATTAGCATCAACTTTAATTCAAACTTCGAGGTCTCTGTTGTCTGCCATGGACCCTCAGTCATCCAACATTTTTGTAAGCAGCTGCACATAACCACCTGCTGCTCAGTTCACTGGGTCCTTTACAATATCATAAGATCCCAAAATAATCCATATGGGGCTGGCAGATATGGCACAAAAGCAGTGGGAGACGCCTGACCTTTCCAACAGCAGCAGGATATCAGGAAGCACAACCCACAGCACATCAAATGGCACTTGATGCTTGAATCAAAACCTGAATCAAGTCCCTGCTGTTTAGCAGGTTTTGGCTCAGTCTCAGTGGGATTGCCTGTGCAAGCTTGCCATCCAGCGCTAAGGAATTTTCTGTAATACTTGCGCCTGAAACCGCACTTTGGTTGGAGAGTTTAGAAAATATATTCCATTATAATTTCTGTTGCATTTGTTGCTTTCCTGTTCTTCTATATACTCTAAGTATATAAGTTCGTATGTGAATTTTCATTATTCATTTTTCCTAGAGAAAATAATATTGATTATTAAATAGCTTTAATATATATTTTTTGACAAATAACCATACATTTTCAAATACTCACCCGGCATCTATGAATATTTCATAAATAACTGGAAGATATTCAGAAATGTTTAAAATAGAATATATAAGTTAGAACATTTTTTTTTGCAAAACCATATATACAGAAATAATGTGGAGTTTTTTCTTTCTATTTGATCAGCTTTTCGTCCATAATTAAATGAAAACTCAAAACCCTAGATAAAGTCTTCATTTTTAGCATTCATAAGAAATGAGATGAGTCAATGATTAATGTTAGAAAGGACTATGCAAGTGTATTATTATAATCAGAAAACAGGACTGATTCACCTACTTAATTTAAACCTCTTGGGTTCAGATAAATGAACTAAGTCTTCGCATTTTAATATTGCTTTAACAGCAGGATTTCTTTTATTGGGAAAATATCAAAAGGGATATATCCTCTGATTTTTAATAGCAATTTCTTTTGTTACAAAAATAATATTTACAGTATGGAAAATATTGCACTCTATTCAATTTGTGTGGTTGCAAGTGACTCATATTAGAATATTTTAAGAAACTATGATTAATTACAGTCTTCTAGTTGAAATTACAATATTTGCATTTGTGAGAGGGTATCATTTGTGCAAAGGGTGGCAAGTTCTTAAAAGTCACTTTCAGATTGAAATATGAACAAATTAGATCATTAAACGTCTTTTTAGATAAATGTACATAGATTAAATGATTTTTCTCATACTGTATGCATGAATTGAGGTACTTGAGATTCACAATGTACAGTCATGCCTATTTCTAAACAACAAGGTGTCACTTTAAGTAAAAAGTAAAGCAATTATTTTCCCCAGATCTACCAGGGTTCTCTACCCACTAAGCAGCTGTTTTGGGGATATATTTTTTTTTTTTATCTTCACCCTCCTCCACTTTTTTTTCCTTTTTTCTTTTATAAGATACTGAGGCAAAATATATCATCGTCATGACATGGATGGTGGAAAAAATTCTTCAGTTTTTCCAGGTGATTAATTTCTTTTAACAGAAAGTTTGGAACAATTTCATATTTTTCCTTAACTATTCCTTAGATAGAAGGAAGTTAAGGATGAAATTAGAAAAAATTTAGTAGTAGTGCAACTTTAGGCAAGAAGTTGGAAGAGGACGGTTTTGGAAGGAATTTCAAGAGGTTATCTGATTTTTGCTCTTCAGGGCAAGATCACCCGTACCTCTTATTATTTACAAGCATTTAGCTAATCTGTTCTCTGAGACCTCTGATAAATGAGATTAGTTTAGGATTGTCATTTCACTCTTTCAAAGGTGACACACATTCATAAAATTGTTACTGCTGAGAATGGAGCTATAACTCTATTTCTTATTTGAAATAAAATGTCTTATTTGAAATCCAGACTTTCAAGATAATTATTATAAAATACACATGAAGATTAGGGAAACTCAGAAGATCATTTCTGGTTAATGACATATTATGCCAGAAATTCTGTTGACAATAGAAACAATTTTCAATGAACTTTGGATTCCCCTATACTGTCTTCAACAAGAATGAGATGAAGAATTTTCTGTGATGGTGTTGAAAAACAATGTAAGTAGAATGAAATAGTTGGCAAATAAGAACAAGCTATGAGCCCCTCTCTTTCTCACTACACTGGGCAGCTTTTAAAGCTCCCTTATGTAAATTTAAACAGGACCATTCAACATTTGTCATTTGAAAAGCTGTCCTGCTTACCCACCTCTAAATTCAACCCCTTTATTGGAGTTTGTGCATTTATAAACATCACAAGAGAGAGAGAGAGGTTCTTAAAATGTAATGTCCCCTTATCAAATTAACCAGCCACAAAACACTGATGTCGTGCAAACACTGTTCATCAATAGTTAAAACTTTGGTGTGTCATTAACACTGTTTTGGCCACAAATCCAAAACACAGCACCAAATGAGTTACTGTGAAGAGAATTAACTCTACCCTATTCAAAACCAGTACAATAAATCACTGTATGTTTCCTAAATAATCTATAATCTAGACAAAAACTATAGCAAATGACCTTTGTATGCAAAAAAGCAAAACTAAAAGTTGAAAGCAGGACAGAAAACAATAATGTTATTGCTTTTCTTTTTAACAACCAGTAATGAAGTAAAATAATAGGTAGAGATAGCTCACTAGCAGTAGAGCTAGAAAATGTTATTTAAAATGTAGCACTTTTTTTTTCCAAAACTAACCTTTCACCAAAGACAGCATTGAAGTTAATGAACAGTGTTGTGGAAAAGTGGGTGTTTTCTTTTTTGCATGATCTTCTAAATGTTTCTTTTCCTTGTTTAATCTTTAATCTTTTTTTTTTTCTTTTTATTTTTTCAGGGGGGTAAATACCAGGCAAAAAAATGATTTCATGTCAAGTATAAAAAAAAATCTCAAACCAAGGGCCATGTGCCAACATTTTAATCTGCTTTTCCCACATTCTTCATGAAAATTTCTTTATTTTTCAAAAAAAAAAATGAGGCAATTTTGCAGAAAAAGGACACTTGCACACGTAGAATTCATGCTTGATTTTGCAGTTATGTTTTTGAAAGACATTACAATGTGAGTAAAAATTCAGTTAGGTCAATTGGAAGAAATAAGGGAGGACAGATGAAATTTTGTCCTATAAAACTTAAATGAAGATTTGTGTTGTCTTTCCAGTATTTAATTTGTAATTTCTGGTAGTATCAGAGGCCTAAAGTGATCTCTATATTTTGAATACTTCATCAGGCCTGGTCAACCTGGAATTTCCCCAGATGAAGTGTCCTTTTCTCAAAAGTCACTTCTTATTGAACAGCTCTTTTTTAAGGAAAGCAGACTATAAAGCTTTTTCTCCCCAGTGTTTTTATTACCTCAGTTGAAGCAGGTGATGTTCTCTAAATTGCAGGAGTTCAGCTCTGTCCCAGAAATACTACACCACCTGAGCTTCCCCCTTACTGCCTAGATCTTTGTATTGCCTGTCCCTGGCTCTGGGATTATCACTAATTTCATCTCATTTTTCTTGATCTGAGTGTTCGTTTTTCTCTTCAATGTCTATGACCTTGTAAATCCTGCATTTATGCTCCTCTGCCGTGGTCTATGGGTTTTAACTACTCTCACTGTTTGATGGGACACTAACTGCTGCAGGCATATCAGCATCAGATTGACTTTTGTGACATCCTACTTGGTTCCTACTGGATGGCATGGATTTGTCATTTACAGACTCTAGGTGGTACAAGTTCTAATGAAAACAACAGTGCATAAAATACTTGAAGATTTGTATGAAGAAACTAATTTTTTGAGTCAGCTCACCATCAAATGAATTAAAAATTGCAAGTAATGCTTTGGAAATGTTACTAGGAAGTGTTACTGAAATACTGTAAATTTGTTGGAAAAAAATTCCAGTAGTGAAAACAGTTGCAAACATTAAGTTCAAACTTTTGATAAAGTTTGATCTCTCTCTTTCAAGTTCTTCTTTATCTACAGCAATCAAAATATCAGCTGGGTTGTGCATTTCCATCTCAAGATAAGATTTAATTTCAAGGATATTAAAAAAAATCCAATAAGCATTTATGAAAATTATGCAAACGTAGAGAAAAGCACCAAATATCAGGCATCAAGTTATATAAAGGTACATTTACATGACAGATTGTTGCACCATGCACAAATATCCAAGCTAGAATACAGCCAGCTCAGGTGATATAAGAAATAGATCTATTCCCATCCTCTCTCCTTTTGTTTCCTGTTCTCACACCCACATGGAGAGTCTGGTTTCAAGGGTCTGGAATGACTTTCTATATCAGGTGTTTCATTACCTCAAGATCTGTTCAAGTTGTTTGTTTACATTCCTACCATCATTTTGAAAGAATTAATTTTTCTCTTCAAGATTTCATGACATTTATTCCCTGTCTGCACACAGCATATGGGTCAACATCCTCAATACCAGATCTTCAATTTGTGCAGATCATTGTAGTTTAACTGCTGAATCTCTCAAAAGTCTGACAAAACAGAAGAGTAAGATTCATTAACAACATCACCCAAAATTATAATTATGAGCCAAATACTCATCCAAAATGGACATAAATTATGCCCCAAAATACCTAAATTCTTATATGAACAGCTCATCTCCTTTAATTCAGTTTAAAATATTGGAAAAGTGATAGGAACAGTTCTTATTTTCAACCCCAGAGGAAAAAAGAAAATTAATTAGTCTACTGAGATTTCTATCTTTTCACATATTTTAAAATAAACCAACCTGTTTGAAATGATTCAGACTGGGGAATTAAAAAAATAAATCTTGTGGAAAACACTCTCAAAACTCTAACTCTTTCAACACTGCATGAAGTGAGAATTTTCTCAGGAACTAAACTTAAAAATACTGTTTTATCAAAACAAATCATCAGTAGATGATGTTCTGAGTTTACTTCAGGAATGAAAAATTTTTAAAATTAATCTTCTAATATATGGCATGATTTCCATAAAACCACCTACAGAAAAGACTGCTTTAAGAGAGACACTGTAGTTTGTTGATATAATTTTAAACTAATCAGCTTTTTTTTTTAATCACAGAAATCTGCAATTCCTTCTTACTTTCTAAAAATAAGTATGTTTAAGAAATGCAGTGTCAAAGCTTGCAATGTGCTACTAATTACTTCAGGGGATATAGAGATCTTGCTACAATAAGAAGTAAAAATAAAATCTATTCATAACATTGAGGTAAAAATATTGAAATAAATCATTGA